>NC_041002.1:9508376-11908376 GCF_004193775.1 Glycine soja | reverse complement strand
CTACCAAAAGTCCTTGTCTTCTAGTGGTTGGATCAAAGGAGCTCATGGAGATAGAATTGCCAGGTAACCAAAGGTACATTGCCAATTCAAAAATGAGAGTTGAACCTGCACTGTTGAGATAGGCCTTTTGTCCTATCTGTAAAACTGAATGTTAGCATTGGAAGAAGGGTGAGAGGTTATAAAAATATTACTGGAATTTCAGCTGAGAATAGAAAGCAAAACACAAGTTCCAAATTTGTTGGAGTTCATTTCCTCTTTTGCTTCCTTTGTTTCTTCTAAGCTTTTCCTTGTTATCCAGTGCCAAAAGCCTCACTATGGATCGTTCAAAAGATTTAGCATCAGAAGTGGAATTCAATGGCACTGAGTCTGGATGGACCACTTATATTGGATCTCCTACCTACAATGAAGTCTCCAATGGTGACGATGAGCACAGTGTATATTTTGAAGACTATGGCAACAATTACAAGAATGCTCATAGAAACATTTATGATGATGACAACAAAAGAGAGAACAATGATGACTTCAAAAGAGATACAGATGAAGAGAGTGATGATTCCATGGCTTCTGATGCTGCTTCTGGTCCAAGTCACCTTCACCTTGTATGCATAAACAGTGAGGGAAGTCATGGCTTGGATTTCACTGAGCATACCGAAAATGATAATGAGAAGATTCCATTGACCAAGAGAGCCAGCAAACAGGTAAGAAAGACAAGATATGAAGGAATTGTTGTTGAGAAAGAAGAAGCCTCACTCTTTGTTGCAGATAGTGCTGCTAGTCATGTTTAAGGAGGAGTCAGGTAAGCTGTTTTTTCTGTCTTCATAGAGGGTCAAATTAACAAGGTTCCTAAAATATAAAGACACTAGAGATAACCAAAAAAATGAAATAAAACATCAAGTGATACATCTGTTAAGAGTTTCTAAGTTTAACTTAAATAAAAGGGGTAGGGTGGTATCCTTATGCTAGGGAATGTATCATTGACCAAAGTATGAATATGTGCAATTATATATCTCTGCAATATGTGAGAGTTTAGCAACTCTTTTCCTTTGTATGGATTGTTACCACACTCACAATTCAGCACTCAGTTTTGCCACCTGAGCTGTAAATCAAAGAGTTGCTTATACTCTCTACTATTTTAATTTCCAATGGCAAAAACATGTTTAAATTCATATTTTTGGTATCATTTTATATAGTCTTTTATAAATTATATGCTTCTCTTTAATTGACACAAACTTCCATAAAGATGATTTTTTGTTTTTCTGGGGATGGGTACATAATAGCTGAATTTTTCCACTTGGAAATATGGAGAAGGGGAGTGTACTCAAACCAAAGTTTTCTTCTAACATCAAAGGAGACTCACCGACCAATCATGGAGTGTGAACTAGTGTACAAGCTAGTTAAGGTTGGAGGAAAAATTTGTAAGGTTTATGTGAAATAAGATAGAAAGTATGGTAAAAATTTGCCAGATCCAAAAGAGTAGTTACTAGAATCATATTTAAGTATCGACATAATAAGATGAGGCAATCAAATGTTTATTTTAAAACTATTATTGCCTAGCAAAAACACAATGTATTTGGAAGTAGAATGGTTGTTAAATCAATATACATGTAATGTTTTTACGGGTGCAGACTGGTCTTCTCCTTCATCTTTACTACTATCGGATAATGATAAAAGTGTTGGAACTTAATTTATGTGCAGAAAGATGAAGTTCTATATCGATATGAATGAATTAGGTGCTCATAGATACCAAAAGTTGTACGTTGGTACAAGTAATTCCATACTAGTGTAGGGATTTGATTCTTGGCTTAAGCGTAAAATCACGAATAAAGATACCACTTTATCTCAAAGTGAGCCAATATGATGACAGAAGGAAAACTGGTTGAGTGTCACATAAAAATCTCACATATACCCTGATTCCACACAAAAAAAAAAAAAAATTATACAATGTAACAGATTTTACATTATTAACTAATTAAAAATTAACATTGATATAATTTTTAAGATGATTATTATAAATTTATAATAGTAGTTAATAAATTTAGAGAAAGATTATACAGTAATTTTATACCATCATCAAATCACAAATCTTATATATATAAGATAAATTTATTAACTTATTAATAACTATTTTAAAAGTTATGCCAACAATAATAATTTGTGATGGAATAACAAGTTAAAATTATTTTACGCTATTATTATATAACCATTAAATTCATAATTAAACTTATATTACATGATAAATTATTATTAGATAATAGTCTAATACACCTATAGACAATTAGACTGTCAGTGTTATATACTCTCTCTTATTCTTATTATAAGGTACTTTGGACATCATTCACACATGTCAATAGTAATTAATTAATTCATTTAATTTTATTGAATTTTTTAAAAATGTAACTAATGTACCAATAATGTTCTTATTGATAATCATTAACATGTTTTGAGGGATATGAATATATTAAAGTTCAAGAGTATTATGCACCATTATTAATAAAAAAACAAAAATACTTAAAATATTTAATAAGTGCAACTAATGAAAAAAATTAAATATTTCATACAAGTTATAAAGTGCTTTATAAAAAGGATAATTAATTTTTTTGAACTATACCTTATTATAATAAGAACAAGAGGAAGTATATTATTTATTTTATATTTATTGTCATAATAAGATTTTTTTTATCATGTGATAGATGCAGCAGTGTATTGTCGTGATTAATTGCATGTTCTATTATTAAAAAAATTCACATGTTTTAGACTCACCAAACCAAAACAAAGTGTTTTGGGTGGGCTCCCTCTTATCTTTTAAAAAATAAAAAATAACACTAATTAATATTTTTGGAGCAGCCAATAACTCACTAGGATAGCTTACTTGTGAGAGTATGGAGTAGATAGATAAAGTCTTAAGTTTGATCTTTATATTGTTATCATTGTATATATTAAAAAAAATCATGAAACGGCAATTTTTTTCACTAAAAAATAAAATAAAATAAAAAGTGTATAACGAGTTCATTGAAGAAAGTGCAACTAAAATTGAAAAAGTAATTACTAAAAGATAAAAACATCATTGAAAGCAACTAGAGCAAACATACGTACCAAACAACAACTACAGCGGATGGGGATATGAAGACAGAATACGCTAACATCCACTGAGCCTCTCCTTAAGAGAAGGGATATTGGCAGTATTTTTTGTCAAAGTAGATTTTGATTCTCATATCACTAGAAATTGTATCAATATATATTTGCTATTCCATTTTATATTATGTGATAAATTCTCTTTTAAATGCAGCATGATTGGTGCCGTTTAAGAACGTTGCACATATTTACTAAGAAAATTACAAATCACAAAAAATTTAATATGATTTGGTAATTTGTCTACATCCACCAAGTTAAAATAAAAAGAAAGAAAGAAAATAATTACTTGAAGACCTAAATATGTTTTTAGTTTTTATAGAATGAGCTAGTTTTGATTTCAGTCTACATCAAAAGAAATGAAAAGGAGACCAGGTAATAATAATTAGAGGGAAGAGCATTATACTCCTTTAAACTTTACTTCTTTTACAAATACACATCCTAAACTTTAATTTTATCTCAATTAATCTTTAAACTTTAATTCTTTTGTAAATATACATCATGAATTTTAAATTTATTTTGATTGATATTTAAATTTTAACTTATTTTATAAATAGACACCTTAAACTTTAATTACATTTCAATTGATCTTTAAAAATTATTTTTTTACTAATATGTTTTCAAGTCATTTATCTTAAATGTTAATCATTCATTTTTTTTGGTTACAAACTCATTTTTCCATATTTAAAATATAATAAAAAAAATATAAATTTAGAAGATACGTATAAAAGGGAAAATAATAACATTAATAAAAAATTATTTCATTTTTAATTATAAATTTTATTATGTTTTAATGTTTGAAAAAGTGATTTATAAAAATAAAATTAATAAGCAATTGAGATTAAATAAATAAACAATTGATACTTTTTATTAGTAATTTAAATCCAATTTAATATAAGATATTGTTAAGTGAAATGGGTGAATTTTAGAATTAATTGAGATGAAATTGAAATTAAGTGTCTATGTAAAAAAGAGATAAACTTTAAAGATTGATTGAAATAAAATTAAAGTTGATGATTTATTTCTAAAAGAGATAAAGTTTAAAAATTAATTGAGATAAAATTAAAGCTCTCATATATCTATTTATAAAAGGGATAAAGTTTAAGATAGATAAATATTATTTCCTACAAATTAACACATTTAGAAATATCAGCATATGAAAATATGTAACACGTAAATGCAAAAAATGTGCCTACGGAGGTATCAAGGAATAAAGAAACTAGTTTAAGTTGGCACACTGAGGCTATTGACAATAGACAATATTACTCTCCATGTCGCAATTCGTCCGATGCACGGATTTATTAATTTTGAAAATTCTCACAATAAATTTATTTTAAAAATTTGAGAGACTTTTATTTAATTAAAAATAATTAAGCTAAAGATTATGATTGTAAATAAGACTTTCAGAATTTATAACAATATATTAATAAAATTTGTTTAAATTAAACATAATGTATTAGCTCAAATAATATCTTTATTTTTCTTTTGTTCAAACTAGTTAATAAACTAATTAAAAAGCTTATAAGTTAGTTTACCAACAAGGTTCAACACATTTGGTAGATGACTAGATTCTTTTAGCATGTTGATAGGGGTTTGATTTCCTGATTGTGTGTATGGACAAGACTTTGTTGAAAGAGACTAAATCTACTTTTGCGATTTCTACATTTTGAGGGTTAGTCTCATCGCTTTCTATTGTGGGGATGCTTTGCTTCCAACAAAAGAAAAAAAACTTATAAGTTAGTAAAAGCATTTTATAATTAAGGATATGATTTTATTTAATTCAAAACTATTTCATTAGTTTAATTTTGAAAATACCGTGTGAACATTTTGCAATTCCAAAACTAATACATAAAACTCAAAACTTAAAATGCAAACCATGTATTTTATCAAGACTTAACCAAATCAACTTAGTGAACTCATGGAACTTCACCTACTAATAAAACTTTGATTACATAAAACTATTTGAAAATATACAAAACCAAACCTCAGTTGGTAATAACCTCTACACACAAACCAAATAAAAATAAAAAGATGAGATCACATTCAGTGTCGATTCAATCTTAGTGTCTCCAAGAGGATGATCCACTTGAACGACATTTGCTCCCCTATACGATGTATGGGATCATCACAATAACAATCACATGTACCACATGCAAGGGTACGTTTACCAAACAAAACTATATACATACATGTAGATAAACACATTTCCAATTATTAAGGGAAAAAAGGGAGAAAACTAGACTTTGTATAATTCAAAATATTGTAGACACACACACTCAACATAATCATAAAACATAACTCTTCAAACTATCAACAACAACATAGTTCCATCACCACACTCATCATCATGAGCCATAAAATAAACATTATAAGTCAAATTTGACATCAATACCACAATCCTCAACATAATACAATCACAACATCTATCATCACAAATGATGTACATCATAAACCACTAGACAACCTTGTTAAGATTCACTCTACTCCATGGAGTTTCAACATCATATAAGCGGTCCCCCACAAGCCTCGTCTCCTAACATAGTCTCATCATTGACCATTCAGGGAGTCTCTTGGGCTAACCTACAGAGGAAATGTGGTTTTATCAAAAATAGACAAGTGTGAGTAGTAGCTTACCTTTGTAGAATTGCAAGACCTTGCATTTCAAAGGGATTCACATCTTGTTTAATAAATAGGCTCATTTTGTTAGTCATCACGAAAACCCCAACACTAGGTTAAGGGTCATCCTAACACCCTCAACTTACGTGCCTACTCGTGCCTATATAGCAACTGGGCACATGCCATATATCAACAAAGGAATGTTTCTATGTAGCCATCGTATCCCCAACTCTAACACCCAATGTTTTGAGTACTAGGTATATACCTTAAGGAGAATCCTTATTAGAACCTTGTTATATTATTTGTAATTTAATTGTTATTATTTTTATTTTCATTATGTTATATTATATATTATGTGTTGTGCTTGTGCATATGTCCCTGTACATGGGTACTTATGCATTTTATTTAGTGTAATGGTATTATTATTATTATTATTATTATTATTATTATTATTATTATTATTATTATTATTATTATTATTATTATTATTATTATCATTATTATTATTATTATTATTATTATTATTATTATTATTATTATCATTCTTGTTGATAGTTTCATTGTCATTATATGATGCAATCCTAACCCCCAAGGACATTGGATAGAAGACTCCAAGAAGATTGGGCCATAGATACAAGAGAAGACTCTAGGGTTCTCATGAGTCTTAGGGTAGATTTCGGGCCCATTGGCTAAGTATGAAACCACTTATCTTTGTACATATTAGATTAAGATTTTATTTTTTTTGGACCTAGTATTTAGGGCTCTATAATATAGGTAGGGTACCCTAGAAATGTAGGATTTTTCAGCCCTTGTATTTTAGGGAACCTAGACTATAGTTTTGTATTAGGGATAGTTTTGTAATTTCACATGCATTAAGTGAATATTTGATGTGTGTGTTGAGAAATAAATTTAATTGAATTAGGAGAAGCCCAATCCAATTAAATTTTGGAGGGGAAGGTGAGCATTTGCTTGCTACACCTCATTGCCACCTCATATAGTCACACTTTGTGCATGTTCTTCATACTTTACATGTCTCATGACACCTAAGCACACTTAGTGGAGAATCTTAGACTTGATCTTGGATTAGTGGGCTGAACCATAGCTAAAATTCAATAAATCATAATTAGTGAAATTTTGGCTCCAAAATTTGGCTCCACAAATTCAAGTGAAATTTGAATAGAAATTCAAAATTTCCTCCAATTTTGTGTGACACTTAGGCTATAAATAGAGGTCATGTGTGTATATTTTTTCAACTTTGATCATTTGAGAATTACACTTCAAAGTTCAGACCTCTTTTGAGACACAAAATTTCGTGCTCCCTCTCTCTTTCTCCCTCCATTCTTCTTCTCCTACCTTCAAGATCTTATCCATGGCTTCCTATGGTGGTGAGCTTCTTCTTGACTCATCTTCTCCTTGAAATGGCGTCTCCAATCATCTTTCTTCCTTCTCCATTTCGCTGCCATGATCTTCAAGAAGCAAAGGACTTCATTGATAAAGAAGATTCAAGGCCTACAAGCTCCACATAGAGCTATACCATTATAGTTGTATTATATTGTATTTGATGTTAAAGGAGTTTTACATACACTTGAAAAGTGTCTAAGTCTAGTGTTGAGTTTTATGATGAAAACCCTAGAAAGAGTATGTCATACCTTGAGTTGTACTTGTCCATTCATGGTGTTGTTTGTGTCATTAGAAAACTTGTTGTAAAAGCTACAATTCATCCTTACACCTTATAAACCAAAAACAACCTCTAACTTAGAGAAAATTGACCCCAAAGTAGTCAACATGACCAAGAAAAATACGTTTTGTTAGTCGATGAATACGACTAACTTTTGAGTATAAAACCTTTGTATATTGTATCAAACTTTCCCAATTTATGGTTGTTTTGTAATACTATAAGTACTTTTTGTTAAATATAGGTAATAGATAATTTATACGTTTGTTTTGTGCGTTTAATAATCAATTTCTCTCAATTTCAGGTTAAATAGGCAACTTTGGCAAAGTGTTGTTTTTCACTCTTTCGCTAAGCCAAGCTACTGGCTTAGCGAGAATTCGCTAAGTGCAACCTTTAGTGGCTAAGTGCGAGGAAGAATCCAGAAGAAGATGAGCTATCAAGTTCGCTAAGCGCACCGCTCCAGGTCATCAAGCGCACCGCTTTAGCTCATCCGCTAAGGGAAACAAGCACGCTAAGCCAAAATCCACTTATACGTGCTAAGCAATCTAGATCTGCGCTAAGCGCACGAGCACGAACAAGGCCACCTATTTAAGCCTGAAATCAGATTTGCAAAGGGAGTTTTGTGGCGTCCCTAAATAATGACTGGTTTAATAGTAATAAATTAAATAGCAGAAACCATGGGAAATTTTTTTTCTTTTCTCTCTTTTTTTTTCATTCGCACTGTTATTCATTTCACGGTAATTAATTTCAGAAGGAAAATTATCACTATAGAGTCCTGAATGGCCAGTTCACAACACTATTCGGATTCATTTCTTTCTGATCACTCATAACCTCCAAACTATTTTTCTCTTTCAAAAATATACCAGCCATCATTTTAGGTCGTCACGTAAGAAATAATAAGGTGCGGTCAGTAAACTCATTTCAAATAAAGTTCGTTAACATTTCTTTTTCAAATAACAAGATAAAACATAATTGTTTCCATCATCAACAACTGTCCAAAATATGGGAGTTTGCAAAAAAACACAGTGACATCCAGAGCAAAGGTGACAACTGTGGTGGCTCCAGCCACAATATATATACAATCATCAAAATTTCTATACAAGAGGTCTACCCATCCAAAAATCAAAAGAGTAAACCTAGCAGTCTTAACTATATACACCCACCCACAAAAAGTATGTACGCCTAATCTAAGGAGTCGTCTGCTATGATGAAGAGTCGTCACTATTTGTTGTCCTTCCAGGGCAACTCTCCTCTGTAGAGTCTGTCTCAGATGCTGACATAATATCCTCTGGAGAATCAACATCAAGGAGCGGGTCCTCATCATCCTCCGGTAAGTCAGGGGCATCCATAGCAGGTTCAGGAGGTAACTCCTCTGGGTCTTCTTCAAGATCCTCTTCAGAGGATGACACCTCTATCACTTGAACCGGCTCAACTAGTCGATATGGAGTAGGTGTAGGTAGTATCCACTCCACAGGCTGCTGAAGTGTGCATGCGGGTTGCTCCGGATGTACTAGCGAAGTAGCAGTGAGTCGAATTATGCCACGGAATCGACATCTCTCATTGCCTTCGAGGGTCTCCCAAACACCCTCTAGGACTCCATTACAACGCGATCATGGATCAACTGCGCTGCCATCGCGATCTACAAGAGATAAAAGAAAGAGGGTAGACTCTTTCACAAGAAATCTACTACCCAGGTAACAATACAATGCGTCCCATAACGGCTACGCATAGTCAAAATGTCTTTTTCAAGAGATTTCCTCTCTGGTAATCGATTACCAAAGTATGTAATCGATTACCTGTGCCCCAAAACGAATTACAACAGTTTTTGCACATTGGAACCTAAAAGTTACACTGTGTAATCGATTACACATAAATGGTAATCGATTACCAGTAGTAGATAACACTATGTAATCGATTACACACAATTGGTAATCGATTACCAGTAGCATATAACACTGTGTAATCGATTACACACAATTGGTAATCGATTACCAGAGGCTACTGAACGTCCTGTTTCAATTTTTAAACCCTGTAATCGATTACACACGAATGGTAATCGATTACCAGAGGGAATTTTTCCGATACAATCCAAGATAGATAGCTGGCCAGCCGCCACACAAGCCTCCTTGCTTCGTGGACTTTTGTTCTTTTATTGGTTGACTGCCAGGAGCTCGCCTGCTTAGGTACGTCACAGATTCTCACTGGCTGACTATGCCCGGGGTGGGTCGGGATTGGTCAAGCTTGGTTTTGGGCAATGGCACCCCACCTAACGTCCCCAAGGTCTCCTGACCCCCACGATATATCCTCAGGTACCACTTTGTGGTCAACTAATAAAAGTTGGAAGACTGACTCTTCCATACTTCCTCACACCGAGCTTGTTGGGTTATGGGGCACCCGTCATATGTGGTACTAGGTGGCGATCGGGCAATGGCACAAATCAACTATCTCATTTCCACAAGCCCAGACATAAGCACACCATCCCAATTGCCCACCTTTAAACTGAGCTTACGCACACGTACGTAGCCCTTCTCCTCGTTCCTCTCAGCACCGGGTCCCCATCAACCCCTCCAAGCTTTCACAATATCCAAACAATTCAATTCCATTTGTCATGAAACTACCTAAAAAAACAGAGTGGAGGCAGAAATCTTTACACAAGATTCATTCGAATTCCAGAGTTTTTCCTACCCTCATACCTCAGCAAAATCCTTCTCGTTCCGATTCGTTAACAATTGGATCGCCTTGAAAATTTAACTGGGGATTCCTAATACAGAAATCTAAGTTTTGACCATTGGGATTTGCTAAAGAATGTCTAGAACACGAGATATACTACCTTTCCCGTGACAGCAGAAACTAGCACTGCACAACCATTTTTTTTCTGCATAATTGGCAGATTTGCTGCTCGATTTGACAGCTTTTCTGCATAATTTTGCAGATTTTCGAAATCTAGCTTACATGCATCCAATTCCACTCAAATTGGATCCTACAAGTCCTAAACCATGTATAAATCATGTTCAAGCCAAAAAAAAACTTCAAACCAAGGTAAAGCAAATTATAGGTATCCAAAACCCACCAAATTTAGTGAATTTTCAAGGTTTGAAAGGTGAAAATGAAAATTGGGTAATTTTGGGGTAAACTCTCATCTTCATCAAGTCTATAACATTGAATTAGACTTGCTCAAACTAATTTTAAGGTAAAATCTCCACCTATTCAAAATTTGACCTCTCAACACTCAATTTACACTATAAATGGCTCTTTTCTTTCACATTTGTTACTCATTTTCCTCATTTGCTCTGACCAAGTGTTCCTACAAGTCCTAATTGACATTCTAAACTAGAATCAACTCACTTTAAACTCAAATTTCCACTAACCCCAAATTTGGCTTTCTAAAACCTCGAAATCTCACACTTTTCCACCTACAACACTACCATTCTCACATTTAACTCTAAACTAACTCTCCCCATCCTCTCTACCAGTTTTCTATCTACATTTTAAGCACACATATATCTCAAAACATCATTATTAAACCCTAAATCAACATGGGCAGTTTTGCTTACATCAAACATGTCAAGTCTAGCATAATTACAACAATTTCCTTCACAAACAACTACCCTAAAGCAATAACCTAGTAGAACTACCCATTATAGCTCCCAAGAACCCAACACCCATAGATTTCAAGTGAGAAGAAATCCACCCTTACCTGAAATTGAAGGTCCCATGAGGTAGAGGTAGGCTCCTAGACTCCAAAAACAGTTTTTCCTTGCAATTTGGTGTGGAAATGAAGAGGAATTTGGAGCTTGAAGAGAGACAACAATGGTGGAGAAGAAAAGAAAGAAAAAGCAACGTGGAGGAAGAAAAGGGAAGGCTGCTAGAAGTTTCTGAAGAAGGAGAGAGAAGATTTGGCTTTTTTAAAAAAAAGGGTTTTCTTTTTCTTTTTCATTTTCTTTTCAAAAGAAATTCCACATGTCTTTTTTTTATTGGAGGAAAAAGGGCCCACCTTTTCCTTTGATTTGACCACATACTCAGCCATAAAAGAAGAAAAAAAACTGGACCTTTTTGGATGCTGAAATCCTACCTCGGTTTGCGTGCTGCCTCTCTGGTTCCAGTTCTTCGCGTTTCTCTGCACCCGTCGGGGCCCGTTTTCAAAAGTAGGCAATATATATATATATCAAAACGCTCAGAATGAGACCCTAAGCGTGGTTCAGAGGTTGATTTTGTTTAATTATAAGTTGCACGCAAAACTATAATTTTTAGACTAATTAATTGCGAATTAATCTATAACCGTCTAGTTATGGATTACTCTTCGTTAATTAGTCTAACCCGCGTATTTCTCCCCCAATGTACATACTTCTACCAAGAATATATATATATATATATATATATATATATATATATATACACACTGAATAATATATATTTATATAATTATTTAAATGTAATACTTACAAAATTCCGGGTAGAAATTCCAGGATGTCACAAGTTTGGCACTTTTCTTGAGAAGCTCTGCATGCACGAAGGTTCTAGAGAGAGAAAGGTTCAAGTTCCAGAGAGTTCTGAGAGATTTTGCTGTGTGAAGATCTGCAGAGACACGAGTTCAAAGCGGAAGCCGTTCTGAGAGCTTGAGATGAGTTTGTGAGTGATTGCGAGATCCTAAAGATGAAGGAGACATCCTCACCACTTGTGTTTTTGTAGTCTTTCATCTTGTTCTTCTCTTTGTTGTAAAGGAGGTTTCATGACTATGGAAAGCTAAATCCTCTATTGGATCTTCCCTGTAGGTACCTGATGTAAATATATTTTTATCTATGTAATAATGTTTTGTGTGTTCTCTGTGCTATCTGCTTTTCATTCCAGTGTGCTTTTACCTTGATCACGTAGATGCATGCTTTGATAGGGTCATTCAATAGTGGAAACTAGTCTGATTCTAAAGTCCTTGATAGTACGGGACTAAGTTGTTGTGCTATCACGAGGAATCGGGGTACAAGAACTTAGTTGTGTATGTATGTCTTAATGCGGTCTTGGTTGAGTTTAGTCTTACAAGAGGAATCTGCGGACGAGGCTTGATCAGGACTAGGCTAGGCTATCATGAGGAGTCGGGGTCTAGCAGTCCAGGAGACAACATAGGAACGCATGAGCATTGTTAAATAGAGAACATCCTTTTTAGCATCAGGAACCTATGAGGAAGACCAACGCATTCTCTGCTTATTTTTACACAATATTTCTCTTGCGTGATTTTCTTTCTTTTTGCCTAGATAGTTTAAATACCTGTTCATAACCACAGTTATATTTTCATACCAGACGCCTATTTATCGAAATAGCTTGCCAGATAACACAAGTTCCCCGAGAGTTCGATACTCGGTTCTTACCATTTTATACTACTTGTGTGATCCGGTACACTTGCCGATTGCGAACAGCCACCAACGTTTATTCGAGGAAAACGTTAGAAAAACCAAAAAGGGCCTGCGAATATTAAAAAGAAGGGTTCGGGAGTTGTTTACGCATAGGAAAGGTATTAACACCCCATGCGCCCGTCACAAGGGACGGCAACCTTTAATTGAGTGTGCTAAACATGACTTCAAAATTGTGTATTTTCCCTTTTTATATTTTTTTATTTTTTTGGGGTCGACAAGGATGTTGCCCTTGCTCCTACGTATCCTCAGGTGCGATGAGGAATTCAGACCTACGTAGTTCTTTAAGTCTGAATGTTTGTGTGTTAAATTGATTTTTATGTTTTTGAAAGATTCATTTTAATTGCGAACAAAAGTCGTTTAAGGCGTTGGACCTTGAAACGATGTTTTAAATTTTGAAAAGCGGAGAGAATCTTTAAGGCGTTGGACCTTAAAACGATCTTCTAAATTTGAAAAGCGGAGAGAATCGTTAAGGCGTTGGACCTTGAAATGATCTCAAGTGATATTTGATAAAAAGAAGTTAGTTATGAGTCGGTTTTATCTTGGTTTTGTTTATTAACTTTCAATCTATTTAAAGACAACTTTACAACACTAGTGATCAGTTAAGATTGAACTTTACAAAGAAAAAGGAGATCGTTGATGATAGATGGGGGAAATGAATATGTAGAAAATAACAAGGGGGGACCCCTAAGGATACATAGATCACATTCAATCCTCAAAAAATAAAAACTAACCGACTGGTGCGAAGAACACCGAATAAGAAATGACATAGGGTCGATCACAGTAGCGATTCGGTAGCGCCTCGGCTTCGTTTCCTCTTCTTTCTTCTTATTCTTTCTCTCTTCTCTCAATTATCTCCACTTATGAACCTTGGAACCCTTTAAAACACCCCTAGGATGCCTATTTATAGGCAAAGGGTCACTTTGAGGCAGTTGCAACTCGCCCAAGCGAGCTGAAGCAAAGAGCTTGCCCAGGCAAGCTGGTTTCTTCACCATGAAGCTATTTGGTGGCCCAAGCGAGCCAGAGGCTAGCCTGGGCGAGCTAGGGTCCAGGAAAACCAAGGAAAATACCCTTTTGCCCCCCTTTTTTTTGGTATTTTTCGCATTCTTGATCAAAACACTGAATGATCATCTATTCCAACTGGCATTCAATATCGTAAGTCGACTAGCAAGGATGAAAAGATCAATGAACGATAGTCCCCAGACGAAATTAGGGTATGACAACAACAAATTAAATGAACTCCATTAAATTCGCCAAGTCTATCCAACCAATAGAAATGTGCATCAACATTTAGAATGCTTCTTATATTATAATCACCTTTGCTTCAAATTATGTGGATCCTACAGAACGCATGATAGTTAAAAGAAAGCTAAGACATAATGTTACTTTCCCCCTTTTTGAGTGGAAAACCATGAAATCAGCAACAGCGGGTGCATTAGCCCACAAAGGTTAGGCCCTTTCTGAGGGGTTTTGGAATTGTTAAGAGTTAAGACATGCCCTTATCACAGATTACAAGGGTATATATTGAGGGAAACTTGACACTAAATAAACCAAAAATTTATTGATGTGGATAAACCCTAAACATGATCATAACACCTCAAGTATAAAAAGTAAAATCTCAGCAATAAAGATCAAATTCCAAAACTAGTTCACTTTTAAAAAACAAACCTTTTGACATCACCATGATAGAGCTCCCATTATTAGCCCCTACAATAGAAGTAATGTAATAGTTCTTTTCCCACTATTCCATGATCCATTCCTAAAAGGAAATAGAATTTCATAGGCAAGATTCATTAGAATAGTCAACAATTCTACATTCAGCACAGATGAATCTCCAATATTGGATTTGAGTCCACACAGAAAATTTCATGTATAATCATGAAGCACCCCACCATAAGTTGTGAGACTCCCCAATTAAGGAACTGAAGCATCACAACTGACATCAACTTGACCAATCTCAGGAGGGATCCACTGGCTAGCATCTTGAGTGACAATTAATGCATGAGGAAGAGATATCATCTTTACAACCTGGCTGCTAGAGCTATAAGCTTGCACCATATTACTAGCTTTGTGCATGATATCATTAAAAAGACCAAATCTCGTTCAAGAAAATAGCTCTATTTCGCCTCCACCAGACAAGATCCAACAACACACTCAAGAGAGCTCTCCATTGATGTCCCTAGACCAAAGGAGAATCAGATAAATTTATCTCCAACCACCTTCTCCAATCCGAGAATGTATAGAAGGCATCACTATATTATCTTCCAATATAACAATTCCACACCTACTTACACTCAATGCAGTCTCAGAACAAATGCAAAAGTGTCTCAACTTTAGTTTGACCAACCAACCTTGTAATGCCCTGAAATATTACTAATTATAAATCAATATTTACTTGAATTTATCGTGTTATTTGACTATATGGTTGACTTTAATGAGTTGAGGTATGACTTCAATTAGTCATGTGTGAATTTCTTGATGTGGATGTTGAGTTATGTGGAGTTTTGTTGAGCTAGGTTGAAATTATGAGATTTCAAATTTTACCTAAACCTATTTCAGTAACATCGCAGTCTAGGATTTGTTAACCGTCAGATCGTCTTCAAATTTTGGTTGGAGATTCCTAAGACAAATCTACACATTTTGACCGTTGGGATTTTGAAAATAACTACATTTGATGTCTCCCTAAGCGTGAGGAGCGCGCTAAGCGCAATTTTAACCCAAGAGGGAATTGTGCTGAGTGAGAATTAGCGCGCTAAGCGCAATCCCAACCCAAGAGGGAATTATGCTGAGCGAGAATTAGTGTGCTGAGAAAGAATTAGTGTAGAGGTAGTTTCTCTCAGCGTGAAAAGTGGATTCCCGCTTAGCGAGATGAGCTCGCTAATCGAGATCTACAGATTATAAATACGTTCTTCAAACGCCTCCTCTCCAAATGCCACCCAAACCCTAACACCTCCTTCTCCACCACCCATGACCACCAGTGGCCACCACAAGCCGCCGTTGCTTGCTGCCGAACCTCCACACCAAGAAGAACGTTGTAATCAAAGCAGAATCCTCCTCAAGGATTCGATGGAGAAAATTCCCTCAATTTTTCATTTCGTTGCTTCTCTAAGGTAATCTTGACTTCTAAGCCTTTCTCCTAGTTAGTTTGAGTTTCTCTTAGTGTCTCTTGTGTTTTGGGTACTGTAATAGGGTATTTTTACACTTCCTTTGAAAAACCCTTGAGAATGAGACATTTTAAAAGTTATCTTTTTATAGCATTGATGTTATTTTCGTGACCTTCACTGAACCCTGATCACATTGGCATGAGAAGAATTTCAAAATGACGTATTCTTTTAGTAGAATCCGAAACACCCCTTAGCCCTTTATGTTTTGACAGGGGTATTTGACTCTAAATGTTTTCATTAACCTTGTTTCTAAAATTTATACTAAATTTCCTTTAATTTGGTATATAGAACCTTGCATTTGGACTGACGAACGTGAACCAGAGAGGTCTCTGAGCAACGCAAAGAGAAACTGATGGGGAGGTATGTTTGTCCCTGTTGCATGCTGGTTTTCAAGAAAACAATGTTTTTGACTAATGGGATGCAATATATCTATTATTGATGAATAACATTATTGTTTTATTAGACTTGTATGGTCTGAAGACCTGGGGAGTGCGAATCTCAGGCATGAACTATACATGTATATATATGCGAAATGCAACTTACTAATGATACTATTATTGAGGATATTAATTGATGTGAGATGATGTTGTCATTGATGATTATGTTGATAATGATAATTATGTTAATATGATATGATGTTGTTGTTGTTGATAATGTCATTGAAATGAGATGAGGCAATGTTGATGTAGATAATGATATTGAGGTGAGATGTTGAAAATTTCATTGTGATGATGTATGTTGTGTATGTACATGGGGGGTGCAGTGACCTTATTGGATATCCCTGGTTGGGGAAGAACTTCTTCCGTACGTATAATTTTTTCATTACGGAAGAACTTTCTCCGTACGGGCTCCACGGAAGAACTTCTTCCATAGTTTTAAAAATTACTTCATACGGAAGAAGTTCTTCCATACGAAGTATTTTTTTGTTTTTCTTTTTTTAAAGATTAAATGTTAATATTTTTAATTTAGTAACATTTTTAAATTTTTTATGCCATATTTCATCAATTTGTGGATAATTGGTGAATTAGGATAGATTTATAAAGTATGTAGAAGATTAAATTAGTTGGTAGTTTTTGTATCATGTATTAATTTGACAATTTATTTAGGTAGTTATGATGTTCAAATTAGGTAGTTAAATGTTGAATTAGTTGATAAAATTAGGTAGTAAAATGAATTAGTTGATTTAGTTGATAGATATTGTTAGAAGTATTTTTTGTGAGTTTATTTGTGTAGTAATAATGTTGAAAATAGGTAACAAAATGTTTAATTAGTTGGTATTTTTTTGTATGATGTATTTATTTGACAATTTATTTAGGTAGGTAGTTACAATGTTCAAATTTGGTAGTAAAATGTTGAATTAATTGATAAAAATTAGGTCGTAAAATGTTTAATTAGTGGATTGTTAAAATGTTGAATGAGTTGATAGTTATAGTTTGAATGAAGTTGTGGATGATGCATATTTGTTTTTTTTGAGTTTTCGTTGAGATGGACGAAGATCAATGGACGTATGATAGTTCAATGTACGAAGAATTTGATATGGATTTTGAAGATGAAAAACAATGTGGTGTGAATGAAGGACATGTTGATTGTTCAGACACTTTTAATATTTCTCAGGTAATGATGTTCATTAGTTTCAGTCGTTTGGTTGAATGTATGTTTTGTATAAAAAATAATATGTGAGGGTTGCTTTGTAGGTCTTTGGTACCCGAGATGATATTTTGTTGTAGGTTAGATCTGTTGCCCATGAAAATGGGTTTGTTGCAATTATTATTAGGTCTGACACAGATACTGGTCGTAGAGGAAGAAGTTCGTTTGTGTTAATTGGTTGTGAAAGGAGCGGTCAGCACAAGTGTAGGAATAAAGAATTTGTTAGAAGAGACACTGGTACTAGGAAATGTGGTTGTCCCTTCAGGCTGCATAGGAAACCAGTGCATGGAGGGGAAGGTTGGATGGTGAAGTTGATCTGTGGGATGCACAATCATGAATTGGCCAAGTCCTTAGTTGGACATCCATACGCTGAGCGATTAACGAAGGATGAGAAGAATATTATTGAAGATATGACAAAGTCGATGGTGAAACCAAAAAACATCCTCCTAACATTGAAGGAACACAATGCCAACAGTTGCACCACAATCAAGCAAATTTACAATGCAATAAGTGCATATCGGTCTTCAATTAGAGGAGCTGATACTAAAATGCAACATCTAATGAAGCTTCCCAAACATGATCAATATATCCATTGGCACAGATTGAAGGATGAAGTTGTGGTGCGTGATCTGTTTTGGTGTCACCCAGATGTAGTGAAATTATGCAATGCGTGTCATCTGGTGTTTTTGATAGACAGTACCTACAAAACAAATAGGTACATACTCCCACTACTTGACATTGTCGAGGTGACACCAACGAGGATGACTTTCTCTACTGCTTTTGCGTATCTGGATGGTGAGCGTGTGAATAATATTGTATGGGCTTCAGAACGATTCCGAGGTCTATTTTTACGAAAAGATTGCCTCCCTGGTGTTATTGTTACCGATAGAGACCTAGCACTGATGAAAGCAGTGAATACTGTGTTTTCGGAGTGTACCAACTTGTTGTGCAAGTTTCACATCGACAAGAATGTAAAGGCCAAGTGCAAATCTTTAATCAGTCAAAAAAATGCCTGGGATTATGTGATGGATAGCTGGGGTACTCTGGCAGATTGTCCTTCGGAACAGCAGTTCCCTGAATGCCTTTAGAAGTTTGAAATGGCTTGTTCACCATGGCTGATGTTCGTCGACTATGTCTATGAAACGTGGATTATCTCACACAAGGAAAAATTTGTTACAGCATGGACGAACAAGGTGATGCACCTAGGCAACACAATAACAAATAGGTATTAAAATGTCATTGGTTGTAGTATGGGTTAGTAGTAAATGCATGTATTTTTTTTAACCGTTGTGTGTTTTAAATGTAGGGTTGAATCTGCTCATTGGTCTCTGAAAATAATATTACAGAATAGCCTTAGCAACCTGTGTAGTGTTTGGGATGCCATGAACAACATGATGACACTGCAACACACTCAAATTAAAGCATCTTTCGAAACAAGCACACATTTCGTTGGACATGTATATAAAAAACCTTATTCAAGAGGCTTCTTGGAATAGTTTAAAGGTACGCTTTAAATGAGATTGTTGCTGAGTTGGACCGCGTGCAGTATTTCCTTGTGCATGTGAGTTGTCTAGGTAGGTTGTTTCCAGCATCCCTCTGGAATCGGTCTATATGTTTTGGAGGAGACTTCATTTTTTTGACCAAGGGTTATGTGATGCAAAAGTCAGCATCGACGATGAGATAGAGACCATACGTAAAAGATTTAAGGACGTTGATGTTGGCGGCAAAGTTACTCTGAAGAGTAAACTTCGAGAAATTGCATACCCTCAGGAAAACTCTATGTTTCCTCCTCTGTCCAAGGTCAAGACTAAAGGTGCACCGAAGAAACCGATAAAAAAAAGCGAAAGATCCACAAAGCGTGATCCATCTTATTGGGAGTATGTTGATGCATTTCATTCTGTTCAAAGCAGCAACACTTTAGTGAAACATAGTGCATCATCTTATGAACCGCCGAAACCAACAAGGATCATCCCGATGTTGGATCAATTTGCACATTTTATCCAGGGTTTCACTGAGGACGTTGTGGACGTCAAAGCGAATGGTAATTGTGGATATCGTTTCATTGCCGCTTTATTAGGTATAGGCGAAGAATCCTGGCTGATGGTTCGCAAAGAATTGATCAAAGAACTTGGCAAATGGTTGCATGACTACATCAACCTCTTCGGTGGCACAGAGAGATTCGAATAATTAAGGATGTCGCTACATGTTGATGGGTTCTCCCATGTTGTATTTGCTAATTTTATTTATAAAAAAAACAAAGTTTTAAAATAATTACATGTGTATGTTTCTTTTATTCACGTTAGTGCGGATAAGTGGATGGATATAACGAACATGGGATATGTCATTGCATCTAATCGTTGTATCGTTATCCCGACAACAAAGCATGACATTTTTTCCTCTGAGAAGTCAACCACCACCAAATTCTTCTGTGCACAGCATGATATGTGTCATTCATGTGTTTGGAAATCATTTTGTTCAGGTAAATTGAAGATAATTATTGTAATTTTTACAATTATGCAATGGCTTGGGTCGTTCATTTGAGTTGATAATGTTTGTTCACATACAACAAGTTTATCTGAAAGATCATTGTCCTTTACCGCCAGTAGCGTTGTTGTGGTCAAGCAATTCTCTTCCTCAGGCAAAGCAGTGGCCAACTGCATATATTGGTAGAATACAAAAATACATTAGCCTAATGACAATTAGAAAGAATATGTGGACCTAAATGAAGACTGAATGTAATTTGTTGTATAATAATGAATCATTAGTTATTAATTAATTGTTGCGTAATGGAATAAATTTGTTCGTGCATCTAAAATCATGTACGCATGTATGATACATCATTGTCATAATTGACAACACATAATGAAATGCATGCTTTTTAAAGTTTGAGCGTGACACGACAAATGACTTACTTGACAACACGTTCTGATGCACGATAAAGCTTCTTGAGGCCACATTGATTTACTTAGGAACATAAACACGAAACGTGTTCACGTGTGTGTATTTTTTTAAAAAACAAAGTGAAGCAATCTGTCGGTGAAAACCATCTATATATATGACACACGGCAACTCACTAACAGAATCACACATCTACCTACTTTCACATTCTCTCCCAATTGTTACAACAAAGTATGACATTCTTAGGAGAAACAAGCAGTCAGACGATTGTGAACTCAAGGTTGGGTTTCATTTTTCCAAATGGATCAATTATTTACAATGATAGTGGGGTTTACTTCCAAAGTTCCACTCCAGTGCCCATTCGAGTACCAAACAGCTATGACATTGCAACGCTGAAAACCAGAATACACATCACCCTTAATCTAACCCACGAACAATTTTTGGATGAAATTCACTACCAACAGCCAGTCATAGAGACAGGTAACTATTTTCGCTTTCAATGTATGCAATTGAAAAATGACGGCGATGTCAACACCATGTTAATGTGTAACGATCAATTTTTGTGTGTTGGTCCGATTGAATTGTTACGCACTGTTGGTATAACACCAGATGTGATGGAAGCTTGCTTGTGGGGCTTCTATGGAGTCTGTATCTTTGAGCTTCAATGAGGTCCTTTAATGGTAATTTTCCACCATGGAGATGCAGCGGAAGACAAAGGAGAAGAGGTGAGAGGAGGCGCCATCCACTAGGGAATAAGCCATGGAAGAAGGAGCTTCACCACCAAGATGAGCCTTGGATAAGAAGCTTGGAAGGATGCTTCAATGGAGGAAAAGAAAGAGGGAGAGAAAGAGAGAGGGGGGAGCACGAAATTGAAGGAATAAAAGAGGGAGAGAAGTGGAACTTTGAAGTATGTCTCACAAGACTCTCATTCATCAAAGTTACAATAAGTGTTACACATGCTTCTATTTATAGACTAGGTAGCTTCCTTGAGAAGCTTTCTTAAGAAAACTTCCTTGAGAAGCTTCTTTGAGAAAACTTCCTTGAGAAGCTAGAGCTTAGCTATACACACCCATCTAAAAACTAAGCTCACCTCCTTGAGAAGCTTCCTTGAGAAGCTAGAGCTTAGCTACACACACCCATCTAAAAACTAAGCTCACCTCCTTGACAAAATACATGAAAATACAAAAAAAAGTCCCTACTACAAAGACTACTCAAAATGCCCTGAAATACAAGGCTAAAACCCTATACTACTAGAATGGTCAAAATACAAGGCCCAAAAGAAGGAAAAACCTATTCTAATATTTACAAAGATAAGCGGGCTCATACTTAGCCCATGGGCTCGAAATCTATCCTAAGGCTCATGAGAACCCTAGGGCCTTCCCTTGGATCTCTAGCCCAATCTACTTGGAGTCTTCTATCCAATGCCCTTGCGGGGTAGGATTGCATCATTCCCTCCACCTTGGAAAGGATTTGACCTCAAATCCCGAGGTTCTTCATACTCTGGGCTCCTTTCCTCGACACCTGTAAAAAGAACAAAAACATATATATTAGTGGTGTTTGGTATGTTGAAGTAAGGTAAGGTTTGAAAACCCATTTCCTGGGCATCTTCCCATGAAGGAACATGGTTCCTCACCAACTCAATGAGTGGTGCTACAAGTATAGAAAAATATTGGACAAACCTTTTGTAAAAGTGTGTCAAGTCATGGAAGCCCCAAATTTTTCTTATACTTGGTGGAGTGGGCCACTCAGGAATGACCTTTATTCTCTTAGGGTTCATGGGAACCCCTTGATCACTATTTGAAAAATTAAGAAAAGTAACGCAATAAAACATACATTTTTCTGTATTTTCATATGGATTATTCCTACCAAAAAGTATGACAAACCTAAGGTGTCCCATATGAGTACCTAAGTTTGTATTGAAACTAAAAATAAGAACAAACCTACCTAATGGGTCCCTATGTACACACACCATGAAGATGTTAGGTGTACGAGTGATTTTACAAAAGAGGGTTGCACCACTCAAAACATTCATCATACCACCTATTTTAGGGACTTGGTGCCTAATAATACCTATTTTGGACACCAACAAAGCACAAGGATTTAAGCTCTTGCGAACCAAACCCTCATCCAACAACTTCTTTACATGAGGAATAAACTCAAGCCCAAAAGGTGTGGCAATGCTAGCAAGTGTCTTTTTAGAAAAGAGAAAATGTGGAGATTGTCTAAGAGGGAAAGTTTCTTTAATGTTTGTCTTTATTGTAAAATGAGTTTCCTTCTTAGCTAACCTTTTGGAGGAGACACTTACCTCCTTATACTTCTCTTTAACCACTAATGGTTGTCCATCTTCTTGGGGGTAGATTTCTTCACTAGATTCTTCCCCTTTTGCTTCTTCACTTTCACTAGAGGAAGGTGAAGTAGTAGCCTCATCTTGGCTACTATAAATGTCTTGGCCCCTCATAATCATGGTTTTTGTGGTGGGCATTGAGAAGCAATGTGTCCTCTTCCAAGACATTTAAAGCACTTTATAGAGCTAGTTTTCTCTTGCATACTAGCCTTAGGGGCTTGCTTTTCTATTGCCTTCCCCTTATCATATTTGGGATTAGAAGGTGTCACCCCTAAGATGCCTTGACCTTGGTCTTTCTTTGGATAAGAGAGAGAGCCATAAGATTTTGAAGTAGACTTCTTTTTAAGTTGTTGCTCTACCCTTATTTCCCAATCTAAGTTAGCCTCTACATTGTCCTTCCCATGGAAGTATGAGAGGTTAATGTTAGCCTCTTGAGGCTTTCTTTCCTTTTCTCTTCTATGGGAGTGAGGTCTAAGATGTGACCTATGCCTTCCTTCGTAATAGTCACGAAGTTCTTCACTTAGGCTCTTGCAAGAGTTATGACTACTATAGGAGGCATATTTTTCTCTTTTCATTTCTTTCATTATTTTTCTTCTTTCTTCCTCTCTTATTTTCTTTCTTTCATCTTGAATTATTTCTTCCACTCTTTTTTTCCCTTTTTCTTTTCTCTCTTGTTTTTCTTTCCATAACTTGATGGAACTCAACTCATCTAAGATTCTAGATAAAGGGTCTTTATGACTAGTACCCTTGCCATTAACACTAGATGAATGATGACTCATGTTGGTTCCTAAGTTGTGGTTCTTTCTTGTTGGAGGTTTGAAAACAAAAGGTAAAAGAAACTATGGTTGAAACTAGCCAAATAAACACTAAAAGAGGTGTGAAAGATAAGGTAAAAAACTAATTGGTAAAAGGAAAGCTATCTAGGCGGTTTGACAATGGAAGGTAAAGGAAATAAGCTATGAAAGTAAGCAAGAAATGTAAACTAGGCGAATCCTAAGAGTGTTTGGATGACCACATTCAAGGTTCCCAACAAAACACTCACTATCCTAAGGAAAAATTGCCTAAAATTATTACACACAAATGGAAGTTTGGTAACCTATTGGAGGCTCCCAACACACTTCCAATGAAAGGCCTTTTTGTTACAAAACTTGAAAGCAATGAAGGTAAGTAAATTGCAAATTACAAAATTACAAAACGGTCCTCAATTTTGGTGGTTGTTCTCTCTTTGGTGATTCACTCAATTTGGAGTGCTTCTTAGTCCAATAGCTCTTAAGGTGATTGGCCCCTTGCTTCTGGACTCAAATTCTTTAATGGATGGCACCAATCATCCTTCCAATTCCCTATATGGCAACCCACAAACAAGGAAACAAAGAGACAAGCAATAACCAAAGACCAAAAAAAATGAAATGAAAGCTAAACCAATGGAGTTTTAACAAGACAATTTTTCAAGGATTATTCAACAATTAAAGCAATTAAAAGGACATAGAAGCAAGCTAGGACTCAAAGAGAAACTTAGAATGGCTCTAGAGTAGAGTAAAAAAAAACTGAAAAAAGGACTCAACAAAACTCTAGCTTTGGCACTTGTCTTCACACTAATTTTGAATTGAAATTTCCAATTATAGAATAAATTTTGAGCCAAAACAACAAGCACACTTCCCTTTCATTTTTTTTCCTGGATACTGATTTTCCTGCCAACTTGTGTGATTTTTCGTATTTTTCCTTTTATCCAAATCACTTGTTTCTTTTTTCCTAACTTTCTTCCAGATGTCTAGAAAATTCAGTAAAGCTTTCAGCTCAAAATTCGAAGTAACCAATTCTCAGTAATTTTTACAAGTTTGTATGTCCAAGCTGCCAGCACCAGCGATTTTGTTTTTTAAGCATGGTATATTGATTGCCTTGGGCTTACTTTCAACCTTCCTATGTATGTTGAACTCACTAGTATTGTTTACCACAGTTTTAGGAGTTCAATATTCACTTAGGATCAACATTTCAGCCAGCAATTCAATCACCAAAACTCAAATTCACAATAGACACAATCATAAGGAAACCTAAAAGTTCAAGAAAAGGTTCACAATCAAAGACTCTCTAAGAATTTTGCATAAACATGTTAAGGACTAATTAACATGAAAGATTTGACTCAAATCAAATAATAGGCTAAAAGAATTTCATACACTCATGAACAAATGAGTTAGACAAAGAAACAAGAAAATAAAATTCAGCACAACATAAGAAATCTTATGTGACAAGTTTCATGACTAGACATGACTTCTATGACAAAACTACAATAGGTGAACAAGTCACTCTAGATTTTTTGAGGTTTTCTTCTACTTTAATATTTTTGTAAGAATTTTATGGTTTAGGTTTCAGCCACAAAAAATAACAAGACAAAACTCAAAGGAACCTAAACTCAACATAATTCATGGTTCAAGAACAAGAACAAGAAATTTGAACCATAGAAAATCAAATCTAACTTCTATAGCAAGTTTAATTGATGCAAACTCTAAAGAATCATGTTAACAACATTTAGAACAAGAAATGTGAGGAGATACATGGAGAAAAATTAAGAAAAAACAATGGAAGAGAAGGTAAAGCAAAAAATTAATGGAGGTTTAAGGAGCACCTACTTGAAGCTCTTGTGCTCTGATTACCACTTGATGGAAGCTTGCTTGTGGGGCTTCTATGGAGGCTGGATCTTTGAACTTCAATGAGGTCCTTTAATGGTGATTTTCCACCATGGAGATGCAGCGGAAGACAAAGGAGAAGAGGTGAGAGGAGGCGCCATCCACTAGGGAATAAGCCATGGAAGAAGGAGCTTCACCACCAAGATGAGCCTTGGATAAGAAGCTTGGAAGGATGCTTCAATGGAGGAAAAGAAAGAGGGAGAGAAAGAGAGAGGGGGGAGCACGAAATTGAAGGAATAAAAGAGGGAGAGAAGTGGAACTTTGAAGTATGTCTCACAAGACTCTCATTCATCAAAGTTACAATAAGTGTTACACATGCTTCTATTTATAGACTAGGTAGCTTCCTTGAGAAGCTTTCTTAAGAAAACTTCCTTGAGAAGCTTCTTTGAGAAAACTTCCTTGAGAAGCTAGAGCTTAGCTATACACACCCATCTAAAAACTAAGCTCACCTCCTTGAGAAGCTTCCTTGAGAAGCTAGACCTTAGCTACACACACCCATCTAAAAACTAAGCTCACCTCCTTGACAAAATACATGAAAATACAAAAAAAAGTCCCTACTACAAAGACTACTCAAAATGCCCTGAAATACAAGGCTAAAACCCTATACTACTAGAATGGTCAAAATACAAGGTCCAAAAAAAGGAAAAACCTATTCTAATATTTACAAAGATAAGCGGGCTCATACTTAGCCCATGGGCTCGAAATCTATCCTAAGGCTCATGAGAACCCTAGGGCCTTCCCTTGGATCTCTAGCCCAATCTACTTGAAGTCTTCTATCCAATGCCCTTACGGGGTAGGATTGCATCAAGATGGAATATTAAACTTACTTGAACACATTATGACCCCTACTCATGACGCACTCTTGTATTACAACGGGAGGTAGAACATGTCACACCAGAACAACTTTGTAGGTTGTGTGTTCATAGGAAAAAATCCAAAGAAATTTGAAATTCCTTTAGGATGTACCATCGATGAACTAAAGGATTTGGTAAAGCAAGTTGCACTTAAAGAGATTCCCCCTCATGGAATTCACGAATCACAAACGGTAAGACGATTGTTTTTTCGTCAAGCAGGTCATTTTGAGTATTCAGATAAAGTTATAAAATATGAAATTATTGAGCTAAAAGCCAACGATGAAGTGTTGAAGGTGTTAGTATAGTCTAACTACTGGAAAAAAATTAGGCAATAGAAATTTTAGCTGTTTTTACTAAACATGTTATGGAAATGGAAGACAACATGGCTACGTTGCTAAACGACTGAATGCAAGGTTTATTTTTTAGTTTTTCATGTAAGTTTTATTTGTTTACAACGTGTTTGAATTCCAGAATAAAATTGAATGTATTGTTTGAATGCAAGTTTCATTTTCCAATATTTTGAAACAACACATTGGTGTCCATATGTTTGATCATGTATTTTTTTGCATTCTTTGACGTTCAGACCTTAGGCATACTTTGAATGGTCCAAATCCAATTTTTTTTTTATTTTGTGGTTGTTTTTTGAGGTGCTATTCGATGGAACCGGTTCACGATATTTTTTTTTGTGTTTTTTGACGTCCAGACTTTAGAGAAAGCACCCCTCGAATCTCGTTATCGACTCCCACATAATTTTTAAAAAATGCCGAACAGGGGTACTTAGACATAGTTTGAAGGGTCCAAATCCATTTTTTTTTTATTTTGTGCTTGTTTTTTTAAGGCCTATTCAATGGAACCGGTTCACGATATTATTTTTTTTGAGTTATTTGATGTCCAGACAATAGAAATAGTGTCTCTCAAATGTCGTTAGCGACTCCCACATAATTTTTAAAAAATCGCAAACAGGGGTAGTTAGGCATACTTTGAACGGTCCAAATCCTATCTTTTTTTTTGTGTGTGTGCTTTTAAGTTCTAGGCGTAATTAGATATTATTTTCAGCAATTTTTTAGGTTAGCCATAAACACTACACGAAAAATAAAATAATGAAACAAATAATTTACAAAAATTGTATTGCCAAAATAATGTAACAATTACAATAATGTTATCAAATACAAAAATAATACACATGATATCAAAAACTAATCTATGCGCTGTCTACGTCACGCCCTAAGACTTCCATCAGAGGCGTCACCCCTAGCAATCCGCAGGCAATCTTCTATGATCTCATGTAACTCTGTTCCTGCAGTGACCATCCTAAGGTTGAACACACGCTCCAACCTTTCTGTGATCTCTTCGCAACCTTCACAAGCAACCTGTGACAGTCATAAAAACACAATTATTACAAAATTTTAAATAAAAAACAAATTACAAAACACTAAACCAAATTAAAATACCACTGAATGTCTAGGGAGATCAACTGCGACTGGAACCTCTGGGATATGTGGCTCGACGTATGCATCCACATCTGGGGCAAGTGGATGTCTGGGCTCATCACCTTCTTGGGTCGGCGTGATGAAAGGGTGAGATATCTGGAAAAACCGCTCCATGTAGTCCGCTGATACCTGGCCGGGGACAACACAAATCTCACCCGCGGGTGCTAGATGATTCCCGAAATGCATCCACCTGTCATCTATGTCCTCATACAACAACGAACCAGTAACCGGCGGTGGAGGGATGGTCTGGATGTACCCGAACTGTTGTACCACCCTCTCTGGTATGACATAGACCACAACATGACCCCATCTGAGCCGCCCCTGGTAGCATGAAATAAGCTCGAAGCCCCTAACTGCCCGGTGCTCATTGTAGGGCAACCAAGAAAAGTTCGTGATCGTCAGAGCATCTAAACGTGCCCTGTATGGTGTTCCCTTGATCCCCTTCATGTGCGCCTTCATCGTAAGCCACCTGGAGGCACGTGGGGTCATCTTTGCGTACCCATCATCAATGACGCCCTGATGAACACTGGGAAAATACTCATATATCCAGCACTACACAAATGAAGTGAACATAAGATAAAAAAAAACATTTACAATTCATTATCCAATTTAAACCTATTTACGTACTTTAACATTTACCTGTAATAGCGTCAAATACCCACCCATATGTCGTGTGGGGGTCTGCAAAGCTTCCTTTAGCTGGTCATACATGTGAACCAGCGCGGCAACTCCCCAACCATAGCCCCCAGACTAACATAGGTCTCAAAAACCCTTCAGATGCACCACATGAACATGAGTTGCACTCTTATTAGCAAAAAGAGTACAATCCACCAGGTGGAAGAGGTAAGCACGCACCGCTACAATCCAACATCGGGCTTGGCATCTACTCTGATACACCTCACGAAGCCATGACAGTCGCACGTAAGCCCTATGAGCACGTACGATCTTAGCTCGAGCCTCCTCTCTGGATACCTCTAGAAGCTCCATCAACAACAAGACCGCCTCGTCCACGCCCAGAGGCTCAAACCTGTGTAATGCCCCTGTGATAGGAAGATGGAGGAGACATGCCATATCGTCTAGTGTGATCGTCAACTCCCCCCACTAGAAGGTGGAAGGTGTTGGTCTCCCTATGCCACCTCTCTGCAAATGCGGATATAAGTCCAAGGTCGCTGGTGACCACAGAACACCCGATCAATGGACTTAATCCGGTGCCGGCAACAAGGCCTTCAATCTCAAGCGTTGGACTCCCAAATTTATCAACTTTCCTACCGGGGAGACCAGCTTCAACTCAGGTTGTTCCTAAGTTAAATAACACAACATACAAGTTAATTAGACATTCATTATCACAAACAACATAACAAAAAATAAAAAATTATCAACTACCAACACGTCCAAATTAAAATACCTCGCCACGCCAGATACTATATGCCACATGGTCAGCAAACGATGTTAGCAATGACGTGTCACGTGGCCCACCAGGAAATCCCTTGCCATGCTCAGCAGGTGATCCCTTAGCACCATCAGCAGCTACATTCGCAGCATCTACGTCCGTAGTCGAAATGTCCTCGTCCACATGAGGAACATCCTTAGTCACCTGAGGAACTTCCTCTATGACATCAACATGAACCCGATGCCTACGGGCAGAAGCGATAGGCCTACGACGCTAGGAAACATCAACATCATGTTCATCCCGACCCATGCCTCTGCCAGCACCACTACCTAAGGCACGAGCTAAACCTCTTGTTCTAACCATGATCTGAAAATCATGAAGAACATGTTTTTTTGAAAAATTTGTTGAACAGTAAGGGATGTCATGCATCATATAATTGGTAAATAAGGTTTCTCAATACTCATTTGTTAAAAAATTTATAGATAATCAAACACAAATAGGTATGTCATGCAATTTAGATAGTACAAGTCAAACATCATAGGAGAGCTTTTGTTATTTTTATTTGCATTTTGATGAGTATTTCTGAAAATAGTAGTGGTTATTTTAGGGGCATAGTAGTGTTTTTTCTACTTTAGTAGTGGTCTTGTTTTCACCAACAAGGTTCACTCTACTCTTGTATTAAGTCTTGTTTGGTGGTGATGTTAGGAGATGTTGTTCTTAAATAGTAAGGGATGGTGCAATCTAGGTACACTCAACATTCATATATACAATGTGTGCACTGAGTGATAGATATGTGATTCAATAAATTGTGTTGACACAGGGTATGGTCCTAGGTGACATGAACTTAATGATGTTCAGCATGGGTAGTTTCCCTCTAACCTTGTCGACTTACTTGTCATCATATTCACGGGACATTGTCATTTACAGCTATTTCAAATATTTTATAAAAGTGAATGGCTGAAAAGGCCTTATTAACTAATCATGGTTTAATTTTATATTCACAGGTTGCATATTCTCTCTATTTAAAATAACATCTATAGGCATTATATCTGGATGATGCTTAATAAACTTTGTGAATTTCTTATATTAAAAACTATACTTCTGGCATGTCACACAAATACCAATGGTTGACACAAGTGAAGCAAGGGAATGGGAATTGGAGGACCAGAGGAGGAAGCAAGGGAGTATCAATTTGGTGAAGTGAAGCAAAACGTGTTAGGTTCTGATATAATCATAGTTGAATAAAGTTATACCAAATTTAAAGTGTAGTAGAAAGAAAAATCAAATGGCTGGACCAAGTGGTGATGGATTGGAGTTCCTTAATTCAAACAGTTGGAGACAAATGTGAGTTTGAAGGAGTCTGATGCCTGGCCTGCTGAGGTATGTTGCTGATTCTTTGAATTACTTGTTCAAGCTATTCTGGTTATTCACTTAAAAATACTTAGGCTAGCAGGGACATATTAAATTTTTTACTTTTATAGCCACAAGATGCATATGGGCTGGAGAAGCTTGCAACAGAAGAGTTATGCAAGCATTATAACAAGGATTTTGGAATTGAGTGCCGCATTGGGAGATTCCATAACATATATGGTCCTTATGGGACATGGAAGGGTATGTTCTTGACTGCATTGCAAGTTTTTGCAGTTGTTGTATTTAAGTCAGTAGACTAGTGGGCATTCTTTTGTAGCCTTTTGGATCTAACAAGTTTGTTGCTTTGTGTTTTGTCATATAGGTGGGAGGGAGAAGGCTCCTGCTGCTTTTTGTCGCAAGTCACTTACTTCCAAAGACCGATTTGAGATGTGGGGAGATGGATTGCAAACAAGATCCTTCACCTTCATTGATGAGTGTGTCTGAGCTATTCCTTGCAAATTTTGTGGCTAATGACTATTACATCTAAATTAATGACTTATTTCCAGGATTTCTCATTTTAAAATTTAAATTGTGGATGTGTTTTTATGAATGCTGAAAATGATCCAGTAGAGTGCCATTAATAGGTTACATTCATGCTCAATCATAAATGTAAATAATTGTAAAATCTCTATTCTGAAATTGCTAGTTCTAAAGATTTTGGTATAATCCAAGAATTCTCAATTTGAAATTTTCATAAGCAGGTTTCTTTGGGAATTCCGGTTTTGCAAATTGGGCAGAAACATTATTGTTATCTCAATATCAAGATTTGCCCTATTTGGTTCTATTAAACAAGTAGTGATGAGTTCAAATCATAATTGGGACAGAATAATCTATATTTTAGTGTCTTTAGATCTTCTAAAAGAAATTAGTCTCAATAATATTTAGCATATTATTTTACTCCCGTTGATTCAAATAATATGTAACATAATATTTTATTCACATCCCTTGAATAAGTATTTAAGATTTTGAATTTTAACTTTTAAATAAGAAGAAAATTTTATTAGAACCGAGCAGTCCACCTTTTAAGTGTCTTCAATTTTTTTGAAGGAAATTAGTCTTAATAATATTTAACATAATATTTTATTCCTTCTAATCACACAAAAAAAAAAAATAGAAAACAACCAAGTGTAAGATAAGAAGATTTCCTAAATCTTATGACTTATAACTTAATAAGAGCATTACTGGTCCTAACCAAGGTGAGATATCTTTATACATCCCCCTTATGTCCTAGATTGAATATTTGGTGCTTTCTAGGAATAGCCAACAAAGGAAAGAATCAATTATATTTTTCATATGATTTGATCTCCTCTTATGAATAGACTAATTTTCTTTTTAGCTAAGGGGATTGTATAGCATATTTTTTCAGCTAAGCAACCATTTCATACGTGGTTGACCTAGCATTTCAATTAATCAATAGTAGCTTGTAACCTGTATAATGATTAAGCAGTAGCACCAATATAGTTCCTTGTTTGCAACTCTTAATGGTTTCACAAATTATTCTAATCTTGTACAATGATTCTGATTTTGATGTAGATTACATTTTCAATACAATTATTCTAATGCTTCTCATTCTAATTGCAGTGATCAGAGTGTGCAATGTTTGCCATAGGGATGGAAATGTATATTAGCCTATGCGTGTATTTTGACCTTTCTTAAATTTTTAATTTATTTTTAAGCATAAAATAAAATACAAATTACAAACAAATGAGCAACACTCATTGAATATACTATGCAACAAACCTAATTTAGATATAATCATGTATAATTCTAATAAAAACATATAAGCAATATAAATTAAAACACAAACCAAAAAAAAAAAAATCAAAAATCAGATTGCAAAGGTTCTTATGGAAGAACCTTCTTCCGTAAGAAGAAATTCATTCATATGGAAGAAGGTTATTTCGTAAGAAGGAAATCCATCATACGGAAGAAGGTTCTTCCGTATGTTCACACGGAAGAAGGTTCTTCCGTATAAACATACGGAAGAACATTCTTCCGTAGGAATGATTCTCCCTTACGGAAGAAGATTCTTCCGTATGAATCCACGGAAGAACGTTCTTTCATGGATTCATACGGAAGAACCTTATTTTGTACAAACGATTTTCATACTTCAACGAATACGGAAGAAGGTTTTTCTGTATTCCAATAACGCTTCATCTTCTACCTCTCCCATGGATTCTCAGACAAAAAATCTTAAGTCTTCTACCCTAAGACCATTCTAACCTACATACAAGCATTAAAGGGGCTGGGAGATAGAAAATACTGACCTCGACGGCGGAGACGACGCAAACGCACCAACAAAGCTCCAAAAATGGACGAAGGTGGCAGCAAGCAACTGGAGAACGCAGGGGAGAAGTGGGAGAGCGAGAGCGGAAGAAGGAGAGACAAACGGAAGAAGCTAGGAGTGACTGTTCACTCCGCGTTTTGCTTTTTAAAATTTTTAATAACAAGGGCAAAATGGGAAGTTTCTAATATTGCTGGGTGCACCAGCATTTTTGCTTAGTGCACCTAGCCACGCCCTTGAAATTTTCTATATCTTTGTAATGTTTTGGCCTTTGCTAGTACATCTTGAGCCACTATAGGTCTTCGTAATATATTTTGATCTTTTTCCCTGTTAAGAAAAAAGTGTATTGGTGTTTGTTTGTTTGATTTCGTGGTCATCGGGGTTATGTGTGTGTGGTTTGTTGAAGTCTTTTATCGGACTGGTGGTGGGTATATCAACCAAGCTACAAAGCCTGTATTTTAGAACCAATTGTTGTTCCTAACAAGTAACCGCAGTCAATATTATCAACGTTTGGTGTTTATTGTATTTTTATTCCATTGGGTATTGGGTTGTAGAGTTTTTGCTTTTATTAGTGAGTTGTTTGTTGATTATTTGCATCATCTGGTGTTTGAGAAGTAGGGGATCAATGTATTATACATCTACTTGGTGGTTTGGACTATAAAGGTATTCAATGTTCATTGGATTTTTGTGAGTGAAAGAATGATTTGTAGTTTATTCATTATCTTTTTCATAGATTCTTATAATTTTAAATGTTTTCTAAAAATTTATGGAGTTATTTAAAATTTTATAAATTTATAAAATCCTTTCAAATTTTATAATTCATATTATAAATCCATTAAAATCTAAATTATAAAAATCTTAAAAAAAACTTAAAAATCTACAAGATTTTTTTTTATGTTAAAATATTCTGTTAAAATTCTAATCCAATACATCCCATCCCTTCAAAGGCTTTTAAATGTTTTTCGTAAAACTTTCCCTTAAAAAAGAAAAGGCTAAGAAACAAGAACAAGATAAATAAACATAAGAGACTTATTCTATTTCACTCCCTCAAATAATCGAGAGTTACATCTATTCATTGACACACTAATCAGAGCTTATGTGATGCGTAGATTCTTCTTCCTCAGGTGTTAGGGTGAACATCACGAATTTTCACTAATGCATGAAGTCGTTGTGTAGTGTGTCTGTCTTATTCTAGAATTGCTTAATCCGCATGACAATCAACTTTTCAAAAATTTGTTATGTTTTGTGGTCGGTGCTTTTATTTTGTTTTAATACTTTGGCATACTGAAAAGTTCACAAACTTCAAAATTGTCAAAGTTTAATTTTGAATGACATTTCAAGATGTAATGCTTCAAATAATTTTCATACAATCCTTATGTGAGATGTCAAAAAAACTTCACAATATCCTTAATTATCAATGAATTAATCCAATCCTTAAAATTACGTAATTATCAAAATTTTTGTAACACAAACATTAGAGGCCCTTAGTTCCAACATGGTAAAACTCAAAATTCTCTATCCTACTTCGTCTTTCACGCCCTTAAACCAAATGGAAACAAATAAATCACCCTGGTAAAAGAAAATCAATGATTTTGAAGTTTATGAATGTTTCGATGGATAGATGATGGTGCTTCTGGAACTTGCTCAGCTCCAAACAGTTAAACACTTCTTTTTCATTCCTTTCACTTTCTTTCCTAAGCTGAATATATCATAAATTTGTTGAGTTTGTGCCTGCAGCAGCAGAACTTGTGAGGATAAAGGCTGTATTCTATTTCTATCTACCTCCACGGGTACAAAGAATTTCTACATTGAAAACTGAACTTAAAATTGGAACAATAAGAAATAAATTAAGTCTGAAATCCTAAAGTGCAGAGAAATAAATATTGAATAATCATAAATGGCAAAATTCCATGACAGGACAGATCAATGTTAAGAGACAACGAGGGCAAAACCCCAATTAGGAACAAATTCCTAATCTAATAGTTAAGTTTACAGCTCCATAATCACAATCTAGGATACAAATTCCTAATTAGCAACAAATCCTGATCTAATAATTAAGCTTACAGCTCCATAATCACAATCTAGGATACAAAAGCATTCTTATTCCACACAAATAAAAATATAAGGGAAAAATTTAGAACAAATTCCCCATATGTTTTCAATGTTGTTCTTTAATCAGAATTATAGTTTCACCTCAGGAATCTATGCTAACCTTTAATTTAAACATTTGTTACACGAATTATCGAGACAAAACTCTAATTCTAATTATAGAACAACCTCAAGACGCAATTTTTGTCCTGAAGTCATAAACACAGTAGATTCTAAGTTTCTAACCTAACCCAACAAAACGAGAAACCGAATAAAGAACAAACCAAGGGTTTAAGTTGCTATATGGTCGCTGTTTCGTTGCAATCCTTGATGTTGTGGGGGTAAATTGCTGACAACTGTGGCCACATAGTCGCTGCATCCAAAATTGCGGTCCCAAAAAACAAAACACTGTTATCTGTCTTTGATTCCTACGGTTTAAAACAAAACATGAAAAGAAAATCTACTTTAATACACGAAATTAAACCCACTGAGGTCGACCCAGTGGTGAAAAAGTAGGATAGTTTACACAAAGTACAAGATTCTAACCTTATTGTCGTCATTGTACAAAAAAAAAAAAAACGAAATTGAAAGAGTGAAAGTCAAGATCGAACCATTTAATGGAGGCTTCAATCTCAGGAGACGTCCTTGGCGTTGTTGAAGAACGCAGTGGCGCAGAGAATGGAAGCAATGAAGGCAATGAAGCCCAAACCAATGATTAAAGAAACCCCAGCGACGAGGAAGTCCAATAGGCCCAATCCCACCATCACCATAATCGCCATGTTCTTCTTATTCAGGTGAGATTGGGAGGGAGTGTATCGACTAAGAAGAGATTCAGAAACAGATGAGAACGTGGATGTCTCTGAACGGTGGTGACAGAATCGAAACAGAGGGAACGCGAGGAGACAGAGACATCGGAGTTTTCTCGATTGTGTTTTCTCGGTCCACCCCTCGTCCCAATGAGTGAATGTGAATTCTCGTGCGAAAATTAGAAAATAAATCAAATAAGTCAATCCTAATTTCGTTAATACTACCTTTTTAAATAAATAAAATTAGTATTTTCATCCTTTTTCTGTTTTTTTTTTACAACCAATTTTCATCCTTTTATTCTTGCTTTTTTTACTTTGGACTTCCGTTTGATTTTTTTGGTTTAGAAAATTTTAGTAATAAACCACGTGCCTTCTATAATATAATGTTAAAAGGATCTATTAAATAAATTATTAGACCATTTTTTTAATTATTTTTTTAAGATTTGAAGGTCAACCATTTTAACAGTAAGTTTTGACTTTTTTTTCTCACATCGCGTCTCTTTTTATTAGGATTATCACACAATGATTTGGTTTGATTACTAGATAAAAAGTTGTTTGAATCAAATATAAAATAAAAATATGATTAATTTAATTTAAATATAATATTAAATCCGAATCAAGTTAAATTAATTTTTTATGATTTTGTTTAATTTGATTTTGTGATTTTTAATCTATTATCATAATTTAAAATTTATTAACTAAACTTATATAATTATTATATTATATTATTCTAAAAATAAAATGTATTCTTTATTGAATTTTATTTAACATATTTTAGTTTTAAACTGTTATTTTTACTTCTATTTAGCATTATTATAAAATAATATTATCAATTATTTTTGTAACATACTTTAATAATTTGTACATCACTTAATATTTAATATTATTTTTGAACATATTGGTATATCCTTTTTTAATATTTGAAAATTAAATATGCATCTTGATTATAAAGAAAAAAAATATAATAAATTATTCAATGCTTATTATTAATTATTACAACAAAAATCATATTAGAAGCTTATTACAGAAAGAAGTAGATTATAAATCACATGCTATAATCATCATAAATTTAAAATAACATTAGCTACATAATGTGAAACATCTATGCAGTTTTGTTGGGTTTTGATAATAAGATTTCAAAGTCAAACCAAACGGCAAAAAGTGTGATTTTTCTAGATTATTGATTGTTGTGGTTTTAGGTTAAAGTGATTTTTTATTTTTGTTAACATTTAACTGTTACAAACAACTTGGTTCCCTTTTGAACACCCTTGCTTTTTATGAACTAATATGAAGTGTGTTCCAAAAGGAATTTTAATGTGACAAATAAATTTTAATTTCAGTAATTTATTTACTATTTCTTTTTTAATTTGAGAGACTAATAATATCCAATAATTTGAGAAACTAACACTATTAACAACATATATATTTATAAGGAAAATATTTGTTGAACACCTCTTATGAGTATACAACTTAAGAGAGATAGGGAGAGGGAAAAGATAATTAATTGATTTGATTAGTGATGTAATATGATAAGGAAAGAGGGATAAAATAAAATTAGAAATGTTGATAGAATATTTAGAATTTGCGGATATCCTAATATAATAACCCTGTTTAAAAACCAACATTTATCTTTTGAATCCATTAATGGGCAACTAACATGTAGAAATAGTTTTAGAAGTTAAAGAAGCATTGCATCAAAATATTTAATTTTTTTTATCATTTATTAGTGGAAGATTCAAACTCGGAACCTCTTTTTTCTCTATTCGCCCTTTAGAATGAAGAAATACTTAAAAGATGAAGACCCCAAAATGTATTAGATTTATAAACTGATGTGATTCATAATTCCTTTAAATTGCTTTATATGTAATACACTTTAACATAGGATGACAAGTTTTACATTCCCTCCAACAATTAAAAGATTTTTTTTTAATATCCACCATCTGTACCAAAAATAAAATGAATAGGACACTGTAGTCACTGTCTGAATGTGACAAAAAATTTCCTTCCACTGCATACATGTTCAGTGCTTCCCCTTGTCCTTCACGGCTTCACTTAGTCACATACAGTTTCATTTTGAATTTTTGATTCACTTCATTTGTGGTTCCTAGGATAGATCAATGCCACCATCTATACAAAGTATACGTATGTGAATTTCTAGTGCTTCTTGATTGATCACACTGAACCCTTGAACAAAAAGCTGAATTGAACTGTACAAATTTCCTTTTTAAAAGCCCATTGGTCCTAAACCTGAGTAACCAAAATTGAACACTGTCATTCCTATAAGGCGAAAACATGGTAGGAGAGCAACTAAACACAATCAAATGAATGAGTTAACCTTTTGACATAGCAAGATTTTATTACCTGGTGTAGCCATGGGCATGGGCATGGGCATGGGCTTTCTACGTGGTATTGGTAATGAATCTAATTCATTACCTGAGGTGGGCATGGGCTTTCTTCGTGGTATTGGTATGGGCTTTAATTCCTTGCGCTCAACCACAACCGCACTAGATGTTAGAAATGCCTTGGCCACAGAAGCTGAATGCTCTATACAACACCTAACTACCTGCAGCAATTTTTCAAGATAATAGAATTGGTCATCTTGTGCAAAACCTTAAAATGCACCTCCACTGCAAAATTGGCAGGTGCTCCTTCATATTTTATACTAGTACCAATTTGCATTCCTGTTTTTATTCCATTTTGTTGTTCATTGGTTAAATTATTTACTTGACCCCTATAGTTGTTCTCATTTTAAGTTTTAGTCTCTATACGAGAAAATTGTAAGTTTTAGTCCCTACCCGACACCTGTACACAAAAATTTAAGTTTTGAATTTTGGTGCTAGCAACAGAAAAAAATTTCTGAGATTGTAAAACTGCTACAAAATTTTTGTGAGGGTGTTAAACAACAACAATAAGAACAACACAACTTTATCTGAGGTATGCTATATAGATCACACAATGCCATTTGACATTTTGATGGTGTTAAATCACTACAAAAAACTTACAGTTCTTTAGGTTTCTTTTATGTTATTCTTCAATCAGCATTGAAGTTTCACCTTGGTAATATATTGTGACCTTTATTACATGGATTATTAAGGTGAAACTCCAATTTTGATTGGAGAACACAAAAATAACACTTAAGAAACTGTATCCAAGTTTTGTTCAATTGAAAATCATAAGATCTCTGGCTTGAACAAATCAACAGCATCAGATATTTATTTTGGCATACAGATTTTGGATATTTAGTAATATATTATCAGTAAATGCTTACAGTGAATAACTAGTTTGAGAAAATTTACTTATTGTTTTCCCTTATGTAAAAGGCATTCAAATGGTCATACCTTAGTTGGATCCATGATCCCAGCCTTCATGAGATCCTCATAACAGTCTCTAGCAGCATTGTAACCAAAATTCAGGTTATCGTCTGATAAAACCTGCATGAAATAAGGGGCCTCAAGCATGTATTTTAATTGAATAGTTGTTGATGAGTTGAATTAACTAAACTCTGCACAAGATCCAAATATCTAGTTGGTAATCAATCTCTTACAGTTACAGAAACAGTTTCTCAACAGGATCAGGACCTTATCTATGATGACATTGCCATTTACACCAGCATTCTTTGCTATCATTCTTGTAGGATAGCTCAATGCTCTCCTGAAGATTTCAGCTCCAATCTACAGATAATATTACAGATAAAATTTTCATATCTTGAACAGTCAATAAAAAGGCACAGCACAAAATGAATGCTTGCAATAGATTGTAAGATAACTAATAAGAGCTTAGTTATAATTATAAACTTCAAACACGATAAAGGAAAACTTAGTAGTATGGAACAGATAATTACCTGTTGTTCTTCATTTTCCAGGAGTTTTTTTATGCCATCCACCTTTTGGGATAGTCTTAAAAGGCAACAGCCACCACCAACTACTACACCTTCCTCGATTGCGGCCTGCCTTGTTCTAAGAATCTTAGCCATTTAAATTACAGCAAATCATCTTGTTAGAGCTAAGGAAAAAGAAATACCTTTGTTGCATTTAGAGCATCTTCTATTCTTAACTGTTTATCCTTCAGTTCTACCTGTGTTTGTGCTCCTACCTATGATTTAGATTTCAGTTGCTGAAAATAAACTATCTTAAATGGAAACAGAATTCTTAAATTACAGATTGTCACATGACAAATAAAATGAAACTCATAGTACCTGAAGAATGGCAATGCCCCCAGATAATCTTGCTATCCTTTCATTCAATATCTTTTTTTGGAAATTTTCCACTGTATTCTGCAAAATGTGAAATAGATGTGTAGGTAATCCCAGGATATGTTAAACATGCATCATGTTACTTTTAAAACTTAACACTGGTCAAGTGTGAGAAGTGAGGATCTTCAAAGTTCTGTGTATTCACCTCAACAAGCCTCCTAAGTTGGCAAACCCTCTTCTCAACAGCTTCTCGAGTACTCCCATCAGTAACTATTAAGGTAGAATTCTTTGTTATGACAACCTTAGTAGCAGAACCCAGATCATTCTTGTGAGCCTTTTCTAGGTTGAAACCCATATCTTCTCTGATTACAGTACCTGAAAAACATAGGAAGAGCAAAGAATGTAAAAGTGTAAAGATTATTAGAGAATGAACTAAAACTTGAAGACTGTATATAGAAACTATTGATGCTTTCTTCCACTCAGCATTCTAACATATTGAAGCAAATGGAAGTTAATGCTTCAGTTATATGTCTCTTTTTAAGTTGTTAACAGCTAATTTTCATGCTATCTTTGTCATTGAGGACAAGCATAGGCATCAATTAATTTGACTTAATCTGACATTTCAGTGAGTCATATACTTAAGGTACAAGTCATTTAAGTACATATTCTTAGCAACTTCAGTCATTCACTCCTGATAGAAATTTTTCTTTCTAGTTGTATTAACATATCAGCAAACAGAATATTTAGGCTTCTAAATTTGAGTGTTTGATCTTCTACCTCCAGTCAAGATGGCAATATCTTCCAAGTAATGGGTCTTGCGTTCACCGAAGGCAGGAGCCTTAATGGCAGCTACCTTAAGAGCACCCCGAAGTTTATTTTTAATGACTGGAGCTAGAGCTTCTTGCTCAATGCCCTCTGCAACTATCAAAACTGGATATTTTTCTTTCGCAGAATTGTTCAATATGTTGATCAACTCCTTTGTTTTTGTGATTTTCTTGTCGACCAAAAGCAACTGCAACCAAAGAATTATACACCATCTATTTAATAGAACTTAGGTAAGGCTTTTATATACCTGATTCCCTTTACTAAAGAGTTTAAGTGTTTATCTCGTAAGGTCTGGTTTGGACAAACTTCTCCATAAATACTTATATGAGAAGAAAATAAGAAGGTAAAATGAACAGAACTTCATAAGCTAAAATCAACTTATCACATCAACATTTAGAGAAGTTAAAGGAGAGGGCTTCTATTAAGTTAAAGAGCATAAGTTCATTTCAATTTGTGAGAGAAACTCAATTCATTTTACCTTCTTATTCTCTTCTCATGGAAGTGCTTACGGAAAAAGTATCCACACAACACCTAAGTTTATTACATTGGAGCTGATATCATTAGCTCAACCATGAAGCTTGTTGAATCAAGCTTAATACTTAAACAAAAGGTCATAACCATAAGCACTTTTATAAACTCAAATAAATTCTGTACAAGTTCTTCCAAAGTCCAAATGCCCCTACTTGCCATACCTTGCAGTTGTGGAGTTCAACTGTCATCTTTCTTCTATTGTTGACAAAGTATGGGGACAGATATCCGCGATCAAATTGCATTCCTTCCACAATCTCAAGACTATTCTCGGTACTCCTTCCGGTTTCAATTGTCACTACTCCGCTTCTGCCTACTTGGTGCAGAGCCTCGGAAATCATGTTTCCAACTGAATAATCATTCCCAGCACTGACTGCAGCAACATCTGCAAGCTCATGATCCTCAACCTACAAGTGCAGCCAATGTTGTTGAATTCAGCAAGATTTTCCAGTTTCCAACTATAAGCAACAATTGGCAGGCAGAAAAAAGCACAATTAAATCAACATCTGCAGCCAGATAATTTTCATTGTGATTCTCAAAATTTTCAATAATCCAGGTGTTTTTCTTTTTTAAAAAAACTAATGAGTAGAACTTACTTCTCTTGACATCAATCTGAGTTCAGAAACAAGCGCTGTTGCTGTCTTCTCAATGCCACGAGCAATTTGAACAGGATTCATTCCAGCTGCAATAACCTACAATGGAAAAAGAAAGGAGCGGATAAGAGCGCAAATTTAAGAAACCCCTTTTAAAGCCATTGACATAGTGACAAAAACATTAACCGAAAGCTAATGTTTTCCAATCTTCATTTGCAAATTTGAAATACAGAGAATTTTTTAATATAGTTATACATGTTAATTTTTCGTATAAACCTTCGTAATCATATATGCTAACATCCATTTATCTAATCATTTCGTTCTGATTGATGTAATAGGATACTCGTGTTCAGCTTATTATATTTACCTTTGCCCCCTCTCTGATTAAGCCATGAGCAAGAACAACAGATGTAGTTGAGCCATCACCAGCTTGGTCGTTGGTTTTAGCACCAGCTTGTCTCACCAATTTAACTCCAACATTTTCCAACGGATCTTCCAATTCAATCTGATATAACATTAGGGAAACAAATTTCATAATTAAGGCACAAAACCATGTTGTTATTAGACCAGATTATAGAAAAGTTCATTAAACTACACAAGCCACAAGACAAGTGTTTAAATATTGAAAAAACACCTCCGAATTTGAAAATAAAAGAAAGCAAGGCCATGTTTGATTCTCTTCTTACTTTTTCGTTTTAAAAACTGTTTTCTAAAACAAATTCACACTACACTCAGCAATCAATTTCTCAACCAACATCCATCATGTTTTGAAAATTGTTTTCAAAACAAGCGCTTTAAAAACCAAAATACTAAAAAATCTGGGAAATGTTTTCCCATTCTCTTCTTGTGTTTTCTTCAAATGCTTTTTTGTCCAAGTTCTTAGGGAATGATTGATCAACAATATCATCTTCTAGGAGCCACCTCTTATCGGTATAGAAAACAAAGAACTATTTTTCAAAACAGTAATCAATAAACAAGGCATAAATTTGTCAATTGACAATTGTCACTTATCCATAACCTTAAAACTAATAACACATTACAAAAAAAAGAACATCAACAAAAGGGAAGAAGCAAATGGTTGATGATGAATGAATAATAAGAAAAAAAACACCTCTTTGAGAACAGTTTCTCCATCATTTACAATCTTGGGTGGTCCATACTTATTTGGCAGCACAACATTTCTCCCCTTTGGACCCAATGTCACACCAAGCAGCTCAGCCACCATGTCCACTCCTGCCTGCACCACAACACACCAACTCACTCACATCTTGTGAAGAACCAAAACCAAGTGTTAAACTAACAGAGTCCAAAATCCTTACCAACAGCTTCTTCATGGCCGAACCGTCGTGGTTGAAGTAAAGCTCTTTGGCCATGGCTCTCGGGCTTAGAGAAGAAGAAAGTAATGAATTTCTCGGTCTTGGAATTGATGATGGATTGGCAAATGTGAATGAAGAACATGCCATGGCTTTTAGTTTCTTTGATTGGTTGTGTTGGTTTTGAGGAACCAACAACACCTTTGTGTCGAGAACTGCGTGGTGCAAAAAGTTGAAATTGAACAAAGGTTTTTGAGTTTAGACAATGTTAGTGGATAAGAGTAATGGTGTAGAAAACAGAAATATCTCTGAACTCTTGTATTTGGTGAACAAAATGAAAAGTAAAAAATATCTTTACGAGTTTCAACTAATCTTGGCGCTATGCAAATTAAGTGTAATCACTCTATTTCTCCTTCGTTTCCTTTTTTTTAAAAAAAAAATCATTTATTTTCTCATTCTCTTTATTTTTTATTTATTTGAAGTTTCTGACGGAATGTACAGTAACCATATCAATTATTTTACATTCCTCTCCTCCATCCAAAACTAATAAATTAATAATTAATATTTGTCAATAAAAAAAATCTTATCAACTATTTTTCTCTCTTCTTTTTTCTATCTATTTTTAGTGTAAGTAATTGAAATAGATTAATCTATTTTTTTTATCATATTTAATTAAATTTAATTAGATTGAATGGAATGAGATTGAATTTATTTTTTATTTTAGCAATCCAACCCCATCCCTCCCTAATGGGCAAATAATGAAAGTGTTCGGTATGGTAGTAAGTGTAAAATACTTAATTTAGCAACATAAAGTTATCAATATAAAGAATAACGAAGTGTCGGTATCAATAATAATATTGCGTAAGCCTTCATAAAGGAAGAAGAAAAAAGTGAAAACCAAAATAATTTACAATAATCTTTAATATTAATTCTCGTGAAAAAATAACAAACCACCGCCCATCTCATGAATGAAAATAAACCAAAAGGCAAATACCATTTGTTCACTGAAGGTGTGAGAAAATGAAAATTTGATTTTTAACAAATGGGAAATTTAAATTTAATTTTTAAATGTAAAAAAAATATGATAAATTATTGATGCAAATAATTTAATGATAAAGTGACTTTTTGACATATATAAATTTTTATTAAACCTATGATTTTTATTTAAAATTTATATATATAAAAAATACATTATTAAATCAAAATTAATTATAATAAAATTAAAAATAAAAATCTACTTGACGTAATAATTATAAAAAATTATAATCAAATATATTAAAAAAACATTAAAAATATATTTTTAACTTTTATTTTAAAAGAATTTAGAGATTACGGAATTGCAATCCTTATTGGATATAAAGAAATCTACACGATACAGGAAGAAAAGGTGGTTAATAGATTGACATTCAGCTAAATGCATCATGCTTGACCCAAATGGATAAGATTAAACTATAATATGAATTATAAATTTTTGGTTAAATAACCTAATTTACCTTTAAAAGTATAAAACGCTCACAAATTAATCTAGAAAGATAAAAAAAATCAAATTTACTTCCTAATGTAAAACTAATATAAATTCATTAAATTGTAGATACTTTTAAGAGTTACGATATTCATATTTATGTATAAGATTTTTATATATTAGAAATATATTTATCTATTTTTATAAGATTCCTAAATTATATCTTATATTAATTATTTTTTTACTAAATCCTTAATAAACTTATAATATTTTAAATTTAAAAAAATAATTATTGTAGATTAATAAGATAAACTCTTTTTTATCTCTTGTAGCGATTCAAGAAGTTAATTACTCATTCAATCACATCGTAAGAAAAGAAAATGTTTTAAATTAATTATCATTTTAGTTTTTTAATATAACATTAATTATTATTTTTCATTTATATCCCTTATATATTAATTATAAACTACAAAATCTAAAAATGAATTAATAATAATATAAGGTTAATTTTATAAAATTCTTATTTTATTTATTTATTTTTATTGATCGGTATAAAATAACCTAGAATAATAATTATTTTGAGAGAAGAGAGTAACTACAAATTAACAAGATAAATTGTAGGGTAAATAATCATTGTTGTTCCTGAATGGGTAATTCATTGATAAATGTGTCCCTGAAAGATATAAATGCAAAATTTAGTCATCGAAAGTATTAAAAGTGCGACAAATATATCCGACCGTCAACTTTCATTTGTTACTATTAAAAAAGTTGTCTACGTTGCACAATGATAAATTTGTCACAAAATTGATTGTCAAAACGTGGTTATGTTAACTAGATTGGATGAAAATGTCACTAAGATATCCTTTTTTGTCATAAATATCAATAATATTTTGTTGGAAGAAAATGTCAATATTTTTTTCTTGAAGGAAATTGTTAGTAATTATTTTTGGACCTAAATGTCAATGCGTTCCGTTGGACAAGAATATTAATAAGTTATCAATTTTGGAAGAAAATGTGAGTAATTTCGTTTTTTAAGAGTAAAATATAATTTGATGGTAGATTTTCGTCATTTTTCATTGTTACAAACATAACGTCACAATAATCACTTAAAAAATATATTTTGGCAAGCATAATTTAAAACAAACAAAATAATATCAATAATATTGATTATGAACCATAATTTGTTTGTCACAATATAAATTATCCAAAATAAATATTGTACCAAAATATAAATCTTGTATTTTGCAACTTGAACTTGTTGTCCTTGCTGGTTTTCTTTGTTTTGCAGACCTCCATGTCCCAGGGAATTGCAAGCTTTGTTTTGCAGACCTCCATGTCTCAGTCACTTGACAATCTTCTAACTTTGATATTCTTTTCACTATTTGCTTTGTTGATAGATTGCTTCTTTGAGAGCTTGGAATGAATAGATCCTTCAACAACTCATCAATAAATACTCATTGGCTATTACCCTCTAATGCTTGATTGCAAGGAATATGTATACATATTAATCTTAACCTCTCACATTTATTGAGGAAGAAGTCAGAGGTCTTTTCAAACAAGCGTGAAGAAGAAGAATAACCAATGTTTGGGAAAGGAAGCAATGGAAGTGCGCGAGAAGAAGAACAAGAGAAGAAGAATTACAACCAACGTTACAAAAAGGAAGCACATTGGGGAAGGAAGCTAGAATAAGAAAAAGAAAAAACATTTTGGGAAAGAAAGCGAGAAGAAAAAGAGGCGAAAGCAAGACTGAACAATGAATTTTTATTTGAAATCATTAATGTCACAAATATCCCTATTCCAAATTGTGGTAATATCAAAAGTTACATGACAAATATGTCCCTATGTTGATAATTAGAGATAACCACGTTGACCAATCTTTTCCGTGACAAATTTGTCCCTATGTGCCATGTAGGAAACTTTTTTAAGGGTGACGGATGACAGTCAACGGTCGAATATATTTGTCACACTTTTTACACTTCTGAGGATTAAATTTTGTATTTACATCTTTCAGGAACACATTTATTAGCGAATTACACTATTTATCCTAAATTATATAATTACTATTCTTTCTTCGCACATTAACTCATCAAGTGAAAAGTAATTAAGGGGAAAAACTAGAATGATGAGTCCCATTAAAAATTATTAACAAATTTATCTGCTATTAACTAATTTAACCAACTTTTATAATTTTTGTTAATTAATTAAAATGGTCTTTATAAGTTAATTAATTAAAAGGGTCAATATAGAGACGGGGAGATAGTAGATGTTTTCATTTCTAAAAAAATTCGTATGTTAAAAATATATTCATTAAAAAGATTAATCTAATAATGCTAATAATGATTCTAGAGTTTAATTTCTATCTATTTTCAATATTATGTTTCATATTATTTTTAAATAATTATTTTAAGGCTTAATTGTAAAATTTGTTCCTCTATGTTGTCATTTCACCAAATCTATTGAGGAAAGACTAGAATCATGATCTTTGAAGTAAAAGATATATTCATTTATAACTACATCCAAGTATTCATTTAAATATTTAGTGCAAAATATAATATTAATATAAGTTTTATACAAAAATAGTTTAAAATTTAAACTATTATTTTTAATTTATTATATTTTTACCATCTTATATATTATCTTTTAAAATATAATATATAAGATTAAATTCTATTTTCATATAAATTAGAATATCTATACTTATATAAGTTTTATTTTTATTATATATTATATTTTTATAATCTTATGTATTTTATATCACATTATTAAAAACTTATTTTACACAGTAAAGATATAATATAAATTTTATCTTTAATGCTATTTTTTTATATAAATTATAATTTCATATAATAACAATATTTTATTATCTTTTAAAATATTTATATATGTGATTTAATAATAGTATTTTTTTACCTATATTAAGATATTCTTGTTATGTATTATAATAGTATGTTTCTATTTATATTTAACTTTATTTAATCAGATATGTAATTTTTGTAGAAGCAAAGCTTCATGGTGAATCAAAGGTGATTCAAAGGCGTTTTGATGATAACAATGATGATAACAAAAGATGATGACAAAGGTGATGACAAAAAGCTCAAAGATCAATCAAAGAACAACTCAAGTGAATCAAAGATCAATCAAAGAACAACTCAAGTAAATCAAAGATCAATCAAGAACAATTCAAGAGTTCAAGATAAGAATCAAGAAGAATTCAAGACTCAAGAAGAAAGTCTAGAGACAAGAATCAAGATTCAAGGTTCAAGATCTCAAGAATCAAGATCAAGATTCAAGACTCAAGATTCAAGAATGAAGAGAAGACTCAATCAAGATAAGTATTAAAAAGTTTTTCAAAACTTTGAATAGCACATGAGTTTTTGACAAAACCTTTTACCAAAGAGTTTTTACTCTCTGGTAATCGATTACCAGATTGTTGTAATCGATTACCAATAGCAAAATGGTTTTGAAAAAGTTTTCAAATTGAATTTACAACGTTCCAATTATTTTCAAAAAGCTGTAATCGATTACAATATTTTGGTAATCGATTACCAGTGCCTTTGAACGTTAAATTTCAAATTTAAATGTGAAAAGTCACATCCTTTCACACAAAATCTTTGTGTAATCGATTACACTAATTTGGTAATCGATTACCAGTGTTTGTTTCTGAATAAATCAAAAGATGTAACTCTTCAAAAGGTTTTTGACTTTTTCAAATTGGTTTTAAGTTTTTCTAAAAGTTATAACTCTTCTAAATGGTCTTCTTGGCCATACATGAAGAGTCTATAAAAGCAAGACTTTGATTTGCTTTTCAAAATACTTTTACATTCATTTGATCAATCATTTACAAGCCTTGAATCTCTTTGAACTTCTTCTTCTTCTTTGTACCAAAAGCTTTCTGAAGTTTTCTGATTTTCTAAATCTTGAAAACTTGTGCTATTCATCTTTTCATTCTCTTCTTCCTTTGCCAAAAAGAATTCGCCAAGGACTAACCGCTTGAATTCTTTTTGTGTCTCTCTTCTCCCTTTTCCAAAAGAACAAAGGACTAACCGTCTGAATTCTTTTGTGTCTCCCTTCTCTCTTGTCAAAGAATTCAAAACGACACAGTCTGAGAATTCTTTTGATTCTTCTCATTCCCTAATACAAAAGTGTTCAAAGGACTAACCGCCTGAGAATTCTTTTGTACCCCCATTCACAAAGTATCAAAGGTTTAACAGCCTGAGATCTTTGTCTCAACACATTGGAGGGTACATCCTTTGTGGTACAAGTAGAGGGTACATCTACTTGGGTTTGACTGAGAACAAGAGAGGGTACATCTCTTGTGGATCAGTTCTAGTGGAGGGTACATCCACTAGGGTTTCAAAGAGAACAAGGGAAGGTACATCCCTTGTGGATCTTTGCTTGTAAAAAGATTTTTACAAGGTTGAAAGAAATCTCAAGGACCGCAGGTCGCTTGGGGACTGGATGTAAGCACGGGTTGTTGGCGAACCAGTATAAAAACTCTTGTGTGTTTGTTTCCTTCTTTCCTACTCTTTTACTTTCCGCTGTGCATTTAATTTCCGCTTTTACTTTCTGTTAAGATTTTCTTCTACTCCTCATTCTCTTAACAATTTAGTAAAAGCCTTAAAAAAGTAATTTCTTAATTGGTAAAGGTTTAGGAATAATTAATTCACCCCCCCTTCTTAATTATTCTGAGGCCACTCGATCCAACAATTTTTTTAAAGAATTAAATTATACAGTAAAGACACGTAATTAAATAAAATGACAGTATATTTGATTTTTTTAAAATATTTATGTATGTAATTTATTGATAATATTTTTTTATCTATATTGTAATAAATAACATGAATATCTTAATATAGATAAGAAAATATTGTCACTAACTCACAAGCATTATTTTAAAAGATAAATATAATATATAAAATAAAAATAAAACTTATATAAATATATATATTCTAATTTATGTTAAAATAAAATTTAATCTTATATATTATATTTAAAAGATAATATATGATATTATAAAATATAATAAATTAAAAAAGAATAAAATTAGAATTTTGAACTATTTTCGTATAAAATTAAACCTATATTATTATTATATTTTGCATCAAATATTGAAATGAGTACTTAGTTGTAGTGGTAAAGGAGTATAATTCTCACACCAAGGACCATGACCATGGTAAAAAAATGTTGATTAACTTTCTAGTCTAGTCAATGTTTAAAATTTAATAGTTAACTTTTAGTCAATAATTAAAATTAGGAGGACTCAGATAGTAAATTTTAAAATATTGAGAGCTCAAACAATAAATTAAAAAATAGGGGATCGATTTGGTGAAACAAACAAAATATGAGGATGAATTTTGCAATTAAATCTTATTTTAATAGTCAATAAATTTATTATACGTAATAACTTGTGATTGGGAAAAAAAATGCAAATTTTACATTATTAATGCATAGATAATTTGCGCATATTTCTATTTCAAATGAAATAAAATCTTTTAACAATTAAAGGAGTAGACAGAAAGAAAAACTTTTAACGAAGATTAAACTATAATGTAAATTATGGACTTTTTATTTGACTTTAGGCGGATAAAGAATTCGAAGACCCAACATCCACAAGTGTCTACCACATGCAAGTGAGCTGTGAGAGTGTTAATTTATCGTACACTAGACTTGCAAGAACAGCTTGCGCTCTGGTGACAAAAACATAAAGAATAGCCAAGAAAGAAGGAAGGAGCAAAACGGTTCTCACTTCCCACTCCTCAATGCAATGTCTCTCAATTTAAAATAATTCTTGTCCCCTAGAAAGACAGGAAGCATTTACTTCTAAATTAATGGGGGCATTGAATTTGCTTTGACTTTTTGTGGTAGGTTGCATGATTTCAATGCTCACTCATGGAACTTCACACTTCCACTACTACTTCCATTTATATTTCCCTTCATTCACTCTATTTGTGCCAAAGTTATATGTTCCCAGTAAATAGTTTAAGTTAACCATATGGCAAGGTGCATCACAATATTATTCTTCGTTATTTATGTTCTTCTCTTCACAGTTGTTGGTGGCAGGTCCTTGTTCATGATCAACACCAATATTAGTCCAGATTCTGTTCCGCACAGACCAGTTTCTTCTTCCCATGTAACAACAGCACCACTTGTAAGTGCATGTTCGGATTGAAATCTACAAAAGCACATAAAGTCTCTAAAACTAAGTTTGCAAGAATTTTTTTACTTTTAAAATACTTTTTGAGGGGTAATTAAACATGATCTCAAACATACTTTTGGATCCTCTCATCGAAAATCCAAGCATACCTTAAGTGGGTTCTTATGATATTTTTGTTCAGTTACATGCTATGTTTATGTTTGTTTCCACAAAGTACTAAAACCTTTTTTTGTTAATTTTCTTGTACTATGTAGGAAAAGACACGATTCAATGATGATGGTGGTGCTTGCAAGGGGCTAGACAGGACTGAGTGTGTGGCTAAAACAACAATGGTTGCTCATACGGATTATGTCTACACACAAGACATCAATAATGGGCCTTGATTGTGCTATTTCTTGCTTCTGTTTTTTAAGTATTTATATTGTAATGACTAATGAGGGAAGTGTAATTCTTTAGAATACTATAGTGTCAATGTGAAAACTATGTAATATCTTTTTCTTTTTTCCGCCGGATGTTTTCTTTTGCTTTTTGATAAGGCCAACAAATTGATCATAGGTGATACTGGTACCAACCCACGACTCTTAAATCTTGATTAGAAAATTGGACCCTTTTGTAATTAGGACATTGGAAAAATCAAAGACTTTTAGCTATATGTTAGATTACAACAAATATGAGTAAAAAGTCTCACCTTAGATAAGAACAAACGTTTTGAGTTATATATAAGTGAGAAACACTTATAAATCTAATATCTTAAAAGTTTTTGGTTGGATGTAATGTTAAGTTTATTTGTATATATGTTTGTGTAAATATGTTTTTTTCTTTTCTAGATCACAGGCATCTTTCACTTCAGAACAACTTCACACTAATATTATTTTGGTGATACTTGGATAAATATTTACTTATTAGTTATTACTGTATAAAAATATCTTTCCTTTTAGCCGTATTTTCTAACAGTATAATGAATATCCTTAAGAACCCTTAAACTTGTAATTGAGACTTCATAAATCATACTGTAGCTTAAGGAGTACTGGTGGCCGTCCTTTTCAGAGCGCATTTAATTCCTAGATTGAAAATTGTTACTGAAAGTAGAGTAACAAATACTGATTTATGTTGAACACAGAAAAACAATTTTATCAACTATGATCTACTAATTATATTTAATAAAACTATTTAAATTTAAATCTGACATTTTAGGGTTGTCAATTTGGATTTTGCCATATATGTTGGGTTAGAACTTAGAACAGAGAGCACAATCAAGTAGGGCCCATTCATTATATTTAATAAAGGTTTCTCTTATCTTTTGTGGATTTTCGTTTTTATTAATTCTTCCATCATTTTTTTTGTCTTGTTTTAGTTCCTAAAAAAAATTATTCTATTTTTAGTCTCTAAAAAATTATACATTAGAGATCAAAAACAGATCGAAACTTTTTTTGAGGGACTAAAAGGAAATAAAATTTTTTGATAGACTAAAAATGAAAATCCAGAAAAGATGAGGGACACAAAATAATGAACCCTTTGATATAATTGTCTTTTTTTTTTCTTTCTCTCTAACATAATAGACAATAACATTGATGATTTAAACTTTAAATTTTACCTTTTAGCTAGGATTGCCAATATGGATCTTGACATAGTAGCTAAGGAATGAAAAATGCTATTGATCTTCAAGAAAGTCATTAGTTATCATGATTTAGAGTAAGACATAAACTCGAGAATGGTATACAAAAAATATTAAAATAGTCTTACAACACCTTTTTAAGTATGTGATAGCTAGCATGGATGAAAAAATTGTCACAAGTACTGCCTTTAAGTGTTACAGGAAACCATTTTGAATTCTAACAACGGGTGCAAAACAAGCATAATGGTGCTTCTGTTTACAAAAGGCAGATGAAAAGTTGTGGTAGTTTTGGAGAAGTCCAAAACCAAAATGAGGAGAAGTGGAGAATAGAGAATGCGTAAAAATGAGGCCGACAAATTGTGAGACAGACCATTTTATCCAATAAGGGGCATGTAGTTGAGATAACACGACTAACTTTGACAAAATTTTAGAGAAATAAATTTCGAACATTTTTATATATATATGAGAACCAAAACATGCATGGTTTAACCGTATTTCTTTAACAAATGGGCTTGGATTAAATCGTGTGGAATTTCAATCAACTAAGCCTAATCATGTCTAAACTCTAGTTAAAGGTTTATAGTTTAAGGTTGAAGTGAAATTTTTTACTGTCTTCACATGTAATTTTTGGAATCTGGGGTATAGTTTAAGATAGAAATGATTTTTTTATCTACACTATTCACATGATGACACTGCAGAAGATTCAAGTAACTCATCATTAGGGTCAAGTTCCATTTGAGGAGTGAATAGTAACGAAGAAATACTGCTGTTTAATTTGCTAATTTGGCTCTAGAAGGGGCATTTATATAGTATTTTTGGATTAACGTACAATGAGAATGAGAAAGCTAATTTTAAATGGAATTGATTTTGGTTAAAATTGATTCAACGTGATTTATGTTTAGATGTTTTATTATAAAATTACAAAATTTTATATCCAATGCATAATTTATTCAAAGTTATTTCAATTTAGAATTAATTCTGAAATCTTCTCCAAACAAAAAATCAAACATGTGAAAATTTATGCAAACATCAATTATGGACTTGTTACGCGAGGAGGTACTGAGGGGGTACCATCAGCAAGGGAGGTGCAAGGAAGCATCACGGACCAAGCCGTTACGGGTGAGGTCCACTCCAGCATACTTGAAGGAGTATGACCGTGGCCATGCAGAACGGAGCACGTGATAGGTGTGGGGTTCAAAGATTAGCTTCAGGGGAGAGAGAGAGAGAATATGTTTGTTATTTCTGTTAGAAGGGTGGGTTGTTCAATTGTTAGGAAGCTTCGAGAATCCTCTCCTCATCTATAAATACATTGTAATTCAGCACATGAATCATGAATAAAATACCCTTCGTTATTCCCTCCTTCTTCTCATGTTTTGGAGGTCCCTTGGCCCTCGAATGCCAAGTATAACAGTGGTGCTTTCATTGAGCATCAATGGCGGAATCCACACGCTCGAAGACTTCCGTTGATCGTCTCGAAGACGCCATTGCTAAGCTTACAACGTCTCAATTTGCCATGAACTCAAAGATCGATGATCTCCTTCATCGCATGTCACAGCTCGAAGCTCATCAGCAACAGCCACAACCACTCACGCCACCGTCGTCGTCGACAGGTCACACGCCATCACACAATCCACAGTACCGCATGAAGCTGGATGTTCCATGCTTTGATGGCTCTGATCCAACAAGATGGATCTTCAAAATAACGCAATTCTTCGAGTATTATGCAACGCCGGAGCAAGAAAGGTTAACAATAGCTTCCTTCTACATGGAAGGACCTGCACTGGCTTGGTTCCAGCGGATGCATCGCAACGCGCAATTGTCTTCATGGTCTGCTTTTCTTCACACCATTCATTCACGTTTCTCCACGACGACGTATGAGGATCCTACGGGGTTACTCTGCAAGCTTCAACAACGCTCATCGGTATCAGCATACCTCTCGGAGTTCGAATCACAAGCAAACAAGATTATCGAATTACCGACGCCATTCGTATTAAGTTGCTTTATTTCGGGATTGAACCCATCGATTCGAAGGGAAGTGCAGGTATTGCAACCTCTCTCTTTAACTCAAGCAGTATCATATGTGCGGTTACAGGAAGAAAAGCTACCTGATGCTCGTCGTTCCTCAACCTATCGTGCCCTAACTCCCACGGCTGGATCAATTACTCCACGATCTTCATCTACGAACGCACCTCCGCCACTGCTGTCCACACCGGCACGCAGTTCATCAACCATTCCTTTGAAGAGGTTAACCCCGGAAGAGTTAGCAAGCCGCCGAGAGAAGGGGCTATGCTTTCAGTGTGATGAAAAGTTCTCGCGAGGACACAAATGTGCATCTTCCTTGTTCCTGCTAGTCATGGAAGATGAGGAGAATGTGGAGGATGTCGAGCTCATGTGAGAGGCCTCTCCGATACCAGAACCATGTTCGGAATCACCTCCGGCGCAGTTGAGTCTCCACACATTATCCGGTCACTTGGCACAAGAAACATTGCGTCTGAGAGGCTTTGTCAACAACCAACCTATCAGTATACTGATAGATGGAGGGAGTACACATAACTTCCTCCATAATCGTGTGGTCATGAGATTGGGGCTAACACCAACGGAGACAACACCACTGCGTGTCACAGTTGGAAATGGTGATGAGATCAGGTGCCATCAGCTGTGTACCGCGGTCCAGGTCCATATTCAATAGCAATTGTTTACCATTGATTTTCACGTATTACCATTGTGCGGAGCGGATGTAGTGCTAGGAGTCCAATGGTTAAAAACTCTTGGACCAGTGCTAACAGATTACGACGCCTTAACAATGAAGTTCATCATGAATGGTAAACTAATCGAGTTGCAGGGAGATCGCGAGAAGGAATTTGAGCAGGTGTCACCCTCGCAATTACGCAGGTTTGCTCACACCAATCCTGCAAGCACTTTTTTTCATATTCGCATTGAAGCAACAACTGAAACTACACCTCAGATGACTCACCCTATACCAGAGATTGAGACTTTAATAACCAAATATGCTTCCCTTTTCCAGCCCCTCACGACCTTACCACCATCGCGAGCCACAGACCATACTATCAACTTACTACCAAACTCAATTCCAGTAAACGTTCGGCTGTATAGATACCCATACTTTCAAAAGAAGGAGATCGAAGAGCAGGTGGCAGCCATGCTTGCAAGAGGATTTATACAACCTAGCTCTAGTCCCTTTTCATCACCCGTCCTGTTGGTGAGGAAGAAAGATGACTCATGGCGCTTTTGTGTGGATTATAGAGCCCTTAATGCCATCACCGTACGTGATCGTTTTCCGATTCCGACGGTGGATGAGCTTCTTGACGAGTTAGGAGGGGCGTGGTGGTTTTCTAAACTCTATTTAATGCAGGGTTATCATCAAATATTGATGAACCCTAACGATATCAGCAAGACAGCATTTCGAACATATCAAGGGCACTACGAATTTCGCGTAATGCCCTTTGGATTATGCAACGCGCCTTCCTCATTTCAAGCCACAATGAACCAATTGTTTCAGCCTTACTTAAGAAAATACATTATCGTCTTTTTTGATGACATTTTGATATATAGTAAAACCATTCACGATCATCTTCTCCATCTAGAAACAGCTTTTCAGGTGTTAATGGCGGGGCAGTTCTCCCTTAAACGTTCGAAATGCACATTCGTGTAGCAACAGCTGGAGTATCTTGGGCATGTGGTGGCTGGTCATGGAGTCACGCCAATACCAGAGAAGGTGCAGGCCATACAACAATGGCCAACCCCTCGATCTCCACGAGCTCTATGCGGGTTTCTCGGTTTAGTTGGGTTTTATCGGAGATTCATCCAAGGTTATGCCACGCTAGCAGCTCCACTCACCAGGCTTCTGTGTCAGGGGCAATTTAATTGGAACCAAGAAGCCACCGACGCCTTCCAGAACCTCAAGAATGCCCTCACTGCGGCCCCAGTGCTCGCGCTGCCGGATTTTAGTGCTCCATTTGTGGTTGAAACAGACGCGTCCGGCGCCGGAATGGGAGCAATGCTCATGCAGAAAGGCCACCCTCTTGCTTACTTTAGTAAGCAATTCTACCCTCAACTCTTAAACTCATCCACGTATGTACGCGAATTAGCAGCGATCGCAGCGGCGGTGCGGAAGTGGCGCCACTATTTGTTAGGGCATCACTTTATTATACTAACAGACCATCGCAGTTTACGAGAGCTCATGAATCAGATGATTCAAATGTCGGAGCAGCACCGATACCTTGCTCGCCTATTAGGGTATGATTATACGATCTAGTACCGCGCCGGCAAAGCCAACATTGTCGCAGATGCGTTATCGCGGGCCATGGAATACCAAACTGCTACCCTCTACCTCTTGTTCGTACCACGATTCGTCTTCCTCGAAGACCTTCGTAAAGAATTGGCTTCCCTTCCGGCCTTCCTGGCCCTACGTGATAGTATTCAGAAGGATCCTAAGGCACATGAAGACTACGCCCTAAAGGAAGGGCTCATATTGCACCAAGGACGTATCTGGTTACCCTCTACCTCCTCCTTCATCAAACTCTTGCTCGAAGAATTCCACCAGTCACCAACGAGGGGGGGGGGGCACATGGGGGTTCAAAAGACGCTACAACGCCTCCAGGATAACTTCACGTGGCCCTCGATCAAGGAGGATACGCGGAAGTTTGTCGCCAGCTACGTCACATGTCATTTCACTAAATACGATAACCGCAAAACTACAGGGTTTCTCTGCCTCATCTCGGTTCCGACGCAGCCTTGGGAAGACCTCTTCATGGATTTCATCACCGGTCTTCCAGTGTACCGCGACAACACTTGTATCTTCGTGGTGGTTGATCGTTTTTCCAAAGGGTTTCATTTAGGTATGCTACCCACTCAGCACACCGCTCACACCGTGGCGCTTCTGTTCATTAACATGGTGGGTCGTCTCCATGGTATGCCCAAGAGCATAATTTTGGATAGAGACCCTTTATTTGTGAGTAAGTTCTGGCGAGAGCTCTTCACCTTAAGTGGTACCAAACTCCGGCTAAGCTCTGCGTACCTTCCACAGTCTGATGGGCAGACAGAGGTCGCAAACCGAATCGTGGAACAATATTTACGGGCCTTCGTACACGACAAGCCATCGACATGGGGAAGATACCTACCTTAGGCTGAGTGGTCTTACAATACATCGTGCCACTCCGCCACGGGGATGTCGCCCTTCGAAGTTACCTTCGGCCGAAAACCTCCTACTTATTCTCAATATCTTTTAGGCACCTTCAATGCCATTGACCTTCAATGTTGAGCCAACGCAAGGCTGTCTTTGAGCTTTTACGTCGTAAGCTGCTCAAGGCCCAAGATCGTATGAAAACAAGTGTTGATCGCCACCGTCGTGAGCAAGAATTCATGGTGGGAGACTGGGTTATGGTTAAACTCAGGCCACGAAGGCAAACTTCAGTAACGGGTACAGCGTATTCAAAATTGGAAAAACGCTATTATGGGCCATTTCGAGTGGTTGAACGCATGGGGAAGGTCGCTTACAAGTTACAACTTCCGGAATATTCACGCATTCATCCCGTCTTCCATGTTTCCCTTCTCAAGCTAGCTGTTGCGCCGATCACCGCGGCTGCCATTGACCTTCCGCCATTAACCACCGACAACCACCCAGTTGTCACGCCACTAGCCATTGTGGCATCCAAAATTGTACCATCAGAAACAGGACCTAAGCACATGGTGCTAGTCCAATGGCGAGGATTGCCACCCGAGGAGACATCATGGGAAGACTGGTCTATCTTGAAGACTATTCACCACCTTGAGGACAAGGTGTTCCTCGAAGGGCAAGGGAATGTTACGCGAGGAGGTACTGAGGGGGTACCATCTGCAAGGGAGGTGCAGGAAGCATCACGGACCAGGCCGTTACGGGTGAGGTCCACTCCAGCGTACTTGAAGGAGTATGATCGTGGCCATGCATAATGGAGCACGTGATAGGTGTGGGGTTCGAAGATTAGCTTCAGGGGAGAGAGAAAGAGAATCTGTTTGTTATTTCTGTTAGAAGGGTGGGTTGTTCAGTTGTTAGGAAGCTTCGAGAATCCTCTCCTCATCTATAAATACATTGTAATTCAGCACGTGAATCATGAATAAAATACCCTTCGTTATTCCCTCCTTCTTCTCATGTTCTGGAGGTCCCTTGGCCCTCGAATGCCAAGTATAACAGGACTCCAAATCAATTCTCCAATGTCAAGCCAAACACTCACATAATCTTCAATATGATCGACAGTTATAGAATTGAATCCTTTTATTTGTGTCTTATATTTTGTTGATAGTTTGAAGAATTTTGGAGAACTTACATGGAATCTTGTTTTTTAAAAATAAAGGCAATGATATGCAATACATCTAAGAGGCCATCACATCCCAAAGAGACCAAGACAATTTCATAATATTGAAAAAGGCCTAAATATATATTTAGTGTATTTAATATCATCTTTTCTATTTAATCTTCATAATATATTTTTTAACTGTATTTTTTTCTATTTTAATCTTTGATATTTTATTTAGTTTTTATAAAATACTTATTTTTTCATTTTGTCGTTATAATATATAAATAATTTACGTTCAGTTCCTATCAGTTTTTTTTTTCAAATGAACTAACTCAAAATCAACAAATATTATAGGGACAAAATGAAAAAAAAAAAAAGGATTTTACTAGGATTATAATAAAATAACAAGGACTAAAATAGAAAAATAATACAACAACTATTTAAAAAAATTATAAGGATTGAAATAAAAATAATATATTCTAAAACAAAAAAATATTTAAACATATGAAAAATTAAATACTCACAGTTTCATTGACACTACCAAGTAATTTGAAAATTAATAACAAATATAGTTGTCCATGACTATGCAATATAGCCCAGCATCAGTCCTACACTTATAAAATTCAGAATAGTGCGAATTGTAAAACCCTAACGCAAAGATATTCCTAATTAAGTGATGTCATCAACTATCGAATACGTACGCTCCTGTATTCAATATGCACTGAATACTCTAGACACATAAAAATAAACTTCTTAATTAAGAAACAAATTGGATACATAATTTGAGTATTTGGATAAGTATCAGTCCTGTACTCAAAGACTTGGTAATAGACTAATAGTCATACTGAGAGTGAGAATAAAATGTGGGATATTTTTGAAATATTAAATCATCCTAATATAATAACATTTTATATTAAATATAAATTATTGTTTTTCGTTTAAAAAATTATATTTGATAAATTTTTAATAAATACAAGTTACTAAAATTATTTGGTTTAAGATTATTTTTCGAGAAATATTTAATATGCAGATGAAATTATAAAAAGTCTATAAATTAAAATATAAATTTATTTTTTTAATACATTTATACTATAGTGAAAGATGAGAGAAGAGAGATTAAGAAAATTAGTGCCGGTGAGAAGAGAGAGAGAGAGGAGAAACAAATGATTTATTTAAATTAAATAGTAGATTACTATAATATCTTTAAATTAAACTTACTATTACAAAATAATTTGTTTGTTTTTGTCCATAATTTATGATATTTGTGGCTAATGTACTCATTATAAACAGTAGCAATATGATTTTTATTATTAGTTGAAATTTATTTAAAATTATAATTTTTTATGGGTGTCATTTCTCATTTAATGACTTTTTCTTGATTTTGTAGTTTTTAATAAGTTTCAACTAATAGAAGTGTGTGTGCTAGGAAGTGAGAGTTTGTTGCTAGTATTTTTCTAGTATAAAAAGGATGTGTGTACATTAACCATCTCATATATATATATATATATATATATATATATAACCATCATACTTAAGTATTATAAAATTAGTTATCAAACTTTTATGTATTATATTTTTCTTATGAAATATGTTTTTTATTTTAGTGAAGTTGAAGAAATTAATCTTTTTTTATGCTATAAATTATGCTTATTTGTGCTTTTTATCGTTTATAAAATTTAGTTATGTTCATATAAAATTATATATTCTTTTATATATGTATATTTTTATAATTTATATTGATAAATTATGTTTTAGATCCTTCTAAAATTACTAATGTTTGATTTGTTTTCTCTAAAAAAAGTGTATTTTCTTGTCCCTCTAATTTTAATGTTAGAGTAAAATGTGAAAAATTTTGTGAGTTGAGTAACAAAGCAATTGGGTGGTAGAATATGCAAAAACATAAAAAATGAGTGACAACAATTAATTTTTTTTAAAAAAAAAACAATGGAAGCAATAAATATTGAACTTAAGATTTTGATATAAAAAAAACCCTAAATTCCTAACACTAGGCCCACTCAGAGGATTATATATTCGCTTGGATTGATTTCAAACTAACTCCAGCTTTAATGCTTAGAAGTTGCACAATTAATATATCTTCTAAACATATAAGAGTATTGTAAAACTCATTACTTAACGAGCTGTTTACTTTTAAATATTTTAATGAGTTGTGTTATATTGGGTTGTTTAAAATTAAATTTCAGTTATTTATATATGTAATGATTACTTATAAGTAAAAAAAAAAAAAGATTTTCTTACTATTTAAGGAGGTAATTTGAGAGTTGTTTAAAATTATAACATTAGAAAAAAAAATATATAAGTTGTTTAATTATGATATAACATCCTAGGGACCAATTAATATAAGGTAAAAAACTCAAAATGAATTACATAGATTACATGTAGATATGCGAGCGTGAGAGAAATTTAATAATAATTATTAAAATACATAGTTAAGGTTAAAATTAATGAAAACAACATGTATACGGATGAAATAAACTCTTTACATGTCAAATTAAACACGCCTCTACATACAATACAACCATAAAAAACTTTCAGTTCATAGAAATATGGTGTAGCAATCGGTATGACAACTTTCTTGAAGGTTTTTGGGCTTTGACTTTCCTTACAAAAACATTGGCAAGCATTTTAACAGCAACGTGACCCTGATTTGACGATTGTCAAAAGCTGCACGATTTGCATATAATGCTATCAAGATTCTCATGTCAACAATACAATCATGATGGTGCCACACGCCTCTCAATCTCTCTCTCAGTGCATATTTGAATTTCAGGTGAAAATGTACTTTTGAAACAATAATTTTGTCAAAAGATCATGATTCTTTCTTTTATTTTCATTTTTTTTTTATCGATTGAATTTACATTAGAACATGCATACACTAACTTCAATTCAAACATGCACTCAATCCAAGTTTATCCCATATCTGGTTTAATTTTGCCAAAATTCTAAGATAAGCAAAGCAAATCCCCAACCTTATGCATAACCTGTCTTCATGTGCTAGTGATGTTTAGATTAGATCACACACTCCTGCAAAAGGAAAGACACAATTTGACAATTTTGTGAAGATGGCCTTGATGATGATGATGCATGCACTCCCTTGTCGCTTTGTTAAAAGTACTATTTGAAGCAACACCTGAAGCATAGGCTCCACTTGGTCTAATCCACATTACTAGTGACACAACAAGAAATTAAAGAAGGCCTCAGCCAAAAACCTCAGAATAGTTTTTTTTTTTTTTGTGTTTTTAGTGGACACCCTTTTGATTATATGTTTTGCTTCTTGTGGTAGTAATGTGTGTGATGATCCACTTCCACCAGCACCTCCACCACCATTTGTCGTATTGGACCGTGTTATTCTCTGTGCAAACAATGGACACACCCCTTTCGGTGTTCTTTCAGATTTATGATACCTTGTTTTACTTTTGCACGTGCATAGTTCACTCCTCACCTCTTCTTACCCACTCTTGGTCAGACAAACGCTATATAGCTAGAACTAGCAGCTACTTCTTAAAAGCAAAGATGAAATGTTTTGATTCCTAATAGTTTTTTTTTTATATATTTTTTCTTTCTAATCTTTTGGCCTTTGGTTGGTTTATCTTATCTATAATAACTGTTCCATTTTTCGTTATGGGGTTTTTTGTTTGGTGTGAAAATGATATAGGCACCATTTTATTTGGTTAATTTTATAAGATGGGTACAGAGAAATGAGAATATCATATTCTGGCTAGGTACACTGCTTCATCACCAACAAGGATAAGGACGCGGCGATGTGGAAGACAATAACTGTTTAATTCTTCTGTACTATGTACGTAAACTTGATTTTTATTTTATATATTATAATGATTCCATGTAAGGAGCATGTAAAGCTGTTAATTATTTGATAATTGACACACACACACACACACACACATATATATATATATATATATATATATATATATATATATATATATATATTTGTTTATATATATGATATGGTTCTAAACTCATACATCTCCAATGAAGGCACAAAAGATCATAGAAATCTAAAGTAAGAAGAAGGGACATATATAAGATAAGAGTAATTAATATGTTTGTGTATATATAGTGGAGAATAGAATAGCCTCATTCATGAATCATGTCTGCAGGAGTGATTGATTGGTTTAAGGGATCAGGTTTGAGTTGAGAAGTGTTGCATGGAAGGTCCTCCAAATCTTCCATGGTGCAAGCAAAAGCGGTTCCAATTTGCATGTCTGCTAGCATTTGGCGAAGAGCGGAAGCTTCTTCCTTGAGGCGTGCATTCTCTTGGAGGACTCTGTCATGGGATTCAGACACATGGTTGAGTTTGTCAATAAGGTTGTGGTTCTCAGTTCTGAGCCTAACAACCTGTGACCACAGCTCATCCAGGTGCTTCTGCTTCCTCATCCTTGACCTGCGAGCGGATTCTCGGTTCGATATCATTCTCCGGTGCTTCCTTTCGTCGATGATGTTGAACTGGATTTCATCAGCTTCATCAGAGGTTGAGTTGCTGCTGAGGCATGAAGAGGGAGGAACAACAAATTCATGGCCTGAAGGAGGGAAGTGGCAGTTTGGAAAGTTGCTTAGGAGGGTGTTAAGATGGAGATTAGGGATGTCACTTTGCAGAAGGCTAAAGTTTGGTGGAACTAGGAATGGATTTTCAGGTGCTAGATAGTGGACTCCTCTGATCTCACTAGGAACCATGGTGGGAAATTTAGAACTATTTTTCAAGATGATGGTTTAAGGGTCTGATTGTAAGGTATGTTGAGAATCTGAGATGATATTGGAACTGGGGAAGGTTGTGTGAGAATTGGGGTGAATTTATAGAAGATTATGGCAAGAAAAGTGGGGCCAGTTTGGGCAAAGAGTCATGGTACTGGGGCTTACATGAGCAGAAATTCAACAATAATTGGGAAGTGCTTCTGCTAATGTATGCATGTGGTATGAGATATACATCCAGGGGAAGACCACTTTTTATTATATAAGTGGCTGTATAGAGTCCATGTCATAAAGTTGTTGGGTTATATGTAGTGTATATACTTTTATGCAGTGTATATGTTATCTATGGCTCTATATATGTTCACATTTGTCATTACGTATATGGTGTAATGGAAATTTATGACTTGAAACTTTTGTCAAGAGATACAACCTTTGATAAAAAAGAGAGGATGGAGCTTAAATTCTATCTATAATGACTAAGACAAGTAGAATAGCAAGGTTTTAAAATGCAGATGCGATTATCGGCTATTGATGAGAGTCAACTACAGATGAGTTCTAACACAATGGTAAAGTTGTGCCTTGATAACCGGTTGATCATGAATTTGAGTTCAGAAACAGACTCTTTACATATGCCAGGGAAAAGTTGCATACAAGTACCCGTACAGTAGTTAGTTAGATGTGAGTCTACTATGATCTATATAATCTATAATCAAGGTGTGTTAAATTGAATTCACAGTTGCGGTTAACTTGTAGAAAATTGTGGACAACTGCGACCGATATGATTGCAATTGTGGCCATAAAATCGTCAAAAACTTTATATTACGGTCGTAATTGCGGTGAACTGTTTCTTAAAGCCATGTTTGTAACCACTGTTTGATGTGTTTGTAGTGATCATCATAATCAAAATGTTGCAGCCGCATCATATAGTGTGATTGGAAATTTAAAATCTTTTTTAGCACATACAAATCGATGGCCAAGTCAATTTCAGGGGAGCTTTTCTTGCGGTCCCTACCCAATTTCGGAAGCAATTTTGAAAATTGAAAACTCTTACAACCAATAATTCCTTTTGATACATGACGCAATGAAGGCCTGTTTAAAAGGAGCAAGAATTGATATTTTATAGTCATTATTATTATAATTATGATGACTCATTAGTCACTATATGGATTGAAGGGACTATTCTGCTGGAGCAATTGTGTTTTTTTAAGCAAATAAACACCTTGTACCTAAATTCCAACCATTTCAACACGTAAACACTTCTATTAACCAGATCAAGGCAAATAATTACTCAAGACTCAGTGTGAACTTGATCACACACCTTTGTGTTCTGTTTTCTAGTTGATTTGCGTACTTATTATCATGTTCTGCATAGCATAGACAAAGTACCAGGTCAAAATCATGAAAAAACTAATGAGATCTTAAATTATGTTACCTTGGTGCAATCCTGATTAAAATGAAAAGCTATAAACAATTTTGATGACAGCTTTTTGGAATCCATTACTGATACAATAAAATGACTTGTGTTCACTATGCTTCTACTTTTCTATCTCACGTTTGAATTTTCATCCTTCACGTTAAGCTTTCTCCAAATTGATTGGATGAGAACTGAATAGCACTGTGTGCATGAGGCCAGTGGCATTCAGTAGAAGTAGTTATGATATTACAGATGTCTCAAGAACACTATATAACCATCACATTTTATAAGGGTCTTCATCGTTTCATGTTCACTCAACACCTTGTTGGAGTTCACAACATATCAGGAGCTGCCATATCTATTCCCTTCTCTAAAATACTACTTTCTCAACTTTTTATGCTTCCCTTATAGTTGCCTAAAATACCTTATTAATCCTATCTTGTTCAAAGCAGCAAAAAGTGGCAACCACTTGTTAATATTTGCATATAAGACTTAAATATGTTTTTGGTTCATGTAAGTTAGTATTTTTTATTTTTGGTTTCTATAAGTTTAGTTTTTTAATTTTAGTTCTAATAAGTTTATATTTTTTCAATTTTGGTATTTTGTAAAATATTTTGCTCATTTTAGTCCTTAAAAGTGTGTGTTTTTTTCAATTTTGATCTATGTAAGAGTAAATTTATGAAGACTATAAATGAAAAAAATTAGAATCTTTAGTGGACTAAAATTAAAAAAATACAAACTTATAAGAACTAAAAATGAACAAAAAAACTAACTAGAACCGAAATTAGAAAAACATCAACTTTACAAGTATTAAAATTAAAAAAATTAATTTACAAGGACCGAAAATGAAAAAATACTAACTTACATGAACCAAAGATATATTTAAACATTTTCATAATATTATAAATAGAGCAAAAAAATACTATACAGTGACAGTTTAATCATAAATCTTCAGTTTAATCATTAATCTTCATATAAGATAAATTAATTTACTTTTATGATAATTTATTTAAAAATTATATTATTAATATTTATGATTGAATGATTGTAAAAATTATTTCACATTTATTAATGTATCAACATTAAACTCAAATAAATTTGCTCGTCATAACAGTGTTAGTTATTTTGCTAATCTGTCTCTCTTTATTGTGGCCCACTTGCATGATATGATAATGAAAATATAATATGCCCCAAAAGATTAGATCCAAAAAGTTTTGGCAAATCTAAGAGGCTTGGCTGCAACTTGCAAACGCAAATGTTATTGTTTTATGTTTTAAATGTCCTATCCCTCAAGGGTCTTCTTAATTTTCTTGGATGGGAGTGGTTATATTACTGCATTTTACCAATATAAACTTATTAGGCGATTCTCCACTATTAAACGTTACCCTTCATTCTAAACTAATCTGATGAGGGTGAAGTACAAGATAGTTGGTAAGCTAAAAAGAAAAATAAAAAGTCAGATTGTGGTGAAGTACACAATTAAAGAACATTCCTGATAAACCATCTCTCAAAGGGTAGTAGTATGTGTTGGAATTTATATGGAAGATCCTTTGTAAGTCCATTGTACTTTATAAATTCCTTGTAAAGGGCATATCGTAGTGCTCTGCCATTATATATTGTAAATTAAGGGGCTATTTTCTATCCCTTTGACACCACTTTTTAAGAATGGGAAACCAATAAACAAATCTGATCATATATTGTTTCTTCTAGTTAAGGCTAACTTTCTTGGTTAAGAAACTGTGTTCCTTCTATTTCAAGGAAAAAACATAATGCATTTCCAAGAATCTATTTAATGTCCACCACAAAAACATATTTGTTAGATCAAAGTTGTGTGCAAGTTTATAGTATGAAGATATTCTCTCAATCTTGATGTTAAACTAATACTGAAATCCTGAATATATCCTTGAATTAAGTGAGAACTCACCTTTTAAAAAAACATCGTTAAAAAAAGTTAAAATATATTTATAATTTCTAATAAATACTTAAATTTTGAATTTACACTCTAATTGATTTTTTCTTTACATTTGATTCCCGATAAAACAAAATATTTGTTTTCGGTTCTTAGATATTTTTTAGTTTATGATAAATTAACAAATTTTATATTTATTTTTTAATAAATTATGTTCCTTTGAAAAAAAACTAATAAAAATTATTAAAAAATATATAGAATTCATTAATTTATCAAGAAAAAAAATATTATTTTAATAAGAATCACTCTCAAAAGAAAAAAAATTCAATAAGAACTAAACACAAAATTCTAAGTATTTATTAAAAATAAAAATATATTTTAACCTTAAAAGAACATTAATTTAGTAGTTGCAAGCTCTAAGTCCATTATGATACAGGATAATATATGAATTAAAGTATATAGAGAGAGAATAAAATAGAATAATCCAAAGAGTTAGGTAAGAGCTATAATCAAACGACAAGTAACTAGCATTTAACCTGGGATATTGCAAGGTGTCACTCTTATAGTTATGTGGATATATGAATCTTATTTAAAAGGTTAACACATCATAAACAATTATATATAAGAATATCAAAGAAAGCTACAAACAACATATACTAATATTGTATAAAATGTGGAATGTACTTCATGGGGGTCATAGTTTACCTTCTTAGTTGAAAAAGAATAACCCAAAAGCTTGGAGCAATACCTATAGCATAAGATGAGGAGTATGAGTACATTATTGACCTCTCTTGTCCTTTCTCAAATGGGTTGTGTCCTTTTGAGGCATGGGGGTTGTTAAGGTTTAGATAAACACAGTGCACACCATTTCCATGGAAATTGGTGGCCTACAAATGCTCATCTCTACATGGGCACAAAAATCAGGAAAGGAAAAGTTGGAGTAAAACATGATGGCACTATTAAGATGTCTACACGTTTAGTCAATTTATGTGATTGCATTGTATTCTTGCAAGATGTACGGAAATTCCTTAATCCTTTTTTTATAAAACATTTTTGTGGACACAAGTATGCTCGAATCAGATATAATTCCTAGCTACGAGCAATAAAACTTCATGGAACAAGTTATGGCCTTGTCCCACTTCTAATACAAAAGTTATATAGTATTGATTTCATATTTATTTTAAAAATGTTTAAAATTAGAAGAAATATATGTTCTTTTAATTTAGATAATTTAGAAGAAATATATATTTTAAAAAAGTAAACTAAAAAATTTACATAATTTACTAAGATTTTGGATGAAGGATTTTACAATTTTAAGAAATTTGAAATGCATACAAATTTAATCTTTTCTATTTCTATTCCTTTTATTTTCAAAATATTTTTCTTGGATGAAACAAATTAAGTCTCTTTTAAATTTTTTATTTGAATAAAGTAATTTAACTTTATATATATATATATATATATATATATATATATATATATATATATATATATATATATATATATATATTAGGAAACAAGAATAAAACCTTCTTTTATAAAAGAAAGTCTTATTCTATAGGATGATACATGTGGTATTCCATATTCATTTCCTCCAAATAATTCAATTATTACATATTTTATATTTATTTCATTTTATTCAACTTCTAATAGAATCTTAAATCAATTATAGTACATAAGAATCATATAAATTGAAATATTTATATTTTATATTTATTCTATTTTTTTGAATTTTATAGAGTAGATATAAAAATCATCTAAATTGATATATTATATCTTTTGTTAATCAAAGTAAAAATGTGAAAAATATTCAATTATAAGTATATTTTATAGGATTATGGTATGTAAGAGATACAACCAAAGTTGTGTTTGATATTCTATTTTATAGGTTTTTATAAATTATTATCCTATATGTGATTTTTGTATTTACATTAAATAATAATGTACATCTAGGTTTATCTATTAAAATCACATTTTGATAAATACAAAAATTATTTTAATGTAAATAGCAAAATTATTATCCCTTATTGTTTGTTTTAGTCACGTTAATAAGTTTAGCTTAAAAATTTTAAGTTTCAACAAAAATTATTTTAATGTACGTAGTTAGAATAAAAGATTAATACCACATATAACTATACCATTAATTACTAATTTTCATGCTAATTATAGTTTATTGAAATTTGGTTGATATATTGAATATTTTATTAATTTAATTAGACATATTAAATTATGTGAATAGTGTTTGATTGATAATTAATTGCTTTATTAAGTTTATTTAGTTTCAAAATTTATTTAATAAAAGACTTACTTCCATTTTTTAGGTTAATTAAATCAAACAAATTTTTTTCATCATTTTACTTGTGTTTTTTTTCTCTTTTTTTATTTTTCAGTTTTAATTCCTTTCCAACAAAAAATTAACAACAAAAAATTTGACAAAATAATATAAAAAAAATTAAAAAATTAGCATGAGTATATATTTGGTTTAATTAAATCATTAAATTTTATATGAATTTTTATTTTATATAATACCTTAATTAATGTATTAGTTTTTATGGAATAATTTTTATAATTTCAATAATCAAATATCATGTGATCAAAATAATACATAAAATAATTTATTCATTAATTGTGATACATTTAAAAATTTAAAACTATGCAAATTTAAAATATAAAATATGTGTGCAAATCATAAAAAATATATTTAATTACACGGCACACAGTTTTATTATAATCAAATGATTTTACTCAGTTTTTTTATCCAAAATCAAACACTCAACTAAAAAATAAATAAAATTAATTTTTTTAAAAGAAAGTCGAACAAAAAAACATGTAAAGCATCACTAAAATGTGAGAGATCCTACCTAGGATAATATTTTTAATAATAACAATTTTCTTGGATCACATGTATATAAACATATCGCTTATCTAAAAAAAATGTATATAAACATATATTTAAGTATTTATTAATATATCTATTAATATATATTTATTAAAATTTAATCCTAATAATTAATAATATATTAAAAATTCGAATAATATAAAAAAATACTCTTTATAGGATGTTTAATATTCTTGCAAGGCTCGAAAAATTAAGCTAGTATTATACAAAAACAGCTGTTGGATGGATCTGCCCGGCGCTAATAACAAGAGGTCCCCTTTTTTCTTCAAAACTTAAGGTACAATAAAAAGGAAAATATTTTCCCGTGATTTTAAAATATCAACCATCATCAATAATTTATTTTCTCATGCAAACAAAATGTCCTCTTTTTGTAGTTTGCGATATGTAATGATGAAGTCCTCAATAATAATAATAATAATATTTAATAAATATAAACATATAAGCTAATTTTCAGGAAAACAATAAAAATTGAAAGTTTTAAATTTTGTTCACAATAATTTTAAATGTCTCAATTAAAAAATTATATATATATATATATATATATGATACTCATTATCACTTTTAAAATATAGTACAAATAGGAAAAAACTAGGTTATAACTTTGATGGTATTGAAATAATATTTGTCTAAAATTAAAGTAAAATAATGTTGCTATTTTGTATGTTAGTCACGCTAACAAATAACAATTGAAAAATCCTAAATGAGGCAAACTTAATTTTGTACAAAACACACGGATGAGTTGGCTATTGATTTGGCACAACAACATTGGATGTTTTTCTCCCTTTCTCTCTCTTCTATAATCTATTCCCCTTCCCGTGCCTCCAGCCTCCCCTTACTCAACCAATCAAACTTGAATCATGTCGATATCATCAAACTCTATTGTTGTTCCTTGTTTTTCACATTTGCCCGCATATGAACCACAATAAACTATCACATTGTGCCTTCAACCTTTCCCAAACCCCATCCCTTATCAGTTATCACCACAATCAAACTCTGCACCATGGGAGATGGTGAACATACTACAGTGGTGGCTATATGAGTTGTAATCACAATGAAATGCTGTTGGTGGTGACCTTACGTAACAAATTGTTTTATAAAAGGAAAAGTGATATTCATTTTTTAAGGGAAAATTATATTCTAATAGTTTTACATATTTTCATTTTATTTTTATTTTATAAAAGTAAACAAACAATTCTTGCATTTTGTACAAATTTGTTTAGTAACATGTGATAGTTACATAGAAGTGTTCTCAATATTTGTATTAAAAAATTATGATCTATTTTGTATTAAAAAAAAGAGAAAAATACGTTTGTTTATTTAGATGTGTGTTTTTGAAGTAACAAAATTTTTCTTTAAGTGTGAAGACCCTACCTCTATCCACACCGGAGACCAATCTCTACTATCAAGTTTTTGATGAGTGTAACTCTAAAGAGAAAATCCTAGTTCTACTTTTAAAGTCTAAAATTAGGCTTGAATTTTTCTAGTTTATGTCTGGTGTATACTTTGCCTCCGTTATATGTTTCTATGAAATTTATAGTATTAAAGAGATATGGACTTTATTTAGCCTTTCACATGATTACTTACCAATAGAATATTATTCTTATTTTATGGACAACTTTCACATTTATAAAATAATACTCCCCTTTTTATATTAATTATATTATTGGTGTTAGCAAAAAATATAATAATATTCTACTAAAATATTTATTTGATTAAATTAAATTCTCTATTTTAATTATCAAATAAATGATTTTCTTTTACAAATATAGAAGCACTGGTTTGTGTGGGATCCAGGAGATTCAATACTAAACCAATAGTAAATTAATAATAATTAATTTACTAATCAAGGTATGTATATAGCGACCCTCCTCAACGTCTAAATTAATATGAAGTAACATCTTTTATCTTCAAGAACCAATAGAATAATAATATTTCCTTCTATGTTTATAGCTCAATGTTAACTAATTCTCTAGTAGAGTATTATTGTCAAAGTCTAATAAACTGACACATTTAATCAAGTTAATTTAAGAAACTATTTTCTTCTTTCATTCAATTGTCCAGTTCAAGGTCTTAATTCTATTATAGAGTTTAAACTTATTACCTAGAGTTGATGAATTCTTTCTTAGTTAATTATTAATTCTAACAGTATTTAATCATATTTAATATTCATTCAACTAGTGTCCTAAGGCATTAAGTATCTGAAATTAAAATATAACAAATAACTTGGAAATTACTACGATAATCTCGTTTGAAAGGAAACTATTATATTTGTTTTTGAAAACTTCTCAATTAAGTCAATTCAATGATGACATCCACATATTCATCATTGATATATGAAATTTAATAAATGAGATATATTAATCTTTATCCAATAAAGACCATTACATATATATATATATATATATATATATATATATATATATATATATATATATATATATATATATATATATATTATTGTTGTCCTATTCACAATAATCATACGATTGACAACAATTTTGGTTAAAATTATAAAAAACTTATTTTTCATTATCATAATTTCAATCATGATAACAAGTCTCTGATTTTAATCAAGAACTTGTCAAATTAATAATTTAATAAAACAATAATATGATAATAAAATAAAAAACAATTCTTTACTAAAATTGATATAGATTGACTCTTAAACATATATATTTATCCCTAACAACATGTAACACAACTCAACAATTATTTTATTAAAGCAATAAATATGTTAATAAAATAAAAAATAATTCTTTACTAAAAACTGATATAGATTGAATCTTAGACCTATATATTTATCCCAACAACATGTAGCACAGCTCAACAATTATTTTAGCTCCGTTATCATGTTTATTAAGTTAAAAAAAAAAGTAGCCTCGGTAAATATGTTCATATCAGTAAATTATGTCACTTTTCAATGTGAAATTATAAACTTTCATATAAAATAATATTATTCTTTTATTAATTTTCTCATTGATTTAAATTTAACATTCTGTAATCCATCACATCTAATTTTCTCATTTATTAATTTTTTTTCTCATGTCACAACACTGTAAAGATTATTTTTCTATTGAAATAATACTTTTTAATTGATAAAAATGCATAGTTTAATTGATTAAAATAATTATTATCATAGTTACAGATTCAATTGATTAATCTTTCTGATGAATCGAGTGTTGCAATGATTTCAATCACCAATATGATTCTTCATTTATAAAATATTAATTTACAATCATATATATTCAATTCATTATATAAAATTGGGGTTCAATCAATTTGATATACACTAATTTTATAAAATAAAGACAGTAAAAGTATACAAAAAAAATCATACACTAATTTTAATATCTTTTTTACAAGACGCTAAATTAATGATTTTCGGACAAGTGATTATAAAGGAATAATGAATGAGTTATTTTTTTTATAAATTATTATTTTATTTGGGATTTGTTATATAGCTTCATTTTTGTTTTTACACAAACTTTGGTGATTTCAGAAGAACAATATTGTCAAAATTAATTTTATAGTTTGATTATGTGTATGTGGGTTCTATTCAATAGATAGTCTGGTCAGGAGACTTGCTTTCTCCCTCGGCAATCAAGCCTTATCTAGGCATAATTGCTTCAGAGGGGATGCTCTGTTGGCCTGACCGTGGCCATTACTGTTCTTTTGGACTTCCTCTATACCAGGGGCACGCCATCTATGGTGGGGAATAATATGATGGACCAGCCTGGGTCTTCCCGTGGCTCAAACTTCGAACTCAAGCCTCAAGCCTCAAGTCCAGACCTTTACCATCCTTTATTGTATTGAAAATTAATCACATTCAATTTTTTTATTAATAAATAAGTTCTATATTATGAATATCTGAATTGATTTAAATTTTTTAATAGAATAAAAAATTAATAAAATTTTGAATATAATTTTTTATATAATAAAAAATTTTCATCATCAAAATTTACCTTGTGCATACCTAACAGTTCTGTAATTATCTAAAAAATTATAGAATAATTTTTCCAAACATACTTAACACTTTCAAATTATACATTAAAAAATACTTGAGTAGTTTTTATATCTATATTTTTAGAATTTATTAATGAAAGTGCACTAATAATGCATAATAGTTTATTCGGTTATTCAATTACAAATCATTATTTGTATGACTTCTAAGTACGTTGTTGTTGTAAAAGTCAATAAATTTATCATATATAAAAATTTATAATTAAATGACTTTATAAAATTATTTTATATTTTCAGTACATAATCTTTTTTCTCATATTTATATAGATAATTTGAAATAAATATCAATGATTTTTGTAAGACGAATATCAATTTATTTTATGATTTTTTAATAAAAACATTTCTTTTAACTTTTTAACAATATTTAAGTCAAGTTTACTTTTCAATATAATTCTTGTGAATGAGATAATTACACATGTTATAGGAAATTTCTAGATAATCATGTTATATGCATTTATATATATATATATATATATATATATATATATATATATATATATATATATATATATATAAAATGCACTCTTATCTAATGTTCTTAATTCATACACAATTTTTTCATGTTTTTTATGTGAGAAAAACATGACTTTTTAAATTTGTTTCATTAATTATTTTTCCATACAAATATTTGAGTGTAAAAACAAAACAATAAATTTGTAATCATTTATAAAAAGTAGGCTTAAACATACTTTTGGTCCATGATAAATACACGTTTTTTGTGTTTGGTCCCTCATAAATTTTGCTTTTGGATTGGGTCCCTAATATTTCAAAAATTTTTCCTTAGGTCTCTACCGTTAGTCCGTAATCATTAACTATCTATGAGGTTGTTAACTGGACACGTAGGAGTGTGATGTGTGACATCTTGAAATTTTTACCCGGAATTTTGTAAGTATTACATTTAAATATATATATATATATATATATATATATATTCTTGGTAGAAGTATGTACATTGGGGGAGAAATAGCGGGTTAGACTAATTAACGAAGAGTAACCCATAACTGGACGGTTATAAATTAATTCGTAATTAATTAGTCTAAAAATTATCGTTTTGCGTACAACTTAAAATTAAATAAAACCAACCTCTGAACCACGCTCAGGGTCTCATTTTGAGCGTTTTGATATATATATATTGCCTATCTTTCAAAACGGACCCCGACGGTTGCAGAGAAACGCGAAGAATTGGAACTGGAGAGGTGGCACGCAAACTGAGACATGATTTTGGCATAAAAAAAGGTCCAGTTTTTTTTTTCTTCTTTTATGGCTGAGTATGTGGTCAAGTCAAAGATAAAGGTGGACCCTTTTTGCTCCAATTAAAAAATGACATGTGGAATTGCTTTTAAAAAGAAAATGAAAAAGAAAAGAAAAACCATTTTAAAAGCCAAATCTTTTCTCTCTTTCTCAAGAAACTTTTTGCACAGCTCTCTCTTTCTTCCTCCACGTTTCTTTTTCATTTTCTTCACCACCATTGTTGTCTCTCTTTAAGCTTCAAATCCCCCTTCATTTCCACACCAAATTGTAAGATAAAGCTGTTTTTGGAGTCTAGGAGCCTACCTCTACCTCGTGGGACCTTCAATTTCAGGTAAGGGTGGACTTCTCCTCACTTGAAATCTGTGGGTGTTGGGTTCTTGGGAGCTATAATGGGTAGTTCTACTAGGTTATTGCTTTAGGGTAGTTGTTTGTGAAGGAAATTGTTGTAATTATGCTAAACTTGACATGTTTAATGTAAGCAAAACTTCCCATGTTGATTTAGGGTTCAATAATGATGTTTTAAGATATATGTGTGCTTAAAATGAAGATAGAAAACTGGTAGAGAGGATGGGGAGAGTTAGCTTAGAGTTAAATGTGAGAATGGTAGTGTTGTAGGTGTAAAAGTGTGAGATTTTGAGGTTTAGAAAGCCAAATTTGGTGTTAGTGGAAATTTGAGTTTAAAGTAAGTTGAATCTAGTTTAGAATGTCAATTAGGACTTGTAGGAAAGCTTGGTCAGAGCAAATGAGGAAAATTAGTGGCAAATGTGAAAGAAAAGAGCCATTTATAGTGTAAATTGAGTGTTGAGAGGTCAAATTTTGAATAGGTTAAGATTTTACTTAAAATTAGTTTGAGCAAGTCTAATTCAATATTATAGACTTGATGAAGATGAGAGTTTACCCCAAAATCACCCAATTTTCATTTTCACCTTTCAACCTTGAAAATTCACTAAATTTGGTGGGTTTTGAATACCTATAATTTGCTTTACCTTGGTTTGAAGTTTGTTTTTTTGGCTTGAACATGATTTATACATGGTTTAGGACTTGTAGGATCCAATTTGAGTGGAAGTGGATGCATGTAAACTAGATTTTGAAAATCTGCAAAATTATGCAGAAAAGCTGTCCAATTATGCAGTAAATCTACCAATTATGCAGAAAAAAAAACTGGTTGTGCAGTGCTAGTTTCTGCTGTCACGGGAAAGGTAGTATATTTCATGTTCTAGACAGTTTTTAGCTGATCCCAACGGTCAAAACTTCTATTTATGTATTAGGAACCCCCAGTTAAATTTTCAAGGCGATCCAATGGTTGGCGAATCAGGGATGAGGACTCTACTGAGATATGTTGGTAGGAAAAACTCTGTGGAATTCGAATGAATCTTGTGTAAAGATTTCTACCTCCACTCTGTTTTTTTTCCAAGGTAGTTTCATGTCAAATGGAATTGAATTGATTTGACATTGTGAAGGCTTGAAGGGGTTGATGGGGACCCGGTGCTGAGAGGAACGAGGAGAAGGGCTACGTACGTGTACGTGAGCTCAATTTAAAGGTGGGTAACTGGGGATGGTGTGCTTATGCCTGGGCTTGTGGAAATGGGATATTTGTTTTGCCCCATCGCCCGATCGCCACCTAGTACCACATATGACGGGGGCCCCATAACCCAATAAGCCCTGTGTGAGAAAGCGTGGAAGATTCAGTCTTCCAACTTTTATTAGTTGACCACAGAGTGGTACCTGAGGATATGTAGCGGGGGTCAGGAGACCTTGGAGACGTCAGGTGGGGTGCTATTGCCCAAAACCAAGCTTGGCCAATCCCGACCCAACCCGGGCATAGTCAGCCAGTGAGAACCTGTGACGTACCTCAGCAGGCAAGCTCCTGGCAGTCAACCAATAAAGGAACAAAAGTCCACGAAGCAGGGATGCTTGTGTGGCGGCTGGCCAGCTATCTATCTTGTGTTTTTATCTGAAAAATTCCCTCTAGTAATCGATTACAGGGTTTAAAAATTGAAACAGAACGTTCAGTAGCTGCTGGTAATCGATTACCATTTGTGTGTAATCGATTACACAATGTTATATGTTGCTGGTAATCGATTACCATTTCTGTGTAATCGATTACATAGTGTTAATTTTAAGTTCTAATGTGCAATGGCTGTTGTAATTCATTTTTGGGCACTAGTAATCGATTACATACTTTGGTAATCGATTACTAGAGAGGAAATCTCTTGAAAAAGACATTTTGACTGTGCGAAGCCGTTATGGGACGCATTGTATTGTTACCTGTGTAGTTAGATTTCTTGTGAAAGAGTCTACCCCTTTTCTTTTATCTCTTGTAGATTGCGATGGTAGCGTAGTTGATCCATGATCGCGTCGTGATGGAGTGCCTAGAAGGTGTTTGGGAGACCCTCAAAGGCAATGAGAGGTGCCGATTCCGTGGCACAGTTTGACTCACTGCTACTTTGCTAGTACATCCGGAGCAACCCGCACGCACACTTCAGCAGCCTGTGGAGTGGATACTACCTACGCCTACTCCATATCGACTAGTTGAGTCTGTTCAATTGATAGAGGTGTCATCCTCTGAAGAAGATCTTGAAGAGGACCCAGAGGAGTTATCTCCTGAACCTGCTATGGATGCCAGCATCTGAGGCAGACTCTACAAAGCAGAGTGGCCCTGGAGGGACAGCGAATAGTGACGACTCTTCATCATAGCAGACGACTCCTTAGATTAAGCATACATACTTTTGTGGGTGGATGTATCTAGTTCAGACTGTTAGGTTTACTCTTTTGATTTTTGGGTGGGTAGACCTTTTGTATAGAAATTTTGATGGTTGTATATATATTGTGGTTGAAGCCACCACAGTTGTTACCTTTGCTCTGGATGTCACTGTGCTATTTTGCAAACTCCCATGTTTTGGACAGTTTTTGATGATGAAAACAATTATGTTTTATCTTGTTATTAGAAAAAGAAATGTTAACGAACTTTATTTGAAAAGAGTTTACCGACCGCACCTTATTATTACTCACGTGACGACCCAAAATGATGGCTGGTATTTTTTTTTTCTGAAAAAGAAAAATAGTTTGGAGGTTATAAGTGATCAGAAAGAAATGAATCCGAATAGAGTTGTGAACTGGCCACTCAGGACTCTATAGTGATAATTCTCTTTCTGAAATTAATTACCGTGAAATAAATAATAGTGCAAAAAAAAGAAAAAAAAATTCCCATGGTTTCTGCTATTTAATTTATTACTATTAAACCAATCATTATTTAGGGACACCACAATTGGTGGCCAAATCTTCTCTCTCTTTCTCCAGAAACTTCCAGCACAGCTCTCTCTTTCTTCCTCCACGTTTCTTTTTCATTTTCTTTTTAAAAGCAATTTCACATGTCATTTTTTAATTGGAGCAAAAAGGGCCCACCTTTACCTTTGACTTGACCACATACTCAGCCATAAAAGAAGAAAAAAACTGGACCTTATTGGATGCTGAAATCTTGCCTCGATTTGCGTGCTGCCTCTCCGGTTCCAGTTCTTCGCGTTTCTCTGCACCCGTCGGGGCTCGTTTTCAAAGGTAGACAATATATATATATATATATATATATATATATATATATATATATATATATATATATATCAAAACGCTCAGAATGAGACCCTGAGCGTGGTTTAGAGGTTGGTTTTGTTTAATTATAAGTTGCACGCAAAACGATAATTTTTAGACTAATTAATTGCGAGTTAATCTATAACTGTCCAGTTATGAGTTACTCTTCGTTAATTAGTCTAACCCGCGTATTTCTCCCCCAATGTACATACTTCTACCAAGAATATATATATATATATATATATATATATATATATATATATATATATATATATATATATATATATATATATATATATAATCATTTATATGTAATACTTACAAAATTCCAGGTAGAAATTCCAGGATGTCACAATACTCCCACCCTTTAAGGAATTTCATCCCCGAAATTAACTACTCTAGGAACAAACTTGGGTACAACTCTCTCACCCTATCCTCGAACTCCCAGGTTGAATCACCCTCTTTGGGTCCCCACTGCACTTTCACCAACGCGATCTCTTTACCTCTCAGCGACTTCATTCTTCGATCAGCAATCTTCTGAGGTTGTGCTTTATAGGTGAGGTTATCATTCACTTGTATTTCGTCCAGTGCTAGTACATCTGATGGATCCGGGTTGTATCGTCTCAGTTGAGAGACATGAAACACAGGCTGCAGATTCGATAAGCTCGGAGGTAGAGCGATTTGATAGGCTACAGGCCCAACCTTCTTTAAAATTTGATACGGACCCAGATACTTGGGCGTCAGCTTCCTAGATTTGAGAGCTCTCCCGACTCCAGTTACAGGAGAAACCTTCAAAAACACATGTTCTCCTTCTTGAAAATCTAATGGCTTTCTCCTTCTTGAAAACCTTTACCTTTGACTTGACCACATACTCAGCCATAAAAGAAGAAAAAAACTGGACCTTATTGGATGCTGAAATCTTGCCTCGATTTGCGTGCTGCCTCTCCGGTTCCAGTTCTTCGCGTTTCTCTGCACCCGTCGGGGCTCGTTTTCAAAGGTAGACAATATATATATATATATATATATATATCAAAACGCTCAGAATGAGACCCTGAGCGTGGTTTAGAGGTTGGTTTTGTTTAATTATAAGTTGCACGCAAAACGATAATTTTTAGACTAATTAATTGCGAGTTAATCTATAACTGTCCAGTTATGAGTTACTCTTCGTTAATTAGTCTAACCCGCGTATTTCTCCCCCAATGTACATACTTCTACCAAGAATATATATATATATATATATATATATAATCATTTATATGTAATACTTACAAAATTCCAGGTAGAAATTCCAGGATGTCACAATACTCCCACCCTTTAAGGAATTTCATCCCCGAAATTAACTACTCTAGGAACAAACTTGGGTACAACTCTCTCACCCTATCCTCGAACTCCCAGGTTGAATCACCCTCTTTGGGTCCCCACTGCACTTTCACCAACGCGATCTCTTTACCTCTCAGCGACTTCATTCTTCGATCAGCAATCTTCTGAGGTTGTGCTTTATAGGTGAGGTTATCATTCACTTGTATTTCGTCCAGTGCTAGTACATCTGATGGATCCGGGTTGTATCGTCTCAGTTGAGAGACATGAAACACAGGCTGCAGATTCGATAAGCTCGGAGGTAGAGCGATTTGATAGGCTACAGGCCCAACCTTCTTTAAAATTTGATACGGACCCAGATACTTGGGCGTCAGCTTCCTAGATTTGAGAGCTCTCCCGACTCCAGTTACAGGAGAAACCTTCAAAAACACATGTTCTCCTTCTTGAAAATCTAATGGCTTTCTCCTTCTGTCATAATAGCTCTTCTGCCTATCCTGGGATGCTTTTATTTTCTCTCGAATCAATTTCACTTGTTCGGTAATTTGTTGTAGCATTTCAGGCCCAAGAAGTACTGCTTCCCCATCATCGTACCAACAAAGAGGAGTTTTGCACTTCCGCCCATATAGAGCTTCAAAAGGAGCCATACCAATGCTGGCTTGGTAGCTGTTGTTGTAAGTAAATTCAATCAATGGCAAACATTCCATCCAACTGCCTTGTTGCTCTATAATACATGCCCGGAGTAGTTCTTCTAGAGTCTGAATGGTTCGCTCAGTCTGACCATCTGTTTGGGGATGATAAGCTGAACTGAGCTTCAGCTTTGTCCCCAATGCTTCATGCAGACTTGTCCAAAATCGCGAGGTAAACCTCGGGTCCCTGTCTGATACGATATTGGAAAGAATTCCATGTAACCTTACTACTTCTTTGATGTACAACTCTACTAACTTCTCCATTTTATATTTCATATTTACCGAAATAAAATGAGCAAATTTGGTGAGTCGATCTACTATGACCCACACAGCATTGTGTCCATGACTCGTCTTGGGTAAACTAGATACAAAATCCATAGATATGCTCTCCCATTTCCATTCCGGAATTTCTAGCGGCTTTAATTCTCCTGATGGTCGATGGTGCTCAGCTTTGGCCTTTTGACATGTCAAACATGTTGCTACATATTCAGCTACATCTTTCTTCATGCCATGCCACCAAAAACTTCTCTTCAAATCTTGGTACATCTTAGTCATCCCTGGATGGAAACTAAGACGGCTTTTATGTGCTTCTTCCAAGATCTTAACTTTCAAATCATCTAATGGCGGTACACATATCCTCCCCTTGAATCTAATTAACCCGGTTGTATCCTTTTTAAACTCCACATCCTTATCTCTCATTGCATCTAACACTTTGTCTTGCAGAAACTGGTCATCCTTTTGAGCCTCGTGTATGTGATTTACGAATTCATTGGTGATTTGCAACGCTCCCACAAATAAGCTCTTGGGTAACATCTCGATTGCTAGATTTAGATCTCTGAATTCCTCTATCAATCTCTATTCCAGAATCATCATGGTCGCAACATATAAGGACTTCTGGCTCAGCACGTCAGCTACTACATTAGCCTTTCCTGGATGGTAGGAAAGACCAAAGTCATAATCCTTGAGGAACTCCATCCATCTTCGTTACCTCATATTGAGTTCCTTCTGATCGAACAAGTATATGAGGCTCTTGTGATCGCTGAAAACTTCAAAACGAGTGCCATATAAATAGTGCCTCCAAATCTTTAAGGCAAAGACCACAGCTGCTAGTTCCAAGTCATGGGTCTGATAGTTAACTTCATGAGGACGCAATTAGCGTGAAGCATAAGCCACTACCTTTCCCTTATGCATCAATACGCACCCTAAGCCTTGCCCGCTCGCATCGTAATACACTTCAAATGGTCTCTTAGGGTCGGGCAAAATCAACACTGGAGCTGTTGTCAATCGCCTCTTCAACTCTTGGAAGCTTTGCTCACATTTCTCATTCTAGACAAACTTCTCATTCTTACAAGTTAGTTAGTTAGGGGTAGTGCTAATTTAGAAAATCCCTCAATGAATTTCCTATAATAGCCGGCCAACCCCAAGAAACTTCAAACTTCTGTTGGAGTTGTTGGTTGTTACCACTCCATAACGGATTCCACTTTAACCGGGTCCACCGCAACCCCATCTTTAGAAATCACGTGCCCTAGGAACTGCACTTTCTCTAACCAAAATTCACATTTCGATAATTTGGCGAACAATTTCCTATCCCTCAGGATATGCAACACAATTCTCAAGTGCTTTTCATGCTCCTTCTTATTCTTCGAATACACTAGGATATCATCAATGAACACAACCACGAACTGATCTAAGTAATCATGGAATATACGGTTCATATAGTCCATGAAGATAGTCAGAGCATTAGTCACTCCAAATGGCATGACTAAATAATCATAATGTCCATACCGAGTCCGAAACGCAGTCTTTGGAATATCTTCCTTCTTAACTCGGATTTGATGATACCCCGATCGCAAATCAATCTTCGAAAATACCGTCGCTCCTCTGAATTGATCAATCAAATCATCTATCCTTAGTAGGGGATATTTGTTCTTGATAGTGACTTTGTTCAGCTGCCGGTAGTCTATGCACATCCTCATGCCTTCATCATTCTTTTTAACCAATAAGACCAGCGCTCCCCACGGTGATACGCTTCGGCGAACAAATTGTTTACTTAAGAGATCCTGCACTTGTGCCTTCACTTCTGCTAGTTCTACTGGAGACATCCTATAGGGCACGATCGACACTGGATTCGCCCCAGGCACCAAGTCAATAATGAATTCCACTTCTCTCTCAGGTGGTAATTCACAAATGTCATCAGGAAAGACCTCTGGGAATTCTGACACCACCGGTATACTGCTAACTTTAGAGACCTCCTCCACATTCATGGAGAAAAACACCATGTAGGTTCGAACGTCCCCCACTCCATCGTTGGCAGCATTCTCCTTCAATGGTTCATTTGAAATTACATTTCCACCAAATACTAGCATCTTCTCTTTGCAGTTTAGAAAGATAAGGTTAGTAGATAACCAGTCCATTCCCAAGATCTCATCTAAATGAGCTAAAGGTAGGCAAATCAAATCCGTCATAAAAGATCGACCCTCAACAGTTATAGGACACTTCAAACACATCAGAGAGGTGGTTACAGGCTCATTAGTCGGAGTAGACACCACAATATCATATGGTAACTCCATCGTACATAACCCCAACCTCTCCACACATGCATGAGATATGAACGAATGCGTGGCACCCGAATCATAGTGTACATCTAGCAGTTTATCAGCAATTAAACACTTACCCTGTATCATATCGTTGGAGGCAGCAGCTTCTGATCCACTCATAGCAAATACCCAGGAGGGTACCTTCTGTCTTCCACCACTAGTGTTATTGTTGTTGCTAACATTACCGCTCCTCATGGGATTAGTAGATCCACGGTTGACTGTGTTAGAATTGGCAGTTACCGTCGGTCTCCCAGCCATTCTACACTCCCGAGCATAATGGCCTACCTTGCGACAAATATAGCAACGATCTTCCTGTGTCTGTTGGAGTTGTGGGCAATTTCTCCTAAGATGCGGTCCTCCGCATTGAAAGCACTGTACCCCAGTCCCCTTTGACTGGCTCATGTTGGACGTAGCCATAGGTTGTTTCCCCTTGTTGCTGGAATATGACTTCATCCTCTTATTACTGTTTTCTCAAAAAGGGTGACTTCTTTGTGGTCCTCCAAAGCCTCTGGTTTGCCTCTCTTTCATCTTGTCCTCAAATATTCGGCACTTTGTCACCAGTTGATTGAAATCTGTAATCTGCATGTAGCTAACTGCCTGTTGAATTTCCAGTCGAAGCCCATTCTCAAATTGAGCACATAAGCCCTCTTCGTTCCAAGCATCTTGGTATTGAGGCCAGTACTGTAGAAGTTCATTAAATTTGGCCGTGTATTCTCCAACGGACATGTTTCCCTGCTTCAAATCCAGGAATTCCCTCGCCTTTCGCTTTCTGAGATCTCGTGGAAAATAGTTGTCTAGGAATTTGTCCTTGAAGGAATTCCAAGGAATAACGCCTCTAGGTGCTGCTAATGTAGGTTTCACGAACTTCCACCAGTTCTCAGCTTCTCCCTGGAGCATGAACGTCGCATAAGGGACCTTATGCTCCTCGAGGCAACCCATCGCCTCGAAAATCTTCTCAGTCTCAGCTAACCATAACCTATCACCCTCTGGATCATAGTCCCCACTGAACTTCGGCGGGTGGTTCTTACGGAAAGTCATGAGTCCCCGATACTCTGACGACTCCACATCACGTTCCTGCACTAGAGTTTCCAGCACAACTCTGATGCGGTCGAGAACATCACGGTTATGATCCCTACCACGTCCTGCCATACCTAACATGTAAGGAAGCTATTAGTATCCAAGAAATTCTACTGAGAGAGTGTACCATATAGGCTATGACAGTTATAACAATATCTCTCTCTCTTTCTCTCTCTATATATATACACACAATAATTCTACTAAATCAATTGCACTTTCCTGCTTAAAACAAGAGGGTAGAATTACACACAATTTGTGACTTAACGTCACTCCCCGAAACCTACTTCCAAGTTTCAGAGATACACAACATTCACTCAGTAAGACCATGGACAGGTTCACTAGAATCCAACTTTTGCTCTGATACCACCAATTGTGGCATCCCTAAATAATGACTGGTTTAATAGTAATAAATTAAATAGCAGAAACCATGGGAAAATTTTTTTTCTCTTTTTTTTTCGCACTGTTATTTATTTCACGGTACTTAATTTCAGAAGGAAAATTATCACTATAGAATCCTGAGTGGCCAGTTCACAACTCTATTCGGATTCATTTCTTTCAGATCACTTATAACCTCCAAACTATTTTTCTTTTTCAGAAAAAAAATACCAGCCATCATTTTGGGTCGTCACGTGAGAAATAATAAGGTGCGGTTGGTAAACTCTTTTCAAATAAAGTTCGTTAACATTTCTTTTTCAAATAACAAGATAAAACATAATTGTTTTCATCATAAAAAACTGTCCAAAACATGGGAGTTTGCAAAATAGCACAGTGACATCCAGAGCAAAGGTAACAATTGTGGTGGCTTCAGCCACAATATATATACAATCATCAAAATTTCTATACAAGAGGTTTACTCACCCAAAAATCAAAAGAGTAAACCTAGCAGTCTGAACTAGATACACCCACCCACAAAAGTATCTAAGGAGCCGTCTGCTATGATGAAGAGTCGTCACTATTCGCTGTCCCTCCAGGGCCACTCTCCTCTGTAGAGTCTGCCTCAGATGTTGGCATAATATCCTCTGGAGAATCAACATCAGGGAGCGGGTCCTAATCATCCTCTGATAAGTCAGGGGCATCCATAGCAGGTTCAGGAGATAACTCCTCTGGGTCCTCTTCAAGATCCTCTTCAGAGGATGACACCTTTATCAATTGAACAGGCTCAACTAGTCGATATGGAGTTGGCGTAGGTAGTATCCACTCCACAGGCTGCTGAAGTGTGCGTGCGGGTTGCTCTGGATGTACTAGCGAAGTAGCAGTGAGTCAAATTATGCCACGGAATCGGCACCTCTCATTGCCTTCGAGGGTCTCCCAAACACCCTCTAGGCACTCCATCATGACGCGATCATGGATCAACTATGCTGTCATCGCGATCTACAAGAGATAAAAGAAAAGGGGTAGACTCTTTCACAAAAAATCTAACTACACAGGTAACAATACAATGCGTTCCATAACGGCTACGCACAGTCAAAATGTCTTTTTCAAGAGATTTCCTCTCTGGTAATTGATTACCAAAGTATGCAATCGATTACCAGTGCCCAAAAGTGAATTACAACAGCCATTGCACATTGGAACTTAAAATTTACATTGTGTAATCGATTACACATAAATGGTAATCGATTACCAGCAGCATATAACACTGTGTAATCGATTACACACAAATGGTAATCAATTACCAGTAGCTATTGAACGTTTTGTTTCAATTTTTAAACCCTGTAATCGATTACACAATGTCTTGTAATTGATTATCAGAGGGAATTTTTCAGATAAAAACACAAGATAGATAGCTGGCCAACTGCCACACAAGCCTCCCTGCTTCGTGGACTTTTGTTCCTTTATTGGTTGACTGCCAGGAGCTCGCCTGCTGAGGTACATCATAGGTTCTCACTGGCTAACTATGCCCGGGTTGGGTCGAGATTGGCCAAGCTTGGTTTTGGCCAATAGCTCCCCATCTGACGTCCCCAAGGTCTCCTGACCCCTGCGACATATCCTCATGTACCACTCTGTGGTTAACTAATAAAAGTTGGAAGACTGACTCTTCCACGCTTTCTCACATAGGGCTTATTGGGTTATGGGGCACCCGTCATATGTGGTACTAGGTGGAGATCGGGCGATGGCGCGAAACAAATATCCCATTTCCACATGCCCAGGCATAATCACACCATCCCTAGTTGCCCACCTTTAAATTGAGCTCATGTACCGTACGTAGCCCTTTTCCTCATTCCTCTCAGCACCGGGTCCCCATCAACCCCTCCAAGCCTTCACATTGTCAAATCAATTCAATTCCATTTGACATGAAACTACCTTGGAAAAAAAATAGAGTGGGGGCAGAAATCTTTACACAAGATTCATTCGAATTCCAGAGTTTTTCCTACCAACATACCTCAGTAAAGTCCTCATCCCCGATTCGTTAACCATTGGATGGCCTTGAAAATTTAACTGGGGGTTCCTAATACAGAAATCTACGTTTTGACGGTTGGGATCTGCTAAAGAATGTCTAGAACACGAGATATACTACCTTTCCCGTGACAGCATAAACTAGCACTGTACAACCAGCTTTTTTTTCCTGCATAATTGGCAGATTTACTGCATAATTGGGCAGCTTTTCTGCATAATTTTGCAGATTTTCAAAATCTAGCTTACATGTAACATCCTGGAAATTTCTACCCGGAGTTTACGGAAACGATGTATTTTGAATGATTATATACATATATATATAAGTATTGTTCCGTGTATATGTATAGATATGTTCTTGGTAGAAATAGGAATAGTGGGGGCAAGATATGCGGGTTGGACTAATTAAGGGAGAGAAATCCATAACTGGGAGGTTATGGGTTAATTCCTAATTAATTAGTTAAAAATCATCGTTTTGCGTGCGACTTAAAATTTAACGAAACCAACCTCTGAACCACGCTCGGGGTTTTATTCTGAGCGTTTTGATATATATATTGCTTGCTTTCGAAAACTGGCCCCGACGGACGCAGAGAAACGCGAGAAATTGGAATCAGAGAAACGGCACGCAAACCGAGGCAGGATTTTAGCGTTTCAAAGGTCAGATTTTTCTCTCTTTTGTGACTGAGTATGGGTCACAGTCAAAAAGAGAAAGTGGGCCCTTTTTGCTCCAATCAAATCGGGACATGTGGCAGAGCTTGAATAAAATAATAGAAAAAAAGGAAAACCTTTTATTTAAGACCAAAAAGCTTTTCTCTCTCCTCACTTAGCAAAACAGAAATTTCAGACAGCCCTCTCTCTCCCTCACGTTGTCATTCTCTTCTTCTTCATTCTCCATTGAAGCTCCACACAAAGCTTCAACCTTTGGTGCTCATTTCTGCCCCAAATCGTGAAAGGAGAGCATTTTCGGGGTCGTGAAGTGCGTGGCTACGAGTGGGACTTCGAAAATTCAGGTTTGGGTGGACTTCTTTCTCTCTTAAATTTCGTGGGTATGGGGTTTTTGGGAGATATGATGGGTAATCTTGCTAGGGTTCTGCTGTGTGATGATTATTTGTGAAGACATGTGTTGAAAACTTGTTGAAATTGCCATGTTTGGATGAGTTAAACATACCCATTCTGTTTTAGGGTTTTTGTGATGATGTTTGTGATGTTTATATGCTGAAATTGCTGATGGAAATCTGTTAGAGACGAAGGGTAGAACTAACCTAAGGTTAGAAAGTGAGAATGTGATGTTATGAGTGGAAAAAGAGTGAGACTTTGAGAGTTGGAAGGCTAAGTCTGAATTCTGTGGTGAATGGAGGTTAAAGTGAGTTAATACTAGCTTGAAATGTCATTTAGGACATGTGAGAAAGGTTAGGCTGAGCTAGAGAGAAAAACAAATGACCAAAGTGAACCAAGAGCCATTTCTAGGGCAAAATTGGGTGTTGAAGAGTCAAATTTTGATTTGGTGGAATTTTAGGTGTAAATCTAGTTTGGGCAAGTTTAGATTGACGTTATGGACTGGTGTGAGGTGAGAGTTTGCCTCAAATTTACCTCATTCTAAATTTCACCTTTCAAACCTAGAAAAGCCATTGAATGGAGGGGTGTTGGACACCTAGATTCTGTGTTGCTGTGCTTTAAAGCTTGAATTTGGTTTAGACATGATTGATACATGATTTGGGACTTGTAGGAATTGATTTGGGCAAGATTGGATGAGAGGAAGTGTGATTTTCGAAATCTGCACTTATGCAGAATTTTTGCTGTGAAATTGTGCAGCAGAATTTTGCACAAGTGCAGAAAAATGCTTGTGTGTGGTTGGCTGTGGAAAGTCTAGTGCAGAACGAGTTCTGGATGTTTGCTAGTAGATCCCAACGGTCAAAATGTAGGCTTATGCACTATAGACTTCCAGTAAAATTTTGGAGTCGATCCAACGGTACACGAATTGGATCGAAGGAATTGTTACTGTGGTCTTTAAGTGAGAAAAGCTGTGATTTTGGTTGATGTGTTGAGCAGAGTTTTCTGCCTTTGCTCTATTTTGCTTGGCTGTGATAGCTTGTGCTGTTTGAATGTTGTTTTGCTTGGATGTTGTGGAAGCTTGGGAGGATTGATGGGGACCCGGTGTTGAGAGAAACGAGGATATGGGCTACGTGGGAGTACGTGAGCTCAGTTGGAGGTGGGCAACAGGGGATGGTGGGTTTATGCGCGCATTGTGGATGTGGAAAAACTTGTTGTGAACCATCGCCCGACCGACACCTAGTACCACATGTGATGGGTACCCCATAATCCTACAAGCTTGAGATGAGGAAGTGTTGAAGGGTGGAACTTCTTGCTTTTATTGTTGACCACAGAGTGGTACCTGGAGATATGTCGCGGGGGTCAGGAGACCTTGGGGACGTCAAGTGGGGTGCTATTGCCCAAAACCAAGCTTGACCAATCCCGACCCAACCCGGGCATAGTCGGTCAGTGAGAACCTGTGATGTACCTAAGCAGGCGAGCTCCTGGCAGTCAACAGATAAAAGGAACAAAGACCACAAAGCAAGGAGGCTTGTGGTGGCTGGCCAGCTGTGAAACTTTATTGATATGTGAGATATGGTCTCTGGTAATCGATTACCAAGGGTGGGTAATCGATTACAAGGCTTAAAAATGAAGACAGGGGGCTAAGATGGTCTCTGGTAATCGATTACCAGGGGATGTAATCGATTACCAGGCTTGAAAACGAAGTCAGGAAGCTAAGGGAGCCTCTGGTAATCGATTACCAGCCTGTGTAATCGATTACACAGAGGGATGGGTCACTGGTAATCGATTACCAGGTATGTGTAATTGATTACACAGTGCATTTTTGCATATTTCATGTCCTGAGGCTGTGTAATTCAAGTTTAGCCTCTGGTAATCGATTACCAAGGCTGTGTAATCGATTACCAGAGATGGAAAGCCTTAAAATACCCCTTTTTATTGCATGTAGTGTTTATGAGACGCATCGTGTGCAGCACAGTTAGTGATGCAATCCTACCCCGCAAGGGCATTGGCTAGAAGACTCCAAGTAGATTGGGCTAGAGATCCAAGGAAAGGCCCTAGGGTTCTCATGAGCCTTAGGGTAGATTTCGAGCCCATGGGCTAAGTATGAGCCCGCTTATCTTTGTAAATATTAGAATAGGTTTTTCCTTCGTCTAGGCCTTGTATTTTGGCCATTCTAGTAGTATAGGGTTTTAGCCTTGTATTTCGGGGAATTTTGAGTTGTCTTTGTAATAAGGACTTTTTTTGTTATTTTCATGTTTTTTGTCATGGGGGTGAGCTTAGCTATTATAGGGGGTGTGTAGCTAAGCTCTAGCTTCTCATCTCAAGGAGGTGAGCTTAGCTATTAGAGAGGTATGTGTAGCTAAGCTCTAGCTTCTTTAGGAATCTTCTTAAGGAAGCTTCTCAAGGAGGTGAGCTTAGTTATGAGAGGGGTGTGTGTAGCTAAGCTCTAGCTTCTCAAGGAAGTTTTCTCAAAGAAGCTTCTCAAGGAAGTTTTCTCAAGAAAGCTTCTCAAGGAAGCTACCTAGTCTATAAATAGAAGCATGTGTAACACTTGTTGTAACTTTGATGAATGAGAGTCTTGTGAGACATACTTCAAAGTTCCACTTCTATACCTCTTTTATTCCTTCAATTTCGTGCTCCCCCCCTCTCTCTTTCTCTCCCTCTTTCTTTTCCTCCATTGAAGCATCCTCTCCAAGCTTCTTATCCAAGGCTCATCTTGGTGGTGAAGCTCCTTCTTCCATGGCTTATTCCTTAATGGATGGCGCCTCCTCTCACCTATTTTCCTTTGTCTTCCGCTGCATCTCCATGGTGGAAAATCACCATTAAAGGACCCCATTGAAGCTCAAAGATCCAGCCTCCATAGAAGCCCCACAAGCAAGCTTCCATCAAGTGGTAATCAGAGCACAAGAAGAGCTTCAAGTAGGTGCTCCTTAAACCTCCATTAATTTTTTTTCTTTACCTTCTCTTCCATTGTTGTTTCTTCATTTTTCTCCATGTATCTCCTCACATGTCTTGTTCTAAATGTTGTTAACATGATTCTTTAGAGTTTCCACCAATTAAACTTGCTATAGAAGCAAGATTTGATTTTCTATGGTTCAAATTTCTTGTTCTTGTTCTTGAACCATGAATTGTGTTGAGTTTAGGTTCCTTTGAGTTTTGTCTTGTTATTTTTTGTGGCTGAAACCTAAACCATAAAATTCTTACAAAAACATTAAAGTAGAAGAAAACCTCAAAAATCTAGAGTGACTTGTTCACCTATTGTAGTTTTGTCATAGAAGTCATGTCTAGTCATGAAACTTGTCACATAAGATTTCTTATGTTGTGCTGAATTTTATTTTTCTTGTTTCTTTGTCTAACTCATTTGTTCATGAGTGTATGAAATTCTTTTAGCCTATTAGTTGATTTGAGTCAAATCTTTTATGTTAATTAGTCCTTAACATGTTCATGCAAAATTCTTAGAGAGTATTTGATTGTGAACCTTTTCTTGAACTTTTAGGTTTCCTTATGATTGTGTCTATTGTGAATTTGAGTTTTGGTGATTGAATTGCTGGCTGAAATGTTGATCCTAAGTGAATATTGAACTCCTAAAATTGTGGTAAACAATCCTAGTGAGTTCAACATACATAGGAAGGTTGAAAGTAAGCCCAAGGCAATCAATATATCATGCTTAAAGAAACAAATCGCTGGTGCTGGCAGCTTGGACATACAAACTTGTAAAAATTACTGAGAATTGGTTACTTCGAATTTTGAGCTGAAATTTTTACTGAATTTTATAGACATCTGAAAAAAAGTTATAAAAAAAGAAACAAGTGATTTGGATAAAAGGAAAAAAATACGAAAAATCACACAAGTTGGCAGGAAAATCAGTATCCAGAAAAAAAAAGGTGAAAGGGAAGTGTGCTTGTTGTTTTCGCTCAAAATTTATTCTATAATTGGAAATTTCAATTGAAAATTAGTGAGAAGACAAGTGCCAAAGCTAGAGGTTTGTTGAGTCTTTTTTTCAGTTTTTTTTACTCTACTCTAGAGCCATTCTAAGTTTCTCTTTGAGTCCTAGCTTGCTTCTATGTCCTTTTCATTGCTTTAATTGTTGAATAATCCTTGAAAAATTGTCTTGTTAAAACTCCATTGGTTTAGCTTTCATTTCATTTTTTTTGGTCTTTGGTTATTGCTTGTCTCTTTGTTTCCTTGTTTGTGGGTTGCCATATAGGGAATTGGAAGGAGGATTGGTGCCATCCCTTGAAGAATTTGAGTCCAGAAGCAAGAGGCCAACCACCTTAAGAGCTATTGGACGAAGAAGCACTCCAAATTGAGTGAATCACCAAAGAGAGAACAACCACCAAAATTGAGGACCGTTTTGTAATTTTGTAATTTGCAATTTACTTACCTTCATTGCTTTCAAGTTTTTGTAACAAAAAGGCCTTTCATTGGAAGTGTGTTGGGAGCCTCCAATAGGTTACCAAACTTCTATTTGTGTGTAATAATTTTAGGCAATTTTTACTTAGGATAGTGAGTGTTTTGTTGGGAACCTTGAATGTGGTCATCCAAACACTCTTAGGATTCACCTAGTTTACATTTCTTGCTTACTTTCATAGCTTATTTCTTTTACCTTCCATTGTCAAACCGCCTAGATAGCTTGCATTTTACCAATTAGTTTTTTTACCTTATCTTTCACACCTCTTTTAGTGTTTATTTGGCTAGTTTCAACCATATTTTCTTTTACCTTTTGTTTTCAAACCTCCAACAAGAAAGAACCACAACTTAGGAACCAACATGAGTCATCATTCATCTAGTGTTAATGGCGAGGGTACTAGTCATAAAGACCCTTTATCTAGAATCTTAGATGAGTTGAGTTCCCTCAAGTTATGGAAAGAAAAACAAGAGAGAAAAGAAAAAGGAAAAAAAAAGAGTGGAAGAAATAAGTCAAGATGAAAGAAAGAAAATAAGAGAGGAAGAAATAAGAAAAATAATGAAAGAAATGAAAAGAGAAAAACATGCCTCCTATAGTAGTCATAACTCTTGCAAATCATACTTAAAAAAATATATTAATAGTTTTAATATTTAAAAAAATCATTTTAGTTAGATAAATAACAATTTATTTAATGATTTTCATATATATATATACACACACACACTTTCACTTTTCTACCATATTTGAGATCATTTTACTTTTGAATATAATTCCTATGCTCATAACATTTCTAGATACTCATGTTTGATTAGTTTTTATAATATACATATAAGACTATTGATACTCTTATCTGTTCTTCATTCTTACACAATTCCCTCATATTTTCTATTTGAGACAATCATAGCTCTTTCACCTCAGTGTATTAAAACTCCACATATATATTTGTACTCTCTTTGGTTTTGCAAGTTAGGAACAAAGTCAATTGCAAGTTGCTTTACCGTTGAATCATGCAAACCGCTGGTAAACAACCAATTAAGGTGAGAGATGTGAACTTTAGTGATTACTAAAAAACTGAGTCCTACGAGCTAGCCCACTGCACCACTGTATTAAGATTAAAAAAAAATCATATTAAGGGCCCATAAACCTAATCTTAACCACCTAATGATGTCTAAAACATGAAAATATTATAATTAATTAACTAACTTGTTGAGTTAAGGGGAAGTTACTTATGAAGTCGCCATTAAAACGATCTGATTATGGTATTTAACCAAATTACTAAGTCACATCATAATTTCAAGGTGATATACTATATATGTTTGGATATCATGTTTTACACAAGGAAAAAAATACAATTTTTGTTATTATTATTATCATATTTTCCACTATAGTTGATAAATGACAAGTTGATACATATCAACTATCAAGTAAGCTCCTTGCTTCTTTAGTAGTCCAAAAGTGTCAAAAACCATTCTTCCAATGATTAAGGCAAAATACAAAGTTGTATCTAAGACCAATGACTAATGAACTTAATTTACTTGCCCAAAAGTGTCAACAATCCTTCTTCAAATGACTAAGGCAAAATACAAAGTTGCAATTAATAACTAATGAGCTTAATTTCAATAATAATTAAGATGACTGTATTGATAAGACGATTAAACACCCAAAGAAAATCTAAAATTCGGAGAGGGTAATATACATGACATAAGTATCTAGGATAAATAAATTGCAACACCCTTATATTCTAACAATAATAAGATCGTAATCACAAAAAGAACATGATTACTCCAAAGAACATTTTGTTATTTTATGTTCATCTATAATACTGTAAACCAAATTGGCACTCATGGGTGTGAATATTTTATCACGAGACATTGTTTTATTGTTAAGGAAAAATATATTAATCAATTTGGGCCACAAGGTTTAATAGAAATAATTTAAATAACAAAAACCATGGTAAATTTTTTTTTTCTTCTTTTTCTTTTTCATTTCTTTCTCTTTTCACCATAACTAGGTTTAGAAGGAAAATCCTCACTATAGAGTCCTGAATGGCCAGTTCACAACTCTATTCGGAGTCATTTCTTTCTTACCGCTCATAATTCTCTAAATTATTTTGCTGTTTCAAAAGGAAGAATATACCAGCCATTACTTTAGGTCGTCACGTGAAAATAAAAGGGTAAAATACAGTCAATAAACTCTTTTACAAATAAAGTTGCTAATGATTTCTTTTCAAATAACAAGATCGATCATAAATGCATTCATCATTTAAAGTTGTCCAAAATATGGGAGTTTTACAAAATACATAGTGTCATCCAGAGCAAAGGTGTCCATAGTGGTGGCTTCAGCCACAAGTGTACAATCATCAAACTCCTATACATCAGGTCTACCCATACAAAAACAAAAGAGTAAACCTAACAGTCAGTCCTAGATACACCCACCCTCAAAAAGTATACAAAACTAATCCAAAAAGCCGTCCACTAGGATGAAGAGCCTCCGCTGATCGCCATCTCCCTCGGGCCACTATCCTCCGTAGAGTCTGCCTCAGATGCCGACATGACTTCCTCGGGAGAATCCACCTCAAGAAGTGGATCCTCATCACCCTCTAGAAAGTCAAGGGCATCCACAGCAGGCTCAGGAGGTAGCTCCTCCAGGTCCTCCTCAGGGTCTTCCTCGGATGACGTTACCTCGATCACTTGAACGGGCTCCACTAGACGATATGGTGTAGGCGTGGGTAGTATCCACTCCACAGTGCGCTGAAGCGTCCGTGCAGGTTCATCTGGATGCACCAAAGAAGTAGCCGTGAATCGAATGGTGCCCCGAAATCGACACCTCGTGTTGCCTTCGAGGGTCTCCCAAGCTCCCTCTAGGCACTCCATCTCTACTCGATCACGGATTAGCTGCGCCGCCATCACGATCTACAAGAAAGAAGAGAAAGGGGTAGACTCTTTCACAAGAATCTAACTGCGCTACACACGATTTGTCTCATAACCACTACATGCAAGTAAAAGGGGTATTTTAAGACTTTCCATCTCTGGTAATCGATTACACAGCCTTGGTAATCGATTACCAGAGGCTAAACTTGAATTACACAGCCTCAGAACATGAAATATGCAATAATGCACTGTGTAATCGATTACACATGCCTGGTAATCGATTACCAGTGACCCATTCCTCTGTGTAATCGATTACACAGGCTGGTAATCGATTACCAGAGGCTTCCACCATCTCCCAGTTCCCTTTTTAAGCCTGGTAATCGATTACACCCCTTGGTAATCGATTACCAGAGGCTTCCTTAGCTTCCTGACCTCGTTTTCAAGCCTGGTAATCGATTACACCCCGTGGTAATCGATTACCAGAGACCATCTTAGCCTCGTGTCTTCATTTTTAAGCCTTGTAATCGATTACCCACCCTTTGTAATCGATTACCAGAGGCCATATCTCACATATTACACAAAATTCACAGCTGGCCAGCCACCACAAGCCTCCTTGCTTTGTGGTCTTGTTTTCCTTTTATCTGTTGACTGCCAGGAGCTCGCCTACTTAGGTACATCACAGGTTCTCACTGACCGACTATGCCCGGGTTGGGTCGGGATTGGTCAAGCTTGGTTTTGGGCAATAGCACCCCACCTGACGTCCCCAAGGTCTCCTGACCCCCGCGACATATCTCCAGGTACCACTCTGTGGTCAACAATAAAAGCAGGAAGTTTCACCCTTCAACACTTCCTCATCTCAAGCTTGTAGGATTATGGGGTACCCATCACATGTGGTACTAGGTGGCGGTCGGGCGATGGTGCACAACAAGTTTTCCACATCCACAATGCGCGCATAAACCCACCATCCCCTGTTGCCCACCTCCAACTGAGCTCACGTACTCCCACGTAGCCCATATCCTCGTTTCTCTCAACACCGGGTCCCCATCAATCCTCCTAAGCTTCCACAACATCCAAGCAAAACAACATTCAAACAGCACAAGCTATCACAGCCAAGCAAAACAGAGCAAAGGCAGAAAACTCTGCTCAACACATCAACCAAAATCACAGCTTTTCTCACGTAAAGACCACAGTAACAATTCCTTCGATCCAATTCGTTAACCGTTGGATCGACTCCAAAATTTTACTGGAAGTCTATAGTGCATAAGCCTACATTTTGACCGTTGGGATCTACTAGCAAACATCCAGAACACATTCTGCACTAGACTTTCCACAGCCAACCACACACAAGCATTTTTCTGCACTTGTGCAAAATTCTGCTGCACAATTTCACAGCAAAAATTCTGCATAAGTGCAGATTTCGAAAATCACACTTCCTCTCATCCAATCTTGCCCAAATCAATTCCTACAAGTCCCAAATCATGTATCAATCATGTCTAAACCAAATTCAAGCTTTAAAGCACAGCAACACAGAATCTAGGTGTCCAACACCCCTCCATTCAATGGCTTTTCTAGGTTTGAAAGGTGAAATTTAGAATGAGGTAAATTTGAGGCAAACTCTCACCTCACACCAGTCCATAACGTCAATCTAAACTTGCCCAAACTGGATTTACACCTAAAATTCCACCAAATCAAAATTTGACTCTTCAACACCCAATTTTGCCCTAGAAATGGCTCTTGGTTCACTTTGGTCATTTGTTTTTCTCTCCAGCTCAGCCTAACCTTTCTCACATGTCCTAAATGACATTTCAAGCTAGTATTAACTCACTTTAACCTCCATTTACCACAGAATTCAGACTTAGCCTTCCAACTCTCAAAGTCTCACTCTTTTTCCACTCATAACATCACATTCTCACTTTCTAACCTTAGGTTAGTTCTACCCTTCGTCTAACAGATTTCCATCAGCAATTTCAGCATATAAACATCACAAACATCATCACAAAAACCCTAAAACAGAATGGGTATGTTTAACTCATCCAAACATGGCAATTTCAACAAGCTTTCAACAAATGTCTTCACAAATAATCATCACACAGTAGAACCCTAGCAAGATTACCCATCATATCTCCCCAAAACCCCATACCCACGAAATTTAAGAGAGAAAGAAGTCCACCCAAACCTGGATTTTCGAAGTCCCACTCGTAGCCACGCACTTCACGACCCCGAAAATGCTCTCCTTTCACGATTTGGGGCAGAAATGAGCACCAAAGGTTGAAGCTTTGTGTGGAGCTTCAATGGTGAATGAGGAAGAAGAAAGCTACGTGAGAGAGGGAGAGAAAAGGCTTCTGAATTTCTGCTTTGGCTGAGTGAGGAGAGAGAAAAGCTTTTTTGGTCTTAAATAAAAAGGGTTTTCCCTTTTTCCATTATTTTATTCAAGCTCTGCCACATGTCCCTATTTGATTGGAGCAAAAAGGGCCCACTTTCTCTTTTTGACTGTGACCCATACCCAGTCACAAAAGTGAGGAAAATCTGACCTTTGAAACGCTAAAAATCCTGCCTCGGTTTGCGTGCCATTTCTCTGGTTCCAGTTTCTCGCGTTTCTCTGCGTCCGTCGGGGCCAGTTTTCGAAAGCAAGCAATATATATATCAAAACGCTCAGAATAAAACCCCGAGCGTGGTTCAGAGGTTGGTTTCGTTAAATTCTAAGTCGCACGCAAAACGATGATTTTTAACTAATTAATTAGGAATTAACTCATAACCTTCCAGTTATGGATTTCTCTTCCTTAATTAGCCTAACCCGCATATCTTGCCCCCACTATTCCTACTTCTACCAAGAACATATAGGCATAGACACTGAATAATACTTATATATATAATCATTCAAAATACATCGTTTCCGTAAACTCCGGGTAGAAATTTCCAGGATGTTACAACTGTATTGATAAGACGATTAAACACCCAAAGAAAATCTAAAATTCGGAGAGGGTAATATACATGACATAAGTATCTAGGATAAATAAATTGCAACACCCTTATATTCTAACAAGTAATAAGATCGTAATCACAAAAAGAACATGATTACTCCAAAGAACATTTTGTTATTTTATGTTCATCTATAATACTGTAAACCAAATTGGCACTCATGGGTGTGAATATTTTATCACGAGACATTGTTTTATTGTTAAGGAAAAATATATTAATCAATTTGGGCCACAAGATGTGGTCCAAAAATAATAGAACAAATCAAGTATAGCTATCCATCTAGTGTGGAAATAAACAACCTTAGCCCATTGTAATCAACACACATAAAAAACCACACGCTTATGCTTCAAGCAAGAATACACTCCACCAAGATATCCCCTCTAGTAATCAAACACCACAAAATCTAATCTTGGCCATAGAAAAACACAAGAGGTTGTTGTAGTGTGTATGAAACAAGGTCTAAAATGTGGTATATATAAGGTCTGAGGGGAGTATGAAAATAAAAAAAATGAATCAGAGAATTAAACCAGCAATAAAACACATTTATGCAAAATGGTAATATAATTTGAAATTAATGCGGTAATTGATTTGATAATAATATCACAAATTAAAACAGTAAGATCCCATGATATTTGCACTAGAGTCAAATCAATTTCTATCTCATTGAAATCAATATATTTCGGGTAAGCTCACAATATTTTCTCAAAAAAATTTAATTAAATAATAGCATAAAACTTGCCCATTAACGCACGCGTGGGGGGGGGGGGGGTGAGTGTAAAGCCCATATTACAAATGGTATATAGACACATGAACCAAAGTTATCCCAAGTAATGTGGAACATGGCTTTTTGTGATATATTTCAAACTACAACAATACAAAAGGCTAAATAAAACATTTGAGAAAACATTTTAAGAATAGAAGAAATATAATGCATTGAACCTGATGTAGCAGGCTATTGAACTTGGTGTAGTAGGCTATCGACCAGGCCTAGACTAGTAAGACATTACACACACTGTAGTAGGTGTAGCAAGCTATTGAACCTAAAACACTTGGCGTGTTTTAGTGGTTTACCAATTACATTATACCCCCCACAATTCTTGTCGTTGTCATTGTGTTGCATTACTAGATCATGCGTGTGTTTGATATTCATTAGTGCTCTAGAGATCTTACGATGATCTCATGCAAATAGTCCCACTTGACACTCATATAGGTGATTTCATCATCAAGTGTTTGATGCAAATCACACACCACCCACAAGGGATAAGAAAATCATTAAAAGTTTTACAGGTTGTTAAGTTTCCTAATAACCTCATAAAACTTAACTATAACGCTTAGCCTCTCTAATGCAACATCTAGCACTTTCTTGCAGCATAGGAAGAGAATAAAATTGAAATTTGATTGAATCAATCTTAGTGCTAGCAGAACTAACAAATGATTTGTTTTTCCCATTGAACCTTCTTCATGTGACCTCCAATCATAAAGGTCGGATTATCATCATTGTTTATTTTCAATTAGCTTAAGTCACATTCCCCACAATGTTTCTAATATCATATTTCTCATCAAGGGTTTTGTTAGAGGATATGCTAAGTTTTCTTTTGACTTCACATAATCTATGGAAATTGTTCCATTCTTTAGCAGTTGCTTTACCATATTATATCTCAATTGTATATGTCTATTTTTCCCATTGTAGGTTTTGTTCTTAGTCACAACTATTGCTGATTGAGAATCACAATGTATAGACACTGATGGTGTTGGTTTCATTCCCAAAGGAATGTTAGCCAATAAGTTTTTCAACCACTCAACCATATCTGGAGCAACAAATTCTGACTCCATTGTTGATCCAGCTATAAAAGTTTTTCTGGCTGACCTCCATGCAACTGTATGACCACCAAGTGTAAGTACATAATAGGTACTAGATTTTGTCTTGTTTGAATTAGAGATTCAATTAGCATCGTTATACCCTTCTAGTACAGAGGGAAATCCACTGTATTTGATACCATAATCCACGGTACCCCTCAAATGTCTCAAGAGTCTTGCAATTGCTTCCAATGGTCCTAATTAGGACTATGAGTGTATCTACTCAATTTACCTATTACATATGCAATATCAGGTTTAGAGAAATTCATTAAATGTAGAAGCTCCCAATGATTTGGCCATATTGAGTTTGATCAATTTGTTCTCGTCTATTTTTCTTTAATTGATTTTCAATAGCTTTATAAGACAAAAACATGTTAAACGCTTCATCTTTATGTTTAATCAAGTAAACTTTAGAATATTGAGAAAAGTCAACTATAAAGGTTACGGAATAACTCTTATCTCCTTTAAACATAGTTTGTTTTAAACCAGCAAGATCATAATGAATTAAGCCAAGAAATTTGGTTTCACATTGAACAAAAGGACAAATGGTTTAGTTAACTTTGATTCAACGCATACATCACATTCTTTAGTTTGATTATCATGCATGTTGATTAAGCCTAGTCGTTACAATTTAAAAACATAAGCGGAGTTCATATGTCCTAATCCAGCATGCCACATATCATAGGAATCAACCATATGAGCATAAGTAGATGCATTTCCATTAATTACTTCATAAACATTCACTACAAAATGTATTGATCATAATATCCCTTTCCCACAAACACATTATTCTTAGTCATAACAATTTTATCCAATTCAAAGGACACTTTCACCCCAACCTTTCTCAACAGTGCTATACAGACCAAGTTGACTCTGATGGTGCGAACATGTAGTACATCACTCAAAGCCAATGTTTTCCCAAATGTGAGCTTGAGAAGAACTTTTCCTTTTCCTAGAATTAGTGTAGTCTTTGAATCACCAACATAAACTTGTTCTTCTCCATCCCTCACACAGTGTAGGAGGTATACACATTTCTATCATCACAAATATGCCTAGTAGCCCCAGAGTCTACCACCCATTTGCTCACATTGGTCACAACATTGACTTGAGAAATGACTGCAACAATTATGTCGTCTCCTTCAGCCAGGTTTGCCCTGAAATAACACAAATCACACTAGAAGGGGGATTGAATAGTGTGTTAATCAACTATAAGAACTCTTTGTTAAATAAACAACTTTATCACAAGTTCAGAAAGATATATGCACTAGAGTCATCCATTGATAAGGAAAACCAAGTTTGATGAAAACAAAGGTTGTTTGTCTAGTAAATGTAAAACAATATTAAAAAAAAAACATTTTCAGATAAACACTTGGTGAGAAGAAGTGACAAAGCAAGCTAAGAGAATACTTGATAAAATTGCTTAAGAGAGGCATAAAACACTTTATTTATATTAGTTCACTTAAACAGAGCTATGTCCAGTTCTTCTTTATGCAATTCTAAAGGGTTCCACTAATCAAAATTTTGATTACAAAACAAGTATTTTGTCCTGCCACTCTTAACTATACAAGTATACTTCTAGAAACTTCTGACACACCCTTAGACTCCCTCTAAATCGAAGAACACCTAATGGCTTTTCTAGCCACAAGCAATTCCTGATGTGCCACCTGAGGCTCCAGCTAATTTGGTTTCCTATCTTCTATTCTAGCCTCTAGCATCCACTGCCATTGCCAAATGGAGACAAATAAACATGATTGACAAAATTGCAATTACAAATATCTTGTACCCTTGTAAATATAGGAGAAGTATCTAAAGAAAGGGCTTCTCATTTTGAGTTTAAAAACACAAATTCAGGAATTATGTGGACTTTGATTTTACATTACATCAAGAGGTATGTAGGATCAAGAGATCACAATTATTGAGTCGGTTCCCTTTAAAAATAAAAAATTCACCAAAATGTAAATAATAAAATAAATAAATTCTCACTTTGTGCTATAAATAATTCTTAATTGTGTTTAAGGGTGAGATAAATATTTTAAAAATTACTAATAAGTTGTTTAGTTAATTAGAGGTAATTGACTTAGGACAAATGCCATAGGATGCTAATACATTCATTACACATAATCGACTCCTGTACCCAAATTTGGTTTTCGAATACTATTTTTCTTTTAAATGGGTTTTCCTAGTAAACTTGCATTTTATTGCTTCACAACCTACTTCCAAAATCTCATTTTTTTTTATACAACAAATTCTAGTTTTTTACTTTTCTTGCTCAGAGTAGGTGTTGCTTTTGAATGTTAAAATTGTGTTACATAAAGTTTTGGATAAAATATCATAATTAAGCTTTTCAAAACAAGGTTTTTCAGAACATAAACTTTAACCACTCAACAGTTATACTAAATGATGAGTAGTAAGGAATGGAACACACCAAGGAATTATACTGATTCACCCTAACCTGAGCTACATCCAATACCTACACTTGTAGGGTTTCTCCACTAAGACCAAGCACTCAACCGTGATATTTTCTTTCCTGAAGCCTCAACAGGCTCCTGCAACCAGTATTCTAAACCTTTATAGGTTCCACTAAGTATTCTCTAAGCCTTTGTAGACTCATCTCAAGTATTCCTAGGAAAAGCCTCTCAGGCTTCAACCAAGTATTCTTTAAAAAAGCTTCTCTAGGCTTCACACAAGTATTCTTTCTAAAAGTCTATTAAGGCTTCACTATCAGTATTCTCTAAGCCTCTACAAACTTTACCCAAGTATTCTTTTAAAAAGCCTCTCAGGCTTCACACCCTCAATAACAACTTCTACTAGGCTCACACAACACCTGGTGTGTTCACTTTCAACTTTAAAAATAGTAATCCCCCTAATTACTCTTCTTCTTTCCCACTAACCTAGGGGATGAACACTGCACCTTTTGGGATACCTTCTACTAAGGCTTCTCATATGAAGGTGATTACAGACAGTTAGACACTCCTACAGATTTGGCTCTATTGGCTCCACCTAGATTGTTTTTGGCTAAGGAAGTTACTTTTGTTAAGGTATTATGCATAAACTTTCTACTGTTACCCTCTCATTTTGGCACTCCTTCCTTGCAAGTTGCTTCTTCAAATTTGATAAATATAGAGAGATCTATAGCTATCCATTTTGTGGAAGTTGGAGGTTGAATTCAACTTTCAAATTGTTGCATGAGTTGTCTAAGTCCCTGTAACCAATCATTTTGTATATCTTCAACCTCTATTTTCTACTGTCCTTGAGTTGTCTTCTTCATTTTTGCTCTTCTCCATTGTCTGCAAGCTTACACATTGATAGTTTCCTTTTAAATTTCATTTGAATGATTATTTTGGAAGCAATTATCTTAATATATCAATTCATTGGAGTCTTTAATTGCTCTTTTTGATAGTTTAGTTGTAAATAAATAAGTTTTTCTTAGGATAATTTTTTTTAATCAAGTTTCTACTAATTAAGGTTAAATTTGGATTATAGGATCATGGTGAAGTGATGATGGATGAAGGAGCATGAAGCAAAAGAGGCAAAAAGGACAAGATTTTAGCAAGTGGTTGCAAAGAAGCAAATGGCACTAAAGCTTGAAGTTGTTCATGCTTAAGCGCCAAAAGAAAGAATGCGGTAAATAGAAATAACAATTGGTCAGGAGGCATTCAACATTTTTGTTTGTGCGCTTAAGCGCCACTCTAGGTGCTCTTAAGCATCAGTCTGCATGTGATGACTTTTTTTTTTGGTACATGTTGAACCTTATTTAATGGATTTTTGTGCAATTGCTATGGGACTTTTCGATTATCACCATTCCCAAAATATTTTTTCTCTATAATAGCTTTGATAGCGACCTATAAAGCTCTGTCATGGCTTCTTCTTCTCAATTCTTCATTCCTATATGGATTTATTACAACTTAATGGCTAGGAGTAGCTAAATCTAGAGTTATTGGGGTTGGATCTAGTGAGACCTGCAAGTCTCTTGAGAGATGATATTCTCGAGATACTTTGATATTTGCACGATTGGTTGAAATGTTTCTAATGAAAGAATCATTGAGTGCTAGTTATTGATCTTTGTGGTTCCTCATGATTTTTTTATTTTGAATCATGGGAAGTTTTTTGTGTTTTGTAGATGTTTTCTAATTGCAGTGTAATATTCTTCAATCTTCATTCTACTACTGATTGTTTGTTCTTTGACTAGAACATGTTGTCTCTATTGCATTCCTTTGATTGAGAATCATCAACAATAATGAGGAACTCACAACTTCAGAATTAGTGCTTCCAAGCAGTGATGTATGTCTTCAACTAGTTTGTGCTTTTGGATGGTGAGACATGTTTGTCTTCATGAACCATCTTTGCAGCATAACTTTTGATGATCTTTAAGTCATGTGTAGCTTCTCATATCCATCCCTTGGCTTAAGTTACCCCTAACATCATACCTTTGGTCATACACAACTTCCAATACTTGCACATTGACCCAAAAAACAGGATTGTCTTTCCAACTTCTGAATAGTTCTCCTTTTGGTAGTCTCGCTTTTGATTACAAAATCTATGTTTTGAAAATCTTCTATTATAGGCCTATGCTTCTCAAATATTTCATGCTTATGAATTTGTCCAGTCTTATCTAAGAACACTCAAGACAATTATTAGTAGCTACCATCAGAGCACTTGAGATTGCTTCTTAGTGGTTTGTTATAATTAAAATCTTAGCTTTTGGAGGGACTTTGTCTTAACTCTTTTATCATCATTCATAATAGATGGGGGTAAAAATAGGCCAAAGGGTTTATCGAGGGCTTACGATCTAAATCTAACATTTTTAATAAACCAAACCAGGCTAGGCATTATGCAAGCCAAGTCATAGAACTAACAAGGCACATGGCCTATTTTCACCCCTATCTACTATGAATGATGATAAACAAAATGAGGGAGTGTGTAAAAAATGAATGTGTAAGTGTTGAGTGAGGAAAAAAAGAATAAGTGAAAAATTTATTATTCATGTGTGTGTTCATGTCGAAAAGGCCTTGAATGTTTTTTTTAGGAAGGCCAAAGAAATATTATTAAGTAAAAAGGTTAAAGTCACCAGAAGTGAAGAGAGCCCAACTAACAACATATACAAACATATGCCCAGATACATTGCTCTAGCCAACGAAACCAACAAAACACAAACCACCAGCCCATACTAGGGAACCAAAAACAATTCCACTTGGAGGGGAGGTGATATCCCTAACACAAAAACTCCACCTATGAGAGAAATCATCCCCAATACTACAATATAGATTTAAGACATAACAAAGGATTGGAATTCCAATAAAAAAGGAGATCAACACCCTAGGTGCCTTTGCCTTGATCCAACTCCATACTTTGGAGACAATTTCATCCCACTTGTTGTACCCCTAGATGTGTTCCCTTGAAGATTGCCTCCCTTTTGTTTAGCCAAAAGGACCACAACACTGTCGACCAGACAACTATCCAAAAATGTTTCCCTTTGGAGCATTTAATGAGCTCAAAATGTTACAAAATTTGATCATTACAACTCATAGGCAGTGAAAGATGAAAATCAAGCCAAGTGTAGCAACCTTTCCATAGAAAATATTAGAACCTACAAGAGAATAAAACATGCATAGAGGATTCCTGTTCCCAAATACAGAACAAACTTAAGAGATTGTCGTTCCCCAACAACATCCCTTTTCACCAAAGCCTCCTAAGTTTGAATTTGATCCAGCATAGCTCTTCAAGCAAAAGCAATAAACTTAGAAGGTCCCTTTGTTTTCCACAGAGATGAAAAAAAGAGGAAATTTTATGAGTTCCTCAACCCTTGCAAGAGTATGTATGTGTCATTGGCTGAATATCCCCTTTCCACCCATGCCTACATAATCACCCATTAGAAAAATCCTTCCTTGGCCTAGCCGATATAATTTTCAAATGTAGTTGCTCCAAGAGTTGCTTCTCCCACTCCATTAAAGACCTCCTCCATTGATGCAATCCTACCCCCCCAAGGGCATTGGATAGAAGACTCCAAGAAGATTGGGCCAAAGATGCAAGAGAAGGCCCTAGGGTTCTCATGAGCCTTAGGGTAGATTTCGGGCCCATGGGCTAAGTATGAGCCCACTTATCTTTGTACATATTAGATTAAGGTTTCATTAATTTTGGATCTTGTATTTAGGGCTTCATAATGTAGGTAGGGTACCCTAGAAATATATGATTTTTCAGCTCTTGTATTTTAGGGCACCTAGACTAGTTTTTGTATTAAGGGTAGTTTTGTAATTTCACATGCACAAAGTGAATATTTGATGTGTGTGGTTGGAAATAAATTTAATTGAATTGGTAGAAGCCCAATCCAATTAAATTTTAGAGGGGAGGTGAGCATTTGCTTACTACACCCCATTACCACATCATATAGTCACACTTTGTGCATGTCCTTCATGCTTTACATGCCTCATGACACCTAAGCATACTTAGTGGAAAATCTTGGAATTGATCTTGGATTAGTGGGTTCAACCATAACTAAAATTCACTAATCATAATTAGTGAAATTTTGACTCCACAAATTCAAGTAAAATTTGAATTGAAATTCAAATTTCCCTCCAATTTTGTGTGACACTTGGACTATAAATAGAGGTCATGTGTGTACATTTTTTTAACTTTGATCATTTGAATATTAAACTTCATATTTCAGAGCTCTTTTAGAGAACAAAATTTCGTGCTCCTCTCTTCCTCTTCCTTCATTCATCTCCTTCTTCCTCCAAGCTCTTATCCATGACCTCCTATGATGGTGAGCTTCTTCTAGACTCATCTTCTCCTTGAAGTGGTGTCTCCTCTCTCTCTTCCTTCTCCATTCTGCTGCCATTCATCTTCCAAGAAGCAAGGGAATCCATTGATGAAGAAGATCCTAGGTTTACAAGCTCAAATGGAGCTTACATCATGTGGTATCAAGAGCATCTTCATCTAGGTGATGTTCTTTTGCTACCTCTATCTTTTTGTTCAGTGAATTCTCTTTAATTCCTTGTTCTTCATCTTGTTCTCCATGTATATCCTCCATTGTCTTGTGGTTTGGTGCTGTTTAGAGTAGATTCAAAAAAAAAATAATCTGATTAAATCTTAGATCTATACTTGTTCTTGCATTTCTATGGTTCAAATTTTGTATATCTACTCTTGAATCATGTTTTTGTATTGATTTTAGGTTCTATCATTTTTCATTCATAATATTCTTGTGCTGAACCTTAGATCTAAATTTTCTTCCAAAATATTGATTAGAAAAAAAAACACAAAAATCTAAGTGTAAATCACTTAATCCATGTTGTCTTAGACTCATGTTTAGTCATAGTAATTGTCACATTATGTTCTAAGTTTGTGTTGAATTTTTATTTTGTTGATTGAATTCTAGATACATTTGTTCATGTATTCTTGCCATTCTTAGCCTATATTTTGAATTTTGAGTCTAATTCATGCATGTTATTTAGTTCATAACATGTTCTAAATCAATTCCTAGAAGTAGTCTTGTTGTTGAACTCTTTTTTTTTTTTTGTTTTCTAAGTTTCCTACATGATGCCTATGATGAAGTTGAGTTGTGGTGCTGAGTTGTGGCTGGATTTGTGAATCAAATAAGTCTTAAGCTCTCTTGAATTGTGTTATTCAAGATAATTGAGCATAAGCAAACACAAATTGTAATTATCCAAGTCTTAAGCAACATAAACACTACTCTTGATTTCTAGGTTGAAATCGCTGGTGCTGGCAGCTTGAACATACGAACTTGTATGAACTACTGGGAATTGGTCACTATGGTTTTTGAGCTGAAAGTTTTACTGATTTTTCTAGACATCTGGACCAAAATTATAAAAAAAGAACCAAGCGATTTGGATTAAAGGAAAAAATAAGAAAAATCACACTAGTTGGCAGAAAAATCAGTGTCCAGGAAAAAAAAAGTGAAAGGAAAGTGTGCTTGTTGTTTTGGCTCAAAATTTGTTCTATAATTGGTGCCTATTTTATACCAATCCTAGTTCTGAAATTTCAATTGAAAATTATTGTGAAAACAAGTGTCAAAACTAGAGGTTTCTTGAGTCTTTTTTTTTTAGTTTTTCTACTCTACTCTAGAGTCATTCTAAGTTTCTCTTTGAGTCCTAGCTTGCTTTTTTTGTGCTTTTCATTGCTTTAATTGTTGAATAATCCTTGAAAATTTGTCTTGTTAAAAATCTATTGGTTTAGCTTTCATTTCATTTTTTTTGGTCTTTGGTTATTGCTTGTCTCTTTGTTTCCTTGTTTGTGAGTTGCCATATAGGGAATTGGGAAGGAGGATTGGTGCCATATATTGAAGAATTTTAGTCAAGAAGCAAGGGGCCAACCACCTTAAGAGCTATTGGAATAAGAAGCACTCCAAATTGAGTGAAACACTAAAGAGAGAATAGCCACCACAATTGAGGACTTTTTTGTCTTTGTAATTTTGTAATTGACAATTTGCTTTGCTTTCAAATTTTGTAACAAAAAGGCCTTTCATTGGAAGTAAGTTGGGAGCCTCCACTAGGTCACCCTACTTCCATTTGTGTGTAATAATTTTAGGCAATTTTCTCTTAGGATAGTGAGTGTTTTGTTGGGAAACTTAAATGAGGTCATCCAAACATTCTTAGGATCCGCCTAGTTTGCATTTCTTGCACTTTAATTTCTTGCTTACTTTCATAGCTTATTTCCTTTACCCTCCATTGTCAAACCGCCTAGATAGCTTGCCTTTTACCAATTAGTTTTTACCTTATCTTTCACACCTCTTTTGGTGTTTATTTTGGCTAGTTTCAACCATAGTTTCTTTTACCTTTTGTTTTCAAACCCCCAACAAGAAAGAACCATAACTTAGGAACCAACATGAGTCTTCATTCTTCATCTAGTGTTAATGGTGAGGGTTCTACTCCTAAGGACCCCCTGTATAAGATATTAGATGAGTTGAGATCCCTTAAGTTGTGGAAAGAAAAACAAGAGAGAAAAGAAAAAGGAAAAAAAAGAGTGGAAGAAATAAGTCACGATAAAAGAGAGAAAATAAGAGAGGAAGAAAAAAGAAAAATAATGAAAGAAATGAAAAGAGAAAAACATGCCTCTTATTGTAGTCATGACTCTTGCAAGAGTTTAAGTGAAGAACTTAGCGACTATTATAGAGGGCACCATAGTTCACATACTAAACATCACTCCCAAAGAAGAGAAAAGGATAGAAGGCTTCAAGAGGTTAGCATTAGCCTCCCATATTTCCATGGAAAAGATAATGTTGAGACCTATTTAGATTGGGAAATGAAGGTTGAACAACTCTTTGCTTGCCATCATATTAGCGAAGAGAGAAAAGTTCCATTGGCTACTCTTAGCTTTCAAGGGTATGCCCTCTATTGGTGGACTTCCCTTGTTAGGGAACAAATGATTCATGGGGATCCTCCAGTAGAGTATTGGAATGATCTTAAGAGTGCCCTTAGGAAGAGGCACATTCCCTCCTACTATGAAAGGGAGCTTATGGACAAGCTCCAAAGGCTTAAACAAGGGAGTATGAGTGTTGAAAAATATAGACAACAAATGGAACTACTCCTTTTAATAGTTGGAGTTAGGGAGGAGGAAAGAACAAGCATAGCTAGGTTCCTTAGTGGGCTTAATATGGAAGTAAGGGACAAGGTTGAACTCCTTCCATATAGGGACCTAGATGAGCTAATCCAACTTTGTATAAGAGTGGAGCAACAACTTGAAAGAAAGCCTTCTTCAAAATCTTATGGCTCTCACTCTTATCCAAGGAAGGACCAAGCCCATGGAATTTTGGGGGCTGCACTTTCAAAACCCAAGGAAGATAAGGGTAAGACCATAGAGAAATACACCCCTAAGACTAGTTCCCAAGAAAGGACTAGCAACATTAAATGCTTCAAAGGTCACATTGCCTCTCAATGCCCCACAAAGAAAACCATGATCATGAGGGGTCAAGACATTTATAGTAGTCAAGAGGAGACTACTTCTTGCCCTTCCTCTAGTGGAAGTGAAGATGAAGTAAGGGGTGAAGAGTCTAGTGAGGAAGTCTACCCCCATGAAGAAGGTGAACTCTTAATGGTTAGAAGACTCCTTGGAGGTCAATATTGTGATCTATCTCAATCCCAAAGAGAAAACATCTTTCATACAAGATGAAAAATTTTAGATAAAACTTGTTCTCTCATTGTGGATAGTGGATCTTGTTGCAATTGTTGTAGCACAAGATTAGTTTCCAAGTTGAACCTCACTATCATTCCCCACCCAAAACCTTATAAACTTCAATGGCTCAATGAGCAAGGGGAAATGATAGTTAACCAATAAGTGAAGGTACCTTTCTCCATTGGGACATATAAGGATGAAGTTAATTGTGATATAGTTCCCATGGAGGCAGTACATATTCTTTTAGGAAGGCCATGACAATTTGGTAGGAAGATCATTTACAATGGCCTAACTAATGAAATTACCCTCACCCATCTTGAAACTAAATTTGTGTTGCATCCTCAAACACCTTCACAGGTGGCCAAAGATCAACTAACTATGAAAGATAAGAGGGATGAGGAAGAAAAACTAGAAAAACAAAAGAAAAAGAAGGATAGTAAGGCCTTGTCTTCAAAGGCCAATGGGAAGGAAAAGGAGGAAAAGGATTCTTCCAAGAAGATTGTTAAGAAGGAAAATCATTTTGCAACAAAAGGTGATATTAAAATAGCACTCCTTCTTAAACAATCTTTCTACCTTCTCCTATCAAGGGAAACATCCCTTAGCACCGCCATACCTCTTGAGCTTGAGGTTATTCCTCAAGTAAAGGAGTTGTTGGATGAGGGTTTGGTTCGCAAGAGCTTAAATCCTTGTGCTTTTTTGGTGCCTAAAATAGGTATTATTAGGCACCAAATCCTTATGATAGGTGGTATGATGAATGTGTTGAGTGGTGCAACACTCTTTTGTAAAATCACTCATGCACCCAACATCTTCATGATTTGTGTACATAGGGACTCATTAGGTAGGTTTGTTCTTATTTTTTGTTTCAATGCAAACCTAGGTGCTCATGTGGGATACCTTAGGTTTGTCGTAATTTTTTGTTGGAATAATCAACATGAAAATAAAGAAAAAGGTATGTTTTATTCCATTACTTTCCTTAACTTTTTAAATAGTGATCAAAGGCTTCCCATAGACCCTAAGAGAATAAAGGTCATTCCTAAGTGGCTTACTCCACCAAGTATAAGGGAAATTTGGGGCTTCAATATCTTAACAAACTTTTACAAAAGGTTTGTCTCATATTTTTCTATACTTGTAGCACCACTCATTGAGTTGTTGAAGAACTATATTCTCTTATGGGAAGATGGCCAGGAAAGGGGTTTTCAGTCCTTATCGTACTCTAACGTACCCAACATCACTAATACATATGTTTTTATTCTTTTTACAGGTGTTGAGGAAAGAATTAATGAGTTTCAAGAACCTCTGAATTTGAGGTCAAATCCTTTTCAAGGGGGAAGGAATGATGCAATCCTACCCACCAAGGGAATTGGATAGAAGACTCCAAAAAGATTGGGCCAAAGATGCAAGAGAAGGCCCTAGGGTTCTCATGAGCCTTAGGATAGATTTCAGGACCATGGACTAAGTATGATTAATTTTGGGTCTTGTATTTAGGGCTCCATAATGTAGGTAGGGTACCCTAGAAATATATGATTTTTCAGCCCTTGTATTTTAGGGCACCTATACTAGTTTTTGTATTAGGGGTAGTTTTGTAATTTCACATGCACTAAGTGAATATTTGATGTGTGTGGTTGGAAATAAATTTAAATGAATTGGTAGAAGCCCAATCCAATTAACTTTTAGAGGGGGAGGTGAGCATTTGCTTACTACACCCCATTGTCACATCATATAGTCACACTTTGTGCATGTCCTTCATGCTTTACATGCCTCATGACACCTAAGCACACTTAGTGGAAAATATTGGTGTAACGACCCGCCTCGTCGCTACGGTATCCACACTCTAATATTTGATAATTTCAATTTTTATAAAAAGAACTCCCTTAATTTTTTTATTATGAAAATTGAAGTGATTTTGTCACAACATAAATTCATCCAACAACACGCCATTACTTAAGTGATTATGCATAATTACATAGAAACAATAATTCGGTACATGTCATACACATAACGAAAAATAAATATGTTCATATATATATATATATATAATTAAAATTTCAGTTTTACATCTTTAACTCAACAAAATAAAACTTAAAAACCAACTACGGAGGAGTTGATTACAAAACACAACTCTCTCCCAAAATAACGCCAACGTCATCACGTCGGCTCGGCGGCTCCTCACCAGAATCTTACTCCCTACACCCTGCCACTGCCATTCTGCTCCCATGAACAAGGTTCGTGATCATCACAGGTATCAACCACACGATACAAAATTGCAAGGGTGAGTTTATTATAAAAGAACCAATACCAATTCCAAATAACCACAATTAGCAAGGAACATAGGCAAACATGATAAGCATACACAACAATCATTATTCAACACTCATATCCAACAAATATTCATCATTCACATCCAACGATTACTCATCATCCATCCATGGACCCAATCAAGACTGCACAGAATGATGCATGCACCTAACTCAACACTCAGATGCAATGTGGTACGTACCAACAACAACCAAATATCAGGAAATAGCCTAAGCGTGTCCACACGACACTCTCACTTAGGGAACTGTGCTGAGTTTGTCGAGACCACCCGGTTGTGCACGTAACAGCCCCCCTCCCATAGGTGATCAGCCTGGGAGCCCAAAGGTGTTCCCTACCAGGTGACAGCCCCCTAGTACAAAGTACACTTGGCCACAATTACTCTATTTCCTGTGTCGTATGAGCTATGATCACGGCCAAAGGTAAATGCCAAAGACCATGGACCAATTAAAGCACCTAAGCATCCCCTCGGGAATGCTTAGATTCTCTAACCACGCTAGTTACCCACGTCTGGGCCATCCGACAAGGTCAGTGCACTCTACCCCCCCATGACATACACTTCATACGACGTATGATCGTGGCCAAAAGCTAGTGCCAAAGACCCTGGAAGGTCAGTGCACAGTGCCCCCACGATCATACACAACATCCAACGTATGAACGTGGCCAAAAGCTAGTGCCAAAGACCCTGAAAGGTCAGTGCACAGTGCCCCCCACGATCATACACAACATCCAATGTATGAACGTGGCCAAAAGCTAGTGCCAAAGACCCTGAAAGGTCAGTGCACAGTGCCCCCCACGAACATACACAACATGCACATGCCAATGCATTTCCAACATCAATCAACAAATCATATTTCCATGTCATTCACAACATAAATATCATCTCATCTCAATGACGTTATCAACAACAACGACAACCTCATTTCATATTCACATATTCATCAATAATAACAATTCATGTTTACATGGTCTTTATTAACAACATCATCTCAAATCAATATCATCATAATTATCATTATCATCACATATCAATTAAAATCCTCAATAGCAACATCAACAACAATTCAAACAAACACAACAATATCATTTCCACACGCACGGTCTTCAAACAACACATTTCAAACAATCAAAACAATATCATTCATCACAATACATATATATATATATATCGCATCCCATTAGTTAAAACGTAATTTTCTTTGAAGAAAAATCAGCATGCAACAGGGATAGGCAGATATCCTCATAGCTAGGTTCCCTGACCCTAACTATGGTGTTAAATCGGTAAATTTTATAATAAACTCCCCTTACCTATAGTGAGCTACCCCACGGATTCCTCGTCACGTTACTTGAAGATTCCTTTTTGTCCTTGCTTGTCGATTCCACACAAGCTTCTACCATGCCAAAACGAAGGAGACTTAGTATGGATTTAAGAAAACAAAGCTAGTAACAGTGCTCTGGGTCAAACACCCACATCACTACATGAAAGAGCTGAGAGTATTTCAGGTTTTACAAAGGAACGTAATTTGGAAATTCCGACCACGCCAATGTGACTGGGGTTCAGTGTAGGTTACGAAAATAACATGCATTTCATGAAAGGATAACGTTTACAAAGTCTCTTTCTCTAAGGTTTTTCAAAGGAAGCATAAGACATGCAATGGCGGTTGCAAAGTTAGAAAAGATGCAAAGACAAGATGAAACTAACAAGAAACAAGCATAGAACCATGGTTACCTCGAAAGAAAACGAAAGATCAGATTAGGGTTTTCGTTCTCTACCGAAACCGCAAGCCAAGTTGGAAATTCTGCTTCGGTTGAAGGGTTCCTCTCGGTGTGGGTTTTCAATGGAGAACAATGATGGTTTGTGGTGGCTAATGGTGGATGTGGGTGATGGAGAAAGTACTTGGAACTTTAGAAATGGATTTGGAAGAAAGAAAGAAGAACAAATGGCATTTTTCCTAAGCTACAAGAAAGTAAAGGCTGAAATGCTTAAATAAGAGATGCTCTCGGGAACGGAAGCTTCTAGCACACTCCAGATATTTTCTCAAAGATCCCAACGGTTAAATCATGGTAAAGTGTCTTGTGAAGTTGCAAACTAAATTTCGAGAAGATCCAACGGTTAACGAAGGCTGGGCAGCATTTCTACCGAGGCAGCTTCATGTAGTTTTCTCTAGAAGCTTCATTAAAAGGCTTCCTCTAGAAGCTTCATTAAGAGGCTTCTAGCACACTCCAGATATCTTCTCAAAGATCCCAACGGTCAGATCATGGAAAGGTGTTTTGTGAAGTTGCAGACCAAATTTCGAGAAGATCCAACGGTTAATGAAGGCTGGGAAGCGTTTTTACCGAAGCAGCTTCATGTAGCTTTCTCTAGAAGCTTCATTAAGAGGCTTCCTCGTGGCTTCTTTGAGAAGCTTTCTCAAGAGACTTCTTTGAGAAGCTAGATCCTTATCTATCCACACCCCTCTATTAACTAAATTAATTTCCTTAAAAATAATTACAGATGAAAATAACGCAACAAATAATCAAACATCAAACATAATTACTAATAATATATAGATATATATATATATCAGGGTGTTACAATTGGAATTGATCTTGGATTAGTGGGCTGAACCATAACTAAAATTCACTAATCATAATTACTGAAATTTTGGCTCCAAAGTTTGGCTCCACAAATTCAATTTCAAATTCAAGTAAAATTTGAATTGAAATTCAAATTTCCCTCTAATTTTGTGTGACACTTAGGCTATAAATAGAGGTCATATGTGCGCATTTTTTTAACTTTGATCATTTGAATATTAAACTTCAGATTTCAAAGCTCTTTTAGAGCACAAAATTCCGTGCTCCTCTCTTCGTCTCCCTTCATTCATCTCCTTCTTCCTCCAAGCTCTTATCCATGGCCTCCTATGGTGGTGAGCTTCTTCTAGAATCATCTTCTCCTTGAAGTGGCGTCTCCTCTCTCTCTTCCTTCTCCATTCCGCTGGCATTCATCTTTCAAGAAGCAAGAGAATCCATTGATGAAGAAGATCCTAGGCCTACAAGCTCAAATGGAGCTTACATCATCCATACTAAGCTCCACTCCCATGACTCCTTAACCCCACCTCGCTGACTTTCAAGAAGCAAAGAAGAGCCTTGGAAACCTATCCATCAATAGTGCATTCCCAACCACACCCCACTTCAGAATTTAACTGATATCCCCACACCAATAAAGCAACTAATACTGGATTCAAACCAACTAGTGGTCGCCCCTCCCTTTGTGAACTAAACAAGATCCTTCCACCAAGAGGCCCCCTGATCACACTGAGCCTTTGACAACCTCTCTCTCAATTGGCCATACTTAGCTTCAAGGTCCCTTACCCACAAAACTTCCTTCTAAATAAGACTCCTCAATGCAATTTGCTGATAAGTGATTATTAAAAGTGTAACCACATCCTTCTCTCTAAACATCCTAACTTCCTTGGCTGGCGAATGACATCCCATTTAACCCATGGTAGCTTCCACTCGTCGTGCTTCCCTCCCTACAAAGTGCCTAGAGTGTGTTTTGTTTTTTTTTATGTATGTGTGTTTTTGAGAGGGAAGGAATAATGTATATATGGTGAGTGAAAGAGTTTGGGATGTTTATGCAATGTTTGAGTGACTTTATAGTGTTGGCAAGGAAAAAAAAAGTAAATAAAAGTTTAGAAAAAGCATGATCACTAATTTTCAATTAAACACATTATATTTAAGAGTTAATTTTTTTAATCCTCCTAATATTTTTTTTCTTTTAGTATATATATATATATATATATATATATATATATATATATATATATATATATATATATATATATATACATTTTTTTTCCATTTTTAGTCACTCAACTATAATCATGATAGCATTATAATCAATGTCACACTTGTATTGATATGACACATAATGATGTCATCAATTTAATATTTTTTAATAGAATTTGACGGTCAAGATTAAAAATAAAAGCTTTAAAATTTTTAGAAATAATTTTATAAAAATGAAAAAAAACACGAAAGACTAAAAATCTTACATTTGTTCAAGTGAAACATAATCCCTTATGAGAATAACATTTTTCATAGATATATATATATATATATATATATATATATATATATATATATATATATATCCGTCTAGCCAACTGTCGGCTGTTGGCCGGACACAACTTATATGTTTTTTTTTCGTGTTTAATTTTTACTGTCTCTCTCGGCCAGTCTTTCTCTTTCTTTCTGATTTTTTTTTAAACCGCGCAACACTAGCTAGTATGATTCTCATAACAGCAAACGAGCATTTTGAAAATGGTGAACTTACAATCCTGGCTAAATTTGAAACTTGTCAAGACTAGAGGCATTTGCTTGTCAATGATATAACATGCATGCACCTATCAATCAAATACCTAGCTAAAAGGATCAATATTTCCCGGGCAAGCAGCAAAGCTACTTAGAATAAATAAAGGTGAAAAAAAGTATTCGTCCTTGGCCATCTTTTAAATCTTGCACCATTAGATTCCTACATTTTCATATTGACCCATACCTAGGAAGTACGCCCTAATTTTGTCATTTCAATGTTCAGATTTTAATATTCCTAATTACAATAGCCTATTATTTATTACCTTTTGAAACGAATAAATAATTATTTAACTATCACAAAATTCGGAACGTTTTTTGCGATCATTATTATTTATTTTTACTAATTCTTCAGGTGATACAAAAATCCCAAGCCTGAACTAAAATGAAGAAATTACGCTTATGTCTATCATGAATTAGAGCAAACCACTTGCAAATTAATTAACCTTTTAATTCTCATCATCTAGCAAAACTGTTGAGAAGGTAAAATCTCATATTCACATAACCTTTAGGGTCAATTTAGAGGCAGAGGATTTAAATATTCTATATGAAATTTTAAGTTAAAACTTTATTATCACTAATATAAAAAAAAAAAACACTTATTCACATGAGAGCATGTCTAAGTGACAAATCTCAAATTTATCTTACAAATAAATGCAAGCATTTTAACATCAAAATAAGCAAATGCATATCATGTAAATCAACTGTTATGGTACCACTGGTAAGTTTATATTAATATACTTCTTTTTGCCGCTAAAAAAAGAAACTATGAAATTTACAATGGCTCACGTTGCGTCCCACTCAATCAGACTCTCTTGGTAACCAATTGAATGCATAAAAAAGAAAAATACTTTTCTAACGTTAAATTAAATCCAAGAAAGAAATGAACCTTTTTTGTATAGATGCTCTATTCTTCTCTCTCTAATGGTCTATATATGGATATGTATAAAAAAGTGAACACCACAAAAGAAACGGAGAGTGCATGGTACGGAGGAGGACTCGATTTAACGGCTGCACATTTCTGTGCCAACCATTTATCACTTGCAATGCCCAATTGCATGCACCAACCAAAACAAGAAGCCTCATTTCAAAGGATAATAATATCAGTGTAACATGAAATAATGTTTGTTTTCTGAGTGGGTCCAATTGTTCACGAGCAAAGCAAAGCAAGCGTGGGTGCTGGCTGTGTGCCTAGCTAGTGCCCCAGCACCACCCCAACATCCAATTGCACAGCCCGTCAACTCAAACCCTAAAGAGTACCCACTTCATTTTTCTTCAAGTTTCTCTCTTCCTTTACACACGCACGTCCATACGTGCCATATACAAACATTTTTATACCATTTTTCCGTATGTGAATGTGACAATAAAAGTATACTTACAATTGTTCCCTCGTGAGGTGAAGTGTAGGTTAGGTTAGGGTGTCCTAAAAATTAGTGCCTTAGTGGCCAGGGTTCCCCATCAATTTGATAATTGGATGATTTCCAACATATATATCTAAACTGAAAAATTCATATCGATTCGTATCATTGGTTTGAATTACATTAAAAAAATTATAAATCTAATGAGTTTGGATTATATTTCAAATTTTACGTTTGAAAATTTGATCTAATTCACCTAATTAATTATTATGTTTAATTTTATATATATATATATATATATATATATATATATATATATATATATATATATATATATATATATATATATATATATATATATATATATATATATATATATATATATTTTAAGAGTTTTGGTCTTTTAGTCTAACAGAATTTTATTGTATTTTTCATTTTAAAGCTGTTAATCAATGATTACTACGGTTATTGAAAGTTGGTAATAATTTGTTGAGTAAATGATTACTTTAGTCTTTGAATTCGTATCTCATTGTTATTTTATTTCTAAAATTGAAAAGAAATTTTACTAAAAATAAATAAAAACATTAAAAAAATCCTTGGAATTTTTAAGGATTTCATTGAAATCTATGAAATTAACCTCTTTTGCTCATTTTGGTTCCTAACTTATATTATTATTATTATTATTATAATATTGTTGTTGTTGGACCATAATATAAAAAAAAAGATTAATTTCAGGGACTTAAATGAAATTTTAAAAAATAGCAATACAAATGACTGAAAGATACAAAATATTTGATGTTTGAACCTATGACCTCATGCATTCTATCTCAACTCGTCATCACTAGGTCGACCCTACTAGATATTTTTACTGCATTCAACTATTAGTTAAAAAATATTTTTTGAATTAAATGTATAAAATTGCATAATATCATAATCACATTTCTAATATGTTCATTTTTCATTTTTTTTATTATATTAATGATAATTCTGATGATTCAATCCAATCTAATTTGATTATAACTAGATTATTTTGGGTCAGATTTCAAACTTAAACTAGGCAAAATTCAATTTAAACATACCAATAAAAATTGATCAGATCAAATAAAAACAATTCATGATAAAAAAATTTCCTGGATATAATTAACTTGACTTGACCCATGCTCATCCTTAATAACGATATTTAGACTTGCCCCTCTCCTATCCCAACACGATTTAAATTAAATTGGGCCTAGATGAGTAGGCTTTGAGTGATGGGAAATGAGTGTTGAGCTTAGTGAAGTGTGGGGTCTGAAAATAAGGAAGTTAAAGAGTCATAAAATCCTCACAAACCCTTTAGAAATCTGAACCTAAATAAAAAAATATCATTTTTTACTCTTTTCTCCTTGTCCAAGAGAACCATTCTCTTGGGAGCTTGAGTTTTGGCCCACCTTATGCAAAAGGAAGCTCCTTTGTCCTCTCCTTGTTGGTGTTAGTGTGGTAAGAACCTTTCTTCTTCCTCCTTTACTTCCATTTTCCTCATGGGAGCTAATGAGAAATCTTGTTTTGGGTTCTTACATGAGGTTTCTATGCGTTTTCAGGTCATGGGTCACCTCCTTGTGTTGTATTTGATGTGGAATGGTGGAAAAGATCTCATCTTGGACCTGAAGTTCATCATTTTCTCCTCTTTCTTCACTAATCTCTATTTTTGCTTCTACAGAGGTAAGGGAAGATTTACCTTTTTTCTATGCTTAGGTCGTTTTGGATTGGTTTAAAATGTTGCTCGAGAATGTATCATGTTTGTTAAAAATGGAAGTTTGGGCCTTTAAGGTTTTGAATTTTGAAATTGGGGATTTTGATTATTTGATGAATATTGATGAAAATTTCCGATTTGTAAAGGGTTTTGATATTGTTTATGTATTGGAATTGATAGAAAATGGTTTAGGTTTGTTTGAGATGATTTGGAAGCCATGAAAAACAATTCTACATAATTTCAAAATTATGTAGAATTTTCGTCCAATGCTGAGCATCCAATGTTAAGCGCCAAGTGTTGTGTGTTTAGTGACTTGCATCTAACTAGTTGGGTCCAGTGACTTGCATCCAACGAGTTACATTGAGTGACTTACGTCCTGTGAATTGGGTCTTGTGACATATCTCTAACTAGTTGCGTCCAATGACTTGTGTCCAACGAGTTACATCTAGTGACTTGTGTCCAGCTAGTTGCTTCCAACTAGTTGTGTCCAGTGACTGCGTCTGATGAGAACCGTCCAATTTAAAAATCAGTTTTTATGTGGATGTGATTAAAGTTCATTTTCCTTGCGTAAATTATTCGTTTTAAGATCTTAATGAATTGATGATGATATGAGATGTAGTTGAGATGATCGTGTTTTATGATTAGAGTTAACTTTATGTTTAGATAACTAGATATACATTCATATGAGTTTTTGGTGAGTTGTTTGTAAGAATTCAAGGTGTTGGAATGTCTTGCTATGCTTATTGAACTATAGGTGGATTCATAAGTTTGATGAACATATGAATGGTGAATCTATGATATTATAACCTCTTATGGTGTTGAGATTGGTGAATGAATTTGTGATGATGTATGATATTGATTTGAATGATCATAACATGTATGCATTGATGAATGACATTGCATGTGAGTAGGCACATAAGTTGGGGGTGCTATGAAGGCCCTCAACATAGTGTTGTAGTATTGGGGGTTGGTGGTGGTGGCTAACGATGAAAGGGCCTATAGAATGGATGGGTGGAAGAATCCCTAACTAGGTTAAGGTCATTGCAAGCCTTACTAGAGGTAAGCCATTATCAATTCTCATTCATTTTTGATAAAATCACACTTCCTCCATAGGGTTAATTCGAGCCTTTTTGAATGGTCAAAGTGTAACTATGTTAAGGGATGTACTTGGATTAATCACTCAAGGTGAAATCTTTCAGGGGTAAAGAGTCAGCATGACATAACATGATAGTTAGACATGTGCGTTAATAATTGTGACTTGAGAATGATGTGTTACTTGATGTCTCATGGAGATAGTTTAATGTCTGATGATTGATGGACTAATGATAATGATGGTCACTACTAAAAATTATACATTTAACATCACTAGGTTAAAATTGGTTTTTGACAAAATCGATGTTAACACAAACGCGGTGGCATACTTGTAATTAAGACCAGTTTATTAAAAACCGATGTTAACATTGGTTTTTAGAGAACTGATGTTAACATAGCCTCATTAACATCGGTTTTTAAAGAACCGATGTTAACATGATGTAGCTAACATCGGTTTTATGAAAATCGATGTTAACAGGTCTATGTTAATATCGATTTTTTAAAAAACCGATGTTAATGAGGATATGTTAACATCGTTTTTTTTAAAAACCGATGTTGTAGTTTTAATTAAACTTACAAACTAAAAAGCCTTTCATTTTGCGCTCAGTCTCTCGCAAACCCTCCCTCACAAACCCCCCTCGCTGAGTCTCGTAAAGCCACCCTTAGGCCGTCATCGCCACCGTCGTCACTGCCATTGCAGGTAAAACCCCAAAACCTTTTCTCCCTTTGTTCTTCATCGCTCAGTACCCCCCGGCTCGTCATCTCCTCCTCACCGTGCCACTCAACTTGCCATTAAGTGCCGCAAATTGCTCCACGAGTTCATGTGACTGCCGCAAATGGCAAACCTGCAACTACATTACTCCATGAGTTCGTGTTTGTCACTTCCACGATTTAAGTACGTGGGTGCTTAAACCTTCATCTTGCTCAAACCTTTCTCCCTTTAGAATGTTAAAATCGGCTTCGTGAGTTCGTTTTTTTGCTGGATTGGTGAGTTCGTAGGGAGGGAAATGCTGTGAACATAAAAGTCAACTTATTCCTGATAGGATCATGTTAATTATAATTTGAAATGTTATTTGCCTTATTCCTAATATGTATACTTGTGATTACAACTTGATTTCTGCAAATGATTTTTTGAATCTCTTTTATAATCAATGCACCTTATACTAGTTATGAAACCAAATCAAGTTTAGAATCTTTAGATGCTGACCTTAGTTGCCTCAACAAGCTCGACTGGTATGCCACCTGTTGTTTGATATCTTCACCTGTTGTTACATATATATATATCAGCGGAAAGGATATAGACGGACAGATAGGAAGTAAGAGTAATGCAATATGACAAATAAAAATATATGTAAAACAATTATCAAGGGCACACCGGAATCCGGCTTACAAACCCAGGTTTTTGAAAACAAAGAAATCGAAGCGGCGACAGAGCTGCACAGGATCAGTGAAGGGAGAAGGGAGATGTGCAAAATGGAACTTTGAATTTATTGAAATCGAAATAAAAGCTTACAAAGAGGTTTTCCCTAGGCAGAGCTTCTATCTCTAAAACCTGGTTTTGAGACTATCTGAAAGGGTGTCTCACAAAGGGAACAAGGACTCTTTTAAATAGACCCAATATTTTACTGTTTCAATAGTGTCGGTAATGTTTATCAGAACTGTTACAAAAGCTTTTACAAATTACATTATTAGCGGGAACCGAAAAATTAGTTAATAATTCATGATTATTACAACTAACTAATCATCGTCTAACGATATACCAAAAGAGTCATCCTCATTCTGGTAGAATGGATCATCTTCTTGGTCATCATTATTCTCGGATGATTCGGCTTCCTTCTTGGGGGATTCTTCTTCTTCTTCCTGTTGAAGTAGTTGGAGAACTTCCTTAAGATTCTGAGCAAGACTCTCTTTAGATTTTGAGCTTGCTAAGAATGCTGCAAGTTGTGACTTTTGATTCAGAAACAAAGATGTCTCTGGATCAGTAGGCTTGAGAAACTCAGGGTTGCTCTGAAACCAGTTCTTGACTTGTTCTGGAGCAGCCTTTGAGGTATCGAATTGTGACCACCACTTTACAAAGGCATGTCTCTGCAATGGTGGATACTGTTTGCTGTTTTCGGTTTTTCCATATCTGTATTGCCATGAAAAGATCCATGACAAGGCAAAACTGGAAAAGTACTTTAAATCTGCCAGAATTCTTGATTCCTTGCTATTGAAGAGCTTGCTGAATTGTTGGAATCCCTGTTGGACTTCTTCTGGAAATATCTGCGGAATTGGTCCGAAGTAGTTCCACCATTGGAGGAACCAATTTGGAAAATTATACACAGTGTTATTCTTGAAGTAAATTAGCCATGAATTCTTAAATTTACTATTTTGATGCCAGAACACATTGGTCCAGGCGTCAATGTAGTCCCAATAATTATATCCTGCAAGATCAAAAGCTGCAGAAATTTTTTTGGGTTGGTTTAAGTTTGAGCCATAATGTCGTGGCTGCATAACTTTGAGGATTTGGATTGTGGAATGGGTATTTAGATTTGGATCTTTGGGGTCTTTAAAGTGTTTAATAGATACTGAGTTTGTATCTATTAGAATGAATTCTTAGAATTTTCTGGTTTTATTTGTGGCTGTTGGCCTATAATGGAATCCCGGGGGGAATACTTTGGCGGTTGCCTTGAAAGGATTCTTGTCCCAGTATTCTGGTTCCATTTGTAAAACATTGAAGAATTTTTTTTTTGAAATATAGCTATTGCTGGGTTGTGGTGTTGATTCTTGTTGAGTCAACGGTTGGCTTGGTTTTTGGTTACAGACAGTTTTGGTCTATTTGGATCTTTGGATTTGTTTTTGCAGGTCTGTTTCAGAATCATCGTCTGATTCTGAGGCCATTTCTGCCCAGGTCTTTTTGGCCAATTTTGGTACTCTGGTGAGGCCAATGTCTTCTAAGGCCAAGAGAGTTTGTATTAACCAGGCATAGTCAGCCACGGTCTGTTTTGTTGTTGTTGGTTTTGGGGATTCCTGAGTTGATGACTCAGGTTTAACGGTAGTTATATGGGTCAATGACCCTTCAAGCTTTCCTTTCTGGGTTGATGACCCAATCTGAGTAGGTGACCCAGAAGATGATGATGTAGTTGCCTTCTTGGTTATTGGCTCTGGTAGAGCCAATATAACATCTTTTCCTTTAGTATCGGATTTTCCTCCTCTGCCAGAGGAGCTAGACACCTTAGGAGGCATCGGGAATTTTCTGTAAAAATTCACGGGTGAGGTAGTCAGGTAGAGAGTTTGAAGAGCCCTTGATATTTTCTATGTTAAAATCAAAGACGCTTAAAATTTCTTGCCATCCTGCAAAAATTTGTTTTGAGGCAAGGTTTTTTACATCCTTTTATAAAATGTCTTTGGCTGATTTGCAGTCAACCTTTACTAAAAATTTTGATTCAATAAATCAGATTGAAATTTGGAAATGCACAAAACAATTGCTAAAACTTCCTTTTTAACAGTTGAATATTTTAATTGTGCAGGATTCCAATGTTTTGAAGTATATGCAATGACATGTTCCTGACCATGTATTTGTTGTTTGAGGATACCACCGTAACCGATGTCTGATGCATCAGTTTCGACAATTTTGAATGCCTGTGGAATGGGAATATACAGACATTTTATGGATTGGACTTTGACTTTGATTTCTTTGACTGTTTGAGTATGGAGGTCAGACCAAGGAGGCGGATTCTTTTTCAGCCTATCATGTAATGGTTTGACAATATTGTTTAGATAGGGGACAAATTCTCCTACATAATTTAGGCACCCCAGAAATCGTTGTAACTGGGTCTTGTCTAAGATTTGGTTAGGGAATTTGCTGGCAAACTCTATTGATCTTTCTATTGGGATGATTGTGCCTTGGTATATATTGTGCCCAAGGAATCGTATCCGTGTCTGGAAAAGATTGATCTTTGATTTGGAGACTGCCAAACCATTCTGTTTAATGATATGGATAAAAGTCTGGAGGTGTTTGAAATGTTGATCAATATCTTGGGAGAAGATTAAAACATCATCAATGTAAACAATGACGAATTTTGAATAAGGATTGAAAATATCATTCATGATTTTTTGGAATTCTGAAGGGGCATTCTTCAGTCCAAATGGCATTACATTCCACTCATATTGCCCGAAAGGTACAGTAAACGCCGTTTTGTACCTATCTGATTCTTGGATTTGGATTTGCCAGAATCCGGATTTCATGTCAAATTTTGAAAATACCTTTGCAGAATTTAATCTGTTAAGTAGGTCTTTTTTATTTGGAATAGGATACCTGATCCATTGTAATGCTTGATTTAACGGTTTGTAATTTATGACTAAGCGGGGTGTTCCTCGCTCAATCTCGGATTGTTTGTTGACGTAAAAAACCGCACAATACCATGGACTTTTACTTTTCCGAATTAAACCTTTATCAAGTAAATCTTTAATTTCTTTTTGGCAATATTGAAGGAGTTCTTCATTCATTTGGATTGGTCTAGCTTTTGTGGGAATTTGTTTTTCCCTAAAATCTTTCTCATAAGGAAGATCAACAATATGTTTCTTTCTGCCCCAAAATGCATGTGGCAATTCAGAACAAACAGTTGATTCTATATGACTTAATAAAGATTGGATTTTCTCCTTTATTTGGGGTTTTCCTAGTTGTATTTGGATATTATTAAATGATACTTATTCTTTTAAGAAGTTAATTTGATTAATCTTATTTTCTATAAAATTTATATTTCTGGAGATTGGTTTAGTAGAAAAATTAAATATAATTTTCCTTCCTAAATAACTTGTAGTTATTCCTTCATTAGATATTTGGATGGGAAATAAAGCTCTTATGAAGGGAGTTCCTAGGATTACTTCGTTCTTAAGGTTTTTTACCAGAAGAAAGTTTGTGTTAATCCTAAGACCTTGGTTTTCAATAATTGCATTTGATAACTTAAAGTTAATTTTTAATTTTGAGCCGTTTGTTGTACTAAGTTTCTCCGAGGTTTTCTCAAAGAATTTTATAGGAATTAATCCTTCTAAAATACAGTTTGAGTCAGCCCCTGTGTCGAATAGGGCCATTGTTTCTAGAACAAAATCATTAATAATTATTTTTATGTTTATGTAAAATTTTTGGATTTTAATCTTGTTGATTAATCCCATAAACATATCGTCTTCTAGATTTTCTGGTTGATTTTCTTCACTGTTGGTGTTTTCAGAATCACTTTCTTCCTCAAGTTGAGAAAGAATGATCTGATGAATTTCTTGTTGTTGACGAAGTTCTTATACTTCTCTTTTTAGATTATTTATTTCTGTTTGGAGATCTTCGATAGTCGTTGGTTTGGTTGAAGAGTTTTCCAATCTCTTGAGTATGTTACTTACATCAAACTTGTTGTTTGTAATAAAATCTTTTTGTCTAGGTTAGACTTCTAAGGTCTTTTTGAGTTTTTCCAGAAAAACCTTCTTTTCCTGGGGGTCAGGGATGGAATTAATTGCTTCAAACAAGAGATCTTGTTCTCTTGTTAGAGTATTGATTTGCTTATCATCATCATCCGTTGATGATAATTGATCATCTTGTTGGATTAAGTTTAGATTTTCGTCAGAAAGTACGGAGGATGAAGTTTCAGTTTCTGTTTCTTCCTCCGAAGTTTCTATGAGTAAATTGTTTATTTGTTCTTCGATTGTGGGTTCTAGGTTAAGATTTCTTAATTTTTTATTTAATCTACAATACTTACTAATGTGGCCTTGTTTTCCACAATTGTAGCATGTTATTTTTTATTTTGTTTTTTGCCTAGGATTTTCTATTTCCTTACTAGTCGAGGGTTTTTGAGAGTATCTTCTTTTTGAAAATCTTCTTTTATTGGCTGGTTTATGATCCTGGATTTCTTTCCTAGAGGTTTGTTTCTTCTTTTGTTTTGGGTAGGCTGGTAAGCCAAATTGTTCACAGAAGGAACCTAAATCCCTCTTTGTTTGAGCCTTTTCTTTGGCTAATTGCCTCTGAATTTTGTCATCTTGGCAGATTTTTAAGGCTACTTTTTGGACATAGAAAATTAATGGACCATAGCTTAAGTTTTCATATGAAATGTCTCCATTGGCAGATTGATTACGAATTTTATCCCTAACCTTGTCTCCTAATGATCTGGGAAGACCAGCTAGAAAATTTTCTTTCCAGAATGGTTGTTGACTATCCTCTCTGGTGTAAACCCTAGTTAGGAAAGTATCTCTGTACCACCTAAAATCTGCTAAGGTTCTACACTTAAGGTTTGATAATAATTCTGCAGACCTATCTTTCCATAAGGATGGGTCTCCAATAAAATGTTGAGCTATTGTAAAAATTAAGGTATTGACAGCGTCAGGAATCTCTTTATCATCGTCATTAGTAATGACTTTTCCGTTGAGATCCATTTTGACTGCGCTGTAAATTTTTGATTTCTCCTCATTAGTGAGATAATTATCCCACCATCATTTCAGCTGTCCAGAAAATCCTACCACTAAGATGTCTATAATGGTCTCTTCTGAACATTCGTGGGAGGTTTGGTAAGCTGTAGCCACCATGGTCATATGTTGGAGTGTATTCATGATATTATACTCCGTTTGTGCATCTATGTTCCATTCATAGATGTTGTTTGCACTAAAACTCTTGAAATTGTTTTCTCCTCTTTCTTCTAATAGAAGGTCAGGGGCAGTTGGACGTTGATAATATAATTTGGAAGGTATTTTCCAATGTTTGGAATTAATTGGATTTATATTCTTTTCTGACACTGATCCTATCTCAGTTGTGTTATCTGAGTTTTGGTCACTATCTTCATTAATAACATTAATTAATTTGGAGGTACTTCTTGTTACCATTTTGGAAGTATTTTCCGAGGTTTGGGGAGTTTCCGGAATGACCTTAAGTAAACTACCAATCTTGTTTAGTAATTGACTATGATTGTCACCTACTCCTTCAAATAAGGATTTAGTTTTCCTAAGTTCTCTAATTTTTCGCTTAGCTTTCTCACTAACTTTGAAAGGTTTGAACAGTGGTTTTTCAATGGGAATACTTGGAGAGGCTTCTTCAACCGATTTTTGCTTAGGAACTACCTTAGTTTTAATGGTTTCTCCTAAAATTTGTAAATATTTATTGGTGTAGTTTGCCTGTTCCATTAGGCTTCTAATATCTTCAGAGGTTACTTCCTTATTAATATCTTTTGTTTTGAATGGGGTTGCCATTACAAGTTTGTTGTTACTATCTTTGATATTCGGGAGTTGATATTTGGTCGTGGGAGGTAATTCCGATTGGATTATCTCACCATCTCTTACTTGCCAGTTGGTTATAACGTTTGTCGATGGATCACCTATGATGTCTTGCTTCCATGGGTAATCTATATCTTTTTTGATGGTGTAAGCATGGAACCAATCAAAGAAAAGGACATTAACTTTGACCCTTTCGACAAATTCGTAGAACTTGTCTTGGATCTGTTTTCTGTTTATACCCTTGTAATTCTGGAAAAACCATCTCCTTTGAGGCTCATTCGCCGGAGAATAAAAATCTTTCCTAAGGGTTTCCTTATCAATGCAAAAGTTGTCAGATAATATCATAAGGTTCCATAGAAGAGTATGTTAGGGATTGGATCGACTTTTGGTCGTCCTCCTGATCTTGGTTGTAGGTCGTTCTTGGTATGCTAGAAGTGGTATCTAGTCCTTGGAGGTTTACAGTAGGGAACTGGTTATGTAACTCAGATCTGGTTAGTCCTACTGGGATTGAACGGGTTCTAACCGAAAAAGACCTTCTGGCTAACTCATATTCAGACCTAGAGGCTTCTATCCTTGATGAGAAGGAATTTCTCCTATTGAAGGTTATTTCTACCTTTCCGGAGTTATCCTGTTTAATATCTTCAATAATTGGAGCGGGTCGGGGATCAGACGGTGTGGCCTTCTCCATGACCCATTTTTCGGGGAGAGTTACTTCATCCCATTTTATTATTCTTTTTAAAGAGACGTTGGCTTTTGTCATATCTGTAATAAATAAGGTTGTTTCTCCCTTTTGTGGTTGCAACAGGACTCTAGAGGCACAAGTGTTCATGACCTTATATTGGATCCTATAGATCAAAGCCGCTGGGATTGATCCTTCTTTCATGTCAAGGTCATGAAAGTGGATGTTTAAGAACATAGAGTCGAGAATGTTTCTGTCCATCAGACTCACTGTTTTATTTGGATAACAATTAAAATATACTAGACCTTGTCCTAGGCTGGTTTCGACTGTTCCAATTAAGGAGTCTTCAAATTTATTATGCCTAATATCTCTTAGACACATTAACACTGCTGCATCTATGCCCATGTCTATTAGGGGCTTGATGGCTACTTGTACACAGCCGATGTGTAAATATTTATATTTTCGACTATGTTCATAAATTGAATTTTTTGAAAGTAAATGGAATTCTTCCCCTTTGTCTTGCCCTAGAGGAATATTGTTTTCTATCGTTTTGATTATATAATCAAAGTTGTGCTTATCTTTCATTGTTTCAGGAACGTATAGTTGATCCTGAGGGATTTCTGGGATGTTCCAGTCATCCATGTTTTGATTGATATCTTCGAATCGGACTTCCTCATCGAAGAGATTGTGTTTAGGGGCGACCTCTTGGGTTTGGTTATCTTGATCACTTAATAAGTTTGAATTTCTAGAAGAAGTTGATGAAGAGGAATTAGACCGAAAGGAAATACGCAAAAAAGAACGTAGGAGTCTAGACATGATTATAAAATCCTCTAATATCTTCGCCCTCATTTGGTTCCATAGAAATATCTCCGTAAGTAAATATGTAACAAAATTTTTCGGATCTGAATTATTTTTAAGAAAAACTCTTTTTTTTTTAAATGGTTTGAATGGCAATCCTATAGCTACCAGTATATTATGTCTTGATATTTTGGTTAAACAGTACACCTTAGCCTTACTGCCCTTTATCCATCACGGGTCTTACTGCTACAGTACCATTCAACTAAAATATCAGACTGCTGTACTTCCAGGAAGTATTGTTCAAGTATCTACTGTACAAATTAAAATAAAATATGACTCATACTATACAAGGTGTCAGATCCATAAAATTTGTTAACATACGTCCTTACGGACAGTATTCCTACTTCCCCATCAGGCTCTGATACCAGACATAGGATACAAACGGACAAATAGTGTCGGAAATATAAATATTTACACACACACATATATATATATAGTAGCAGTGTTGCTGTTCTTAATATTCCCAAGTTGTGGCAGGAATAATGTTCTTATTAATATTTTCATGCTTGGATCTGATTCGGATCTTCTTTCTTGATCTGGTTAGTCAAACAATTTATATGTACACTTGCTAATCATAATTTTATAATGAGTTTTTTATGCACCGATTGTAATCTTATGGTATGATTAGGAATATTTTTTATCTTTATCTTTATAATAATAATAAAAGTAAATAAGTTTGAGAGGGAAAACTTATGCAATTAAATTGTTCATTTTTAGAGATTTTATTCTTTATTTGTTAATTCATAGAATTATATTAATATAGTAAATAAGGTAATCAGAATCATCTTATAATTTGAAATAATTTAATCAATTATTAGTAACTCAGGTATATGTTTTAGTTAACGTTATTAAGATGGTTTTAAATTTTTTATATAAATATAGTAATTAAGGTAATTAGAATTAGTATATTTTCTAATTGGAAATAATTAAAGTCATTATTGGTATATGTTTTAATTAAGGTAATTAAGATTATTTTAAATTTCTTGTTATAATAAAATTATAGGGACATTTTATGCACTTGAGCAAGAAAATTTTAGAGAAACTTGTTATATTTTTAATTCATAGAATTATATAAATATAATAATTGAGGTAATTTGAATAATTATATATTCTGATTTGAAATAATGAAATTAATTATTATCCACACATATATATGTCTTAATTAAGATAATTTAGTTATAAAAAAATATTACTATTTCTTTTTAATTTCTTAATTAAATTATTTTTTTTCTTAATTAAATTAATTATTATCCACACACCTCTTAATTAGTATTTTATTTCTTTTTAAAAAATATAACTTGCATTTAAAATTAATCACCCCATATATGATTTTGTTATATTTTTGTCAAAATGACATTTTAGGGATTTTGTCAAACTCGGGCCATGTATAGGCCCAAAACGTAAGCCGTAACTCATTGGGAGGTTCATTATAAAATGGGAAAAAAGTAGAATTAGGGTTTTATATCACGCGGTGTGGTAGCAGCAACTGAGCTTGTTTTCGTTGCCGCTTCACCCACCGTAGCAACCATGGTGGAATCAACTTATGCTTGCCCTAATTTGATTTGTTTTGTGCAGATCATTCTCGAGAAGAACCGTAAAGAGATCTGCAAATACATCTTCCAAGGTTCGTTAGTTAACGTTGTTGTCTCCTGTTGTGCTTTACGGTTTTGTTAAAATTGTAAGGTGTGTTTGTTTGATTTAGAGGGAGTTTGCTTTGCGAAGAAGGACTTCAATGTGGCAAAGCACCCAGAGATTGATGTGCCGAATCTGCACTGACCGTGAGAGGAGATTCAAATCCAGAGAGTAGGCCCATCTCGCTTTGACGGAGAGAGGAGATTCGGCAGTGACCGTGATGGATACCGTGGAGATCCACGCAAAAGACTCATTTTTATTTAATGAATACAGTATTATTTAATTTTCCTTGTTTTTCTATTGTAATAGGAAATAAGAAAGGCAGTGGAAATGACTATTTTTATATTTATAAATAATTCAATGTTTGAAATTGAATGTTTATTTTTGTATTTATAAATATTTGTTCTATGTTTTCTGAGAGAAAATTCCTTTCATAAAATTTGGAAAGTAAAATTACACTCTTAATTTTAGTTGTATAAATTGTCAGATATTTTCTAATAAACATATTATATTAACTTATGTACTATATTTTATCTATAAGATTTCCGATGAATCATATGCGTAATTTTTCTTCCTAACACCTTGTATAAAGACTTAGAACAATAAAGAATCTAATTATTTATTCTTTATATTTACATTTATGTTCTTGATAATTTCAATTTGACATATATAATAGTTGTTTGTTAGAGATCATTATCATTTTTAATTATTTCCCATATTTTATATCATAAATCTGTCAAAATTAGTGTCACATGTCAAATCCTTCATATTTATTACCGTCAAGCTACTTTTTATTAAAAAAGTCCTATATAAAAATGAATTACATTTTTTATTGCCCCGTTCAAATTCTTACATTTTATATATAACTCAATAGTTTATAACAATGACGAAGAGACGATTTTTTAAAATTGAATATGGGCTAAATACCCGATAGAATGATTGATTACATACTAAAAGAAATACTAACCCATTCTTCTAAAACGTGTGTTTTTTGGTCCACATCACCGAATGATTACTATACTATACATAGCATTCATGCCTCCTTTCATTTAATTTTATGGGCCCTCTCTTTCTTTTATTGCCGATAATTAAAAAAGTTTACATTATTGTTTTAGATATTTGAACATATTTTTTTGAACATATTTTTTATTATTGGTTATAATTTATGGAAAATTATGAACTCTTGTGGGTTCTAGTTTGTCTTTAACTAGTTTCTCTTTTAATAATATAATATCTAATAATTTTTAACTAATAATAAAATTTGTGTTTTGAAAAATATGTTGTTGGCACTTCCTGAAGAGTAAAACATAATGTTTACATTTTAATATTATTTATGCATTGCTCGATTCAAATCGAAATTACATTAACCACTTTATATGCATTTTTTATTCTTGAAAAAAAAAATCTGACTTCTGTTGGATAATTTGTTAATATAATTTTTGTATCAATATTGTAGAAAGAATGAAACTTCCTTCACAAAAGAAAGCGAAATTTTCAAACAGAACCCAAAAACACAATTTAAAATAGGTTTAAATGTTTAATTATTTTTTTATCTCTAACTTTTTATTTTTTGAGAAATTTACCTCAAAAAGATGAATTTGACGTAAAATTTTTAACAAATTTATAAATTTTATTCTGATTATTTTAGTAATAACATAATTGTCCTTTTTATTCTTAATTTTTTGGGTAAATTTTACAACATTTTTTTTTAATTTTTAACGAATTTTATTCCTATTCTTTTAAACAAAATTTACCTCAAACTTTTGTAATTGTTAATAAATAAATGATCGAAGGTAAAATTCATAATTTTTTTATAAATTAAAAATAAAATGTAGTAAATTAATTTGTTGAAAATAAAATTTATAAAAAAATTAAAATAAAAAATACAACTAAGCCTTTAAAATACCTCCATCATCACACTAATAAAAAAATAATACCTACTCCATCATCACAAGCCTCTAACGTCTTGAGAATCTTCTTTGGGGAACAAAGAGAATATGCTATCTATACCAAACAATTTCATATTTTATTTTGGGGGTAGGGTCAGGGGATGCCATTTTCTGGAACCATTATACCCGTTGCCTTGAGATGTGGTTTAATTGAATTTAATAATTAATAATAAAAAATGTTTTCCAATGCCTACAGGTGAAGGATTGAACTTTTATCACATAGTTAAGGTATAAGATTATTTATAAATCATGTTATATTTTATAAGTTTGTTCAGTTCTTATGGTTTTCTTGTTCAGTTTGTTGTTCAGTTCTTATGGTTTTCTTAGAGTTTTAGACTATAGTCATGCCCTATGCATTCAACAATGAACCAAAACTTGTCTCTAAATTCACTGCAGTAATTGGAAACTCTTACTCACCATTATGGCTTTTTAATTAAATTTGTGGCAAATTGGTTAGTGTCCTTGTTATCCTTCAGAGTTTTAGACTATAGTCTTTATGTAGAAGCTTCTTCCTTTGCTCTCTGGACAACATTTTGGCCCTCTTATCATTTTCGATCCTCATACTTAAACTAGGTATATTATTTGCTTTTACCAGTGCAAAAATCAAATCATACTAAAAGTTTTGGCTAGAGTTGGGCATGATGACTTCAAGTTGAGAGAAAATGTGTTGTTATTTTTATCAATTTTTATTATTTTGATATTTCTCTAATCTCTAGTTAGGAAAACCCATATTCTTTTTTATCTGTGAAGTAGCATTGTCCTGATTTTGATAAAGAATTTGTAGAAGTTCTTGTGATGGCCTACTTTGACATGTCAAGTTTTCCTTATATGTATATGTTTTAACTCTGTTTGCAGGGTGGTCCTGGTGGAGGGCTTGATTTTGGTCGTGGTTCCGGTGGTTATGGTGCACCAATTAGTCCAAACATTCCTTAAATATAATGTTATGTGCTCTAGTTTTTGCAATTTTGGCTGTCATTGGAGTTAATAGTAGTTGTTCCCCTCTCCCAATAGTTGCTCGATATGTCAGACAATTTACTTATTATTCGGTTATTTATGCAATAAAGATTTTGATTGAGTGTATGTTATAATAGGTTGACAATATTGTTTCTGTTGGATGATTGATGGTTTATAAAGTGAAAATTGGCTGGAAAAAGCCTTAATTTTTATTTCAAAAAGTAACTTATGCCTGATGGTTTATAAATTGTTGCAAATTTTTAAGATAGTAAATTTAACACGTGACAATATTCCCAGGGTGATTATTTAATAACAAAAAAAGCCAAAATCAAAAATCGAAAAAAAGCAAAAGAAAAACTATCTAAGACGGTTATTTAATAACTGTCTTAGAATAATCGAGAAACTAAGACCGTCATAAGAATAATCGTCGTAGAAGATTAAGTTCAAAAAAGGTATTCTAAGACGGTTATTAAAAATAGCCGACTTAGAATCTCAAATATATTACGATGATTATTTAATAATTGTCTTAGATTTTACATGTTGTGGACTCCATTTTAAGACGGGTGTCCTGAAAACCGTCTTAGAAAGTAATAGTCACTAAGACGGTTGACTGTGAGGACTGCCTTTGTAAGGTTAACATTCTAAGATGGTTATTGAATAACCGTCTTAGAAAAGATTACTATCTACGACAGTTCATAAACCGATGTAGAAAGTGTAGTACCAATTTACGACACTATGTTCTAAGTCGGTTCAAAACCGTCTTAGAAGGCCTTCTAGAACCGACTTAGAAGACACAATTTGCAAGAGTGGTTGTCCAGTGGGTTCGGGAGTTTGTTGTTCCATTTGCCACTTTTGATTTTGTAAGTTTTTTTTTATCATTTTATCTTCAAATTTTGATAGCTGTAACAATTCAAAGAATGTAAGATTGTAACTCCCAGAGATACCTGTTATTGTTAGTAACTTCTAGTGATTTACTGAATCTGTTGTTGACTCGAATCCATGATTTAAAGGCTTTTAATTGAGTATTCAGTGATTCCTTCAGCCTTTTTGTTTAGTGAAAATATATATAAGTATGATAGTGTAGTGATTCTAGTAGAGAATGATGGAAGAAGACATGAGATGTAAATGTAATTACATGCAAAATCCACCATACTTCGTGCTTCCCTTTTTTCTACCCATTTATAAAAAATACCCTACTCAGTTCTTCAAAATTTTGTTCATGATTCTATTCTCTTGGGATATTATTTTTCTTAATGAATTATTATGATAGATAGGCTTACCAGGCCAAGTAGTTTTTGTTTATAGTTTGTGTATACCAACCATGGCTTGAAATTGAGTTGTGACAAGGGAATGTAAGGGGAAAAATTACGGGCATCAAAATTTAGAAATATGTCTGTGTTGTTTTGTACAAAATATAGTCAGCTAAGGAACTACTTGCTATATTAAATGAAACATATTTGATAGAAACATCGAGGTACAATTGCTCAAAAGTTGTAGTTGCAGCATGTTGGGAACGACCTTTTTTTAATATTGAGTGAAACATATTTTGTAGAAAAAAGATATTTGGTGGAAGCAACAAGCAAGGTATAATTGGTCAAAGTTGCAAAATGTAAGGAATATCCCTTAATTTTATAGGCTGAACTACCAGGTTAAGTGGAGGGTACAGTGCCCCTAGCTTAGAAGGCCATATAATGGGATTTTCTAATTAAGCTAAGTTGAACGCACGAAAGACATAATTAACATATGTTGTGTGTATTAGCTATTAAAATTTTAACTTGACTATTATAAAATTTCATAACTAATTAAAACTTGTATATGCATGATTCTAACTCTTTTAGCCAGTTCTAGATCCACGTACCACCCTTCCAGTTTCTCAGTCAAGGAATTCAGTGAACTTGGTAGCTTATTATTCATTAAAATTCCAACTTGACCCGAGTCCTGTGAAGCTGGCTGGGGTGGATGTACTTCGGTGGATGAAGTGGAAGAGATAACACCATCATCATCTTCTTTCTCTAGATTCTCAGACTCATAATTCTCATTTTGAAAATTGTTGAGTGCTTCCAGAACTTCATCCATAGAAGGACTTAATTCATTGTCTCTTTGCACACACCGAAAGGCCAACCCTGCTACTGAAGTTAGTATCCTTTTAACTACTTGGTCTGACTCAAACCCAAAGGATTGGTCTACAAGCTCACTAAGCTTTACATTTTGCATCTTTTTCATGGCAAGATTTGCCAAGTTAGCTTCATCTCTTTCCTTGGCTGCATCAACTGTTGCCATGGATGATATCAGCTCAATAAGTACAACCCCAAAGCTATACACATCACTCTTGTCCTTGAGCCTGTACAATTGGAAATATTGAGGGTCAAGATACCCTAGAGACCCTTGTGGAGCTGTGGAGACATGGCTTACATCATTGGGGAGCAATCTTGAAAACCCAAAACCTGGTACCTTAATCGAAACACTAATGTCAAGTAAAATGTTGTTGGTTTTGACATCACGGTAGATGATATTAGAAGTATGGAGATAAAGAACAAAACTAATGATTTGTGCTCCAAAACTAACAAATCTCCGCCAATTGTTTCTACACTCCTACTATTTAGGCAAATATTTTATGGAAAAGCATAGATAATAAATAGTGACATTAACCATACATGAGAAGCATAAAGGTAAAAAGTACTAGACCTTATTGGTGTGAAATGCATGAATGATAAGAAGATGCACCTCCTATGTTAATATATTATTATTATTTTGATATATAAGGTTTGCTCCACTTACACACTTATTTTGTTCTATCTATTAATACACTTTATATATTATGTATCTAAGTATAGATTGGGTATTATTATTAATTAAGAATATGAATGCTAAACAAATGTATTGCTTTTTCTTTCATGTTTTCTTGTTTTGAGCTACATAGCCAAATGCTAGTTGCTTCCCTTACTGGAGGATTAGTAGAAGAATATTTCTTCCCCTAAAAACACCACATACACACAACAACAGTCTGTTGTTCCTTCTTTAAAATGGAGCATCGAAACCCAACAGCTAATCTGGTCTTAGTCTGACTCACAATAACTCAGCAAAAATCCATTCTGTCATACCTCTAAGCTTTAAGACATTTAGCATCTGCAAGTTACCATTGATAAGAAAGCCTTGCTACACTTATACATTTATTGTCTGCCTACAAAATTCAATATTCATTCTAAAATTGAAAATTCAATATTCAGTATTCATACCTTTCTACTCTAACAAATCTATTGTTTATCTAATAGCAATCATCGGAGAAAGAACACTATATCTGCTTGGTGAATCTTAATCATGAATAGAAACAAGAATTATCCTCTTACAACTCTCTTTGCCTATCACATGAATAAGTAACACTTTTTATAGCCAACAAGTAGTTTCACATACTTTGGTTGAGCATAAGCTGAATTAGTTTGTTGTAGTTGAACTTGGTTTGGCTTTGAGTTCTTCTAATGCCATTACTCATTATATCAACTCCAGGTAAAGCTGAATTAGTTTGTTGTAGTTGAACTTGGTTTGTCCATTAGCCTTGTTGTGGAAGTTGTTTCATTATATCAACTCCAGGTAAAGCATATTGTTACTACTTCTTATGATGTGAACCTTACGGGGAAAATCGCTTAATACAGGCTGTAGAGTTTTTGGATGAATCAAATTAGACACACAAGGTATATAACAGGAAAGACAGTTTAATTATCATAGACTGTATAGAAGATTTAATTTGGATAACAAATCATATTTGATTTTGGTTAACAAATTAGACTTGATTTGGATTTAGATTTGATTTGGATAACAAATTAGACTTGATTTGGATAACAGATTGGATTTGATTTGGATAACAAATTAGATTTGATTTGATTTGGATAACAAATTTTGATTTGATTTGGATAATAGATCAGATTTGGATAACGAATTAGATTTAATTTGGATAACAGATATGATAACAAATAAGATAAACAGATAAGATAACAGATATGACAAGTAAACTTCAAATGCTCATAACTTTTGCTACGATTGTCCATTTGAGGCCCACTATATATCAAAACGCTCAGAATTCAAAGGAGAATCTAGATAAGGGGATTTGATCCACGATTTTCTTTTAAAAAAAAAACCTCTAAATGCCTCAATTTCGTGTTCAAAGATCAAACACCCACTTTTTTTATTTTTCAAAATTTCTGCAACTTTTTTTTTGACACAAAGTGTGAAAGACACAAGAAACAAAAACAATAACAAAAAACGTGACAAGAATAAGAACAAGAACGAAACAAAGATAAACAAGAACGCAACAAGACACAAACAAGAAAACAAATAACAGAACAAGGACAAAACACAAACCTGGACAAATTACAAAGAAAAGAAAAAAAATAGGATAGGATAAAACCTGTATCAAGAGCCGAAGCTCTGATACTAGATGATGTGAACCTGAGTAGGAGTGGATTGTTTGATACAGGCTATGGAGGTTTGGATGACGCCACTTTCGATGAAGGAAGATAAGTCAGGGTAGACGCCACAAGGATTACCTTGATAAGTCTAAGATTGGTTCAACAAGGAACTCAGAGAGAAACTCTCACCAAATTTTATCAAATGCCAAAATTTTCTTTATTGAAAATAAAAACCAATACTTATAGTGTATCTGAACAAAAAGATAAAAATAGACATGGACCTTCTAAACAGTTTGGACCAAAATTACAATAAATAAAAATTATAACTAAAAACATATTTAGTTTGGGCCTTTAAATTAGTTTGGGCCTTCAGTAACAATTAATAGTCTTGATAGTGTCTCTGCCTCTAGGCCTTCATCCTTCTCCACTCGGGAGCTTTATCCTTCTCCACTTGGGCCTTCGTCCTTCTCCACTTGGGCCTTTAGCCTGTATTTGGCCAGTTTCAGGATTCTCATCATCTTATATATACATGTATATGTGTAAAGCATGTATTAAAACCTGTATTAAAACACTACAGCCAAATACAGCTGCTGAGCAGGTGTTAAAGTCCTAGAAGCTTCAAGCTGATAGAGAATTGAGGAGTTTGGATAATCTCACTTGAAGTTGTGAGTTTTCATTGATAATTTTTACATTCGTTCAAGCTTCCTTACTCGAGAATGTCTCTGAAATTGCTGATTTTTTTTACCATATACTCGATCTAAAATTTCTGCTTAAATGTATGTTTTTATGAAAATTTGTTAAGGTGTTAATTACAAGGATTAAGCCATATATAGTTTAAGTGCAAGGTTCTAAGACCGGAGTATTATTTTGAAACAATAATTGTTTTCTCAAGACTGCCTTTTAAATAGTGTAGTACCCTATATGTAGCCTAGAGATGAAATTGTCAGAAATTATGCACAAATTGGCTGATCACTTACACTGATCAATGTACTATATCTGGCTTTATGTGAGCAAGATATCTGCCTCAGCTCTCTATCTGCAGCATCTCTCCTAACCTTGCTTCGTTTCAGAATCTAGTTTTCATCAATAACTACCCTTTCGACACCTCCAATGGAATGTTCATAAACAGTGAATATAGGGCCAGACCCTACACCCCAATGAAAACCCTCAAAGTGGACTTAACCCTGGGTGCTTTCCCTAAACAAGGCCCCCCAAAACAGCATCATAGAGAAACTATGTATGCATGATTATCTATATCTTAATATGCACACAGGCATTAGTGTATCCTAACCCCAAAACCTTAAGGACTGAAAATGATGAGAAATACATTACCTTAAGCAAGTTAGTAATAAAATTAAAGCAATTGACCAGACAAATACAATTAAAAAAATATACCTTAACTTTGACTAGCTTGCAGCAAGTCCATTGGTGTTACTTCATGATATACCTACTTACCAATGAAATATTTAAATTGTAGGCACTATTTATCTAGTTTTTTGCATCTTCATCATGACATTCGTTCCTCAACACTATACTGATTATCATCACAGGTATGAAAATTTGCAATCAATTTTGATGCTTACTTTTGTTATGATTGTTTTTGTATGTTGTTGTATGTGATTAATGTACTTTGCTTTAGATACAACTTTTGTTCATAATGAGTGAACCTTAGATTCCCATTTGAGACTGAATGCAATGATTTTTGCGGACAGTTTGCATTAATCATTGTATTCAATCTTGAATTGTTCGTTTGGACAGTTTGGGGAGACTCATATTTTTATGGTAGATTCATGCGTTAAGGTTAACAATATTTTGTTGAATTTGATGAAATTTCAGTACAATGCATTTCTAGTTGTTCTCTAAGTGCATACTTGATTATCGACAAATTAATTTCATTGATTTCATGTCGTGTACTTGGAGACCAATGCAAAATGTTTTCGAAATTTTGTCAAATTTAACAAAATAGAATTAACCTTCACGTATGAAGCTACCATAAAAAAAAGGTCTTCCTGAATGGGATAGGGCCACACCTATAATAAAAAAGTTAGATTTTCATGCATCGAATAACTTTGTGAGTATCACAAAGTTATTATTTAGATGGATCGAAGTTGGATGAATGAAATTTTCATGAGCTTTGCATATGAGGAAGGCGTCGAACAGTTCTTGCAATATGCCTCCGAAAGAAGTTGACCGGATGAGGACAGAAAATATTATTGTCCTTGCATCAATTGTTTGAACGGAAGATGACAAATACTAGACGACATACGGGAGCATTTATTGTGTGATGGAATTATGAAGAATTACACCACGTGGATATGGCATGGAGAATTGACAAACATGGAGAGTGGGTCCCAATTCGAACCGTTTGATGTAGAAATGGGAGATTGCTTGAAGGATATGATTTGTGACCTTGGACAAGAGTCTTTTCAGCAAGCACATGCCCTTGTGTATGAAGGATTGCAAAGTGATTCAAAAAGCCTTTGTATACGGGGTGCAAGAATTCCTTGATGCTGTTGTCGGTGGTGTTAAGTCTGGTTAATGTCAAGGCCAGACATGGGTGGAGTGATAAAATCTTTACTTCACTGCTTCAAGTAGTGCACGATCTGCTTCCAGAGGAAAACACGTTGCCTAAAAGTTACTATCAGGCCAAGAAGATACTATGTCTAATGGGTATGGAGTATCAGAAGATTCATGCTTGCCCGAATGATTGCATACTGTACAGGCATGAATTCGAACAAATGTCCAAATGCCTTAGGTGTGGGGCACCACGGTACAAAGTGAAGGATGATGATGACTGCAGTTCTGATGAAAACTCAAAGAAGGGCCCTCCAGCGAAGGTGTTGTGGTATCTTCCCATCATTCCAAGGTTTAAGCGTCTTTTTGCTAATGGAGATGACGCAAAAAACCTCACCTGGCATGTAAATGGGAGAAACTCTGATGGAATGGTCTGTCATCCGGCTGATTGCTCCCAGTGGAAGAAGATTGATGTTTGTATTCGGATTTCGGCAAAGAGGCAAGAAATCTTAGGCTTGGAGTAGCCAGTGATGGAATGAATCCATATGACAATTTAAGCACTCAACACAGTTCATGGTCAGTTCTACTAGCAATTTATAATTTGCCTCCTTGGTTGTGCATGAAGCGAAAATACATGATGTTGTTTATGATGATATCGGGCCCAAGACAGCCAGGAAATGACATTGATGTTTATCTAAGTCCGTCGATTGAAGACCTGACAAAGTTGTGGGACGAGGGGGTTTTAGTGTTTGATGGCTTTCGCAAGGAGACTTTTCAAATGCGTGCAATGCTTTTTTGTACCATTAATGACTTTCCAGCATATAGGAATATGTGCGGTTACAGTGTTAAGGGTCCTCATGCATGCCCCATCTGTGAAGAAGACACAAGCTATATACAACTCAAACATGGTAGAAAAACATTATACACTAGGTATCGCCGTTTTCTAAAAGCTCATCACCCTTACAGGTGATTGAAAAAGGCACGAAACTGCGCCAATAACATTGACTGGTGAGTAGGTCTTTCAGCGGGTTCAACACCTAAATACTATATTTGGAAAGACCCAAAAGAAGGATAAAAGTAAGACTTGCATATGGAAGAAGAGGTCCATTTTCTTTGATCTTCTGTACTGGTCTGATCTAGATATTAGGCATTGTATTGATGTTATGCATGTGGAGAAAAATGTATGTGATAGTATCATTGGGACGGTCCTTAACATTCAAGGCAAGACGAAAGATGGTCTGAATACCCGTCAAGATCTAGCTGACATGGGTATACGATCGCAGTTGCATCCAAGGTCTGATGGTAAAAAAATATACTTGCCTCTAGCTTGTCATACTTTGTCCTGAAAGGAGAAGATCGGTTTTTGTTAGTGTCTGCGCCGGGTCAAAGTCCCACAAGGATACTCTTCAAATATTAAGAGCCTTGTGTGAAGGAGCTTAAGCTGGTAGGGTTAAAATCTCACGATTATCACGTGTTGATGCAACAATTGTTAGCCATGGCCATACGAGACATTTTGCCTAACAAAGTCAGGTTAGCCATAACTCGCCTGCGCTTTTTCTTCAATGCCATATGTAGCAAAGTCCTTGATCCTGTCAAGTTTGATGACCTGGAAAATGAGGCCATAATTATACTGTTCCAGTTAGAGATGTATTTTCCTCCTGCTTTCTTTGACATCATGGTTCACTTAATTGTTCATCTGGTAAGAGAAATCAAATGTTGTAGTCCTATTTATTTGCGGTGGATGTACCCGATTGAGCGATACATGAAGATCTTAAAAGGGTATACCAAGAATCTACATCGCCCAGAAGCATCTATTGTTGAAAGGTACATTGCAGAAGAAGCCATTGAATTTTGTTCAGAGTACATTAAAAAGGCTAGACCACTTGGCCTTCCTGAGTCTCGCCATGACGATAGAGTGGGCGGTAAGGGTTCAAGAGGACTGCATGTTATCACTCTAAGTGTAGAAGATTTGTTACAAGCTCACTTGTATGTGTTGAATAAACGTAATGAATTTTTGCCATACATACTTCAGCATGAAGGTTTAGTCAAACAAAGTAATCCAAAAATGTCAAAGAACTGGGTCTTGAAAAAGCATAACAAGACTTTCTTTGATTGGTTTAAAGATACATTCTTTGCTGATGAAAATGCTTCTAACACATTAAAAAAGTTAGCATATGGGCCTAAAAGAAATATTATAACTTGGCAAGGATACAACATAAACAAGTATTCCTTTTACACAAAAGTACAAGATGAGAAAAGTACAATGCAAAACAACGGGGTCACCCTAAGGACCGAATCTCAACACTTCGCAAGTGTACATGATGACAATCCCTGTGTAGCTTCCATCCCTTACTTTGGGTTCATTGATGAAATTTGGGAGCTTAACTATGTCAAATTTACTGTATGTGTTTTCAAATGTAAATGGGTTGACAACACCGGTGTGCGGACCGATGATGTAAGATTTACGTTGGTAGACCTAAAGAAACTAGCTTACCACAATGACCCTTTCATCATGGCAAAACAAGCTAAACAGGTATTTTATGTGCAAGACCCTTGTGATGAAAGGTGGTTTGTGGTTCTACACGGGAAAAAAATTGGTGTTAATGTAGAAGATGATGATTCATACATGGGCACTTATGTTAGTCCTTTGTCCACAAAAATGACTCCTAACATTGTCAGAGAAGAAGCTGACAACGTTCATGCTAATCGTAATGATCATGATGCAGGAGAACTAATTAACATTGTCTAATGTAATTTTCTAATTATGTATTTCATTTCGGTATATTCATTTACATAACTGATTCAGTTTTTTCATAATGTTAACTAACACAAGTTGTTTTCTTTATAGGCCCATGGCTACTCCACCTGCCTCGCCTCCTCCTCTTTCTCCTCCTTCTCCTTCTCCTGCAACAGCATTAGCGTCTCCGTCTACCTTAAAGCGGACACGCAAAGCCACACAGCTACGATCCTTGGCCACTAGACCACCTGGGGCAGAGAGACCAATGGTCCACGTCAATCCTGCGACCGGGAAGGCCGACGGTCCCCACAAGAAGAAATTAAGAACATATTTGGGGATTGTCGCTCATGATAAGGTCAACGTGACAAACGAGACTTAGAAGGAAGTCCCTGCTGCTCAAAAGGATTTGATATGGGAGGATATTTAGGTATTTTAGTTTTCATCTTTGATTTTCTTTATTAGCCAAAATTTATAATTTACTAACAATAAAACCTAATTTATTGTTTGTCAGGCAAAATTTGATATCCCGGAAGCTTATGACTGTAGGACAAACAAGAAAGTACTTCAGACTATCGGCGAGCAGTGAAGATAGTTTAAATCTGACTTGACGAGGAAATGGACACTTGCAGCCGACAAGGACAGTGTGGATGACACTGTTTGTGAAAAATACGACATTAGCAAGGAGAAATAGGCCCAGTTTTGTCAGACCCGCAGAGACCCCTCGTGGGAGGTATGTACTTTGCCATTTTAATTGTTTTCCACTAAAAATTCAGTTCTTATAATACATTGTAGTAATCATTTTCATTACTGTTCGATTTTTGCAGGATGTGCGGGAAAAGGCACAGGCCATCCAGAAGCAAAACACCGACCCCCATGTGTTGTCTCATGGGGGTTATGAATATTTAGAACAGAAGCTGATGGCTGAGAAGATAAAGAAAAAACTTGAGGAAGCTGCTCAGTCTGGAAGCATTGAGGGCGTCATTGACCCTCCATCTCCCATCAGACGACACGTGAAGTGGAAGATGGGACGACACCGAGAAAATTGGGCAGATGACGTCTGAGGCAGCAAAGGAAATTGCTGAGAAGATTGTAAGTCATTTTCAATTAAGAATTGTAATTATCTTTTTTTATTTTGTGAATGACTAAACAAATATATGTGTTCTGTATAGGATTCTTTGGAGGAGCAGGCGTCACAGGGTTCATTTGTCCCCTATGGACGTCAGGATCTCCTGACTGCTGCCATTGGGCAACCAGAACACCCTGGTCGTGTGCGTGCTGAGCCAGTGTCACCATAAAGCAATACTTTGGATCGGCTCCACGAACCTCCCGCAGTTCTTCCTCCATGGATCCCAAAGAACTGGAGCAGCTGACTCAACAAATAAAGGACTAGCTAGAGGAGTTGATCACATAAAAAGTGACTCGGCAGCTGATGTTATCCTTCAACCAGATGTAGTCCCAATTACAATCACAGATCCAATCACAGGGACTTGCACTACCTCTGGAGCCTGAGGTTGGTCCCTCAGCTGCTCGTGTCAGCACAAAGGGGAGTTATGTTGATCCCTCACTGACCGATCCAGACACGGGTGACTCAGACAAATGCGGATTGTACATCAAAGAAAATCTTTCCTGCCTGGTTGCCCTAGGAAGATTTTATGAGGGATCCACAGCGGTTCACAACATCCCTTTGTTGCATGGCCAAGTGAAGGTTGGTGTTGAGGAGGTTAAAGATGCAGAGGCTCTCGTTCCTGTACCCATTGATGAGGTTATTTTAGTGGGACAGACACTTAACACCTTCCTTGCTTGGCTGACACATCTCGTGAAGCGTTTATCAGATCAGGTATTTTACTCTCATTATATGATTTTTTTACAATTGAATTGTTTACTGTAATTAAATTATGTTAATTAAATTGTTTACTGTAGTTTATCATTATAGTGTGGTTTATATGCATGCTCTGAGGAAATTTGGATTATTATGATGTTGTGTGTGTCATGTGACTTTTTATTTTGGAGTTGTGTGTTTTAGCCTTTCGCCTTTGAAACACAAAAAGCTTACAAGTATATTAATAATCAAATTAATTAAAGAATTTTAAATGAATTAAAATAAAATCTTCTACTTGAAATAGTTTCTGGTTCCATGTAATGACAGTGGATCGTTACACAACTCACCATGTATGATAAGCTAGTTGACTTTTATGATAACTATCCTAAAAGTCATATCTACAATGATTTGTGATTGAATGATAGTGTAAAACTATTTTACAGTGTCAGTGCATGACCATTAAATTCATTATTTGATTACCTTTTAATCATTTTTGAAATTTGACATAAACAATCAAAGTAATACAAAGTTATAATTCAATGAATGAGTTGACAAAATTCACCTTTTATGTAAAGTCATTGATGATACAATTCATAGTTGGTAAAATTTACATGGTGTAATTTGATCTCTCTCCATGTATATAATTTTAAAATAACACATGAACATGAGAAAGGTGAGAAAAAACTTTTTTTTAAAAAAAGAAATATTTAATTACCATAATAGACATTAAAAAATGAATGGAAAGAAGAGATAGTTGTATATTTTTTTGTCCTGAAATTTTGGTGGAGCTTGTTAATACACACCAACTAGGGTGGATATTAATTGCCCCATATATATATATATAGAAGGCCTAAATTTATATACTTAAAATTCAATTAAAAACTAATATAACCAAAATCTCTAAAAGATTTATAAAAACAATTAATTTCTAAAACATTTCAATTAACATTAACTCGTCACCATCAGCACCTTGACCACCGCTATGACCACTGTCATGGTTGTCGTTGCATCCACCAAAATGTTTGGTAGCCCCGCCATTGTCGTGACCACCACCCGTGCCACCTCCATGACTATCGCTGTGGATAGTATAGAAGAGTATAGAAGGTTTTTGTGGAATATTCTCTTAAAGGTCGCTTTCGCTATGGACAAGAAAAAACATGGCACTATCTGTGCTATGATTCATTCCTCTCCAACCAGAGCATGACATGTCGCCTTATCCATCAATGTAAGACAACAGTCTTTTCAAGGAATCAATGTTGATCCCGTAATGGATCCCTCACTGAAGTCTATAAATGGCCATCTCCATCCAGGAAGCTTTTAATGAAAAATTTGATAGAGAAAGCAAGAAAATATTTGAAGCAAAACTCTATTGAAATCACCAAATGACTAATATGCAGTTATCATTAGTTTACGTTTTGCTAATCAAAGTTATTTTGTATTTGAGCTTAATTATTTATTCACTCGTTGAGTGTCAGGAATACTTGTATTCACCCAAACTTTTGTTTGTGAAAGCCAGGAGTGACTTAGTATTAAATAATACTTGGGTTTCTTAGATTTAAGGGGAGTCTAAGAAGGTACCAAAAGTGGTATTAAGAATACTTGTAAAGCCAGGAATAACAAGTTAGAATACTTGTTTTGTAATCAAATTTTGATTAGTTGAACCCCTTACTAGTGAGTAAAGGAGAATTGGATGTAACTCAGGTTGAGTGAATCAATATAAACCAAGTGTTTTTACTTCTTTCCATAACAATTTATTGAGTATTCTTATAACACTTTCTGTCACCTTTTTAACACCAAGTGTTTATTTGAAACACTATTTTAAGAACTCTCTTTTATCTATTCACTGGACGATTATATTGATCTTCATTAAATATCAGTTTTGTCTTCAGTGGACAACTTGCCACATATATATATATTGCTATGTATATTCGCTTTTATATTGCAAAAAATCATATCTTTGATATACACACTATTCACCCCCCCCCCTTTAAGTGTGTTTATTTCTATTTCACACTATAGGCAACAAAGCTCTCCCTCCAAGTATTTAATACAACTGTGTACCCAGAACTCGAAGAGACTTCTGGTTAAGCTAGAACAACCCCATGCTAACATGTTTTTAAGTAGTTCTTTATATATATATATATATATATATATATATATATATATAGGAGGATGTTTGTTTCACATACTATTTTATTCCTAGGAATGTAGGATCAAAAAAAATTATCCAACATTTGTTATGAAGTCATAAAAAAAATTAATCCTGGGTATATTTTATTCTCAAGAAAGACATAATCCCACGTTCTACCAATATTTAGTCCCAGTAAAGGAAGCGGGGAAAAATTATTCCCATGGGACAGGAATACCTCTTCATGAGTAAAATTCATATATGCCCTCTTATTAACCCCTATCACATTATTCTTGCATTGTTCCTTCTTGAAATGTGTTTAAATTTTTCCAATCCCACAAATTTTATTTCGGCCCAATTAATGTTCTCGGAATTCGATGTACTATCAATTTCATTCTAGCATTTTATGATAATTTTGGCTATCCCTCCAATGCTCTTTTTTAATATGTAATTCTTGCTCCTCTTTCAATTATTGTAATTGTCGAACACATGGGGAGGGGACGAGGCGTGTAAAGAGAGTTTATGTAATGAGGATATTTTAGTAATTATAATATATATTCCCAGGAAAAAATAACTCAACCAAACACATGTTTTAATCATTCCTAGGAATACAAAAAAATTAATCCCAGCCAATTTTAATAGTTAACCAAACATATTTTTTAATAATACCCAGAAATAATATTCTCATGTTATATTCCCAAGAAAAAATATTCCTCCATATAATATGATTCTTGTGAGAACACTTTCTTATATAAGAACATGAGAGCAACTAATAACAATCCTTAAATTAAAATTTAAAATAATAGATGGTTGATATTAAAATATTTAAAAATTTAAATTAATATCTAATATAACCATCAAATCTCTAAAGATTTTTCACACAAAAAATAAATCTATAATAAATCTCAATTATCACATAACTTTTCTTCTTCAAGATTATCATCAACTCATCAGCGTCGCCACAACTAAGATGACAACATGCTACCACATCCACTACCATGACCATTGTCACTACCACCACCACTATCACAACAAATAGAGAGAAGAGAGACACAGGATAAAGAAGATAGAGCAAAAAGAGGGAGAAAAGAGTATGAAAAATGGGGGAGAGAGGACACAAAGGTGAAAAAGGGAGAAGAGAGATAAAACAAGAAACTTAAGAGACAAAGAGAGGGGCAAGAGAGAAAGAACAAAGAGTTGAAGTAAAGAGGGGGAAGAAGGATAGATAAATGAGAGAGAGAGAGAGAGAGAGAGAAAGTAGAAAATGAGAAGAGAAAAAAGAGGGTGAAAAAAGGAAATAATGGAGAAAATGCAAAGAAAGAGAGAGATAAGACAAAAAGGAGAAAGAAGGCAATGTGAGAAGAAAAAAACATAAATAATTTTAAATTCTTTCTTTTTTATGGAATTCAAAATTCTACAATTTTTAGTAATCGAAACACATTTATAAATTCCTAGACTTCTAATTTTTTTTCCCAAAATTTCTTATCCAAACAACATATTTCACCACCAAACATTTTAATTGTTTTAAAAAAAGTCAGTTAATTCTTCAAATTACTTATCCAAACACAACTTAAATATTTTTTCTTTCTAAAGACAATGAAAGCAAGCAATCAGTTGAAATTCCTATTTCGCATGATAAAGAAAGAAAAACATAAAGAACTTTCATCAACTCATAAAATAGGTACCTACATAGGGGTAGATAGGTAACTTTTGGCCTTATGTCTTCTTCTTGAGGATCTCTTTCTATGGCGATATAGTACTCGACAGTTCAAGGGGTGGGGTACCTGCAAAAGGCACTCCAACGCTCAAGTAAGATCTCGGTTGAGAATAATAAATAAGGGTATTAAATGAGAATGAACATGCCTTACTTCGATATTTCCATAACTTTTTATACCTACCTTAGTGGGCCATGGATCTACAGGTCCTTGTACATCATTACCTAATTAGGTAATGTTCCTTTAATCATTAGAGGGCTAAGACAACCTCTAATGGTGGTTATCAAGACAATCTTTGGTGATAATGCAAGAATGCTCAACTATCCAACTAGGCCAAGTTCTCGAGTACTTCTATAGGGATTATCTTTGATGTCAAGGTGAAGGAAGTATTCAATTATTCGGCCAGGTCGAGTACCCGAGTACTTCTAGTGGGATTACCTTTGATGTCAAGTTGAGGGAAATATTCAGGTTTTCGGTTAGGCTGAGTACTCGAGTACTTTTATAGTGATTACCTTTGGTGTTAAGTTAAGGGAGTTCAAGTATTTGGCAAGGGCAAGTACCTTGGTACTTTTATAAGGATCACTTATCGCGTCAAGGTCAGGGAAGTACACAGGTATTTGGCTAGGTTAGGTACCCGAATACTTCAATAGGGAGCATCTATGGTGTTAAGGTGAGGGAAATGTTCAAGTACTCAGCTAGAATACTTCTCTAATGATCACCTACAGTGTCAAGGTGAGGGAAGTAACCAGGTACTTGCCTAGACCGAGTACCCGAGTACTTCTATAGGCAACACATATGGTGTTATAATAAAGGAAGTGTTCAAGTACTCAACTAGGTCGAGTATCTGAGTACTTCTATAAGGATCACCTATGGTGTCAAGGTGAGGGAAATACTTAGGTATTCGGCTAAGCCAAGTACCCGAGTACTTCTAAATGGTTTTCCATTGGTGTTAAGGTGAAGGAAGTACATGGACATTCAACTAGGATGAGTACCTAAGTACTTAGAAGAATCATGTTATATGATTCAATATTTTAAAGGAAAAATGAAGGGTATTACCTGGTATTCGACCTAGCCGGATACCCATACTCTATACAAGCCCCACAAGCCTCGAGGAGTGTAGTAAACAAGAAAGCCTTTTAGTTCATGTTGGTAGTTTGATTTTGTGGGATTTGGTCATGAGACATTACATCTTCTTGTGATTATGTTTTTGAAAGTAGCTATTGGGGTTTATGGAACGAAGCATCATCTTGCTCTCTTTTGATTTGAGGAGATCTAACAATTATAAGGGTTTTAGGCCTTATCAACCATTATGGGCTTTCTTATAAAAAGGAGACTCGCCCTTGTCATTTTCACATTGTTACTTGGATTAAAATTGTCTCTGTGCCACAGACTGTGTTGAGCTAAACAACCAATAACTATTTTAAGGTACATTTTGATTCTAAGTTATGCGTTTGTATTCGAATGCCGACAACTCCAAGGATTCCAAGGGGTCAGGTTTCCATCAATTTCTATTGCAAACATTCAGGTATGATGACGAGTCAATGTAACATCTTTGATTCATGATTTCTCAATGGCTCTCACACTATGGAACTTCATACAGTGACACTTCACTCAACATTCTTGTAGGTTAGAACACTTCACCGTTCATACCCTTTATAGGTAGCCTTTTCCGAGACCTTGAAAATCAGCTCTGCCTGCTTCTTGGATCAATAGTTGATCTCACAAACCAACACAAGAATTTTTTAGTATGTTTTGCCCTCACTCACATCGTTTGGGGGAAACTTCCCAGAAAATCACTCATCCCATAACTAATCTAAGCCAAACATGCTTAACCATGAAGTTCTTAAGTGATGAGATACAAAAAAATAAATGCATCTTGTTGGTATAGATAATACCAATTAATTCCTTTAAGTCATCCTCGACTGTACAGTTCCATACCTATACAGCCTTTGGATCCCTCTCATTCTGGTGTGATTCAATTGAGGTGTTACAGTCAGTGTCCACAGGTTCATATTTTGACACGAGGACTTCTTCCACTGACAGCTCAATGTCTTTGGGAAATAACAATTTTGATCTCCAAACTGTGCATCAAGAGGTTGTGGATGAATCTGTTTAGGTGGTGTCTGACTAAAGGATGGATGGTGAGGCTTTATGTAATGATAATGGGAGGGAAGCCAAAATAGAATGCAACTGGGCCGTGTGGGGGACTGCTAGTAAAGTAGTGCAAGAAAGGGACTTTTTCTAAGTGTTCGATTTCATATTACGTGATCTTCAGATTGAAATTCCCTTTGATGAATTCACTGTGAGTGTGTATTCCCTTTGACGACTTCACTGTGAGTGTGTTGTGGATCTTGAATCTTCATCTAAATGGTTAGGCGCCTTGTGATAACTTTTTTGAATAGGGTTGATTGGCAAATTGTTTTTTCATCACTTTCGTACTAGACAAGCGGATAAATCTAGAATGATGTCATTGATTCAACATCAAGAAAGGCCAATATTTTCGCCTTTTACTACATATAAAAATTTAAGTTAGGTTCTTTTAATGTTCTAATTCTTCCCGGTCTCAACTATGTCAATTTTTTTACAACAAGGGTAAACCTCTATTTCCTTTCGATGGGAAACACGTACTAAGGCGGTACAACTACTTTCCTCTTGAATATCTGACTAAAGGCGAGAAGTATAATTTGGCCCTTCTTAATAGAGTCCCTCAGAGGTTGTTGGCCAAGTTGATTGTTTCTATGTTTAAGTCTTCTACATAGGTAAAGGACTTAGAAGGTACCTCTTATTTCTTTTTGGCATTAGTTGAGTTATTTGTGTTGGTTTTTTGACTAAGAATTTTTGTTTCAACAATCCTTAAATTTGCTAAGATGGACACGTTAGACTTCTCCAACGTAAGCTAAGAAGCAGGAGTTAATGGAAGAAATGTATCTATGGCTAGTCTTATGCATAAAATTCCTTCTCCACGCCCTTCTCCAACCAACACTTGTCCTCCTCCTCAAAAGAAAAAAGACAAGAGAAAAAGAGGCAAGGGAAAAAAACCTGAGGAGGGTCATCCTCAATAGAAGCTACAACAACAGACTCTTGTGAAGGAATTTTGAATGCGACCTTCCATCCTGGTTCAATTGATGTACATCAGTTTAACACATTGATGCTTTTTCCTTTCTTCTGGGGAAGGAAATTTTAATGTGACCTCAACTTGTAATGTCGAGTAGTGTTGTATCAAACTATGGCAAAGACATACTATAGAATGCTAACGCTGCCTCCAACTAGGCCTTGCATTGCGAGTTGGAGTCTAAGGCTAGTGCAATTGCGCAGTAGATGATCTTTTGGAGCTCTTCAGTGGTATTCAAATTGAAGAAGGCTTTAGAGGAAACAAATAAAGAAAAGAATCATGCTCTAGAGGCTAACGCTCAATCGGTCACCAAAAAAACCAATCTTAAGGTTGATGTTAAGAAGTACAAGAATAAAGATGTTTCTTAGGATTGGAAGCTGAAGAGGTAGAAAGATGTCATGAACTCCCTAAAAGCCAAGGTAGAGACTTGTTGAAAGACTCGACGGCTAAGGCTGAAGCAAAGATAGAGAAACACAAAGCTGACTACTAGACCCTTATAAGGGGTGCTCGTGACATGGTGATAAAGGAGAACATGGTTGGTTTTGAGAAGGGTCTTTGTCAAGTGAGATTTAAGTTTGAAATCCTAGATGAGTTCGAATTTGACCTCTCTAAAGACGTGCATGAAGGAGTTTTGATGTCTATAAATGACATTCCAAAGAAAAATCGTCACTCTAGCCGTCCACCTACCCCGCCTACTGAGACCTTCATGACTAATATTGCTTCTGCCAAAGAGGAAAAGAGGCATCCTGATGATGAAAAGGTTAACAACCATGGGTCTAGTCAGTAGTGACCGCTTCTTTTGTAATAGATAGTCGATAATGCCATTTTATTTTTAATTTTGGTGTCACCGTCTTATAATTCCATTTCCATTATTAATGAAGTGTTTGCTTTATGTTTGTTATGATCAAGTTCCGCCATTCAGATAGTGTAGTTGATTTGTATGATTATAATCGAACTTGCCTAATCAGTATGACAACAATAATTTTAGCTAAGAATTATGTTTTGTAATTAGTTTTGCGCATAAGTATGGCCATAACCGAGCAAGGGTGTTTAAAAACATTGCAAATAAATAGGTGTGTCCTTAGTTGAATGGTGTTTGGAAGGGAAGCTTTGTAAACGAGTTGAAGGTACATCCTTGGCCGAGTAGGAATACTCAGGAGGGAAACCTTTGAAAGAATTTGAAGGTATGCCCTTGGCCTAGTGAGTGTACTCAGGAGGGAAACCTTATAAAGAAATTGAAGGTGCATCTGTGGCTAAGGAGGTGTACTTGGGAAGGATACCTTGTAAAGAGAGTAAAGGTGAATCCTTGGTCGAGTAGGTGTACTCGGGAGGGAAACCTTGTAGATTCTACTTGAAAGTAAATAACCAACATATGATTGAACTGGTTTTTGTATTCATTAACTTGAAAAGAGGTGCCTCGTCAAAACATTCTCAACAAAAGCCCTCACACATTTTTTATATGGAAAAAATCCAGGTAAGGAAAAAGAGTGCACCATTGAATACATAATTTTAACTATAGTAAAACTTAAGATGTGTGGAGTTCCTGGTGCACGGTATGGGCTTTCTAGAAATTTCTTCTAACTTTTAAGCTCCACTTTGAGGTTTTGCCGAATCCAAAAGGGTTCAACCCAGTTGGCTGCTAATTTTGCTTCTCAGGAATTCTTCCTTGCATATCCCTATGCCCTCAAACCAAGTCATCTTCCAAGAACTCCCTTGGTTTTAGTTTTGTGTTCAATATTTTGATCATTCTTTACTTGCATGCTTCGATTGTTATCCTTATTGGATCTCTAGTTTCTTCCACAAGGTCGAGTTCGGCCTTTAGGGTGTCAATGTTTCCAACTTCGTCATGTCGCAACTGTCAGAATCAAGGTTATCCTATCTTTACCAAGATCAGGGTGTCAGTTCATTAAGCAAACTGAAATGATGTTTCCTTAGTGGTTGACTGTGGGGTGCATTGGATTCCCCACAGGACTTCTAATAACACTTTGGCACATTTTCCTTTAGCCAAGCTAATTTTCTTTTTCAATTCAGCTAGGATGACTTTGTTGGCTACCTTTGCTTGTCCATTAGTTTGGGGATGCTAGACTGATGTTATCTAATGTGTGATTCCTAACCCTTTCATAAACTCATTCAACTTCTTGTATGTAAATTGTAATCAATTGTTTGTTATCACTGTATTGGAAATCTCGAATCTAGTGACTGTGTTCTTCCACAAAAAAGTTTGCACATTGTGAGCCGAGATTATGGTTAAGGGTTTAGCTTGCACCCATTATGTGCAGTCATCGATCACCACTAGTAGGTACTTGCATTGCCTTTTGGAAAACGAAAAAGGCCCGAGTAAATCCATGCCCACATGGCGAAAGGCTAGGGGATTGTAAAAATGTGCAACTCATTGGCAGGTTGATGAATGAGGTTACCATGTTTCTAGCATTGAATGTGTCATTTTACAAATTCAACAAAATATATCCTCAATGTTGGCCTGTAATGTCCAAGCTTGAGCACCCGATTTGCCATTGTTTGACTTCCTAAGTCCACTCCACAAATACCTTCATGCAACCTCCTCATCACGTACTTAACCTAGTTTTGAGTTAGGCATTTGAGTATTGGTGTTGAGAACCCTCGTCTGTAAAGGTATTCCACTATTATGACATATCTTGCTTCTTTAGTTCTTAAGACTTTGGCTTCCAAGGCATTTTCTGGGAGGTTACTTTAGTAAGGTAATCGAATATGTCGACCATCCACTCCTTCTTTTTAGATGAGACATTCATGAATTGGTTTGAGTGAGTACTTGGTTTCAGTAATGTTTCATGTATCTATGTTCTCAACTGACCAAGCTTTCGATCACTTGCTAAACTAGCCGACTCGTCAGCCCTTCCTCAGTAATCTCTACCAATGTGCCTTACTTGTACTTCTACAAAATAATCTTTCAAACTCATGAAATCATGATACTATATCAAAAGTTGAGGCTTATTGACTTGATACTCTCCATTAATTTTTCCAGATGCAACTTTTGAGTCACTCCAACACTTTACCTTTTTTGGCTAACCTCAATCTGACTAGGAGTCCCTCGTATGCAACCTTATTATTGGAAGCTTTGAAGCCAAATATGAGAGAATTTTCATAGGTCATTTGAGTTGGTCCTTCTAACAAGAACTCAACTCTGCATCCTTTCTAGTTGCAGGATCCATCCACGTGTAGTGTCCACCACTAGTCTTCAAAGTGGCCAATTGGATGTAACTCACCAATGAAATCTGCCAAGTGATGAGCTTTTATGGGTCCCTTTGGTTCATAGTGAATGTCAAATTCTGAAAACTTAATTGACCATGCCATCATTCTTCCAACCAATTCAGGATTTCTCAACACTTTTGCTATTAGGCAATCAATCCTAAATACCACCTAGTGACTTTGGAAGTACTATCGAAGACGTCTTGTTGCATGAACTAGTGCTAAAGCTACCTTCTCAATCAATTGATATCACATTTCAACATCATGCAATACTCGACTAACAAAGTAGATAAGATGTTTCCTTCTTCTTGTTCTTGAATCGTTGTTGCACTTACGACCTCACGAGAAATTGAAAGATAAGTGATTAACTTCCTCTGTGTGTCCAGCTTGGATAGCAGTGGTGGTTTGGCTGGTGTTAGATTCAAGTCTTGAAAGTCCTCTTCACATTCTTGATCCCATCGAAACCTTTTTTTCCTTTTCAATAGGTTCATGATAGGCTTGGCCTTTTCATCTTTTCTAGGAAGGAATCTCGTTAAAGAGGTTATCCGACCAATAAGTCTTTGGATTTCTTTGAGTTTCTTCAAACCTCTCATTTCAATGATGGTCTAGAACTTGTTCAAGTTGTCTTGTATTCCCTTATGTGAGAGCACGAATCCTAAGAATTCCTTCTTCTCACTCCTAACACACACTTCTTTGGATTGAGTTGCATGCTATGTTTTCAGATTTGAGCAAATAGTTCTTCAAGATCTTGAGCATAGGAATCAGGTTTATTGGACTTGACCACCATATCATCAACATATACCTCCATGTTTCTTTTAATTTGATATTTGAAAACCTTGTCCATTAAACACTAGTATGTGGTTCCTACATTTTTTAGGTCGAAAGGTATAACCTAGAAGCAATAATTGGCGGATTTGACTATAAAAGTTGTTTTCCTTCATCTCTAGGATGCATTTGGATTTGATTGAATCCTGAGTACGTACCTAGAAAACTAAGTAAGCAATGTCATGTCGCCTCGTCCTCTATTCGATCTATAGTGGGTAAAGGGTAAGCATCTTTTGGGCATGCTTTATTGATGTTGGTGTATCAATACATATCATCCATTTACCATTTGATTTCTTAACCATCACATCATTCGATAGCTACAAGCAAGTTTGCAACCTCTTCTTGAATGGCTTTTCGCCTTTCTCCATCCATTTTTCTCTTCTTTTGTGTTATTAGTTCGACATCTTGGCATATCGATAGCTAGTGACAATGGTAATTGGGATCTATGTCAAGAATATCGGTCTTTGACCATGCAAACAAATCAACATTTATATCTAAACTTGAATTATAAGCAACTTCTCTTTTTCCTTCCAATGAGTTCCAAGATAGGTCACTTGTCCAACTGGTGGGGTTGGGATTCCTCATTTAGCTTCACCCTCCCATCTTCTTTGATTCACGGATCTAGGTCCAAGGTTTCTTCATCATTTGTAACATCCCTAATTTATGGAAATTAGTACTTTATGATACAAAGACATTTTTACAGAATAGTTTTTATATTTAATGGTTAAAAGAGACCCTTAAGCATTATTAATGATAATTTCCCAATATTAGGATTTGATGAAAATAGGATAACAAGATCCAAATATAGAGTCAAGGCCACACACACACATACCTTGAGTAGAGGAAGGAAGGGAGAGTTAGAAAGAATTAAAGAAAGAGAAAGGTAGAGAGAAGGAATAAGAGAAGAAGAAGAGATGAGATCTGGAGGTTCTAAAGCCTAAAGGTTGATTCCATAAATACCCTGAGGTGAGTGCTTCCCCTTGTCCTTCCTACCCATTTGTCTTGCTTATTTTTCCCATTTTCCCCTTTGAACCCTAAGTTAAGAGGTTAGGGAATTTTTCATGATTTAGTTTGATGGAGGAGTTAATTGAGTAGATTAATCAATTAGAAAGATAATAAAAGTGTTTAGGAGTGTTTAGATATGCTTGGGTTTGATTAGAAAGCCATTGATGGTCATGGAACTTGCAAATTCACAACTTCCTTTTGTTTTGGCCAGCTAAAGTTTGTTTTGGTTGGGTCAAAGTGTGACAGTATGGAGCTTTCAGCTTTAAAGGGTTCCAACCAACCAAAGTTTGTTTCAATTAGACCAAACTGTGACAAAATTGACTTTTAACTCTGGGGGGTTTTACCCATGCTAGAGTTTGTTTGGCTTCGCTAGAAAAGTGATAGAGGTGTTTCGGCCGAGTGACATTGTGGGCCAAAATGTGACGAAATGGGTGATTTAGCTTCAAGGGAGTCCTAATTGGGCTAGAATTTGGTTATTATGAGATTCACTTGAAATATTTTTCTTTTTGATGATTTATATGATTTTAAAATATTTATACAAATGTAGCATGTTTAATTATAAAATGATTATGTTAAGCTAAGGTATTTATATGTATGTGAAGAAGCATATTTGTTATTTGTCGAATGAAATATTAGGAAGATTGTGATGTTTTGAGAAATTAAAATGAACTATTGATAAAATGTTGATGATGATTGATATCTTTTATGAGAACCTTTTCTATGTGTGGAAAGAGTTGCTATAGCCTTTGGGATGATTTTTAGTTGCTGAAAATGGTATACTTTGGAGGGTGAGTTCCATGCTACGACTTCATCCCACTAAAGTGACTGAGGGTCTTGACTAGTGGGGTGTCTTCCCATGTACTGCCCCTACATTTTGACTTTGAATGGTATGTCGAAGTGATGGAAACTACTTCCCAAGAGGTTTAGTTGACACTTTTTGTATATGAGGAATGGGTTGTTCTTGCGGTTGATGTTGTTGTTGGTACACAGTGTGTGCATAGGAATGTATTGTTGTTGTCATTGGTACACGGTGGGTGCACAGTTGATACACAAAAAGGTATTGTTGTTGTCACTAGTACACGGTGGGTGCACAGTTGATGTACAAAAAGGTATTGTTGTTGCCGCTAGTACATGGTGAGTGCATAGAAATGTACTTTTCTCGTTGGTAGACGATGGATCCACAAACATATGAGTAGCCACGTGAGTTGAGGGTGCTAGGTGGGCTCTCAACCTAGTGTTTGAGGTTTTTGTGGTGGCTAATGAGAATGTACCTATAGAATAAACTAGTGGGTGAAAAATGTTTATTTCTTTTATAAAACCACACGTCCTCCATAAGGTCAGCCCAAGAGACTCCTTGAATGGTCAAAGGGTGCGACTATGTTAGGGGATGAGGCTTAGGAGGGATCACTCATATTGAGTTGAAACTCTGGGGAGTAGAGTCAATGTTGATGTTTGAGTTGAGGTGGCCTAGTTGGCTGCTAGTGTATGTCAATTGTGATGCCTGTGACCTAGTTGGTTGTTGGCGTGTGACAATTGTGGTGATTGAGTCTAATGAGAAATTGTGAGGATCGATTATTATATATGTGATTATGTTTATAAGAGTATGTTAGTTGTTGATGATGTTGTTTAAGTAAGATGTTATGATGAATTCTTATGATTGTATGATTATGAGAACTTTTGATAGTTGTTGTTTGAATTTGCATGGTGATGTTATGGTCTACTGGTATATATTGATGTGCATGTATAAGATAACTTTTTATGAAATGAGTTAGGTTATAAATTGTTGGTTATTAGATGCCTTGTTTTTTTAAGTACATAAAACCTAGCTTTATTTCCTTTTTTCATTGATTAGAATTTGCTAATGTTATGTGAATGGTAGATCTAACTTCAGGTTACTATGCAATTGACTTGTAGAAAAGAAATATGTTTAATAGAGAAGTGATGTGAGCCCTAATTGGATAGTTAGAAAAATAAAGATGTTGTGCATATTTTCCATAGGACACTATTGGCCTTAGAGTTAGCCAAGGTTGATTAACTCCAGGTGCCCAAGAGAAGTTTAAGGTATGGTCCAATGAGAATGATATCATAATGATTGATGGGATAATAGTTGTGAGATTGAGTGCTTAAGAAAAGAAAAAGAGAAGTCATGAGAGTTGAGAAAAGGATCTCTAGAATGGAGAGTCAACATAGAGTCCTTTGAGCACTCAATGAGACATTATCTCTAGTCCCTTTTAGTTTTCAGGTTAGTAGATGGATACCTCATGGGAGAAGCTTGGAGCTTGGAGCTATTTTCTTAGAGGAAGATTAAGGTAGTTTTGTAACTCCAATGTATGGGAACTTGGTTCATCTTGCATGTACCTTGGTTCTGTTTTGTAAGGCACATAAGCGCCAAGAGCTTTGTTTCAAAAAAATTTAAGTTATGCATGTTTCAGTTTTTAGTTTATGCATAATTAACTTTGATACTCTTATGTTTTAAGTTTACAAAATTTAGTACTATAAGAAGGTGAATGGTAACATTCTTTAGGATGTTACATCGTCCATGTTGGCCATAGTTACCATGTTGACTACTTGGGATTCAAGGATGGGAATGAGCTTTAGACTAGCCATGTAGCATTCGCGAGTGACCTTTTGGTTAGCATGAATGGTTATCATCGACCCCTGCTCTGATGGGAATTTCATTGCAAGATGTCGGGTAAATACTATAGTCCCAAGGGCATTGAGTGACGTCCAACCATGTAATATATTGCAGGAAGTACTAACATCAACTACCACATAATGTATCATGATATCTTTGTACCCGTACTTCCTAGTACCAAACGTTATTCATAACTCTATGCATCCCATTGTTCCTACCTTTCACAAGCGAACCCAAAAAGTGATTCATCATAACGTTGTAGCGCTGACTCAGGTATGTCTAATTGCTTGAAGGTATTCCAAAACAAGATGTTGGTCAAGTTCCCAAGATCTATGAGCGTCTTTCATACTAAAAAATTGTCTAACTCAATGGAAATCACCATGGGATTATCTTGTTTGGGATCTAAACCTTTAAAATCTGCACTTATGAATGTTATATCTAGCATATCAACTTTGTTTCAAACTGCCACCATATTCATGAATCAAACATTGCCCAAGTGCTTCTTCCTTGTCGAAGAGGTACATCCTTCACTTGCAAGCCTTTGGCGATGGTGTTTATCACTCTTCTTGGTTGATCGGTGTTTTCTTCTCTCTCTAGAGCGACTTCTTGGTCGATCTTCTCTTCTCGTCCTATCTTGGTCTGTGTCATGACCTTTGTCATGGTCTCAATACTTGGAGCTTTTATGTTGAGAAGATTGTTGTTTGTAAACAAAGTCTTTAAAGAAACCCTTATTGATGAGTTCTTTGATCTTGTCTTTAAGTGTTGTGCATTCTTTAGTTGAGTGGCCTAGGTTTCTGTGGTATTGACAGTGCTTTGAGGGGTCAACTCTCAGTGGTGTGTTAGCACGTTTTGGCATTACCATAACCTTAGAGAGAGGGCTTGCTCAAGGATCCTCGCCCTACTAGTATTAAAGGGAGTGTAGTAATTGTGTCGAGGTCCACGAGCTTCGTGTAGGACACTTTTTTTCTTTTTGAACATCTCTCTCTGATTTCTTCTTTAGGCTAGACGCTTCATCTCTTAACTGTTGGTTGTATTCAGTGAGCTCATCTAGTTGCATATATTTGGTTGCTTGAAAACGAAGATTATCCAGGTTGGTTGTTGGGTTTTTGCATAAACTATTGACAAAAGGACTTGATCATAATGTTGTGACCAAATGGTGCATGGCCACGACAAGGCTAAGGTTTCAAATGTCTAATGCGACCTTCCCAAACCTTTCCGTGAATGATTGCAATGTTTCCTTCTTTTCTTATCGTACGCTGACCAAAGCTATCGTCAAATATGAAGCTGACTAGTTGCAAATTGAATTTTGAACTTCATAGTGAGAGTTTCGAAATAATCTATAGAATTTGGTGGGACCTGAGTGAACCAACTCAATGCCTGCCCTTTGAGCAGAGTCAGGAACACCTTGCATAAGACGATGTCATCCATTATGAAGAGCCCTTCTTGCACAACATTGTTGTCGATGTGCTCATCTAGATTAGTAGTGACATCATACTTGTCCAACGTCACCCCCTTCCAAGTGGGGGGTAGCAGTGTATCTATAATATCAGCCAGGAAGGGATTCCGAAGGCTGGCAGCAAGAGAGATGCTTTTAGTGTGTGATGGACAAGCAGTTCCTCCCATGTGGCTGGCTTGCGGTATGCTGGATACTTCTATTTGAAATAATCGTCAAACTTCAAGTTGAGAAGGGTGTGGGAGCTGATTTTGCACCCTTAAGTTGTTGTTATCTTGCTGCAACGCCACTATGTCCTCGACATGTTTTCATTACATGTTCACTATCTCTTCGCGGAGTACTCAAATGGCTTCCACCATTGACTTGGTAGCAACCATGCTCTTCTTGGGGTACATGATAGTTTTCTTGGGCCCCATAGTGGGCACCAAAATGTACCTGCATAGGGGTAAACAGGTAATTCTCTTCCTTATGTCTTCTTCTTGAAGATCTACTTCTTCCACAATATAGTACTCGATAGTCTGTGGGGTGTGGTACTTACAAAAGGAACACTAACACTTAAGTAAGGTCTCGGTCAAGAGCAATCATGCAAGTACTAAATGAGAATGAACAATGTATTACCACGATATTCCATTAGCTATTTACACATGCCTTAATGGGCCTTGGATCCATGGGAGCTTGTACATTATTACCTAATTAGGTAATATTCCTTTAATCATCATTAAAAGGCTAAGACAACCTCTAATGGTGGTTATCAAGACAATCTTTGATGATAATGTAAGAGTGCTCAGGTATCCAGCTTGATCGAGTATCCATGTACTTTTATAGGGGTTACCTTTGATGTCAAGGTAAGGGAAGTATTTAGGTATTCGACCAGGTCAAATACATGAGTGCTTCTAGAGGGATTACCTTTGATATCTAGGTGAGGGAAGTATTCAAGTATTTGGCCAAGTTGGGTACCCGAGTACTTCTATAAGGATTACCTTTGGTGTCAGGTGAGGGAAGTGTTCAGGTATTTGGCTAGGCCGAGTACCTAAGTACTTCTATAAGGATCACTTATGGTGTCAAGGTGAGGGAAGTACTCAGGTATTCAGCTAGTCGGGTACCTGAGTACTTCTATAGGGAGCCTCTATGGTGTTAAGGTAAGGGAAATGTTTAGATATTCGGTTAGGTCAAGTACCCAAGCACTTCTATAGGGAGCACCTATGGTGTTACGTCGAGGGAAGTGTTCAAGTACTCGACTAGGCCAAGTACTCGAGTACTTCTGTAAGGATCACCTATGGTGTTGAGGTGAGAGAAGTACTTGGGTATTTGGCTAGGCCAAGTTCCCGAGTACTTCTATAAGGTTTACCTTTGCTGTTAAGGTAAGGAAAGTACTTGGGCATTCAACTAGGCCAAGTACTCGAGTATTTAGAAGAATCATGTTCTATGCTTCAAGTTTTTAAAGGCATAATGAAGCGTATTATCGAATAATCAGTCTAATCGGATACTCGTGCTATATCAAACATATAATGTTATTTAAATTGAATTTCTCAATATATTTGTACTATTTATTCTTAAAATAATTTAAAAATATAAGTTTAATTTATTAAAATAATTCTAAATTAAGCTGGACAATGTTAATTAATTTTAAATATTTTTAATAAGTTATTTATAAAAAAAAATAAATAAGTTTATAAATTAAATTAAATTGATATACTTTTTCACCAATTAACATATATATTTTTTTAATGTTTGTTGATAATGTAATATAATTTTATATTGTTATTCAATCATAATTCATAATATATAATAATTTTATTAATTTTTAGTATTTTTAATTGATTTATAGTTTAAAATTTTTTACATTGTCAACACATAGTTATTAATTCTATTTCTTTCTCAAAAAAGAGAAAAAATGATATATTAACAAACTCCTATTTAAATATTTATAGCTTAGAACATCTACAATGCATGTTGTTCAAATGAGTTACTTATCTTAAGTTTATGAGTCTTATACAAAATCATATATATTAAAGAACTTTGCACAAAAATTCATTTTAATATTAAATTTACTAAAATGAGTATTTAACTTATTTCTGTGAGTCTTGCTTAAAATATATATTTTCTATTATTGAATAAATTTGGTTAAGCAACATTACTTATATAAATAATGAACTTTTCATGTGCTTCAATAGAAAAAAAGTTATGCGAATTTAGCAACTCATATTTGTGCTCAGAATGCATATGCTTCAAGCGGGCTTTTTTTTTATACATCTGAAATTAAAAGACAGAAACAGAAACCAAATAAAGAGCAAAAGATCAGGAGCTAAGTCTTGAAGTGAACCACTCCTATCCTATCAGCTAAAACAAGGGTGTCAAGCTGAGGAGAACAAGCGTGCCAAATGGTGAGATTGTCTTCATGGGTAGCTCCATGTTTTGCTAACCAGTCCGCGCATGCATTTCCCTCTCTCAAAGTGTGCATGAAAGTCACATTCCAAGGTTGGTTAATGCAGTTGCGGATGAGAGATATCAGAGCATTGTATGGATGCGAAGCATTGCCATTATGAAGAATCAAATTTAAAGCTAATTGGGAATCCGATTCACATTGAACAAATCTGAACCCATCGTTCCAAGCTTTCCTAAGACCGTGGAGAATAACAAACAGCTCCGCCTTTAGGCTGGTGGTGACTCAAGATCCTGAGAAAGCATAAATCCATTGACCTTCGTGGTCCCTGAGAATGCCTCCAAATTCTGATGCACCTGGGTTGCCAAGACTTGAACCATCTACGTTCAACTTCACAAATGGGGAAGGTGACATGTGACTTGTCTAACAGAAGCCAATTTAGATGACTGATGAAACGTGTTGCAGATGTCCGAGCAAAGAATCTGCGCCTTGTTGATGGTGCTCCATAATGTCCATTGAGTGTTCTGAAAAATGAGGGAGTTCCTGCTCTTCTAGAGAATCCAATATGTGGCAACAAACATAGTACCTCTGGAGGAGTTGATGTTGGTCACGAACCAATCAACACAGTTGACAAGGTAGAAGTCTGGTTAGGAATCCAATTGAAGAGCTTTCCACGCTATCCTTGAATGGTGGCAGTTGCGAAGAAGATGAAGAATTGTCTCCTGCTGCGAACACTTGTCACACAATGAAACAAACGATATGTGTCTAAAGACACGAAAGTGGTAATTGGGAGGCCACCATGGAAGGTGAGCCAACAAAAGTATTTGATATTTTTTGGTAATTTTAATTTTCAGATTTTATGTGAACAAAATTGTGTATGTGTGCGGGTACAATTTTTCAATCAAATGAATAACCTCTATTAATATGTTAAGCCCCGTTGGGGTACGTGTAAAATCAATTTTAGTTTTCAATTTTGAGTTTTGATTTATTTTTTTATTTAATTTTTAAAAAGATGTTACAAATTGAAGATAAATAAAATAAGTCAATCATTTTATCTTATTTCGTTCTACTATGAAATAATGGTGGTGGCAAATGTAACATGTTGAGAGTGACCACAATGATGGTGGTGGCAATAGTGGTGGAGCCCGTGGCGGTGACGATGGTGATATGGGGGTGGAATAGTGGCAGCGAAGATGGTAGTGGAATGGTAATGGTGATAGTGATGGTAGTAGCAATGGAATGGTGATGTATAGGTGTTTTAAAATCCGAATTAACCTGGCTGATCGAATCGATTCAAGCCCAACCCGAAGGTCTGACTGGGTCAAGTTGCCTATCAGATCGACCATGCATTGAACCTGGTGTAACCTAGTACGGTGAGACCAGGTTTGTAGTTAAACCAATGACCCATTGACCGAACTGGATCTCGTCCAAGGAAGGAAACACGTTGGATCATGCGGGTCAATTAAGGTTGGATATAAAGTTTTAATTTTATATAATAAAGACTAGGTCATGTGAGTTAATTAGTGTCCAACTGGTTTGACCATTGACCTAGTGCCTTGACAAAGTCAATCATCAGTTCAATTTTAAAAATTATTGATGGTGGTGGAAAGAAATATCGACAACAATGATGACAATGACAATAGAATAGTGACAACGATGATGGTGGTGAAATGGTAATGGTGATGGTAGTAGTAATGGAATGGTGATGGTAGTAACAATGAAATAGTGATGTATAGGTGTTTTAAAATCCGAATCGACCCGACTGATTAAATCGATTCAAGCCCAACATGGAGGGTTGACGAGGTCAAGTTGCCTATCAGATCAACAACCATCCATTGAACCTGGTGCAACCTAGTAGGCAGGATCGGGTTTGCAATTAAACTGATGACCCATTGATCAGACTGGGTCATGCCCACGGGAGGAAACACGTTGGGTCATGCGCATCAATTAAGGTTGGACATAAAATTTTAATTTTATATAATAAAGATAAGGTCATGCAAGTCAATTAGTATCTCACTGGTTCAACCATTGATCCAATGCCTTGACCGGGACAATCAGCGGTTCAATTTTTAAAATTATTGATAGTAATGGGATGAAATAATGACAATGACGACGACAATAACAATGAAGGCGAAAGAATGATGGTGACGACGACGACAACATTGGTGGGGTGGAATAGTGATAGTAACAGCAACAACGATGATATAAACTACGAAATAGTGATAGTGACAGTGGTGGTGATAATGGTGACGGTGGCAACAACGGGATGTGGTAATGGTGGAATAGGGGTAGTGATTGTGGTGGAATAGTGGCGGTGGAGACGGCAATAGCGGTGTGATGGTGACAGCGGGAATAATGACAAGAATAGGGCGAGAAACTTATATTTAAAAACTGAAAACTACAAACTTGCCATTATCCCGAACAAGGCCTTAGATAGCATGATTACAGGTTAAGCTTCTATCAATGTCAGTAATAAACTAATACGTAATATCTGTAGATTATTGCCATTAGCTTAATTTGTTTATTCCTCTAAAAAAAAGCTTAATTTCTTAGTTACATATATTGTTTAGTTACTATATGTTTATCAAAACATTTACCCCTGTTTTTTCTTACTCTTTTTGAAATGTTCGTGCCCTCTCCATAGAATTAAGTATCATTTGCAATAAGTTAAAATTAAGTTCTCATGCAAGTAGTTCTACGGCATATTGTGCATGTGAATATTATTTTGTTATTTATATAAAAGCAGAATAATAAGTTACTGTAAAAAAAAAAACAGAATATCAAATTATTGTAATAATTTAATTGTTATTATTATATTAGTAAGTTAAGTAGGTGATGAAAAATATATTCATTCGAACTAATTTTTGTCAAGTAAAAAAATGGTATTTATCCGTACGTACACGTATGTCTACTTCAATAATGAATTTAATATGATTGATGAAGAGTGACACATGACTTATACATAATAAACAACTTTTGTGATTAACGTGAATATTTATTTATGTAATCATTGGATTTTCTTATGATAATTGAGAATTTGCAATTCTTCATGAAATGGTAAATTTTAGGGTTATATATATATATATATATATATATATATATATATATATATATATATATATGCTTTTAATTATTGTATAATAAGTAAATGTTAAATTAGATCTTTTTATTTTTATTTTTCTAAAATATGATATAATTGTTCTAGACTTTATAAAGTGACAAAATATGGATTTTGATTCATGTAAAAAATTATCTCTTTCCAAAATCTGAAATTACTACTTTTTAATAATGTTAATTTTAAGGTAGTCTAGAAGGAAGAAAAAAAAACATGTCACAGGCTATCATATTATAATAGCAACTCGAGTCTAGAGGGCATTTATTTCACATCATGTCGAATTCTCTTTTATATTTGGAAATATGGTGGGAAAAGGATATCCTTAGGAAAATGTAGGTATTTATTTTCTATCACATTTGTAACTGTTATTTTTACTTATTTTTATTTAAACTGTTTTCAATTTTAGAAAATATTAAAATGTAATGAACCACTAAAATATACTTACAAATAGCATTCTTAGTTATAATATTCCAAGAAATGTAACATGATACGGGAAACAAATGCCCCTTGACAGGTGTTGTCTAAGATACTCAATTTCTATTAAATATATAAACAGTTAAGAGCGTTAGATGACAATACAAACTAAAACAATGATTTTCATATGTTTTTAGGGATGAAGATGAAAGGATTTTTTTTACAAGGACTATAATCGAAATTTGCTCATTTTACTTAGACTAAAAATATATTTAATCCTAAAGAACGTTTGTTTCATAAAATCTTGTTAGCTTCTCAGAAATGTTATTTTGAGGAATATTAGATGAGAATTACATTCTTAGATATTTCAAGAAAAATGTATTTGTTGAGAATCATTTTTATAATTCACTGAATATTTAAAATATATGTTTGGTTCACATGAATTTTTCCTAGAAATATGTTATATTACTAAAATATCCTTTTAGAATTAAGAAAATTATTATATTTTATATCAACAACCAAGCAGCATGATTGATCCTACATGAGGCCAACGTCATGCATATCATTCAAACATACGTATGTGAAATTAAATTCAAACTTTAAACACAATTGAAGATGCTTTAATTTTCACCTAAAGGATAGGAAACAAATGGAGAAGAATCATAGAGAAAGATGTATTTACACAATGAAAATATGTCGGGAATGATAGGAAAGTAGAGAAATAGTGGATAATGCATATTAGCAGCAAGGATATAATAGTATTTTGTACACAATAAATCATATTTCCACCACACAAGAATTCACATTCTCATCCTCTTTCATTGAAATTAAATCAATATAACATAAAATGAGCATGAGAATCTCATTTTCCTGTAAATAAAACATGCTTGAGAAAAAAAAATTATTACCTTCTAACAAACATGAAAAATATATTTCTGAAAATCCAATAAGATTATTTGAAATAAATGTTACCTAAATTTTATTTATAATTAAAACACATTATTGTAACAAAAGAGGTGGCATACGAAAGTTTTAAAATGCAAGATAATAACATACAATATTAGAAAATAAGATCCTAATAAAAATGCTAACTTAAATCTTCAAGACCAGAGGAATTGAGTTGAATGGACGAGAATTTAGATTCAATACTCATTACCATCATTATAAAATAAATAAATAAACTAAATTTAAAAAATTAATTGTAATATGTTTTTGTCGCTGTGATATTGGTACAGAATATTATTAGTTTTATTGATATTTTTTATTTATAATTCTCAAATTCAAAATCTTATTTAAAAAAATCAAATTAAAATCAACTAATGTCTCATAGTTAACTAAATGTAAAATTTGACATCGTAACAGTAAAATCGAAGTATCAAATTTAACATATAATATTTTTAGGGTATATAATTCGATAAATGTGAATAATTTTCTTTTGATTATTTGGTAAAGGTGATCACACGCATGAATTGACTCTTAACACCACCAATTGTAATATGTTAAAACGAAAATTTAAATATATTTTTTAAAACAAACAATGAAAGAGTGAATAAACAAATTAGTTAAAAGAAAATTCCTCAGGCCACTTGTCACAATCCCATACCATTTCACTGAAATTTCCATCATACATACATATTTGAAGGTCTTCTTTTAGCTTTACATACACATCAATCATGACCTAATAGGCCTATATTTATTTGGTACCATAACCTGTACAATATGTTAGTTGTCTCCACTTTATCCCCCACTATAGCAACCCATCTTTTTCTCCTTTTTTAATTTTTCTCTTTTCAAATTCTTGGCTGAGGTCATCGAAATTTGTTGTGATTGGATCGATTAGGATAAGCTCCATCTCCACATGACTCAGTCATCATCATTTTCTTCCCCTGTAATACTAATTTTCTTGAACACCTAAGAGTCCGACCCAGGTTTCATAAGAAACCCATTTGTTTATTTAATTGGGTTTTAATATTTAATAATCTCCAAATCTTCTTACGTTCCTTGTCAAATGCATAGTGCTGTTTGTTTGTTCTTTTATAAGTCTATATGCTGCCTTGTCTTTACAATTGTAGAAAAATTAACACTTCAACAAATAAAATTATTCACACTAAAAAATAATCGTGATAATACAATAAATATTACACCATAAAAAAATAATAACAAACATAAAAATTTAACATGATTTGATACCTCTTATCTATGTTCATGGGTCATCTTAAAAAATATTTCATCATCACAAAAATAATTATAAAATTGTAATTCATCCCAAATAATAGAATGATACACTATTAACTCATAATTATTTCATTTCGTTTATTTTTATTTTTTTCTCTTTTCCAGTTTACCTTTTGGAAACCGAACAAAAAACAAGAAAGAATCTCATCGTTGAGGTGCTATTCATCTCGAGTTCTTATTTAGCACAGATAATAAATAATATACTCTATTTGAAAATAATATTGAAAAAGATCGTTCAATGTACGTACATATAAATAATAAAAGAATAAAATTTGTAAGTGATGTGTAAATTTCATAAAAATAAAATTAGTGTATTTTTCTATGCTTTAGAAATAGAACAACACGAAAAGACTAGTTATGGCATCCGAATCCGAAATCAGTACACGCCTTATAACAGGAAGGCAATGATCCCAAATAATAAAGGAAAAACTATTTTGTGAACCACTTTGGCCAACGCGTCAACACTATCAGGTGACAAATCAGGTGTATATTAATGTCAAAAGGTCACTGACCAATAATAATGTTATGTAAGAAAAATGAGATGGAATAAATGTGGATATATATAAAATTAAAATAGATATACTGTGGTTAGTTATAGTTCTATTGCACAAGTCTTATATTGACTAATATTTTTGTTATTTTACCAAATACTGCACCATTCTACTGTAGAGGATTTGCTCTCCCGAATTAATTAACTTATGCATTCTCATTTCTCAATAAGCAAAATCATCATGGGCATGGATCATTGGCGACGGATCCCAAGGGGATTACTAGACTAAACTAAACACAAATGAACGATTTCACGTACGCATATTATATATATGGGATTTGCTTTAGCGTAAACAATAAAAAATAAAGAATAAGAATTAAAGATTAAATATTAAATTCTGTGGTATCAGAACAGATTTTCATTATTTGATTATTAGATTCACATTTTTCTTAATTATTTGATATCTGGATATAATTTTTGTTTTCTTGAATTAATCCCGCGCTAGTATACGGTTTTGTTCTCGAAAGTTTTTCACAGTTGGATACAGAGTTATAAGGGACTAATATTGGCCCAGGAGTTTACGAATGAGAAAAGTTTCTATGAAATCTATATATTGATGATTGGTGAATGTCTGATGGTTTATAGCCATTTGAAATTGATATGGATAATATCACATTGCTTTTGGATTCTTTCCATAAAGACTTTGGATTTTAGATATCATGATATATTCAGTTCGACATATATTTTAAATATTGCATTCAATAAGGTGGGTTGATTATATATAATTGATATGTGGTTTTATTATGACAATTTGGAATTAACGAATTATGATTATATATAAACTCGTGTAAAATTGAAAATTGAATTAACTAAGGCATGCTGAACGGTTACGTGGTTGTTAAGGAATGATGTAGACATAAAGTTTTTTGGGTTTGTATTAATGTGTGAAATTTGTAAAAATTTAATATCTTCCATCTTAATTAATGTTTGGTATTTTTTGTTGAATTAGTTGAAACATGTTGATAAAGTAATTTCTACTGTACGTGTTAATTTGATTGAAATTATATAAATGGTTGTAAAATTATTCATGTGAATTGTATTCGATCCAAAAGAAAATATAATTTGGACTAATAATTACATGTTTGTGATGATAGATGTGTAGTGATTATAATGATTGAATTTTTCATGTGAATAATATAGTATCCAAAGATAATAATTATTTGACAAGAGTTATCATTAGATTAATTTTTCATATGAACAATGGAATACCCAAAGACAACTATTGTTTGATAGAACTTATCACTAATGTTTGATCATTGCATTGAGAGTATCACTTGCATTTTAGTCTTTTCAATCCAAAGATTGAGGATTAATGATACCCTAGGTATTATGTTTGGGTCTTTAATTTTACCATAAAGATTAATTGTTATTGTTCTCTCATTAGTAGTTGTTGCTATCACTCTTATTTTTATTACTATTTTTTTGGAATCCTAAACCTACTTTTTTTTAAGGAGTCAATTGAGTTTTGTTTTTCAATTACATGGAATTGGACGAATTGGTATTTTTTAAACTACGAATAAATGTAATAGGACATAAAATCATGATGCTAGATCAAATTAGGTTGTTCTTTATCATGATCTTGGATCAAACCAAGTCATTCTTAGAATATGAAAAGGAAGAGAGTTGAGGATATATATTGCATAAACTTGTTCTCAATTAGGAAAGAAACAAAAGAATAAGATTAGGATTTTACCTAATACTTTTGTAAGAAGGTGGAACATATGAAGTAAAATTGTCCCAAGTACAATATTTGGTGTGCGAAGAAGGGTAAACTTTTTATTTTGTGTTTTTTTTAAAGTTAATTTAGTTTTCATATCTAAATATAAGATGATGGGTAGATTTTGGTGCTATTATTCATATAAGTATGATTTTGCAAGGTTGCTTGTGGAGTTATTTGCAAAGTACTATTAGTGGGTATTTCATTGGATAAGCTGAAAGGTCTAAAGGTTATAGGTTTTATTGTCCATATCATATTACTAGGATTGTGGAATCAATAAATGTCAAGTTTCTTGAAAATGACTTGATCAATGAGAGTGATTAATTGGGAGACTTAGATTCTGAAATTGATCATATAAAGTCTCAATCTTCCACATCAAGTGAAAGATTGGTTGTAATTCATACCCCTCTAGTTCAAAGGGATGATGAACAACAAATGACTAGCATTCCACAACCTATTGTTGATAATCTAGTAGATCAAGTTGATCATCAAATTCCTGAAAATGATGAACAACCAGTTGAACAACATGATTCACAAGAATATATTGATGCAACATTAAGGAGGTCTACTAAAGTAAGAAAATCAGTTATTCTTGGTGATTATATTGTATATTTGCAAGAATCTAACTATAATATTGGAGCTGAAAATGATCTTGAAACTTTTGATCAAGCCATGAGTTGTAAAAATTCAAATTTATGGTATGATGCCATGAAGGATGAAATGAACTCCATGCAGAGTAACAGAGTTTGGAACCTTGTAGAGTTGCCTAATGGGGCAAAGGCCATTGGTTGTAAATAGGTCTTTAAGACCAAAAGGGATTCATTAGGCAACATTGATAGATACAAGACAAGACTTGTTGCTAAGAGATTTACTCAAAAAGAAGGAATAGATTACACAAAGACTTTTTCTCCTGTATCTAAGAAATATTCTCTTCGTATTATCTTGACATTAGTTGCTCATTTTGACCTTGAGTTGCAAAAAATTGATGTGAAAACAACCTTTCTTAATGGTGATTTAGAGGAGGAGGTTTATATGAAACAACCTGAAGGTTTTTCATGGGATAATTTCTTCATTTGGTTTTGATGAAAACCCCATGGTTCAATGCATGCAAGTGGGAGTATAATATGTTTTCTTGTTTTATATGTAGTTGATATTTTACATGCAGTCAATGATCAAGGTTTGCTACATGAAGTGAAACAATTTCTCTCTAAGAATTTTGACATGAAGGATATGGGTGATGCATCTTATGTCATTGGCATTAAGATTCATATAGATAGACCTCGAGGTATTTTAGGTCTATCACAAGAAACCTATATTAACAAAATTTTAAAGAGATTTTGGATGAAAGATTGTTCACCAAGTGTCTCTCCTATTGTGAATGGTGATAGGTTTAATTTGAACCAATGCCCAAAGAATGACTTTGAGAGGGAGCAGATAAAAAACATTATGTATGCTTCATTTGTTGGAAGCCTCGTCTATGCTCAAGTATGCACAAGGCCTAACATTGCTTTTGTAGTTGGAATGCTAGGAAGATATCAGAGTAATCCAAGTATTGACCACTGGAGAGCTGCAAAGAAAGTGATGAGGTACCTTCAAGGGACCAAAGATTACATACTTATGACAGACAATCTAGATGTGATTGGTTATTCATACTCAAACTTTGGTGGTTGTGTTGATTCTCGAAAATCAACATCTGGGTACATTTTCATGATGGCTAGTAGAGCTATTTCGTGGAGGAGTGTTAAGCAGGCTTTGACTACTACTTCTACCATGGAAGTTGAGTTTATCTCTTGCTTTAAGGTACATCACATGGTGTATGGCTTAAGAGATTCATTTTTGGGCTAAAGATAGTTGATACGATTTCAAGGCCTTTGAGAATTTTCTGCGATAACTCAATTGATATCTTTATGACTAAGAATAACAAAAGTGGAAGTTGAAATAAGCACATAGACATTAAGTACTTAGCCGTTAGAGGAAGAGTAAAAGACAAGAAAGTGATCATTGAGCATATAAGCATTGAGTTGATGATCGCTGATCCTTTGACTAAGGGCATGCCACCGTTTAAATTCAAGGATCATGTAGAGAGAATGAGACTTTGTTCCACTTTATGATTGTACACATATAGATTAGAGTTGAAACTTTTATATTGTGATATTTTCTTATATTTAGGTGCATATTTATTTATTTGAGAAAAATTATGTTTTGGACCAAGAATAAATATTGGGTATTCATTAAGTTTTATTACCACCTTGAGTATACTACTCATAAGATAAATTCAACCTAAAAAGAAAAAAAAATGATTTGCAACTAATTAAAAAGACTTTATTTCTTTTTCCATCGGTGGTCGTGGGTGGTGGACGAGGAGTTTTTAGGGTGGTTTGGACGGAGTTTTGAGAGAGAAGGGTGTGAAATCGTGTTTCTCACACTGAAAAACGTATTTATAATCTACATATCTCGCTTAGCGAGACAAGCGAACTTGTCTTGCTAAGCGGGAGTCCACTTTTGGCGTTAAGCACGACTTTTCATGCTTAACGCAATTCCTCTTGGGCTGGGATTCACACTAAGCACGACAATTCTTGCTGAGCGCAATTCCTCTTGCGCTAAACACAATAATTCTCTCTCAGTGCAATTCCCTCTAGGGTTGGAATTGCACTTAGCACACTTCTAGCGCTAAGAGAGAGGCCAATATTTTTTATTTGAAAAATCCCAACAGTCAAACCTTGGGAAAATGTCTTAGTAACCTCTAGTCAAAATTTGAAGATAATCCAACGGTTAACGAATTCAGGATCACGATTTTACCGGGATAAGTTTAGGTAAAATTTCAAATCTCATAATTTCAACTTAGGTCAATAAAACTCCAAATAACTCAACATCCACATTAAGAAAATCACACATGACTAATTCACACCATACCTAAACTCATTCAAGTCAATCATATAATCAAATAACACGATAAATACAATTAAATATCTATTTATAATTAGCGATATTTCAGGGTGTTACAACAACCACCTAAACCTATTCCCTCAAACAATTGATGGAAACAGAGTGCATCAATGAGAACGCTAATCATGCATGCACTACTATCTAAACGAGCTTTTACGTTAGTTTTATCGAGAAATTGTCTTAGAATACGTCACATTCGAAGACAATCATGTTTCGAAAACCGTCTAAGAATGTGAGATCGTGTTTCGAAAACGGTCTAAGAATGTGGTATATTCAAAGACGATTTTCGAACAAGACTGTCTTGGAATGTTGCACTTTCAAAGACAGTTCTGTCAAAAAACCATATTCAAATGACCCACATTCTATGACGGTTTCTTGATAAAACCATCATAGAAAGTGTTTTTTTTTATAAAAAAAGGTCATTTCTTTTCATTGTCATCTATATTACAAATTTAGACCAATACTTACATTAATTGACAGGTAATAATTTCTAAAATGTTTAGACTTTTTAGTCATGTGTAACAAAAGAAAGCCCTATATATACAAGCTAGAGCTAAAAGGGAAATCAACATGGATATTTCAACACATCATAATACCATTTTCCTTATTTTCTCCTCCAAGGAAGGCAAAAATAAAAAATAAACATAGTATATACACCATACCCTGGCAAGAGTGAATTTATCAATACAACTAATGAAAAAGTAACATGCTTCACCCTTTGGGTAATCATAGAGTTGTAAGCTTTTAAAATAGTCACAATACCCTCAATGTTGAGTCTTTTACATCTCAGAACACTCAACTGCATAATTTTGTCATAAAAAATACTTAGTAGTAAAATATGGACACAAAATAAAATCTGAATCTGTGTTGAGCACTAAAGTATTCAATGCTCAGAGAAGTTAATGCAATAAAAGTATACACAAGCCAGGAATTATGAATCAGACCAACAATAATTCACATGATACATGAAATAATAATAACTAACATCATCAAAATTACTTTAACGATCCAAGATTTATAAAATTCATATGAATTATTTAACCTGAATGGCATCAACGTAGTCAAAGAAGCTTGCAAGAAGAATTCTAATTAACAGTTGAAGAGTTATATTTTTTATACAAGTTGAAGAATTAATTTGCCCCAACTAGATGAAGGATTAATTTTAATTTCATGAATACCCTTCAAATAATGGGTTTACTTCCTATGCATGCCACAAAAATGTATAGCATGTTTTCTACCAATGCATTAGTTGATACAAAAAGCCAACCAATAGAATATTAGAATAGTTAGGAGGCAAATTACCAACATATTCATACAGTTGGACTCAAACATATGCTGCTTAATTGTTTTTTACAAAAATCAGGCATTCCATATACCTACATGCCTCTAAAATAACCCTAAATTGATTTTCTGTAACGGAAGATAGAAAAAGAAATCCAAAAATAAATACTTATGAATGGCGATGGTGTAAATGTCAAATATTATGGGCATAATCTACAAACGTTCTAAACTATATAAAAAAAGAGTCGAGCAAACAAGTGCCCTAAGGGTAAAAAAAATGAATAAATAAAAAATTACTATCAACAACCACATTGAAAATTGTTTCAACAAGTGCCCCAAATGTATTGAAAATAACAGTCAAGATGCACTAATAATACTCGTAAAAAGTTTTAACGATTGATTCCTTAAGTTATGCCCTAAAGACAGTTTCATCCTACTATAAAAAAAAAAAAAAGCATTCGACATTTAATCAAAATAAAACAACAGCACCAGCTAACGTGATCCAAATTAATTGCTCATATAACCATATTTGCGTACTTTAGATTAACTAAGTTTCAATTTGAAATTCACCAACAGATACATATTGCTAATGCATGCTCACCTTGGTTAACTTGGGATTGCCTTCAAGAATCTGCTTCAAACCATCAAGTCTAACTAAAAGAACATCACAATATGCTAATAATGTTGCATGCTTACTGAGTTGGTGATTTGATGAATAAAGCTATGAAAACAATAAAGAATGTTAGAGTGAACTGTGAAGATTTAAGATAATTTATTAATTAAAATATTCATTATGCAGTTTGGAAAAACTTAACTTCTACTGATTACTTATCATGACAATTTAACATACTGCAAAATCTATCTTTCCAAAAGAAAACAGTGGGTGTAAAACTGACCTTAGTGATATGCATGCAAACACCTTGATTGATATTCCACAGTCGAATTACATGATTGGTATCACATGAGCAAAGAAGGTCCACTTTTCTTGGGTGGAAGTCCAATGACATTAGTTGTTTGGCATGCCCAATAAGTTTGAGCAGAGAACTGGTTGGCTATATCATGAAACAAAAAAACAGTATTAAATTGACTACAAAAAACAAAAGAAGGAGAAAATGTAAACAAGAAATAAAAATTGAAAGCAAGTAGAGGGTAGGATGAAGATGATCCATACTCGAAACAATATTAAACATTTGAAGTTATCAAATATACATAAAGACAACCAAGACAAATGTGACAAGTGACAACTTACTCTGACTGCATCCTATAGTCTCACAGATCTATCAAAGGAAGAAGTTGCAAAGATAGTTGAGCCTAGTCTAAACCAAACATCTGTAACAAGAAGTGAATGTGTTTTTTTAGTAGTTGCACAATCAAAATTTTCCATGTTCCAAATGAAAACTTGTCATCATAAACTATTTCCTTATTATCATTTCACAATCTTGGTAATTTTCGTCCATAAAAAAAAGTTTTTGTAGTGACTTCAAATTTACTATTTTATTGGGGGCCTTAAAACCATGTTTGGAGTAGAATTGTGCATAGCCTTTGACTTTAAATTTATACACAAGGAGATGGCGAAACTTTTGAAGCTTTAGTATATCTAAAGGCAATTCTCTAACAGAAGTTTTCTTAAGATCTAGTGTTTCTAGATTATGCAACTTGGAACCATTGACACCTTTGTGTTCCTTAAGCTTAGATATCTTAAATGATATAGATCAACAACTGCTACTGGAAACTTATTCAAAGGTGCATCTTCATAATCTAAAACACCTAGTAGTTTACAACCACCTGGAAATAGTTTGCCAAGAGATAAATTTTGTCCAACACCAAACATTAAGAGAGAAAGGAGTTGAGAGCCTAATCTATGAATATGTTGTTGCCGATGACATGGTAATGTGTCATGCATCGAAAGCCTTCAAATGTTTTCTGGCCATGCCATGCTTTGTTCTTTGACAAAAAAATACAAAGTTTTTGTCCTTGGACTTCAAAATGATAATCTCCCTTAGAAGATCATGGATTCATAAAGTTTTCACCCTTCCATTAGATGTTATCTCTGCTACATGTATCAAGTTTTTGTTTAGGAGCTCCTTGAGGTAATCATCTACAACATGTTCCTTTGTTTTTCCTTCTTTGGCTTTAATGAATCCTTCTGCTATCCACAAGCTAGCAAATGAATCTTATGCACTGAATCCGATAGTCCTCAGGAAAGAGGCTCAAGTACAAGAAACAATATTTCAAATGGTAAGGTAAATCATACCATACCATGATCAACTAAAACATAATCCATGAATGTTCAATTTACAGTTAAGGAATCAATCGTTAAGAAAATCCACTAAGAATGAAACACATTTTGGAGGTGCACAACCAATCACTTTGAAATGGTATGTTTCTTAATCTTAGCTTCTTTAGTCTCCAAGAGAAACTACTAAATTTGTCATGAATGACATCTAGAAAGGGAAGCCATAAAATTTGCTTGGTGTAATTAAGGAGTAAGAGCTTGTCTAAGAGCTTTTTTTTTTATTTTGCATCTCCTAAATGTGGGGTGCTCTCCAGCACTAGAAGCAAATATTTTCTTGCAAGAGTTATATATGGTATTGAAAACTATCACATCGAAAGAGCAAAATATACGATAAAATTTGAACAAACAAATGTAATTCAATTTATTTTTGAAGCTTAAGTACAACAACAAAGCTAAATTTTTCTCCTTCCTCAAAAGTAGTTTCAAGATCTTCAAAGCTTTGCTCAACTCTAAGGTCCTTGCTAATTATCAAACACTTTTGCAATGAATTTTTTCCCGAAAATATAGTATTAATAGAAAAAGCAAAGGTTGGAAATTCCTATCAGCTGCAGAGATATTAGAAAGAGAACATGAGATATAATTTACAAATTTCAAATGTAAAAATCATGGCATTGTAGATTTGGGATAAATTACATTACATACTACCAAACCAAACACTACTTTGAAGTTATACTATGATAAACGAGTAATAGTGAAGTACAAATTTTGAAATTAGTGTCTTAAACACTTTCATAATCAATTGCAAATTAGAAGCCACTATAACTACTTAGATTTACATGTATTATTCAATTAGTTGACCTTTCAAGCAGTACATCAAAGAGTATGATACTAGGGACATAATCACTGTCAAACTAACTATTCCCGAGTACATTGTCTCTTATGATGCATAACTTGTGGTATGCTTCTTGTTGGGCTTGATATTAATATTTTAGTTGATCTTTGTTTAAAGGAATGAAAGAATATAGACAGGTTTATTCAGAGTAGTTGAGGATTCCATTGATGTAGATGGATCTTTCTCACTCTCCACTCTAAAATATGCATTATTTATGCCCCCTTTCTTTTTATCTATTAGCTACATAATTTGCTAGAAGGAACAAAATTAGGAAATACTAGATTTAGCATATGGAAAATATACCTTCTCCACGTATTCAACTACAATTGAGTTGATTATTTTCTTGATAACTTCCTTGAAAACTTTGGAAGGTCCAAGCACCTCTAATAAAATGTTTTTTGGTATCTGTTGAAAACACATAATACAACCATATATTGATTTAATCTTATCTCCTTTATATCAAAAGACTTTTGCATTTGAATTTGCATATATTGAACTAAATTGCATATTACACACATAAGTTGTTCGATACTAGCAAGTACTATTTGGCTTGGAGTTGACATTTCCCTAATCCCATAGTAAACTATGGTGTGCAACATATGATTTACGTATCTGCTAAAGCTTTAAGAGCAACAATGTGATTCCAAATGGGAGTAGAAAATGGAGAGCACCACTTTATGGAGAATGATAAAAGTATAACTTAAGCATTCCATAAAAGCAACAATTATGGATAAAAGTAACCAAGAAATATGGGGAAAAAGCATCAAAATACCATGAAACATATGCAGAAACCAGGAGAATGACTATTATAGCCAATTTTATAGCCTCTACAATTAAGTTTCCAAGAGAAGAATATATTCTAGATATACTTTAGCCAGAATTTAAACATAAGAATCCTAAAATAGTAGTTTGGAGAAACAAAAAAGGAAAAACATGAATTCCCAAAGAGTTTTATATATCACCAAAGAGAATGCATGAGTGTTGTTACATTATTTAGTACCCATCCCACTCCTTTAATGACTAAAGGATATACTTCATGATTTAGTACCCAATGAATGATAGTTTTTAAACATCAGATTAATGTGGTATAAATGTCTAAAGTTAATATAAAACCCAAGTGAGAGATTGTTAGAAATTTTATAATTCCTAATTAATTAATGTGGACTACATATTAAATTATAATATTTATATTATCTATTTACATTTTTTATGGGCCCAATATAAATGATTTAATTTGGTAAACATATTAGACTATTAACAGAAAATTGATATGGGCTTAATGAGCGAAAACCAGTTTAGTCCATTATAATAGGAACCCTAATAGGTAAAGAAAATTGATATGGGCTTAATGAACGAAAATCAGTTTGGTCCATTATAATAGGAACCCTAATAGGTAAAACTTGAGGTATGGTTATGGTCCTCTATATATCAAATCAGAAACGGTTTTCTCCTCTCCCCACCTGAAGAGAAAACGAAGGTATCATAAGGAGTAAGGAGATTTGATTGAGAAAAATCACTGAACCAATAGTTCTTAATCACTACTTCTTCCGTTGCGTCTCAATTAGAATTATTTTATGGATCCAGGTATTCATAAAATTCTTCTTAATAATCTAACATAATATGTTCATTGTGATTATTAATATTTTATAAGGATCCCTTAAAATTACAACATTAGACTCACACTTAAGTTTATGTTACTACTCCAAAGAAAATTTTAGAGAAATATAGAGATAAGTATAAGTAATTGAAAGAAGTATATAGAACTTTCTCCTCAAGTATGTGAAATTTTATCTTGATATATTTAGAACTCTTTTTTAAAGCCTATAAAAATGGGAGATATTGCAATTTGTAAATTAAGTCAAAAATCAAAGTATTTCAAAAATAGTAAAAATTAGTCTTCTTTTAAATATCCTCTCCTCCATTTCTCTCATATTTTCTATAATCTTCTCCTTTCCAAGAGTAACACACTCCCTCGTACTTCATCTCGCATTGCCGAGGCCCGTTGTGTTAGCGTCCTCCATATAATAATGAGAACGACGAGGTGCGTTATCATTGAAAAACGAGAATTAATAGTTATAATGAGATTAACCTTGAAGCGAAAAAAAAAATGATGAGATTAATCTCTAGAGACGTAAATATTAGTTAAGTATATATGTGCGTGAAAGAAGAGACTGATAAGACTAATTACTCGACGTAGAGGTGAACGAAGTGGTGGTTGTGTGAGAGAAGGAGTGAAGGTTGCTTTATAGCGTTGCCAGGGACGAGGAGGACCATCATAGGTGCGAATTAATAAATTGCGGAAATTACTGATTTGCTCTTTCGGGGGAGTTGTGAGATTGCGGGAGAATGGGTAATTGTTGGGAAGTTTAAGGGGTATTTTTGGAAGAGTGTGGATGCTTGTGCTTCGCGTGTGTTGGGTGTGGTCCCAAAACACTTTGACATGTTTCTGATCCATGGTGGCGCCAGTGCTGCACACGGTGCAACTTTTTCGTATATAGTAATACTTGTGCTATGTGCTTGCGCAGATGCATTTTTAAGCCATTACTGTATAAAAAATAAACTCTACTTAAGAAAACAATATTAATGTAATATTTATATAGATATGTAAATAAATATAGGATATGAGAAAAAGAATTTTGCAAAAAGAAAATTAAACTTGAAAAGAAATATATATGTATATATATATATATATATATCATTTAATGTTATTAATATAATATTTATATAAATATATAAATAAATAAATTTTTGAATAAATAAATAGTTAGTTCGATGTTAAGAAATTATTTTTTGTTAATTGTGGGAAATCTTAATTCTCTTCCCATTAAGCAAATAAAATTATTTGATGTATTGTAAGAATATCTAATTATGTTATAAATTAAAATACATAATTTAAAAAGTGAAATTTTTATCTCAATATCGTGTCACTCTTTTGTAAATTAGAATTATATCAATTTTAATATTATTTTTGCTTGGTTTTCTCCATGCCTAGCATGTCTAATATAATAGCATAATGCTTAGGTGATTCTTTATTTTTATTATTTTTTGGTAGGTGATTTGTATTGCTTAATTTCACTAGCACGTGTTATTTATATTTGCCATCTATTATTATGATGTACTGGTGTTTCGAATTGGACATACCTTATGTCTAATGTGAGTATTTTTTAAAACTTAAATATGATTTTGATCTTAAAAAATATATAGGATCATTTTGAGTCTGATGCTTTTTTTTATTATTATTTTAGTACTTGAGTTTGTCTTGATAGTGTGTTTTATGGGCATTCCTATTGGTTAACTGGATTGGCATGATGTACCGACCAGTTGTTTACCATTTTAATTTCTCTTGATGCACATGGTATCGTGTTATCATATTTTGGATGATTGCTCTCACAGTATACTTCTGTCATTTTGGTATTGGATTGACCAACAACCACTTTTAACTTCAAGGGTTCGAGTATCTTTTATAAGAATTGAAACCAAGTGCTGAACACAAAATAATCCACCACCCCCCAATCTCCCATGTGATCCTTCTCCTTTCCTTTGGTTTGGGGCGCCAAACACTGTACATGCACTTTGCCAAACTTATTTTGTGGTCCACCAGCTATTTGGACTGCTTACAGTGTGTGGTTGTTAACATGTTAATTGTTACCTTTTTATCCTGTGGTTGTTAACATGCGATAATATGAACCGCATGGTATTCTAACAATACTTATACCCCTTAGTTTGGACATATCTTAAATACTAGGTAGGTGAGTTAATTTTGCATGAACGTAACAGAAGCCGGTGGTCATATGTTTCTTAACTCATTCAAAGAATATAGAGTTAAAACTTAAAAGTTCCAAAGTTTTCTCATTAAATCTCGTGATTTAACTCTTGCTATTGAGACAAGACAACAAAACTAGCCATTGCACAAGCGTAATGCTTCATGGTGAAACAAGGCTATTATTGCCTTACTGGTGTGGATTTTTATGTTGGTCTACAAGCAATCCACATGTACTTTCCCAGTAGCTGAAAATTTGGTTACTTGACTGGTGAAACTAAGGCACCAGCCAAGTCTAAACTCCATTATGCTGTTCAGGATGCTGAACACTCCATGAGTATGACATGGCTAGTAAACTCTATGAATGAAGACATCAACAAAAAGTAATGAGATGCACTCGGATATGGATAAGAAATTTAAATCTATGAACTAATCCTGAAGAATGGAGAAATCTGACAAGATGGCATGCAGTATTTAAATACCTATAAGATAACTGGAGCTATTTATTGATTATCAAAGGAAAATACCTATATATGCCAAGCATTGTAATAAGATAGTCAGAGAAGGAAAATTCTTCATAATTCCTGGTCCAGACGAGTGATAAGCAAGAGTCATTTGGTGGTGCGTTTATAGATGAGTTGTATCTTTTAGGGATTATGAAGTAACACAGGAGTTCTCTTTTACCTTTTTAACTATATTTTTTTTCCTTTGGTAAAATATAGTTATAAATTATGAAACTAAAGTAAGGCTTATAATTAATCTCAGACATGAAGCAGAGGTTTTGCTTGTTCCATTTTTCTATCCTTGGTTCCTTTCTTTATCTTCATATATTCATTTTGGTTAGCTATTTTGTGGTCGGTAAGCATAGTAATAGTAAATTCCATCGTTCATTTATTAGTATCTCTTGTCTCTGCCATACTCAAATGTTCCTGACTGTAATGGGTCAATTGCAAGAACTTCAAATTAAGAAGTCTGAAGTCTGAACATACCACATGATTGATGAAACAAAGGAACCAAAAGTACATAAATCCAAGGAACAAAGCTTAAGAGTTAAGACTTTTATGCAACTATGTAACAATAATCAATTTTAATATGTTTTACCATTAAAATTATAATTATTAATCCAATAAATTACCAATCAATAATTACTTAATTCAAATTTTGATCAAAAGTTTTATCATACTGGCTCTCACAAACCAATAGTTTCCTAAGAGGTTGAAGCCAAAAATCTTCAAGATACAACACAGGACTGTTTAATCTTTATAAAGCTATAGCAGTTCCAGAATCAAAGTCCAGCCTTTCTAATTGATACATGTGCAGCACAATGCCCACAAGAGAATTGCCAAAGCCGAAGCCATAGAAGCCATTGCATAATACCCACAAAGCCTAGAAAATCTTGACTTATTGAATGCCACAAGTGCATTGGTGGCACCCGAGAAGGCGAAGATTATGCATATTATGAAGGCATGGAATGTTCTCGGGCGACCCTTGAAGACTATGGTGGGAACTGGATTGTTGTCTATGTACTCATAAGGAAGCTGAAGGAGGATGGTGATCACTGTGAAGCAAATCCCCAAGACACACTCTAGAAGGGTGTAGTGGGGAATTGAGGCTAAAGTGGTTTGATAAATTGTTTTCTCTTCGAAAGTCATTGTTGTAAAGAAAGAAAGAATGCAAGGAGTTTGAGGAGACCAATTAAGCCATGTTGGATGGTGTGGATATTGTGAAGTAGTATATGTATATATATAGTATAGTATACAACTAGCACCTTTCACACTTAATTCATGGAAATTTGTGAGACACTTCTTGGAAACTTGTGGGAAGGTTTTGAAATACACGGTGGAAGAGGGTGAATATGGTGTCTCTTTCACATGAAACTTCAAGGAATTTGGTGCCAAAGAAAAAAAAAAAAAAGATGTGAGGATATTAGAAAGTTGAGATGGGGTCCAAAGTAAGGAGCATGAAGGAGTGTCGTGGACTTTTTGGCATAGAGGAAGTTTCCTCTCTAATTACTACAACATAGAAATTGGGTGTGAAATGTGATTGTGATTGTGACTGTGACATCTCTTTTGTTAATGGGAGCTAGATGAAAAGATATTCCTGAAGACTAGGTTCATCAAATAGGTAGGGGTCATCTATGTGATTAATCAATTATATTGGTTGTGCTAAATCTTAAATACTTTCTAAACCACCACTTGTGTATCGACATTTACCTATTTCATTTGTACCATAAAGTGAACAAGTTGAGCCCTTACCCGGGGTTCACGTTCACGTTCTCTCTCTTCTTCTTTTTTTGTCCCCTTCTTTTCCTTTAAAGTAGAAGGAATATGTCTATGAATAAGGAACAAGGTTGGAGCATTTACTTGAAGTCAAGATAATTACTTAAGGTTGTGAAAATCGATTGTCTCATACATTTGGATAAACATGTTGGACAAAATATTTTTGATACCAGGTTAAAACTTTACAAGTCCAACCCAGCCTTTATATGCCATTGGGCGAAGTTGCTAGATCACTGGCCTACGTTTTACTAAAAAAATGAATGTTTAGCCTAATTTAATAATTTTAAGTTAAAATAATAGTTAATACTATTTTGTTTATAAAAAATCAAGCCAATGAACTCACTTCTTCTAATATAAGAAAAATTTATTAGATAGTTCGAATCCATCATGTATCTATTGTATATGATTCTGATCAATTTATATGTGATATATATTTAAGTTTTTTTAATTTGTAGACTAGTCAACTTTAAACATGTTAAATTTTCAGGCCAAATTTGATTGAGCCCAAATTCAACTGGATTTATATTTCAAACTTAGTCCACAAACTTTAGCTGGCTAAAGGCTAGGTGCATCAAGCAATGGGTGTTGCTAGGTGCACCAACATTATTGTTTGTGCATCCAGAAATTTTAAATAATTCTGTAAATGCCCTTGCACTTTCTTCTTCCTTTATAACTTGCTTTTTAACGTTTTTTTTAATTTATGCTCCACTTTCTTGTTTGCTTTCTTTGTTTGGTGTAGGTTTTTTATTGTTGAGAGAGGTGTCGCTTCGGAGATGAAAGTGTTATGGAGGTTCGTTGGTGGTAGTTTGATTGTTAACTGACGCTGTTGGAGGTATGCCGTAAAATGTGTGTTTGCATGATATACGGATTAAGTAATTTGTAAGTTTTAATATAACTTACGGATTATATAATCCGTATGTTTTATACGGATTATGTAATCCGTATGGTTTATATGGATTAGATAATATATATGCTTCATACGGATTAGATAATCCGTATAAAATCATATGGATTACATAATCCGTATGTTTTATACAGATTTTTAAATATATTAAAATTTTAAATTTTTTTAAATTATAAATATGTTAGTATTTATTGTTTTAAATAAAAATTATTTGTTTATATGTTTATTTGAAATATTTTCTGTGTGTAAATTGATAATTAATTTGTAATTATTTTTTATATTTTTAAAATGGTAAGACTTGTAAGATAATTTATAGTTGTAATTTATAGATAATTTATTTGAGTTTATGTGGTCTAATATTGATTGTTTTGTGTAGTAATAATTTGATGAATTAGAATTAAGTTGAATAAAATAATTTATTTGACTACATATGTTGTGGTTATAACTTTTTATGTATTATATGGTTATGAATTGTAAGTAAAAAAAAGTTGATGTTATTGGTTTTTAATATATAGGGTTATCAATTTTAATGTTTATAAAATGGTATGCAGTAAAAAATTACGTAGAGTTTTGTGTGATAGTATATGTACAGGTGCGGTTAGGTGTCGTTTGTTTCTGATGTTGAAAATTTTGAATGTGTTGTTAAGATGAACAAAAATCAATGGATATATGACAGTATAATGTCTGAAGAAGTTAATATGAATGATGAAAATAAAGACGAAGCTGGTGTGAATGAAGAAGAACATGTTGATTGTTTTGAGGCGTTCAATACTTATCAGGTAATAATGTGATTTATTGTTATTAAATTAATAAAAGGAATGTCCCTTTGAAGACTAAAATTGTGTGGCTTGCATTGTAGGTGTTTGCTACCCAAGATGATGTTTTGTAGAGGGTTCGATTAGTCGCTTATGAAATTGGATTTGTGGCGGTAATTATGAGGTCAGACACAAACACTGGTATGAGAGGAAGAACTTCATTTGTATTAATTGGTTGTGAAAGGAGTGGTCAGTATAGGTCTAGGAAGAAAGATTTTGTTAGAAGAGATACTGGCAGTAGGAAATGGGGGTGTCCCTTCAAGCTTCGTGGGAAACCAGTGGTTGGAGGGCAAGGTTGGATGGTGAAATTAATATGTGGGAGTCACAATCATGAATTGGCCAAGTCATTAGTTGGAGATCCGTACATTGGTCAATTGACTAAGAATGAGAAGATAATTATTGTTGATATGACAAGCACTGATGTGTATAACTCATACGAATCAGATGATCCGTATGCGTTATAGGATCATATAATGCATACGGATCGTTTGGAACCAAAAACAAACAAGCAGCCATTAACGAAGAGCACGAAGCTTACCTCGATGGCGGAAGTGGCAAAGATCAGTGGAGACGTCCTCAATGCCGACAACAAAAGCACTCAACGACGAACGACGCGGAGGAAACCAAGGAAGACGAAGCAAGAAGAAGAACGCGATGAGTGAAGAAGAAGAATGCGCAACGTGAGGGGAAAAGGAGATGACGACGTACGGATATGGAAATGAATAGTAGCACGCCGCGATAGGGTTTTTAAACTTTAAGTGAAGGGCATTTTTGCCACTTCACTTAAATTGTTGGGTGCACCTAGCAACACCCCAAAGCAATTAAACTTGACCCATTTTAATATACATATTTCCTATAATTACTAAAAAATAGAGATATTCTAGACCTCACTGCAAAGAATAAATAGTATTTTTTATTAAAGGATAAATAGTATGGATATGATTTATGAATTCTATTGCATGTGGTTCTTTTTAGATAGGACTCTCATTCGCTTCCCTTTTTAATCCCCAGTCATTCGTATCCCATTTCAATGACCTTATGGAACGAAAAAGTATGCAAGTGGAATATTGCCTTATGTATGGACTTGCTAGGCAACTTCGTTAGAGACATTTGAAAGAGAATTGTGGGCTATGGACGAGACAAGCCAAACCAAGGTATCCACTTTGTATTAATTTCTTTATTTAGTTTTCCTTAACCATATGCAAAGGTCGACTTTGAGATTGTTGGTGTCATGAGTGAATAGAGAAAATTATACCTCATAATTATTTATTTTTTTTGTCAGCTATCGAGATATCGTGGGTATCTCTTAATACATTGAATCATAAACTAATTTCGCTTGCATCATGTGACTGTTGTTGGTTTAAGAGAATTATTCATATAAAAAAATCAAATACAAGTTCTTCCATTAAATAGATTCTTTTTGCATATGTAAATGCAATGGTGTCACTGTGTCAACCTTATGGGTTTCATAATCATTTAAATGTTGTCATTCTTTCATTTTTTATGCAAAAATAATTAATAATATCCATTTATAATAAAAAAAAATTTAAAAAAATTATTTTCGATAAAAATTATAGCAAAATTATGTATTCTACCCTGTGACAAATTAGGTATATCGAAAATAAGATTTTAACATTTCAACTTTGATAAACATCTTAGTAAATTCAATAATAGCATGGATAGTTAATGTAATTTATAAGTTGTACATGAGTTAGAAAAAAATAATTAAATGATTTCAAAGAATTCAATATCATAAAATTTGATTTTTATTCAATTATTAAAAACCTCTCTCATGACTTTTAAATCTTCAAATAAAATTTCACAAACAAGATCATAGGAATTATCATATTTTTTTAAAAAAAAAATCAGTTTTTATTATTTTCTTTATGTTCCCACCTTATCTCTCAATATATTTTGTTACTCACACTACTAGAAAAGCGTTTTTCTATGACGCAGGTTTTACGACGGTTGTATAAAAACAGATGTTGTAAGTAAAGCGGTGACATTTTTGTAAATAATTGAAAAATTTTAAAGACGATTTTGATAAACCCATCTTTGAAAACGCATTACGACATCGGTTCTTGTAGAACCGATGTTGAATGCGAAAGGGAATGTGAACCGCGCACCTCTCTTAGTCCTAGCCTTATTTTAATCACTCTTCCTTAGTTTTGCAAATTAAAACCCTAAAGTTCTAATGCGAACCAGCACCATTTCTCTGTTCACCAAAATCCAACAATGGGACCGCCTGATTCCGGTGACTTCGGCCCTCACCTTCATGAGCACCTTCGGGTGCAATTCGAGCAACGCCACCGCCCACAGAAGTGACGAAGTGGACGCATCCTGCGCCGCGAAAAGGAAGTCGAAGAGACAGCCACCGATCTCGGCGTCAATGGAGAACGGCGATAGCCACCAAATAGAATCTTTTTAAAACTTGGGGTCCAAATTGAATCTTTTGAAATAATTTGGGAACCAAATTGATAATTAAGTTTTTTTTCTTAAATATGCTTTAGGTCCCTTATAAATGACCGATTTTTGTTTTAGGTCCCTAATAAAAAAATTTGTTGCATTGGATTCCTGATATATCAAAAAAATTGTTTTTGAGTCTCTATCATCAATTAAGTGATGATGTTGTTCCATTTGAATCACGGATTCTATTGGAAATATTTATTTACAATGTGTCACATCATCACTTAACTGACAATAGGGATTCAAAACAAAAGTTTTGATATATCAAGAATCCAATGCATCAAAAAAATTTATTAGAAACCTAAAACAAAAATCAGTCATCTATCAGAGGCATAAAACATATTTTAGCTTTTTTTCTATTTTACGTTGATTCCTTTATTCAACTTCAATTGGATACTTTAATTGAAAATTTTGACTGAAAATTTTGTGCTTTACCTTAAAATTTAAGACTTCTTCGAATTACTCTGCTCCTCGGCATAAAGGTAATGTTTAATAGAAAACTTCTAACACCCTAAAAAATATAACTCAATTGTGTGTTTGTGGGATTTAATTATGAAATAATTAAGATTCTTTGTTTTAACTAAGGAAATATATACTTTAAGTAATTAAATATAATTAGTAATTGATGCGTAAAATATGTTCGCTCAGGGCAAGCGTACCCTACGTGCAGTAACAATAGACTTAAGTCCGGATATCATACCCAAAGGACTAGTCGTGTTTCTGTAATAATTTAATTTGTAATAAACTAAACAATTTGGTTTTAACCAATAGTTGAGAAATGTGTTCAATTACTTTGTTGGAAAACAATACTCTAGAGCAATCAGAAACAGTGCAATGAACTTATCAGATAAGAAAGCCTATGGCTATGATTAAATCTTGCCATTGAATTCCCCAAATTATATGTTAATTGAATTTTCAATGTTTATCAATTCCTGACTCCTAAGGTTGTTAAAAGGTTTTGGCCAAACACTTCCAAAGGTTAATCGTCATTTAAGAAATAAATTACTAGAAAGCATAAGCGCATAGACAATGATAATTAGAAATAACTAAAATATGTTTGGTCAATAGTCATTCTAAAGGATTCGGTTGTTCTATAATTCCATTATTCATATGAAGCTAATCACAAATGCACAAATAACTAAAATATATATTGATCAATTCTAATGAGAAACTAAGCATGATAGAACAACATAACTGACTAAATAAAGATAATTTCAGTTGAGTAGACTGAGGTTCATCTGTAGATTACATCATAACCCTAGAAAATAGAGGTTTAGAAAGTCATGGGTACAAACAAGCAAAACAATAACCTCATATACATGAGAAAGATGACGGAATAAGAAAAATTACAACCAAAAGCCTTTGGAATCTTTTGTGCATTCTTCCCATCCAAAAGAGCTCTCGCACCATGCATTGGTCACTCACTGAGTAAATGGAGTGTTTGTGTGTGTGTGTGTGTGTGTGTGTGTATTAGTTTTTGTACCTATGTCATGCCCGGGATATTGTTTTGGTCATTATTATGTATATCTTATTCTATAAAGTAAAAGATTTTTTATTTTCTAAACACACACACAATCAAAAAAACTAAAACATAGAACATTACTAATTTTTAGAAATATAAATTTAAATATTCAGTTTTTATTAGGTTACAAAAATATGAAATTGTAATTGTAATAAATAAAATTTAAAGGCAAAAACAATTTAAATCATTAATGAAAAAGCTTCATGTCCACAATTGTAAGACAATGCAATCACTACAAGAAAAAATGGTTTTAACATCGCTTCGTTAACATCGATTTTTGATCAAACCGATGTTAACAAAAACACGGTGGCATATTCGTAAATAACATGAGTTTGTTAACATCATTTTTTACAAACCGATATTAACGAACTCATGCTAACATTGGTTTTTGAAAAACCGATGCTAACGAAGTCATGTTAGGCAAATTCTAATATTATATATATAACCACATCTGGTCACAACACCCACCACATATTAGGCAAATTCTATATTCCCCCAATTGATCCATGTCCTATTCCACCAATATAACAACATGCTAATTAAAGTAGTATTTAATTTTAGAAGTAGGCCCATATTACCCCCACACTAATCCTTCAATTGTCCTATAATAATATGTTTTAGCACTTATTCTCACAAGCCATGTACCTTCCAAACCTATACTTCAAATTTTTAGTGTATAAAAGAATAATTAATTAACTTCAGATCTGTGATAAGCCTAAGGTGAGGAAACAATGGAAACCAAAGCAAGTGAAACAACCTAAGGCTAATGTGGAATCTAAGAAGGAAGAGGTTGATGATAGAGGGTCTAATGCAGTGGGAAATGATAACAATGTTAAAGCAAAGACCAATATGGATATTGCAAGTACTTCTGCTGAGACTCCTTCTCCAGTGGTTGAGGATATCAGAAACAAGGATGTCGAAGCAGTTGTGGAAAAATGGATTGAGGTAATTAGAAGTGGTAGAGAAAGAAGAAAAAAGAAAGTTAATGATAGTTCTGCAGGTTCGGTCTTATGTGATAATGGGTTTGATGCTCTAGAGATTTTGAAGGATCTCATAGAGTTTCAAAACACTGGTCAATGATTATTTCTTGGAATCTTAGGGGGCTGAATAAAATGGGGAACTTAAGGGAGACTAGCTCCCGTCTCCATAACCTTCACCCCAAAATTTCAATTCTGTTAGAAACTAGAGTAAAGTGTGATAAAGCTAAGAAAGTTAGAGACTATCTTAACCTCAGAGGTAAGTACCTTGACAATTATCAAGCTCATTATAATGGCAGGATCTGGATTTTTTGGGATGACAGTTATAAGGACATCAGACTGGTGAAGTGTACATCTCAGATGATACACTGTGGAGTCTATGATGTTAATGGTAATTTCCAAAACTGGATGACAGCCATCTATGCTATGAATCAGTTGGACCAAAGAAGGAAGTTGTGGGAAGACTTGGAGCACATTCATAATAGCCAACAAGGGCCATGGTTCCTTATGGGTGATTTTAACAACGTGACAAAGTCCATGGATAGGGATGGGGGAAACTTGGTGACTGAGAGAGAGTATGTAGATCTCAGGAATTTGATGGATCATGCTGGGCTTTTTGAGAAGGATAGTACAGGGGAATATTTTACTTGGACAAATAAACATTCTATAGGTACTATCTACTCAAAAATTGATCATGTTCTTGGTAATATTGTTTGGCTACAGGATAATACAGATGTGAAACTAGAGATTCTCCCTCCTAGTATATCTGATCACTATTTACTTTGTTTGTCTGACCAGAAGAACAATAGAACTTTACACACTAAATTCAAGTTTACTAATAGTGTGGTAAAGGTGGCTGGTTATCAGGATATTGTTAGGCAGAGTTGGAATAAAGCTTATGTTGGCAGACCTATGGTTAGACTTTGGTACAAACTTATGAGATTGCAGGCTCCTCTTATCAAATTGAGTAAACAGTTCTCTCATCTTCATATGTCCATTGTTCAAGCTAGGACTGAGTTACTAAAAGCACAGAAGGAGCTAATTGTGGACAGAATGAATAGAGGGAATATTGAGAAGGTGAAGAAGTATACTGATGAAGTGATCTACCTGCAGGAACTTAATGATAATATGCTAAGACAGAGGACGAAACTGGATTGGCTTAGAGAAGGTGATACAAATTCAGCTTTTTTCTATGCCTACCTCAATTCTAGAAATGTAGCTACCCACATTAGTCAACTTCAAAAGGAGGATGGGACTTATATTCAGAATCCTGTTGATATAGAGAAGGAGGTTTGTGAATTTTATGGTAAGTTGTATGGAACTCGAGAACAAAGTGTGAGCATGATTGATATTAATGCTATGAGGGAGGGACCCCAGTTGACTATGGTGCAGAGAGCTGACCTAATTACCCTTGTAACTGTTGTTGAAATAAAGAATGCTATTAAAGGGATTGGTGATCTAAAGAGCCCTGGTATTGATGGGTATGGAGGTAAATTCTTCAAGGCAAGTTGGGACATCATTGAAAAGGATGTTGTAGAAGATGTCCAAGAATTCTTTGAGCATAATGTGCTTTACAAAAGATTTAATGAGACTGTTGTCACTTTGATCCCTAAACATCCTGCTGCTAAAATGATAAAAGAGTACAGGCCTATTGCAGGGTGTTCTACTTTCTATAAAATCATTTCCAAGATCCTCACTACAAGACTTGGGAGAGTTTTGGGAACTATTATTAGTAAAGCCCAGGTAGCCTTTTTTCCAGGCCAGAAAATTCATTCTCATATCTTATTGGCTATGGAGCTTTTAAAAGGGTATAATAGGAGCAATGGTACTCCAAGATGTATGGTACAACTTGATCTACAAAAGGCATATGACATGGTTGATTGGGGTGCTCTTGAAAATATTCTCAGTGAGATAGGTTTGCCAAAGAGGTTTGTTGATTGGATCATGACTACTGTTACCACAGTCTCATATAGATTCAACATTAATGGTATTTACACTGATAAGATAGAGGCTAGAAGGGGCATCAGACAAGGGGATCCCTTGTCCCCCCTTTTGTTTGTGATAACTATGGAGTACCTTAGTAGGCTGCTTTTCAGAATGCAAAAGAACCCGGATTTCAATCATCATACTAGATGTGAAAGGTTGCAGCTCACTCATCTCACATTTGCTGATGATCTTCTGTTGTTCTCTAGAGGAGATCAAGGTTCCATGGAGATTCTTCAGATCACTATCAAGAGCTTTTTGGATTCAACAGGTATGAAGATTAATCCTTCAAAGAGTAGGTGTATTTTGGTAGTGTGTCAGATTTTGTCAAGAACTCAATTCTGCAGCTAACTTCTTATAAGGAGGGGACTTTCCCCTTTAGATATCTTGGAGTCCCAGTGACTAGCAAGAAGCTATCTGTTATTCATTATATGCCTTTGGTGGATAAATTAGTGAGTAGGATAACTCACTGGAGTTCCAGGCTTCTTAGTTATGCTGGAAGATTACAGTTAATTAAAAGTGTGTTGTATGCTATTACTTCATACTGGATGCAGTGTATTTGGTTCCCTAAAACTGTGCTTAGCAAAATCAATGCCATTTGTAGATCGTTTCTCTGGACAGGTGGAAGCACTATCAGTAGAAAGAGTCCAATTGCCTGGGAAAAAGTTTGCAAACCTATTGGTAAAGGGGGTCTGAATGTGCTAGATTTAGAGATTTGGAATAGCATGTTTATGATGAAATTACTTTGGAATATTTGTGCGAAAACTGATGATTTATGGGTTCGTTGGATACACGCCTACTATTTGAAAAATGAGGATATGATGCATAGAATTGTCAAGGGATCAGACTCGGGTATATTTAAAACAATTCTTCTGCAAAGGGATAACATTGGGAACATGCAGAATGTTTGGAATGAGATGTTGCAATCAGGGAGATTCATTGGGAGTAAAGTGTATGGTAACCTGTTGCCTGCCACACCAAATGTAGTTTCGGCCAAGTTAATTCTCCACAATAGAGCAAGACCTCGTGCAATCTTTACATTATGGATGATCTGTCATGGGAATTTAGCCACAAAGGCCAGATTGCATCGGTTTGGAATGTTGAATAATAATCAATGTGTCTTTTGTACTGAGGTTGAAACCATTGATCATTTATTCTTTGATTGTTTTATGTTGAAGAAGTTCTGGGTTGGAATACTTCATTGGCTTGGTATCCATCATACTCCAAGAATTTGGAATGAGGAGATAAATTGGTTTTTGAATTGCTATGGAGGTAAAGGCTGGAAATCTGAACTTGTTAGATTAGCTTTGACAGAAACTGTGCATGAGCTTTGGCTCTTTAGAAATGACTCTTGTTTCAATCAAAGAGATGACAATAGGAATTGTATAGAAAGAATCATTAACAACATAGTGTATAGAGGGTGGTCTAGTCCTAAGCTTAGACCACATATAGCTTTATTGATGTTACAGTAAGGTAGGTTGTTTCTTGGTTGTGGGCTGGATCATTTGATCGCCTTGTTTTGTCTTGATTTTGGATTAATGAAAATTTCTTTGATTAAAAAAAAAAGAATAATTAATTTAAATTTAATAATTCATACAAATTATTTTAACTCTTTATCATTATCAAAATAATTATATAAAAATCAGTTCACCTTATGAAAATATTTTTAATTTTTTAATTTATTTTAGGCTTAAATAACATTTTTGTCCCTATAAAATAGGAGTTTTATTTTTATTTTAGTCCTTTAAATAACATTTTGTAGTGGTAATTGTAATTTGTTGGCACTTTTCCCTTCTTTTTTTTGCATCATCATTACAGCATTGATTGTTATTGCAAGTGACCATCTTCATAGGTACAAATGTCTTTCATAAACTTTTGATGCCTTTTTTTTGTTACAGATGCTTTTATAACTTGTTTTATGTGACTATTACTTTATATAAAATTAATGTTCACCATGAGTGAACCTTCTCGTTTGAAATTTAATACAATGATTCTTCTAGACAGTTTGGATTAATCATTGTATTGAATCTTGAATTGTTTGTTTGGACAATTTAGGAAGAGTCATTTTTTTTAGTAGATTCATACATATAGGTTAACTTTCTTTTCTTAAATTTGATGAAATTTCGGTATAGTGCATTTTACTTTGTTCTCCGAGTGCATACTTGATTGTGGTGGAATTCATGTCACCGCTTTCATGTCATGTACTTAGAGATCAATGCTGCTGAAATTTCGTCAAATCTAAGAAAAGAAAATTAACTTTTACGTATGAATCTACTATAAAAAGATGTCTTCTTAAATGAGATAGGGTCACACCTTCAATGAAAAAGGTGAGGTTTTCATGCATGGAATAAATTTGTGAGTATCATAGAGTTATTAATTAGATGGGTCAAAGTTGAATGAATGCAAGTCCTAAGAACCTTGTGTATAAGGAAGGTGTTGAATAGTTCTTGGAATTTGCCTCCGAAAGAAGTCGACCGGGTGAGGATGGAAAATATTTATGTCCTTGTATAAACTGTTTGAGTAGGAGACAACAAGTACTAGATGACATACGAGAACTCTTTCTGTGTGATGGGATTAAGAAGAATTATACGACATAGGTATGACATAGTGAATTGACAGATATGTAGAGGGGTCCCAAACTAAACCAATTGATGTAGAAATGTGAGATCGATTAGAGGACATGATTTGTGATCTTGGACAAGAGTATTTTCATCAAGCTCATGCCCCTATGTTTGATACATTGGAAAGTGATTCGAAGAAGCCTTTGTATCTAGGGTGCAAGAAGTCATTGACATTGTTTTCAGCGGTGTTAAGTCTGGTTAATGTGAAGGCCAGATATGGATGGAGTGACAAAAGTTTTACTTCACTACTTAAGGTAGTGTATGATATGCTTCCAGAAGAAAACAAGTTGCCAAAAAGTTACTATGAGGTGAAGATTTTGTGTCCAATGGGTATGGAGTATCAGAAAATTCGTGCATGCCCTAATGATTGCATACTGTACAAATATGAGTACAAAGAAATGCATAAATTCCCCAGGTGTAAGGTGTCACGGTACAAAGTGAATGATGATGACGAGTGTAGCTGTGACGAAAACACAAAGAAAGGCCCCCTAGCAAAGGTGTTATGATATCTTCCTATTACTCCAAGGTTTAAGCATTTATTTGTTAATGGAAATAACCCAAAAGACCTTACATGGAATGCAGATGGCAGAAACTACGATGGAATGCTCTGCCATCCTGTTGATTCTTCCTAATGGAAGAAGATTAATTATTTGTATCTGAATTTTGGCAAAGAAGCAATAAATGTTAGGCTTGGATTTTCCACTAATGGATTGAATCTCTATGGAAGTTTAAGCATTCAGCACAGTTTGTGGCCTATTTTGCTAGTAATTTATAACTTGCCTCCTTAGTTGTGCATGAAACAAAAATACATGATGTTGTCTATGATGATATTTGTCCCAAGACAACCAGGAAATGATATCAATATTTATCTCAATCCCTTGATTGAAGACTTAACAAAGTTGTGGGACGAGGGGGTTACCGTGTTTGATGGGTATTGAAATGAGACATTCAAGTTGTGTGCAATGCTATTTTGTACCATTAATGACTTTCTAGCATACAGAAATTTAAGTGGATACAATGTTATGGGCCATCATGCATGTCTTATCTATGAAGAAGAGACAAGCTACGTACAAGTAAAACATGGAAGAAAAATAGTATACACTCGACATCGACATTTTCTAAAACTTATCACTCTTACCGACGATTGAAAAAAGCTTTTAATGGAGGTTAAGAGCATGAAAGTGAGTCGCTACTGTTAACTAGTCAGCAAGTTCTTGAGCGGATTGAGGACATCAATACTATATTTGGAAACACCCAAAAAAAGCTGACAAGTAAAACTTGCATATGGAACAAGAGGTTGATTTTGTTTGATCTTCCATAATGGTCTGATCTAGATGTTAGACATTGTATCGATGTTATGCATGTGGACAAAAATGGGTGTGATAGTGTCATTGGCACGCTTCTTAACATTCAAGGCAAGACAAACGATGGTTTGAATACTCGTCAAGATCTAGCTGAGATGGGTATACGTGACTAGTTACATCCAATGTGTGATGGTAAGAAAATATACTTGCTTTTAGCATGTCATACTTTTTCAAGAAAGGAGAAGACAAGTTTCTGTCAATGTCTGTGTCATGTCAAAGTGCCACAAGAATACTCTTCAAATATTAAGAGCTTTGTGCAGTTGAAAGATTTGAAATTAGTTGGTTTAAAGTCTCATGATTGTCACGTCTTAATGCAACAATTATTAGTTGTGGCTATTCGAGACATTTTGCCTAATAAAGTGAGGCATGTCATAACTCGCCTGTACTTTTTATTCAATGTCATTTGTAGCAAAATCATTGACCTGTAAAGTTAAATGACTTGGAAAATGAAGTTGTTATTATTCTTGTGCCAATTGGAGATGTATTCTTCTAAAAACCGATGTTGTGGTGCATACGAAAACATCAATTTTTAGGAAAAATAATGTTGTTAAGTGTATCACAACATCGTTTTTTAGAAAAATCGATATTATTTTTTATATATTTTACATTTTTTTATTTATTGTTTGTTATACGACATCGATTTTCTTAAAAACCAATGTTGTGTAGTGTATGTTAACATTGATTTAATTAACGTTAGTGGTTTTAACATCGGTTAAAAATCAATGTTGAAAGTTTAAAATAACTGATGTTAAAAGCCTATTATCTAGTAGTGAATATTTTACAATAAATCTTACATTAAGTTCATGCTTTCATAAATTTCCCTACTTCATTTTATAAGAAAATAGTAATATCATATTAGATAAAAATAACATATTCAATAAGTTAGTGAAATAGTCTTATGTAAGCAAGAAGATTTCTTTTATGTTAAATTATAATAACAATAAATTAAAAAAATGCTCTAATAATTTAAATGTTAACATAGTTTTATGTAAATTATTTTTTCATGTGGGTTAAGTGTAAATTCCCTGACTTAATTTAATAATTGTTCATCCCAAGAGTTTGATTTAAAAATTAAGGTTTTCATTAGGCTAAAAAAATATAAATTGTAATTGTAATAAAAAATTATTTTTAAATGCATAAAAAATTTATATACTTGATAAAAAAAAGTTTGTTGTCCAAATTTATAAGATAATGTAAAATTTTAATAAATCATGCAAGATGCTCATGCCTTCATAAATTTTCCTGCTTCATTTCTTTAAAAAAATATTAATCCCATAGCATATTCAATAGATTAAATTTCTATTTATATTAATTATGATAATGATAAGTTAAAAAAATAATTTCACTCTCATAATTTAAATGATAATATAGTTTTAGGTAAATTGTTTCTTTTTTAAGTTAAGTGTAAATTTTTCAACATAATTTCATATATAACTTATGAAATAATAATAATAATATTAATGAAAAATGTTCAGGCAACATTTATATAAATGATCCAATGGAAAAATGTATACCGTTTCAGATATTTTTAAAAAATATTTTAAAAGAAGTAAATATTTTTAAGAGATAATAGCCAATAAATAAGGAGCAGATTTAAAATGGGCAGTTTTTCATTCATAAATAAAGGGTGATTTTAAGATCAAAATGACTTTTAAAATTAATAAAATAACAAACATCTAACATCAAAATGAGTTCCATAAAAAAAATTTAAATGAGTTTAAAATTAAAAAAATGAGCAATTTTAATTAACAAAACTCAAATCATATTACAATCATTCTTAGAAATTGGTTTATTGTTCATTGGTAGGTTTAAAATTTCAAAACGATGGACAGTTTTAAAAATTTGTTAATCAAAGATTAAAATAGATATTAACGCGGGTTGAAAATTGAATAAAAGAAAAAGAGAGGAGTCTGAAAAAAAATGGGAAAGTGGGATAAATAACTGCTGGTATTTAAAGAACAATTTCAAATTGGGTGGTATTAGGTTTCAAAACTTGTTTTAAAAAAAGACAGTTTTAACTTCTAATTAGAAATTGGTAAAACAAAATAAGAAGAAAAAGAAAAGGAGGAAATATGAAGGAAAAAAGTTGCAGGAGAAGGAAAAAAACTAATGTGTACTTTGGTTCTAATTCTTGGCTTTTGTGTGATGCAGGTTAACTAATTAGACATCAAAACATACTATTAAACAAAAAATACGAAAAGAAAAAAAAATCACAAATATAAATCATGCTAAATAATTGTCTACAACTATAGAACAGTTTTAAAATGGACGACTTTTTATTCATAAATAAAATGGTGACCAAGAAGCAAGAGCTGAGCGGCTAGTGGATGTAGATTTTTGTTCTCGTCCCCACATAAAAGAGAAACAAAGTTTAAGATTTAAATAAGTCTTAAAATTAATAAAAAAAATTAATTAAAATTTTCATATATGTAAAATCGTTTTCAAATTATTATCCTAACATTTATTTTCTTTTCTTTCAACCAAGTAACTGAAAAAAAAAAATATTTTGCTACATGTAGTTAGCACAATAAAATGTCAGATCAACACTTGACAAGAAACATCTAATAAGAGATAATAAAAAATGAAACCAAATTATTTTTAAATATTAGATTAAAAAAAAATGTTAGATAGTAATATAAAAACAGTTTATATTATAAATAATATAGGCAATTTAATTAAACCTAAATAAAATAACAATACAAAATCAAAATGAGTCATTTAAACAAATCAAAATGAGTTTTAAAATTAGAAAAGATGGACAGTTTTAATCAACAAAACTCAAATCGTATTACACTTATTCTTAAAAATTATTTTATTGTTAATTGGTAAATTTAAATATTCAAAAACAATAGACAATTTTAAAAATTTGTTAATCAAAGTTTAAAATAGAGATTATCACTAATTGGAGATAAGTATAAAAAAATAAAAAGAGACCAATAAAAAATGGGCAAATACGATAAATGACTACAGACATTTAAAGAAAAATTTCAAAATGGACCGTATTAAATTTTTAATTTTTTTTTAAAATGGACAGTTTTATCTTTTAAGAAAAGAATAAGAGATAATCGATTTTCTAAAATGTACCTGATTCCAATTCTTAGCTTTAGTGTGGTGACAAATGATTTTCTAAAATAATCATTTCTAGGCATAGCACTAGGGCGGGGTATTCCTCCGCTCTCTGTCCCCCGAACCTTATCTTGTTTCCCGTCCCCGCTTCTCGTGGTAGGGGTATTTTTCACCGGCTCCCCGCAGGGACCTGCAAGGATCCCGTTTTACACTAAACAATGTCAAAAATTATAAAAAAATATAATTTTTTGTTTTATCTTAATTTTTCAACAATAATAAATTTAAAGTTTAATTCTAAGTTTAAAACATGACTAAAAATACCAAAATAAATCAATAATAATAGTAATAAAATCACACAAGCATAGAAGCATCCAAGAAATATCCAAGTACACATTAATGTTACAGTATTACACAATAAAAACAATAAAACTAACATAACATTACAAGTCTTCATACAATAAATTAGCATCATCATACTGAATCATGTCTTCATACTTCCATCCAAGTGCAATAAAACATCTTCAACATCAAATCTACACAATGAAAAATACCTTTGCAAAGTAGGATACTTGACTCCAATGTTTATCCTATATCCCAAAATGTCAAGTTACTAATATTTGATTGATTAAACGATACAAGTTCCTCTAAGTATAAATCCAATTCAGATTTAACACAATCACCTTATTCTTGAACATATTTTAAAAAGTCAGAACTCCAATCAACCTTTCCATCATTATTATCCAAACCAGGCACTATTGAAGATGAAGTGGAAATAGAAGTAGTCCTCTTTTTCCTAGATTGATATTTAGAAACCAATCTTCTAATAATTTTGTCACCTTATTCAATTGATTTGTGTTTTCACTACTATACATGAGTGGGAAAAAATAATTTGGCAACTTCATTTTCAACCTAGGGTCCAAAATAATCTCCATTCATCCTAAGTTTCTTTTAACAAGGAATTCCATCTTCAATTTTCATGCCCTAATACTTCTCAAACTTGGGAATCATACTATTAGCCATACCTTGAATGGTGCTATTAGAAGAAAAAATCCATTCATTCAAAGCCAATCAAATTTCACACACTTTTGGAAAATAAACATTTGAAGTTGGATATTGTATACTAAAAAATAACTCAGTAACTTTATAAAAGATTTCCAACTTCTCACAAATTCCAGTTGCTATTTTCCAATCATCATCACTTGACAATGACTTATATTAAGACTCTCGTTGAGTCAAACGCTTGAAAACTTCAAGATATGACAATGCAGAAACAAACATTAAATAAGTTGAATTCCATCAAGTTCTACAATCCATCCTAAGTTTCTTTTAATAAGGAATTTCCAATTGTTCCCGTCTCAATAAATTTTTCTTCCCTCTTAGTGTTCCAACCCAAAAGGAAACATTATCCCTAATCTTCTCAATGGAATCATGGATAATTGACATTTCATCCTTCACAATCAAGTTTAAAATATGGGCACAACACCGCATATGGAAGTAAGTCCCTCCCAAAATAAATGAACTACGTCCAAACTTGAGAATTTTAGGATCAGTGCATCATTAGTACTACACTTATCAACAGTTATTGTAAATACCGTTCTATCTAGATTCCATTCAAAAAAATGTTCAATTATAATCTCTGCAAGAACTTTAGCAGTATGCGGTGCAGGAACATACATAAACTTAAAATAAAATAATTATTCATCTTAAAACCAAGTTCTATGAATACATGTTACTATAACTACACATATTACCAATTATATAAAATTAAAATCATAAAACTTTCAAGTGAATGATTATTTACCTCATAAATCGACTTTGTAAATTCCAATTGTTATCAATGAAATGGGTTATAATAGTCATATAACCTTTGTTTTGATTCGACGTAGTCCACATGTTTGTTGTTATAGCTATGCGACTTGAATTTTTTTGAATTAACTTCATAGTTTTGGTCCTTTCACTCTCATAGAACTTTAGTATATCTAGCTTCAATGTATTATGCGATATTACTTTGAACAAAGGTTGGACAACATTACAAAACCTTCGAAACCCAAATCATCTTTGTCAATTCCATCCTAACAACATCTTGATTAAAGGTATACTTTTCAACTAAAATAGATTCACCTCTATCTCCTACTGAAGATGATGATTGTTGAAGAGTTTTTAGTATTAAACTCAATGAATAAGTCAAACCAAAACATCACAATAACCTAACGACAAAACAAAGAATTAAAAATGAAACAGAAATAAATAAATAGATAAATAAAATAAAGGGAGAACATACAATAGAGGAAGAACAATTCAAAGTTGCAAAACCCAAAAATACACAATACAACTCGAAGAAGAAAAAGGTGCAACGAAGACTTCCACGAGTTCACGACTGAAACGTACAATGTAAAAGACGATGAAACAAACGATGAAAAAGGAACGGTGAAACGAACGGTGAAGAAGCGAAGAAGTGAAGACGGTGTGAAACGATGAAATGAACAATGAAGAATGAACAGTGAAAAGAACAGCGAAGAAATGAAGAGGATGAAAACGGTGTGAATCAGTTAAACGAACAATGAAGAATGAACAATGAAACGAATAGTGAAAAAGCAAAAGAGTGAAGAGGGTGAAGACGATAAAGAAGTGAAGTAAATAAGGAACGAAGGCCAAACAGTGAAAAAAAAAATCAAGAAACGAAATCTGAATATTTGATGCAACATTTTAAGATTTGAATAATATTTATGTTTTTATGACTTGTGAGATATTACTTATATATATATATATATATATATATATATATATATATATATGATAATTTTATTTTATATTTTTTTACTAATAAAGAATTGCAGAGAAAATTGCCATGCCTAATGATACGAACTAACAGAACAATAATCAATGTAGCAGTAAAACGATTATGAAAATATGAGGAAAGATAGCTTTATTGATGAAAAATGGAAACATGTACAGAGAATGGAATGTGTCAATCCCAAAATGGGCCCAGAGCTACGCTCCTATAGGATACTAGAATATCCTCTTCATTCCCTCTAGATCTAACTGCCAAATTCCCCCCATATTCTCTCTACTGACTGTTCCTTATATTGTGGAAACATACTGCCCCCCTCTTTCGTGCCACCTCATGATTGCTAACTAACTGAGCCTTAAATCCCTTTTTTACCCCTTTTGGAGTATACTTTCCAAACTCTGGAACCACTAGAGGTATGATGAATTAACTGTCCTGGTAATGATGAATTATTATCATTGTTTCTATCAATACTCCCCTCTTCAGCTGCAACCTTGTCCTCAAGGTTGAATTGAGGAAATTGACTTTTGAACATGACATAGTCCTCCCAAGTAGCTTCCTCTACTGTCTTCCCCTTCCCATGGATAAGTAATTGTTTCACCTCTTCACCCTGCTTCTGTACCCTCCTCACAGCCAGCACCGCTTCAGGTTCAAACTCCTCTTCCTGCTCTCCTGCCATAAGGTCTGGCAGCTCTTCATTCTCATGGTACTATCCCACGGCTCTTTTTAATAATGAAACATGAAACACAGGATGAACTCTGGAACTTGTTGGTAATCTCAATTTGTAGGCGACAGCTCCAATTCTCTCTGTAATAGGGTAAGGTCCATAGTATCTAGCAGCAAGTTTAGCATTAATTCGGGTAACCACAGAATTTTGCCTATGTGTTCTCAACTTAAGAAAGACCCATTCTCCTATTTCAAAACTCCTATCACTTCTCTTCTTATCAGCCTGAGCTTTCATTCTATCTTGTGCTCTGAGCAAATGGCTTCTCAACTGTCTGATTGCCTCATCCCGTTCTATTAAGTCCCTCTGTACTGCTTCAACCCTTGTTTCCCCTTGAACCCATCTACTCATCACAGGAGGAGGTCTACCATAGACTAGTTCAAAAGGGGTATACTCTGTAGTAGTATGAAATGACGTATTGAACCAGTATTCAGCCCAATGTAGCCATGACATCCAAGTCTTGGGCTGATCAGAGATGAAGCATCTAAGGTACGTCTCTAAACACCGGTTAACTACCTCTGTTTGGTCATCGGATTCCGGGTGATAGGACGAGCTCATCTTGAGTTGAGTTCCCTGGGCCTTAAACAATTCTCTCCAAAAATTACTCATGAAAATGGGATCTCTATCACTCACTATAGACATGGGTATCCCATGCAACTTGACTACTTCCTTACTAAAAATCTCAGCCAAACTTCTAGCAGTATACGGATGTTTAAGAGGAATGAAGTGACAATATTTAGACAACCTATCTACTACTACAAAAATGGCTTCATACCCCTTGGATTTCGGCAAGCCGATGATGAAATCCATAGAAATGTCTTCCCAAATGCGTTCAGGTATGGGCAAAGGCTGCAGCAAGCCCCCTGGTGAAGACGCTAAATATTTTTGCCTTTGGCACACATCACAACTTCTAACAAATTCCTGCACTACTCCCTTCATTCCCACCCAATAAACATTTGCCGCCAGCCTTCTATATGTCTTGTAGAAACACGAATGCGCTCCTTGTGGAGTACTATGGAACTCTTTCAATAATGTAGGAATCATGGCTGAATGTCTTGAAAGGACTAGTCTCCCATCATACAGTAAAACTCCCTGTTTGTAGACATATCCAAGTCGGGAAACTGGATCATGTGATAGTTCAGCTATTACTTTATGTAATTACTCATCATTCTGCACCTCCTCCTTCATTAATTGTGTCTGATCCCACTGCAGAAAAGAGGTAATACTCCTCAACTCCATTCCTTCGTGCATTCTGGACAAGGCATCCGCTCCTCTATTCAGTTTGCCTTGCTTATAAACAACCTCAAAGTCATAACCAAGTAGTTTTGCAGCCCAGTTTTGCTGCTCTGCAGTGGATATTCTCTGCTGCAACAGTTGCTTCAAGCTTTTTTGGTCAATGGACACAATAAATTTCCTGCCAATGAGGTAAGGTCTCCAATGTTGTATAGCCAAGCCCAATGCCATAAGCTCTTTCTCATATGCCGACTTGGACAGATTTCGTACTCCCAACGCCTTACTAAAGTAAGCTATCGATCGTTTGTCTTGCAATAAAATTGCCCCTATACCACTCCCAGAGGCATCACACTCAATTACAAATGTCTTACTAAAGTCAGGTAGAGCCAGGACAGGTGCTGTAGTGCGCTTCTCTTTCAATTCTTCAAAAGCTCTTTGAGTTTCATTCCCCCACTTAAACCCGTCTTTCTTTGTTAACTTCGTTAACGGTTTAGCTATCCTCCCATAGTCTTTGATAAATTTTCTGTAGTACCCAGTCAGCCCTAAGAAACCTCTAACTCCCTTCACATTCTTAGGTGTAGGCCATTGGGTCACACTGACTACCTTATTAGGATCCACAGCGACTCCCTCTTGGGATATGACATGCCCCAAATATTCAATGGTTTTCTGAGCAAATAAGCATTTTTTCTTGTTTGCTACTAATACATTGTCCTCTAAAACTTGCAACACAGTTTGTAAATGTTGCAAATGGGACTCCCAATCAGCACTGTATACTAAGATATCATCGAAGAACACCAACACGTATTTTCTAAGCATGGGTTTAAACACTTCGTTCATGAGGCTTTTGAATGTGGAGGGTGCATTCATAAGGCCAAAAGGCATTACTAGGAATTCATAGTGCCCCTCATGAGTACGAAAGGCTGTCTTGTATACATCTTCTTCTTTGACACTTACTTGATGATATCCCGATTTCAAGTCTAATTTGGAAAAGAATCTAGCACCGTGCAACTCGTCTAACAACTCTTCTATAACAGGTATTGGGAACTTATTCAGGATGGTTACCTTGTTTAAGGCCCTGTAATCTATGCACATTCACCACGAACTATCCTTCTTCTTCACCAATATTACCGGACTAGAGAAAGAGCTGGTGTTGTTCCTGATTATTCCTGTAGCCAGCATCTCTTTGATTTGTTTCTCAATCTCATCTTTGTGATGATGAGGATACCTATAGGGCCTTACATTCACCGGACTTGCTCCTTCGACTAGCTTAATGGTATGTTCCTTGTCTCTGATTGGAGGTAGCCCCTTAGGCTCTGCAAACACCGAAACAGAATTGTGTAATAATTGACCCAACCTTTCCTTCTGTAGTTGAGACAAATGGCTCTCTTTTGCTCCACTCTCCTGTTTCTCTATACTCCCTAACTTCTTCTCTCTCCACTGCTTAGGCTTCACCAAAATACTCTGCAGAGCCACCATGGTTTCTTTGGTGCTCCCTAAGCCCTGTAATGTAACCCACTCTTTATTACTCCAAAAACTCATGAGTTGCTTCTTCCAATTCATAATCATATATCCAAGAGTGTTCAGCCACTCTATTCCCAACACAACATCAATTCCCCCTAACTCAAACAGATGCATATCTGCTTGAATTCCGAATCCTCCAATCTTCAATTCCACCCCTCTGCAAACTCCTCGAGTCATGGTTTGAAACCCATCACCCAACCTGATTCGCATTTGTGAAGTCTCCTCCATGGGCCAATCCATCTTGCTTACCAACTTCTGAGAGATGAAGTTATGCGTCGCCCAGCTGTCTACCAACACCAGCACCGGAACTCCTTTGATCTCACCTTGGAAACGTATAACTTGGGGAGCGTGATTAGCCATCTGATCCAAATGCATCAGACTCATCTCTCCCATCTCATCGTCCTCCGCCTCATTCACTTCGATCGCCAGAACTTGGCCCTCTAACTCCTCTGTATCACTGTCATCAACAAGAAGGATCCGAAGGTGTTTATCGGGACATTGATGTGTAGGAGAGAAAGGCCCCTTACATTTGAAGCAAAGCCCCTTTTGTTTCCTATCTATCAATTCCTGATAAGATAAGTGTTGAAACCCACAATCACGAGGCCCATACCTTCTCTTATCGCCATGGGCCGCTCTTTCATCTCTAGGCCCAATAGGATTACTTTTAGAAACCCCATTCATTCCACCTTCTCTATTCTTCACTAAAACCCAATCTGAAAGTCCTCGACCCTCTCCATGAGTTCCGGGTCGGTGTGACCCGCTTCCAAATCTGAGCCCTCTCCTACTAGACGACCCATTTTCTCCACAGACCTCCTTCTCTACCGCACGCGTCACCTATAACAACCTTGCGCGACTCATTTCCCCCATAGCTATGAAACTGCGAACTCATCCTCTAATCTCCGCCTTCAACCCATGAAGAAAATACCCCAAAAATTGCTTATCAGGCAATTTCAGAATCTGAGCCACGATATACTCAAATTCGGTGATATATTCTTCCACCGTCCCACTCTGTTTAAGCCCTGTTAATTGTTCATATATGTCACTGTCGCCATGACCCCCATATCTGGCCAACAGTGATTCCTTCAACTTCTCCCACGACAAGCCTTCATCTTCTCCGACCAGAGAATTGAAGAAATGAATCGTAGCTCCCTCCATACATAACTGAGCTAGACTCACTTTCAACTCCGGTAGCGTCCCCTGAACACGAAAATACACCTCCGCACGTGAAATCCACCCAGCGGGATCTTCGCCGTTGAAGGACGGTAGCTCTACCTTTTTATGGATTGACAAAAATCTGACAATGCATCACGACTAAGGTTGTGAAGCCCGGATCCGGAGGAATTCCCCTTCCCACTCACACTACCTTCTCCTTCCAGCATCGCCTTCCCTAGACACCGCTCAAACATGGCCATGAGACTTTCATGGCTAGTCTTCACCGCATTCTGAACGTCTTTTAACGTCGACTTTACCTCCGACATCTCTCCTAACACCACTACCTTCGCATCCATCTTAACCTTCTTCGGGGGCATTCACTGGCTCCGATAATGATGAATCCGACAGGTCGGACCAGTTTGATACGAACTAACAGAACAATAATCAATGTAGCAGTAAAACAATTATGAAAATATGAGGAAAGATAGCTTTATTGTTGAAAAATGGAAACGTGTACAGAGAATGGAATGTGTCAATCCCAAAATGGGCCCAGAGCTACGCTCCTATAGGATACTAGAATATCCTCTTCATTCCCTCTAGATCTAACTGCCAAATTTCCCCCCTATGCCAAATTTCCCCCCTATTCTCTCTAATGATTGTTCCTTATATTGTGAAAACATACTGCCCCCCTCTTTCGTGCCATCTCATGATTGCTAACTAAATGAGTCTTAAATCCCATTTTTACCCCTTCTGGAGTATACTTTCCAAACTCTGGGACCACTAGAGGTATGATGAATTAACTGTCCTGGTAATGATGAATTATTATCATTGTTTCGATCACCTAATCATTTCTTTCAACAAATGAAAGAGAAATATGAATTGAAGGTTAAAGCGAATTGAAGTAATTATTTTTAATTATATTGGTAATTCTTTATAATTTCTTCAATTCAGTTACATATAATTATAATTTCACAAATTGCAGGTTAGAGCGGATTTGCTCTAACTTGATTAAAACGAGGCACACAACAAAAACGAATTGCAATTTCACATAACAGGTTCAAACAAAAATGGTCAAACTTGTTTTAAAAATATCACATTTCCGGCAATAGAACATTTAAATAAAATGTACATGAACTTTGAGAGGTGGTGCCTCAGACAAATATGAACAAATCTATTCCCAGACCTTGCAATGGTGAAGATCTCATAGAGCTGGGATTATATTTATCATCATTGACCACAAAATAAAAAGGCACAAGACAAGTAATTTGACGGACTTTAACTAACCCCAAGAACTTGAGATAGCCTCTCTCTCAAAACAGTGTCAAGCTTTCAAAAGAGAAAGTCACGGTAAATCAGGACAAAGTCATTGGAAGATGGCATCTTAAATTCTCAGAGTGCAAGATGTCATGAAAAAACAATTGTTGAACAAAAATTACTTGAGCACACTACTTCAATCATTGCAATAAAATTAACAACCATGCAGCTTCCTACATGTCCTGCCCTAATTCTATTTCACCTGCCAATTTATAAAGACAAATAAAGCAAGAAAAAACCAGGGAAGAAAGAATTTTTTTGTTGCACCATGCTCGTATAATCTGACAGATTGATGCAAATCAGATTAAAAAATTTGGTGTGCTTGTGTTCAGTTAATTCCTTTATTTCTTCAGTAGTAAGAGTCTCAACTGCCAGGAGATGAAAGACATTTATGCCCACATGAAATCACAAACTTTTTACATAAATTTCTTTTTAAAAAGATGAAAGTTTTAAAGCAACTTGTTCTTTGCTGTGGGTGTAAAGTGGCACTAACATAACTCTATCCTAAATCATTTATCAAAACAGGGTGCAAATGTAAATTTTAATAGATGAACATCTAACACAATCAATTAAATTTCCCAAGAACATCATGTTGATTGAAGTAATCTAAAACAAACTTAGGCTAATGTACACTATATACAAATCTGTTTGGAGAAGGACCCTAACGTAAACAATCAAAAGGGAAGTCAAATTCAAATGGAGAAAAGGGGAACGTAGTAACTGGTGATACATAACCGATTACTCCCATTAGAATTTGATTCCTCTTCATATCATGAAAAATAAAACCTCGGTGGAAAAAAAAACACAATTGATAATGGCAAATCCAGCAAAGCAATCCGAGAATTTTGAAGACCATTTGAAATTAGGAATCCACATCATATTCAGATATTAAGACCTCATCACTTTGCTCGTCATTCTATCAATTCCTTTCCTTGGTTTTTCCCCTTGTCTATAGAAACATTATAGCTGAAACAAAACCAGAATATTCACAGCATCAAAAGCTATATCTACCAAAAATAAATATTTTTTTGAACCAACATAATGCAGCAAACTCGGTACTAACCATCTAATACAAACAATAACACTTGAAACCCCCATAATCACACAAGCACAAAGGGAATAAAAAAGAACAAATAAATGAATCATTGAACCAACCCTAATTACAACAACAAAAGCAAAGCAATCAGAGAACTTTGAAGACCATATGAAACACAAGATATCCTCATCAGTTTCAGAAAAGTTTTGGCTTCATCATTTTGCTTTACTTATTCACTGGTATCAATCATTTTAACCACCCAGTACTGCGTAACAAAACAATTTCGCGGCAAAAAAATTGCAAATTGGGCGAATAAAACACACCCAAAAACATGAATTTTATTTGCCGTGGCTAGATTTAGCACCTGGACAACCTTAACTCGTGATTTCCTTGCAACTAAAACTAGAAGATGCAAGGGGCTACATGGTGCATCATATTAACAATCATTTGCTGAAAGACCTAATAAAAATTGAAAGAAAACAACATAGAAAAAAGGTAGAGAAAGGTCACCGCTGCAGCACAATTGGTTTTCATTTGCAAAGGCAGCGTCCTCATCTTTATACACGACGAGAGTACACATGGCCATTTAGGATTTAGGGTTAGGGTTTTAATTTTTGGTAGTGCTTTTGGGCTTTTTTTGGGCTAAACAAAAACAACTTTAGGCTTTTGCTTTCCGCACCACCTTTTTTTTCTTCCTGCACCCACAAACGACAAAAATACCCTTCTGTAACCCTAACTTCTCTTTCTCACTAACATCCTTCAAAGCCCCAGAAGAAATTAACTCAAATTTTGAAATTATCAGTATACATTATGATAAAAAATAAAAAAGTGACTTTGTTTTGTCTCTGCATACATCTTCATGCTTCATGCGATTTACTATTCTATCTTTGGTAGGGCATTTGAGAGGGAGAGAATAGATAAGTTTCATCGTGAGGGACCAGGGTTGAGTGTAAAGGGTAGTTAGGCCCCAACATATTTTAAATTCTGAATTCATTTTTTTATCATTATCTTTATCTTTTATTTTTATTATCTTATCTATTTTATCTTCTACATTTCTTATTTTTTACTTTAATCTCTTATCTCTTTAGTTTTTATATTATCTCCTAATCTTCTATTTTAAATTTCTTATCCTTCCTCTCTCTTACTTTCTTCAAATTTTACATTTAAATTTCTTATCTCTTGCTTGTAAATTGGGTTTGCATCAATCCAAGTACAAAGAAATTCAATGTGGATTCAATACTCGGACTTTCGAGTACTTTACTACTTTAGACAAATTGGTGCACTTACCAACGAGTTAACAAGTTTTTGGTGTCGTTGCCTTCGTACTTGGTTGTTTGCATATTCCAATTTTAAAGCAATCAAATTTATCTTTTAACTTTTTATTTTTATTTTTAAAAAAAAACTATTTTTCAATTTTTCTTTCTTCACTCTTATATTCATTTTTACAAAACAAAAAAATATATATTTTTTCTTGTGAGTCTATGCTTGTAGAGTGGAATCTCAGAAGAACTTGATCCATGGAAGATATTTTAAAGAGGTGGACTGAGCATCTTGAAAGCACATGATTAGGGGTTAGAGTCATCTATCATCTGTAAATTGTGATTTTTGTGGAGGAGAGCACTCAAAGAAAAATTCTTGGTGGGGACAAGAGTTACACCCTTACAATCAACATGAAGAAAAAAGACTTTCTAATCTAAAGAATGTGTTTATGCAATTCATGGAAACATCCAAAGCTAGCTTCAAATCCAATCAAAACTCAATTCAAAATCTCGAAAGTCAGGTTGGCAAGAGTTACTCCATGAAAAATTATAGGTGGGAGCAAGAGTTATAACCCTATAATCAATATGAAGAAGAAAGAATTTTTAATCTTGATAATTTGTTGATGCAACTCAAGGAAACATATGAATCTACTCAACACATAATTAAAAATCTAGAAATTCAAGTTGGTAAGCTAGCAAAAGAAGTGGCTAAATTTATGATCACAAGGGAAGAAAACTTTGTAGAGGTTGAAGCTCATGAGGAAAGTCTTGTAGAAGAGCATGATTCAAGATAAAAAAGATGAAGAAAAAAGTGAGGAGAGAACACAACAACAATGGGAGAAGTGCTCACAAGTAGAAATTCAACAAGAAAGTATTCTCCAAGTCAATATCCCTTCTCATCAATTGATTGTCAAGGAAGAAAGGCATGGAGAACATGACAAATCTCTAAGTGTCATTCTCTCCTTGATCACTAGCACTTCTCTTGCAATGATATGGAAGGCATTTTCAGGATACATGAGTTTCATGGAGTCTCTAGCTAAGAGGAAAAAAATGCAAGGAAGATGTGTTCTATGTGACCTTCATGCCACCTTGAAGGCATTGGACTCGTCAAGCTAATAACATTAAAGAAGTGCTTATTGGGAGGAAACCCATGATTTCTTACCTTATCTCTCTTTTAGTTAATTGCATTGTGTGTTTTTTAGGATAGTTGTGTTATTTCTTTTCTTTATTTTATTTTCATTTTATGCAGTTTAAATTCAACAATTTAATTCCAATAATTTTATTTCAGACATTGAATAAAAAAATTGCATGATAAAAACATAGGAAATCAGTAATTTTATGACTTGTTCTGGATGAATTGATAAATGAGATATACTATATACTGATAAGATGATTGTGAAAATTATGATTCTTGTGTGAGCAGGCATTATTGTGAGTGATGAAGTATGAATTGAAAGCATAAGAGTGAAGAGGTTAGCACGTCTAAACAAAAATCATGATATGTAAGCCGAGCACTTCATAAATGTCCGGTGAGATGTGCGAGCTTATAACTGTGAGAGAACGATTGTCCTTAATTTCCTGATTTTGCATGATTCTTAAACTGTTAAGTACATACATAAGGTGGAAATAATCAAGGGCTTGTTTTGATTTTCTTAGCCACTGAGCCAAATAGCCAACCTATTACTAGAATAAATCCCTTGCACCCTATTGAGCCTAATCTGAATAAATTGTCTTTGAAACCCAACTTGAATGAAATTAATAACTACCTTATCTTAGATTGTAGGAAAGCATGGGTTAAGACAAATTTACCCCTAATTTGGGGGAGGAGGATTCTTGGATGAAAATTTTTGTTTCAAGAACACTAATAACAACATACATCCAGAGTAAATTGCATTATGTGATCAGTTACTACAATACCAATGTAATTCAGTTTTTATAGTTTCTATTGCAAAAGAGAGAGAGAGAGGGAGAGAGAGAGAGTATGGTTCAAATAAAAAGCTGATAGCAACTATGTACCAAAGAAATTTTGTGTGTTGTTAAGAATTAAATACATGAAAGTTGGGGCTGTGAAATATAAAGCCATAGGTTATAAAAAAAATATGAGGTAGGTGCTCTCTTAGAACCTAACTTTGAATCTAAAGAAAAACCATAAGTTTCTTGTTAGCCTAGTCACGTTACAAGCCTAAAAAGCCCTTAGTGATCCACAATATAATGTATGATTACCTTAACTGAGAAGAAGTGCAAAGTTGGGAATATTAGTTCAGTTGGGGAAATTAAAAACACTCTTAGCCGAGACACTTGTACGCTGAGAGAAACACTAGCCTTGTGAGGAATGAAGTGTGGTAATTCTGCCTTGATGAAAGTTTTATTTGCTAACATTTTTCATCTCCATGTGCATTCCTTCATACTTCCATCACAAGAGCAAGACAAATGTGTAGAAGCAAAGTTTCATGGTGAATCAAAGGTGATTCAAAGGTGTTTTGATGATAACAATGATGATAACAAAAGATGATGACAAAAAGCTCAAAGATCAATCAAAGAACAACTCAAGCGAATCAAAGATCAATCAAAGAACAACTAGAGTGAATCAAGAACAATTCAAGAGTTCAAGATAAGAATAAAGAAGAATTCAAGACTCAAGAAGAAAGTTTAGAGTCAAGAATCAAGATTCAAGGTTCAAGATCTCAAGAATAAGATCAAGATTCAAGATTCAAGAATCAAGATAAGGCTTAATAGAGATCAGTATGAAAAGTTTTTCTCAAAAATTGAGTAGCACATGATTTTTTTCAAAACATGTTTACCAAAGAGTTTTTACTCTCTGGTAATCAATTACCAGATTGTTGTAATCGATTACCAGTAGCAAAATTGTTTTGAAAAAGTTTTTAAATTGAATTTAAAACGTTCCAATTAATTTCAAAAAGTTGTAATCGATTACAATGTTTTGGTAATCGATTACCAGTGCCTTTTGAATGTTGAAATTCAAATTCAAATGTGAAGAGTCACATCCTTTCACATAAAAGCCTTGTGTAATCAATTACACTGATTTGGTAATCGATTACCAGTGATTGTTTCTAAATAAATCAAAAGATGTAACTCTTCAAAAGGTTTTTGACTTTTTCAAATTGGTTTTAAGTTTTTCTAAAAGTTATAACTCTTCTAAATTGTCTTCTTGACCAGACATGAAGAGTCTATAAAAGCAAGGCTTTGTTTTGCATTTTCATTCATTCATTCAATCTTGAACACTTGTTTCATACAATCCTTTACATGCCTTGAATCTCTTTGAACTTCTTCTTCTTCTTTGTACCAAAAGCTTTCTAAAGTTTTTTGGTTTTCTAAACCTTGAAAACTTGTGTTATTCATCTTTTCATTCTCTTCTCCCTTTGCCAAAAAGAATTCGCCAAGGACTAACTGCCTGAATTCTTTTTGTGTCTCTCTTCTCCCTTTTCCAAAAGAACAAAGGACTAACCGCCTGAATTCTTTTGTGTCTCCCTTCTCCCTTGTCAAAGAATTCAAAACGACACAGTCTGAGAATTCTTTTGATTCTTCCCATTCCCTTATACAAAAGTGTTCAAAGGACTAACCACCTGAGAATTCTTTTGTATCCCCATTCACAAAGTATCAAAGGTTTAACAGCCTGAGATCTTTGTCTTAACACATTGGAGGGTACATCCTTTGTGGTACAAGTAGAGGGTACATCTACTTGAGTTTGACTGAGAACAAGAGAGGGTACATCTCTTGTGGATTAGTTGTAGTGGAGGGTACATCCACTTGGTTCAAAGAGAACAAAGGAGGGTACATCCCTTGTGGATCTTTGCTTGTAAAAGTATTTTTACAAGGTTGAAAGAAATCTCAAGGACCGCAGGTCACTTGGGGACTGGATGTAGGCACGGGTTGTTGCCGAACCAGTATAAAAACTCTTGTGTGTTTGTTTCCTTCTTCCCTACTCTTTTAATTTTCGCTGTGCATTTAATTTCTGCTTTTACTTTATGTTAAGTTTCTCTTCTACTCCTTATTCTCTTAACAACATAAGTAAAAGCCTTAGAAGATTAAATTTTTAATTAGTAAAGGTTTAGGAATAATTAATTCAACCCCCCTTTCTTAATTATTCTGAGGCCACTTGATCCAACAAGTGGTATCAGAGCAGGTTTCTTGTAGAAAGTTTAACCACTTCAAGATTAATGGCCTCTTTAGATTCTTTGTCTTTCAAAAGTATTTTCAGGAACAAGTTATTCCAAGATTATGATGAAGACCAAGTCAACTTGTGTCTCATGACAAAATATGATGAGAATAACAAAGAAGATTTTGTAAGGAAGAAATGGTACATAGACGATGGATGTTCCAAGCACATGATGGGTGATGTATCCAAATTCACAACTATTTCCCTTAAGAAAAGTGGACATGTTACATACGGAGACAACAACAAGGGAAAAATTATTGGAGTCGGTAAAATAGGTACGAGTTCTTCTACTCCTATTGAAAATGTGTTGCTTGTAGAAGGTTTGAAGCATAGTTTATTAAGTGTTAGTCAATTATGTGATTGAGGATATAAAGTATCTTTTGATTCTGAAAAATGTGTTATTAAGCATGAGCATGATAAAGATATTGAACATATAGGTTTTAGAGAAAATAATGTTTACATGATTGATCTAAAACAAAAATCTGAAAATGATAGATGCTTTTTAAGTAAAGATTGTGATCCATGGTTATGGCATAAAAGAATTGCTCATATTAACATGGATCATCTAAATAGACTAATTTCAAAAGATCTAGTTATTGGTTTGCCTAAATTAAAATTTGAAAAAGATAAGTTATGTGATGCATGCCAAAAAGGTAAACAAACAAAAGTATCTTTTAAATCTAAAAATATTGTTTCCACCACTCAACCATTGCAATTGTTACACATGGATTTGTTTGGACCATCTAGGGTTATGAGTTTTGGTGGAAGTTACTATGCATTAGTAATTGTTGATGATTATTCTAGGTATACTTGGACTTTATTTCTTACTCAAAAATGATGCATTTCATGCATTTAGAAGACTTGCCAAAGTTATTCAAAACAAAAAGAATCTCAAAATTATCTCCATCAGAAGTGATCATGGAGGTGAGTTTGAAAACAATGATTTTGAAATATTTTGTGATGAATATGGCATAGAACACTATTTTTCTGCACCTAGGACACCCCAACAAAATGGAGTAGTAGAAAGGAAAAATAGAGCCCTAGAAGAAATTGCTAGAACTCTTTTAAATGACACACCTCTTCCAAAATACTTTTGGGCAGAAGCGGTTAACACTGCATGTTATATTATGAACAGAGCCTTAATCAGACCCATTCTTAAGAAAACCCCATATGAACTTTTCAATAATAGAAAACCAAACATTGCACATTTACATGTTTTTGGATGTAAATGTTTTGTTCTAAACAATGGTAAAGAAAGCCTAGGAAAGTTTGATGCCAAGGCAGATGAAGGTATCTTCCTTGGGTATTCCTTACATAGTAAAGCATTTAGAATATACAACAAAAGAACCATGACAATTGAGGAATCAATACATGTTACTTTTGATGAAACTAATATCACTTCCTCGAGAAAGGAGTTTGTTGATGATATTGCAGATACTTTGGAAGATACTCAAAATGAAGAAAGAAATCTGAAAAGAAAGAGAGATGATGAAGACAAGAATGATCAAGATGACACAACACAAAAAAACAATGATCTTCCCAAAGAATGGAAAACTTCAAGAAATCATCCTCTTGACAACATCATCGGTGATATCTCAAAAGGGGTAACAACTAGACACTCTCTTAAAGATTTATGCAATAATATGGCATTTGTTTCATTAATAGAACCTAAAAACTTTAAAGAAGCTATTATAGATGACCATTGGATAGTAGCTATGCAAGAAGAATTAAATCAATTTGAAAGAAATGATGTATGGGAATTAGTAGAAAAACCTTCAGATTATCCAATCATAGGAACTAAGTGGGTATTTAGAAATAAATTGGATGAAAATGGTATAGTAATTAGAAATAAAGCTAGACTTGTAGCAAAAGGATATAACCAAGAAGAGGGTATAGACTATGAAGAAACTTTTGCACCTGTAGCTAGATTAGAAGCCATTAGAATGTTATTAGCATATGCATCCGTTATGAATTTTAAATTATATCAAATGGATGTCAAGAGTGCTTTCTTAAATGGTCTAATTCAGGAGGAGGTATATGTGGAACAACCTCCTGGGTTTGAAGACTCACAAAAACTAGACCATGTCTATAGATTAAAGAAGGCACTTTATGGCTTAAAACAAGCACCTAGGACTTGGTACAAAAGATTAAGTAAATTCCTATTAGAAAAGAATTTTAATAAAGGGAAGGTAGATACCACCTTATTCATAAAAAAGAAGGATAATGATATCTTGTTGGTACAAATTTATGTTGATGATATAATTTTTGGATCTACTAATGAATCTTTGTGCAAGGAGTTTTTTATTGATATGCAAAGTGAGTTTGAAATGTCCATGATGGGTGAGTTAAATTACTTTCTTGGACTACAAATCAAACAAACAAATGATGGGATCTTTGTCAATCAAGCAAAGTATTGCAAAGAACTCATTAAGAGATTTGGAATGGAAAACTCAAAACACTTGGCTACTCCTATGAATACAAGTTGTTATCTTGACAAAGATGAATCCGGTCAACCTGTTGATCCAAAGCAATATAGAGGTATGATTGGATCTCTACTTTACTTATCTGCAAGTAGGCCAGATATTATGTTTAGTGTATGCATGTGTGCAAGATTTCAATCAGATCCAAAGTTTTCACATTTAATGGCAATAAAAAGAATCATAAGATATCTATTAGGAACAGTTAGTTTAGGATTATTGTACCCTAAGAATTCTTTATGCAATCTAGTAGGATACTCAGATTCAGATTTTGCTGGATCAAAAACAGATAGGAAAAGTACTAGTGATACATGTCAATTCATAGGGTTTGCACTTGTTTCTTGGAATAGCAAGAAACAAAATAGTGTGGCATTATCCACAGCAGAAGCAGAATACATTTCTGCCGGTAGTTGTTGTGCACAAATTTTGTGGATGAAGCAACAACTATCTGACTATGGAATAATATTAGATCACATTCCCATAAAATGTGACAACACAAATGCTATAAACATATCTAAAAATCCAGTTCTTCAATCTAGAACCAAGCATATAGAAATTAGGCATCATTTTATTAGAGATCATGTGTCAAAAGGTGATGTTGTTTTAGAGTTTGTAGATACTAAAAATCAACTTGCAGACATCTTTACAAAACCACTAAGTAAAGATACCTTCTATAACATTAGAAGAGAATTAGGACTAATAGATGTTAGTGACTTATCAAAATAAATCTCTATATTATTATGGTATTTGAACAATTTACTATTTCCTTATTTGCATGGTATGTTTGGACCAATATTAAGTATGTTATTTGACTATGCGGAGTTTATAATTAATCTATTCATGGTTGTTGCTTCATGGTTTTCATGGTTCTTGCTTCTTGCTTCATGATTTGGTTGATGGTTTTTCATAAATGTTGTTTGAATGTTTAGTTATTTTGCATACTTAAATTTTGATACGCACTTTGGCTTTTTGTTGATGCCAAAGGGGGAGAGAAATGGGATTAAATCAAGAACTCATTTAAGCCTATAGTAATCCCATATGATTGGAGCATTCTCGCAAAACACAGTGACCTTAACTGGTCACCATATGATTTTATTTAGTGAGAGTGACCTGACATCCCATTGTGTGGCATGTCTTGTTATGTACTCCTAAGCGCCTCACTGTGGTTTTTCATTGACATGGTGTGGCGTCCCTAAATAATGACTGGTTTAATAGTAATGATTTAAATAACAAAAACCATGGGATTTTTTTTTTTCTTTTTCTCTTTCGTTTCTTTCACTTTTTCACAGTAATTAAGTTCAGAAGGAAAATCATCACTATAGAGTCTTGAATGGCCAGTTCACAACTCTATTCGGAGCCATTTCTTTCTGATCACGCATAACCTCTAAAATATGTTGCAATTTCAAAAATAAAAGTATACCAGCCATCATTTTAGGTCGTCACATGTAAAATAATAAAATAAAATGCGGTCGATGAATTCTCTTTCAAATAAAGTTTATTAACACTTTCTTTTCAAATAACAAGATTAAACACAAGTACATTCATTATCTAAAGCTTTCCAAAATATGGGAGTTTTGCAAAATACATAGTGTCATCCAGAGCAAAGGTATCCAATGTGGTGGCTTCAGCCACATGTATACATTCATCAAATTCCTATACAATAGGTCTACCCATACAAAAAAAAAAAACAAAAGAGTAAACCTAACTGTTTGTACTAGATACACCCACCCCCAAAAAGTATATAATCCTAGTCTAAGGGGCCGTCTGCTATAATGAAGAACCTCCACTAGTCGCTATCCCTCCAGGACCGCTCTCCTCCGTAGAGTCTGCCTCAGATGCCGACATGACGTCTTTGGGAGAATCCACCTCAGGGAGTGGGTCCTCATCACCCTCTAGAAAGTCAAGATCATCCACAGCAGGCTCAGGAGGTAGCTCCTCTGGGTCCTCCTCGGGGTCTTCCTCAGATGACGTCGCCTCAATCACTTGGACTGGCTCCACTAGTAGATATGGAGTAGGTGTAGGTAATATCCACTCCACAGTGCGCTGAAGCGTGCGTGCTGGTTCCTCTGGATGTACCAACGAAGTAGCCGTGAGTTGGATCATGCCACGAAATCGGCACCTCACATTGCCTTCGAGGGTCTCCCAAACTCCCTCTAGGCACTCCATCTCCACTCGGTCATGGATGAACTGCGCTGCCATCACGATCTACAAGAAATAAAAGAAAGGGGTAGACTCTTTCACGAGAGATCTAACTACAGTAGCAACACAATGCTTCCCATAACCACATCATGCAATTAAAAGGTGTGCCTCAAGGCTTTTCTTCCCTGGTAATCGATTACACAGCATTGGTAATCGATTACCAGAGGCCAAACTCGAGTTACACAGCTTCAGAACATTAAAACCTACAATATGCACTGTGTAATCGATTACACATAACTGGTAATCGATTACCAGTGGCCTGTTACTCTGTGTAATTGATTACACAGTATTGGTAATCGATTACCAGAGGCCTCCACAACATACTGTCTCCATTTCTAAGCCTAGTAATCGATTACCAGAAGCCCTCTCACGTTCCTGATCCCATTTTAAAGCCTGGTAATCGATTACACATCCTTGGTAATCGATTACCATAGGCCATCTTAACTTCCTGTCTTCATTTTTAAGCCTTGTAATCGATTACCCACCCTTGGTAATCGATTACTAGAGGCCATATTCCAAATATTACTCAAGATCCATAGCTGGCCAGCCACCACACAAGCCTCCTTGCTTTGTGGTCTTTGCTCTTTTATCGGTTGACTTCCAGGAGCTCGCCTGTTTAGGTACATCACAGGTTTTCACTGACTGACTATGCCCGGGTTGGGTCGGGATTGGTCAAGCTTGGTTTTGGGAAATAGCACCCCCACCTGACGTCCCCAAGGTCTTCTGACCCCCGCGGCATATCTCCTGGTACCACTCTGTGGTCAACGAATAAAAGTAGGAAGTCTCTCCCTTCCACACTTCCTCACTTCAAGCATGTAAGATTATGGGGTACCCGTCACATGTGGTACTAGGTGGCGGTCGGGCGATGGTGCAAGTCGATTATCCACATCCACAAATCACACATAAATCCACCACCCCCAGTTGCCCACCTTCAACTGAGCTCACGTACTCCCACGTAGCCCTTATCCTTGTTCCTCTCAATACCGGATTCCCATCAATCCCCCCAAGCTTCCACAACATCCAAGCAATTTCAACATCCAAACATCATGAACTATCAAAACCCAAGAAAACAGAGCAGGGGCAGAGAACTCTGCCCAAAACACAAACCAATACCACAATTTTTCTTACTCAAATACCCCAGTAACATTCTCTTCGTTCCAATTCGTTCACCGTTGGATCGACTCGAATATTTTACTGGAGGTCCCTAGTACATAAGTCTACATTTTGACCGTTGGGATCTGCTAGAAAACGTCCAGAACCCAATATGTACAACCCTTTCCACAACCAGCCATGCATAAGCATTTTATGCACAAACACAAAATTCTGCTGCACACTTGAACAGCAAAATTCTGCATAGAAGTGCAGATTTTCGAAATCACTCTTGCCCTCATCCAAAATCGCCCAAATTGGATCCTACAAGTCCTAAATCAAGTATAAATCATATCTAAACCAAAGACAAGCTTCAGGCCAAAGCAACTCAAAATCTAGGTATCTAAAACCCCTCAATTAAGTGGATTTTCAAGGTTTGAGAAGTGAAAATGAGACTGGGAAATTTTGGAGCAAACTCTCATCTCACACAAGTCTATAACATTAATCTAAACTCGCTCAAACTAGTTTTACGAGGAAAACTCTACCAAATCAAAATTTGACTCCTCAACACCCAATTTACCCTAGAAATGACTCTTGCCTTCACTTTGGTCACTCATTTTCCTCCTTTGCACAGCCCAAGCTTTCTCACAGTCCTAAATGACATTTCAAACTAGGATTAACTCACTCTAACCTCCAATTACCACTAAATCCAGATTTGGCTTTTCAAATCCTCAAAGCATCACACTTTTCCACTCATATCACTACATTCTCACTTTTTAACCCTAGGTCAACTCTACCCTTCATCTCTATCAGTTTTCCATCAGCCATTTCAGCACACAAGCATCATCATAAAAACCCTAAAACAGAATGGGTAAGCTTGACTCATCCTAAACATGACACATTTAGCATGCTTTCATCAAATTTCTTCACAAATAACTATCATAAGGCATAAACCTAGTAAAACTACCCATCATATCTCCCAAAACCCAATACCCACGAAAATTTATGTGAGAAGAAGTCTACCCAAACCTGAAATTTGAAGTCCCGCAATGTAGAGGTGCGCTTCACAACTCCGAAAATGGCTTCCTTTCGCGATTTGGAGCAGAAATGATGAGCAAAGGTTGGAGCTTTGATGGAGCTTCAATGGTGAGGAAGAAGAAAGGAATAGCAACGTGAGAAAGAGAGGGAGAAAAGCTTCTGCACTTTTGGCTGAGTGAGTGAGGAGAGAGAGAACGTGGTTTTTAGTTTAAAAAGGCTTCCTCATTTCTTTTTCTTTTTTTAAAAAGGTATGCCACATGTCTCCTTTTGAGTGGAGCTAAAAGGGGCCCACTTTTTCTCTTGATGTGACTCATACTCAGTCATAAGAAGAGAAAAATCTGACCTTCTGAAATGCTAAAATCCTACCTCGGTTTGCGTGCCATTTCTCTAGTTCCAGTCCCTCGCGTTTCTCTGCAGCCGTCAGGGCCAGTTTTCAAAAGTAAGCAATATATATATCAAAACGCTCAGAATGAAACCCCGAGCGTGGTTCAAAGGTTGGTTTTGTTAAATTTTAAGTTGCACGCAAAATGATAATTTTTAGACTAATTAATTGATAATTAATCTATAACTATCCCAGTTATGGATTTCTCTTCGTTAATCAGCCTAACCCGCGTATCTTTCCCCCAATATACCTACTTCTACCAGAAGTGTATATATATATATATATATATATATATATATATATATATATATATATATATATATATATATATATATATATATATATATATATATGTACACACACACTGAATAATACTTATATATAATCATTCAAAATGCATCGTTTACAAAATTCCGGGTAGAAATTTCCAGGATGTCACAATACTCCCACCCTTTAAGGAATTTCGTCCCCGAAATTAACTACTCTATGAACAAACTTGGGTACAATTCTCTCACCCTATTCTCTAACTCCAGGTTGAATCACCCTCGTTGGGTCCCCACTGCACCTTCACCAACTCGATCTCCTTCCCTCTCAGCGACTTCATTCTTCGATCAGTAATCTTCTGAGGTTGTGCTTTATAGGTGAGGTTATCCTTTACCTGTACCTCATCCACTGCAAGTATATGGGATGGATCCGGGTTGTATCGTCTCAGTTGAGAGACATGAAACACAGGGTGCAAGTTCGATAAACTCGGGGGTAAGGCGATTTGATAAGCTACATGCCCAACCTTCTTCAAAATCTGATACGGACCTAGATACTTGGGCGTCAACTTCCTAGATTTGAGAGCTCTTTCGACTCCGGTTACAAGAGAAACCTTCAAAAACACATGTTCTCCTTCCTGAAAATCTAATGGCTTCCTCCTTCTGTCATAATAGCTCTTCTGCCTATCTTGAGATGCTTTTATCTTCGCTCGAATCAATTTCACTTGTTCGGTAATCTGTTGTAGCATTTCAGGCCCAAGGAGTACTGCTTCTCCATCATCGTACCAACAAATAGGAGTCTTGCACTTTCGTCCATATAGAGCTTCAAAAGGAGCCATACCAATACTCGCTTGGTAGCTATTATTGTAAGTAAATTCGATCAATGGCAAACAATTCATCCAGCTACCTTGTTGCTCTATAATACACGCCCGAAGTAGATCTTCTAGAGTCTAAATGGTTCGTTCGGTCTGACCATCTGTTTGAGGATGATAAGCTGAACTGAGCTTCAGCTTTCTCCCCAATGCTTCATGTAGACTTGTCCAAAATCGCGAAGTAAACCTCGGATCCCTGTCTGATACAATACTGGAAGGAATTCCATGCCCTTCTTTGATATACAACTCTACTAGCTTCTCCATCTTATACTTCATATTCACCGGAATAAAATGAGCAGATTTGGTGAGTCGATCTACTATGACCCACACAACATCATGTCCACGACTAGTCTTGGGTAAACTAGATACAAAATCCATAGATATGCTCTCCCATTTCCATTCCGGAATTTCTAGTGGCTTCAATTCTCCTGATGGTCGCTGGTGCTCAGCCTTAGCCTTTTGACAGGTCAAACATCTTGCTACATATTCAGCTACATCTTTCTTCATGTCATGCCACCAAAAACTTCTCTTCAAATCTTGGTACATCTTAGTCATTCCTGGATGGAAGCTAAGACGACTTTTATGTGCTTCATCCAAGATCTTAACCTTCAAATCATCTAAAGATGGCACACATATCCTCCCCTTGAATCTAATTAACCTGGTTGTGTCCTTCTTAAACTCCACATCCTTATCTCCCATCGCATCTAACACTTTGCCTTGCAGAAACGGGTCATCCTCTTGAGCCTCGCGTGTGTGATCTACGAATTCATTGGTGATCTGCAGCGCTCCCAAAAATAAGCTCTTGGGTCGCATCTTGATTGCTAGATTCAAATCTCGAAATTCCTCTATCAATCTCTGTTCCAAACTCATCATAGTCGCAACATGTAAGGACTTCCGGCTCAGCGCATCGGCTACTACATTAGCCTTTCCTGGATGGTAGAAAAGACCAAAATCATAATCCTTGAGGAACTCCATCCATCTTCGTTGCCTCATATTGAGTTCCTTCTGATCGAACAAGTATTTGAGACTCTTGTGGTCACTGAAAACTTCAAAACGAGTACCGTATAAATAATGCCTCCAAATCTTTAAGGCAAAGACCACATCTGCCAGTTCCAAATCATGGGTCAGATAGTTAACTTTATGAGGACGCAATTGGCGTGAAGCATAAGCCACTACTCTTCCCTCTTGCATTAACACACACCCCAAGCCTTGCCCGCTTGCATCGCAATACACTTCAAATGGTCTCTTAGGGTCGGGCAAAATTAACACTGGAGATGTTGTCAACCGCCTCTTCAACTCTTGGAAGCTTTGATCACATTTCTCATTCCAGACAAACTTCTCATTCTTACGAGTCAGTTTAGTTAGGGGTAGCACTAACTTAGAAAATCCCTCAATGAATTTTCTATAATAGCCAGCCAACCCCAAGAAACTTCGAACTTCCGTTGGATTTGTCGGTTGTTGCCACTCCATAACCGACTCCACCTTAATCGGATCCACCGCAACCCCATCCTTCGAAATCACATGTCCCAAGAACTGCACCTTCTCCAACCAAAATTCACATTTTGACAATTTGGCGAACAATTTCCTATCCCTCAGGATATGCAAGACAATTCTCAAGTGCTTCTCATGCTCCTCCTTATTCCTTGAATACACTAGGATATCATCAATGAACACAACCATGAACTGATCTAAGTAATCATGGAATATACGGTTCATATAGTCCATGAAGATAGCCGGAGCATTAGTCACTCCAAATGGCATGACTAAATACTCGTAATGCCCATACCGAGTCTGAAACACAGTCTTTGGGATATCTTCCTTCTTAACTCGGATTTGATGATACCCCGATCGCAAATCTATTTTCGAAAATACCGTCGCTCCCCTCAATTGGTCAATCAAATCATCTATCCTTGGTAGAGGATATTTGTTCTTTATAGTGACCTTGTTTAGCTGCCGGTAGTCTACGCACATCCTCATACTTCCATCCTTCTTTTTAACCAATAAGACCGGCGCTCCCCACGGTGATGCGCTTGGGCGAACAAATTTTTTGCTTAAAAGATCTTGCACTTGTGCCTTCACCTCTGCCAATTCTACTGGAGACATCCTATAAGGCGCGATCGACACTGGATTCGCCCCAGGCACCAAGTCAATAATGAATTCCACTTCTCTCTCAAGTGGTAATTCACAAATATCATCAGGAAAAACTTCTAGAAATTTTGATACCACCGGTATACTACTAACTTCAGCGACCTCCTCCACATTCATGGAGAACAACACCATGTAAGTTCGAACATCCCCCGCTCTATCGTTGGCCGCATTCTCTTTCAATGGTTCATTTGGAACTACATTTCCACCAAATACCAGCATCTTCTCTTTGCAGTCTAGAAAGATATGGTTAGCAGATAACCAATCCATCCCCAAGATCACATCTAGATGAGCTAAAGGTAGGCAAATCAAATCCGCCATAAAAGATTGACCCTCAACAATTATAGGACACTTCAAACACACCCGAGAGGTGGTTACAGGCTCGTTAGTCAGAGTAGACACCACCATATCATATGGTAACTCCGTCACACATAACCCCAACCTCTCCACACATGCATGAGATATGAACGAATGCGTGGCACCCGAATCATAGAGTACATCTAGTAGTTTATCAGCAATCAAACACTTACCCTGTATCAAATCGTCGGAGGCAGCAGCTTCTGATCCACTCATAGCAAATACCCGGGAGGGTACCTTTTGTCTTCCACCACTAGTGTTGTTGTTGTTGCTAACATTACCGCTCCTTGAGGAATTAGTGGGTCCACGATTGACGGTGTTGGAATTGGCAGTTACCGTTGGTCTCCCAGTCACCCTACATTCTCGAGCATAATGGCCTACCTTGCCACAAACATAACAACGGTTCTCCTATGTCTGTTGGAGTTGTGGGCAATTCCTCCTAAGATGTGGTCCCCCACACTAAAAACATTATAACCCAGTCCCCCTTGATTGGCTCATGTTGGACGTAGACATAGGTTGTTTTCCCTTGTTTCTAGAATATGGCTTCATCCTCTTACTACTGTTTCCTCTAAAAGGATGGCTTCTCTGTGGTCCTCCAAAGCCTCAAGCTTGCCTCTCCTTCATCTTGTCCTAAAAAATCCTGCACTTTGTCACCAGCTGATTAAAATCCGTGATCTGCATATAGCTAACCGCCTGTTGAATCTCCAATCAGAGCCCATTCTCAAACTGAGCACATAAATCTTCCTCATTCCGAGCATCTTGGTATTGAGGCCAATACTGTAGAAGTTCATTAAATTTGGCCGTGTATTCCCCAACGGACATGTTCCCCTGCTTTAAATCCAGAAATTCCCTCGCCTTCCGCTTCCTGAGATCTCGTGGAAAATAATTTTCTAGAAATTTGTCCTTGAAGGCATTCCAAGGAATCACGCCTCCAGGTGCAGCAAATGAAGGCTTCATAAACTTCCACCAATTCTCGGCTTCTCCTTGGAGCATGAATGTCGCATAAGGGACCTTATGCTCCTCGAGGCAACCCATCGCCTCAAAAATCTTCTCAATCTCCGCTAACCACAACCTAGCACCTTCTGGATCATAATCCCCACTGAACTTCGGCGGGTGGTTCTTACGGAAAGCCATGAGTCCCCGATACTCCGCCGGCTCCACATCACGTTCCTGCACTAGAGTTTCCACCACAGCTGGGATGCAATCCAGGACATCACGGTTCTGATCCCTACCACGTCCTGCCATACCTAATCATGTAGGGAAGCTATTAGTATTCCAAGAAATTCTACTGAGAAAGTGTACCACACAGGCTATGACAGTTACAACAATATCCTTCTCTCTATACATACATATAAACACAACAATTCAACTTAATCAATTGAACATTCCTGCTTAAGATAAGAAAGTAGAAATACGCACAATGTGTGACTTAACGTCACTCCCCGAAACCTACTCCCAAGTTTCAGAGATACACAGCATTCACACAATAAGACCATAAATAGGTTCACTAGAATCCAACTTTTGCTCCGATACCACCAATTGTGGCATCCCTAAATAATGACTGGTTTAATAGTAATGATTTAAATAACAAAAACCATGGGATTTTCTTTTTCTTTTTCTCTTTCGTTTCTTTCACTTTTTCACAGTAATTAAGTTCAGAAGGAAAATCATCACTATAGAGTCCTGAATGGCCAGTTCACAACTCTATTCAGAGTCATTTCTTTCTGATCACGCATAACCTCTAAAATATGTTGCTCTTTCAAAAATAAAAGTATACCAGCCATCATTTTAGGTTGTCACGTGTAAAATAATAAAATAAAATGCGGTCGATGAATTCTCTTTCAAATAAAGTTTATTAACACTTTCTTTTCAAATAACAAGATTAAACACAAGTACATTCATCATCTAAAGCTGTCCAAAATATGGGAGTTTTGCAAAATACATAGTGTCATCCAAGCAAAGGTATCCAATGTGGTGGCTTCAGCCACATGTATACATTCATCAAATTCCTATACAATAGGTCTACCCATACAAAAAAAAAACAAAAGAGTAAACCTAACTGTCTGTACTAGATACACCCACCCCCAAAAAGTATATAATCCTAGTCTAAGGGGCCGTCTGCTATGATGAAGAACCTCCACTAGTCGCTATCCCTCCGGGACCGCTCTCCTCCGTAGAGTCTGCCTCAGATGCCGACATGACGTCCTCGGGAGAATCCACCTCAGGGAGTGGGTCCTCATCACCCTCTAGAAAGTCAAGAGCATCCACAGCAGGCTCAGGAGGTAGCTCCTCTGGGTCCTCCTCGGGGTCTTCCTCAGATGACGTCACCTCAATCACTTGGACTGGCTCCACTAGTAGATATGGAGTAGGTGTAGGTAATATCCACTCCACAGTGCGCTGAAGCGTGCTTGCTGGTTCCTCTAGATGTACCAACAAAGTAGCCATGAGTCAGATCGTGCCACGGAATCGGCACCTCACATTGCCTTCGAGGGTCTCCCAAACTCCCTCTAGGCACTCCATCTCCACTCGGTCATGGATGAACTGCGCTGCCATCACGATCTACAAGAAATAAAAGAAAAGGGTAGACTCTTTCACGAGAGATCTAACTACATTAGCAACACAATGCTTCCCATAACCACTACATGCAATTAAAAGGTGTGCCTCAAGGCTTTTCTTCCCTGGTAATCGATTACACAGCATTGGTAATCGATTACCAGAGGCCAAACTCGAGTTACATAGCTTCAGAACATGAAAACCTACAATATGCACTGTGTAATCGATTACACATAACTGGTAATCGATTACCAGTGGTTTGTTACTCTGTGTAATCGATTACACATTATTGGTAATCGATTACCAGTGGCCTCCACAACATACTGTCTCCATTTCTAAGCCTAGTAATCCATTACAAGAAGCCCTCTCACGTTCCTGATCCCATTTTTAAGCCTGGTAATCGATTACACATCCTTGGTAATCGATTACCAGAGGCCATCTTAACTTCCTGTCTTCATTTTTAAGCCTTGTAATCGATTACCCACCCTTGGTAATCGATTACTAGAGGCCATATTCCAAATATTACTCAAGATCCATAGCTGGCCAGCCACCACACAAGCCTCCTTGCTTTGTGGTCTTTGCTCTTTTATCGGTTGACTGCCAGGAGCTCGCCTGTTTAGGTACGTCACAGGTTCTCACTGACTGACTATGCCCGGGTTGGGTCGGGATTGGTCAAGCTTGGTTTTGGGCAATAGCACCTCACCTGACGTCCCCAAGGTCTCCTGACCCCCACGACATATCTCCTGGTACCACTCTGTGGTCAACGAATAAAAGTAGGAAGTCTCTCCCTTCCACACTTCCTCACTTCAAGCATGTAAGATTATGGGGTACCCGTCACATGTGGTACTAGGTGGCGGTCGGGCGATGGTGCAAGTCGATTATCCACATCCACAAATCACACATAAATCCACCACCCCCAGTTGCCCACCTTCAACTGAGCTCACGTACTCCCACGTAGCCCTTATCCTCGTTCCTCTCAACACCGGGTCCCCATCAATCCCCCCAAGCTTCCACAACATCCAAGCAATTTCAACATCCAAACATCATGAACTATCAAAACCCAAGAAAACAGAGCAGGGGCAGAGAACTCTGCCCAAAACACAAACCAATACCACAGCTTTTCTTACTCAAATACCCCAGTAACATTCTCTTCGTTCCAATTCCTTCACCGTTGGATCGACTTGAAAATTTTACTGGAGGTCCCTGGTACATAATTATACATTTTGACCGTTGGGATCTGCTAGAAAACGTCCAGAACCCAATATGTACAACCCTTTCCACAACCAGCCATGCATAAGCATTTTCTGCACAAACACAAAATTCTGCTGCACACTTGAATAACAAAATTCTGCTTAGAAGTGCAGATTTTCGAAATCACTCTTGCCCTCATCCAAAATCGCCCAAATTGGATCCTACAAGTCCTAAATCAAGTATAAATCATATCTAAACCAAAGACAAGCTTCAGGCCAAAGCAACTCAAAATCTAGGTATCTAAAACCCCTCAATTTAGTGGATTTTCAAGGTTTGAGAAGTGAAAATGAGAATGGAGAAATTTTGGAGCAAACTCTCATCTCACACAAGTCTATAACATTAATCTAAACTCGCTCAAACTAGTTTTACGACGAAAACTCTACCGAATCAAAATTTGACTCCTCAACACCCAATTTACCCTAGAAATGGCTCTTGCCTTCACTTTGGTCACTCATTTTCCTCCTTTGCACAGCCCAAGCTTTCTCACAGTCCTAAATGACATTTCAAACTAGGATTAACTCACTCTAACCTCCAATTACCACTAAATCCAGATTTGGCTTTTCAAATCCTCAAAGCATCACACTTTTCCACTCATATCACTACATTCTCACTTTTCAACCCTAGGTCAACTCTACCCTTCATCTCTATCAGTTTTCCATCAGCCATTTCAGCACACAAGCATCATCATAAAAACCCTAAAACAGAATGGGTAAGCTTGACTCATCCTAAACATGACACATTTAGCATGCTTTCATCAAATTTCTTCACAAATAACTATCATAAGGCATAAACCTAGTAAAACTACCCATCATATCTCCCAAAACCCAATACCCACGAAAATTTATGTGAGAAGAAGTCTACCCAAACCTGAAATTTGAAGTCCCGCAATGTAGAGGTGCGCTTCACGACTCTGAAAATGGCTTCCTTTCGCGATTTGGAGTAGAAATGGTGAGCAAAGGTTGGAGCTTTGATGGAGCTTCAATGGTGAGGAAGAAGAAAGGAATAGCAACGTGAGAAAGAGAAGGAGAAAAGCTTCTGCACTTTTGGCTGAGTGAGTGAGGAGAGAGAGAACGTGGTTTTTAGTTTAAAAAGGCTTCCTCATTTCTTTTTTTTTTTTTAAAAAGGTATGCCACATGTCTCCTTTTGAGTGGAGCTAAAAGGGGCCCACTTTTTCTCTTGATGTGACTCATACTCAGTCATAAGAAGAGAAAAATTTGACCTTCTGAAATGCTAAAATCATGCCTCGGTTTGCGTGTCGTTTCTCTGGTTCCAGTCCCTCACGTTTCTCTACACCCGTCGGGGCTAGTTTTCGAAAGTAAGCAATATATATATCAAAACGCTCAGAATGAAATTTCGAGCGTGGTTCAGAGGTTGGTTTTGTTAAATTTTAAGTTGCACGCAAAATGATAATTTTTAGACTAATTAATTGAGAATTAATCTATAACTATCCCAGTTATGGATTTCTCTTCGTTAATCAGCCTAACCCGCGTATCTTTCCCCCAATATATCTACTTCTACCAGAAGTGTATATATATATATATATATACACACACACTGAATAATACTTATATATAATCATTCAAAATGCATCGTTTACAAAATTCTGGGTAGAAATTTCCAGGATGTCACACATGGTACCACATTGCATATAGACTTGAGTCTTAGTATAATTGTTGCATAATGCCCGTGAATTGTTTAGTATGAAATTGGTGAGTATTGTTATGTCTTGACTCGAGTGTGTGATTCATGTGTAATGTTGGTAATTAAAAGATGAATTTTAAATGATAAAATGGTGAAGTGACGTGGATTGTATTAAGTTGAGTTATGTTATAAATAATTGTATAATTTATTTTGCTTATGTTTTTGTTTATCCGTATTTTATTTAGAAATGTGATAACTCACTTCCGGTGTGTGTTTGTGTTTGGGCTGATTGTCATTTTGTTTCAAGTGAGTCAGCATGTGATGAGTTTCATGTTGGAGATGGAGAGGCTTAGCCTGTACCAGGAAAATGCTCTAATAAATGTGACATTGGGACATAGGATTTTATTTCATATGTTATAATTCCATGAATAATATAATTGTTTTATATTTTTCGCTTTAGTGTGATTTCTCTTCATTCAGAATGGGCGACATTGTTTTGAGCCGAGATAATTTTATCATTTATTTGAACAAGTTCTATTATGATTCACTAAGTGATGTGAATCTTCTACCCTTTGAAATGTGTTTTTAAAAATTTTAATTAATTCCACATTCTTATTCCTTTTATTATTAGTATATGTGTGTGTGGGGTAGAGGATGTCACATTAGAGATTATGGACAAACCATCTTTGACAATTAAATTCAGTATATGAGCACAAGAACACATGTGAAACTGTTGACCACCCAAAATAAGAGACCTAGGCAGAATTTTCTTTCTATAATGCATTCAATCATAGCATCATTTGTACTATAGTTATCAACAGTCAAAGTAGAAAGCTTCCAATCAAGATCCCAATCCATCAAACATTGAACCAAGACTTCAACAAGAGCTATGCTAGTATGAGGAGCAGACACATAAATGAACCTAAATTTTAAATAAAAATTTCAACCATCTAACCACCAACAACAAAATATAATATAATATAATACAATAATAGTTGCATTTTATATAGTTTAGTGATATTACCTCACAAGTTGACTTTGCAATGTCATGGAATCATCAATAAAGTAAGTTGTGACAGTCATGTAGCCTTTATTTTGATTACTAGCAATTCACATATCAGTAGTAATTGCAACTAGACTTTGAATCTTTGCAAACATGTTCATTGTAATCTCTTTGATTTCATGATAATCCTTCATAATGTCACTTTTTAGTGTTTTTTGACAAAACCCCATGAATAAAGGTTGCAAAGTAGCACAAAATTCCTTAAAGCCAATGTGATCGACAATTGACAATGGATACTCATGAAGAACTATCATGTGATGACAGTGCACGCCTAGCTATTTCTTGATTAAATAACTAATTTCCAACAACTACTATTTCATTTCCTTCTCTTTTAGTTTTCAGAAGTGCTTGTCTGATGTCTCGTGTTGTTTGAAGTTTGCAAGACTTCCAATGGTCACGCAAGTATGTCGTCCAAAAGTTTACCTCTACAATATTTGCAAACAACTTTCCATTCTCCACCTATTAATTTTCTATCAAAGTGATTCCAAACAACTGAAGTTAACTTTCTTGAGTGGTCGTTCGAGTTGAGTTGTCAGTTCCATCATCAACTTCATTAATAGGAATATCATTTGATTCGTCCGAATTTGATTCACCTATATTAGGTGACACAATTTTTTCTGGTTCATCACCCTTGGGAGCCAAAGTTTGTTCGATGGACATTCTGTTAAAAAAATAATTAAAGTTAGTGTTAATTACACAAGCAAATCTACAACAATTAAAACCAATAATTAGAGCATGGCAGTAAGTTAACATATCATTCAACACTTAAATTAAAACACAAAATTCCTTGGCTCCATGACAAATAATGTTAATAATGTACCCTCTAAAACATTAATCGGGACAAAATATTTTTATAGACCAAAGTCAAAATTCAATCATCATTAAATTTGACCCATTTCCATGAATGAAACCATTAGCCTAAGGTCATGGACTACTTCATTTCAATAGTATAATAATTCCTAAGAGGGAAAGATAAAAATGAAAGTTATATAGGAGAAACATCAAAATTTAACATTTGTGTACATAGCAAATCACGCATAATCTTATTATAAGGACGGAAGAAAATAATATGGTAAATGCTGCAATTTCATATATATAATGATAAATGATAAATACCACATGGAATACTACTTTTGATCCTTAGAAAGATAATAGAAATAGAGACTAGGAAGTGGCAATGGGGAATTAACAAACAAAAGTGAGGTTGAAGCTTTGAATTAGTCCAAACAACAGCAAACTCTATGTTCACTTAATTGAATTGATCTTTAGTTTATTACAAAATTAATTTCTTTTCATGCAAAGAGCAATTACTATTTCAATACTCTACCCTTGTAGTGGTAATTAACATTTATTTTTTATAAGATAGTGCATATTCCTGTCAACAATTCCACAAAATTAATCATGATGAGTACTTTCAAATGGAGGTTGATGCACTGTGTCGAAAAGGCTTATCTTCATTGCAGAAGTGTGCAACTACTCTTCATATATTGGCTTATGGCTCACTTGCTGACAGTGTGGATGAATATGTTCGAATTAGTGAAACCAATACAGTGGAATGCTTGGAGCAATTTGTATCAAGCATCTGCACCATATTTGGGAATGAGTACTTGAGGAGACCAAATAGCAAAGACACTGAATGACTACTACAAATGGGAGTGCTATGTGGATTTGTAGTCATGTTAGGTTCCATTGATTGTATGCACTGAAAATGGAAAAATTATCCAGTTGCATGGAAAGGTCAATTTTGTTGAGGTGATCATTGCAACCCAACAATCATTTTTGAAGTCGTGGCATCGCAAGACTTGTGGATTTAACATACATATTTTGGCAATGTGGGTTCAAATAATGACATTACTGTGTTATATGAATCCAATGTGTTTAATGAAGTTTTGTCAGGACGTGCACTCGCAATACAATACATAGTGAATAGAAACCAATATAATATGGGATACTATTTAGTGGATGACATTTATCCAGACTTTGCTATATTTGTGAAGACCATCTCAATGCCACAAGGAGAAAAGCAAAATTATTTGCACAACGACAAGAATCAACAAGAAAGGATGTAGAACGGGCGCTCAGGGTGCTTTAATCTTGACTCACAATTATATGTGGTCCGACACTTTTTTGAAATGTTGTTATTATGAAGAATATCATCTATGCATTTATCATATTGCATAACATGATTTTTGAGGACAAACGTGACACATCAAAATAATATTGATTATAATAGTGTAGGTAATAGCGTGTCGACATTCAAAGTATCTTTAGATGCTTACCCTAGCATTAGATCAACATACCTCTAAAGGAGATTTGAGGTTCATGACAAACAAAAACATCACCAACTTCAAGCAGATTTGGTTAAACATATTTGGGAATGTTTCGAAAAAGAAAATAACAATAATTAATTTTATGTAATATTTTCTATTTTTCATCAGTTTTTTCATTTCAATGTCATTGCGGTTTCTTAGCATTAGGGTAAAATTGTGTATGGATTTCTTAAGAGTGACATAACACTATAAGGACCACAAAAAAATATTGTGGGGATCACAAAAAGATGATTAAAAAACCCATATAAAAAACTTGTATTAAAGATGCCCTAACCTATTTAGTTAATGATAACTATCCTAACTAATCGCCTTGAGTTCAGTGGTTCTTTTTCCTAGAAAGGAAGAGTTCAATGGTTAATGAAACTGAGTTTCTTCCCTTTTATTTTCCTGTTATCAAAATATCTTCTCCAGAATTCTATTAACGTCGTTCTTACTTCATTTAATCACATGATTATTGGACCGTTAAGGATAAAACCAAAAAATTTAAATCATTAAAGAACTTAAACAAAAAAACTTTAAAAGGACTAAAAAATCCTATTTTATAGGAACTAAAAGGTTATTTAAGCCTAAACAAATTTAGAAGAAAAAAAATGAAATAACTTTCTTCATAACTTATGCATAAACTAATTTTTTAGAAACTCTTTCATATTAACTTCTTCAAAAGCTTATTTTAAATTTATGCATAAGCTAATTTTAATTTATAAAAGAAAATAGTTTTCTTATTATTTTCCCCTCCTATGCATAATACATGTTTATGGAAAAATTTATCCAAACAAACCCAAGTCATCTTAAAGTGGAATAAGTAACTGCCAAACAACTCCTAGATAATAAGAGAAAATACTTCCTGTGTTGAACGTTTTATTCTTTTTTTTGTTCTTGACTATGAATATTGGTATAAAATAGTCACCATTTTTGTTGGAGACCATAAATACACACAAAATAAGTATTTTTCTCTCAATATAATTTATTTCATACACTAGTATACTGTTAGCGGCACATAGTTTTTCTCAATGTTTTAGTATATATATTTTCTATTCATTGCATCTATGCACTATGATTAGTATGCATCAAAAGATTCGGCATTACACTATTCAATAGTTCGACATTTTATAATTTTAAAAAAAGTGCACAAGGCTTAAATAAACTATCAAAAATTAAACACATCGTTACTTAGTTTTTTTTTTGGGGGGTGGGGTACAGATACACATGCAATAGCCAAATTCAAATCAAGGTTGCAAATGTCAAAATCTTGTCAAATAACTTGGTTTTATGCTGTTAAAAACCAAACACCTTATCCAACTTCCCTTGAACCATTTAACTCTTTCCATTATTTTTGCACCTCTCAACAATGTATGTTCTCCATGATTATTGCACCTCTCAAGCATATATCTTCATCATTTGCACCTTTATCAAACACAAACTCTACATCTGTTAAGCACTCATGATAGAAACACCTACAATTCAATTGTAATATTAGCTTACACCCACCTATTATCACATGAATATACAATAACAATAAAGAAGCTAGAGGACTTGAGGGAAGCAACACTGCACAAACAGCAAATTTTTCTATATGCCAGGTCATAACTTAGCAATCAAAAGCTTTTGGAAAGGAAAATGTTTCGTTTGTCAAACCACCAGAAGGCTGACACAGAAATCAGTGGAACAAAAATTGCTACTAAAAGAAATGTCAAGTTTCTCCAATTTGCAGGCTTATCTGCTGAAATAGATGATGTTACTTGAGTTTCAGAGCTTGCACCTTCTTCATCCACCTAATAATAGAAACCAAGAAAGGGGAATCTTTTAGGATCTCAGGAAAAGTAAGTTTGGACCTCTAAATTAGCTTTTTGCTCTATCAGCGCAAGGTTAAATTCTCCACTTTGTGATGTTACTACAACAATATATAAAAATCTATCCAGGATAGCTATTACAATGACGGTAGAAAGTAAATTATTGAAAGAAACTGACAGGTTATTGATTCATGAGGGGCATTTTGCTCAACTCTGTGAATTACCATTGTAGCATCATTATTTAATGAACGAACATGCAATCATAATAAGAATTGTTACACTTTTCAGTTTTCACATGTAATGTCGAATTCTAAATAAGCTTTCTTATCTTTATATTCTGACTATAGAATGGGAGGCAGAAAATGGTTTGAGAAGGGAGAACCAATGTTTGTACTTGTAGACTTGTCATGCTACTAGTGTATTCGGGCAGAGAGGTTATTAATATTATAGAGGCAAACTGGCAAAGAAAGATGAATGACAAGAAATAAAGAAATAGATGAAATCCAAAATAGTAAAGCTAGTTGTTGAATAGAATGAAACACTAAATGAGAGACAAAATCTACAACAGCAGGAAGATTAGAGGGTTGTGTTTGCTTCATTGATTTGTCTATTCTTTGAAGTTCTTTCTTAAACAAACTTTACTGAAAGCCATAGAAACCATAGACACTTTATATGTATTCATCAATTCTACCTGTGTTTGGTAAATCTGGTGTTAGCCAAGAACTATTTAGCTTTAAGTTACTTCGGAGTGGTTAAACAAGGGTCAATTATTTCTATATTCTCATCAAGCATCACACAGATAAAAGAATATTCCTTTTATCATTTAGCATAAGTTTCATATTTGGGTACCAACTACCAAGAGATTCCAATATGCATGCAATAGAATAATGAACAAGTAGAAGAACCCTGGAAGGCTCAACGTACATTTATGTATCACCTTTATAGTTCTAAATAATCATGTCTTTCATATATGGCTAACCAGAGTGCATCATGCTTACTAGCACTTAGAAAAAAGAAAAAAGTGAAGTGTAATAATGATATGTTAAGTATCACATTTTCTTGTTTTGTAAGCTTCAGTTGATATACCAAAACTTGGGTATGGTCTGTAGTTTCCCCCTACCTATAAAATGCAAAAGCATACCCAAAAGAGTGGAAAGTTAGTGGAGTAATTATTTGATGTTTTATTACTTGTTTTGTTTCCAATTTTTACTCTCAATAAAATAAAAACATGGATTGAGATGATAGGCGTGTATGTAAATGCTTGTCAAGGCACTAATTACGTAATTATAAAAGCATTTGTCCTACATGCAGTGTCATTAAAAGAACAATTAAATTAACACCCAACTTTTACCTATCAGCATCATATAAGCATATCAAGTATCAACTAAAGAGATTAGGATGACCAAAAAAGTACCTGCCTGAAAGGTCTTATTAAAGAGATCTATTCCTTCTTCATCTGATGATTTAGCACAGCTATCATTGCTTGAGTCATTGTTGGAAGCTTGATCTTCATTTCTGTTATTTAGTCCATTGTTGCATGCATCAAAAGAGGCATCAATTTTAGTATTGTTTAACTTTTCTACCAAATGTTTATTTTCCTGTTTTAAAGCATGTAACTGCAGGATGAACATAGTGATAAGAATGTTAATATCCCTGTTAGTGTATCATAGCTCAGCAAAAGTTGAATACTAAATCCATACTATTTTGAAGAAAAATTAAAACTTGTACTACATACACAATGGTAACTTGAAAATGATCATGCTACTTTTTGGGTATCCTTCTTTCTTTCGAGGAAAAAAAATACTTATTTATTCCCTATATTAATTATGAAAAATATAGAGATTATAACTGATGGCTACCAAAAAGTTAACAATCTCCACTTGTTCCTTTCTGTATAACTACCCATAAACCGTTGCAGACCTGGATTGGAAATTCTGATTCAGGTATACTGAAGATAATATGCATAGATACATTTTAATATGCTTAGAAAACTATAAAAGAAGGAGAGAAACTATTTTGGTCCTTACAATATACTGATAGAAACTGGTTCAGGTTGAGCATACAAAGAACATACTGTTATTGATGAACAGAAAAAAATGCACAATTTCCCTGGATAAATTGCACGAAATAAGCACAGAATTGGATAAATTAAGGCATTGAATGTTTCATTTTATAAAATCAATCTCTAGGGAACCCAATTGAGTACACACATATCCTTAAAGGCCCAAAATACTAGTATTTTTTGTTAAGAGAAACATAGAAGCTGGAGTTCAAAATTAGAAATTTATTAAGTCATTACCTGGTTATTGATGCGCTCCCTTTCAGAGGCTAGTTGCATTACCATATCCATGATAAGTTTGGTTTTAGTATCAATTTCTTTTGCCCTTGATGATTTTGCATTGCTAGCTTGATCCAAAGATGTTTTCAAGCTTACTGTTCTGGACCTAAGGATATCCAGTTCTTTATTAAGTTCCAAGTTAGTTTCAGATAGCACAAAGTATTGCTCTGCAGCACTTTCTTTATTAGTTTCAGCTTTTGCAACCTTTGATTTTAGCTCTTCAATCAATATTTCCATATCCCATATAGCTGTATATAACATGTTCTGCTGTTCTTGACTTGCTTCAGAAGACGCCTTTGCATTTTGTAGTTGGATATCTAGTTCCCTTAGTTGCTTCTCAAGTGAACCAACCTTTTTCTCTGCAGTACTGGCACTCCCTTTAAGAAAATTCACCTCTTCAGTAAGTTCCAAGTTGGTCTCAGTTAACTGTGTAACCTTCGCTTCTGCGCTCTCAGCCCGATTTTCTGCTATGTCAATGCTTTCTTTCAAAGACTCAACAAAATTTTCCATTTCAATTAGGTGCTCGTGACATGCTTCATTCTCTGCCATCACATTATTTATCCGAAGCTCAAAATCTTTTTGTTCTTCTTCAAGCAATTTCACCTTTTCCCTCAATGCCAACACCTCAGACTTTTCCTTAGCACTCTCAACATTACATGCCTCAAGCTTCTCTAAAGAAGCATCTTTAGCCTTGAGCTGCTCTATCAAAATCTGAACTTTTGATCTCAGCTCATTTTCTCGTTGTATATAACCATTGAGGTTGAACTCAGTTACTTGAAGGTGTCCCATTATACCTTTAGAAATCCCCATTAACACCTCTGCAGTATTGTCTGCCTCTAGAAATCTTCCCCAAACTACTTCTGCAGCCTCTTCCATATAAAATGCCACTTGTTCTGTGTAGCAGAGTTTCAAGTTTAGGTCTTCATTGTTTTTTGACTCTGCTAACTTCCTTTCAAGCTCGAGTTCCCTTGCTAGAGATTTCTCAAGCATTCGCAGAATATATCTTCGTTGTTCAACCATCTGATCATTGGATTTTGCTTTGACATCTGTCAGTTGACCATTTCCTGATAAATTCAAGGCCTTCCCTGTTTTGCCTGTTAACATGAATGACTAAGAAAAGTAAACAGTCATCCAAAACTTGGAAAAGGATTGCATCCTCAGAATAAATATGTTGAGCAAAAATATTCTGAGTAAAAATTTCAACTTACAATTCTCATGTCGAAAAGCCTCAATGGTTTTCTGTAGCTGGGATGACTGAATTTTCAACTCCAATAACTGCTGTTGAAACTGCTTCACAGACTCTTTAGAGCCATGCAATTTTTTGTCCATCATAAAGAAAACCTCAGTTAAATGTTTGCATGAAAATATTTTATGACGAGCATCAACAATTTCTTCTTGGAGAGTGTCCATGAAACTGTCCAGCTCTCTTACCTCAGAATCTAAAATGCCAGACAGTAGATCAAATGTCACTGCCTTCTCAAATAAGTTTTCCAGGATGCAGTTATTCGTTGAATCCATTGCTTCAAGATCACTTTCCTCGCCCAATAGATAAACATAAAGCACATGCAAGTTCACCAGTTTCTCAGAAAAATAGGCTAAGCGATGGTCTATATCTGTTAAAGCTTGCAGGGATATTTCTTGCACATCATTTTCTTTAGTTGAGAACCCCTGGAGTGAGTAGGGTTGTTCAAAAGCTTCATCTACAGCATAAAAGTCACCTGGAATTTTATTAGCAAGTTCATCCATTTCTAGTCTGTATCTTGTTGTTCAGCAACTAGCAGCCAGTCCTGAAATAAGATAGAAATGAGATATCTTATGGAAGAAACAAAACAAATATACTTTATGTATTAATACAAAGATAAAAAAGAGTGTACAATTCACTAGTTAATTAAGTGAATGCCTAACAAAATGAACGCTGCTGAAGGAAAACAACAATAGTTACTAGTTAGGAATTGGTAATTAGCAGGCCTATAGTTCATACAACTTATAGAAGGTTGAGGAAGAGGAAATTGATAAAGGAATAGTGAGGAATTTGCATGTTCTCTTTTCTTGGCACTGTTGGCAGTATTCACTGAAAACGTAAGATGAAAGCATAGATATGTATGCTTATGTTTTTCCCTTTAATTCCACACTGGAAAGACAAAAACAAATAGAGAAAATCCACGACATTTCCTCTTCACACTCTTCAAACATTCATAACTCACCACTAGAAAAGCTAAACTCATTAGCAGTTCATTTCAAAATGCATTTATTTTTTCTTTCAACAGAAAGCTAATTCCACAAATGAAACATCTACTCCAAATTTTAATCTTAACAACAGAAACCATAGGAGATCCCAACTTTTCTAACAAATTCAACACACAAAACACAGCCAACCCGTGGAAATCCTTGACAGATAACCCCCACAAAACTATCAATAACAGCAACACAGACATTACCACAATTTTACTGCACATTCAGCTTACATCAATCAGAATATAAAATTTCCAATACCAACCCCCACCCCAGTGAACATCCTCAACAAAGCTCCTAACTTTACCGTTCCAAAACATGAAACGCTACAATAAAGAACAAACACGACCTCCCCCATTTTCACCAAGGAACCACACACACAAAGAAAATTCCTCAACTCACATTAAAATCTCAAATGAGAACTCAGAAATTAAGTCATACCTTTCTCAAAACGCTTCTGGGTCTTCCTATCCCCTCACTCTGACTATGATCTTGAAGAAACTTGACTTAACCAAAACCCCACATGAAAAATTCTGCTGGATAGTCTTTCTGAGCCTCCTAACTACCACTCATTTCCAAATTACCGTTATATAAATATAAGGGTCACTTTTTCCCATCCCCCAACACAAAATAAATAAAAAAGGTAGCTTTTTTATTTTTATTTTTTTTCTGCTGCCACTCCGTGTCTCCAACCTGTGTGGATCGGTGAGGAACCAAAAGTGCAAACAGCGAAGTGGTCAAACTAGTGCGTGAGAGCGTTGTTGTGATCTGTGGAGAGACAAATCAGAGACTTAAATTGGGGTGCACGTTTACTTGATCCTGAACCGTTGTATTGACTTTGAATAATTGAGTTTGAGACAACACAAAAGAAAACAACACTGTACACAAAACTAGATAGATAAGACACAGATCAATGGCTTAGGACACTGTAAAGCTCAAGTGTCTATGTGGGTCCATAACAATCGATTCAGACAACTTGGTATTGTGAGAGAGAATCATTATCATTGTTGTTAATGCTAAAATGATGTTTCAATTTCATGTTGTATTTTTTTTTTTTTTTTGTGTGTGTTTATAGAATGGAAAGACTTTTCGTAATTGTTGTTAAAATATAATGTGTGATGATTTGGTTAATAAAAGCTTGACGACAAAAATAGTATAGTCTTGTTATCTATTAAGCGCTCCATCTCTTTTTTGAATTATTTGATTCTCATTCATTAATATTGAGTTCCATTTCTCGCTAGTAACTTAACGTAATTTTTGTAACCTGTTTAACAACTTCTTGGACCTTTCTATTCGCAGAATATTCTTTCCAGTTATGTTCTTTGTCTATTTATTGAATTGTAATGGACAAATTATTATAATTATCAAATAATTTAAATAATGATGTTTTTTTAGATTATTATAGTAAGAGACAAGTAAAGAAGTGAATAAATTTTATCTGGGAACCCAATATGTGATGATGAGCAAGTAGAGGCACTTCGGAGTTGTCGAGCAGATGTCAGGCTTGAGTCTAGGTGTTGAATACATTTGTCAGGTAGATTTTGGGTTTGTAGCAAGTGCCAAGTCGATTATGGGCTTGAATGTTGGTCCTGGGCTGTTTTCGGAATTGAATGATGGTGTCGAGTCGACTCCGACCTTGCCAGCTGGGGTCGAACTTGACTGTTGGTGCCAGGTTAGTTCCAAGCTTGATTGTTGGTGTTGGGTCGATTTCAGGCTTTGGCTGCTGGTGCCGGGTCAGCTTCGGGCTTTGAAGATGGAATGTTGATGTTAGACCGCTTGGTCATTGAAACTAAAATGATCGTAAGTTGTGCCAGGTGGTATTGGGCTTCAAGAAAAACAATGTAACTTGTGCCAACTAAGTACTAGGCATAAAAGGTGCCAGGTAAGTACTAGCTTGAAGAGAAAGGGCAAGGGGCTAGGTAACTTTGTAACTAAAGGAACCTATGCTACACCTTTGAAGGTCTAAGAAAAAATTAGAGGTTTCACAGACTAAGAAGTTCAAATGGGAATGAAGTAGATGAAATGTAATGCAATGCAAATGAGATATGATGCAATGATATGATGCAAAGATATCGTGAGACACCAACTATTGGACTGCACTTTCCTTTTTGCTTTATTTTCTCTAGAAAGTAAGGGATCCTTAATCATTATAATGTCACGCGCCCTAAGATTCATGGATGATGGAGGAATTATGATTCATCTTGCCTTTGGTCAAATAACATTCGAGTACTTCCTTAGGCTATTCTCAATCCACTACTAAAGTTTGTGAGTCGATAGTGAGGTTATTTCGCTAGTTGCATTGTCAGGATTCATCAAACCCACTGTAACTTTCAAAAACTTATTAAAGTAAATGCAATGCTTTGAAATTTAAAATACCATTTCCTTTCAGTATATCATTATTAAAAGCACGATGAACAACATAGAAAGAAAAAATGGCCATTTTATTCTAGAAAGAGAGAACGTATTTATAGAGATTTTCATTGCATAACAAAGAGAAAGGTATATACAATGAACTTGAAACCAAATGATAGCATAAACGACGCTTATCAGATAAACAATATCACATATCAGTGATCTTGATTGCCCTTTGAAGAGGCATGCTCCATATAAATCATCATGCCTTTTGCCCCACTTTAGACTCAATGCACCTGCTGCCCTAGTTGATAACCTTAAGACATCATTTACCCCCATTTTGATCCTAATTTTTTCTTGAGCCATTCTTTCGAGTTTTCAACTCAACGAGTCGCTCTAATTTTTTCCTAGATTTCCCTTTTGGGTTTTCAACCTAGCGAGCTTTCTTTCTTTCTTTCTTTTTTAAGCATAGTATTTCTTCACCGCGACAAACTTCACAAGGTATGGTAAGTCCTTGCCATCCATGTTTTTGAGGATCAAAGCTCTTCCAAAGAATGCTTTTTTTTAACCAAATAAGGTTCTTCATAATTTGGGGTCCACTTTCCCAGACAATCTTTTTGAGCTGGCAAGATCTCTTTTAGTACCAATTCTCCTTCTTGAAATTCTCTGAGGCGTACTTTCTATTCAAATGATTTCTTTAGTCTCCTCTGATATAATTGACCATGGCATATCTCATTCAACCTTTTCTCCTCAAGGAGATGTTGGACAAGTGGCCTCAATAACTTAAGAGAAGGGTGAATTAAGTTTCACAATTTTCCCACTAACAAGTTTTAACCCCCCCTTTTAAATGATAGGCTTAGAATGCAGAAGAAGAAGAAGAAGAAGAAGCAATCAATTTAACAATGTTCTTTTAAATGCGTAAGATAAAATTGATTGCAATAAAATAAATGAGATAAGGGAAGAGAGAAATGCAAATTCGATTTATACTGGTTCGACCACGCACTGTGCCTACGTCCAATCCTCATGCAACCCACTTGAGATTTTCCACTATTTTTATAAAAATCCTTTTTACAACTTCTGAATACCCAAGGAATCCTTTTCCCTTGTGTTCAGGAAACTCACAATTCAAGAGACAATCAGTCTCTTAATTACAATTGACTTTCTGAGAAGAACAGAAAAATTTCTCTCATTTAGAGTGGATAATACAATTCGAAGTTTCTGGATGAACTCTCAATAAATTTTCAAGTGTTTGCCCAAGAGTTGTTGAGAGAGCATTTAACAATGAAGTTCTCTTGGAATATCTCTCTCTTGCTTTTCAAAGTTAGACACACATGTATATAGGCCCTTCGTGCCTTTTCAAAATGGTTTAAAGAGTTGCGTCTTTTCAAAAAGTTTTTTCTGAAATTCTTCACAGTTATATTTTGAAGGGTCATGACTTTTGAATTTGAATTTCAAGAGTTCCGTTGCTGGTAATAAATTACAAACATCTGGTAACCGATTACAGGTTCAAAATTGAAATTCAAAACCCTTTTTAACAACTATTTTTCAAAATTGTCTTCTAGTAATCGATTACACTGCCTAGTAATCGATTACCAGAACCTTGAATGTCTTGGAAACACTTTGTTATGAGGCAAGGCTTGATCTTGAGTTAATCTTGAAGCAATGCTTTGTTTGTTGAAGCAACCTTGTATTAATCTTGAAGCAATGTTTATCCTTTGAAGCAACCTTGTTTGATTCTTCTTTGGCATCATCAAAATCATGTATTCATACATTCACAGGAGATTCAACGGATCAAATTGCATTTGGGCCCATTCTGCTTCTTGTAACTCGACCTTCATTAATACTCTTAAGGAAGGGGTTTCAACCTCAATTGGAAGGACTAACTCCATCCCATACACCAAGGAAAATAGGGTTGCACCAATTGAGGTACGGACAGATGTATGATATCCATGTAAGGCGAATGGAAGCATGTCATGCCAATCTTTGTATGTAACCATCATCTTCTAAATGATCTTTTTGATGTTCTTATTGGCCGCTTCAACTGCCTCATTCATCTTTGGATGATATAGGGTAGAATTATGATGTTGAATCTTAAAGTCAACACACAACTTTGTCATCATCTTATTGTTCAAATTAGTTGCATTGTCGGTGATGAGTTTTCTTGGTATGCCATAGTGACAAATAAATTCTCTCTTGATGAATTTCACTATCACATTTTGAGTTACACTGGCATATGAAGCGACTTCGACCCATTTAGTGAAATAATCCATTGTTACTAGAATGAAGCGATGTCCATTTGATGCTTTGGGTTTGATGGGCCTAATGACATCCATTCCCTACATAGAAAAAGGCCAAGGAAATTATAGTACATTCAACGACATTGGTGGAGCATTGATGTTATCAACATATGTCTGGCACTTGTGATATTTCCTCACATAATTATAACAGTTTGTCTCCATGGTTAATCAATAATATTCAGCCCTCAAGATCTTTCTTGCCATGGTGTGCCCATTGGTATGAGTGCCAAAGGACCCTTCATGAACTTCTCTGATGATCTTTTACGCTTCAATGACATCTACGCATCTGACCACACCATATCATAATTTTTCTTATACAACACATCCTCGTTTAGGAAAAAGCTCATTGCTAGTCTTCTCAATGTTCTTTTGTCATTTTCTGAGGCATTTGGACGATACTTTTGACTCTTGATATACTTTTTCTTAATTAGCCTTACTTTTGAGGAAAGTAAGGCTAATTAAGAAAAAAAGATTAATTAAGGAAAACATTGCTAATTAAGGGAAGTAGAATAATTAAGGAAAGCACGACTAATTTAGGAAAGTAAAGGTGGGGTTAGTGCAAGAAGTCTGTTAATCTACACCTATAAAAGAAGAAGGAAAATACATAGAAGCTCCAAGAGAATACAATTCTTTATAGAAGGCAAAGGCTAGAAGAAGGAGAAGCAAGCATTGGGAGCCATTCCTTCCCTCCATTCCCTTTCTTATCTTTTCCCCCTTTACTAAATATTCCCCCTTGCAATTGTAAAGCCTCCATGACAATGAGAGGCTAAACCCCTTTTGTTGAAAATTTGGTAGCCAACTACTCTTGATATAATTTCTCTTTTTATCTATTCATGAATATTACATTTGCATTATCTTTTCCTGGACTTAATATTATTGTTTGTGGCTTAATCATCCATTTGCATCATAAGTTTTAGGGGTAGCATTGGGAAACATTATTTTCTAATATAATTGGGAAAGGGTATCTAAATAAAGTCATCACTAGAGATAAGTTGATATTTGTTTAGCCTGTTATACATCTCTATTCTTAATGCAATTTACTATTTTAGCTCTGCAAAGGGATTTGGGAAAGAAAATAGATAAATTAGGTTCTTTCATGCGGGGGACCAAAGTTAGAGTATATTAGTAAATGCAGATATAAATTAGAATAATTATACATAGAGAAAAATCATTAATATTACATCAAGGAGTAACTCTGGTAGGCTAAGTTCCCAACATTTTCATCTTCTAAATTTTCTTCTACAATAATATTGGATTTTCTCATCTTTTTTGTCCTTAATTAATTCATGTTTAATTAATTCTTTGTCAATTTAATTTACTATTTTTCTACAACATTTTCCAAATCTTTTCCTTAATTAAATATTCATCTACCTAAGTACAAACGAAGTCCTTGTGGATACGATACCCGGACTTCAGTTTTAACTTTACTACTTGGGAGGAATTGGTGCACTTGCCAATCCATTAACATGCCTTCATCGGGGAAGTCACATTGCATTTACTAATAATCTTCAATAGGTTGGTGTGCTAGATAATCTGCCACAACACTACCTTTAACTGCTTTTTGTGACACATATACAATGTCATATTTTGATAAAAAGAACTTGCCAACGAGCGATCCTTCCTATAAGAGCAGGCTTCTCAAAAATATACTTGATTGGATCCATTTTAGACACCAACAAAGTTGTGTGACTCAGCATATACTTCCTTAAACGATGACTTGCCCATGCTAAAGCACAACAAGTTCGTTCTAAAAAAGAATATATGGTATCACAACCAGTGAGCTTCTTGCTCAAATAGTATATAGCATGCTCTTTTCTTCCAGAATCATCATGTTTCTCTAATACGCAACCCATAGATCCATCAAGCACTGCCAGATACATTACGAGGGGTCTTTCAGCAACTAGGGGGACTAAGATTGGGGGATTTCACAAGTATTGCTTTATTTTCTCAAATTCTTCCTGACAATCATTATTCATTCCAAATGATGATTTTTGTGCAGCAATTTGAAGATAGGTTCGCATGTCGCCGTTAGTTGGGATATAAATCGGACAATATAATTCAACCTTTCCAGGAAACCTTGAATCTTCTTTTTTGTGCAAGGGGGCAACATTTCCAAGATTTCACGAACTTTGCCTGGATCCACTTCAGTTCCTCTTTGTCTGACGATGAAACCTAACAATTTGCTAGATGTGACGCCAAAAGTGCATTTGGTTGGATTTAGCCTCAGTTTGAACTTCCTTAGCCTCTCAAACAATTTATGCATATGGACTACATGATCTTCTGCCTTTTTTGACTTAGCAATCATGTCATCCACCTAAACTTCAACCTCATTATGCATCATGTCATGGAATAAAGTCACCATCACCCTCTGATATGTTGTCTTAGGGTTCTTCAACCCAAACGACATGACCTCAGAACAAAATATGCCCTAAGGCGTGATGAATGTGGTTTTCTCCCTATCCTCTTTAGCCATTTTAATCTGGTTGAAACCCAAGTATCCATCCATGAAGGAAAAGAAAGAATGATGTGTTGTATTATCTACTAGCATGTCAATATGAGGTAATGGGAAATCATCTTTTTGGACTGGCTCTATTTAGATCTCGATAGTTGACACACATTCAAACTTTTCCATCTTTCTTAGGGACTGGAACTATGTTGGCAACCCATTGTGGGTATTTGGAAACAACTATAAATCTTATGTTGAGTTGCTTCTTGACTTCCTCCTTAATCTTTAGGGATAACTCTAGTTTCACTCACCTTAACTTCTGTTTGACTGGAGGACATTTTGGCTTCAGTGGCAACTTGTTCTCCACTATTTTCACATCAAGTCCTGGCATATCTAGGTATGACCAGGCAAAGGCATCAATATATTCATGTAAGAGATTTATCAACTTGTTGCGCTCGTTTTCACTTATTAATGTGCCAAGTTTAGCCTCCTTTTTCTCATCTTCAATCCCCAAATTATTTATATCAACTAGTTCCTCATGGGGGCAAATCTTTTTAGTTTCTTTCTCTACCAACCTGAATAACTTTGAAGAAATACCCTATTCATCTTCGCTTTCTTCATCTGACTGATTATCGGGACAATCAAAACAGCTGGATATGATACTAGCATTGTCAACTTCAAGCGTGTCATTTTTAAATCTGCATCATTAAAGTTTAAACAAGAATGACAAAGACATTCAATGAGGTTTAGAGATGAGAGAAGAGAAACAGAAGAGAAAAGAAAAGAAATGTTCTTTTATTAATATACTGAAAGGAAACACATTAGCCCTTATTCAATAAAGAAAATATCTTAAGGCTTTGGGCAGAGCAATAAGATTAGCATTACCAAATTACTTTAAGTTCTAACTCACAACTACAGGGAGCTCGATAATCTTCCTATTATTGAGCTTGAGGTTTGGTGGACAAGCGCGGACTAAGTTGAAAGACATGTCCTCAGAAATGTCTTCCTCTACAACAGTTATTAAGTTAGGAAACTCAAACCCAACACTCTAAAAGACTTCTCTTTTTTTCAAGCATAACCCGCCTTTTACCAGCTTTTGATAGTTTGTAGCCCAGACTGAATCGGTCTTTGTTTTCCACCAAATCAAGCGATTGTGTAGGACCCTATCCATATCTTCCTAGTACATGGCCATATTGATACCCATTCTCTAGCATAACTTTTGCTACCATCATGGAAGCACCTAACGGTTTGGTAATTTCATTCTCTTCCTTCGCATAAATAGCATTCGCAATTTCAAACCCTCAAAATGAGGTCTCCAAGACTTCCTCAACAACTTCAATATAAGGAGTGGATGATGGCTTATTGACTAGTAGATCCTCCTGTTAACTCGTTGGCAAGTGCACCAATTTGTCATAAGTAGTAAAGTACTCCAAAGTCGGAGTGTCGAATCCATAGGGACTTTATTTGTACTTAGATTTATGCAAACCCAATTTACAAGCAAGATATAAGAAATTTAAATATAAAATTTAAAGAAAGTAAGAGAGAGAAATGATAAGAAATTTAAAATAAAAGATTAGGAGATAAGATAAAAATTAAAGAGATAAGAGATTAAAGTAAAAGATAAGAAATGTAGAAGATAAAATAGATAAGATAAGAAAAGTAAAAGATAAAGATAATGATAAAAAGATGAATTTAAAATGTGATAATGTTGGGACCTAACATGCCTTATTTTCCTAATATGTATTATTTTATATTTTTCTCTACCAATTAGGTGAATTTTTCCTACCCACATCTATTAGAATACTTGCCCTTGATGTCCCATGATGACAAGCCTATCTTACCTATCTATCTCCCAAATTTCTTTGCAACGACTCAATAGATAAAATGCATGAAGTTCTTATTCTAGATGTTTGTTTTGATGCATGGGCATAATGCAATCACTCAATGTCTAGCAATGATTTTATCAAGATACCCCTTCCTTTGAGTTATATTACCTTTTTCGAGCGACTAATCCCTAAAACTGATGCATGTAAGACCTTCCTTATATTTCTACCAAGGATTACCCTCTTTCGAGCGCCTAACCCCTAAAGATGATGCAAGGATGAATGATACATGAGATTAAAATAAGAAAGGATAATATGAAAGAAAACACTTGTTTGCATTGATATATATGAAGCATATAATACATCTTTTGGCTTTTTAGGCTTGCCAAGCCCTAACTAAGAGGGTTTGACCTCATTGTGATGAGAGATTTTATACTTTAGGGGCTGATATGGATAAAAGAAGAGGGATGGATAAAGGGAAAAGGAATAATGAACACAGAGAGAGGGTTTCCCTATTAGAGATACTCAGGCTTAGGTTTCCCTATTAGAGATACTAAGGCTTAGGATGTATTCATTAGAGAGCTCTGAGTCTCTAAGGTGGTTTAGGGATTGGTATCCCGTTGTGTAGGTTGTCTTTTCCTTCTGCTTCCTACTCCTTTTATAGGCCAAAGGTAGCTTAATTTTCACGCAACCTTGCACTGAGCGCGGGCTTTCACGCTAAGCGCGTTTTTGGGCTTCCTCGTGGGCATTCTTCACGTTAAGCCTGAGCTTTCCCGCTTAGCGAGGGTGTGTGCTAAGCCCGGATTACACGTTAAGCGAGTTTTCCAATTTTTCTTCAAGGCTTTTTCTTCCAATTTTTGCATCAATTTTCTTCCAAAGCACTTGAAATCTTCTTCTTTTAACTTCTACTAATCAAAAACTACAAAGATATTAATTTCTTTATTATTTCATTAAAAACAACAGTAATGTAAAGAAATTGCAATCATTCTTAGCCAAATTTGACTGTCAAATTAACTCAAAATTTGCAGTTATCACCTCCTCAGCAAAAATAATGATCAGTTTGTCATCAACAATGAATTTTAGTTTCTGGTGCAAAGTAAAGGGCACCATTCTTGCACCATGAATCCAAGGCCTTCCTAGAAGACAACTATATGTTGGCACAATGTCCATCACATGAAATACTACCTCAAAGGTAATTGGATCAATCTGGATAGGCAAACTTATTTCCCCAATCACTTCTCTACGAGACCCATTGAAAGTGTGTACTACCATAGTGTTTGGCTTCATGTATGACTCATCAGATGGTAGTTTTGCCAATGTTGTCTTTGGTATGACAATCAACGAGGAGTTGTTATCAACTAGAACTCTTGCCAAGACATGGTTCATGTATTTCATTTATATATGTAGGGCTTTATTATGCCCTGCTTCTTCCGCTGGCATCTCCTCATTAGTGAATGTAAGGTAATTGCTTGCGGTGACATTACCAACAATACCTTCAAATTTCTCCTTAGAGATGCCATACACGACATGAGCCTCTTTCAACATCTTCAACAATACCTTCCTATGGGGTTCAGAGTTCAACATCAGTGACAAAAGTGATATTTTGGCAGGGGTGCGATTGAGTTGGTCCATCACTATGTATTCACTTTATTTTATAAGTTTTAGGAATTTGCAAGCCTCTTTATTGAAAATCTCTTTCCTTTGTTCCTCTGGACTCCTGACAACTTCTTTACCCTTTGTTCCTATGTACCACTAAGGTTTTTGGAAAGTTCGAACTGGAGTCAATTACCGATGCAGCACTTTCGAAATAACCAATTTTCACCAATTGCCTATCCATCAAGTCCTGTAGGATCTGCTTGAAGTCTTGGTTTGCTTTAGGGTGTAAGTTATACCCTTAATCTTTGTTCAAGGTGTCATTAATCATTCCAAAATTTCACATTTCCTCAAAAATGTCATCTATTGGAGTTTTCACATCTTCTACCCTCATTCTTTTGAGTTGCTCTCCACCTTGTTCAATAACACTAACCGATGGCTCTCTATGTCCTGGCAAAGATTATTCCCTATGTTATGGTTATACTCCTTGAAGTTCAATGATCCTGCTTTAATTAAACTATGGACTTTGAACTTCAAAGCTCTACAATTTACCTACATGATAGTCACATTTGGCCTTAGCATCCTAACCCATGGGATATGGCAATTCTTGAGGTTGCATCGGGATTGGAACCACCAATAAGTTTTGAAGTAAAAGGGGCATTAACTCAGTGTAAGACATTGGGATAGGTTCAAATTGAACTAGTGCTTGGTCTTGGGTAAGGGATTTGTGAGATGGTGGTAATTTGAGGAGTTTTGTAATTCAGTGCCCTAGGATAATGAAACATCATTGCATTGGTGTTCCTTTCATTCCTCCTTTGGCATGCTCTGCAGCTCAAATCTATCAGGAGTCAAGTCGATGTTATACTTGTACTGTCCAATGAAAGCTTCACCTAAATCTTTCCATGAGCGAATATGGGCTTGCTCAAGCTGCATATACCATTTTAGGGTTGCCCTAGTTAGACTGCCCTGAAAACAATGGATAAGTAGCTTATCATCTCTAGCATGTGCTACCATCTTCCTACAATACATAGTTAGGTGACTTTTTGGGCCGCTAGTTCCTTAAACTTTAGTGGAATGATTACATCAGGAATCAAAAAAAGATTTGTAGCTTCTACCATGCCATAATTACTACCCTTAACAACTTTCAACCTCTCCTCCAACATCTGTAGTTGCTCATTTCAACAAGCCACTTGGACTCCTTCTATGACCTATGTCATGTTGTGGTTGATTGGAGGCATGAAATGAATTGGTTGGTTAGTCGGGATCGGAACCTCAACCATTGGCTGAGTGGGTTTTATTGTGTGCAATAAGGGGAATATAATTAGGCGAAAGACCATACAAGTGAGCTTGAGCAGGGTCAACATATTGTCCAGGCCTATTAAGGTGCAAAGTGATAGGTTGTGCTTGAGTCCTCTCTGAAGCCTTCATCTGGAGAGCTTGTAATATCTTTAGAATCTGCTCCATTTGCTGCTTCAATTGATCAATGTCACTCCCCAACTCTTCATTACACTCTTCAAACTCATTCATGATCTTGACTTGGGAGCACGTTCTATAAGGATGTTGGGGAAACAGTTTTCCATTTTGGTGTTTTACCTTTCGTCAAGAGAAAAAATGGTGAGCATAAAAGAAAAAGGCAAAAGAGACAAGTCACTAGTTAGAAAGATTTGATCAGAGCGTTCAATATGGAAGAAGATTCCCCATATTTTGGGACTAAAGGTATAATCCCTCTTAGACGACAAAGTGGTTGACTCTCATCCTAAGGAAGCATTTACTTCTATATAGGGGAGGTCTTATGTACTAGCAATGCGATGCGTCCCCTACATTTTGCACAAGGATCAAAACATCTCAAGATTAAAATATGGTTGACATTTATCCAATGAGGGATATTTCCTCAATAGATAATGTCTGAAACATAAGCTGAAAAGTTGAGTAAAGCAAATCCATAATTCAGCTATATTTCTCTTCGAAATCTAAGCGGGTTTCCTTGGTCATCTATTTTTGACAAGTCTCATTCACCTCTTGTAGATTATTAAGCAACATTGTGATCCTGATGTTTTTGGTGAACATTGACGCACTCCTAGTATGATTCTCCTCCATATTGAACATTGCTCAAATCTTTTTCTCCTACCAACATAGCTATAAGATAAGATTCTAAATGTATGCATGTATACTTGTATCTTTTATTTTGGGAGTGATGCATGTATACATGAATCCTTTTTTCTATTCTTTTTTTTATGAATTCATGACATTTTGTTTTATGCTAAATGATATTTGTGCAAAATAAAAAAATGCATGTGATGCATGAACATATTACTATGTTTCTAGACTAAATGTTAGGATGAAAAATGAGAAAAAGAAGAAGAAAGGTATGTTCCCCATGTGTCCTATCAAGGTAGAAATCTAAGGTAAGGAATTTCTATGGCCATAACCCTAACTTGGTAGGTCATTAATCTCATCTAGAAGTGCAAGCTTCCATAGGTGGATCTAGAGTCCTAAGGATTTGTTGGTCTCCAAATTGCCTTTATCTTTAGACTAAGATCCAACCTATGAATTAGCCACAAGTAGGGAAATGCCCTCTCAACATAACTAACCCATAGTACAAGTAACAATCTGAACGGTAACTCAACAACAGTCAAGTGAGCATGGAGCCCCTCAATAATAGTCATCAAGATGCCTTTTAGCCCTAGGCTTGCATAGGCTCGGGTATAGAGCCCAAAAGTGTGCGAGGTAAAAGTGACAATGGAGTGTGTGTGGGGAACATACAAACCTCATAATCCTAAAACTACCCGAATTTGTAAAAGGAAAAAACAAAACAAAATATACAAAATGCCTTTTATCCTAGAGTGACATATAATGTTTATAAAATAAAAATATAACCAAGATATATAAATAAAAGAACTCATACAACCAAGACACAAAACATACAAGAAAAAAAGTAAAAAAAAGGGGGTGGCATAAATATTTATAAAATTATACTTTTGCGCAATTAATTATTTTAGGCCTGACCCTAAAAAAAATTCCCTAGTGGAGTTATCATCTGTCGCAATGAGGATCAAGGCAGGACGACGTAAAGTTTTTATTTAAAATGGAGTCACCACTAACAATTTAAATTAAGGGAAAACATTAGAAAACCCTTAAAAAAATCTTTGAAACCAAAAATGAGTTTGGAAGTCTATTAGACAAAGAAGGTATTAGCACTCTACAATGTGCATAGAAAATGATACCTCTAATTAATTGTGTAACATCATTAATTTTATAAATATTTACTTTAGCCCAAAAAACATGTTCTTGAATCTTATTATAAAAGGCCCCTTTTTGTATACTCTATTAAAACTCAGCACAAGGATTTAAGCTAGCAAATTATTAGTCATCAAATCCTCACAATTCACAATGTTATAGATAGAATCGCTATTCAATTAACGTAAAAAATTGTTGTCTATTTTAATAAAATATTGTTTTTTAAAATTTTTAAAATTTACTCTAACCAAAGAGTTTATGATAGCAAATAACTATACTATAAACTCTTATGATTTAAAAACATTAAAGGTAGACTTGCTATCGATTAACATTATCAAACCATTGCATAAAGTAAAAAGTGATTATTTTTTATTTGATATTGCAAATATTATAAACAATATGAATTAATCAAAAGGAAGAAAATCAGAATCTCTTTTTTATTTTGCAATGAACTAACAAAACATAATGGCTACATCTTAGATCCTAACCTTATGCATAGTACTACACACACAAAAATCCAAATAAAAAAATGTACAATTTTGATATTTTCTTTATTAATTAATAAATAAACAAGCTAGAAACCAAAGCAGAAATCCTAAACATTGAGGTCTTGTACATTTCATTAGCAAATGTCATATACATTTCTTACATTCATCAGCAAATGCCATACACATGTCTCTTTCTATGTATTACAAAAGAAAAAGGATAAAATAAATAAAATGATGCAAAACCTCTCAAGATGACTCTTTTCACTTGTCTAGAGCGTATGAAATTTTGCCAATGTCTAGCAAGTTTGCGCAAAAAAGAAATTTTTGTTCTGCTAGTCAAAGTGTTTTTTTTGTTATGTAAGTGTGGTTTTTATAAATCTCTTGTAGGTTTTTGTTGTAACCATTTAATCCCACTCATCCACCTATTTCTCTCTACTATCCACTACCTGTTAGTTACCAAATCAACTTATCTCTTTTGACTCAGTCTTCGCTTAGTTAACTGACCATTATCTTCTAAAAATCTTCAATGTGTAACTGAAGATATTTTTCAATGACTTGATCTTCTCTCGTAACCACCTCTTATTTTTATATTTATTTAATATTTTAAAAATATTAAAATATTCTTCCGAATAAAATTGGTTATTCATAATGATTTTTTCTATGGACTATAGTTATCACCCTTTTTGGTTTGAACATCATTTGAATTTCATAGTTTTTATGTAACTGAATCTAATGAGACAAGTTTCATATCTTGGATTAGTAAAAAAAGATTCAAAATCGTGTTTTGAAAATAATTATTGTTTCGGAAAGACCATTTTAATCACTTTAAAAATAAAAAGAACTAAATTGATCAAGTAATAGTAAATAGATTAAATTCCAATACCCCTTACCTCAAGTGAAGCTTTATAATAAAGCGACGAGAGAATTGTTGCTTTCCGACTTCACCAAGACCCAAGACGTTTTAGGAGTATCATATTATGAAAGAGGAAGAAGCACAGAGCAAAAAATTCGTGTGATACAATGACAATGATAATTATTTTTTTTATTACTTGAGGCTTAAATAACTTTTGGTACCTATAAATAAGGGTGCTTTGCTTTTGGTAGCTAACCTTTTTATTGTTATTTTGGTACCATACAAATTTTAATTTTTTGAAAAAGGTACCTATCGTGGAAATTATTTGGCTACTGAGTCAACAATTTTTAAATGAACTGGACTTGAGGACATCGTGCTACATTGGCCACATCATTGGTTAACAAAGATTCCCTAGCAGTAAGTAGGTATTTCAAAAATAAAAATTTGTCAGGTACCAAAATAAATAAAAATAAAGTTTTGTTAAGTCAAAAGATATTTGTGTCTTAAGACGAATCAAGACCCTTAATTATTTAGATTAGATGCAAATAAATACAAAGGTTAAAAGTTTTGTTTTATGCGAGATCAGATAATGTCTCATACATCTATTGTGTATTATCAGATGATAGAAGATACATGTCATGATATGATACAACATTAAAATGATGACATTTAAGAGTTCATTAATTGATGTGTCAATAAAGGCAAATATCAGTGGTTAAATTGTGAATTTTGTTGGACTAACGACCTCAATAACCTAAGAGGGATAGACTTAGAATGGAGAAGAAGCAGCAATCAATTTAATAATGTTCTTTAAATATGCAAAACAAAATTGATTGCAACAAAATAAATGAGATAAGGGAAGAGAGAATGCAAACACAGTTTTATACTGGTTCGACAAAGTCCGTGCCTACATCCAGTACTCAAGCAACCCACTTGAGATTTTCCTTTCTCTTTGTAAATTCCTTTACAACTTCTGAACCACACAGGGACAACCCATCTCTTGTATTCAGGAATTCTTACAACTTAAAAGACTCTCGGTCCCTTAATCAATCTCTTTTTATAAGAAGAAAGAAGAGGAATTCTCTTTTGAAGAAAATGATATTACAATTGAAGTCCATGAATGAACTCTTAATGGATTTGCAAGTGTTTGCCCAAGAGTTTCTTTTGAGAGAGTATTTGACAATGAAGTTCTCTAGGAATATCTCTCTCATTGCTTTTTGAAGTCAGACACACACATATATAAGGCCCTTCGTGCCTTTTCAAAATGGTTTGAAGAGATGTGTTTTTTTAAAAAGCTTTTCTAAAGTTTTCTCACTGGCAATCGATTACAGATTTCTGGTAATTGATTACACAGTTATATTTTGAAGGGTTATGACTTTTGAATTTGAATTTCCAGAGTTCCGTATCGACTACAAACATATGATAATCGATTATATGTTCAAAATTCAAATTCAAAACCCTTTTCAACAACAATTTCTCAAACTTTCCTTCTAGTAATCGATTACACTTCCTGGTAATCGATTACTAGAGCCTTGCATGACTTTGAAACCCTTTATTTTGAGGCAAGGCTTGGTCTTGAAGAAATCTTAAATCAAGGCTTTGTTTGTTGAAGTAATATTGTATTAATCTTGAAGCAAATGCTTATCCTTTTGAAGCGGCCTTGTTTGATTCTTCTTTGACATCATCAAAATCATGTATGTATACATTTACAAATTTTACTAAACTCAAAACCTTTTTTGAATACATCAAAGATAGTGTTTGATGAAGTAAAACTTAAGAAAATAGATATCAAATTTTTGCAAGACAGATCAGACAATAGTTTCATATCTTTGTAAAACAAATAGAGTTTTTCAAAAGCGAAGATCACATTCAAACCCTAGGCCAGTTCAAATAATAGAAGAGAAAATAAGACACAAGAAATTTATACTAGTTTATCTCAACCACCGAGACTACGTCTAGTTATCGATAAATCACCAAGTTTCACTAACTTCAACAAATTACAAGTATTTATCACTGTCACTTCTGGCTCCTTAACTCAAGTTCTACACTAAGCTTGTTACAACCAACATTCTGTCCTACCAAGCCATTGTTGGTTCTAACCTAAATGTTAGGAAGATTCGATAAATTCTATTTAGATAGGGAAACTCAGATGATAGAAAGGGAAGAGAGATATTGCACAAAAATTGTTGTAAATAACAGAATTTACAATGAAGGGGTTCAAAACAATCTCAAGCTCTCTAAACCTAGAATATAGAGCTCCTTATAAAGGAGACAACTATTATCTGTCTAACCAAAAATAGTTACAACTTAAAACAAAAAACAATTATAGTTACAATACAACCTATGTTAATGAACCACCAGACTGGATGCTCCCCTTTATATGACTAGATGCTCTACCAGATTACAGGAGATTAGATGACCAAAACAAAAGACAAGAGTATTAGACTAGACAACCAACACTGTTATCCACCTATCTCTATCGTCCATCATCCAACAATCAACAATCTCCACCTTGGTTAAATAACTTTTGTGAATTACAAGTAATTCAGTTCATTTTCAACAATCTATGTTAAGTATATTCAAACAATGCATGAACTTGCTTACTGGAATTGTCACATCAAACACAGTGAGTCCATTTTCGCCCCACATAGGCTACGTAACTCACAGTCAAAATACCATTAGGCCCATTTTGACCCCACATAGGCTAGGTCACCCATCTCGATGGCATCTAACCACAACTCATCATAACATGGTGGTCCTTGCTCCATATGAACTCAAGTCGCATATAAATCTTTTCAAGACATTATCATGACATCCCTTGATTCACCATGTACACACATATATCATACATTACAATTCACACTTTAAAGATAAAACAAAACATTCAATGATTCCACAACTATCATAAATAACCATTCAAGTTATAGCATCAACGCATGTATTCAATATCATCATTCAATAAATTCATGTACATCTTAACTCTATGCCACACATAAATTATAACACCTACCTACTTTGTATTATGATTGATATAACATCCTTTAAGTTTTTAGTATTACTCCTATCATTTTCTATTGCCTATCCATGACCTTTCTGAGGTTTAATCACTATATCTATAGTTACACTAATCCTATAAACTTTCATTTTATCTTGTTTTAAAACTAAGACAATTCTCTACAATTTCTATTTTCATCTCGAAAGTCAATTTGTAACACCCCATTTTTTATAAAATAAATTCAAAAAGGGTTTTATTTAAAAATAAATATAGTTTTAGAAAAATAATGAGATTTTTTTAATTAAATAAATAAGGAGAAATAATTTTATTAATTAAAATAATGGTTTTAAGGTAAACAAAATAAATATGTGGTGTTAGAAAATAAAAAGGATGTTTTATTTATTCATTTAATAGGGAATAAAATAGAGTTTATTTTTATAAAATAAAAAAATAAAGTAAATAATAAGCTCAGATTACCCTAGTTATAAATAGAGACATGTTAGGTTAGGTTTTACATTTATGATGTGTTCTTACACTCTCTCTTCCTCCCAAATTTGTTCTTCATTCTTTCTCTCCCAAAATCATCTTTTTTTCCCGCATACATTTAAATCTAGTAAAATTACGATTTCAAACTCGTTAATTGTTGGATCATCCTAAAATTTGGACACCACCTTCAAAACTCATTTTCGCACATTCTCACTATTGGAATTTGTGAAATAATATTTGTAGAGAAAGAAATAATGTTTGTCAAATAACATTTTCCTCTCCTAAACAAATAATATTAAGATTTAGTTTTTTTTAATCAGATATTAACATTTAGTTGATCGAAATTATTGAATAGTTTGGTGAATGCAAAAATACAAGTTTTGGTGCAAAGTTAAGCAATAAAATAAATGGATAGAAAAGGGGACGAATTCAATTATTAATGACTATGCTACTCTACTAATTGACAAAACAAATACATAAAAGGAATAAGAAAGGAGAATGAACTAAGTTATGACACACATAATTCGAGACAAGACGTTGTCATGTGATTTGGGTCTTTTTAAGAAACAGTTCTCATTTTGATTTACAATTTAATTAACTATTAATTCAGAAACAATTCTCATTTTGGTTCGCAGTTTAGTTAACTATTAATTTAGAAGCAATTCAGGTTTTTGAAATTGAATTATACAACAATTTAGATCAATTTTTTTTTTAAAAAAAAGTTCAATTATTTTTTACCAGTTCAGTTCAGCATCAATTTTTTTTCCCACCTTGTCAGTCATTATAAGTTAAAGGAAGTAACTGGGTATTGGATCTCAAATATCTCCGATAATTACACTGAGGATTTTGTTATTCTTTTACCTTCTATTGATGTTGCCCCACCCTCTCAACGGAAAAAGGCCAAAAGAGCACCGGCTCACGTAGAATTTATAAAGGGATGAAAAAAGAAATAAAAAGAAAGAAAGAATGAGTGTATTTTTTTTTCTAACTACATCTATTTTCTATAAGAGATAATCTTGTTTAAATCTTCTAAGATTGTCTTTGAATAACAAATTTTTTATCCGAATTTAACATAATTACATATTTAAAAAAAATCAAATTTAAAATTCCTGGTTTAATTGAAAGAAGCTGACGAAAGAAACAATCGTCTGTAATAAATTTTAATGTATACTTTTTTTATATAGAGAGAATAAAAAGTTCTCATTCAAATGTGTATTAACTTTATGTATAAAAACCATGGAACTAAGGGGAACAGATTATGCCAAACTAGTCATTTCTTAACTAATATGTGCCTCATGTCACATTCATATATGCTCATAAAAGTGAGGTGTGGCCATGTGAGCCCCCTCTTCAAATAAGGGTGTCGCGGACACGTAGCTGATTGAAGGCTTTGTGTAGGCACACGGAAATGAGTCCAGAGAAATCATGGATGAACTAAAGTGAAAGTTGAAACAATGGGAGGATCTTTTAGAGAAAGATAGCCCCCCAATTCCTCTGAAGAAGTGATTCTAAAGCTAGCACAGAATGTAACTATCCTAGACCATTTAAGGAAAGTCCATGACATTGAAAAGTCTACCCCTAGCACTCAACAATCCTATTCTAGAAGTCCCTTTGGAATTTAGTTGCTGCCAATATATATATATATATAGTCAGACTCATTTTCTTGGCTTAAGTCCAAGGTGGATTAAAAGTGACAAAACCTGCTGTCAAAATGACACTGGTTCACCTTGTTGAGAAAGATTCGTTTGAATACACCAAAACCAAAAGAAAAAAAAAAGATGTGGGTGACTTTTCATTAGATGGACTACTGAGATAATGGCCAACATGTCACAAATATTCTTTACGAAAAACAATTTTACTCAAATAGTGTAAGTTATTATAAATAATAAACTCTTTATCTGAATATTCAACATAGTTGCATACTAAAATCCGAATTTGATATCATTAGCTAAGGGTAAGCTAGAATAATCCTGTGCCCAAGATGGACATAGATCCGAGCTTTTATTCTTTGAAGGATTCTTTATTCGACAATGATACTTGAATTTGGAGCTCACCTTAGACAATGAGTTTGATTATTAATTGAACCAACAATTCTAAGAACATTAGTTTTAGTTAATTAATGAATTATGCACATAAAAGGATTTACAACACCAGTTAATCGAATTCTCTTGAAGTCTTTTAAGTTTGAGCTGAAGTGAATTACTCTTATTGTGTAACTCGGTAAACATTTTTAAAAGGATTAAAAAAAAGGTCTATTTGTGTTGCATATGGTCAAAATCATTACGTGGTTTCATAATCTAAGAGCTAATGATGGGTGAGATTTTGACAGTGATCCTTAATTATGAAGCAGATCTTAAATTTGGACTAGTCTTATTGTACCATATCAAACGAAGAATCACATGAACATAACGTTCCTTCCAGGTTCCAAGTGCAATCCATACATTGCAAGATTAAGTAAATATTGGGCAAGCCTTTGGACTAATTGTACAGTATAAATGCACTAATTAGCTTGCAAAATCATCGATGTGCAGAAAACTTAACTCAGAGGTTTATGCTCCAAGCATAATTCATTTGGTTTGTCATAATAGATATGTAATAAGCATTAAAAGGCAATTTATGATTAGGATTGTCATGTAGTCTAAACATGGTGAACAAAGTGTTTTCTCATTAATAAAGAAAAAATAAAAAGCTGCAGATACTAGGCAAATTCTCTGGCCAAAATACAGTACCATAGATAAATCCTTGTGACTAAAACTAATATGTCATAACATTGATGTCATTGGTCATATAAATGGTCCATTGTTACCAATTAAGCATTAATGACATTGACACTAAGGTTCTGCTCTCACTTGCTATCTCTATCTATTTTCCACACACCGACAAGTTTAGGCTTCCAAGTTTGAACAATAGTGAGGAAAACAACAGTAATTTGTGTCTAATATCCCACCTAACTTTCACTAGTTGAGCTCTTCTATGCAGGTGGATTTGTCATGGTAGGCAGCACAATTTGGGAGAAAGAGAAGGGCTACATTTGCTAGTCCTTTTATCCACCCAACATACATATGTTATTTCAGTAATCAATTAATCACCAGTGTACAATTAAGCTAAAGGCTTATGTAAGAGAGAATTGACATTTACCAAACAAAATGTCACATTTAAAGGAACTATATTTGCCTGTTTTGTGCAAAGGGTACTCTTACCTATGCCTTATTGTCTGCCCTTTAATAACTTTTGAGACTTTCATTTCCTTGCTAGGGACAAAGAGTTTAGAATTGCAGTACTCTTTTACCACAAAAGTTGTTCAAGCTAAGAGAAGCAGGGAAAGGGGTCCCCATATCTTACATTACTTTCACAAGTTAGAGCGAGAGAGAGAGGTGAAAATGAAGAAAAAAGTACAAGAATAAAGAGCCTTACACATTTTCTATAGTGCATTCTGCAAATTTGAAAAGTTGATTTTCCAGTAGAATGAATTTACATTTAGGCAGAAATGAGGCCAGAAAAGGGTTGTTAAAAAAGTTTGAAAGTGATAATAATTCAAGTCTCATCAAGCAGTGCAATCATGCATTCTGCATGAAATTCATCAAACTTTTTAAGGATTATGTATCATGCCATTTTGCAGCAAGGTGAAACCAATAGGCGTTTTTGTTTGCTACCATTCATTCATTCAAAAATCAAGGGTCCTCCTGAGTGTCAGGTTTGTTCACTAAGCAAAAAAATGATGATACAATATGGCATTAACTGTGGTCACATCGACAAGGCCAAAAGGGAATAACAAGGGTCACATCTACTAATGAAAGCTCAGGGTTTGATCACAAAGAAAGAAAATGATATAGTAGAATAAACTGTTAACTATGTGGCCACATCCACAAGCCGAAAAAAAACAACAAAATAAGACACCTACTAATCAAGTATACATTTCGATCAAACTTAATATCATTATGTTCCGGTTGTGTAATTATAAGTACCCAAAAATAGATGGAAAATTAGGTAGGCATGAGGCTACCTCAATCCAAAAAAAAAATGTGCTATATCTTTCTTTTCTTTCTTTATTTAAACTATAAGTATCCAACATTTATATGATAAGTTATATCTTTATTAGGAGCAATATAAATTATACTTTTTAAAAGTGGTTAAAAGTTTGATTTTTAAATTAGAAAAAACACTAATATTATAAAATTATTTTACACTGTTATTTAATTATAAATTATTATATATGATAAATTTATTGATTTATATATACAATAATTACCATAAAATATATTAACGATAAATTGTAATTAAATAATAATATAAAATTATTTATAATATTAATGTGTAATTATTAAACTCTTTAAATTATGTATATGATAAAACATATTTTAGAATTTATTCTCTTAAATAGATATTCATGTTGTAAAAGGAAGTAAAACACCTGTGAAAAATAAAAGGAAGTAATACCTGCAAGAAATTAAAAAGGCAAAAGTCACCTTCTAAATGCATTTTAAAGAATGACCAAATACTGTCTGTTACAATCACACCAATAATTTGGTTTTGAAAGAAGTGTTGAAGATAAAATCACTGCAGAAGCATGTTTATATAATTGAAGCTGGGTAAGACGTACACGTATATAAAAAAAATGCACGTAATTAAAAGTTCCAAACATGCGTAGGTTTTTCAAATGATTATAGCACAAGAGTGCTTGATATTTTTAGGACATAATCTCCCATCATGCCTTGAACCGTGTTATTTGTTATTATAACATATACTATACGAGGCTAGAAAAAAAGCTAAGAAAGAAAGAAAGAAAGATATGTAATTATTAATTAACAGTCTTTGATTCAGGTTTAAAAATTGCAAGGCTCAGCTTATGAGATCTCGAATCCCCAACTCCTATCCCACGTTGATTTGGATGAGATTTGGTTGCTTGCTATTTAACTTTTCCAAAAGGAGAGCCATGCCAACCATGAACCAACTCTAACTAGCCACAAATAACAATATTTATTAAATTCACATCATATTTATAAAGTTCAGAACTTAATTTTATTTTTTAATAACATGGCACCAATCAATAGGACCTCCGCATAAAAGGGTACAGAATCATGTACAGGTGGCAACACTCAATTTGTTCAGTTCTTGCCTTTCCAAAAATACATAAAATAGGAGAAATGGTACTAAGGAATCAAATCCCTTTTCTATAAGGCTGTTGGTTTTTATAATCTTTTCTTCCTTGGACTATATTCCTCTCCATGTCTGTCCATAGTTTCTCATAACATGTACTCATTTGTATGATTCATACGAGATTTTTAATATATTTAACGAAAAAAAGAGAGTCTTTTCTCTAATTTGTAGAATTAACAATTTCCCATGTTAGGTTCCTGTGAGATTCACTCTTTTTTACCTCTCAAACATAAAACACCAACCGTACACTCATCACTTTCAATATTTTATCTAATAACATGATTTACGTACACATAAAAAAAAAAGTACACCTTACCGGGGTTAATATTTAGCAACCGTGTGTCTATAACAGGCTTGTATATGTACTCTGGCACTACTCGTGCCTTCTTATATTATTCAAGGGAAACTTAACAAAAGGGGTATTTTTTTTTTAATTTATCAAATGGGTGTAAATTTCAAATTAATACTTAAATAGGGATAACTGATAGGATGTGTCAAGATTTCTGATGAGAAGTCATAAAAAATTGTATGAGTTTAGTTTTTCCCTTTTACTCGTAAAAAAGTAAACGATCTCTGATTTTTTTTTTAATTTTAATGTGAAGTCGTAAATTGACTGTAATTCAAAGTCGTTTTTTTTAAAAAAAATATATTTATTTGAAGTCATAAACCAATTTACACTTCAGAGTGGCCGTAATTTTTTTCAAAATTAACTTTTAATAAATTTAAATTAATTTTCTATATTTTTTATTTTATTTTATTTAATATTTTCTATATTTTTGTTACTAATGTTAAATGTTATTATTTGTTTTGTAAATTAGAAAAATAATATAAATAAAAGACTTAAATTTTTAAAAAATAAAATATGTTATACATGTTTGTTAAAAAAAATATTAATAGTAACATCAGTGAAGATAAATGATCTCAATATTTGAGTTCATATTTTATGTTTAATTCTTCAAAAGTAACTAGACACACTAGGAATGTCCGTCATGCATGATGAGATGGACAAATCAAATGACATAATCGTAATAACTGTCTTCATACAAGTAAGTAGTAAGTTGATGTCTAATATTATTTTTATTTTTCAATTTTATATTTGTGTTTGATTTGTATTGTTCATTTTATATTGATGTATTATGTTATTTTTATTTTAACAACTACTTTTATTATTAAATTATTTTTTATCGTCAATATTAAAATTATTTTATCAAATAAAATTAATTAATTAATAATATCATACAAAATTGTTAATTTAATTAGTGATAACTATAAAAATTAATTAAAAAATATTTAACAAGAATTTAATATTATTTGATAAATTTTAAGTTAACATTATTTGTTAATATTAATAAAAAAATATTAAAAACATTCAAAAAAGCTAGAAATAAAAAATTAAAACTAATTTAAAGTCGTTAATAATTAATTTTTAAAAAATTAAGACATGTGTGAAGTCTAAATTAGTTTACGACTTCAAATAAATATTTAAAAAAATTAAAAGATTTTGAAGTCATAAACCACATTAATTTTCTTTTAAAAAAACAAAAAACAATCTTTTTTACTTTTTTATGAATTCAATAAAAAAAAATTCAAAGTCGAGCAATTTTTTACGACTTGATCATCATAGATATCATGACACACCCTAGGACGTATCCCTCTTTGGGTATTTATTTAAAATTTGCTCCATTTGGCAAATTACAAAAAATATTACCCCTTTTGAGAAATTTCTATTATTCAAATAGAATTTGTTGATTAAAAAAAACGTACATATAAAAATTTTCTTATACAACTAATTCGAATGCCTACGGGTTTAAGTTATATTACCGTCTTCCACATTTTTTTTTAATGTTTTAGCTTTTTTACCCCCAAAATTATTAATAGTATTTTGCAGATTTAAAGTATATTATGTAAAACAATTAAAGATTTTTTAGATTATTAATTATAGAAAACTAAGGGAATATTGAAATCTATGATTCTCACCAATAATAAATAAATAATGCGTATTTTTTTCCATAAAAAATTTCTTCTTTAATTTCCTTAAAAGATGAAAGAAATATGATTTCATTTTCTTAGACTATTTTTTTTTGTCTATTCAAGTTGGTGATGACTATGGGAGAAATAAAATATTGAAGGAAATTTAGTGGGTATTAACCTCTTTTATAACCACTACTACTTTAGTATTCAGAAATTTCTCTTATTTAATCCAATTACAATTTAACCATTAATTATTATTTATTTATTTATTAATTCCTACCTACTTCATATGCTTTTTACATTAAACATTAATTCTGACATATTATTGATTATATTTTCTACCTATTCCATATTTAATAATTACTATACTAGTAATTTATCACAAACAATGCAATATTAATAAATATTTTAATCTAAATACAATAATAATTTATATCCATTAAATATTACTTAACCTTGTGTGTGTGATTTTTTATTCAAAGGAAAGAGTTTGACATTAACATTAGATTAGAGTGTTTATAATAATTTATACATATTATTTAATCGAGTTAGATATAATTGATATCATATATATGAAATAGAGGTAAGTACATAGTAAGAAATTTAAGAAATTACTTAAATAAATAAAAATAACATTAAAAGAGCTTTAAAGTCTAGTATATTTATTTTAACTTAACAACCTCTAATGGGATCGATGTTCAGAACCTACACAGTTTCTAAAGCAAAAATCGACTTCCCATTGTCTTTTGTAAGATGAGATTTTTCTTCTTCCAATTATCAAACCAATTTACAATAGAAATAATATAATATTACTCTTTAAATGGCCTAACTTACTCAAAATCTAAGGGTTAGTACCTCACTCCCTAGTCCCTAATATTTTATGTTTTCAATATCTTGAGTTGCATTTTGTGGACAAGTAACATCCCGTTCAAATCTAAAGGGTTAGTACCTCAGTACTCCGTGTTAGTTACTTACATATAAAATGAGAGATTCCACCACCACTCCAAACCTTAGGTCTATAGTTATTACAGTTTCCAATGTGAACTAATAATGACATGCAGAGTAAATAAAAATAAATAGGGTCAGTCCTTGTTTGTTAAAAATGGAGACATGCTCATTTATAAGTGCTGTTATTCTTATACCAGACTTTTCTTACTTTCTTCTGTCCATGAAGATCTATGTGTGAGCTCCTAGTCCTTAAAAAGTTTCTCCTAGTTAATGGATCTGGTAAAGACTCATGACACTACGTACTGCTGGGTCACAACACGAAGCAAGTTTAAGCTAACGTAATTAAAGGGTTGGGATTTTTTTTTAACAAAACAAATGTATCTTCGATAAGATGATTTTGTTTGAGTTCGATAAAATAATTATGAGATATTTTTTTAAAAATATTTTATACAACTGTAAATTTATGACTTGGAATTGAGATTAATTACTTGAATCGAAATAATTTAGTACTGATCCGTCCATGTGTTCATTGATAGAGGTGAAATTACATCTAACGTTAACACTTAGATGAAATTATAAACTCTTAAATTAAATTATAAATAACGGTAATCTCTCAACTATAAGCTTTCCATTTGAGCTACAATGATCTGCTTTAAATTTGACAAATAACACACCTCTAAAAACCACTTTAAATATAACTTTTACAATAATTTCTATAAAAATCAACCATGTTTTTGAAAATCAATGCATTCTAATTAAATTCTTATTTTTTATATGAATAATATATAGGTATTAATTGCCTCAAAAGAAAAATAGGTATTAATACAATTACAAACTCTTATTAAATCTTTTTTGTTGTTGTTGAAATAAACCCTTATTAAATCCTAATCTTATATATTTTGACCTTAAAACTAGTTAAAGTTTATTCCTTTCAAATTTCGGGCTATTTAAAAAAAATTCTTTGAAATTTTCGGGATGAATAATCTTTTCATAATTTTCTCATTGACAATAGAAGACATAAACAAATTTAAATATTATATATATATATATATATATATATATATATATATATATATATATATATATATATATATATATATATATTTGCAATAATTTATGTTGGACATTAACTCTCGAAACCGATGCTTTTTTCTCCTTTGTTTTCATTTCATAGGCACTACAAACAAACAATAGAGTATGATGCATAAGACGTTGAGGTTATTTAAGCAAAGGGGGTGGCATTGCCATAGACAATGTATCTTCTTTTGATGTTCCCTTCTCTCTCTTCCTAAGAACCTAGACAATGCATCTAACAATAATAATAATCCTTAGTGCAAGACCCATATGGTTTGTTTTTGGTTTATACATTGGTAATGATATGTATATTTTAATTAAATTGTTCAATAAATATAAAATAATTATATTAAAAAGAGAATATTCATTTTATGTATTAATAATTTTTGATGAAAATTAATTATTATTTCTGATGAATTACTTTGTATTAATATAATTTTCTTAAAAAAAAGTTTATAATAACATTGTTGAGGGAAAAAAGAAATGTGGAGAAGACCCCAGCTAGATTTGGGGGCCTTGACCAGACAACAAAGAAGAAAAGAAAAGAAATAAAAAAAACCCTTATTAAAGATCCTCTCCATGCACTTCTTTCAAGGTGTAATAAAGGACAACGCAATAAGATAAGAGAAAAACACCCCAGGTAAGAGTTGGCAATGTCAGTTGCTAGCTAAAGCTGATATGATTATCACATAGAACTTGCCAAAAAAAAAAAGTACTGCAAAAAAAGGGAAAAATAGTTGGATAAAAAACAATGATTATTAATTTCTCAAAGTTGAGGAAGAGGAGCTTAAGGGGCAGGACTTTAATTATATTAGTATTAATTTACAGTAGCTGTGGCGGTGGTTAATCATCAAAAGCTCTCTTTTTGATGCGAGCGTGAGGTATATAAATGGAGGCTCTTTTTTGCCATTACCCTTTTGCTTTGCACTCTCTTCTTCATATACACATTGGTTTGTTAGCTGTATTTTCCCCAATTTCTACCATCCTTTATGTTTTTTTCTCTTTTCTCTCTCTAAAAATTCAAGCTTTGAAATTTTGAGTTGTTTTGTTTTACTCTCTCTATGTGGCACAGTGAAAGGCAGGTTTGTTATGGAACGAGGAGGGGGTTTGAAGAAACCCCAAATTGAATAAAGTGGTTTTGATTTGAGGGAAAAGCTTGAATGGAAGGAAGGGGTTCCAAAAGTAGGAGGATCAGAAATGGGTATCTTTCTCTTCCCACTTTTAAAGTTTGGTCCTTTTTTATTTATTTTATTTATATTTTTTTCTCTCTCTTTGTGTCTTGCAGGGTTGGGGGGTTCTGTAACTCTGACTAGGGCTTGAATGGGTATTATTTATTATGCTGAAATCAATGTTGTTTGCATAATTGACTGCTTCCATGGACTTCTTTTCAGCTCTTTCTTTGAAGTTTGAACAGTCTTTTTTAGCCTCTCTTTCTCTCTCTCTCTCTCTTGGGGGGGCCTTGTTTATGAATTTATGTACTTCAAGTTCAGTGTTGGCTTTGGAAATGGTAGCTGCCAAACTCGTGTGAGAGAGCTTTGGTACCATCTTTTGGGTACTTGGATTTTGTTTTAGCCTTAAGCAATTTATCAACATCATCATTAACTGAAGTGCTCTCTATCTATCTCTTTCTGCTTCTTCTAGCCTTCTCTTTGTTTATTTTTTCTTTTGCCTCACACTACTTGGACTAGTTTTCTAGTTCCTTCAGTTTCTCAAGGGTGTTCCTGGATTATAGTTGATTTTCATAATTCATGTTTTTAATCTTTTGGTACTTGATTTTGTTTTAGCCTTAAGCAATTTATCAACATCATCATTAACTGAAGTGCTCTCTATCTATCTCTTTCTGCTTCTTCTAGCCTTCTCTTTGTTTTCTTTTCTTTTGCCTCACACTACTTGGACTAGTTTTCTAGTTCCTTCAGTTTCTCAAGGGTGTTCCTGGATTATAGTTGATGGTTGTCATAAATTCATGTTGGGGGTTGTGAGGCCTCATCTGTTAGTCGGTTTCTTTTGAAATTTGACCCCCCCCTCCCCCCTTTGGATCGTTGTTTCATGCTGTACTAGTTAGTGGTTACCATTTGGCCACTCTTAGAGGTACTTTTTGTTAAACTTTGTCTGATTTTGTTATCAGTTAGTTTGGAAGAGACCATAGAAAAGAATCTGCTTGTGGGGTGGTTTGATATATCACTTGTTAAGGAGGGGTGGATATGGGTGACAAAGAAAAGTTTGAGTTGGATAGAAACGAGGATCCTATGAGTTATTCTAGTGGAATGCACTCGGATTGGAGATTTGGGGGTGCAAATATTGCAAGTTCTTCTGTAGCTATGGTTGGCCTGGGGAATTCTATGAATGTCAGCAGAGGGGATTTGATTGGTTCTTCTTCATGTTCCTCTGCTTCAATGGTGGACTCATTTGGTCCAAACTACTGGGAAAACCCCACCTGTTCCCAAAACTTGGGATTTTGTGACATTAATGTCCACAACAATGGGGGTTCTTCAAGCACAGTTGCAATCAGAAAAGATGGTTTTGGATTTGGAAGAGCTGGTCAGGATCATCATGAAACACTTGAAATGGGTTGGAACCCTGCTAATTCTATATTATCAAATGGACCAGGGATGTTTCCCCACACTTTGTCTCAGTTTCCAACTGATTCTGGATTCATTGAGAGAGCTGCAAGATTCTCATGCTTCAGTGGAGGGAATTTTAGTGATATGGTAAACTCATATGGGATTGCTCAATCCATGGGGCTGTATGGAGCAAGAGATGCTATTGCAGGCCATGGGATGAAATCAGTAACTGGAGGGCAATCTCAGGGAGGTGATATGAATGTAGTTGAAGCTACAAAGGATGTGTCTCCATCTGTTGAACATCTTGTTGCTGCTAAAGGAAGCCCTCTCAAGAGTGATAGAAGAAGTGAAGGCCATGTTATATCCCAAGATGAAGGGAAGCAATCTCTTGTTAGGCCCGCTAATGAGTCTGATAGAGCTGAATCTAGTGATGATGGTGGTGGTCAGGATGACTCCCCAATGTTGGAAGGTACTAGTGGGGAACCTTCTAGCAAAGGACTAAACACAAAGAAAAGGAAAAGAAGTGGACAGGTATTATTGTAACTTGTGTTTCAGCTGTTTCTACTTTATGTGTTACACTGTGATGCTACTTTCTTCTTATCCATTTCATTGTTTTCCTTGTGGTAGGATGGTGATAATGATAAAGCCAATGGAGCTCAAGAACTACCTAGTGAAGGTGCAGAGGACAACTATGAGAATCAACAGAAGGGAGACCACCAACCAACTTCAACAGCCAAGGCTTCTGGGAAGAATGCCAAACTGGGGTCTCAAGCTTCTGATCCACCCAAGGAGGAATACATACATGTTAGAGCTCGCCGGGGTCAAGCAACAAACAGCCATAGCCTTGCAGAGAGAGTAAGATTTTGTGAGAACTTATCTGTAATGAAAATGAAGTTTTTGTATGAAGAATTTTAAATTAGATTTTCACTGCAGGTGAGGAGGGAAAAGATAAGTGAGAGAATGAAGTTTCTTCAAGATCTTGTACCTGGATGCAGCAAGGTGGCTTCTAAGTTTGAACCCAGAAAATTCACTATGTCATATTGTTATTTGTGTTTATGTATCACATCCTTTTAACATTGTTATTTTTACTTTCTATGCTTTTAGGTCACTGGCAAGGCAGTAATGCTAGATGAAATCATCAACTATGTACAGTCACTTCAACGACAGGTTGAGGTATGGATGAAAAGCTTATCTCCCTATTGCCCACATGTGATTCTTAAGTCATGTAACTGATTTGCCCTGTATGTTCTGGTTCTGCAAGCTCAGTGCAAAATATTTATTTCCATACAACTTCTCATTATACTACTGTAACATTCTTTTCTGCTTTTGAAATGACCTCATTTTGAATCATTACTCCTGATATCTGGTATGATTGCTGTTATCTTTGTTGCATTTTGATTAAAGATGCAAGCTAAATTGTTTTACCAATTATTGTTTAAATCCAATTGATGCTTGACATATTTTTAAAAATCTTTGCATTTTTCCTAGTTAAATTGACACACTGCCTTTTTCATTTGTTAGTTTTTGTCTATGAAACTTGCAACAGTAAATCCACGGCTGGATTTTAATATTGAAGGACTTCTTGCTAAAGATGTAAGTTGTTAATCTATTTATATACCAGTGAGAAAAGACTTATACTCAGTATAGATGCCTGATGTTGCTTTTGTACATTCTGAACATTATGTCAGATTCTTCAACAACGGCCTGGTCCTTCATCCGCACTAGGGTTTCCTCTAGATATGTCCATGGCTTTTCCTCCATTACATCCACCTCAACCTGGGCTGATTCATCCAGTAATTCCCAACATGGCAAACTCATCTGATATCCTTCAAAGAACCATCCATCCACAGTTAGCTCCCTTGAATGGTGGATTAAAGGAACCAAATCAGGTATTGATCCATTGCAACAATTGCAAGCATTTTAATTTACTATGCACATCATTTTTTTGTTCATGAGTAAACACTTCAAGTTTGGCTGCTAAGGCATATAGTAATAGTTATTATAAATGACAGTATGTGAATGAATAATTTTTGCTGTAGATTGCTGCACGTGAGGAATGTTGAAAATCTTCCATCCTCCAAATTTACATTTGAGTTTCTGTGGTCTTCCCTTGCTTTTATATAACAAATTACCTATGCTTAATGAAATTAACTTTCTCCAATGTCTTTGCCTGACTATATTTTACATTCTTTTATTTTCTTACTGTGATGCAATTTGCAATAGCTGCCTGATGTATGGGAGGATGAACTTCACAATGTTGTACAGATGAGCTTTGCAACAACTGCTCCCCTTACTAGCCAAGATTTTGATGGTATGCATTCCCCAACAAATAACCCCTTTTGGTAAAGTTACGATTTCTCAATCAAATAACCTTTGCTATATGCTCCTGTAGGTACTGGGCCAGCAAGTCAGATGAAAGTTGAACTTTGATCTTTAGTCTTCATACATTAATCTTTGCCACATCGAGTATTTTGGCTTTCATTCTCGTCAGATGGAAATAACCAAGCTTAGAGTTTTACACATGAGTTGCCAAACTTGAAGGCCATGGTCTCAATTCCCTGCGAAATATGTTTTAGATGATGTACTACCGAGTAAGGTTTTGGTGTTTAGGCCTTGGAGGGCAGTCACATATCCTTGCAGAAGACTAACTCTAGGTTAGAGGATGTAGAGCAGTATTCATGGATGTTTCCTTCCTTTTCAAGCGTGAATATATGTATCATATGTTTAGAAGTGGAAGTCTATTTTATCAAAATAGGTTTATTCACTAAATATATTATTAAAGAATGTAAAGACAAGGATCTCACTGAGTCTGATCAACCAGGAGAAATGCTAAAGCAAATTTTTTAGTTGGACTTAGTATAGTTTACAATTACAAAGTGCTATGAGAACCTGTTCATGGTTTTGATTTGATGCTTGCTAGGTGCTTGCTTGCACATATTGTAATGTTTTTCTGCCCAACAATTAGCTATGTTGCATTCTTTCATGGAACAAGTTGGGATTTTAGATGATACCAAGGGAGCTTTTTGTTCAAAGCCTTTCATTGCATTGTAGCTGTTATTGAGTTAGATACTGAGTGCCACAATCGAAATTATTGTCATGGCCTATTGGAGCTTAAATCCGTGACATTGGTCAATATTCTGCATGTGGAAAAAGAGGAGGGAATTAAGAATTAGAGGGGCAGCCTTTGAGTAACTTAAAGGGATATAGTTTTTTTTTATTAAGTTATGATACTATTAAGGATGCAATAAGATATTATAATGTTTGTATTTTAGCTCATGCAGAATTGTTTGAAGAGAAAACTACTTTTGAAAGGACTAAAGTAATGGTTTGTTTCGGGTATTAGTAAATCAAATTACCTAATAATAAAGCTTGGTGTTTTACATAAATTAACACGTACTTGAATAATGAATAAGCATGCAGCTAAATGTCATGCCTATCTAATAACTATTGTTTTAGGATTTGTACGGATTCATAACTATTTTAAGTGTACTCATACATTAAATCTTTGCTTCTTATACAAGTTTAACATAATTGTGCCTTAGTCTCTTTCTGACAAATTAAATTTGCAATAGAACCCTTTGCTGCTTTGTGGAAAACAGCCTTATTCAAATAGAAAAGATACTAGCATAAGTTGTGTGAAATGTGAATTAATGGGTTCAGGAAAAAGAAATAATGGGACTAGTGTTAGTTAATGGCTTGTGTATTTTTTATATCACTTACACTTTTGGCAATTAATATTTTTGATTTGACAATTTTTTCTTATTTTTATGCCCAATAGTTAAAACAGAAAAAAAACCACAATGTCAAGTATCATCATTTTTAGAAAAGGACACAATTTAGATGTAATTTATATATTCTTATTGTTGTTTTGTAATAAAAAATGAACTTTTATCATGATAATTTACTTTGACATTTCTTTGTTGTATATATTACTGGATTGAAATTCCAATTTGAAGTGAACAAAAAACTCTTTAATAAAAGGGGTACACTCTTGTAACACTGGAAAATTTTATTTTTCATTATTCATGTGGGGTGTGTGGTTGTGTAAATATCCACAACTTAGAATATATGTAATTTTTTTTTATTGATAAATGTTAGTTGTTAATTTATTAGTTTTGTTAATCGAAAAATTTAAACTTAGGATCTCTCTTCTTTTACTACTTAGTCAACCTTATATTTCCATGAAATATATGTAACCTAACTATAAAGATGCATAGAATTATTAATACATTATTATAACCTTTCATGAGCATATAACCAGTGATATTTCATTCAAAGCCTTATTTAGACTAATGACAACACCGATACCACTCTATTTCTCTATATGGTTCTCTAGATTTGCATGTCCTTAGAGCTGAGCATAAGGTCAACACTTATCAAGGACCAAATGAATTATGACTTAGATAGCCAAACACAGGCTCTGGCACGTTTGGTAGGGAAGCATGCATATCTGATCATTCCTATTCAGCTTTTGAAGGCTTTAATGTGGGATTCAGGGCTGACACCAAAATCTGTTAGGCAATGAAAGATCCAAACCAACATGACTTGATGGGTTCTGATTAATGAAGTCCATCATAAATACCCCAACCTGTTTCCCAATCATGGCCATCTACAACTGAGGCCAGTGCCTCAGTAGTATCCCCTCCCCCACTCAAGATACAGCCATTTTCAAAGTCCATTTCTATTGCTGCCAAAACATTATGACAAACCAAGTTAATATATAGAAGGATAAAATAATTATTGGGTTGATGGAATAATGGTGGTTCTAAATTTTTAATTTTAGTCTCCAACTTTTCAAACTTTGGTTTTAGTTATAGTTTTTTTCAAATACCAAAACTTTGGTCTCTATATAGTGGAAGAAGCCATCTAAAAAAATATATAGTGGAAGATATGTCAGTTTTAAGATCTAAAGTTTAGGGTTTTTTTTTTAATATGAATGATAAATATTAGTTTCAAAAGTCAGGGAATAAAACCCAAATTTAGAAAATTTTCAAGACCCCCCACCAAAAAAAAGAAAAAAATAGGAAGCACGATGTTCTTTAAAGTTTAGCTTTAATATTAAAATAATATAATTTGAAGGTGGAAAGTGAAAACAATTGCTAGTTCAAGTAGTTTGAAACTTAAATTCTATTACTCAAAATTTCAAATTCGAGTCTAATAAATAAATAAAAAATAAAAAAGTGATGGTCCTGTTAGGAGAGTTTTATCCTTGACTCCTGATTTTGGACAGTCAAACATTGTAAATACTATATTAACATTTCTCATTTCTATTTATCTTTTTTTTTTTCTTGTCATGCAGTTTCTAACCATTAAAACTAATAAAATTGATTTTAAATAATAATTTTTATGTAAGAAAATAAATTGGAGGATGAGATTCATGCAGCTCTACTTATAACTGCAGAGGTTCAAAGTTCCTCTCTAGGTGTCTACACCTCTCGGGTGTCCAACGATCTTTTTCCTTTGTCCTTTTCCACTGGTTCGATTTGGAATTGTTGGAGTCCAATGTGACTTTTGAATGCCAATGACCAATTTTTTTTTAAGGTGGAATCAGCCAGACACAAGGTCATGTGTAGCAAAAGAATTTTCTGGCGCTTTACATTTAGAATTTCAGAACTCAAAAATATAGTATAGCAGTGCAATGATAGCGTATAAATACAATAAAAAAATACTTGAACCTTTTATGTAGACAAATGTTGATTAAATGCTTACAAGCTTTCAAAAGTTTTAGGTAAGATGATCAATGGAACAGTGAAGAGTAATGGAGAGAGAATAAGGAAAGATCAAAAGAAATTTTCATAAAAAACAAAAGTAGATTCAAGCAACAAATTTGAGTAGACAACAATTAAAAGAACTTGTACTCGAACAATTAATGTGCAATGATAGTAAAGGAGCAGATGGAAATAACGAGTTGGGGGAAATAGAAGCTTAAACACAATTAAATGAATTAATGCTGGTTTTGCTAAAAGCCGAAGCCTACAAATTGAAGAGAAGTTTTTGAACTTTGACCACAAGATGATCTGCTTCATTATTTGATAGTAGTACTGGCCCAACTACAAGTACTGAGGGTGGGAGTTGCTACGTGCACCCAGCAATATTGCTGGGGCACCCAGCAAAAAGTGAATGAACAATTTTATCCTTCCGCGAAATTATCTCCGAAAGATCATTCTTCCAGAAACATTCCGGAAAATCCTTCATCCGGAAAATTCCGGAAGAATCTCCTTCCAGAAGAAGAAGGTGTGATTCCGGAAGAACTCTGGAATATGTTCCGGAAGAACGTGTTCCAGAATGTTTTCGGAAGAAAACCTTCTTCTTTTGGAAGAAGGTTCTTCCGGAATTTGTTTGATTTTTAAAAAATGCTGTGTTTTTCTAATTATTTAATTTTAATAAATAAATTACGTTATAAAATAAATAATATTATTATACATAAATTATTAGTGAACATAATTATGACTAATATTTGTAATTCCTTTTTTACACACATGTAAATGTAAATAATAATTTGTGTGACAATTTAGTATAATTTAAATCATAAAAATTAATTAATTCGTATATTTTATAAAAAATATAAAATATTTATTATGATAACATTTAATTTGTATTACAAAACTTAATATATAATAAAAAAATAATTATAATTTTATAACAACGTCAAGTAAAAATAAATTTCATTTTATAATAATAACTAAAAATAAAATAATATTTAATGCATATGTAATGACGATTTTGCCCCTGTGTAGTTTTCTTTAAATTTACTGCGCTGGTTTTTCGTTTTACACCCTTCCATTTCACCTGCATCCTCGTGTTCTTGCTATTGCTCTCATTCTGTAAAAAGCTTTGAAGATTTGGTGGTCCCGTGTAGTAGCTGTTTTGTATTTGAAGATTTGGTGGTTCCGTGAAGTAGTTGTTCCGTATTTGAAGTTGTGTTAGTCGTTGCTCTTCCTATTTCGTCGGAGGTACGCATTTATCGGTATTTTTTTGCGTTTTCTGGGTAGTTTTTAGAGAAGATAAACAGTAAAAAGCTATTCCCGAAAGAAATTTTAACCACAGGAGGAAGTAGTTCTGGAATGAGAATGTTAACACTTCTTCCGGAATTGAGCATAGTAACTTCCGGAAGAAGTACTTCCGGAATGTTACATTATTAAATTTTTTTTTTAATTCTGTTTTAAAATATATATATATATATATATATATATATATATATATATATATATATATATATATATATATATATATATATATATATGAATATTATCATTTATAATATCTGTTTTTCAAATGGTTTAATTAGGTATAATGATTTTGGTATAATATTAAATGATTTAGGTAACATAATTGTATTTTGTTGTAGTAGAAAATTGTTTTATTAGTTGTTTATTCTAGTGTTAAGTTTAGTTTAAGTAAATAATGTAGTTATAAATTTAGAATGTATTTGTATTAGTTGTTAATATGTTTGTTAGTTACTATGTAGTCAATTTGTAGATGTGGTTATATAATAATTTGAATATAGTTCTGTATGATGTATATGTCCTGTTAATATGTTTGTTAGTTAATATGTACTAAATTTTTGGATGTGGTTATATGATAATTTGTATGTACTTGTGTATGATGCATATGTCCTTAAGATGGACGAAGATCAATAGGCGTATGACTATGCGATGTCACAAGAAGTTCATATGGATTATGATTATGATAATGAAGAAGAATGTAGTGTAACTGAACCACATGTCGATTGTTCAAATGCTTTTAATATGTCTCAGGTAATCATGTTGATTAGTTTGAGTCATTTGATTGAATTGATGTTTTGTATAAAAATTAATATGTTGGGGTTGCGTTGTAGGTATTTGGTACTCGAGATGATGTTTTGCAATGGGCTCAAACAGTTGCCCATGAAAATGGATTTGTTGCAGTGATTATGAGGTCTGACATAGATACCGGTAGCAGAGGAAGAAGTTCATTTGTCTTAATTGGGTGTGAAAGGAGTGATACGTACAAGTGTATGAATAAAGAATTCGTTAGAAAAGACACTGGGAGTAGGAAATGTGGTTGTCCTTTCAGGCTTCGTGGGAAACCAGTGCATGGAGGGGAAGGTTGGATGGTGAAGTTGATCTGTGGGATTCACAATCATGAATTGGCCAAGTCCTTAGTTGGACATCCATACGCTGGACGATTGACTAAGGATGAAAAGAAAATTAATTCTGATATGACAAAGTCGATGGTGAAACCAAAAAACATCTTGCTAACGTTGAAGGAACACAATGCCAACAGTTGCACCACGATAAAGCAAATTTACAATGCAAGAAGTGCATATCGTTCTTCAATAAGAGGAGTTGATACCGAAATGCAACATCTGATGAAGCTTCTCGAACGTGATCAATACATTCATTGGCATAGATTGAAGGATGAAGTTGTGGTGCATGATCTGTTTTGGTGTCACCCAGATGCAGTAAAGTTATGCAATGCATGTTATTTGGTGTTTTTTATAGACAATACCTACAAAACAAACAGGTACAGACTCCCACTACTTCACTTTGTTGGAGTGGCACCAACGGCGATGACATTCTCTGCTGGGTTTGCATATCTGGAGGCTGAGCGTGTTAATAATATTGTATGGGCTTTGGAATGATTTCGAGGCCTATTTTTAAGAAACGATCGCCTCCCTGTTGTTATTGTCACTGACAGAGACTTAGCACTGATGAATGCAGTGAAAACTGTGTTCCCAGAGTGTACAAATTTGTTCTGCAGGTTTCATATCGATAAGAATGTGAAGGCGAAGTGCAAATCTTTATCGGTGAAAAAAATGCCTGGGACTATGTAATGGATAACTGAGGTACTTTGGTTGATTGTCCGTCTGAACACCAGTTCGCTGAGTCGCTTCAGAAGTTTCAAATTGCTTGTTCGCCTTGGCCGATGTTCATTGACTATGTTAACGACACATGGATTATCCCCTACAAGGAAAAATTTATTATAGCATGGACGAATAAGGTCATGCACCTAGGCAACACAACAACAAACATGTATTAAGAACTGATTTTATTTGTTAGTAAGGATTATTAATAAATGGTATTTAATTGTTGTATATTTTCATGTTTGTTGTATGACACCCTCTACCCCGGCATATATATAAATAAACAAAATATATATAAATATTGGTAACCAAATTCACACGGGTAAAAGGTTCACATTCACTTCACTATTATCAATTAAAACTTATTAAAACATATTTGGCTCAAAATAAGGCCATCAAAATTTACATAGATATTTTATTAAATCAGTGAAATAAAATAAAATAGACTAACATCATGCAACTAATATAAAAACTTATGTCCCACTGTCACATTTTATCAGAGCGCTGTGTCTCGACGTCCTTCAGCATAATGTTCCTTAAAGCAATTCACCTAGTTGTCTGCTCCCCCGAACACAAAGTTCAAGATCATCACAGGATCCAAACACAAACAACACACGGGGAGTGAGTTATCACATTCCTAACTAATAGAGAAACAAGACAACTAGATAGACATATCATATAAACTAAATAAAATTTACTTACAGGTAATTCACGTAATTCCACCACTTTCTCATTCAAAGTTCACTTTTCATCCATCAATCACACTTTTCAATCATCAATCACATTACACAAAAATCACATTCTCTGATCAAGATATAATAACACATCAATTTCATAATAAACAATTAGCAAGCGCATGAGACAGTTATGCTAAGACTCAAGCCTATATGCAATGTGGTACCATGTCAGTGAAAAACCACCCTGGGGCGCTTAGGAGTACATAACAAGACACACCACACAATGGGCTTGCCAGGTCACTCTCACTAAGTATGATTATAGGGAGACCAGTCAGGGTCACGATGTTTTGCGAGAATGCTCCAACCATATGGGATCAGCATAGGCTTAAAGGAGCACTCAAACCCGGTGACCCCAAGGCCTACACTCTGAAGAGTCCGTCAGGGCCTCTCCCTCCTGATTCAGATCCAACCCCTAAAATCATTTTAACACACAGACACTGCTAGTGAATTATACAATACCCACGACCTCACACTCGTGTCTTAAGCACGTATAACATATTGCGCTACAATTTAACACTGGTTCCTAAATAGGAACCTACACTTTCTCTTTAACACTAGTTCCTAAATAGGAAACCTACATTTTCTCTTTAACACTGCGCATTTACACTTTTCTCAAGATAACACTGGTTGGGTTATTGTACAATTCATAGCTTACAACACAAGTAATGTCACATCAAGAGTTAATCACACACTTATTCACAACCAAAACTCATTCACAATTTCACATCTCATAATGTCACAATCCACCATCACATGTTTTCACATATCTCACAATTCAACACCTGTTCTACTTTACACTTTTACTCAATCTCAATAACAATATTATAATCTCAAGGCAATATATCATTCCACAATTCATCACATATTTCATTTATAAGCACTGTTCATGAATTATACAATACCACGACCTCACACTCATGTTTCAAACATGTTTAACACAATTGCGCTACAATTTAACACTGGTTCCTAACTAGGAACCTACACTTTCTCTTTAACACTGCGCATAAACACTGGTCGGGTTATTGTATAATTCATAGTTCACGATATAATTAATGTAACATCAAATGTTAACACATCCACTTATTTACAATCGAATAGCATGTCCACACTTTAACATCTCATAACATCACATCAACCATCTCATAACATTCCCAATAATATTCATAAGGTACAACATACACATGTTCATAAAATTTAACCATAATATTCTCAAACTCCAACACTTAATAATTTTTGGAATCATACTATAACACTCTACAATATTATTTACATAAATTATTAATATAAATAACTACCTATGTATATATAAACTAGCATACATCATATTAAATCTCAAATTTTAAAGTAAGCTTTCAATGCACAAATTCTAAATAATTATATGAACACTTTGGTCAGTTTCAATTATGATATTAATTTTTTAAATTATATATAAAAACCTAAACAGTAAGAAAAAGAGAAAATACAAAATCAATATTTCTCTCTAAATTTCTCCTTACTTTATTTTATCAATTCATATTAATTAGAAAAAGTACTCAATTTATAGGGTTCACGCTCAACATAATAGCATATCAATTTCACAACAATTGGTCTGTCAAACATATATAATTCACTGTAATAATTATAAGGATAAAATGAAATTGCAAAAACACCCAAAAACCCATTCCAATTGATATCTCTAAGGATCCCTACACATGTTGTCACTATTTCCCAATTGTGAATAACTCATCCCTTACCTCTAAGCGGACTCACGTGTCTTCCGACAACGATAGCGGCATCTATAGCGGTTCTCTGAGATTCCTCAAGTTTTTCCTCCGACTGCTCCGATAGAATTCTCGAACGTCAGAGAGACGGAGAAGAGATTGAAGCCTCCACTTGTACTGTCTTCATGCGATTCTTTTTTCTCTCACCAAGAATATTATCTCGCAAATCCCAACGGTGAGAGTGTGAGAAATTGAATTTCGAGCAACATATCCAAATTTCATGAAAATCCAACGGTTAACGAAACCGGGATCATAGTTTTACCGAGACAGTTTTGGGTTTCTGCGGGAAAATAAAAAGTTACAATGTTAAGGGTTTTCCTCTAAGATCAGACATGATTTTGCAATTCCCAACGGTGAGAATGCTCGAAATTGGGTTGCGAACGTGGTGCTCAAATTTCACTACGATCCAACGGTGAATGAGTCCGAGATCATCATTTTTCTGAGACAGGTTTTGTGGGCTGCGGGAAAAAGAAAGGGTTTTGAGAGAAGGGGAAAAACGAAAATGAGAGGCAAAGGAGGTTAGGAGTCTGTTTGAAAAACCTAGCATGTTGATATTTATAGCTAGGGGCATTTACGACCTATTATATACTCTATTTATTTATTTTTATTATTTTTACTAAAAAATTCTTAAATTTATTTATGAAAAAAATGGGATGTTACATGTTGTGTATTTTAAATGTAGGGTTGAATCAGCTCATTGGACTCTCAAAAGAGTACTACAAAATAACGTTGGAGACCTATGTAGTGTTTGGGATGCCATGAACAACATGATCACGCTGCAACACGTTGAAATTAAAGCATCCTTTAAAACTAGTACACATGTGGTTGGACATGTATTTAAAAAAACCTCATACAAGAGGCTTCTTGGGATGGTTTCAAGGGACACTTTAAATCAGATTGCTTCTGAGGTTGACCGTCTATGTTATCTTGGCAACAATCCCTCTTTTTGTGGTTGTGTGATGAGAAGCATGCACGTCTTCCTTGTGCATGTGAGCTTTCTAGGTATACTGCTGGCAGCATCCCAGTGGAGTCAGTCTATATTTTCTGGAGGAGACTTTGCTTTTCAGACCAAGGGTTATGTGAGACGGAAGTCAGCATCAAGGAAGAGATAGAGACCATATCTAAAAGGTTTGATGAACTTGATGTGTCTGGCAAAGTAACTCTGAAGAGTAAACTTCGAGAAATTGCATACCTTGATCATAACTCTATGTGCCCTCCTCCTTCAAAGGTCAACACTAAAGGTGCATCGAAGAAATCGATGAAAAGAAGTCAAAGATCCACAAAGCGTGATCCATCTTACTGGGAGTATGTTGATGCTTTTCATTCTGTTCAAAGCAGCAACTCTCCAGTCAAACATAGTGCATCATGTTCTGAACCGCCTCAGCCAACAAGGATCATCCCGATGTTGGATCAATTTGTGCCATTCATTCAAGGTTTCATTCGTGACGTTGTGGATGTGAAAGCGGATGGTAACTGTGGATATCGGTCCATTGCCGCTTTATTAGGTATGGGGGAAGATTCGTGGCCGTTAGTGCGTAATGAATTGATTAAAGAACTTGGCAGGTGGTCGCATGAGTACATGAACCTCTTCGGTGGCACAAAGAGATTTGAACAATTAAAGTTGTCCGTACTTGTTGATGAGTTTTCGAAGGTATGTTTTTAGGTTAATTTTTTAAATAACAAACTTTAAATTACTTACATGTGTATTTTTGGTTGATTCAGGTTAGTGTGGACAAGTGGATGGATATAACGGAGATGGGATATGTGATTGCATCACGGTATAACGTAATCCTTGTATCGTTGTCCCGACAACAAAGCATGACATTTTTTCCTCTAAAAAGTCAACCACCACCTGATTCTTCTGGGCACCGCATAATATGTGTCGGTCACGTGTTTGGAAATCATTTTGTTCAGGTACATTGAATATAGTTAGTATAACAATTATGCAATGACTTTGCTGGTTCATTTGAGTCGGTCACCGCATGATATAATCTTTGTTCATGTACAAAAAGTTTATTTGAAAGACCATTGTCCCTTACCGCCTCCAGCGTTGTTGTGGTCAAGCAATTGTTATTCTCAGGCAAAGCAGTGGACAACTCCATATATTAGTAGAATGAAGCAATACACAAGTTTGATGTCATTCAAAAGACACTATGTCGACCTAAATGAAGACTAAACATGCATTGTTTATGTAATTATATTCATTATGCGATATAATTTGTTGTAAGCCATTAATAACCAATTAATATTATTAACTACTCGTTTCCTTAAGCAAAAAAATTGTTGGTCCAACAAAAATCATTTACGCGTGTAGCATACATCATTGTCATAATTGACAACACATAATGACATGCATGCGTATTAAAGTTTGAGCGCGACAACACAATGACTACACATTCTGAAGGAAACATTAACACGAAACATGTTCACGCGTGTCTATTTTTTTGTAAACAAAGTGAAGCAATCTGTCGGTCATAACCATCTATATATATAGCAGACACGACTTATAAATCACACATTATCTTGCTTTCAGATAGTCTCCCAATTGATACACAAAGTATGGCCTTTTTAGGAGAAACTAGCAGTCAGACGATTGTCAACTCAAGGTTGGCTTTCATTTTTCCAAATGGATCGATTATTCACAATGATACTGGGGTTTACTTCCAAACTTTGATTCCGGTGCCCATTCGAGTACCAAACAACTATGATTTTGCAAGCTTAAAAATCAGAATACACAATACCCTTCAGCTATCCAACAAACAATTTTTGGATGAAATTCACTACCGGAAGCCATTCACCCATACAGGTAACCAAATTCGCTTTCAGTGTATGAAATTGATAAATGATGACGATGTCAACACAATGTTAATGTGTAATGATCAATTTTCTTGTGTTGGTCCGATTAAGTTACTATGCACCGTTGGAAGAACACCAGATGGAGTAATAAACTTACTTCAATGCACTATGCCCCGTACTCATGACGCGATCCTGTATTACAACGGGAAATGGAACATGCCACCGCAGAACAAATTTGTTGGATGCGTGTTCACAGGAAAAAATCCTAAGAAATTTCAAATTCCTTCAACATGTACCATCGATGAACTGAAGAATTTAATAAAGCAAGTTGCACCTAAAGGGATTCCCCCTCTTGGAATTCACGAATCACAAACGGTAAGACGATTGTTTTTCCGCCAACCAGGTCGCTTTGAGTATTCAGATACACTTATAAAATATGAAATAAATGAGCTGAAGACCAATGAAGAACTGCTGAAGGTGTTAGTACAATTTAACTACTGGAAAAAATATGGACCAATATAAATTTTAGTTGTCTTTACTAAATATGTTGTGAAAATCGAAGATGAGGTGACTGCGACATCGCTAAACAACTGAATGCAATGTTTATTTTTTTGCTTTTTCGTTGATGTAACCTTTATCTGTTTACGACATGTTTAAATCCCATAATTAAGTTCAATGTGTTGTTTCAATGGTCCAAAGATAATTTATTTTAATTGTTTGACCTTAAAACCTTACGCATACTTAGAAGGGTCGAATTCCTAATTTTTTTGGATTTTCTAGCTCTTTTTTTAGGTGTTATTTGATGGAACCGGGGAACGAGAATAATTTTTTTGGGTTCTTTGACGTCCAAATATGAAAAATAATGCCCCTCCATTGTCTTACGCCACTCGCACACCCACGGAAAAAAACCCCAAACATGGGTACTTGAACATAAAAAAGGGTCCCATTCTTATTTTTTTGGATTTTCTGGCTCTTTTTTTAGGTGTTATTTGATGGAACCGGGGAGCGGGAGTAATTTTTTTGTGTTCTTTGACGTCCAAACATGAGAAATAGCATCCCTCCAATGTCTTACGCCACTCGCACACCCACGGAAAAAAAACCCCAAACATGGGTACTTGAACATAAAAAAAGGGTCCCATTCCTATTTTTTTGGATTTTTTGCCTCTTTTTTTAGGTGTAATTTGATGGAACCAGGGAATGGAAATAATCTTTTTGGGTTCTTTGACGTCCAAACATGAGAAATAGTGCTCCCCCAATGTCTTACGGCACTCGCACACCCACGGAAAAAAACCCCAAACATGGGTACTTAAACATCAAAAAAGGGTCCCATTCCTATTTTTTTTGGATTTTTTGGCTCTTTTTTTAGGTGTTATTTGATGGAACCAGGGAACAACAATATTTTTTTTGGGTTCTTTGATGTCCAAACATGAGAAATAGCATCCCTCAAATGTCTTACACCACTCGCACACCGACAGAAAAAAACCCCAAACATGGGTACTTGAACATAAAAAAAGGGTCTCATTCCTATTTTTTTGGATTTTCTGGCTCATTTTTTAGGTGTAATCTGATGGAACCAGTTAATGACAATAATTCTTTTGGGTTCTTTGACGTCCAAACATGAGAAATAGCGCCCCCAATGTCTTACGCCACTCGCACACCGACGGAAAAAAACCCCTACTTAAACATCAAAAAAGGGTCCTATTCCTATTTTGTTGGATTTTCTGCCTCTTTTTTTAGGTGTTATTTAATGGAACCAGGGAACAAAAATAATTTTTCTGGGTTCTTTGACGTCCAAATATGAGAAATAGTGTCCCTCCAATGTCTTACGGCACTCGCACACCCACGGAAAAAATCCCCAAACATGGGTACTTGAACATAAAAAAAAGCCCCATTCCTATTTTTTTGGATTTTCTGGCTCTTTTTTTAGGTGTAATTTGATGTAACCAGGGAACGAAAATAATTTTTTAGGGTTCTTTGACGTCCAAAAACGAGAAATAGCGCCCCTCCAATGTCTTACGCCACTCGCACACCCACAAAAAAAATCCCAAACATGGGTACTTAAATATAAAAAAAAGGATCCGATTCCTATTTTTTTGGATTTCCTGCCTCTTTTATAAAAACATTTATTTTTAATGTAATTCTTACAAACAAAACTCATGATTTTAGCTTCACTTTTTTTTTAAAAAAATTTAAATTACTCCAAAACTTCGCTTAAGGACCACGATCAGAATCAGAATCGATACGTTAGTTAATATCAAAATAATAAACTGTGCAAAACAAGTCAACTATATTAAACTAAAAAGTGTAACAAATACAAAAATTCATGTCAACTACAAAGCAAAAAATAAATACAATAATCAATGCTCTGTGCACCGTCTCTATCGAGCCCTGACACTTCCATCAGCACTGGCTCCCCGTCTAATATCATATAACTCTGTGTCTGCAGTGACCATCCTAAGGTTGAGCACACGCTCCAACCTCTGTGCAATCGCCTCATAGCAGTCGTAATCATCCTATGACATTCATTAAAAACATTTATTATAAAATTTAAAATAAATAACAACTCATCAAACATTAAACGCGTAAAAAATCTTCCCACTGCATGTGGAGGGGGGTCAAATGCCACTGGAACCGGGGGGCTAGGCGGCTGTATGTACTCCTCAGGGTCTACGGCTGGTGCATCTCTGGGCTGGTCACCTGCCTGGGTCGGTATCATGAATGGGTGAGATATCCGGAAAAACCACTCCATGTAATCCGCAGATACCTGCCCAGGCACTAGACAAAGCTCACCCACAAGTAGTACGTGCTCCGCAAAATGCATCCACCTGTCATATATATCATCATGTGACAATCGAGCACTAACAGGCGGCAGAGGGATGCTCTAAATGTAATCAAACTGCCGTACCACCCTCTCCAGTCGAGCTGTGACCATCTTAGGACCCCATCTCAACTGACCCTGGAATGATGAAATCAGCTCAAAGGCCCTAACCCCCCGATGCTCAGTGTACGACAACCATGACACATTTGTGATGGTCAAAGCATCACAACGTGCCCTGTAAGGTGCTCCTGTGATTCCCTTCATATGCGCTTTCGACGTCAGCCACCGAGAAGCACGTGGGGACGTCTCCTAGTATGCATCATCTGTCACGCACTGGTGCACACTAGGAAAGTGCTCATAGATCCAGCACTACAAAAAAATGAGGTTAACATAACATAAAAACATGTTTAAATCATAATCGAACATAACATATTAAAAAACTCAAAATTTACCTGTAATAGAGTCAGGTACCCCGCAATCTGTCGTGTGGTGGTCCTAGAAGCCTCATCTAACTGGTCATACATATGAACCAGCGCGGCAACTCCCCAAGCATAACCACCACTCTGACCTAGGTCGCGGAAAGCGTATAGGTGCACCACATGAACGTATGTTGCACTCTTATTAGCAAAAAGAGTGCAACCGACCAGGTGCAACAGATAAGCACGAGCTGCTACAATCCACCGCCGGGCCTGACATCTCATCTCGTAAATGTCTCGAACCCATCCCAGTCGTATGTATGCCCCATGTGTCAGTGCTGTCTCGGCTCTAACCTCCTCGGCAGACACCTCAAGCAACTCGGTCAGCAAAAATATCGTCTCCTCCGTAGAAAGAGCATGAAAGCTGTGCAACGCGCCAGTGATAGGCAAATGAAGGAGTAACGACACATCATCCAATGTGATCGTCAACTCTCCTACCGGAAGGTGGAAGGTGCTGGTCTCGCTGTGCCACCTCTCCACAAATGCGGATATAAGTCCAGGATCGCCAGTAACAATTGAACAATCAATCAATGGACTTAATCCACTGGCACTAACCAGTCCTTTAATCTCAGGCACTGGCCTCCCAATCAATGTCACCTTCCTCCTATGTGACACCAACTTCAAATCAGGACGTTCCTGATTTGAAGTACAAATTATACAATTATTAAAAAAAATTAATGACAAACAAATCAACAATGATTAATAATTAACAAATTAAAATACCTGTCCACTCCAAACGGCATGTGCTACATGGTCCGCAAATGATGTCAACACTGATGGGTCACGTGGCCCACCTGGGAATCCATCAGCATATGACCCCTCAGCACCATCATCACCCTGTACGTCCGCAGTCATCTCAGGTGCATCCTTAGCCATATCAGGGACATCCTCAGTCATGTCAGGAACATCCTGAGTCATCTAATGAACCCGTTGCCTACGGGCTAATGCAGTAGGCCTACGCCTCTCGGGAACATCATCATGGTCATCCTGTCTTTCTCTGCCTATAACTCTACCTATAACACGACCTAAACCTCGTGTTCTAGCCATGATCTGCAAATCATGTGGAACACGTATTTTTTTCGGTCAAAACATACACAACTTTCTTTTTAAAAATAAAACAAGTTTATTTATAAAAAAATAAAACTAATTTAAATAACATTATTTGAAATCACACACAAGATAATTTTAAAAAAATAAACAACTTCATTTATAAAAAAAACACAACTAATGTATAAATAATTAATTAGTAAACATCCACAACTTAATTTTAAAAAAAATAAACAACTTCATTTATAAGAAAAACACAACTAATGTACAAATAATTAATTAGTAAACATACACAACTAAAATTATATAAAAAATTAAAACAAATATGGGAGAAAAAATTTTCAAAACATACACAACTTAATTTATATCATTTATAATGAAAATAGTATTTAAAAAAAAAATTCAAAACACACACAACTTAATTTACAAAAATAAACAACTTCATTTATAAACAAAACCAATTAACAAAAATTTCAAAACATACACAACTTAATTTATACAAATAACCATCTTTATTTATAAATAAAATACACTAATTTAAAAAAAAACAATAAACAAAAAGCAGACACAACTTCATTTATAAACAAAAAAAAATAGTTTAAAAATTAATATTTAGTAAAAATACAGAATTTAAATTATGAAAAAAAACATCTTTATTTGTCATAAAAAAGCCAAACCTCATTTTTTTGTAAAATCCCAAAAACAAAATAATCATAAAAATATAATAATCATTCATTTTTTTAAAAAACAAAACAATATTTCTTTAAAATAAAAAACAAACTTCTGGAAATCTCAAAGGTCATCCGGAAGAACCCTTCTTCCGGGATTCTTCCGGAAGAAGGGTTCTTCTGGAAGACCTTTGGTTACTTCCGGAAGAACACTTCTTCCGGAATTTTTCCGGAACAGCTTTCCGGAAGAACCCCTAACGGATCTTCCGGAAGCCGCCGCTGTAACCACCCGTTCCCCATTTTTTTCGGCGTCTTCTACCCTCGTCTTCTACCCTAAGGTTCCACTACCCTTAGGTTACTATCCTAAGGTTCCACTGCTACAACAATACTGGATATTAAAAGCAATGGGGAGTTAGGGAGACTAACCTCGAAGGCTCGTTCGCGGAGAAGAAGAAGAAGCTTTGCTCGCGGTGTCGCGGAGGAGCAGCAGGAACCGGAAGAAGAAAAGAAGCAGCAGGAAGTGGTCTTCGGGGAGGAGGAGCGCCTTTTTTAAATTTTTACTTAAAGGGAAAAATGGCCTATTCACTTAAATTGCTGGGTGCACTAGCAATATTGCTGGGTGCACCTAGCATTTCCCACTGAGGGTGTTCTGTCACCTGAGGAGGCCCAAGTGCCTAATGCTATCTAGCCCAAACTTGATCTACTAAGAGTGGCTTTTCTTCCTGTTGCACCGTGCCTTTTTCATTTACATCCAACAACTTTAATAAAATTCCAACACTAACCCTTTTAAGTTTTGCTGCTTCCTACTTCGTTTTATCCTTGGTTCATTTATGAACCTGAGTTTTTTCGTTCCAGCTGAGCTGCTGGTTGTTGTTGTGGGTGGTTTGTGCGAGGTTGTGGTGGTCGTTGGCAAGACGTGGTTATCGTGGTGGTGGGTGTCACGGTTCAACGACGGAGGTAAGTTTTTTCTTTTGTCTACCAGATGATCTGGTTTTAATAAACATACAAATTAGGAATCCATATAAAACATACTAATTGACAATCCATATGAAATTTATGGATTGACAATTCGTAAGTTTCATATATGAAACTTACGGATTGCCAATCCATAAATTTCATATAGATTGCTAATTTGTATGTTTTGTAGGAAATGCTAAACTGTATAACCTATTTTTTTAAAAAAGATTTAAAAAATTATTTTTAATGTTTTTATTTATAAATTTAGTTATATTTTTTATTATTGTTTAATTACTCTTTTGGTCCATATAGTTTGTTAATTTTAATCCTTTTTAGTTTAATTTTGATTCTTATAATTTACATTTTAATTAGCTTTTAGTGCTTACATTTTGAAAGTGGTATTTTTAATGTTATAGTTTAAATTTTGATTTCCTTTTAGTCCTTACCATCAAAATATGATTAATATTATGAATTATAATTAACTACAAAAATATTAGCAAGTAATTTGTAAGTAATTAATCACAACATAATTTGTAAAAAAAAAGAGTTGATAATTTATAAGTAATTTGTAGCATATATATTTTTTAGCAAGGACTAAAAGGTAATAAAAAAGAGTTGATGTATTTTTTTGTAGCAATGATTGGATGAGTAATTAAACATTTATAATATTTGTGTAAATATTATTACGTTAACTACTTTATGCAAGTAAAAAAATAATAAAATTGTGTCATATATTATTACTTTAACATGAAAGTTTTTAAAAATAAAAATTTGTTTATAAATAATTAAAATTATGTATGGTTTAGGGCTTTTTGTCATTGAATTTAATGAAGAAAATGGAGAGGAACCTGGTGCGTTTGAAAATATTGATTGTTCTTATACCTTTGATACTTCTCAGGTATTGATATGGTTTTATATTTCGTTAAAGTAAATAAATGAATGTCCCTTGAAGACTAAACATCTATTATCCCTTTTATAGGTGTTTGTTACCCGTGATAATGTTTTGCATTGGGCTCACTCTGTTGCGTATAATATTGGTTTTGTGGCGGTGATTATGAGATTAGACACAAATACTAAAAATAGAGGAATGACCTCATGCTTTAATTGGTTGTGAGGGTGGAAAATATAGGGCATACAGGAAAGATTTAGTACGAACAATTACTGATTGTAGAAAATGTGGATGTCCCTTTAAGCTGTGAACGAAACCAGTGTCGGGAGGTGAAAGATGGATGATGAAGTTAATATATTAGAGTCATAATCATGCATAGGCTAAGTCATTAGTTGGACATCCATATGCTGGTTGACTGACTGAGGATGAGAAGATTATTATCGGTGATATGACTAAGTCAATGGTCAAACCAAAAAATATTCTTCTAACATTAAAGGTTTACAATGCCAACAGTTTTACAATAATGAAGCAAGTATACAATGCAAGATATGCATATCATTCTTCTATTAGAGGGAGTAATACTAAAATGCAACAACTAATAGAGTTTCTTGAACGAGATCAATATATTCATTAACATAGATTGAATGATGAAGATGTTGTACGTGATATATTTTGGAGTCAACCTAATGCAGTGAAATTAACCAATGCTTGTAACTTGGTATTTCTCATTGATAGTACCTACAAAACAAACAGATACAAGCCGCCTTTATGTGACATAGTTGGTGTGACACCAACTGGGATGACATTTTTAGCTGCATTTGCATGTTTGTAGGGAAAAGGTCTAAACAATGTTGTTTGGGCTCTAGAACAATTTCGAGGTATTTTTTTGAGATATGATGCAATCCCTTAAGTTATTATTTGTTGGATCAAGTGGCCTCGAAATAATTAAGAAGGGGAGGGGGGTTGAATTAATTATTAATGTGTCTTGACTAATTAAAAATTTATCCTTCTTAATGTTACTAGATTCAACTAGGCTTTTACTACTAAGTTAAGAAAGTAAAGAGCAGAAACAAAAACTTAACCAAAAGTAAAAGCAACAATTAAAAGTACACATCAGAAATTAAAGAGTGTAGGGAAGAAGAAAAAACAAACACAAGATTTATATTGGTTCGGCAACAACCCGTGCCTACATCCAGTCCCCAAGCAACCAACGGTTCTTGAGATTTCTTTCAACCCTGTAAAATCCTTTACAAGCCAATGATCCACAAGGGATGTACCCTCCCTTGTTCTCTTTTAACAACCAAGTGGATGTACCCTCCACTTGAATTGATCCACAAGAGATGTACCCTCTCTTGTTCTCAGTATAACAACCCAAGTAGATGTACCCTCTACTTGTACCACAAAGGATGTACACTCCAATGTGTTAGGACAAAGAATTCTCAGGCGGTTAGTCCTTTGAATCTTTGTAAGGGGAAACAAAAGACATCTCTGGCAGTTAGTCCTTTGAAATCTCTTGTTTAAGGGGAAGGGAAGAATCAAAAGAATTCTCAAGCGGTTAGTCCTTTGAATTCTCTTGGAAGAGGGAGTAGGGAGACACAAAAGAACTCAGGTGGTTAGTCCTTCGATTCTTTTGGCAAGAGGGAGAAGTGAATGAAGAAGAAGAGTAACACAAGTTTTTGGTCAATGAACTTTTCTTGAAAGAGAGAGTATTGAACAAAAAATCTTAGAAATATGAAGAGAAATGAATCAGAAAGTTCTGTAAAAAACGTTATTGAAATTCATGCCATGGTCATATATTTATAATCATTTGATGACTCAAGTTAAAGTTTGTGACTCTTGGCAATTTCGTTAAAACTAGTCACCTTTTTAAAAATTGTGACTCTTTTGAAAACTAGTCACTTAAAAAGTTGTGACTTTTGAAAAAATCTTCAGAAACAAGTTAGTTTAAGAATTGTGACTTTTGGAAATTTATTTTTTGAAATCAGTCACTGGTAAGCAATTACCATCAAGGTGTGACCGATTACACATCAGCAGATGTGACTCTTCATGTTTAAATTTGAAAATCAAAATGTTTAGAAACTCTGGTAATCAATTACAAGTATTGTGTAATCGATTACACAAGTTTAAAATGATTTGAAAATGTTTTATCACTAGATGTGATTCTTGAAATTTGAAATCTAACGTTTTAAATCATTGGTAATCGATTACATGCTCATGGTAATCGATTACAGCTTTATAAATCAATTTGAAAAACAATGTTGGCTACTGGTAATCGATTACTACCTTCTAGTAATCGATTTCCAAAGAGTAAAACTCTTTGGTAAAAGATTTTGTGAAAAATTCTTGTGCTACTCAATGTTTTGAAAAACGTTTTTAGTACTTATCTTGATTGAGTCTTCTCTTGATTCTTGAATATTGAGTCTTGAATCTTGATCTTGATTGTTCTTGAATCTAGATTCTTGAAACTTGATTGTTCTTGAATCTTGAATCTTGAAACTTGATTCTTGAAGCTTTTTGACTCCTGATTCTTTGGAACTTGCTTAACTCTTGATTCTTTGGCATCATCAAAATAATCTTGGAAGTCATTGCTTCCATAATCTCCCCCTTTTTGATGATGAGAATCCTGAAATCAAGAGGATACATACAAGTTTTGTTCTACCGTTCACTCATCTCTTTCTCCCCCTTTCTTTTTTGAATTTATGCTTAATTTTAAAGCTTTGAAAATATAATATCTTGATTTCTAAAATACCCATTTTCTCTCCCCCTTTGGCAACATAAAAAAGGCCAAAGTGCGTAAAATAAAACATATATGAATAATTCGAAAACATACATATAACACAATATCAAATGTACGTACATACCACTAGACATATATATCATAAAAAATATTTAAGTTTAACACACATAACCATAAACAACCAAAAGCAAGTAAATATAATCATCATGTTCAGTCATACTAAGCAAATATTAAAAGAAATACTAAGTGTTCAAATGTCATAAAAATATAGCCAAATACAAGGCTTTAGAAACAAAATATAATAATCTAAGTCTATGAGGTTGGTGGTGGAAGGTCAAAGCACTGATGAACAAAACTAACATCCTTTTCAAGCTTGATGATACGTGTATCCATCCCTGCAAATCGTGCATCCATGGCATCAATATGGCTGTCCAGCGAGTCAAAGCGCTCTCCGACAAAGGTGTGGAGTCCATCCAGTCTGTCAAGAATGCTGTGCATAAGAGACGAAGAGTCATCTCTCTCAGAATGTGGTGATGGAGAACGGTCTTCAGCGGCCTGTACTGGAGCATCCTTCTTCACCCAAGAGCCATCCCTCTCTTTGCGGTATCCGAAGGAAGAGACTACATTTGCACCGATAGAGAAGGATCTCTTGACTTTGACAAATGGCTCAGAGTCAAGAGGGACATTAAAATGTTGTAGAAACAAGGTAATCAGATGGGGATATGAGAGTGGAGCATTTGATTGCAATGCCTTATGCATGCGATATCTCACAAGATGGACCCAGTCGATTTGACGACCGGTTAAGAAAACCCACATGATTATCAAATCTTCCTCATAAACCTGTGCAAGGTTGGAAGATCTAGGGAGTAGGATGCGCACAATCAAGTAGTGCATGATGCGGCATTCGAATGCCAATGAACCGGCAAGAAGCCTTCTGGTCATATCCTATTGGTTGGTGCAAACCATTCGGCGGGCATCAGACACAGAAAAATCAAACTTCCTTTCATCATCAAGTGTACCCTTAAATGGTACACCGTCACTGGATAATTGAGTGAGTTCAAAGAAAAGGGACTGGTCTATGTGTTGGATCAAGTGGCCTCGGAATAATTAAGAAGGGGGGGGGGTTGAATTAATTATTAATGAACCTTTACTAATTAAAAATCTATCCTTCTTAATGTTACTAGATACAATTAGGCTTTTACTATAATGTTAAGAAAGTAAAGAACTGAAATAGAAACTTAACCAAAAGTAAAAGTGATAATTAAAGTGCACAGCGGAAATGAAAGAGTGTAGGGAAGAAGAAGACAAACACAAGAATTTTATACTAGTTCGACAACAACCTGTGCCTACATCCAGTCCCCAAGCGACCTGCAGTCCTTGAGATTTCTTTTCAACCTTGTAAAAGGTACCTTTACAAGCAAAGATCCACAAGGGATGTATCCTCCCTTGTTCTCTTTGAACAACGAAGTGGATGTACCCTCCACTTGAACTAATCCACAAGAGATGTACCCTATCTTGTTCTCAGTTACAACAACCCAAGTAGATGTACCCTCTACTTGTACCACAAAGGATGTACCCTCCAATGTGTTAAGACAAAGTTTTCAGGCGGTTAGTCCTTTGAAACTTTGTGAAGGGGAAACAAAAGATATCTCAGGCGGTTAGTCCTTTGAAATATTTTGTTTAAGGGAAAGGGAAGAATCAAAAGAATTCCCAGACTGTGTCGTTTTGAATTCTATGAAAAGGGAGAAGGGAGACACAAAAGAATTCAGGCGGTTAGTCCTTCGTTCTTTTGGAAAAGGGAGAAGAGAGACACAAAAAGAATTCAGATGGTTAGTCCTTGTCGAATTCTTTTTGGCAAATAGAGAAGAGAGACACAAAAGAATTCAGGCGGTTAGTCCTTTGTTCTTTTGGAAATGGGAGAAGAGAGACACAAAAAGAATTCAGGCGATTAGTCCTTGTTGAATTCTTTTTGGCAAAGGGAGAAGAGAGTGAAAAGATATAGCACACTTTTGTTTTCTGTGAAAGAACAAGGTTTGGAAACCAGAAAACTTTGAAAGCTTTTTGCAAAGGAAGAAGAAGAAGAAGTTCAAGAAGATGTTCAAAGAGATTCAAAGGTTGTAAAAGAGTATATGAAAAAGTTGTAAGTAATTGTTCTTGAAATGCAAGTCAATGTCTTGCTTTTATAGACTCTTCATGTCTGGTCAAGAAAACCATTGGAAGAGTTATGACCTTGAGAAAATCTTGAGAAAACCATTGGAAGAGTTACATCTCTTGATTTTTATTCAAAACTTGTCAATGGTAATCAGTTACCAAAACCATGTAATCGATTACACAAAGCATTTCATGAAAAGATGTGACTCTTCACAATTGAATTTGAATTTCAATGTTCAGATACACTGGTAATCAATTATCAATATATTGTAATCTATTACACCATTTAAAAAAGAATTGGAACATTGAAAATTCAGTTAAAAGCTTTTGAAATCAAACTTTGCCACTGGTAATCGATTACAGGAAACTGGTAATTGATTACCAGAGAGTAAAAACTCTGGTAACTTAGAAAATTTTGAGAAAAACTCTTTTGAAAAATAAAACTGTGCTATGTTTGTTTTTTGAAAAATCTTTTAAATACTTCCCTTGTGAAGTCTTCTTGATTTCTTCTCTTGAATCTTGAATTCATCTTCTCTTGAATCTTGAAATCAAACTTCTCTTGATTCTTGAATCTTCTTGATTTCTTCTCATGAAACTTAAAATTAATCTTGATCTTGAACTTGTTGACTCAATCTTGAAATCATTCTCTTGGGCTTTTTGTCATCATCAAAACTATTTGAATCAACTTGATTCATCATCATGAAGCTTTCTTCTACACTATGACCATCTTAATCCCATAAACTTCGGAAATCAAGGAATCTTCTTGAATTTCCAAGTTAGAATAAAAGGCTTTAAACAATTCAGGGTAAAAAGGAAGTTTCATGGATATAAACTGAATTAAACCAGAATTTTGAAATGCTTGAAAGCAATCAAACACTTCATCATCAAAGAAAGCTAAGTCTACGAACTTAGGGTCGATAATGGAACGAGAAGAGAAAAGAGAATTGTACCGGATACGTTTTTCTTCTGAGGAAAAAAAAAACGTAGGAGATGATATGGAGGGAGGAATTTGAGATGTCTGTGCTTTGGGTGTTCCGTGGCTTTGAGTTCCGGTAACTGCGGATGAAGTCGCAACCCCCTTTCACTTCTTCGATGATTCTGCCATTTGGAGGTGTTTTTGGAAGTTTTAATCGGTGGAGATGAAAGAGAATGAGAAATGATTAATTTTGGGTTTTGTGGGACGTGATTTGGTTGAGAATTGAGGGAGAAATCGAGTTCTGAAGTTTTAGGGATTTTGGGGTTGAGTTGTTGTAGAAATCGCGTTCTCGCGGTTTCTGAAATTTCGAATTTATAGACATAGACGCTCTGTAATCGATTATAGGAATGTTGTAATCAATTACACTTAGCCTAACTGCCTGTAATCGATTACCAGACACTTCTTCTAAAACAACAAAAAAAAAATCAACACTTACCAAGATGAACATAGAAATTTTTAATATATCAAAAATAATTTTATATACTATAATGCTTTTGAAAAAAACATGAGCAATCAATCAAATACTTCTAAACATATCATACAAGTAATCATACAACAATTGAAAGATATAGATCATGGCATGATCAACCATTTAGATTTATTTTAATGATAAGCTTCATATTTTGAGAAAGGAAGATAACTCAACTAAACATATGAGCACAAACTCATTATAGCAATCAAACAAGACAAACAAATAAAATTTTTTTAGTCATCATATAAACAGGTTAAATGAAAGAAAAAATTTCAACCAACTTAATTTAAAAGATAATAGTTTTGATGTTACCTTTTTCATGATTCAAGTGCTTAGATCTTTAAAGATGGATGTCAGACTTTTGTTTTTCTTGCTTAAACTTCTTGAGAGATGTTCTCATCACTTTTATAGTCCTTGGATAGAAAGTTGATCTCCTTCTCCGAACCATCAGATGAGTCATTGTCATCCCAAGCAATATATGCCTTCTTGGATCTTCTTTCTTTATAGCTTTTCTTCTCATTCTTCTCGGGCCATGACTCATTTGAGGGGCAGTTTGCCTTTATGTGACCGGGTTGATTACACTTATAGCATTTAAGTGTTGGAGAAAATTCTTGAGATCTCTTCCCATTGTTGAAGTTATGGCTTCTCTCCATTCTTCTATTTTTGACGAATTTATGAAACTTCTTCACAAAGAGTGAGAAGTCCTCTTCATCATCAAATTCTTCTTCTTCTTCTTCTTCTTGCATTGAAAAGGAGACTTTGAGTGCTATTCTTCTTTTCCTTTTGTCTGTCTCTTCATTTTGGTTGAGACGTTGAAGTTCCATTTCATGTTCCTACAATTTGCCAAAAAGAGTGGCAAGAGACATAAAGGAAAGATCTTTACTTTTAGAAATGGCAGTTACCATGGGCTGCCATTCCCTACTTAAGCATCTCAAAACTTTATTGATTAAATCTTCATTTGGAAAGGTTTTTCCTAAGGCGGCAAGGTGGTTGACTATTTGTGTGAATCTTTTCTACATGCTTTGGATGTTCTCATTAGTGTTCATCCTAAATAATTCATATTCATGTGTAAGGGTGTTGACTCTAGATCTTTTCACATCATTGGTGCCTTCATGTGTAAGTTGGAGAGTATCCCATATCTCCTTTGCATTTGAACAATTTGACACTCTAAAATATTCATCTATTCCTAGGGTAGAAGTAATAATGTTTTTGGCTTTAAGATTATATTAAATTCTTCTTCTATCTTCTTCAGTCCATTTATCTCTAGGTTTTTCTATTTGTTGTGCTAGTGCTTGCATCTACTATGGTGGGTACATAAGGTCCTATTTCTATTGCTTCCTAAATGTTTAAATCTATGGCTTCAATAAAGATTTGCATTCGGGTTTTCCAATAGTGGTAACCCTCACCATTAAAGATAGGTGGCTTATGGATGGAGTTTCCTTCAGGAAACAGAGAATTTGAGAAGGCCATGAATCTTGAAGTTGTGAAACTTTTCTCAAGATACCTGCTCTGATACCACTTGTTGGACCTAGTGGCCTCAGAATAATTAAGAAGGGGAGGGTTGAATTAATTATTAATATGTCTTGACTAATTAAAAATTTATCCTTCTTAATGTTACTAGATTAAACTAGGCTTTTACTACTAAGTTAAGAAAGTAAAGAAGAAAAACAAAAACTTAACCAAAAGTAAAAGCAGAAATTAAAAGTACACAGTGGAAATTAAAGAGTGTAGGGAAGAAGAAGACAAACACACTATTTTTAGTGGTTCGACAACAACCTGTGCCTACATCCAGTCCCCAAGCAACCAACGGTTTTTGAGATTTCTTTCAACCTTGTAAAATCCTTTACAAGCCAAAGATCCACAAGGGATGTACCCTCCCTTGTTCTCTTTGAACAACCAAGTGGATGTATCCTCCACTTGAACTAATCCACAAAAGATGTACTCAACGTTATTGAAATTCATGCCATGGTCACATATTTATAATCCTTTGATGACTCAAGTTAAAGTTTGTGACTCTTGGCAATTTCTTTAAAACTAGTCATCTTTTTAAAAATTGAGACTCTTTTGAAAACTAGTCACTTAAAAAGTTGAGACTTTTGAAAAAAATCTTTAGAAACAAGTCAGTTTAAGAATTGTGACTTTTGGAAAATTATTTTTCGAAATCAATCATTGGTAATCGATTACCATCAAGGTGTAATCGATTACACATCAATAGATGTGACTCTTCATGTTTAAATTTGAAAATCAAAACGTTTAGAAACTCTGGTAATCGATTACAAGTATTGTGTAATCGATTACACAAGTTTAAAATGATTTGAAAATGTTTTATCACTAGTTGTGACTCTTGAAATTTGAAATCTAACGTTTTAAATCATTGGTAATCGATTACATGCTCATGGTAATCAATTACAACTTTGTAAATCAATTTGAAAAACAATGTTGGCTACTGGTAATCGATTACTACCTTCTGGTAATCGATTACCAAAGAGTAAAACTCTTTGGTAAAAGATTTTGTGAAAAATTCTTGTGCTACTAAATGTTTTGAAAAACTTTTTTAGTACTTATCTTGATTGAGTCTTCTCTTGATTCTTGAATCTAGAGTCTTGAATCTTGATCTTGGTTGTTATTGAATCTTGATTCTTGAAACTTGATTGTTCTTGAATCTTGAATCTTGAAACTTGATTCTTGAAGCTTTTTGACTCCTAATTCTTTGGAACTTGCTTAACTCTTGATTCTTTGGCATCATCAAAATAATCTCTGAAGTCATTGCTTCCACATTATTACGAATAGAGATTTTGCATTGATGAATGTAGTGAAAATTGTTTTCCCTGAGTCAAACAACTTGTTGTGTTGGTTCCGCATTGATAAGAATGTGAAGGCAAAATGTAAAACCCTTGTGGGTCAAAAAAATGCATGGGATTATGTCATGGAAGCACATGGGAGTCTGGTGGATTGTCCTTTTGAGCAAGAGTTCGATGATTGCCTTATGAAGTTTGAAATTGGTTGCTCACCATGGCCAATGTTTGTTGACTATGTAAAGCAAACATGGTTGATTCCCCATAAAGAAAAATTTGTTAAAGCCTGGATGAATAAGGTGATGCATTTAGGAAATACATCGACAAACAAGCATGAAAATTGCAAATATATATTGGTGTTAGGGTTTAGGGTTCAATGGATGAAAATAGTTGTTGTTTTTTTACTTATATGTGTTTTTCAAATGCAGGGTTGAGTCTACACATTAGGCCTTAAAGAGAGTATTGCAGAATAGCCTTGAAGACCTATGTAGCATTTGGGAACCCTCAACCAACATGATCACTGTACAACACATTGAAATTAAGACATCTTTTGAGACAAGTACACATGTGGTTATACATGTTTTTAAAGTTACCTTATACAAAAAACTACTTGGCATGGTATCAAGGTATGTGTTAAACTAGATTTTTGATGAGTTTGAGCGTGTAAATTATGCTGGCATTGACAGTTCTTGTGGTGGATGAATAATGAGAACTACTTATGGTCTTCCATGTGCATGTGAGCTAGCTAGATATGTGGTAGCATACCATTTGACACAATCCATATGTTTTGGCAGAGGCTAAGTTTTTCAGACCAAAGTTTATCTAAGCCCGAAGTCACCATAACTAAAGAGATGAAAACCATATCCAAGCGATTTGAAGAGTTTGATGTATATGGAAAACTGACTCTAAAGACTAAACTTCAGGAAATTGTCTACATTGTTGTAAATTCTACGTGTGCTCCTCCAGAAAAGGTGAAAACAAAAGGTGCTAAACAAAACAAATGGTCAAACATGAAAGATCAACAAAGCGTGATCCGTCTTACTTGGAGTATGTGGATGCATTACATTTTGTGCAAAATAGAAATTCTTTAGTGAAATGGGATGCATCATCATCTGAACAACCAAAACCAAATAGGAACATTCCCATGTTGGATCAATTTCATTCATGCATTCATGATTTCATTGAAAACATTGTCGATGTCAAAGCTGTTGGTAATTGTGGATACCATGCAATTGCGGTCTTACTAGGTAAGGGTAAAGATTCATGGTCTTTGGTTTGTAACCATTTGCTGAAAGAACTTGCAAAATGGTCTGATGAGTATACGAACCTGCTTGGTGGCACAAACAGATATGAGGAGTTAAAATGGTCGCTACTTGTTGATGGATTATCCATGGTATATAAGTTTTTGTTACGTTTTCATGGATTAATTTTCTGTAAATAAATCCAATAAAAATTGTTACGTGCAGGTTACCATGGATAAAAGGATGAATATAACCAACAGGGTTATGTGATTGCATCAAGGTATAATGCCATCTTTGTTTCTCTTTCTCTGCAACAAAGCATGACGTCTTTTCCTCTTATAAGTCAACCATCGAGAAATTGTTCAGTACACTGCATTATATGTATTGGTCATGTGTATGCCAATCATTTTTTTCAGGTAAAATAATGATCATCCTCTTTGTTAATTATTTATTATAAAATGTGTTGTGATCAATTGAATGTATATGTGCCTATGTTACAAGTATTTATGAGAGACGGTTGTTCATTGCCACCAACAACTTTGGTATGGTCAACACATTGTCATTATCAAGCAAAAATGTGGCCTAATCCTAATATTAGTAGAATGTAGTAGTATACCAATTTGATGAGGTTGACCACACACTTTGTTGATTTAGGAGAAGATTGAACATTTAGTTATTGTTAGGGCAATGTTACTAACCTACATACTTGTGAAACAAACATGGATAACTCATGTAATGTGGTAATTAACGTGTCTTTCAATGGACGTTCATATAATTATTTCTTTTATGTATTGATGAGCTATCCAAATGTTCAGATTAGAAAAAAGGCAGCTTTACCAAACATAAAAGGAAGAAATAATTATGGGGTTTATGGTTTACGGGATTTAGGGTTTAGTGTGTACTGTATAGGGTTTATGTTTTATTGTTCACAATTTAATGTTTAGTCTGTACTGTTTATGTGTTAGGGTTAGGGTTTTGTGTTTAGGGCTTTGTATTTAGGGTGTAGGGTTTACGATATATGGTTTAGGATAAAATATCAAGGATGTAGGGTTTAGGGTTTAGTGTTTTGGGGTTAGGGGTTAGGATTTAGTGATGAGAATCCCAAAACTTCCTAAATACACATACCTATGACTAGGAGTAAGACCAAACAGTCAGAGGATACCCTGCGATAAATGGTATTAGCCATGCTTAAGAAGGCTAAGGTGGAGAAGGATGAAGGCCCAGAGGCACTACTAAGAATCTTGATTGTTGGTGAAGGCCCAAACTAATTTGAAGGCTCATGTCAAATATTTTTTTCTCTATTTTTCATTGTAATTTTAATTAAATAAAATTGGTACCTTTTTAGCTGGACCTCTGCTACACTATATGTATTGAACTCGTTTTCAATAGAAGGTCTTTTGGACATTTTGAGAAAATACGTGTGAGAGCTTCTCTCTGGGTTCCTTGTTGAACCAATCTCGAACTTATCAAGGTAACCCTTGTGGTGTCTACCCTGACTTAATTTCCATCTCTGGAAGTGGCATCCTCCAAATTTTGTGACATGTACCAAGCGATCCGCTCCTTGTAAGGATCACATCATCTGGTAGTAGAGCTTCAGCTCTTGATACAAGTTTTATCCTACATATATATTTTTTATTCTTTCGTAATTTGTCTCAGGTTCGTGTTTTGTTCTGTAATTTGCATTTCTGTTTGTGTTTTTTTTTGCGTTCCTATTTGCATTATTATTTCGTTTCGTTGTTATGTTGTTTCATTTTTATTCTGTTTCATTCTTGTTTCGTTGTTTCATTCTTGTCCTGTTGTTTCGTTCTTGTTATTGTCTTCGTTCCTATTGTTTTTGATTCTTGTTCATTCTAATCAAATTTTGTTTGTGGATGATTCTGCTTGCTGGATGAATTTAGGGTTTATGCGGTTAAATTTCCTAATTGCTGTTAGACAAATGGCCTCAGAATCTTAAGGGGGGGGGGGGTTGAATTAAGATTTTACAAACTATTCCCCAATTAAAATTTCTATACAGTTTTTAACCCAAGTCCCAAGATTCCTTTTAAAATGAATTACTAAATAACAATTCAAATTAAACTTACTGAATAGAAATGATAAACAACAATAAGTAAAAGAGTTTGAGGGAAGAGAGAATGCAAACTCAGTTTTATACTGGTTCGGCAAAGTCCGTTGCCTACGTCCAGTCCCCAAGAAACCCGCTTAGGAGTTCCACTATCTTGTAAATCCTTTACAACTTTTGAAACAGACAAGGACATCCCTTCCTTTGTGTTCAGATGCCTTACAACAAGAGACTCTTAGTCTCTTAGCCCTTTGATCAGAATGAGAGGAAGAAGAAGATGATCTCTCTTGAAAGAGACAAATGTTACAATGAAGCACTCAATTCCTTATTGAATGTCTCAAGTGTTTGGCCAAGGAATTGTGAAGATAAGATGATTTGTATTTGAGAGGATAAGAACTTTGAACTCAATGAAAAACTCTCTTAATCATTTGAGAGGATAAGACTTTTTGGGCAATCAAAAACTTTCTTAATCTTTTGAGAGGATAAGACATTTTGGGCAATGAAAAATTCTCATCATCTTTTGAGAGGATAAGACATTTTTTGTAATAAAAAAACTCTCATCATCTTTTGAGAGGATAAAACATTTTGGCCAAGCAAAAATCTCTTTCAATTTCGTTCCCAAGTCACTAATTTATAGGCCTTTGATAGCCTTTCAAAATTCAAATGAAAAGTTGTGACTGTTGGGAATATTTTTCGAAACTACTCAATGGTAATAGATTACAATTTTGGTGGAATCGATTACACAATTATTTTTATTGAACAGTTGTGAATCTTAATTTAAAATTTGAATTTCCAATGTTCAGAGTCTCTAGTAATCGATTACACATTTTGTAAAACTTTGAAAAATGTTTGAAATGATTTTTAGAAATCTTTTGTGCTTCTGGTAATCGATTACAGTCTCTGGTAATCAATTACCGTAGAGAAAACTTTAAAATCATTTGTTTTGAAAGAAAAATAACTTATCCAAATCTTTGTGCTTTCAAATCTAACTTATAAATCTAACTTAAGAGTCTATCTAGTCAATCTAACCTGAATATCGTGGATTGCTTGATGTTTACTTGAATTATCCATGAAGACAAATCTTTCTTGAAATCAAAATCTTCTTGAGTTGTCTTGGATATGCTTTACTATTGGCATCATCAAAATCTTCTTGAAGCCTTTCTTCTACAATTGCTTATTGAACAAATTGCCTAATTGCCTATTGAATTTGTACCAGTGGGATTGATTGATTGATGAGTAGTCTATTACTATAGATGAATTGTGAAAAGTTGAAAGTTACAGAAAACTTGAAAAAAAGGTTTTAAAAAAAGTGGGTGTTTGATCTTTAAACGCGGATTTGAGGTAGTTAGAGGCATTTTTTTTGGCAAAATAGTGGACCAAATGATTTGCCCAGGGATTCTCCTCAATTTTGAGCGTTTTGATATATAGTGAGCCTCAAACAGACAACTGTAGCGAAAGTCATGACCATTTGAAGTTTACATGTCATTTTCGCTATTCTATTCTTCTCCTTCTCTATAATTGAGTACTTTATTTGTTTCTTCTACCTAATATTGAGTCTATGGTGTTTGTTATTGAGGTTGTGCCATCTGTTATTAAGGTTGTGATAATTAAGCTATCTTTCCTGTCCTATTACCTTGTGCGTCCAATATGATTCATCCAAGAACTTGAGAGGGAGTGAGTGGTAAAAGGTGTCATACCCTAATTTCGTTCGAGGACTATCGTACGTTGATCTTTTGATCCTTGCTAGTTGACTTATAATGTTAAACGCCAGTTACAGTGCAAAGCAAGGAACCATTCGGTGTTTCGATAAGGAAGACAAAAAATACCAAGAAAGGAGGGCAAAAAGGTCTTTTCCTTGTTTTTCGTAGGCCACAGCTCGCCTAGGCTAGCATTTGGCTCACCTGGGCCACTAAATAACATCATGGTTAAGGAACCAGCTTGCTTGGGCGAGCTCATTGCTGCAAGGTTAAGTTTCAGTTGACCTGGGCGAGCTGCAACGGCCCCAAGGTGGCCTTTTGCCTATAAATAGGCATCCTAGGGGTGTTTTAAAGGGTTCCAAGGTTCAAAAGTGATGCAATCCTACCCCGCAAGGGCATTGGATAGAAGACTCCAAGAAGATTGGGCTAGAGATGCAAGAGAAGGCCTTAGGGTAGATTTTGGGTCCATGGGCTAAGTATGAGCCCGCTTATCTTTATAGTTATTAGATTAAGGTTTCATTATTTTTGGGCCTTGTATTTAGGGCTCACAATATAGGTAAGGTACCCTAGAAATATAGGATTTTTCAGCCCTTGTATTTTAGGGCACCTAGACTAGTTTTTGTATTAGGGGTAGTTTTGTAATTTCACATTCACTAAGTGAATATTTGATGTGTGTAGTTGGAAATAAATTTAATTGAATTGGTTGAAGCCCAATCCAATTAAATTTTAGAGGGGGAGGTGAGCATTTGCTTACTACACCCCATTGCCACATCATATAGTCACACTTTGTGTATGTCCTTCATGCTTTACATGCCTCATGACACCTAAGCACACTTAGTGGAAAATCTTGGAATTGATCTTGGATTAGTGGGCTGAACCATAACTAAAATTCACTAATCATAATTAGTGAAATTTTGGCTCCACAAATTCAAATTCAAATTCAAGTGAACTTTGAATTGAAATTCAAATTTCCCTCCAATTTTGTGTGACACTTAGGCTATAAATAGAGGTCATTTGTGTGCATTTTTTTCAACTTTGATCATTTGAATATTAAACTTCAGATTTCAGAGCTCATTTAGAGCACAAAATTTCATGCTCTTCTCTCCCTCTTGTTGGATCGAGTGGTATCAGAGCAGGTTTCTTGTAGAAAGTCTAACAACTTCAAGATTAATGGCCTCTTTAGATTCTTTGTCTTTAAAAAGTATTTTCAGGAACAGGTTACTCAAAGATAATGATGAAGACCAAGTCAAAGGTGATATGCAAAGTGAGTTTGAGATGTCCATGATGGGTGAGTTAAATTACTTTCTTGGACTACAAATCAAACAAACAAATGATGGGATCTTTGTCAATCAAGCAAAATATTGCAAAGAACTCATTAAGAGATTTGGAAGGGAAAACTCAAAACACTTGGCTACCCCTATGAATACAAGTTGTTATCTTGACAAAGATGAATCCGGTCAACCTATTGATCCAAAGCAATACAAAGGTATGATTGGATCTCTACTTTACTTATCTGCAAGTAGGCCAGACATTATGTTTAGTGTATGCATGTGTGCAAGATTTCTATCAGATCCAAAGTTTTCACATTTAATGGAAGTAAAAAGAATTATAAGATATTTATTAGGAACAATTAGTTTAGGATTATGGTATCCTAAGAATTCTTTATGCAACCTAGTAGGATACTCAGATTCAGATTTTGCTGGATCAAAAACAGATAGGAAGAGTACTAGTGCTACATGTCAATTCATAGGGTCTGCACTTGTTTCTTGGAATAGCAAGAAACAAAATAGTGTCGCATTATCCATAGCAGAAGCAAAATACATTTCTGCTGGTAGTTGTTGTGCACAGATTTTGTGGATGAAACAACAACTATCTGACTATGGAATAGTATTAGATCACATTCCCATAAAATGTGACAACACAAGTGCATAAACATATCTAAAAATCCAGTTCTTCACTCTAGAACCAAGCATATAGAAATTAGGCATCATTTTATTAGAGATCATGTTCTAAAAGGTGATGTTGTTTTAGAGTTTGTAAATACTAAAAATCAACTTGCAGACATCTTTACAAAACCACTAAGTAAAGATACCTTCTATAACATTAGAAGAGAATTAGGACTAATAGATTGTAGTGATTTATCAAAATAAATCTCTATATTACTATGGTATTTGAACAATTTACTATTTCCCTATTTGCATGGTATGTTTGAACAAATATTAAGTATGTTATTTGACTATATGGGTTTTATAGTTAATCTATTTATGATTGTTACTTCATGATTCTTGCTTCATGGTTTGGTTGATATTTTTCCATGAAGATTGTATGGATGTTTAAGTTATATCTGTATACTTTAAGTTTGATACGCACTTTGGCTTTTTGTTGATGCCAAAGGGGGAGAGAAATGAGATTAAATCAAGAATTCACATGACAAGAATTCAGATGAGTAATCAACTTATTTTTAAAGATAAGCATAAATTCAAAAACATAGGGGGAGAATTTATGTGAGTGATCGACTAGGAAAAAGTGTGTGTGTGTTTCTTGATTTCAGAAGTTGTCATCATAAAAAAAGGGGAGATTGTAGAAGCAAAGCTTCATGGTGAATCAAAGGTGATTCAAAGGTGTTTTGATGATAACAATGATGATAACAAAAGATGATGACAAAGGTGATGACAAAATTCTCAAAGATCAATCAAAGAACAACTCAAGTGAATCAAGAACAATTCAAGAGTTCAAGATAATAATAAAGAAGAATTCAAGACTCAAGAAGAAAGTCTAGAGACAAGAATCAAGATTCAAGGTTCAAGGTTCAAGATCTCAAGAATCAAGATCAAGATTCAAGACTCAAGATTCAAGAATGAAGAGAAGACTCAATCAAGATAAGTATTTAAAAGTTTTTCAAAACTTTGAATAGCACATGAGTTTTTGACAAAACCTTTTACCAAAGAGTTTTTACTCTCTGGTAATCGATTACCAGATTATTGTAATTGATTACCAGTAACAAAATTGTTTTGAAAAAGTTTTCAAATTGAATTTACAATGTTCCAATTATTTTCAAAAAGCTGTAATCGATTACAATGTTTTGGTAATCGATTACCAAGGCCTTTGAACATTGAAATTCAAATTCAAATGTGAAGAGTCACATCCTTTCACACAAAAGCTTTGTGTAATCGATTACACTAATTTGGTAATCGATTACCAGTGATTGTTTCTGAATAAATCAAAAGATGTAACTCTTCAAAAAGGTTTTGACTTTTTCAAATTGGTTTTAAGTTTTTCTAAAAGTTATAACTCTTCTAAATGGTCTTCTTGGCCAGACATGAAGAGTCTATAAAAGCAAGGCTTTGATTTGCTTTTCAATATACTTTACTTTTCCAATCAATCCTTTACAAGCCTTGAATCTTTTTGAACTTCTTCTTCTTCTTTGTGCCAAAAGCTTTTTGAAGTTTTCTGGTTTTCCAAACCTTGAAAACTTGTGCTATTAATCTTTTCATTCTCTTCTCCCTTTGCCAAAAAGAATTCGCCAAGGACTAACCGCCTGAATTCTTTTTGTGTCTCTCTTCTCCCTTTTCCAAAAGAACAAAGGACTAACCGCCTGTATTCTTTTGTGTCTCCCTTCTCCCTTGTCAAAGAATTCAAAACGACACAGTCTGAGAATTCTTTTGATTCTTCCCTTTCCCTTATACAAAAGCATTCAAAGGACTAACCGCTTGAGAATTCTTTTGTATCCCCATTCACAAAGTATCAAAGGTTTAAATGCCTGAGATCTTTGTCTTAACACATTGGAGGGTACATCCTTTGTGGTACAAGTAGAGGGTACATCTACTTGGGTTTGACTGAGAACAAGAGAGGGTACATCTCTTGTGGATCAGTTCTAGTGGAGGGTACATCCACTAGGTTTTCAAAGAGAACAAGGGAGGGTACATCCCTTGTGGATCTTTGCTTGAAAAAGGATTTTTACAAGGTTGAAAGAAATCTCAAGGACCGCAGGTTGCTTGGGGACTGGATGTAGGCACGAGTTGTTGCCGAACCAGTATAAAAACTCTTGTGTGTTTGTTTCCTTCTTCCCTACTCTTTTACTTTCCGTTGTGCATTTAATTTCCGCTTTTACTTTCTGTTAAGTTTCTCTTCTACTCCTCATTCTCTTAACAATTTAGTAAAAGCCTTAGAAGAGTAATTTTTAATTAGTAAAGGTTTAGGAATAATTAATTCAACCCCCCCTTTCTTAATTATTTTGAGGCCACTCGATCCAACACCTCTCCCTTCATTCATCTCCTTCTTCCTCCAAGCTCTTATCCATGGCCTCCTATGGTGGTGATCTTCTTCTAGACTCATCTTCTCCTTGAAGTGGCATCTCCTCTCTCTCTTCCTTCTCCATTCCACTGTCATTCATCTTCCAAGAAGCAAAGGAATCCATTGATGAAGAAGATCCTAGGCCTACAAGCTCTAATGGAGCTTACATCAAAAAGTGGAGAGAATTGAGAGAAGAGAGAAAGAAGAAGAAGAAATAAGAGGAAACGAAGCCAAGGAGCTACCGAATCGCGACCACGATCATTCCCTACGTCGTTTTCTTGTTCTGTGTTCTTCGTGTGATCGTTGGTTAGTTTTATTTTTAAGGATTGAATGTGATCTATGTACCCTTAGGGTCCCCCTTGTTATTATATGCACATTCATATTTTCCATCTATCATCGATAATCTCATTTTTCTTTGTAAATTTCAATCTTAACCGACCACTAGTGTTGTAAGGTTGTCTTTAAAGAGATTGAAAGTTAATAAACAAAACCAAGATAAAACCAACTCATAACTTCCTTTTTTTTTTTATCAAATATCACTTGAGATTGTTTCAAGGTCCAACCCTTAACGATTCTCTCCACTTTTCAAAATTTAAAACATCGTTTCAAGGTCCAACGTCTTAGACGACTTTTTGTTCGCGATTAAAATAAATTTTTCAAAAACATAAAATCAATTTAACACACAAACATTCAAACTTAAAGAACTACGTAGGTCTGAATTCCTCATCGCACCTGAGGATACGTAGGAGCAAAGGCAGTCCCCTTGTCGACCCCAAAAAATATAAAAATATAAAAAAGGGAAAATACATAATTTTGAAGTCACGTTACGCACACTTGATTAAAGGTTGCTGTCCCTTGTGACGGGTGCGTAGGGTGCTAATACCTTCCCTATGCGTAAACAACTCCCGAACCCTTATTTTCAAAATTCGTATACCTCTTTTGGTTTTTCTAATGTTTCCTTAAATAAATGTTGGTGGCGACTCCGCTTGTTTTCTCCCTTGGAGGCGAACGCTTTGGCTTATCCATTTTTCTTTCGTTGTCCCGTCGTGAGGTGGGTTGCGACAGATGGTGACTCCATTGGGGATCGTTAGAGAGTTAAGCCATTTGATTAGTATGCAATATTCTATCATGACTTCTTCTTTATTTATGTTACCTTTTCTTTTTTATCTTTTGTTTTGTCCATATTTGTATATAACCTTCGCTATGTTATTGTGTTTGGTGTGTGTTTGTCTATCTATTACATTCGTAGTTAGAAATATTTTTGTTTTATGCACAGATGACACCTACACCTTTGCACACATGTTGAGATATTAGGCCCTATACCCGGGTCTATGTGAGCCATAAGGAGTGGAGGTCGATCTGTTGTCATGCTGGGTCTCTGACTCGCTTGATAACAGTGAAGCCTCATCTAGAGTTTTCCTCTTTTAGTGATGCATTGCCATTGATAGTCCCTATTGCCACTATGTATTATCTAAAAGGATGCTATCTCTAGAGACTGGTAAGGTTACATGAAAGTACCCTTGGGAGTCATCACTAGAAGTGGACTTTTGGATCCTTTCCATTAGGTTCCTGAATTAGGGGCATAGAGCAAACTCACTCTGGCTTGTTCCTTGATTGCATCATGCATCTCATCATGGCATCATGATGGACATATCATTCATGCACTTATCGTTTATCATATTCATGCATTGCATTTGCATAAGTCATTGCATTGTCATACATCTTCATTTAGCATGTTTTTGTTATGCCAACTGCATACATTCTATTTTCGTCGTTCGTAGGTGATGTTCACTCATGCATGATCATTGCATTTTCCTCTGAAAAAACACAAAAAAATAGAAAAAATGTTGATTGACTGTGTTTCAAACCCAAAATAAAAAGTACAGACATTCATGTGACCTCATTTTATCATTCTTAAAAGTTGTCTTTATGAGAGAAAAGTGAGTTGTCAAGGACAAGAGTCATTTGACTTAATCTGTCAATTGAAAATCCATTATTTTTCTTGTCCTTGAAAATTCATTTTCGAGAACCTGCATAGTTTCTTTCATTTTTCCTTGTTGCAAGGTCATAATAAAAAGCAACAATAGATACCTCAAAGCCCTACATTGGGACAATGTGAGGCACCATGCATGAGCCTCAAGCGAACCTAGGGCCAGATCAAAATTTCTCACCCGATAGGTTGAAAACCCGAAAGGGCGACCTAGGCAAAAATTACGGTTAATAAAAAAAATAAAAAATAGGAAAAAACAATCATGAGCGTGTTTATCAAAGGTTTAGTCCCAAAATCCAAAATATAAAAGTATCTAGTCAAGATTTGAAATGACACATGGTCGTGTTTCAACATCCCAAACACTAATTTATCCCTTGCTACCCCCTCGTAGCCAAATCATATTTGTTTTCTAAAAACAACACAAAAAATAAAAAAAACAAAATAGGAACCCTGAGTAGGAACCACCATTAAACCCGCTGGAAGAGCAATGCAAACAACACATGCATGAAGTTCGGCAACATTGAAAAGAAAAAGAAAATAAAATCCGCCTAAGGAGAGCAAAAAAAGAGACAAAAGATCTCTAGATTTTACAAGGAAGACATAAAAAGTGCAATAAGGATTAATGTATAAGACAAAAGGAGTAGAGCCCAACCAAAAGGTACAAGTAACGATCTCAAGGTTCTTACTCAATATAACCCTTAAACACTCTTTGAGCCTCTTTGATCCTTTCTTTCATAGCCCTCTTACCCTTGACCACGTTACAAGCCCAATAAAGCCCATGTGGATCGAGGAATGACTAATTTTGCTTTTAAGTTGGGATTCTGGAATGGAACCCGCACACGGTTATGATTGTTGAAAAGGAAAAAAAAAAGAATCCTTGAGGTTTCGCACTTGCACATTTAAGAAGAAAACTCATTTGACCAAGAGCTCGTGGGAAATGCTCAGTGACAATTGTGATAGTAGGGCGCATCTGATGTTAGTCGCTCATGCAGACTCCTTAGGATTCCTTTTGAATCCAAGGGTGAATTCTTTCAAGATCAGCCCATATCATCGAGTTTCAGTGGGATCGATAACCCTTGACATCACTCTATAATCTTAAATCAGGAAAGTTTCACTTGGTCATACACCAAAGTGTAACCATCCATTGCCATCCTTCCATGGTGCATGCGATCGGACCCAAAGCCTTATATGTTCTTGTTGTGCAAAATCGTCAAAGTTTTAAACAAAAGGACATGGGAAAACCCTAGGATCAATATTTCAGTTGATTGATTAAATGTCAAACGGTTCCATTGTCGTCACTCCAAAATTGTCAAAGTGACTAAATCAAGAAAAACATACACTCTGAAGGAGTCCCCGAAGAGATTTGCAAAAAGATAGGATGAGGTCTTATGAGCTATCATGTGTTTAAGAAAGAGACAGTCAATTTGTGTTTTCCACAAAAAAGAAAAAAAAAGAAAAAAATCAAATCAAAATAAAAAATAGGAAAGAATGTCATAAGCATTACACAATTTTCATGATTCAAAACCTTTTGCATTACTAGATACAAAGCCTACATTTACTGCATTTCAAGGTGAAGGTCGCATGCATCTGCATCCCAAAAATCATGTTCATATTAGGCTATAAGTGCATAGATTTCTCTTTATATACCAATTTCCAAAATCAAATGTCCTATCTTTTCAGTTTAGGATGAGAGGCCCTCTCAAAGAGTCAATCTCTTGCTTTCTCATAAGGTTGAGCCCTTTGGTACTAGTACCTATTGGTTTGTTTCATAGGACTCAGTCCTTTGCTTTATGATTTCATGGGACTCAAAGTCCTCGCCTTTATCTTTCATAGGAATCAAAGTCCTCGCTTTTATCTTTCATAGGACTCAAAGTCCTCACCTTTATCTTTGTTAGTCGATGAAGACGACTAACTTTTGTGTAAGAAATCTGTGCAAATTGTATCTAACTCTTCCCATTTATGGTCATTTTGTAGTGTTGTAATTACTTTTTGTTAAATATAGGCAATAAGTACTTAGTACTCCCATTTTGTGTATTTAATAATCATTTCCTTTCAATTTCAGGTTAATTAGGCAAGTTTGTGAAGTGCTGATTTTTAGCTTCTCGCTAAGCCAATCCGCTGAGCGCACCTCTCTTGCGGCTGAGCGGGAGGAAGAATATGGAAGAAGGATGAGTTGTACATTCGCGCTAAGAAAGGGCTCATCCCGCTAAGCGCACCGCTTGCATGCATCCGCTAAGCGAGAAGACACACGCTAAGTCGAAATTCACTTATGCGCGCTAAGCAAGCCAGAGTTGTGCTAAGCACGCAAGCACCAAAAAGGCCACCTATTTAAGCATGAAATCAGAAATGGAGAGGGAGTTTGAGCTTTTCCTTGAGCTTCTGCGTTTTTAGAGATATCTAGAGAGAGAGAGGTCCAAGTTCCAGAGAGTTTTGAGAGCTTTTGCTATGCGAAGACTGGCAGAGAACTGAGCTTGAAGAGGACGCCATCCTAAGAGCATGAGATGAGTCTGTGAGTGATTGTGAGGTTCTAAAGGTGGAGGAGACATCCCCACTACTTGTATTTCTTCAATCCTTCATTTTCTCTTCTCTTAGCTGTAAAGGAAGCTTCCAAGATATGAAGAGCTAAATCCTCTGTTGGTTCTTCCTTGTAGGTACTTGATGTAAATACCTTTATATCTATTTAATGATGTTTTATGTGTTTTCTGTGCTATCAGTACGTCATTTTAGTATGCTTTTGCCTTGATCACGTAGATGCATGCTTTGTTAAGATCATTCAACAGTGGGAACTAGTCTGATTCTTAGAACTTGATAGGACAGGGCTAGTTTATCGTATTATCACGAGGGATCGAGGTACAATAACCTAGTTATTTGTATGTTTGTCTTAATGCGGTTCTGGTCAAGTTTAGTCCAACAAGAGGGATTTGAGGATGATGCTTGATCAGGATTAAGCTAGACTATCACGAGGGATCGGAGTTTAGCATTTCAGGAGACACCATAGAACACATGAACATTGTTAAGTAGAGAATATCCTTATAACATCAGGCACCTAATAGGATGACCAGCACGTTGTCTATTTGTCTTTACACATCATTACTCACGTGATTTTCATTTTTAATAGTTAGTTTACATACCTGTTCTTAATCCACACATATGTTTTCATACAAGACACCTGCCATACCCTAATTTCGTCCGGGGACACTTGCGATCGGCTTTTGAACCTTGTTTGTTCCCTTCGGGACCCTCGAGAAGAGCATTGAAGGATAATCCATAAAGTCCCGTGGCATTCCAGAAGTCAAAAGAGTATCGATGCATAATCCGTAAAGTTTTGCAACGTTTCGGAAAGAATTTAATAAAAAAAACACAAAAGGGGGTGTATTTAGTGAAAATGGGGGGTGTAAATAGCAATCTGACCCACTTGGGCCTTCCTGAAGATTACAAAAAGAGGGTGGTGTCTCCTGGTGGAAGTAACCCAGCTCGCCTGGGGGAGCTAGGCAGCAACCACCTCCCTCTTTTCTCCTATAAATAGGGGAAGGAGGGCAGAAGGAAAGGGTTCAGCCCTTCTGGTATTGAGGAATCACTCAAAATTAGTGAGAAAAATTGTTTTCATGGAAAAAATCCAAGCCAAGGCACTTCCGTAACGCTTCTGAGACGTTTCCTTAAGCGATTTCATGGAGATTCTTCACCGTTCTTCATCATTCTTCGCTGTTCTTCGGTCTTCAACCGGAAGTTCCCGAAATCGAATCTTTCAATTCATTCTACTTACCCTTAGTGGTCCCTACTTGTTTTGTGTACTTTCACTTTCATTACGTTTACTTTCCGTACACTTTTTTAACGAGCTTTAACCGATCATTTAAGCCGTTATCTCCCCTAATAAATGATAAAATGAATTTCAACCGATCATTTGTGTTGTAATATCTTTTAATCATTGTTAAAACAAAATCTAACAGATCGTTCACGCTGTAACCTCGGTTAAACCAAAAAAATAAAAATAATAAGAAAATAATCAAAATATCTTGAAAGAAATAATAATAAAATAATCAAAAAAATCAATTGGACATTTTTCTTTGAAAGTTTCCTTGAATTAATTGACTAATAACCAAAGTGAAACCAAGGCTAAAATCAACTCACAAATCAAGCTTTGTTCGCAAAAATCACTTGAAACCATTTTAAGGTCCAACGCCTTAAACGGTCCTCTTTGCTTTTATCGGTTAACATGGACCGTTCAAAAGCATAAAATCAACACATAACTTTACCGCTTTTGCAAGAACTACGTAGGTCTGATTTCCTCATCGCAATTGAGGATACGTAGGAGCAAAAGCCCCGCTTTTGTTGACCACCCCAAGAGATCGTTAATGGTCCAACGCCTTAACATTTCTCTCCTTTCAAAAACCAACAGATCGTTAATGGTCCAATGCCTTAATGTTTTCTCTCCTTTCAAAATCAAGAGATTGTTTAATGGTCCAATGCCTTAAATGACCTTTGTTCAATTAAAATCTATCTTGTGAAAAAAAGATAAAAATAACTTAACCAATGTTTAGTTCTGAAAGAACTATGTAGGTCTGATTTCCTCATCGCAATTGAGGAATACGTAGGAGCAAGGGAAACACCCTTGTTGACCACACCAAAATTAAAAACATAAAAAGCATAAAAACACAAAAAGACATAAAAAGGGAAAATAAAACAAATTGAAGTCATGATATTGCACATTTAATCAAAGGCTGTCGTCCCTTGTGGCGGATGCGTGGGGTGCTAATACCTTCCCCATGTGTAAATACAACTCCCGAACCTTTCACACTTAAAGTTCGTAGACAACACGTTCCGATTTTTCTGACGCTTTCCTCGAATAAACGTTGGTGGCGACTCCGCTCATTTTCCTCCCTTGGAAGACGCACCTGTGAGCCCTGTGTCTCCCTCCTGCCGAAGGGTAGGTTGCGACAGTTGGCGACTCCACTGGGGACTATTTTTTAGAGAGTTAGGCCAATCAATCAGTGTGCAACATCTCATCATGACTTCTTCTTTATTTATGTTCTCCCTTCCCTTTTATCTTTGGTTTTTGTCCATATTTGTACATAACCATTGCTATGTTGTGTTTGGTGTGTTTGTTTGTCAATTAGATTCATAGTTAGAAATACCATTTTTTTACACACACATGACACCTACCCTTCACACACACATTGAGATACTAGGCCCTACACCCAGGTCCATGGGAACATAAGGAGTGAAGGTGAATCTATGGTCATGCTGGATCTCCGACTTGCTTGATAATAGTTAACCCTCATCTAGAGTTTTTCTCTTTGATAACATATTGTTGTTGGTAGTCCCTACTACCATGATATGTTTTTTAAAGGGGATGATACCTCTAGAAACCATCAAGAGAGATATGAGCACCTCGAGAAATGTTACTGAAAACCTTTAGCTCCTCTCATTTAGGTTCCCAAAGTAGAGGCATGAAGCAAACACGCTACGTGTTTTGTTTTCTTTTAAACACTGCTATGCATATAACCTAAATGTCATGTACGCCTTTGTTGTATGATTATTTTATGGATATTGCCATGCTGTGTACATCCCCCTATTATGCTTTTGCGCATCTGCATCTTGTTGTCACGCACGCGTTGTATGTTGGTCTTGTCTTTTGACACGGGAAGCCAGAAGGTCTATAACACCTTCTTAACTGCACACATGGGGGACTACGCCCCCAAATGTGCAAGCAAGAAGAGATGATTTTTCAGGCTCTCGTGTCCGTAAATGCATTCATATCATGCACTGCATAAGCATCTCTTCATGGCATCGTAATGGACATATCGTTCATGCATTTGTCACTTAACATATTCATGCATTGCATTTTGCATAAGTCATTTCATCACCATGCATCTGCATCTAACATGTTTTTTCAATACCATTTGTTTTCATGTTTACTCATGCATGATCCTTGCATTTTCCTCTGCAAAACAAAAACAAAAAAGGAAGCATGAAAATTCACGTTGCATTCTTAGTTGCATATGTTTGGTACCATGAGCCAACCATGTTGGGATCATAAACCCATTTCACTTAAAAACAAAATGATTGAACATGGTACCTAATGCATGGTTAGCTAAGAAAAGATGTTTCTTCGGGCATCTCAATTTCATAATTACATTTGCCATGCACAGCTTAAGTATGCTCGAGTCATTCATCTCTGTGAAATGTTGTCAAATTATTGGCAATCGAAATTGCCATTCCTTGGATTACTAGGTTGAACCAAGCTCATGCTTTCTAGAAAAGGTTCATCAAGTCAAGGTCAAGTATGGAAGTAATCAACTTGCAAATTGGGGCAAAAGATGAATCGAGTTACATCGCTACTTTGTTTACTGCCAAACACATTTAGGACTATTGATGTCCCTGTTACTTCCAGTTTCACTTTGACCAAGATGTCATGCACCATGTTGAAAATATAAATTGATTCAACCCCATGTTGTGCGTAAAAATTCGCAATACTTCAAATGTGTATCATTCGCATACATCCATGCTTTTCATTGGTTGCGTTGCTCATTGCATTCTTTCCTTGAAAAAAAACAAACTTAATCATTGTTATCCAAAAGAAAAGAACACGCTTTACGACGCCTTTACCGAACCTGTGCTAGAGCTAGAGTAATGGGTGAAGTAGAGGAGGTGCAAGAGCAGATGAAGGCCGACATAGAGGCCATGAAAGAGCAAATGTGTTGGATCAAGTGGCCTCGGAATAATTAAGAAGGGGCGGTTAAATTAATTATGAATGTGTCTTGACTAATTAAAAATTTATCCTTCTTAATGTTACTAGATTCAATAAGGCTTTTACTACTAAGTTAAGAAAGTAAATAACAGAAACAATAACTTAACCAAAAGTAAAAGCGGCAATTAAAAGTACACAACGGAAATTAAAGAGTGTAGGGAAGAAGAAAAACACAATATTTATACTGGCTCGACCACAACCCGTGCCTACATCCAGTCCCCAAGCAACCATCGGTTCTATAGATTTCCAATAACCTTGTAAAATCCTTTACAAGCAAAGATCCACAAGGGATGTACCCTTTCTTGTTCTCTTTGAACAACCAAGTGGATGCACACTCCACTTGAACTGATCCACAAGAGATGTACCCTCTCTTGTTCTCAGTATCACAACCCAAGTAGATGTACGCTCTACTTGTACCACAAAGGATGTACGCTCCAATGTGTTAAGACAAAGAATTCTTAGGCGGTTAGTCCCTTAAATATTTGTAAGGGGAAACAAAAGATATATCAGGCGGTTGGTCCTTTGAAATCTTTTGTTTAAAGGGAAAGGGAAAAGGATATCTTAGGCGGTTAGTCCTTTGAAATCTTTTGTTAATAGGGAGAAGGGAAGAAAAAAAAGATATCTCAGGCGGTTAGTCTTTTGAATCTTTTGACAAGAGGGAAAAGGGAAGAAACAAAAGAATTCTTAGGCGGTTAGTCCTTTGAATCTTTTGACAAGACAGAAGGAATGAAGAAAAAGAATAGCACAAGTTTTTGGTCAATGAACTTTTCTTGAAAGAGAAAGTATTGAACAAAAAATTTTAGAAAGATGAAGAGAAATGAATGAAAGAAATCTGTTATGCATGAAAGGAATCAGTCTCTTTAAATTCATGCCATGGTCACATATTTATAATCATTTGATGACTCAAATTAAAGTTGTGACTTTTGGAAATTTCTTTAAAACTAGTCACTTTAAGAGTTGTGACTTTTGTGAAAACTAGTCACTTAAAAAGTTGTGACTTTTGAAAAAATCTTCAGAAACAAGTCACTTTAAGAATTGTGACTTTTGGAAATTTATTTTTCGAAATCAGTCACTGGTAATCGATTACCATCAAGGTGTAATCGATTACACATCAACAGATGTGACTCTTCATGTTTCAAATTTGAAAATCAAAATGTTTAGAAACTCTGGTAATCGATTACAAGTATTGTGTAATCGATTACACAAGTTTGAAATGATTTGAAAATGTTTTATCACAAGTTGTGACTCTTGAAATTTGAAATCTAATGTTTAAAAACATTGGTAATTGATTACATGATTATGGTAATTGATTACAGCTTTGTAAATCAGTTTTGAAAAGAATGTTGGCTACTGGTAATCAATTACCAGAGAGTAAAAGTCTTTGGTAAAATGTTTTTCTATTTGAAAAATTCTTGTGCTATTCAATGTTTGGAAAATTTTTTTTAATACTTATCTTGATTGAGTCTTCTCTTGATTCTTTACTTGAATCTTGAATCTTGATCTTGATTATTCTTGAATCTTGAATCTTGATCTTGATTCTTGAAACTTGCTTGACTCTTGATTCTTTGGCACCATCAAAATAATCTTGGAAGGCATTGCTTCCATAATCTCCCCCTTTTTGATGATGACAATCCTGAAATCAAGAGGATATATACAAGTTTTGTTCTACCGTTCACTCATCTCTTTCTCCCCCTTTCTTTTTGAATTTATGCTTAATTTTAAAGCTTTGAAAATATAGTTTCTTGATTTCAAAAATACCCATTTTCTCTCCCCCTTTGGCAACATAAAAAAGGCCAAAGTTTGTTGTAACAAAAAATTATACATAAATGGATAAACATACAAGAAAGGTATCCATATAAATTGTCCACAAATCATAATAAAAGCATATGTATCAAATAAGTCATAAGACATCATAACATAAAACAAATAATTTGTCTAAGTCACTAATATCTAGAAGTCCTATTTCTCTTCTAATGGTGTAAAAAGAATCTTTGGGTAGTGGTTTTGTGAAGATGTCTGCGAGTTGGTTCTTGGTATCTACAAATTCTAGAACACAGTCACCTTTTAGGACATGATCTCTAAGAAAATGATGCCTAATTTCTATGTGCTTGGTTCTAGAGTGGAGGACTGGGGGTGAATTGATGTCCTTTCATTGAATCCTCCTAATTGCATTGATTTATCCGAAAGATTTCACTTCAATTGGAATTTGGTTATTCACCACGTACGAGGATTCTCACTAAGCATCCATGGCAGAATGGTTAAAGCATTCTTAGATATATTTATGGTGCTTGTGTTGTCACATTTTATGGGAATATGGTCTAATACAATCCCATAATCAGATAGTTGTTGTTTCGGATGTGGATAATGCTACACTAATTTGCTTCTTGTTGTGCCAAGAGACAATTGCAGACCCTATGAATTGACATGTGCCACTAGTACTTTTCCTATCTGTTTTAGATCCAACAAAATCTGAATATGAGTATCCTATTAAATTACATAAAGAATTTTTAGGGTACCATAATCCTAAGTTAACTATTCCTAAGAGATATCTTATGATTCTTTTTACTACAGTTAGATGTGAAAACTTTGGATTTGATTGGAATCTTGCACACATGCACACACTAAACATAATAGCTGGCCTACTTGCGGATAAGTAAAGTAGAGATCCAATCATACCTCTATATTGTTTTCATCAATGGGTTGACCGGACTCATCTTTATCAAGGTAGCAACCAGTGCTCATAGGAGTATCCAAGTGTTTTGAGTTTTCAATTCCGAATTTCTTGATGAGTTCCTTGCAATATTTTGCTTGGTTGACAAAGATCCCATCATTTGTTTGTTTGATTTGTAATCCAAGAAAGTAATTTAACTCACCCATCATGGACATCTCAAACTCACTTTGCATGTCAATAGAAAACTCCTTGCACAAAGATTCATTAGTAGATCCAAAGATTATATCATCAACATAAATTTGTACCAATAAGATATCATTATCCTTCTTCTTTATGAATAAGGTGGTATCTACCTTTCCTCAAATGAAATTCTTTTCTAATAGGAATTTACTTAATCTTTCATACCAAGCCCTAGGTGCTTGTTTTAACCCATAAAGTGCTTTCTTTAAACCCGGGAGGTTGTTGTACATATACTTCTTCTTGGATTAAACCATTTAAGAAGGCACGCTTGACATCCATTTGATATAATTTAAAATTCATAATAGATGCATAGGCTAAAAGCATTCTAATGGCTTCTAATCTAGCTATAGGTGCAAATGTTTCTTCATAGTCTATACCTTCTTCTTGATTGTACCCTTTTGCAACTAGTCTAGCTTTATTTCTAATTACTATACCATTTTCATCTAGTTTATTTCTAAATACCCACTTAGTTCCTATAATGGGGTAGTTATGTGGTTTCTCAACTAGTTCCCAAACATTATTTCTCACAAATTGAATTAACTCTTCTTGCATAGCAACTATCCATTGATCATTTATTATGGCTTCTTTAAAGTTTTTAGGTTCTATCATAGAAACAAATGGCATGTTATTGCATAAATCTTTGAGAGAGTGTCTAGTTGTTACCCCTTTTGAGATATCTACGATGATATTGTCAAGAGGATGATTTCTTTTGGTTTTCCATTCTTTAGGAAGATCATCATTTTCTTGGGCTATGTCATCTTGAACATCCTTGTTTTCTTCATTTCTCTTCCTTTTGAGATTCCTTTCTTGATTGTGCATATCTTCCAAAGAATATGCAATATCATCAAGAAATTCCTTTCTCGGAGAGGTAATATTAGTTTCATCAAAAGTAACATGTATTGATTCCTCAATTGTCATGGTTCTTTTGTTGTATATCCTAAAGGCTTTTCTATGTAGGGAATAACCAAGGAAGATACCCTCTTCCGCCTTAACATCAAATTTTCCTAGGCTTTCTTTACCATTGTTTAGGACAAAACATTTACATCCAAAAACATGCAAATGAGCAATGATTGGTTTTTATTGTTAAATAGTTCATATGGGGTTTTCTTAAGAATGGGCCTTATTAAGGCTCTATTCATAATATAACATGCGGTGTTGACAGCTTTTGCCCAAAAATATTTTGGAAGTGGAGTGTCATTTAAAAGGGTTCTAGCTATTTCTTCTAAAGATCTATTTTTCCTTCTTTCTACTACACCATTTTGTTGGGGTGTCCTAGGTGCAGAAAAGTTGTGTTCTATGCCATGTTCACCACAAAACATTTCAAAATCATTGTTTTCAAATTCACCTCCATGATCACTTCTAATGGAGATAATTTTGAGATTTTTCTTGTTTTGGATGACTTTGGCAAGTCTTCTAAATGCATGAAATGCATCATTTTGTGTGAGTAAGAAATAAAGTCCAAGTATACCTAGAATAGTCATCAACAATTACTAATGCATAGTAACTACCACCAAAACTCATGACCCTAAAGGGCCCAAACAAATCCATATGCAGTAATTGTAATGGTTGAGTGGTAGAGACAATATTTTTAGATTCAAAAGATGCTCTTGTTTGTTTACCTTTTTGGCATGCATCACATAATTTATCTTTTTCAAAATTTAATTTTGGTAAACCAACAACTAGGTCTTTTGAGATTAATCTATTTAGATGATCCATGTTAATATGAGCAATTCTCTTATGCCATAACCAAGGATCACTATCTTTACTTAGAAAGCATCTATCATTTTCAGATTTTTGTTTCAAATCAATCATGTAAACATTATTTTCTCTGAAACCTATATGCTTAATATCTTTGTCATGTTCATGCTTGATAACACATTTTTCAGAATCAAAAGATACTTTATATCCTCTATCACATAATTGACTAACACTTAATAGGCTATGCTTTAAACCTTCTACAAGTAGCAAATTTTCAATAGGAGTAGAGAAACTCGTACCAATTTTGCCGACTCCAATGATTTTGCCTTTGTCGTTGTCGCCGTATGTAACATGTCCACTTTTCTTGGGGGAAATGGTTGTAAACTTGGAGTCATCTCCCGTCATATGCTTGGAACATCCGCTGTCAATGTACCACTTCTTCCTTACAGATTCTTCCTTGTTATTCTCATGAGATTTTGTCATGAGACATAAGTTGGCTTGGTCTTCATCATAATCTTGAAATGCTTTTAGATTTGACCTATTCCTGAAAAATAATTTTGAAAAATAGAGAATTTAAAGAGGCCATTTATCTTGAAGTTGTGAAACGTTTCTCAAGAAACCTGCTCTGATACCACTTGTTGGATCAAGTGGCCTCGGAATAATTATGAAGGGGGCTTGAATTAATTATGAACGTGTCTTGACTAATTAAAAATTTATCCTTCTTAATGTTACTAGATTCAATAAGGCTTTTACTACTAAGTTAAGAAAGTAAATAATAGAAACAATAACTTAACCAAAAGTAAAAGTGGCAATTAAAAGTACACAGCGGAAATTAAAGAGTGTAGGGAAGAAGAAGACAAACACAAGATTTATACTGGTTCGGCCACAACCCGTGTCTACATCCAGTCCCCAAGCAACCACCGGTTCTTCAGATTTCCAATAACCTTGTAAAATCCTTTACAAGCAAAGATCCACAAGGGATGTACCCTTTCTTGTTCTCTTTGAACAACCAAGTGGATGCACGCTCCACTTGAACTGATCCACAAGAGATGTACCCTCTCTTGTTCTCAGTATCACAACCCAAGTAGATGTACGCTCTACTTGTACCACAAAGGATGTACGCTCCAATGTGTTAAGACAAAGAATTCTTAGGCGGTTAGTCCCTTAAATATTTGTAAGGGGAAACAAAAGATATATCAGGCGGTTGGTCCTTTGAAATCTTTTGTTTAAAGGGAAAGGGAAAAAGATATCTTAGGCGGTTAGTCCTTTGAAATATTTTGTCAAGAGGGAGAAGGGAAGAAACAAAAGATAACTCAGGCGGTTAGTCCTTGGAATCTTTTGACAAGAGGGAGAAGGGAAGAAACAAAAGAATTCTTAGGCGGTTAGTCTTTTGAATCTTTTGACAAGAGAGAAGGAATGAAGAAAAAGAATAGCACAAGTTTATGACTTTTGGAAATTTCTTTCAAACTAGTCACTTAAAAAGTTGTGACTTTTGGGAAAATCTTCAGAAACAAGTCACTTTAAGAATTGTGACTTTTGGAAATTTATTTTTCAAAATCAGTCACTAGTAATCGATTACCATCAAGGTGTAATCGATTACACATCAACAGATGTGACTCTTCATGTTTAAATTTGAAAATCAAAATGTTTAGAAACTCTGGTAATCGATTACATGTATTGTGTAATCGATTACACAAGTTTGAAATGATTTGAAAATGTTTTATCACAAGTTGTGACTCTTGAAATTTGAAATCTAACATTTTAAAACATTGGTAATCGATTACATGATTATGGTAATCAATTACAACTTTGTAAATCAGTTTTGGAAAGAATGCTGACTACTGGTAATCGATTACTGCCTTTCTGTAATCGATTACTAGAGAGTAAAACTCTTTGGTAAAAGATTTTTCTATTTGAAAAATTCTTGTGCTATTCAATGTTTTCAAAAACTCTTTTAATACTTATCTTGATTGAGTCTTCTCTTGATTCTTGAATCTTGAGTCTTGATTCTTTACTTGAATCTTGAATCTTGATCTTTATTATTCTTGAATCTTGAATCTTGATCTTGATTCTTGAAACTTTCTTGACTCTTGATTCTTTGGCATCATCAAAATAATCTTGGAAGGCATTGCTTCCACAAAATGGCCACAATGATGGAGGCCATGATGAGCATGAAGAAGATAATGGAAGCCAATGTGATTGCAGTTGCGGCTACTGGTGTTGTTGCTAAGGTGAACCCGACACCCCCATCTGGCCTTAACCAAATGAATCATCCAACCTCAGATATGGTAGGCAAAGATTTAGGAAGTACGGGCGGCCCCCATTATGTGCAAATTCAAAACAAGCACGCCTTCCCGCCATATGGCTTGCCTCCCAACTATACACCACCCAATGTGGCGTACACTCCCAGTGAGAATGTCAATAACTCCACTACCATACTCATTAAGAGCCAACAACCTCAATCTAATCATGCACATGTCTCTCAACCCATGAGGGAGACACATGAAATTCCCTACCACAATCTAGCCGACTTCGAGCCTTGCCTCGGATTGCCACTGAAGGGCAAGCAGTTGGTGGTATATCCCTACAAAATACTTTGGAGGGGCCTCAATTTCGCCCCCAACCACAACCCTTTTATGGAAAAATGGTGGGTTACACACCTTCATGCTTTGCGGATTTGGTATTTGTCGGCGAAAGGATCAAAGCGGGTCTAGAAAGAGGTAAATCTGATCATCCTACTTTGATTAATGCGAAAATTGGGGCAAATGAAGAGGATGAGAATGAGGGAGAAACCTTTGCTATGACTGCCATTCCTACACGGTCAAATTTCCCATAAGCCTAACAATGTCATTACTTAGCCAATATCAGCCATTCTCATTACCCACCACCTAGTCATCCACAAAGGTCATCCCTAAATCAACCACAAAGCCTGCCCGCCGCACATCCGGTGCCAAAACACCAACCAAAAAGGAATTTTGTAGCAAAAAGCTTGTTGGATTCACCCTAAATTCCGGTGTCATATGCTAACTTTCTCCCATATCTACTTGATAATGCAATGGTAGCCATAACCCCTACCAGGGTTCCTTAACCTCCATTTTTCCGAGGATACGACTCGAGCGCAACATGTGCATATCATGGAGGAGTTTTGGGACATTCCATTGAGCACTGTATGACATTAAAGCATAAGGTGCAAAGTCTAATTGATGCGAGCTGGCTGAAATTTGAGGAGAATCGCTTGTGAATCCTAACATTGACAAGCGACACCACACATGGGGCAATTTTGAAAGCTGTTGTTAGATGTCTCTAATGACTCATAAGGATTTTCAAGTTTATGCCATTATTGTAAACCACAGTTACAATGCTAAATAAAATGGATAAATTTGACATCTTTGTCCCCCACCCTCTTGTAATTACATCTTTGCTTCCACTGGAATGTGGGTGCAAGCCATTGGTTTGTTTGCTCAAGCGACCTGCGCTCCTGAGTTTGGACTTCTAAGACCGTTCAATCAGAAATTACTCGTGCTACACATCTTGGTGAGGATGCCATAAACAACGAGTAAAGCAGAAAAGTTCAAAAGAAAAGGAAAAAAAGCATTTAATTGACTGTGTTTTCAAGTAAAATATAGACGTTCAGGTGACCTCATTTTATCATTCTGGAAAGTTTTTCTTTTTTAAAGAGAAGTGAGTTATCAAGAATAGGAGTCATTTGACCTAATCCGTCAACTGAAAAAATCCTTCAAAAATTCTTTTTGCGAGAATCAACCGCTTCTTCCATTCGTCCTTGCTACAAGGTTGTGAAAACAAAACAACGATGGATACCTTAGAGCCCTACACTTGGGAAATGAAAGGCACCATGCATAAACCTCAAGCGAACCTAGGGGAAGATTAGAAGTTCTCACATAATAGGTTCCCTGCTATAAGGTCATGACGAAAGACAACGATTGGTACCTCAAAGCCTTACACTGGGGCAATTAAGGGCACCGTGCATAAGCCTCAAGCGAACCTATGGGCAAATCAAAAGTTCTCACCCGTCGATGTTTTTAAATAAAAAAAGGGGGGACAAACCTTGGGATTTCAATGGATTGATTAAACGTCAAACAGCTCCATTGCCGTCACTCCAAAATGGTCAAGTGACTAAATCAAACAGAATATACACTCTGAGGGAGTTCTCAGACAGATTTGCAAAAGATAGGATAAGGTTGCATGAATTATCACCTCTTTCAAAAGAACAGTCAATCTGTGTTTTCCAAAAAAATCAAATCAAAATCAAAATCACAAAATAGGGAAAGAATGTCATGAACAATGTACAACTTTCCATTACATTGCATTGTTGCATATGAAGTCTGCATTTACCGCATTTCAAGACAAAGGTTGCATGCATCTGCATCCCTAAAAATTATGTTAACTGCATAGATTTCCTACATCTAATGTCCAATCTTTTGAATTTGGGATGACCGGCCCTTTCAATGAGTCAATTTCTTGCTTTCTCATAAGGGTGAACCCTTGGGTACTAGTACCCTCACCTTCAGAGGACTACATGTCCTCGCCTTCAAAGGGCTAGACGCCCTCGCCTTCAGAGGACTACACGCCCTCGCCTTCAGAGGGTTGCACGCCCTTGCCTTCAGAGGGCTCCACGTCCTCACCTTCAGAGGCCTGCACGTCGTCGCCTTAAGAGGACTACACGTCCTCCCCTTTAGAGGACTACACTTCCTCGCCATCAGAGGACTACACATCCTCGCCTTCAGAGGGTTGCACGTCCTTGCCTTTAGAGGGCTACACGCTCTCAACTTTAGAGGACTACACGTCCTCGCCTTCAGAGGGCTACATGCCCTCGCCTTCAGAGGGCTACACGCCCTCGCCTTCAGAGGACTACACGTCCTCGCCTTTAGACGACTACACGTCCTCACCTTTAGAGGGCTACATGCCCTCGTCTTTAGAGGGCTACACGCCCTCGTCTTTAGAGGGCTACACGCTCTCGACTTCGGAGGACTACATGTCCTCGACTTCAAAGGGCTACACACCCTCGCCTTCAGAGGGTTACACGCTATCAACTTTGAAAGGTTTCAGGTGCTCGCCTTTAGAGGGCTACACGCCCTCGCCTTCAGAGGGCTACACACTCTCAACTTCGAAGGGCTCCAGGTCCTCGCCTTTATAGGACTACACGTCCTTGCCTTCAGAGGGCTTCACGTCCTCGTCTTCAGAGGACTACACGTCCTTGCCTTCAGAGAGCTTCACGTCCTCGTCTTCAGAGGACTATACGTCCTCGTCTTCAGAGGACTACACGTCCTTGAATTTAGAGGATTGCACGTCCTTGCCTTCAGAGGACTACACACCCTCGCCTTCAGAGGACTACATGTCCTCGCCTTTAGAGGACTACACGTCTTTAGAGGGCTACACCCCCTCACCTTAAGAGGACTACACGTCCTCACCTTAAGAGGGCTACACGTCCTCACCTTCAGAGGACTACACGTCCTCAACTTTAGAGGGCTACACGTCCTCGCCTTCAGAGCACTACACGTCCTTGCCTTTGGAGGGCTCCAAATTTGCGCTTTCAGAGAACTCAAGGTCCTCTGCCCTTAATGCTTAACCGAGACTTTCGCTCTTGGGGAAGGGGCCAGTAGTTTCCCTTTATCAGTTCCTTGGCCACCCCCCTGATCTCGGAGGACGGCCAACTGTGCGAGCACAACTAGAGAGGGAGGCTATCGCGTAGCTACTATGCATACCGGGGCAAGATTTCGCCCAGACCGCCATAGGGAGACGAGTGCGGATCATGCGCACCACCTCAACTTTGATCTCCCCCTGTCGAAGTGTCAGTTGGTCTGTGCCGTCATGACATAGGTAAGTATGCACGTGGTTCAACTGATTTATGATGCCATCCACTATTTGCAGGGATCGCGCCCGCAAGACACCCAGTGGACCCGAAGAAGTCCAATAGGGCCCTAGGGTTTCCAGCTTTGGTTACGGGCCTCTGTCAATCCTACAGGGTGCTCGTCCCCCCCAGCAAGGTTATGCCATCGTGACATAGGTAAGTATGCACATGGCTCAACTGATTTCTGGTGTCATCTACTATTTGCAGGGATCACACCCACAAGACACCCAGTGGACCCGAAGAAGTCCAACAAGGTCCTCGGGTTTCCAGCTCTGATTACAGGCCTCTGTCATTTCTACGGAGTGCCCATCTCCCCCAGCAAGGTCATCAGGCCCCCTACTAACTAAGCTTTCATCAAGAAGTACTGCACCCCCAGGCAGGCACAGGGCAAGACACCACAGTAGCCTGGGGATGGCCGGCAGCGGGCAACAGACGCACCACCACCACCTCCAGAGCCCCTCAGCTCATCTACAAAGGCTGGAGCGTTGCCTACGACCCGTGGCCGACCAGCAGGTGACCAAGTCCAAAGCCAAAGTTAAGCAAAAGTACTAGGCCTGTGACTGACAAGTCATCACGTGTCCGGCTCAAGACGTTAAAGAAGTGCTACTAGGAGGCAACCTAGAATTGGCTACGAAGAAGCTCCCCACGAAGCAGTCCAGGAAGGGAACCATTAAAAAGGGTTCCAGTGCGGCCCCACATGCCAACACAGGCTTTGATAAACACCGATTCCAGAGCGCGGAACATCAGTAGCGTTTCGAGGCCATCAAGGGATGGTCATTCCTCAGACAGAGACAGGGGTTTAGAGGTTTGTTAAGAAAGACCCCCACCCATCAAGGGAAAGCTGCAATTTCATCATTTCATCAGTTCCCTGATGAATCCCTAAGTGAAGCATTGGAGAGGTTTAGAGGTTTGTTGAGAAAGACCCCCACCCATGGACTCTCTGAGCCAACCCAGCTTAAAAACCCTTGAAGAAGAAACGGAGTTGATTGAAAACATGTCTACTAGTGATCACACCATTCTACGTGATAGAGTGCATCAACCCACTAAGAAGAGTTTACTGGAGTTATCATCACAAGACGCTGTGTTGGCACAAAATAAGTTGCTCTCTAGGAAACTTGAGATCTTGACAGAAACCCTGAGTAAGTTGCCAACTAACTTGTCTAATGGTCGACCTTTACAGCCTTCTGTTTTGCAGGTACAGGTTGTACCATATGTGGTGGTACTCATGAATCCGACCTTTGCATTCCTTTTGAAGAGCAAACGCAAAAGGTTAGCTACATGGGGAATCAACAAAGGCAGGGCAATCAAGGTGGATTCTCAGGCTTCCAACAGGGTCCTTACAACCAACAAGGACAGTGGAGATCACACCCTAGTAATTAATTCAACAAAGACTAGGGTGGACCTTCCAACAGGCCGCCTCAACAAGGGCCTAACATTTTTCAGAGGACATCCAAGCTGGAGGAGACTCTAACTCAATTCATGCAGGTGACCATGTCAAATCACAAAAACACTGAGTCAGCATTGAAGAACCTTGAGATCCAGGTGGGCCAACTAGCCAAACAATTAGCTGAAAAGTCATCTAATAGCTTTGGGGCGAACACAAAAAAGAATCCCAAAGAGGATTGTAATGTTGTGATGACAAGAAACAAGAAGAATTTGGTAGTTGAGGATGAGGATAGAGTGGCTTTGGAGAAACAAATTGTTATAAAAGATGGCATTGAGAAAAAGAAAGAGGAGGTAACAAATGTGACAAGTCAGGAGAGTAAAAAACCAATAATGGTCGAGGAGAAAGAAATAAACGAACAAGAAAAAGAAATAGAGGTAGAAAAAGAAAATGAAAATGAAGAAAAAGAAAAAGTTGAAAAAAAATAAAGAAGGGAAAGAAAAGAGTAGAAGTGAGAATGCAAGAGAGAAGTAAGAAAAAACTTCAAATGAGGATACAGAAGTACCATATCTTGTGGTACCTTCCAAGAAGGACAAGGACCACCATCTGGCGAGATTCCTTGATATTTTCAGGAAACTGGAAATAAATATGCCTTTTGGGGAAGCTTTGCAACAAATGTCACTCTACTCAAAATTTTTGAAAGATATGTTGACGAGGAAAAACAGATACATCCACCAGGAGAATATTTTTGTGGAAGGCAACTGCAGTGCTGTTATACAGAGAATTATTCCACCAAAACATAAGGACCCTGGAAGTGTTACTATTCCTTGTTCAATTGGTGAAGTCACTGAGGGAAAGGCTCTCATTGATTTGGGAGCCAGTATCAACCTAATACCGCTCTCGATATGTAGAAGGTTGGGAGAGTTGGAAATCATGCCCACGAGAATGACTTTAAAACTTGCGACCGATCCATCACAAGACCTTACGGGGTAATTGAGGATGTTCTGATAAGAGTGAAACATATGGTTTTTCCAGCTGATTTTGTGGTCATGGATGTGGAGGAAGACCATGAGGTTCCAGTCATTTTGGGACGTCCCTTTATGTCAACTACAAGCTGCATAATTGATATGGGAAGAAAGACACTGGAGATGAGTTTTGAAGATCAGAAGATCAATTTTGATCTTTTTGAAGAAAACAAGTCGGTGCCAGATCATAATGTTTACTTACAGGTGATGGAGGTTGAAGAAGAAGTCTTGAAGGTGAGGACCAATATTTGATCGTCCATTGAGGTAAAAGCGTCAAGCTAATGACGTTAAAGAAGCACTTCCTGGGAGGCAACCTAGTTCTAATTTCTGCTATTCTATTTTTTTATGCATTCTATGATGTGGAACTTGCTTCATGAACATTACATGGGGGTATATCAGCTTGTTTTTGAATGATAGATATAAGGGTTTCAAATTCTTAAGAAAAGGACTGAAATAGAACTTAGAAATTTTTTTTCTTCTGAAAATCAGTTCTTTCGCTAAGCGCAAGCCTCATGCTAAGCGCATCTTTTGTCATGCGCTAAGCGGCGAGTCTCTAGCGCTTAGCACTCAACCTTTGCATCTCAGGCTGATTTGGTCCGCTAAGCTGGCCAAGGCTGAGCTAAGCTCATTTCAATTCGATCTGAATTGGGCTAAGCGATGGCCTGCTCGCTAAGCGCATCGTATTCACTGGCTAAGCGAGAGATGTCGCCACTAAGCCCATTTCGATGTGGCCTAAATTAGGGTTCATTGAGCTAAGTGCTACTCACGCCAGCTAAGCCCAATTCCTTGCAGACATAGCAGCACTAAGCAATTCATCATCCGCTAAGTGCAAGCACCTCTGTATTCAAGATGCATTATATTAGCTAAGTCGGCCCAGAGCCAGGCTTAGCAACAGTTGCAGGTATTATGATTTGCAGAATTCACTGAGCACCTTTTCTGTTCGCTAAGCCCAGTTTCTTAAATATATATATATATATATATATATATATATATATATATATATATATATATATATTTTGAATTTTAAACTTGGGCTAAGCGCCCAGTTCTGCTAAGCGAATCACTTTGAGAAACCAAACATCTCTCTGGATCGCTTAGTGCAGCGGTTCGCTAAGCAAGAAGGTCGAAAAGTGCTTAAGTGTGTGTAACATCAGTTACACTCACTTTTGCCTGAAATTTCAAAGCATTACCTGCATCCTCTCTCCTACCAAATTCGCGCATTCATTCTTTCCGCATCTTCAGCAAACAACAATCCAAGTAAGTTCCTCATTCCCTTTACTCTTTTATTTTGGTAAACCTTAGGGTAGAGAACCATAGAATTTAGCTTTTAATTTTTAGGGTTTTAACGAGATTAGATTAGTTAAGAATTAGGATTTTATGAATGATTATGTTGTGTAGATAGTTTTGACTGTTTTGCATGCTTCATATGCCTTGAAGAGGCTCAAAAAAGAGAAGAAAACGAACTTTGTTTTCTGCATTTTTTCTGGAAAATGCGATGCATTCGCTAAGTGCGCATGCTGCACTAAGTGGGTTCATCAAAATTGCTTGAATATTTGCGTTTTCAGACAAACTCGCTAAGCGCGTCTACTGCACTAAGCGAGTTCATCTTTTGTGGATAAACATTCATCTTCTTAATGAGATACCTGTGGCTAAGCGGGGCTGACTCGCTAAGCCCAGATAAATTAGTCAATTTTTTTGTTGAAAGCCATGCACTAAGCCTAGCCTATTTGGGCTAAGCTCATTTTGTTGCTGCAACCATTGGGCTAAGCAAGCCTAGCTCACGAAGCCCACATAGTTAGTGAAATTTCTGAAATTTATGGTCCCGCTAAGCTTAGACTTGCTGAGCTTAGTGCATATCTAATTGCGGCTATCGTTAGGCTTAGCGGGCAGTCGCTTGCTAAGCCGATTATGCAGAAGCAGAATTTTCTGCAATATCCGTTAAGCGGCACCCATGTCGCTAAGCGGTAGTGTTTATTTTCTGAATGAGCACTAAGCGGACCATGTCTCGCTAGGCCTCCAGTTTTTTTTTTCAGTCTTGTTTTTTGTTTTCAATTTGAATAACTTGTGGTCTAACTAAATTTTTGGGTTCATTTGTGTTGCATATGACCTCCAGGAAGCGTAAGAGCATTGGGGCAAGGCCAACTGCTCAGTATGACACTAGACGGTTCCATTCGCTTGATGCTTGGAACTGTTATACATATAACGTCTTAGGAAGGAGCATTTTGCCAGAGAGGAAGGAAGAGATATACCACACAAAGTTTGACGCCTTCAAGACAGAGTTGGAGAGGCGTAATCTTCACAAGCGCCTCACCAACTTGGCTGATGGGACTATTGATGTTGCTTTGGTGAAAGAATTTTATGCTAATCTCTACAGCTCTGAGGATCCTTCACCAAAGCAAGCCAGAGTTAGAGGCCACTTGGTGAAGATAGACGTCGATAACCTCAACACATTTCTAGAGACTACTGTAGTCCTAGAGGAGGGGGAGGCATTACCCACCTACTCTAGGTACTACAGGTTACCATTAAACTATAGAGAGATTGAGGTTGCTCTTTGCATACCAGGGTGGGGGTTCATTTTAAATGCCGAGGGCCATCCGGGGAGGATTCTCAAGAAGGATCTGACTACCTTGGCCCAGGTGTGGAGTGTTCTCTCATACTCCAACCTGGCCCCTACATCTCATACATCAGACCTTACTATGGACAGAGCCAGGTTGATCTTTGGCCTGGTCTCTCATATGGACATGAACATCGGCGCTTTCATCTCAGGATAGATGACTTCAATTGCCCAGTCTAACTCTTGCAGACTTGGGTTTCTTGCTTTGATTATCGCCTTATGCCGAGCCCGAGGGGTTGTCTCTAACAACCTCACATTTGAGCGCCTGAGCCCGGTCATTAACCTGGCCTACATAAGGAAGAAATGTTGGAACGTTAATGATCTAATAGTTGCTTTCCGTAGGGCGAGGGTGAGGCCAGCTGATATTCCATCTACTTCTGCAGCTCTAGCACCTACTCCAACATCTACTTCTGTAGCTCCTTCAGTCCCAGCTCATGATGACTCTCAATGCTTTGAAGCCATGCTTCAAAGTATCCATCAGGGACAAATTCTATTGCTACAGAGCCTACAGAGGGTAGCTCCTCCAGGATCCATCCTATCAGTAGAGCAGTTCTTAGAGAGGGTAGCCTGGCATGGGGCCCAACCTTCTCTTGATAGGGAAGGTGAAGGTCCCACAACTCAGGTACCCCAACAGGTACAAGATGCTTCATCTGAGACCACCATTCCAGAGCCATTCACTCTTCATCATGAGGCAGGTGAAGAAAAGGTGAGACCAGAGACTGCTGCTACCCCTGAGAGATCACTTGAGGGCACATCAGAGCCTCCTACTCCAGTGGCAGACCTCTCCTCACCACAACCTGCAACTGACCCTTCCACTCCCAGACTTGAGATACCAGAGGAACCGACCACACCAGTCCTGGCACTGAACACCTCTCCTCCAGCTACTCCAGTACTTCACTTGATAGATGAGAAGGATGCTTAGACTCAGAATACCCAGGATCTGTCTCAGGAATTTTAAATTCCTAATGATTTTTCTTTTTGGAAATTATTATAACTATTATATTTCAGTACATTGTTTTAGTGATTTTGGTTGATGTTTATACATACTTGTGTTTTTTGTGGATAGTTAGTATGCATGTTTTGAAGCATACGAAACAGTTTGACTTGATCTTGATGAATATGCATTGAAACACTTTTATCTTTTTGTTAAATGGGTGTTATAAACTGATTTTGGATTGAATGCATGATTGTGATGAAGATTGTGTCCCTTTTCATAAGTTTGAGGTAGTATGTATGTTAGACAAAGAAAGAACAAGAATGTGAGCTTGCAATTAGAATTGTTATTCAGTAGATAGGTTAATTGAGAAAGAAAAGCTTGAACCATAACCGGTGAGAGTGTGATCTTAAACTGTGAGTGAATGACTAGCATTGAGTAATAGTCTTTGTATCAATTTCTGAATTTTAGAATGAAATGTATGAATATGGACATGATGAAGGCCATGATTGTATATACAAGCCAATTGACCAAAAAGCTTGCCTTGAATTATAATTGTATCCTTTGCACCCTTTGTGAGCTAAATTACATTTTCAAAATTGAACCTTGAACTTGAATGAATATCTCCAGATACCTTGCTTAGATTCTAGGAGAGCAGATGGTTCAAGGCAATTTGCCCCAAATTTGGGGGAGTCAACCGGGATGTAAAGCACATCAGCACACAACAAATAAGTTGTGTTAAAAAAAAGTGTGTTGTTGTAATAAGGTCAAATGCAAATTAAAGTTAGAGACTAGTGAGTAAGCTAATTGTATTGAAAAGACTACTTGGATAAGTCTAGGATTTGTGCTATCTTAGAATCTAAGCCTTTGAATCCTAGAAAAACCAATTATTTTTGTAGCCAAGTCTCACTACAAGCCTGTGAAAGTCCTTCTGATTCTATTTATGCATTTCTAACTTTATGGCATGAGATGAAGTGTAAAGACTGGACCTCTTGCTAGTTGTTATTGATGAAAAGCTTAAACACTTCTGCTTGAGTGAAACAGTAGCCATGAGACTGTGGTTTAAGCTACATTCCTTGATATCTGTTTTATGCCTAACTCCAATTAATTGTATAGGATACATTATGTTCTTCTCTTTGAATAACTGCATGCCTTGTGAAGGACAAGTGATGAGGGCATTTTGCTTCATTCTATTATCATGCAATCAATAGTTTTTGTTGCATACACCTTTGTACATAGTCACTGCATATTCTTGTCACTTGGGGACCAGTGAGTTGTTCTTTATTTGCTTGAGGACAAGCGAAACTGTAAATTTGGGGGAGTTGTTAGTCGATGAATATGACTAACTTTTGTGTAAGAAATATGTGCAAATTGTATCTAACTCTTCCCATTCATGGTCATTTTGTAGTGTTGTAATTTCTTTTTGTTAAATATAGGCAATAAGTACTTAGTACTCCCATTTTGTGTATTTAATAATCATTTCCTTTCAATTTCAGGTTAATTAGGCAAGTTTATGAAGTGCTAATTTTTAGCTTCTTGCTAAGCCAATCCGCTGAGCGCACCTCTCTTGCGGCTGAGCGCACCACTCTTACGGATGAGCGTGAGGAAGAATCTGGAAGAAGGATGAGCTGTACATTTGCGCTAAGCAAGGGTTCATCCCGCTAAGCGCACCACTTGCATGCATCCACTAAGCGAGAAGACGCGCGCTAAGCTGAAATTCACTTATGCGTGCTAAGCGAGCCAAAGTTGCGCTAAGCGCACAAGCACCAACAATGCCACCTATTTAAGCCTGAAATCAAAAATAGAGAGGGAGTTTGGGCTTTTCCTTGAGCTTCTGCATTTTTAGAGATTTCTAGAGAGAGAGGTCCAAGTTCCAGAGAGTTTTGAGAGCTTTTGCTATGCAAAGAGTGGCAGAGAACTGAGCTTGAAGAGGACGCCATCCTAAGAGCATGAGATGAGTCTATGAGTGATTGTGAGGTTCTAGAGGTGGAGGAGACATCCCCACTACTTGTATTTCTTCAATCCTTCATTTTCTTTTCTCTTTGTTGTAAAGGAAGCTTCTCAGAAATAAAGAGCTAAATCCTCTGTTGGTTCTTCCATGTAGGTACTTGATGTAAATACCTTTATATCTATTTAATGATGTTTTATTTGTTCTCTGTGCTATCGGTACATCATTTTAGTATGTTTTTGCCTTGATCACGTAGATGCATGCTTTGTTAGGATCATTCAACAGTGGGAACTAGTCTGATTCGTAGAACTTGATAGGACATGGCTAGTTTATCGTATTATCACGAGGGATCGGGGTATGGTAACCTAGTTGTTTGTATGTTTGTCTTAATTCGGTTATAGTCAAGTTTAGTCCAACAAGAGGGATCTGAGGATGATGCTTGATCTAGATTAGGCTAGACTATCACGAGGGATCGAGGTTTAGCATTTCAGGAGACACCATAGAACACATGAGCATTGTCAAGTAGAAAATATCCTTATAACATTAGGCACCTAATAGGAAGACCAACACGTTGTCTACTTGTCTTTACACATCATTACTCACGTGATTTTGATTTTTAATAGTTAGTTTACATACCTGTTCATAGTCCACACATATGTTTTCATACAAGACACATATTCACTGAATATAGCTTTACCAAGTAACACAAGTTCCCCAAGAGTTCGATACTCGGTTCTTACCGTTTTATACTACTTGCGCAATCCAGTGCACTTGCCGGGCTCAACCAATCTTTCAGAAGACTCAAAGTCCTCGCCATTATATTTCATAGGACTCAAAGTCCTCGCTTTTATCTTTCATAGGACTGAAAGTCCTCGCCTTTATCTTTCATAGGACTCAAAGTCCTCACCTTTATCTTTCATAGGACTAAGTCCTCTGTCTTTATGCTTTCATAGGACTCAAAGTCCTCTGTCTTTTACATTTCAAAGACTTCAATGTCTCCAGTCATTTACATTCCAAAGACTTCAATGTATTTAGTCATTTACATTTCAAAGACTACAATGTCTTCAGTCATTTACATTTCAAAGACTTCAATGTCTTCTGTCTTTTACACTTTATAAGACTTCAACATCCTTTGTCTTTCATAAGACTCAATAGGACTCAATGTCCTTGTCCTTATCTTTCATAGGACTCAATGTCCCTATCTTTGTGCTTTTTAAGACTCAACGTCCTCTGTTTCTACGAACTCCTACTTTCCCACTTTAGATTTGGCTCTCCATCCCGCTCCTCCTACTCTTACTTACGTTCCTTTCTTTTTTTTTTTTTTGTCGTTCATTCTATCCTTACTCTCTCTCAAGTCTCAAGCTAGTGCTCTCTCTCACTCTCTCCCTTCGACCAAACCAGGTAGAAGCAATACTTTGAATAAAGGAAGCAACGACAACAAAATCTGCAGATGATGGGTCAGATAACTATTTTGATAGTCTCAAGGAACATCAATCTCTGGACTATTTGTCTTCCAGCAAACTCAACCTGTATGCAAGGCAGTAAGTCATTCCCAGCTAATTTACAATGAGTGCAACTGGTCTTCCAGAAATCGGGGAAAACTTAAGGAAGTGTGTCATTTTAGTGTGCAATTCTAGTTTTCAAATTTCAACCTTAGGGAAAAAGTTGAGTTTTAGAAGGGGTGTATTGTTAGGATATAAAGAGAAGGGAAAGTTAGTTAAAATAGTTAGGTTGTTAATGAGTTAATTAGTTAGAGGGTTTATTTGATATAAATAAGGGAAGAATGATAGGAGAGAGATATTTGTTCATTTGTAGATTCAACATTAGCTCTTTTTGAAAGGAGAAATCCTTTGTGAAGGGGGAAACCCTTGGAGGATATTTATCTATCCTATTTTCTGTTCTTCTCATCTTATTCAATAAAATTCTTTCTTTTAAAAAAAAGAGCATCAAATGACTTTTGCTTTTATGCTCTGTAGGACTTCAATGTCCTCCCTTTTTTCGTTTTTTGAAAAAGACTTCAAGGTCCTCTATTTGGTGTTATAGGACTTCAATGTCCTTTTTCTTTTTTTGGTTTTATTTCTTTTGTTTTCTCTAGTGTCCGTTTTAGATAGTAAGGTCGCTCGAATGAAGTTAGTGTCCTTATCTTTACTTCCCTTTTATTTCCAATAAAAGATAAGTAAAGAGGAGCAACTATCATACATTAATTTGGTCTGGGGACTATCGTTCGTTGATCTTTTGATCCTTGCTAGTCGACTTACGGTGTTGAACGCCAGTTACAGTGCAAAGCAAGGAACCATTCGGTGTTTCGACCAGGAAGACAAAAAATACCAAGAAAGGAGGGCAAAAAGGTCTTTTCCTTGTTTTTCCCAGGCCCCAGCTCGCCTAGGCCAGCATTTGGCTCGCTTGGGCCACCAAATAACTTCATGGTTAAGGAACCAGCTCGCCTGGGTGAGCTCACTGTTGCAGGGTTAAGTTTCAGCTCGCTTGGGCAAGCTGTAACCGTCCCAAGGTGGCTTTTTGCCTATAAATAGGCATCCTAGGGGTGTTTTAAAGGGTTCCAAGGTTCGGAAGTGGAGAGAATTGAGAGAAGAGAGAAAGAAGAAGAAGAAAGAAGAGGAAACAAAGCCGAGGCGCTACCAAATCGCAACCTCAGTCATTCCCTACGTCATTTTCTTGTTCTGTGTTCTTCGTGCGACCATCGGTTAGTTTTATTTTTAAGGATTGAATGTGATCTATGTACATTTAGGGGTCCCCCTTGTTATTATGTGCACATTCATCTTCTCCATCTATAATCGACAATCTCATTTTTCTTTGTAAAGTTCAATCTTAACCGATCACTAGTGTTGTAAAGTTGTCTTTAAAGAGATTGAAAAATAAACAAAACCAAGATAAAACCAACTCATAACTTTTTCTTTTTATCAAATATCACTTGAGATCGTTTCAAGGTCCAACCCTTAACGATTCACTCCATTTTTCAAAATTTAAAACATCTTTTCAAGGTCCAATTACTTAGATGACTTTTTGTTCGCAATTAAAATAAATCTTTAAAAAACATAAAATCAATTTAACACACAAACATTCAAACTTAAAGAACTACGTAGGTCTGAATTTCTCATCGCACCTGAGGATACGTAGGAGCAAGGGCAGTCCCCTTGTCGACCCCAAAAAATATACAAATATAAAAAAGGGAAAATACATAATTTTGAAGTCACGTTACGCACACTCGATTAAAGGTTGTCGTTGCTTATGACGGGCACGTGGGGTGCTAATACCTTCCCTATGCGTAAACAACTTCCAAACCCTTATTTTCAAAATTTGTAGACCTTTTGTTGGTTTTTCTAACGTTTTCCTCGAATAAACATTGGTGGCGACTTCGCTCGTTTTCTCCCTTGGAGGTGAACGCTTTGGCTTTTCTATTTTGCTTTTACCGTCCCGTCGTGAGGTAGGTTGCGACAAAAGGCCAGAGTGAAAAACATCACACAAAAGCCTATATTTAGAGCATCAAACATGAGTGTACTACCATCAAAGAGAGAAACATGTGAATAGAGTATGGTGAGATCCTGAAACCTTTGTTTAAATTACTGCAAATTTTTTTGTTCCTTAATTATGGCAGGAGCTAGTGACGGTTGTGGTGAACATCATCAATTGGATGGATCTCAGTGTTTGTTATTGGACGTGATGACTACACAAATACAATGTTTGCTGAACCGTAACAATGAAGAGCTCTATGGACAAATAGAAGGTATGGAGAACCAACTGAATCAGAATGTTGGAAGACATTATGGTGGGAACAAAGGGGGCAATGATGGACCGAGGCAAAACAGAATGGAGGGGCAGAACAAAATTGAGGGAGTAAAACTCACTGCATTTCCTTTCAAAGGAAGGAGTGACCCAGATGCCTACCTTGACTGGGAGATGAAAATTGAGCATGTATTCTCCTACAATGATTATATTGAATAGCAGAAAGTGAAGTTCACAACAACTGAATTCTCAGACTATGCCCTTGTTTGGTGGAATCAAAATCAAAGAGAGATGATGAGAGAAGAAGGACGAGAGATAGATACATGGATTGAGATGAGAAGGGTTATGCAAAAGAGGTATGTTCCAACTAGCTACAGCATAACTATGCGACAGAAACTCTAGAGGCTATCCCAGGGAAGTTTGACTGTGGAGGTGTACTACAAAGAGATGGAGATGACACTAGTGAGAGCCAACATTGAAGAGGAAACTGAGGACACAATGGTTTTTTTTTTCTGAATGGTCTAAATCCTGACATTAGAGATGTTGTTGAATTACAAGAGTATGTGGAATTGGATGACTTACTGCACAAGGCAGTACGGGTTGAACATCAGCTCAAGAGGAAAAGTGAAGCAAAAAGGAACTCATCCAACAATTTCAATCAGAACGGGACCAAAACATCCAAGAAGGAGGGAGGCAACTCATCCAGTCCACATGGAAAGTCAGTAGTATCCAGTGCTATAACCAAGCATAATTCTGCCTCATCATCGAACACTAGTACTAGAAACATAAAATGCTTCAAATGCTTAGGCAGAGGACATATTGCTTCTAAATGTCCAACCAGGAGGACCATGATCATGAAGGCAGATGGAGAAATCACCAGTGAATCTCAAATCAGTGAAGAAGAAATGGAAGAAGAGCTTGAGGAGGAAGCTATGCAGGGTGATATGCTAATGGTGAGAAGGCTCTTGGGAAGTCAGATGCAGCCACTGGACGACACCCAAAGAGAAAATATTTTCCATACCAGATGTACAATTAGTGCTAAGCTTTGCTCTTTAATTGTTGATGGAGGAAGCTGTACCAATGTTGTAGGTTCCAGGTTAGTGTCCAAACTGAATTTTGATACTAAGCCCCATCCTAGGCCATACATACTTTAGTGGCTTAATGAAGATGAAGAGGTAAAAGTGACTCTATAGGTTGAGGTGTGTCTCACCATTGGAAGATACAATGATAGGGTGCTATGTGATGTGGTTCTAATGGAGGCGACTCATATATTGTTAGGCAGACCATGACAGTATGACACTAAAGTAGTGCATCATGGCTTCACCAACAAGATTTCTTTCCAGCACCATGAATAGAAAATTATTCTTAAACCTCTATCCCCTAAAGAAGTGTGTGATGCAATCCAATCCCGCAAGGGCATTGGGTAGAAGACTCCAAGTAGATTGGGCTAGAGATCCAAGGGAAGGCCCTAGGGTTCTCATGAGCCTTAGGGTAGATTTTGAGTTCATGGGCTAAGTATGAGCCCGCTTATCTTTGTAAATATCAGAATAGATTTTTCCTTCATTTGGGCCTTGTATTTTGGCCATTCTAGTAGTATAGGGCTTTAGCCTGGTATTTTGGGGCATTTTGAGTAGTCTTTGTAGTAAGGACTTTTTTTTGTATTTTCATGTTTTTTGTCATGGGGGTGAGCTTAGCTATTATAGGGGGTGTGTAGCTAAGTTCTAGCTTCTCATCTCAAGGATGTGAGCTTAGCTATTATAGGGGGTGTGTGTAGCTAAGCTCTAGCTTCTTTAGGAATTTTCTCAAGGAAGCTTCTCAAGGAGGTGAGCTTAATTATTAGAGGGGTGTGTGTAGCTAAGCTCTAGCTTCTGAAGGAAGTTTTCTAAAAGAAGCTTCTCAAGGAAGTTTTCTCAAGAAAGCTTCTCAAGGAAGCTACCTAGTCTATAAATAGAAGCATGTGTAACACTTGTTGTAACTTTGATGAATGAGAGTCTTGTGAGACATACTTCAAAGTTCCACTTCTCTCCCTCTTTTATTCCTTCAATTTCGTGCTCCCCCCTTCTCTCTTTCTTTTCCTCCATTAAAGCATCATCTTCAAGCTTCTTATCCAAGGCAATTCTTGGTGGTGAAGCTCCTTCTTCCTTGGCTTATTCCCTAGTGGATGGTGCCTCCCCTCTCCTCTTCTCCTTTGCCTTCCGCTGCATCTCCATGGTGAAAAATCACCATTGAAGGACCTCATTGAAGCTCAAAGATCCAGCCTCCATAGAAGCTCCACAAGCAAGCTTCCATCAGTGTGTGATGACCATATCAGAATGAGAGAAAAGAGAGAACAAGAGAAAGAAAAGAGTAAAGCACCAAAGAGGAATAGGAAAAAGAAGAGTGATAGTCGTGAGAGAAAGAGTGATACACACAAGAGAAAATTTAATTGTTTAGCAAAAGCGAGTGAAGTGAGGAAAATGTTACTTGCCCATGAGCCACTCTATCTACTGTATTGCAAAGATAGTAAAATTTCTCCTAATAATTCTAATGAGTTAACTATTTTTGCTCCTCTTAGTGTTGAAATCTTATTGCATGAATTTAAAGATATCTTTCCCAAGGAGATTCTTCATGGACTACCACCTTCAAGAGGCATATAACATCAAATTGACCTCTTTCCAGGAGCTTCATTGCCTAACAGGCCATCTTACAGGAGCAATCCCCAAGAGACTGAGGAGATTCAAAAATAAGTGCAAGACCTCATGCAAAATGGGTGGGTGCAAGAAAGCTTGAGTCTGTGTGCCGTTCTAGTTATTCAAGTGCCAAAGAAAGATGTAATGTGGAGGATGTGCATTGACTGTAGAGCCATCAACAACATCACGATAAAGTATAGACATCTCATTCCTAGGCTAGACGATATGTTGGATGAATTGCATGGAGCTTGTGTTTTCTCTAAAATTGATTATAAAAGTGGGTACCATCAAATTAGGATTAGAGAGGGGGATGAATGGAAAACAACTTTCAAAACTAAATATGAGCTGTATGAATGGCTGGTTATGCCTTTTGGGTTGACCAATGCTCCTAGCACTTTCATGAGATTAATGAACCATGTGTTAAAGGAATTTCTAGGAAAATTTGTTGTGGTTTATTTTGATGATATCTTGATTTACAACGAATTCCATGATGAACATCTTGTGCATTTGAGGAGACTTTTAGTGGCCCTTAGGCGTTTGAGCTTGTATGCTAACATGGATAAATGTGCATTCTGTTTGGACCATGTAGTTTTCCTTGGTTTTGTTGTTAGCTCACAGGGAGTACAGGTTGGTCAAGAAAAGGTGAAAACCATTCATGAATGGCCAACCCCCAAAACTATTGGTGAGGTAAGAAGCTTTCATGGTTTAACTAGTTTCTAAAGGAGATTTGTTTGGGATTTTAGTACTGTGGCAACACCTCTTACTGAGATTTCCAAGAAGAATGTAGGATTTAAATGGGGGGGGGGGGGGGGAAACAAGAACATGCATTCATTGCACTTAAAGAAAAATTGATGCATGCACCAATTCTTGCACTACCTAATTTTGGAAAATCCTTTGAAATTGAGTGTGATGCGTCTGGGGTTGGGATAGGGGTTGCCTTAATGCAAGAGGGACATCCCAATGCCTACTTTAGTGAAAAACTGAATGGGGCTATCCTTAATTATTCCACATATGACAAGGAGTTGTATGCGTTAGTGAGGGCATTACAAACTTGGTAACACTACCTTCTACCCAAACAATTTGTCATACATAGTGACCTTGAATCCTTGAAGCATCTTAAGGGTCAGAGCAAACAGAGCAAGAGACATGCTAGGTGGGTGGAGTTTCTTGAACAATTCCAATATGTGATCAAGCACAAGAAAGGTAAGTCCAATGTAGTTGCTCCACTTTCAAGAAGGTATGCTTTATTCTCTACTCTTGAAACTAAATTCATTGGGTTTGAGCACATTAAATAATTGTATGAACATGATCCAGATTTTGCTTATAAATATTTGACATGTGTACATATTGCTCAAAATGGTTTCTTTCGGCATAATGACTATTTGTTCAAAGAAAAAAGATTATGTGTGCCTAAAGGATCCATAAGAAGATTGCTTGTGAAAAAAGCCCACGAGGGGGGATTAATGGGGCATTTTGGGGTTCAAAAGACTTTAGACATGTTACAGGAGCATTTCTGTAACACCGAATTTTTCATAAAATAAATTAAAAAGGTTTTTTATTTAAGAATAAATAGAGTTTTATAAAAATGATGAGGTTTTTATAATTAAATAAATAAGGAGAAATAACTTTATTAATTAAAATAATGGTTTGAAAGAAAGTAAAAAGATATTTTATTTATTCATTTGATAGGAAATAAAATAGAGTTCTTTTTTATAAAACAAACAAATAAATAAATAGAGAAAATAATAGACAAAACATACCCTAGCTATAAATAAAGACATATTAGGTCAGTTTTTAGACTGATGATACATCCCTACACTTTCTCAAATTTCATTTTTCCTTCTTCTTCTCCCAAAACCCTCTCTTTTTCCCATATACACCCAAACCTACCTTAGTAAAATGACGATTCCGGACTGTTTAACCGTTCGATCATTGTTAAATTTGAGCACCAGGTTTGGTACTCAATTACAAACATTATAACCTTTGGAATTTGCAAGAAAAAATGTTTGAGGTGAGATAAATGCCATTCACACCGTAGCTTTTTCCCCCACATATACCCAACCTATTCCAGTAAAACTACAATCAAACATCGGTCTCAGACTCGTTAACCGTTGGATCTTTGTAAAACTTGGACACCAGGTTCATAATTCATTTATCCACATCTTCACCATCGGGATTTTTAAATTAATATTCGGGAAGGGAGAAATACTCATGGCATGCACACAATGGAATGCAGACTTCAATCTCTTCTCCTTCTCTCTAACACTTGGAAACCCTAGCAGAGAAACCAGAGGAAAAGCTTGAGGAATCTTAGGAAACCGTTAGCGATGCCTCTATCGCTGCTGAAATACATATGTGAGCCCGCTTAGAGGTAACAAATGAGTTTATCACAATTAGGCTAGAATGAACATGTGTGGGGATCCTTAGAGGATTAAATTGAGATTTATTTTGGGATGTTTATTAAATTATAATTTTCCTTTATGATTATAAATACAATAATGTTGTGTTTGACGGACGAATTGATGTTCTGATGCGAATTGGTTGATAAACTTGAGTGCTCTTGATATTTTCGTGTTTTTAACCTATGATTTTGATTCAGGGATTTTAATATGATTATGAGGAATTGATTGAGTGGTTTTACTCCCCATGTTGTGAGAAACATTTTGTATAAATTGTTATATTGAGATTATGAAATGGTGATTCAAATTGTGAGTAAGTGACAAATTGAACCTGTGATGAATGGTGAGATACATGTGTATTGAGATGTTGTATGAATTGAGTAGTGAGTTATGAACTTTGCAATCACACAATTGTAAGACTCTTTAAGGGCGATGAGTTTTTGCGCCATGAGTATTGTGATGTGATCCACCATGGGAACCCGACGAGTTGAATCACTTTGAGGTACGATGAGTTAAAATGATTTTGAAAACAATTGAGTATTTGTGTATATTGCATTGTTCATAAGTAAAGTAAATATGATTCATGAGGTGTAATAACATGCTACTTGGGGATTATACCATTATGATTGAGATCAAGTGTATGTGATAAATTGAGTATGTATTGACTTGTAATATATATGTGCATTGAGATGTTGTGTGCATTCGGTTGTGAGCTATATGAATTGTATAATCACACGACTATAAGATCCTTTAAGGATGATGAGTTAATGCACGATGATGATGGGAACCACTGTGGGGACCCGACAAGTTTATTCATATGCACGATGAGATAAAATTATTTTGAGAGTAATTGAGAAGTCGTGTGTTTTGTACAATTCATAGATAGAGTCTGTGTGCTAAAATATTTTTTGGGTTGGACCTGAATCAGGAGGGAGAGGCCTTGACAGACTCTTCGAAATCTAGGTCTTAGGAGTAAATACACCCGGTTTGAGTGCTCTTTTAAGCCTATGCTGATCCAACATGGTTGGAGCATTCTCGCAAAACAACGTGACTCTGACTGATATCCCTATGATTTTACCTAGTGAGAGTGACCTAACTTACTAGTGCGTGCTTTGTCTTGTCATGTACTCCTAGGCGCTCAATGAGGTTTTTCACTGACATGGTACCACATTGCATATAGGATTGAGTCTTAGTGTATTTGTTGCATAATACTTGTGTATTGATCCTTTAGTACATGAATGATGTGAAAATGAATGAGACGTGTTGTGTTGTGATGTTACACGACAAAGGGGTGAAATGACCTGAACTATGTTTAAGTAAGTTGTATTTTGTTTATATGATATGTATATCTACATGCTGTCTTATTTCTCTCTATTAGTTAGGAATGTGATAACTCACTCCCCGTGTGTTATTTGTGTTTGGATCCTGTGATGATCTCAAACTTTGTGTTCGTGGGAGAATATAACTAGGTGAATTGCTTTAAGGAACCTTGTGCTGAAGGACGTCGAGGGCACAATGCTCTGATAGGATGTGACATTGGGGTATAGGTTTCTATATTAATTGCATGAAGTCTTGAACGACCTTGTTTTGAGCCGAGATGATTTTATTATTTATTGGACAAGTTATACTATGATGTTAGAAAAGTGAATATGAGCATTTTACCCTTTTGAAATACTTTTATTTAAATGTGTTTTAAAAACTTTTAATTAATTATGATTTCTTATTCTTTTTATTATTAGTACATATATGTGTGGGGTAGAGGGTGTCACAATTTCTATTGGCCACATATGAAACATGATGTGCATAATTTTTGTGAACAGGGCATTGTTTGTAAGAAATCAAAGTCTAAAGTTATGCCTCATGGTATTTATTCTCTTTTGTCCATTTCTGAATATTCTTAAACGATTTATCTATGGATTTTGTTTTAGGTTTGCCTCGGACTAGGAATGATAAGGACTCTATTTTTGTTGTGGTTGAAAAGTTCTAAAAAATGGCACATTTCATACCATGTAAGAAAAATGATGATGCATGCCATGTTGCTGAATTATTTTTGAAGGAAGTGGTGCGTCTCCACGGACTACCAAAAAGCTTCATTTCCGACAAAGACACCAAGTTCCTTAGTCACTTTTGGAGAACATTATGGGGTAAGGTTGGAACAAAGCTTCTCTTTTCCACCACATGTCATCCTCAAACCGATGGCCAAACTGATTAAAAAAATGTCTGTTTGCATACAATAGGGTTGTACATAGAACTACACAACACTCTCCATTTGAAGTAGTGTATAATTTTTAATCCCTTGAATCCTCTTGATTTGTTACCATTGCCTAACATTTCTGATTTTAAGCATAAGGATGCACATGCTAGAGTTGAGTATGTGAAAAGATTGCATGAGCAAGTGAAGGCTCAAATTGCAAAGAAGAATGAAAGCTATGCCAAGCAAGCTAACAAGAACAGGAGGAAAGTGGTACTTGAACTAGGTGATTGGGTTTGGGTACACATGAGGAAGGAGAGGTTCCCTGAACAAAGGAAGTCCAAATTTCAACCTAGAGGAAACAGACCTTTCCAAGTACTAGAGAGGATCAATGATAATGCTTACAAGATCGATATTCCAGGTGAGTATGGAGTAAGTTCTTCATTTAATGTTGCTGACTTGACTCCATTTGTTGCAGGTGGTGATGCTGAAGATTTGAGGGCAAATGCTTTCCAAGAAGGAGGGAATGATAAGAATCCAAAATCAGCCCAAATACAGGGACCTATGACCAGGAAGTGGACCAAACAGTCAGAGGATACCCTCCAACAAATGGTATCAGCCATGCTTGACAAGGCCCAAGTGGAGAAGGATGAAGGCTAAAGGCACTACCAAGAATCTTGATTGTTGCTGAAGGCCGAAACTAATTTGAAGGCCCATGTCAAATATTTTTTTTTCTATTTTTCATCGTAATTTTAATTAAATAAAATTGGTGCCTTTTCATCTGCACCTCTGCTACACTATATGTATTGAACTTGTTTTCAATAGAAGGTCTTTTGGACATTTTGACAAAATACATGTGGGAGCTTCTCTCTGGGTTCCTTGTTGAACCAATCTCGGACTTATCAAGGTAACCCTTGTGACGTCTGCCCTGACTGATCTTCCATCTCTGGAAGTGGCATCCTCCAAATTCTGTGACCTGTACAAAGCGATCCGCTCCTAAATTAGGATTTTAAATTATGCATTGAGGCAAAGAACTTAATAGTCAAATACTACATAAACACAAATTAAAACCTTAGTGATAGCATACAAAGTTTGTCAAATAATAGCAAATATTAAATATTGTTCAGTCATATTGCATACAAATTTCCTATACTACTTAATCATTCGAAGTATTTTCATGCGTCTCGAGTATGCCTCCTTTGTCTCGACCGAACATAAACATTTTGTTGCTTAGTGACACCCCTAGTCAATCTCAGGCACTGTTCGGTCAGAGTGTCTGCTTTAGTTCTAGCAGTAACCATCCTCATGTTGATCATGTGTTCCAAAGTTTGTGCTATCTGCTGGCAAGCATCCTACAAAATTGACAACAAGGTAAAAAGTAATTACTGAAAGCATGACACAAAAAATGACTACCAATGAATTGAAATGAAATTATATCACTGCATGTCGAGGCATATCCACATCAGCAGCTACAGGTGCACATGCAGGTTCAGGTGCAGGTGGTTCTGGCATAATTGTTGCATCGATGGGCTACTAAGGAGGTTCTGGTACAAAAAACGCATTATCATGCACCACAGGTGGATGTCTAGGAGGCTCCCCGGGTTGTGTCAAAATCATGATGGGTTAAGATATTCTATAAAACCACTTCATGTAGTCTGTTGCACACTGTCCAGGAGCACTACAAATATGTCCAATCGGTGCAAGGTATTATGAAAACTGAAGCCATCTATCGTCAATGTCCTCTATAGATAAGGATGAAGTAGCAGGGTGTGGAGGAATGGTCTGCACATAATCGAGCTATCGCACTACCTTCTCTGGTCAGTGTATGAAAATAGATGAATCCCATCTGATATGTCCGTAAAATAATGAGATAAGCTCAAATTCTCTAACTGAACGGTGGTCACTATAAGTAATCCAACATACAACATCCGACACTAATCTATCCAAGTTCTTATGATATGTTGACACTGGTAATGCCTTCCCAGACTTCCATCAACAAGCACATGGTTTCCTTTCATAATAATCCTCATCAACAACAATGGAAGCAATTGTAGGGAAATGCTCGTAGATCCAACATTGCACAAAATTATATAAAAAAAAAAAATCTTATCAATAGTAAATGTAAAGTATAAAATTAATAACTAGAGGTAAAATAAATTATAATTACTCGTAACAAAGTGATATATCATGAAATATGTTTTGTCGTACGCTTTGGCGCATCATTCAAATTCTCATACATATAGACCACTGCAGCTGCTCCCCATGAATAGCTTCCAGCCTGGCTGAGGTCACAAAATGCGTCCAAGAATACCACATGCATGTGTGTGGCACTTTTGTTAGCAAAGAGTGTGCAACCTACTAGACGCAATAAATAATCTTGAGCAACTAGGGTTCATTGTCTTGTGTCACATTTGCTACGATAAATGTCTTGCAGCCAGGCTAGGCGAACCTACGCCCCTCTGCATTGGTTAGTCTTATCTTTTGTGTCTTTTGTTCTCACTTCAGGCAACTCAACTAGCAACTCTACAACTTAGTCTACATCAAGAGGATTGAAGGTATGGAAGGCACCTGTAATAGGCAGATGTAACAAGGATGCCACATCATAGAGGGTAATAGTCACCTCTCTTACCGGTAGATGGAAATTGCTTGTTTCCTTGTGCCACCTCTCGGCAAAAGAAGGTAAAAGTCCCCTATCACTAGTGTCCAACGAACAGGTAATTAGAGAACTTAATCTTGAAGCAACCACCATGCCTTCAATCTCAGGTGCAAGCCTTTCAAATTTCTCTACCTTCCTCCTATGAGAGGCCAACTTCAACTCATGATGTTCCTGAAAAAAAATAAAATTAATTACTTCAAGTTAAATGATAAATAGTTACTCAAATATTTAATTCAATAAATAACTATCTCTCCTGTCCAAACTGAGGCTGCCACATGATAAACATAATCCTGCAACATTGGTATATCTTGGGGCCCGCCTGAAAAACCCTCTGTATTAGCACCAACATCATCAGTAACTGGATTCTGAGGATCCTGATGAACCTTGTCAACATCATGATCGACATGGTGAACATCCTTAACAACAGGTGTAGCTGCCCATTGTCTACATGTAGATGATGTTGGCCATCGATGCTGAGGAGCTTTAGTGGCTTCTTCCACATTATCTCTAACTTGTCTCCCTAAGGCTCTTCCTAAAACTCTGCCTAAAGCCCGATGCAATCCTCTGGTTCTAACCATAATCTACAAATTTAATTAATAATAACATGGATAATGTCATCGCTCAAATAATAGTTGAGTTTCATATTTCATAACTGAACTTTTGTCATTGTATTAATCAAAAACTAATTAACATATTCACTAATAAATCTTATAAAATCCTATTGTATTATAAAATGTAGTATATTTTAACAAAGTAATAAAAACATTTAAATGATCATTTATTAATGTAGCAAACTAAAATATACCATCAAAATCAAAGTACAATTCAATTTAAAATATTTCATAATTTACTATTTAATATTTCATAAATATATATTTAATTATTTTCAAATAATTATTTTAATACTTTTATATATTCATAAGTTAATATACAAGTTCTTTTTTCAAATTTTAATACTTTACATCACTAATTCTAGCAAACTAAAATATATGATCAAAATTATAGTATAATTTTCCTTTTTTATTTCTAATAAATGATCACTTCATTATTTTACAAATAACTATTTTAATATTTGTAAATATTTATAAAAACATGAATAAATTATTGTTTTTTATACTTCCAAACATTATTTATATAAAAATTTAATACCATTAGTGTAATAATATTTATATGAATATATTAATTAAAAACATTTTTCATATACAATATTACCTTTTTAAATACATTCTACCATATATACATTATAAAAAATTTGGAAATTTTGTTATTTAACAATGCTATAAATTACTATTTTAAATATAAAAATTAATTAAAATTGTTATTTTAAAAATACATAAATAAAAATAAAATTTATTGATTCATTTTTAAATAAAAAAAATTGTGTAATTAATTATTTATTAAAACAAAAAATTATTAAAAATCAAATTAAATAAAAAATTTAGTTAAACAAATAAATACAGTTTTAAAATACACAACAATAGTTTTTTTATAAATTTATTAAAGAATAAAAAAATTAATTATATAATAAAAAAATTAAATAAATCATTTAATATTAAATAAAAAATAAAAAATATCAAAATACGGATTGAGAATCTGTATAATACATACGAATTCATATGACAACAATGAACAAAGGCGAAAAAGGAGGAGGCAGTTACTCACAGCGATAGCGACAACGACAACGACGATGAAAGAAGGAGTAGCAACCAACAACTAACAAGATCAACGGAGGGGTGAATAACAGAACTCGTGGTGCAAGAAAGGAGAAGCAAAATCGCAAAAAACAGAAGCAACAGAGGAGGAAAATGAAGGGTTTAGGCTGCTGCTTTTTCAATTTTAATTGAAGGGAAAAATCAACAATTCCATTATGTTTTTGGGTGTAGAAGAAAAACCTGCAGTGCAGGAAGCAATTGCCTACTAAGAGACTTCAAGGCTTAGGGGTGTTCGCGGGCCGATTCGGACCGATTTTGACTAAATTTAGGACCCAACCTAATCAAATTTGATTGGTTTGGTTTGGTTGGGTTTTCACAATTTTTTTAACCCAACCCAGCCTAACTCATTCTTGAACGATTTGGTTCGGTTCAGGTCAACAAATTACCCATTTAAATTTGATCTTTTTTTTCTTCTTAGAACTACTATTTATATCATGATTTTTTCAAATATCCAATACAATTAACACAATATTATCAAATGTCTGAAAGTAGTAAAATTGATTTCTTTAGCACCATCAATATAATATTCTAAAATAGACTAATACAAATTAAAACAAAATATTCTTCAGTGAGATTTACTATAATAGCTTGAAACACAATTATTTCCTACAAACTAATTTCTTGCAACTAGATTTGCTACAACTACATTTGTTGCAACCAAATTTGCTGAAATAAATGAACAAAATATGATCAATTAATATTATAAAATGGTAGAAAAAATAAATATGAAAAAAAAGGTGAAATAAATCACAATGTACCTGAAAGTAATACTTTAAGAAATTTCAACACAAGTAGTCACAACACTTGGAGTCTCAATACTCGAAGTATTTAAAGCCAAATCAAACAACTCTAAAAATTTAAGCACAGCCCCGTTAACTAAAAAATTAATTGATATTTTATGCAAATATAAAAGATGAAATAAGAGATTACACATCTGATTCAATCTTTTTTGCTTCATTAATTTCAACTTGCAAATAATTAACATTTTGCTTAGTAGATCTAATCCAATTTTGGGCACAAATGAGAGCTTCAATAGTAGTAGGACTCAAGGAACTACGAAATGAATCTAGAATTCTACTCCCTGTACTAAATGCATACTCAAATGATACAATAGATATAGGAATAGCCAATATATCTCTAGCCATACAGGAAAAAAAATATAATATTTGGCTGCTTTCAATTTCCAGCAATTCTAAATGTTAAACTCAGCGTGGTCATCTTCAACATCATCCTCCAAATACGTATCTAGCTCTTTTTTTTGCACTTCACCCTATTTTTTCTTGATTTTCATTCTAAATTCATCATCCCAATCATCACCCTTATCACCTTTTTCATCATTATGTTGTGAGGCCATGTTTGAAGCCGATGTATTAGAATTGGCTGAATTGCTACTAGAATGAGAAATGGGATGCTCTAGTGCATATTGTTGAATCAATTTGTGAATAAGGTCTTTCAATTTTTTTCATCATGTCCATGCTCTTCACAACACCATACATATGATTAAAACAAAATTGAATGTACTCACATTTATAATGAGGATCAAGAAAAACATCAACAAGCAAAAGGTAGTTAATTGCACCACTTTCCCAATATTTGTTAAACTTTAACTGCATTTTTGGTGTCATTCTTTGTATCACGAAGTCATCATTATGCCTCCACTTATTTAGTGATTTTTGAATACTAACCAACTTCTTAAAAAAGTGTTAGCAGTAACATGCAATGACCCAAAAAAGGAAAAAGTTGCATCATAGAAAGTCTTCAAAAAGCTAATAAAAACACGAGCACGTTGCCAATCAATCTCTTTGGGACATCCTTCCCCTTCACTAGATATGAGATTTAACACATATGCAGCCTCAACATACTCATAGCGATAAAATGCTTGCTCATATTTTTCAGCAACATCTAACATCAAATAAGTAGAGTTCTACCTAGTTGGTACATTAAGTATTAACATGGCCTTAGTGGATACACTCACTTCTTCAGCACACCTCTTAAAACTTGCAAATATACTTGGAGAAGACTTCATAAACTTACATGCATCTCTTATTTTTCTAATGGATAGGTCAATTTCTTTCAATCCATCACTAACAATTAAATTCAAAATATGAGCAGAACATTGAATATGCATGAACTCTCTATTCAACAAAGTATGCCCCTTCTAAACACTCAATGCTCTAGCTAAATATGAAATATCCAAGTTATTAGCACTTGCATTATCCACCGTTACACAATAAACTTTTGAAATCCCCCGTTCTTTTAAACAATTCTATAGGGTTATCCCTATGATTTCACCTTTGTGGTAAAAAATCAAACAAAATTTCAATATTTTTTATTCAACTCCCACCCTTCATCAATGTAATGAGCTGTGACACACATGTAATTCATATTTTGAATTGACATCCAAGTATCTATAGTAAGTGAAACCATTTGTTTATTTGTAGACAACACATGCTTCAACTTCTCCTTTTCATCATTAAACACATGCATGCAATATCTAGCAATAGTGACACGAGAAGGAATTTTAAAGTTAGGTTGAGCATCTTCCATGAACTTCCTAAACCCTTCATTTTCAACAAACATCAAGGCAAGTTGATCAATAATTATCATCTTTGCAAGTGCTATTAGAGTCTGCTATTGATTAAAATCAACAACTTTCATACTAACTTTATTAGGGTCACTCTCACTATCACTTCCAAAAACAATTGTCATTTGCTTTTTATCAACCTGCTTGTGTGGGTTTTTTACATTGTTGGAACACTGTCTTCTCAAGTTAGAGGTTCCATATATAGAACTAGCTGCTGCATACGATGCATTACAATACTTACAATAAGCCCTATCATCTTCCTTCTTAATAAAATGTTCCCAAACATTAGAAGGGGGTTTAGCAGCTTTTTTTTTTCCTTATCTCTGCTTGTGCAGATTCAGGTTGTTGTCCTTGCCCTTGTTGTGGTGGAGTTTCATGCCCCTATGGTTGTGAAGGAGCTTTTGTCCCTTGCTGTGATGGACTTTGACTATGACATGGAGAGGGAGTGCTAATTAATGGAATTGGAGATGAATCATTAATACTTCCTATACCACTTTTCTTTTCCAATTGTCTCATTTGCAAATTCTAAAGAACCCATCCACAATAAAAAAATAGAAGTGAAAGTAATATGGACCTATGATGGTATTAGGAAGAAAATGAATAGGAGAAGCAACTTAAATTAACAACTCTTAACCTGCACTTGAAATATTGATTATAGCACTTTGTTATTTCAAAAGATTAAACATGTAATAGTTTAAAAAATTGTAGTAAATTTTCAATAGAGTAATCAAAAGACAAAACTCAACTACCTAGTACCTACTTTTTGAAAATTATTAGCAAATGATATAACTGAGGGTCTATACCTTTGTGAGGGATCATATAAAATGTTTCCTATCTTTTTCAAAGTATATACCTTTATAAAAAAAAATTAACTTTACTATGCATACACTTTTCACCAATCCTATGGGTTAATCTCGAGTCTCTAGATGGAACAAGGTTTCACAATTAAAGCATATATCACAAAAAGATTAAAAAAATCACACAAGAAAGGGCTTGATGGTTAATAACCAGTTACAATGAAGGCAAGATTAGTCGACAATCATGAGTAATGTCATTTTACTTGATTCTTCTTTATTCCATCCCTTTTCAACCATGAAGCTTGGGGGGGGGGGTGTTCTCATTTTTCCATTAACTGAACTCTATTAAAACTTGCTCAAATAATTATATGAAGATGACAATGTTTATCAATACAAAATTAGTATTTATGACACGCACAACACACAATCAAAAAATAAGTGATATATAAAAAGAGTTGTTAATTATGTTGGTTGGTGAAGAAAATTCATGATGCAATCCTCTCTAGGAAGGGACCAGCTACCAGAGCCATGAGCAAGAGGCTCCAAGAGGATTGGGCTAGAGCAACTAAAAAAGACCCTAGGGTTCTCATGAACCTTAGGGTTGATTTTTGAGCCCAAGGGTCAAGGTTGGGTCCACTCTTCTTTGTAAATATTAAAATATGTTTTTCTTTCTTTTAGGCCTTGTATTTTGGCCATTCTAGTAGTATAGGGTTTTAGCCTTATATTTAAGGGCATTTTGAGTAGTCTTTGTAGTAGGGACTTTTTTTGTATTTTCATGTATTTCTAGAATGGGGGTGAGCTTAGCTATTATAGGGGGTGTGTAGCTAAGCTCTAGCTTCTCAAGGAAGCTTCTCAAGGAGGTGAGCTTAGTTATTAGAGGGGTGTGTGTAGCTAAGATCTAGCTTCTCAAGGAAGTTTTCTCAAAGAAGCTTCTCAAGAAAGTTTTCTCAAGAAAGCTTCTCAAGGAAGCTACCTCGTCTATAAATAGAAGCATGTGTAACACTTGCTGTAACTTTGATGAATGAAAGTCTTGTGAGACACAAATCAAAGTTCAACTTCTCTCCTTCTTTTACTCCTTCAATTTTGTGCTCCCCCCTCTCTCTTTCTTTTCCTCCATTGAAGCATCCTCTCCAAGCTTCTTATCCAAGGCATATTCTTGGTGGTGAAGCTCCTTCTTCCATGGTTTATTCCCTAGTGGATGGCACCTCCTCTCACCTCTTCTCCTTTGTCTTCTGCTGCATCTCCATGGTGGAAATCACCATTGAAGGACCTCATTGAAGCTCAAAGATCCAGCCTTCATAGAAGCTTCACAAGCAAGCTTCCATCAATTCAAGAGTTGGAAGTGAATGTAAAGAAACATGAGACATGGTTTGTTGTGAAGTGAAGAGATTGTTACCTGCTAACTGAGAAACAAAGTGGCAGCCCTAAAGCGCACAACACAACACAACATAGCATGGGTTCTCCTTTCAGTTTGGGTTTGGATGATTTTTATAACTATTCAAAAATTAGGTTAAATTCAAATTTTAACCCTATATAAGAAAAAAAGAGCTTTTGATTTTATCCCAACACGAGAAAATATTTTGAAATTAGTTCATGTTATATATAAAGAACAAACACTACTAGAATTTATAAATTTAACATCACAGGATTAACATCGGTTTTTCAAAAAACCGATGTTTGTAGAAGCAAGCTTCATGATGATGAATCAAGTTGATTCAAGTAGTTTTGATGATGACAAAGATTATGACAAAAAGCCCAAGAGAATGATTTCAAGATTGAGTCAACAAGTTCAAGATCAAGTTTCATGAGAAGAAATCAAGAAGATTCAAGAATCAAGAGAAGTTTGATTTCAAGATTCAAGAGAAGATGAATTCAAGATTCAAGAGAAGAAATCAAGAAGACTTCACAAGGGAAGTATTGAAAAGATTTTTGAAAACACAAACATAGCACAGTTTTGTTTTTCAAAAGAGTTTTTCTCAAAATTTTCTTAGTTACCAGAGTTTTTACTCTCTGGTAATCGATTACCAGTTTCCTGTAATCGATTACCAGTGACAAAGTTTGATTTCAAAAGCTTTTAACTGAATTTGCAACGTTCCAATTGTTTTTTAAAATGGTGTAATCGATTACAATATATTGGTAATCAATTACCAGTGTATCTGAACGTTAAAATTCAAATTCAATTGTCAAGAGTCACATCTTTTCATAAAATGCTTTGTGTAATCAATTACATGGTTTTGGTAATCGATTACAAGTGATAAGTTTTGAATAAAAATCAAGAGATGTAACTCTTCCAATGGTTTTCTCAAGATTTTCTCAAGGTTATAACTCTTCCAATGGTTTTCTTGACCAGACATGAAGAGTCTATAAAAGCAAGACCTTGACTTGCATTTTATGTACTTGAAATAACTTTTTATATATACTTTTGAACATCTTCTTGAACTTCTTCTTCTTCTTCCTTTGCCAAAAGCTTTCTAAGTTTTCTGGTTTCCAAACCTTGTTCTTTCACAGAAAACAAAAGTGTGCTATTCATCTTTTTCATTCTCTTCTCCCTTTGCCAAAAAGAATTCGACAAGGACTAACCGCCTGAATTCTTTTTGTGTCTCTCTTCTCCCTTTTCCAAAAGAACAAAGGACTAACCGCCTGAATTCTTTTGTGTCTCCCTTCTCCCTTTTCAAAGAATTCAAAATGACACAGTCTAAGAATTCTTTTGATTCTTCCCTTTCCCTTAATCAAAAGATTTCAAAGGACTAACCACCTGAGATTTCTTTTGTTTCCCCTTCACAAAGTTTCAAAGGACTAACCGCCTGAGAACTTTGTCTTAACACATTGGAGGGTACATCCTTTGTGGTACAAGTAGAGGGTACATCTACTTGGGTTGTTGTAACTGAGAACAAGAAAGGGTACATCTCTTGTGGATCAATTCAAGTGGAGGGTACATCCACTTGGTTGTTCAAAGAGAACAAGGGAGGGTACATCCCTTGTGGATCTTTCCTTGTAAAGGCTTTTACATGGTTGAAAAGAAATCTCAAGGACCGCAGGTCGCTTGGGGACTGGATGTAGGCACGGATTGTTGCCGAACCAGTATAAATTCTTGTGTTTGTCTTCTTCTTCCCTACACTCTTTAATTTCCGTTGTGCACTTTAATTATCACTTTTACTTTTGGTTAAGTTTCTATTTTTTTCTTTACTTTCTTAACATTATAGTAAAAGCCTAATTGAATTTAGTAACATTAATAAGGATAGATTTTTAATTAGTAAAGGTTCATTAATAATTAATTCAACCCCCCCTTCTTAATTATTTCGAGGCCACTTGATCCAACAATGTTAACAAGAGCACGGTGGCATGTTTGTAAATAAGTTGAGTTAGTTAACATCGGTTTTGTCAAAATCGATGTTAACTAGTTGAGGTTAACATTGGTTTTTTTTAAAAGAACCGATGTTGTGCTATCCATAGATTAAAACCCCAATTCAGTTTTTCCCCCGTGCGCTCAAACCCTCTTTCTCCTTTCTCCTTCCTCCTCACCCTGTCATTGCCGCAAACTGCACTACTGAACCAACAACTGGCGTGCCGCTCAACCTGCAATTGCGCTGCAACTACTGCAAACGAGTTAGGGTTCGTCACTGTCGCGATTGAGGTATGTGACTGCTTGTTTTCTGATTCACTTTGATAGTGGGGCATTTGAATAGTCTTTGTCGTCGACCACATTGTGAACAAACATCATTAAATGAGCATGAGTGTGTGCATAACAAATACAATTTGGATTCACTCTCAATCATGGCCACTTATCAGTTCTTTGAATACCTTTGGCTCTACACTTGAGAGTGGAGTTCCAGTGGTTCTTAACGGTGTTATCGGTTTGGTTCCAGTGGCCCAACTGTTACCGTACTAGGCATGAGCCGCGATAATGGTGATGTAAGCTCCATTGGAGCTTGTAGGCCTAGGATCTTCTTCATCAATGGATTCCTTTGCTTCTTAGAAGATGAATGGCAACGGCATGGAGAAGGAAGAGAGAGAGGAGATGCCACACTAAGGAGAAGATGAGTCTAGAAGAAGCTCACCACCATAGGAGGCCATGGATAAGAGCTTAGAGGAAAAAGGAGATGAATGAAGGGAGAGGAAGAGAAGATCACAAAATTTTATGCTCTAAAAGAGCTCTGAAATCTGAAGTTTAATTTTCAAATGATCAAAGTTCCAAAAAATGCACACACATGACCTCTATTTATAGCCTAAGTGTCCCACAAAATTAGAGGAAAATTTGAATTTCTATTCAAATTTTACATGAATTTGTGGAGCCAAATTTTGGAGCCAAAATTTCACTAATTATGATTAGTGAATTTTAGCTATGGTTCAGTCCACTAATCCAAGATCAAGTCCAAGATTCTCCACTAAGTGTGCTTAGGTGTCATGAGGCATGTAAAGCATGAAGGACATGCACTAAAGTGTGACTATATGATGTGACAATGGGGTGTAGCAAGCAAATGCTCACTTCCCCCTCTAAAATTTAATTGGATTGGATTGGGCTTCTCCCAATTCAATTAAATTTATTTCTCAACACACACATCAAATATTCACTTAATGCATGTGAAATTACAAAACTACCCCTAATACAAAAACTAGTCTAGGTGCCCTAAAATACCAGGGCTAAAAAATACTACATTTCAAGGGTACCCTACCTACATTATGGAGCCCTAAATACAAGGCCCAAAAATAATGAAATCTTAATCTAATATGTACAAAGATAAGTGGGCTCATACTTAGCCCATGGGCCCAAAATCTACCCTAAGGCTCATGAGAATCTTAGGGCCTTCTCTTGCATCTCTGGCCCAATCTTCTTGGAGTCTTCTATCCAATGCCCTTGGGAGGTAGGATTGCATCAGATGGTGTCGTCCTCTTGGGCCGAGAAGGGGCAGTGCTCCACGATGGGGCTAAGCTGATTGCACCATCGGAGTTGGCACAACTTAAAACTTAAAACTTATGCTTGTTACTTCCATTCTATTGAGAAAAACTTAAAACTTAGTTAGAGGAATGCATGTACTAGTAATGGGACAAAGGAGGGAGTGTTGTTCACTTGTTTGGGTTTATATATATGTGTGGACAGAGTGATGATGATGATTATACTTAAAGGTGCATGCAGCATAGAATTATATATAATTATAATTAATGGCTTGAAATGAATGAGATTAGGGACAAGGGGTACTTCCAAGAAACTGGGTTTATGTATAGTTGGTGTGTGCATGCCAACTAGGTTGGGGGGGGGGGGGGGCTCCCTACCATAAATACAATTTCGATTCACTCTTAGTCATGGCCACTACTATAGGAACTGCAATGCCACATTCACTGTGGTACTATATAGCACTTACAATTCCAACGAGGTGCATGAATGATATCATCTATGCCTCTTCACTTGGTTTTAATTTCCAACACAACAAAATAACTATTTTTGCTGAAAGTTCTGGGCTAACAACATGTTACTTTTCAGAGGTTTAGTTTGTTGAGCAGTGGAAGTTTGTATACTATATGCATTTTTGTTTATGATTGTTTTTAAATATATAAAATAGGAAATGAGTAGTTGTGAACGAAGGTGTGATTAAAATTTAAAGCTTTCTCATCTGTAACTTAGATATAGTTCTATTGTTGCCTTTCACTACAGTGAAACTGTTGTTTCCCAAGATTTTAATATTATTCTTTTCATTCTTGCTTAGTACTTATTTCTTTTGTTTCATGTGACAAATTAGGCAGACCCATGCCCTGAGATGAGATGTCTCGGGCAATACACCATAAATTAGTAGCAGTAAATATGGAATAATAAATTAAAGATGCAAAGATCATACTTGAATTGAAATATAAGTGGCCTAATTTTGTTTCAGTTCTAAACATAGCTTAGAGCCAAAATCTTTTTCCACTCCTAATTAAGTTGTTGTTTTTATATTTTCTAACATTTTAGTTATATTTATTTGGTCACAGGTTTTCTTTTGCTGACAAATTTCAAGAGTTTTGAAAGGTACTCTTAGTCACAATTGGCTAAGGAATTTCAATCATTAACCAGTTTCCTTTTCACCAGTGTAGGTAATTTCTAACACACATACTACTGTGAAGAAAATGTAATCGTTGTGCTGCAATTTCTCTACCAAATTTTGTAACACTGGAGTCATTCATAAATTCAGTGGTACATGTATTTATTCACAATCTACAAGGCTAAATTTAATCACTATAAACAAGAACAACAACAAAAAAAGAAGAAAAAAAAACATCATGCGTATTTTTGTCAACATGTGTTACTAGTGGTTCTTATTTCAAATTAAACAAAAAAATGTTTAAGATGTAATGTATCATATAGTGAAAGCATACAAACTGGTGAAGTCATTGCCACTAATACTAGTCAATAAAGTTGCTTTGTTTGGTAAGTAGTAAGCACAGAGTGAGTGATTGAGTGTGGTGGCCACAACTAATCAGTATTTTGTATCCTGTGCAATGTGATTGAGTGTAGTGGCCAGAACTAATTAGTAAGCAGATAGTGAGTGAGTCACTGAGTGCAACATAAATGAGTCTTTGGCTTTTTTACTAATGACTATTTTGTACCATGTGCAATGTGCTTCCTGCTATCAATGGCCTTCGAGTAATTTTTTAAGGTATCTCTCTTTAGAGTGGCTCCACAATCCAATCTCAATCTTTGTTCATTGGTAATTATTAATTGTAGATGCTAATTAGTCACTAGAGGGGTAGTTTCTAATGCATTTTTAATAAAGGATGTGTTCTAGTATTAAGATCATATTACTAATCAAAACATGTAGAAAGGTGTGTAATTGTTAGATCCTTATGCAATAAAGTGGCAATAAAATGCGTGCTACATAAGTTGCAGAGATGAAAACACATCTTTCTTAACTATATGCAGGCTGTTACTATCTACTCGGTGTAGATGGTAAGTTATAGCAAGCTAAGCTAACAAAACTGAAATAGGATCCAAGTGTAAAGCCCTACTTTTTCATACTTTTGGTAGGAACTAGTTAGTTAAGCCCAAATAGGACTATTGTAACATCGTATTTTGAGGTGTTAGTTTTATAAATTTTTGTAGCTTATTTGAGCATGTACTGAAATAGGCCTCATTCTGGCCAGATTGAAAGAAACTTAATGCTCAAATCATGGATAGTCAATGCCAGGAATTATTGGTGTTTGTCGAGTGCTACCTAATATTCATTATTCAACTAAGATTTATTTTTACCTGAAGTTTTTGTGTGTTTTTTCTTTGGTTGGTAAACTAGACTTGTTGTGGACTAAGATTTATTTGTTTAATCTAAAGATTGTTATTTAAAAGTAATATTATTCATCCTGAGATGTTTGTTCTTGCATTTGTGGTGTTTTGTGTCTTCTTGTGTAATTAAATGATATTTATTTCTTTATCGCAGGAGCCTTGCCTATTCTCCCAGATACAAATTTATAACAAGTATGTGCTTGAGTGGGAAAACAAGAGTGGTAAGGCCTGGGTCCGCTCTCTCCCTGAAGTCTTATCCTATCAAATTCATAAGAGGTCGTGGAGTATAGCCCTTGAGGTATGTCATCACCATGTTGTGCTTCAAAAGAAAATTACCCTTTCCTTTTCTTTTTTGTTTTACTTTTTCTCTCTCTTGTGTTTGTATAACTGCACTTGTTAATTGAATGCTTGAATTTTGATATTCTCATGCCTAATTAATTGAGGGTCTTTTGGTTGTGATGATATCATTTGGCTGTTACATTAGTATGTCACTACCACCTTCACCTTTTTTTAAGTTAAAAAATTATCCATAATGGTCATATACACCTATAGAGAGAGAAAGACAGAGAAGAGAAAATTGTTTTGGACTTCAGCTTAAGTGGATAAATCCAAGAGTGATGTAGGCCAGGGGTAGGACCCCACAAGTTACTAAAATTTAGTTCAAGAGTCTCAGTATAATTAATTAATTAATTAGTTATGGCGAACAATTGTTGTCCCATTCAGTTGGAGCCTAGGACACTGGATTAGTTGGACCCCGCAATGTCTAATTAATGATCGTGCATGTAACTTAGTGTTACCTATTGTTTCTTTCTTAATTATAATATAGCTAATTCTCCATGTTTTTCATCGAGTTTTTAGAACTTGGAAGGAATCTGAAGTACATTAAAGAGGGTACCTTAATGTTCTATTTTGTATCTAGATAATTAAATTAAGAATTGCTTATTATTTTTCTCAATTCATTACTTTTGTGGTTTCAATTCGTTAAACTTGTCCAGCTCAATTGACTGGGCTATGTGTTTGAGTTCTTATAAATCCTTTAATATCTATATTTGATTCTCGCGGATAAAAAAATAAATTCATTAGACTTGTCCATGTGTCATGGTCATTGAATTGCTCGTGTTAATGTGAAGTAATTTAATAGACTCTTAGGCCCTGGGACTATTGGCCTAGCCCAAATAGTTTATGTGTGTTCAGGCGAGAGTGCAACACAGCTAGTGTGCGGTGCGATTCGTGAGACGTGAGTTGCACCTCTCATAGGTAACTTCCCTTTTGCACTCTCTCTATTCGAAAATCTTAACTCCAGAGAGTTCTTTGTTAAAATGCAATTTCAAATTTAGTTGCTTAATTTCTACTGAATGAATCAATGTCTAATAAAACCCTTGGAATCTCAGCACGTGACAGTTTTTTTTTCCGATTTGTCGTCAATTTTTTTGTTTCTTCTCAATCTTTTTTCCCCTGTGAGAAAATCAAGGACTGTGCTGTTTAGTTGGATGTGCAATCCTTGAATGAACTATGGAGAAAATAAACAAAAACACTTGCTCTAGTTGAGAATGAGCATTTTGATAGAGCTATGTTGTGTGATGAAATTAAGAAGAATTATACGACGTGGATATGACATAGTGAATTGACAGACATGCAGAGTGGGTCCCAATCTGAACCGTTTAATGTAGAAATGGGAGATCTCTTGGAGGATATGATTCGTGACCTTGGACAAGAGTCTTTTCAGCAAGCACATGCCCCTATGTATGATACATTGCAAACTAATTCAAAGAAACCTTTGTATCTGGGGTGCAAGATTTCCTTGACGTTGTTGTCGGCGGTGTTAAGTCTGGTTAATGTGAAGGCCAGATATGAGTGGAGTGACAAAAGTTTTAGTTCGCTGCTTCAAGTAGTGCATGATAAGCTTCTAGGCAAAGAAGATACTATGTTCGATGGGTATGAAGTATTAGAAGATTCATGCTTGCCCGAATGATTGCATATTGTACAGACATGAATTTCAAGAAATGCCGAAATGCCCTAGGTGTGGGGTATCACGGTACAAAGTCAAGGATGATGAGGAGTGTAGTAGTGATGAAAACTCAAAGAAGGGCCCGCCAACGAAGGTGTTGTGGTATCTTCCCATCATTCCAAGGTTTAAGTGTCTATTTGCTAATGGAGACGACGTAAAAGACCCGACATGGCATGCAAATGGGAGAAACTGCGATGGAATGCTCCATCATCCGGCTGATTCCTCGTAGTGGAAGAAGATTCATTAATCATAGCCCTTTATTGAGTGATTCTTGCATAAATGTATCTTTAAATCTCTATACTTGAATGGAACCAACCAAAACAATTGATCAAGAGAACCAAATAAAGGAAGAAAGAATAGAAGAGCAAAGGCCAAAACAAAAACCAACTAGTATCAGCATCTATATATCCAAAATATCATGAATATAACATCACCAAGCCATTTTAGCCTACACAAATCTTATAATAATCCTATCATAATCATAATTTGAAGTGGGGATAATTGCAGGTACAGTTCTACAAATTCAACTTTGATTTTATTACATTCATCAACCAAGCAAGGTCAATGGTATCTCCACAGAAAGAAAAGAGCTACAAGTGAGATAGTTACCTTCTCTAACTAGCATAAGATTGCTTCAATGATGATTTGAGATATAGCACGTCACTACTGGAAAAAAGGCTTTTTACGACGGCTGTAACACATATTCAAAGACAGTTATGAACCGTCTTTGAAGCCAACGTCGTTAAAAGTCGACGATGGTTCCACAAAAAATCGTCTTAAAAAAGATACATTTCTAAGATGGTTTTTAAAAGAATCATCTTAGAATCATTTTTTAAAAAAAAATTAAAAAGTAGTGAAGATTCTAAGATGGTAATCTGAAAAACCGTCTTAGAAAGTAAAAATTTGAGGATTCTAAGACGGTTTTTATACCCTTCTAAGATGGATTTGTTTAGAACCGTCGTAGAATGTAATTTTTTTAAAAAAAATAAAATAATAAAAATATTATCATTAAAAAATTGAACATCTTACACCAGCAAGGACCTGATTAGAAATAATAAAGTAAATTGAACTAAACTTTTCATATAAGCTAAAATAAACTTATATACTTAATTTTTTATAAACATAGGCTAACAACAAAAAAGTGAAGATAAAATATATATAAATCAATAATTATATAATTTTTTCTGAATAGATAAAATGATTAGCACAATAAGTACATTATATATTAAGATAAGCATGTTGGTAATATATATACCTGGGTGATGTTGGTAAAGGTAAGCATGAGATTGAGTCTTTGAAGCCAACTCTATATACTTGGAGCATAGGTTGCAACACATTCCAGTTGAATGCTGAGAGGACCGATTCTGGGTCTCGTCCTCCAAGCCCGAAAAATTCCTACACCATAACTTTCTTTGATTAGTATAAATTATAAAATTTAATATTCAACTATATACTATCTTCTACTTTGATTAATTAGTTTACATGTGAACTCAATCATGAGAATTGATTTAGTCAATCTGAATTAAGTTTGTAAATTGTACAGTTTATAATATATATATATATTCATAAATATATTGAATTAAGTTTGTAAATTGTAAAGTTGATGTACATGTATGTATGTACAAGATTAACTAAGTCTTTAGTTTTTAAAGATTTTTTAAATTCATTTCTTAGTAAAAAAAATTGATTGGTCTAGTTTTTTTAATTTTTTCCTATTAAGATTGTTGGTTCTTGAACAAAAGTTTAAGCAGTCTTAATTTTTTTTAATTTGATTTTCATCTAAAAAAATCTGTTAAACAAATGAAAATAAAAGAATTCAAACTTCTCTTCATAAATTAAAAATCAAATTTTTAAAAAGTTATAGAGACTTTGACAGCAAAGTCTAACTTTTGTTCAGAAAAAAATCTTAACGGATAAAAATTTAAAAACTAAAAGCCTAACTAGCACTTATGTATATATAATTACCTCATGTCGCAACCTACCCTTTGGCGGGAGGGCGACGCGTGACTCGCGGGATGCGTGTTCCACGAAAGGAATACACGCGGAGTCGCCACCAACGGTTATTTGAGGAAAACGTCGAAAAACCGGAAAAGACGCGATCTACGAACTTTTAAGTGAAAGGTTCGGGAGTTGTATTTACGCACGGGGAAGGTATTAGCACCCCACACGTCCATCCCAAGGGACGGCAGCCTTTAATCGAATGTGCAAACATGACTTTGATTTTTATGTTCCCTTTTTATGTCTTTATATCCTTTATACCCTTTTTATATTTTTTTCTCTTTTTATGGTCGACAAGGGTGTTTCCCTTTGCTCCTACGTATTCCTCAATTGCGATGAGGAAATCAGACCTACGTAGTTCTTTCTTATGCGTGAATCAAGTGATTCTTTTTTACTTGAAAGGTGATCATTTTAAGGCGTTGGACCTTAAAAATGATCTATTTTACTTAGTAAGAAATTGAAATGATAAACTTTCAAAAACCTATTTTTGTGGACGAGCTTGACTAGGCAAGTTGATTTTAGCCTTAGTTTCACTTTAGTTATTAGTCAATTCGATTAAGAATGAGAAATCCCAAAGAGAAAACGTCCAATTGATTTTTTGCTTTATTTTACTAAAGGATATTTTATTATTTTTTATTTATATTTTTTTATTTACCTCTTTTTTTTTTGTTTCCGACGTGGTTGCGGCACGACCGATCGGTCGGAATTCATTTCAACCAAAGTTAACGGATAATACAATTCAAACGATCGGTGGAAATTTATTTTATTTTTAGGTTAAGCGAGAAATGACTTAAATAGAATGGCTTAAGCACGTCAAAAGGGGGTATAAAAAATAAATGAAACGAGAATAAAAAATACATGAAACAAAATGTGGACCACCACGGGTACATAGAATGAATCGAAAAGCTTGGTTTGAGGTACTTACCCGTTGAAGACTGAAGAATGATGAAGAATGAATGAAGAACGTCGAAGAACGGTCGAAAATCTTCACGAAATCACTCACGGAAACGTTACGGAAACGTTACGGAAGCGCCTCGGCTTGGATTTTCTACACGGAAACAATTTTCCTAAGCAAATTCGAAAGAGAGAGAAGTGCTTAAGGGGCTGAACCCTTTTCTACTTCACTTCTCCCCCTATTTATAGAAAATTGGGGGAGAAGCTTGCCACCTAGCTCGCCCAGGCGAGCAGGGTTGCTTCCTCCAGAAGCAACAGCCTTCTGGAGGAATCTTCTGGAGGGCCCAAGTGGGCCTGATTGCTATTTGCACCCCCATTTTTACTAAATACACCCCCTGCCTTTTTTTTTGGTGATTCTTTTTTTCGTAAAGTTACGGAAACTTACGAATTTCGTAACGATACTTGTTTTCTTTCCGTAATTTTACGGAACCTTGCGGATCACATAATCATCCCCTTTTTGACTTACGGAATGTTACGGAACCTCACTAATTGTGCAACGATGCTTCCATTTGATTTCCGGTGTGTCACGGAACCTTACGGATTGTGCATCAATATTTTCTTTTGATTTCCGGCATGTCCCGGAATTTCCCAAATTGCCTAATGATGGGTGCCAAGCACCTCACAAGGACCAAACAAAAGTTGCATGTCATCAAGCAAAGGTCCCCGGACGAAATTAGGGTATGACACCTCAATTCAAGGAAGTAACACCTGATAATGCTTTTTTCTATTGTTATAGTTTGATTAAAAAGTTCCACGTAGATGCTGAAAGTTCACTTTTGCAATTAATATGCAGAATTATAGCATGATTTTTCATGCAAAAAAACACCAATAAAGTTTAATCTAAGGATGAAAAACAAAGTTTACAATCCAAAGTAAAGTAAATTGTTTGGTTCCTCTTTCTAAAATCATGGTTTAAAATGCATGGGAAACTAAAAACATAAAACATACCAGTATTCATCATTAGAGCAGCAATGTAAGTTGTTTTACCACCAGGTGCAGCTCTGCAAAGGGCATAAACTTCTTCAGCAAAATAGAAGCTTTGCAAAAAAAAAAAAAAACATGTTCTATATTGCTACTCAAACCAATATGTCTTAGAATATGTAGCAAAAACTATTGCATATGATATGATAAGTATAATTTTAAGGAACTGTAAATTGCCACATGCACACTGCAAACATTAGCTTAGAGTTTGATGAGAAACTCATGTAATAGGCTCCCAATCACACTGCGAACAGATAGAAGTTCTCTCTAGCATTTGCATACAAAGGTCATTTTAATAAGCCATAGTCCATAGACAATGATTCATACTTACGCCATATCAACAACTCGTTCCTTCTCTTGAGGAGCCAAAGCCATAAAGGGCAAAAAAGAGCTTGCACTTTGTAGCTACAAACAGTGAAATAACTAGTAGTAAGTGCATCATAAAATATAAAATGAAATGCAATAGTAAATAGCCACCTACCGTGTAGAAACCAGCCATATACTCAGGAGTGGCACCAATAGGCACTTGAGAATCATACACCACAAGTCCAACCTGTGAATAAAAACAATATCATCCAGGTTTCTTATTAGATTGTTGCTAGTATTCATGATAACAACAACTACACATCAACAAAAAGTTTAAATAACAAAAAAGAAATAAAAGGACAAAAGAAAACTTAAGACATGAATCCTTTACCGTTGACCATTTGCTTAGAGGATCCAAATTTACTCCCCTATTTATCAAAACATCCGCCAAATCCCATCTGCGTGTCTGAATGAATGCAGAAGAAAAATTTAAACTCTTGGTGGGAAACATGAATAAATTCACATTAACTTATTAATCCAAAATGACAGAAAAGGACATGCGACCTTCAATGTATTAGTCCTCAGACATATAGGACGTGGCTTTTCAAAGGCTTCAATCAGTTCCATAAGTTCAACAACTGGAAACATTAGAGACAAAACAAAATACAAAGTTTTCATGCAAACCCTCCACTAGAGCAAGGTAAAAAAATGGACACAAAGGAGCAATAGCAATTGGGAAGAAATCAAAGTTCAAAATATTAGCAATAATAATAATGATCATACCAACCTCCACTAGAGCACCAATTAGGAACTCATTGTAGCCATAGTAGGTACATAAATCTTTCTTAAGCTGTTAAACATACTCTTTTCTGATTGACCCGTCTTGCCTGAAAGCCTTAAAATTTGAAAGAACATGAACAACTAGAGAAACAAACACATTTAAAACAATTACAACATCTTCTACAAAAGAGCCCAAGGAATGTTCATGACAACAGTCTAATAGTCAACAACAGAGTAAACATATTCTCTTTGGTTCTCCTCTGGAGATTGGAAAGATCAGGTGGGCGGAGAGCCTCCTCCTCAAGCTCCTAGCAGGAAGAAAAAACATTTTAGCACATATTCCAACAACCAATAATGTAAAAAAATAAAAGGATCAACTTTTGACCATGTTTAGATGAAACAACTTAACTAAGCCTTGTTTAACAAGAGCTCAACTTGAAAAAGAAGCTAATTTACAAAGCTAAAAAGAAAATATAATAGGATGTAACTCATTTTCATAAGCATGGCCAAAAAAACACATACTAAATGCTTACATGAAACTCTAAAATTCCAAAACAGCAAATAAACAATATAGAAGCTTTTCCAAAATTCAAGCACTCACATACTTACAAATAGCTTATTTTGCATTTAAAATATCTTTTTTATTAAAAAAAATACACTCATTACAAAAACACTGTCCAATGATTTAAGAAACTTAAAACAAGCCATAAAGCTCACACCGAAAAATGAAAAAAAAAATTGAAACCTCTTTGGTAGGCAATCTGAACTCATTAGACTCTTGGTTGATGTTGAGCTGCATTTCGGCATCCGTGTCCTCTTCCTCTTTCTCTTTCTCTTCATCAATAGCTCTCGACTTCTTTTCAGTATTACCATCATCCGAATCGTCATCCCTTGCTTGAGAAACACCAGCGTGGACGGTGGCAGCGGGAACCAACCGGAGGCGGAGCGGTGGCTCTACGCCGCGAACAAGCTCCTGAGCACACGTGACCTACACAGCGCGCTCCTTTGCAATCCGCGTGTGAGTCAGACCTGACCTACGAGACCTCGGAGCACCTCCTAACGGTGATCGACACGCTCATCGTCGGTGAGTCGCGGATCAATGACCACCACCGTGATTGGTAGAGGATCCTTCAAATCCTTCGCTACACCACCAACATGGACCACATTGGTGCCCAGTATCGCCGCCTCGTGCTCCTCCTCGACCCTCACCACAACATGTACACCTTCGCCAGCCACGCCTTCTCCCTCATCAACGATGCCTAGTCCGTGCTCTCCATTCCCGCCAAGAAAGCCATGTACGACTGCGAGCTTCACTTGTTCACCACTCCGATGCCGCAACATTATTCTCTTCCCCCGCAGCCTCAACCCACACCGAGGCGGAACCCTAGATCCAGGGATGGTTAAAGTCGGGGTGGTGGTCACCCTATACGAAGATCATGGTTTCGGTGCGGAGAGGTGCAGCAAGAAAGAACTCGCGCGACATTTTGGGAACCCTAGAGCTAAGAATACAGAAAAACCTATTAAAAAAAGAGAATATAAATAAAGTGGGAGCAATATATTAAAAAAAGAGAAAAACATTCTAAGACGGTTCTTGATGAACCGTTGTCATTCCGCTGTCGTAAAAAATGCTTTTTCTAGTAGTGCATACTCCGTAAGAGCAAATGAAAATTTTGATGATTAGTGTTAATTTATGCATGTAAAGAGAATAAGGAAGTTGTTGATAAAAGAAGAAAGTAAGAAGAACTAGCTTCCTCAATGTCAACGTTGTGTATTGAAGGACCACTGCCTAATTAAAAAGTATATTGATTTATACGTATAAACTAATACGCATTTTTATAATTTTATGATAGAACCATTTAATAATTTAATAATAATATGTTAGGAATTATTTATGGTGATCTCAACAAATGTTTATTGTCAGTGTTATCCATATACATTCACGTCGTTGGAAACAACCAGAATTAATCAAGTTTTCAGCAAGATAGTTGAAAGAAGACCGCCTTAATTATCAATAATTAAAATTCAATAGAGATGTTTTAACTTACCTTTCAATTAATGTATTTTTCATTAGGTTTACAAATATACTTAGCTGACTTTGTTAATGAATATCTATAGTTATTTATAAGTTATTTTGTGTTTTTATTACATTGGGTTTATTTATCCAATGTTTTCTAAGATAAACTTCGTGTCCAATGTGTTACTTAATGAATTTTGTCCAAAGTTTTTGAGAAAATCTAGCATCTAATGTCCTACGGTGTATCTTGTCCGACGGGATAAGGAAAACTTATACTTCAATTTATATTTATCCTAAGTTTTCCTTCATCCAAACACGAAAGGTGAACGTATACTATGTTCCATGATGATTGTTCAAAAAGTTTTATCTATTTTTTTTGTTCCCTCATCTTTCTCAAATATTTCATTATTTGAATTTCGAGTGTGTATATTAAGGTAGTACTAGGGGTGGGTAAACGGGCTGGCTCGTCCTGCGTAAGACCCACCCGCATAAGCTTGCATTGGCAGTGGATTGGGCCAGCCTGCCTCGCACTCTTATACGAATTTAAAATATTGGTCCGCCCCCGCCCCGCCAACCCAGCGGGCCAAACGGACTGGTCTGCGGGCTTATTTTTTTATAAAAAATATAATTTTAAAATAAATATATATTTTCTCTTAAAAAAATAGCCAATTACACTCAATTATATATATATTTTTTAAATTTTTTTAATAAATGTCTAACAAATACTTAATTACTAAAGTTTTAACACAACCAAATAATTTTTCAACATAAATGCAAAGAAATTTTGGACTGGGCTTTTAAGATTAATTGGGTTTGGGTTGAGTTTAACTGGTGGTTGCGGGTTTGTGGGCCAACCTGCGGACCCCACAGGCCAAACCCACATAGCTCGCGGATTATGCGGTGCAGGCCTAAAATTCTATATAGCCCTGGATTTTTTTTTAAAATTGGTCCATAACCCATGCGGACCGATCTATGGACCTGAGCTCGCTTACCCACCCCTAGGTAGTACAAGGCACAATCTGAATATACTCTACAAAGTGTTTTTTGTACAAGTAGTGAAAAAAAGGTGAATGCTTGCTTAGAAAAAGGACAATACCTTTTGTCTTTCTCTCCCCACCACAAGCCGACACATAGCAAGCATACATATGTTGTGTCTAAATAGAAAACTAGAAGGCTCTCACTCTCAGAGTGGTGTCTTCCATTGAAGCCTATATATACAAGATTGAAACTTTAAAGAAGATGGTTGATATTAACAAACTGCAGAAAAATTCAATAGAACAATGACTCTTAGAAAAGCTCTCATATTTAGACAATACTCTTTGATACAGAAAGGTCCACATTTTGCTTAGCAGAGTTAGATTATTTGTGTTGTAATTGCTTGTCTTCAGTTTGTGAGTTGATTTTATTGTAAATCTTCAAACAATTCTATTTGAGAAAGCTCATAATTTCCTGGTGAGTAATGAATACTTGAGTTGGCTTACAATCTCAACATGAGATTGTGTTAGTGTCAAAATTGGCCTAGAGAATATTGTTGTAGGTTAGAAGTAGCAGAGAAAGAATACTTGGTGTAATCAGTTATAGATTTGTGAAACCTTTCTCCGATCAAAGGAGAACAGGACATTGCTCATATTAAAAGAACCAATATAAAACAAGTGTTTTTATTCTTGTGCTAACGTTCTTTTTTTGTCCACTCACGTTTACATCTTTGGACAAAACGATTTTGAACCCGTTTTCTAAAGTTATATTTGTGAACTGATTTCAAAAAAGTTTTTAAGTTCAATTTTCACAAACACATATTTTATCCTCCCTTCTAGTGTATTCCATTTATTTCAATAACTTTATATATCATTTTTAAAGGAATGCAACCTAAACCATGACACCCCAAAATAAATAACAATATTATAGAAAGTCCCCATATTCATCTATATTGTTAAAACCTTCCACTAATCAGAACCCTTCGTATGTAGTTTTTTCTAAGACCTCGATAAACAACTCAACTACTTTCAGGATCATTGGTTGTCCCCACAAATCAACACAAGAATTTTTATTGTGCTTTGTCTTCACTCACACACTTTTTAGGAAACTTCCCAAAAGAGCACCCATCTCATAATTGATCCAAGCCAAGCATGCTTAACTATGAAGTTCTTAAGTGATGGGCTACTGAAAAGTAGATGCATCTTGTTGGTATAAGTTATACCAATTAATTCCTTTAAGTCATCCTCAACTATATAGTTTCATACCTGCATAACATCTAGATCCCTCTCATTCCAGTGTGATTCATCTAGGTGTTACATGTCCACTAGCTTCCGCCTAGATCCCCGAGTTACACCATATTAGGAGAGATGTTTACTCTAATATCGTTTGTAATGCCCTTGATTGTTAATGTCTCAATGGTTTACACTCTATGGTATTTCACTCGGTGACACTTCACTCAATATTCTTGTTTATCAGAACCCTCCACCAATTAAAACCCTTCATAGGTAACCATTTCAAGATCTCAACAACCAGCCCAACTGCATTCAAGATTATTGATTGTTCCCATAAACAACACGAGACTTTTCAGCATGCTTGGTCCTCACTCACACGCTTTCTAGGAAACTTCCTAAAAGACCACTCATCCTATAATTGCTTCATGTCAAACACGCATAACTATGGATGGTTTTGAGAAAAATTAAACTAATTATTGTATTTTTGGTTTATGTACCCAATCATACTCATTCCCTTCCAATTTCATATAACACACCCTCTCATGCATATAGTATTCAATTTTGCCTCTTAGACACAAATAATATTGGGTTTCGAGCCAAAAACTAATTGTTGTAGCTTACTTTTGTTGACCCTTCCTCCTAACCCCTTTTATGTTGCATGTTATAAACTCTATGAACATACTACTTAGTTCCCTACCTTGCCAACATTCATGAACTCTTCATTGCCCTTGTCCTTAATCTCTCCTGCCTCCACATATCTATCTTCCTCTTTGCGTGAACTAATTTTGACCGCATAACTATACTGCATGGTTCTAAATTGCAGTTGCGGTTACAATTGTAGTTGTAGTTGCGCCCATTGCAATTGCTCCAAGGTAGAATATTGCAGTTGTTATGGTGTAAAATTATTATATTCTTGCAATTTATTGATATATGCAGAATATTGCAGTTTATAATTATTATAGTTATTGGTATATCTTTTATTTATAAGATAATATATATAACTTTTAAGTTATAGTAAGATTTGGTATCACCCAACATCCCATATGGCCACACCCATTTGACCATTTTTTATTTTTTAACCATTGGATGGATCATCAAAACTTTAAAAGGCTTCTGGTAGAAAGTTGGAATGCAAATTGCCCACAAGGATGGAAAATTTCCAAATTTAATGAAAAACTAAAGAGTATGAAACTAAGTCTAAAATTGTTGAGTAAAGAGACTTATGATGCTTTGGAGTGTAATGTTCAAAGTAAGGTGAACGAGTTGTTTGTCGGCATTGTTTGTTGGCATGTGACCTCCGTTTGACCATTTCAAAATGTTTAATACCCGTTGCCATGGAATCCGTAGAGTTCTGGGACGTTTCGGAAAGAAAACAGTCAAAAACACAAAAGCAGGGGGTGAACTTATCAAACACGGGGGGGGGGGGGGGTAACACTCAAGAAACCTCATACAAAACATTCTAGAAGGGGGGTGAACTTATCAATTATGGGTTACATTCAGGAATCTTTCTCACTTTCTCAAGAAGCCTCTGGGCGGCAACCACCTCTATTTTGTTAAAAAAATGGCATCCGGGGTTTCCGTAATGCTTCCGTAAAATTTCCGAAAACCTTAAGCTAGCATATTTCACTTAATATTGGTGAAAGCGAATAGAAAAAAGAGGAAAATCAAGTTCGAAACGCTCCCGTAAGACTTCTATAACTTTTTCGTAAAGTACAAAAAAGGGGGGTGAATTTAGTAATTAGGGTGCGCTCAGAAATCTTCCTCAAGAAGCCTCTGGGCGGCAAGCACCTCCCCATTTCTCCTATAAATAGGGGGAGGAGGCTGAGTTTCAAGGATCCTGGACCCTTATGCTATGCATTTCACCTGTTTTGGGTGAAAAAACTTGTTTCCGTGAAGAAAATTCAAGCCAAGGTGCTTCCGTAACACTTCCGAGACGTTTCCGTGAGCAAATTCGTGAAGATTTTCCGTCGTTCTTCACCGTTCTTCGTCTGTTCTTCATTCGTTCTTCAGTCTTCAACCGGTAAGTGTTTGAATCCGAGACTTTCAATTCATTTCTTGTTTTGTTTGTTTTCATCTTCATCTCGTTCACTTTCGATTTTCTTTTATTCCGCTTTTAACGAGCTTTTTACCGTTTATTTAAGCCATTATCTCTCCTAATAATTGATAAAATGAATTTCAACCAATCATTTGTGTTGTAATATCGTTTAATCACTATTAAAATAAAATCCAACCGATTATTCACGTTGTAACTTCAATTAAATCAAAAAAGCAAAATAATAATAAAATAATAAAAATATCTAGAAAAAAATAATAATAAAATAATAAAAAAAATCAATCGGACATTTTTCTTTGAAAGTTTCCTTGAATGAATTGACTGATAATCAAAGTGAAACTAAGGCTAAAATCAACTCACAAACCAAGCTTTGTCTGCAAAAGTCACTCAAAACCGTTTTAAGATCCAACGCCTTAAAACAGTCCTCTTTGCTTTTATTGGTTAAAATGGACCATTCAAAGCATAAAATCAACACATAACTTTATTGCTTTTGCAAGAACTACGTAGGTCTGATTTCCTCATCACAATTAAGGATACGTAGGAGCAAAAGTCCCGCTTTTGTCGACCACCCCAAGAGATCGTTAATGGTCCAACGCCTTAACATTTCTCTCCTTTCAAAAACCAAGAGATTGTTAATGGTCCAACGCCTTAACGTTTCTCTCCTTTCAAAACCAAGAGATCGTTAATGGTCCAACGCCTTAACATTTCTCTCCTTTTCAAAAATCAAAAGATCGTTTAAAGGTCCAATGCCTTAAACGACTTTTGTTCGGTTAAAATATATCTTGCGGAAAAAGATAAAAACAGTTTAACCAACGTTTAGTTCTGAAAGAACTACGTAGGTCTGATTTCCTCATCGCAATTGAGGATACGTAGGAGCGAGGGAAACACCCTTGTCGACCACAAAAAGATAAAAAAATATAAAATGACCCATAAAAAGCCTAAAAACATAAAAAAAGGGAAAATACATAAATTTGAAGTCATACCTTACACATTTGATTAAAGGTTGTTGTCCTTTGTGACGGATGCGTGGGGTGCTAATACATTACTCGTGCATAAAAACAACTCCCGAACCTTTCACACTTAAATTTCATAGACCAAACGTTCCGGTTTTTCCGACGTTTTCCCCAAATAAAAGTTGGTGGCGACTCCGCACGCCTTTCTCCCTTGGAAGACGCACCCGTGAGCCCTCCGTCGTCCTCCCGCCGAAGGGTAGGTTGCGACAGGAAGTTGCACAATATTATATCAAAGCTTCAAGCTTCTATGATAAAAAAGGTTCTCCCTTCTGTTATTTATCCTAACCAATATGCTTTTCTTCTAGGACGCCAGATCTTAGATTGGAGCTCTGATAGCAAATGAGCTTGTCAATTGGGCCAAGAGGAACAATAAAGGTTATTTTATGTTCAAGGTGGAATTCCAATGAGCATATGGTTCAATATGTTGGGTCTTTTTAGACTACATGCTAAATAGGCTTCATTTTGATGCAAAATGGAGGGCATGGATCAAGGCATGTATTAAATGCACTAGAATTTCTATTCTCGTGAATGGTAGCCCAATCATAGAGGTGGGAACACAAAAGGGGATTAAACAAGGGGACCCCTTGGCTGCATTTCTCTTCCTGATAATTTGTAGAGGGACTATCAGATTTGTTTAGAAGTGTGGTTATCAAAGGTTTTATTTGTGGTGTAACCATTGGCATGGAAGTTTTTGTCTCTCTACTCCAATACGCCGATGACTGCATTGTGCTTGGAGAGGCCAATTTTGAGAACCTCTGGACCATCAAGACCATTTTTAGAAGCTATGAACTAATATGGGGCCTCAAGATGAACCTTTTTAAAAGCAACATTTATGGGGTCAATGTTTAAAGCTCCTTCATCTTTGCAGCAAAGGCTTTTCTGAATTGCAGAATAAGTAGACTACCTTTTAGTTTTCTTGGACTCCACATAGGCTCAAGCCTGAGAAGATGCTCGACGTGGGATCTGATTATTGCTTCCTTTAAGAAGATATTGACTGTTTGGAAAGAAAAACACTTATAATTGGAGAAAAGATGGTTCTTATAAATTTGATGCTCAATAGTTTACCACTTTATTCTTCTCCTTTTTGGGGCTCCCAAGAAAGTGTTGCAAATGTTGACATCCTTCTAATGAAACTTTTTATTGAATGACAATGAGGACTCTCGTAAAATCTGTTGGATTAGTTGGGATGTTGTCTATCGATCGAAATCTGATGGAGGTCTTGGGATAAAAAACTTGGAACTCTTTAATATTAGTCTACTAGGTGAATGGAAATGGAAATTCATTAATGACAAGCATTTCATGTGGCATAAATTATTGGAGTTCAGGTATGGCAGTATATCATATGTGGAGAATGCAGATTGTGACTTATGCTTCAATATATAACAGATATAATTTATGTCACCGAGGCACATCGAGGTTGGTTTCATGACCCTATACAAAGGAAGGTGGGTTATAGGGGCTCAATGAGATTTTGGCTGAACAAATAGCCTAAGGGTGAGACTTTAAAAGAAGCCTATGCGAGGTTGTTCCAAGTGGTTGATAACGAGCATGCCCTAGTGGCATAGGTTGCTTCAGGCTCTAATCATTATCTATCCTAGAAATAGGAGTGGAGACTGTAACACCGGGATCTTCATAATGTTTGATTAAGTGTATTAATTATAATGCAAGAGCAATTAAATTTCATTGAAGTGTCTATAATTAATTAATTATGAGGTGATGGTTTGTGATGTTTGCATATATGGTTATGATTATGTATGCAAAAATCTTATTTTAGGTGTGCATAGTAAGTTTTAAAGTGTTTGGGCTGAGGTGTGTTGACCTTAAGAGATGAGAACATAGTGGTTGATCTTAGGAAGTGATAGGGTGTGAATAGAAAGAAGAAGAATAGTCATATACTTAGTTTTATTGACCCCAAACTGAACCACAACATAGAAAACTCTTATTTCACTCGTTTCTTTTCCAAGACAACCCACAATTAGAGAGTGTGAGACCTTGTTGTTGAGCTTCTTTTTTGAATTTGAACTGATTTCATAGGTAAGAGACCCTCCTCTTTCCCCTCTCATCCTCCATTTTTGTTTTCTTCCATGGTCACTTTTCAAAGCTTCATAAAAGTGTTCTCTTTCAAGGTTTTGATGTGTTTTGTGTTGGCTTTTGGGGTTTGGGTGGTGTGGATGATTTAGTATAGTTGTAGGTGTTAGGGAAAGCTTGCATCTTGGACCCAAGGTTTCCTCATTTCCTTCCTTTCTTCATCATCTTAAAGCAAGTTCATTGAGTTTGATAGATAAGAGAAGCTTTACTTTGATCGAATTCTTTGTTTGAGTGGATGATGCTTGAAATGATGTTTTTGGGTGTGGAATGATTTGTATGTATGCTATATGATATGTGTAATTTGATTTGGGTTTGGTTTAGAAGCCATTTGAGATCGTAATCAAGAATCTGAGGTTCTGTAAACATTTGCGCTTAAGCCAAGAGTGATTTTTGCTTAAGTAAAAATGTGTGTCAAGAAAATATGGTTGTTGGATTTCAGGCTTAAGCGTGAGTACCTATCAAGTTTCTTTTGGTGTTTTTCAATTGAAATTCAATCTTAAATGCTTCTTGAGGTGTATATGAACCTTAAATTGAATGAACGGAGTTTATATATTTTGTTATTCTCATGTAATTCACATTCATATAATGATATTGGTGTTTGATTATGAGAACTTGTCTTATGAAAAGTCTCATGATGTTTAGATGAACTATGTGAGAGTTCATGATTGGTGAGAATGATATGAATGGTGAATTGAATTTTTGATGAAGTGAATTATATTAATGATGAGATATTTATGTTAATTGATAATGTCTTGAGTTGTGTTGCTCAATTTCTTGATAATGATTTGAACATCTTTTGATGAGGTGAACGTGGTGAAGTTGATAAGATGATGATAATTGACAATAATCTTGCCTTGTAACCATCCATATGTGATGGAAGGATTGGTTATGGCCTTTGGGAAGGTTTTTTTTTTAAAAAAATGAAAATGATATACTTGGAAGGGTAAGTTCCACACTGAAATTCCATGTCACCAAAGCGACCTGGGGGTCTCGCCTAGTAAAGTATCTTCCCAAGTAACTCCCCTAGGTTTTGACTTCAAATGGCCTGTCGAAATGGTGAGAACTACTTCCCAAGAGGTTTAGTGACTTTTCAGTGTATATGAGATGAATTGTTATTGATGGTAAAACTTGGATCCTTAAGACTAACCATGAGTGAGATGGTGGATACGAAGGAGTTGTATCTTAAACCTTAAGGAATCCTAGTTTTGTTGTTATTGTTGTGAGTAGGCATGTAAGTTGGGGATGCTTGGTGGGCCCTCAACCTAGTGCTAGAGGTTGTCGGTGATGGCTAATGGGAATGGACCTATAGAATGGATGAATGGGTGAATTCCTAGATAGATTAAGGTCTTTGCAAGCCTTACCAAGGTAAGCCACTACCTACGCTCATCCATTTTCAATAAAACTACACTTCCTCCGTAGGGTTAATTTAAGTCACCCTAAATGTTCAAGGTGTGGCTATGTTAAGGGATGTACTTGGTTTAGTCGCTCAAAAGGAGAAATCTCCATGGAGTTGAGTCTGTCTTTGGTGTCAATGATTGATGGATTGATGATGATAATGTTTGATGGATGAATCATGGTGATAATGATTGATTGACTAATGATGATGATGGTGTATGATGATTTAATCTTGATGTAATGGTTGATGAACTAGTAATTATTATGAGATGCTCTGTTATATGAAATTCTAAGATTTATGTCTTAAGTATGATTTCCAAATATTATGTTTTATATGTATATGATGGTGCTTGTTTATGCTTTAGCTGTTGGAATATTGTTTACGTCGTTGTACGTGTGGTTTGTGCCTGTGGTGATCCCATATTTGATGTACATAGGATTAGATAGCTAGGAGGTGGCCTCGTACCTTTGGAGACTTAGTGCACATGCGTACCGGGATGTGAAGATGCGTCTTTTTTGTTGTTTCTTTCTTAGCGTCTTGTATAGTGTTGACATGCTCAAAGTCTAAGAAGTTTACCTTTATAGAGTTATATATATGTTTATATACATGTTCTGAGGAGTTATGAATTGCTTTGATGTTGTATAAGTTTATGTTATGATGGAGTTCCATAAGGCACATAGCTATTCAGTTGTACAACTATGAGCCTTGGTGTTATATATGTTTTATCTTTGTGTCATGCTTCTTAACTTTGGCCTTGAAATGTGAAAAGTTGATGAGGATTTTCATAAGTAGATTAATCGAAGAGTTTAAAATAAATTTAAATGAAGTATTTTGCTTGAAACAGTTCATAGTTCCATGTAACAACGACAAGTCATTACAAAGACGCCTTTTTTACGTCTAGGATGAGGATATGTTTGCAAATCTTTTTATGGGGCTGTAGAATATTTCACTGAAAAATTTTGAGGATGATTGGTAGGTGTGGAAACCATATGCAGATGGCTTCTTAGTAGGATTAACATATGAAGCAATCTATAAGATAATTCTAGATGGTTCCTCTCTTGCTCCCGTGTTTAAGCATTTATGGTAGTGATATCCCATCAAAAGTACTAGCTTTTTCATGGAGACTTCTCCTTGATCATTTGCCAACACGCATTCAACTATTTCACTAGGGAGTAAATTTATTAAATTCCAACCATATGTGTGCTTTCTATAATGAAAACCCAGAGGATCGAGACTACCTCTTTTTGCATTTTTAATTGACATCTCAAATGTGGTATGCCATCTTTGTTTGGCTAGGTATATCAGCAACTATTCCTCAAGATGGCCAGCGTTTGTTTGATCTATTGAGTGAGTGGATGACAAGGAAAAAAGCTAGGAAGCTAAGGCATATGTTTTGGCACGTCTCGACTTAGTGCATATGGAACCTCTATAACAGGTTGTTTTTTAGAAATGAGGAAACTGATGTTTTGGGTTGTATAACATTCATTAAATGTATTTTGTGGCAATGGCTGATCTATAAACCATGATTGAAACCAAGGATTTTTTTTCTCATCTTGGTGCTCAAGCTATTTAGCTTGCATCAAAGATAATTTAGGATAATAGGAGGCTCATGATTTGTACCCATCTTGGGGTTGCACTACAAAAAAAAAATGTTTTTTTGGCAGTTTTTTTGTGGCGGTCTCAATAAACCGCCACAAATGTTATAATTTTTTACAAAAAAGCTAACAACCTCCACCAACTTATATTACGCATGTCACTTAACAGTAATAGAGTAATAAATTTACCAGTCACCTATTTAAAAAATTTAATTATAATTTTTTAATTTTAGTTCATCAGGCTTTACAATATATTATTATTTTTTTTAAATTGCAACTCAATAGTGTAGACCCTTTGCCGCAACAAAATACCATCACCCAAACTCCAGCTCTCATTTAGGAAAGTTCTTCATAGCGCCAAAACATGGTGGATTCTCAATCTCCTATGAAGTCTTGCTAGGGTCTTGCATTTTCAATTTAGGGTTCATCACTCTTTTCTATTCTCAATGCAATTTACAAACTCTAATATAGTTTTGTGCCCAAAATGCTCATATTCTTTTTCTAACGGATCTGGAATCATTGACGCAACACTTTTCCTCACAAATCTGGAAGTGTTCACGCAACTCTCACTTTCTCTCTCTCTCTCTCTCTCTCTCTCTCTCTCTCTCTCTCTCGCTCGCTCGCTCGCTCATGCGCGCTAGGATCTAGTAGTGTTCTTGAACTCTATTTTGTTTCATCGTGTTCTATTGCATAGTCTTTTATCTCTGTTTTGTTAAGACATGTTTTCCTGGCAGTATCAATAAAGAGACTTGTCTTCCTTTCCTATTCTACATTATGATGTTTAGGGTCCTAATCACATGCCTTCTATAATTTAACATTATTGTTTTTGCACTATTCATCTTAATTAGCAGTTCGCATGCCGCTGCTATTTTCTCTCATAAATCATTATTATCATTAGTTTGGCGAGCCTACATTGTTGTCTACCATGTATTTTGTTTAAAGTTTAATGCTTCTTAATTAATCAGTTAATTTGCAAAAAGTTTGGTTTTCAATGAATGATATTGTGGTCTTTGTATGGCTATGCGAGAAATTGTACAGTAATGGAAGAAAATTTATGAGGATTGTGGAATTTGAAGTTTATACCATACTTATGAATTAGAATACATATGGTGTAAACATATAACACACATGCTAACATTTAGCAGAAAAAGAAATACACATTTTTATTTAGTATATGTTGTAGGAATATCAGAACAGAGACTTGGAATTCATATTTGATTATTTATTTTAAAATACATATTGTTTCATATAATTAAATATGTCCATTTCCAGAATAGTCTATTTTGGAAAACTTGTATGTTCTAACTTTTAAATATTAATCATATAAATTTATTTTTCAAGTTGCTTCATTTCTAGTGGCCAAGTAATATATTAAAATATTTGTAATCATCAAAATTTCTAAAAATTTGTGAACTTGTAAGGAAAATTGAAAAGCTGACTAGTCTATTTGAGAAATGATACTAATTGAATGTGTAATCCAGTGTATTGTAGCTAACCTACAGACCTAGTTTCATACCCTAATTTCGTTTGGGGACTATCGTTCATTGATCTTTTGATCCTTGCTAGTCGACTTATGGTGTTGAATGTCAATTACAGTGCGAAACAGATGATCATTCAGTGTTTTGACCAAGAATGCAAAAAATACCAAAAAAAAAGGGGACAAAAGGGTCTTTTTCTTGGTTTTCCTAGAGCCTACCTCGCCCAGGCTAGCCTCTAGCTCGCCTGGGCCACTAAATAGCTTTATAGTGAAGAAACCAACTCGTCTGGGTGAGCTCATTGCTTTAGCACTAAGTTTCAGCTCGCCTGGGCGAGTTGCAACTGCCCCAAAGTGGTCCTTTGCCTATAAATAGGCATCCTAGGGGTGTTTTAAAGGGGTTCTAAGGGTCAGAAGTGGAGAGAATTGAGAGAAGAGAGAAAGAAAAAGAAGAAAGAAGAGGAAACGAAACCAAGGCGCTACCGAATCGCAACCGTGATCATTCCCTATGTCTTTTTCTTGTACTGTGTTCTTCGTGCAACCGTCGATTAGTTTTTATTTTGAGGATTGAATGTGATATATGTACCCTTAGGGGTCCCCCTTGTTATTATGTGCACATCCATCTTCTCCATCTATCATCAGCAATCCAGTTTTCCTTTGTAAAGTTCAATCTTAACTGATCACTAGTGTTGTAAAGTTGTCTTTAAAGAGATTGAAAATTAATAAACAAAACCAAGATAAAACTAACTCATAATTAATTTATTTTTATCAAATATCACTTCAGATCATTTCAAGGTCCAATGCCTTAACGACTCTCTCCGCTTTTCAAATTTAAAAGATCGTTTCAAGGTCCAACGCCTTAACGATTCTCTTTGCTTTTCAAAGTTCAAAACATAGTTTTCCTTAAACGACTTTTTGTTTGCAATTAAAATGAGTCTTTCAAAAACATAAAAATCAATTTAACACACAAACATTCAAATTTAAAGAACTATGTAGGTCTGAATTCCTCATTGCACCTGAGGATACGTAGGAGCAAGGGCAACCCCTTTGTTGATCCCAAAAAATAAAAATATAAAAAGGGAAAATAAATAATATTGAAATCACATTTTTGCACACTCGATTAAAGGCTTTCGTCCCTTGTGACAGGAGCGTGGGGTGCTAATACCTTCCCTATGCGTAAACAACTCTTGAACCCTTATTTTCAAAATTCGCAGACCATCTTTTTGGTTTTTCTAACATTTTTCTCGAATAAACGTTGGTGGTGACTCCGCTTGTTTTCTCCCTTGGAGACGAACGTGCTTTGGCTTATCTATTTTGCTTTCGTCTTCCCGTCATGAGGTAGATTGCAACAGATGGCAATTCCACTGGGGACTTTGTTAGAGAGTTAAGCCATTCAATCAGTGTGCAATGTTTTATCATGACTTCTTCTTTATTTATGCTCCCTCTTCTCTTTTATTTTTTGTTTTGTCCATATTTGTGTATAAACTTTGCTATGTTATTGTGTTTGGTGTGTGTCTGTCTATCTATTACATTCGTAGTTAGAAATATTTTTGTTCTATGCACATATGGCACCTACACCTTTGCACACACGTTTAGATATTAGGCCCTATACTCGGGTCTATGTGAGCCATAAGGAGTGGAGGTCGATCTGTGGCCATGCTGGGTTTTCGACTCACTTAATAACAGTGAAGCCTCATCTAGAGTTTTCCTCTTTTGATGATGCATTGTCGCTGATAATCCCTATCGCCACAATGTATTCCCTTGTTATGTGCACATCCATCTTCTCCATGTATCATCGACAATCTCAATTTCCTTTGTAAAGTTCAATCTTAATCGATCACTAGTGTTGTAAAGTTGTCTTTAAAGAGATTGAAAGTTAATAAACAAAACCAAGATAAAACCAACTCATAACTAATTTCTTTTTATCAAATATCACTTGAGATCGTTTCAAGGTCCAATGCCTTAACGACTCTCTCCGCTTTTCAAATTTAAAAGATCGTTCAAGGTCCAACGCCTTAACGATTCTCTCCGCTTTTCAAAGTTTAAAATATCATTTTCCTTAAAGGACTTTTTGTTCGCAACTAAAATGAATCTTTCAAAAACATAAAAATCAATTTAACACACAAACATTCAAACTTAAAGAACTAGGTAGGTCTGAATTCCACATCGCACCTGAGGATACGTAGGAGCAAGGGTAGCCCCTTTGTCGATCCCAAAAAATAAAAAAAATATAAAAAGGGAAAATAAATAATATTGAAATCATGTTTTCGCACACTCGATTAAAGGCTGTCGTCCCTTGTGGTGGACGCGTGGGGTGCTAATACCTTCCCTATACGTAAACAACTCCCGAACCCTTATTTTCAAAATTCACAGACCTTATTTTGGTTTTTCTAACGTTTTTCTTGAATAAACGTTGGTGGCGACTCCCACGTGTTTTCCTTTTTGGAAAACGCTCCTTTGGCTTTTTGCCCGCACTCCCGTCGTAGGGTAGGTTGCGACACCAAGGAATTATAGAGCTTCAGCCAACTAATTGTAAAAAAAAAAGTATATTGCAGCTCTTTATTGAATGGGCTCGATCAGTGATCCCTGCTAATTGTAAATTTTAGAAAGACTTTGACTAAGAATGTTTAATCAATTTTTTTCCTTCTCATGGTTTTTTTTTTTTGTGTGCTTAGAGTATCTAGTGGTATAGCTGAGAATTTGGTTAGAGACTAACCTGTCGAGGTGGAACTCCTTCTAAAGAGTGAACTTGCACTACTACAAAAAAATACCTTTAACATCGGTTGGTTTTGTATAAAACCGATGTTTACAAAAATGTGGTGACATAATTGTAAATAAAATAATTTGGTTAACATTGATTTACTAAGAAACCGATGTTAACGTGGTCATATTAACATCGATTTTTCAGAAAACCGATGTTAGCGATTTTATGTTAACATCGGTTTATATGAAAATTGACGTTGTTTTTGGCATATATATAAATGAATTTGGCCCTCTTTCTCCTGCCCACTCAATTTCCTCACTCTTACCCTCACCTTGTGACTTCCATGGTGTATTCTCCTCCGTCTTAGCTCCTCCCGGCCACTCTCAAGTCCCGACCACTCTTCATGGCGTTGCAAGTCGCTTTCGCACTCCGTCTCATTCTCCTCCGTCTCAACAGTCATAGTCTCACTCCCAACCATTCTTGCATCCTCTCTTACTCCCATTTGTGGTCACTATTGCTCTCGGTGGCCACTCTCCTCGATGAGATATGTGTTTCTAGTACCATTTGCCTCCCTTTTTGACCTTTGCGTTTACGGTTTGCATTGTTGGTGTTTGCTTGAGGAATGTATTCGTTTGATGTTCAATGAATGACACTAAATTGTTAGATTGTTGTGATTGATGATGTTTGTGGGTTGAAAGCTTTTGTTTTATTTTTGTTGCCCGCAAGCTGTATGATGGAATGACTCTACCACAAAATCTGTTGGAGCCAAGCAACTTTCTTGTTACGGAAAAACATGTAATTACTTTGTAATGAACTAATGGTTGGCCTTTCAGAATTATAAATTGAATAATGGTGAAATTACATTTCGTACCATTTTCCTTTAACTATTAAATCCTACTTTTTGTTAGCATTGTATATTCCACCAACTAATATACATTAGATTTGCCTGTCCAGTGGTCATGAAGCTTCGATTATATAGCCAGCCATATATAAGCAAAGCATGCTTTAATTTTCCATCGCAGTATATCAATGTATTATTGAAGGTTAACGAGACAATATGATGAAATTTATTACTTCCTAATAGTATATTCTAAATTAAAATACTTATAAATTTTAAATTACAATTTTTATGTGTGTGTAAAGTGATTCAGAATTTTCAAAATATATTAATATAAATATCAAACAGCAAGTAAAAAAAAAAGGAACGACAGTAAATTCAATCTATAATATCAAATATATGACATGATAAATATATTACAGCCCCACGTGAACTATTTTCTATCAACTCATTAAAAAAATCGCTTAACATAATTTAAGATAACAATATAATTATATTGAATAATCTTATCAACTCTTCCTCTAAAAAAAAAATCTTATTAACTCATTAAAGGAATTGCATTACAACTTAAGATAACGATATAATTTAATTAATCACTGACTCTCAAGATGTTGACCACTCTATAATTTGTTTTCAATGTCGTAAAATGATACATGCATGACCCCATATGTGATAACTTAATTCATCAAGATTAAAAAAATAATTAATTTAATTTATAACAATAAATTTATTTTAAATTTATATATTTTATAAAAAAATTACTGTTGATATTAATATTTTTTCTCTTCTAAATAAATGTTAATATAACCTCTGTCTTATTTAATTAGAAATATTTTTAGTCTATAAAAAATTAAGTCTTATAAATAAGAATATAAAGATAATAATGAACAACAATATAAAACTCTTTAATTAAAGACGTACGTAGCTTAAGAGTTGTTCGTTAAAGAAGTACATAGGTCAACTGAAAGCCTTCCTTATACTTCCCGCAATAAATTCAAATCTTTAATTTCTTGGTATGAAAAAAAAAAAAAAAAACACTACACGTTGCTTCTCATATCTCTCACTTAGCATACACAGATGGTGGAGACATCTAATCTCCAATGTTCAATGTAATTTGTATGCACTTTTCGATTTTTTGTTTGCATCGTGATCACGACATTCGTTGTTGAACATTACAGTGACCGTCATTATAGCTACAAATGTTTTTCATAAAGTTTTGATGCTCTTTTTTGTTATCAATGCTTTTATAAGTTGTTGATTGTGATTAATGAGTATTGTTTTATTTACAAGTTATGTTCATGACGAGTGAACCTTAGATTCCCGTTTGAGATTGAATATAATGTGAATGTATGTATACATGATTTTGATGATGTCAAAGAAAAATCTAACAAGGCTGCTTCAAATGATAAGCATTTGCTTCAAGAATAATTCAAGATTGCTTCAACAAACAAAGCCTTGTTTCAAGATTCACTAAAGACCAAGCCTTGCCTTAAAACAAAGTGTTTTCAAGACATGCAAGGCTCTGGTAATCGATTACTAGGAAGTGTAATCGATTACCAGAAGACAGGGTTGAGAAATAGCTGTTGAAAAAGGTTTTGAATTTAAATTTTCAACATGCAATCGATTACCATATGTTCGTAATCGATTACCAGCAACGGAACTTTGGAAATTCAAATTCAAAAGTCATAACCCTTCAAATTATTATTGTGTAATCGATTACACAAACATTGTAATCGATTACCAGTGGAAAGTTTTCAGAAAATCTGCCAACAGTCACATCTTTTCATTAGATTTGTGAATGGCCATCAAAGGCCTATAAATAGGTGACTTGGGCACGAATTTTATGCAAAGAGTTTTGCTTGGCAAAAATGTCTTATCCTCTCAAAAGACAATGAGAGAGATTCCAAAAGAACTTCATTGTCAAATGGTCTCTCAAAAGAAATCCTTGGCCAAACATTAGCAAAATCTATAAGGATTCTTACATGATCTTCATTGTAATATTCTTCTCTTGAAGAGAGAATTCTTCTTTCATTCTTCTTATTCAATGAGATTGGTTAAGAGACTGTGAGTCTCTTGTTGTAAAGGATTCCTGAACACAAGGGATGGGTTGTCCCTGTGTGGTTCAGACTTTGTAATGGATTTTACAAAGATAGTGGAAATCTCAAGTGGGTTGCTTGAGTACTGGATGTAGGCACGGGTTGTGGCCGAACCAGTATAAAACTGTGTTTGCATTCTCTCTTCCCTTATCTCATTTATGTTATTGCAATCAATTTTGCCTTGCATGTTTATAGAACATTATTAAATTGATTGTTGTTGCTTCTTCTACATTCTAAGTCTATCCCTCTTAAGATTATTGAGGCCACAAGGTCCAACATATAATGATTCTTACAGATAGTTTGCATTAATCGTTGTATTGAATCTCGAATTATCCGTTTGGACAGTTTGGGAAAACTCATATTTTTATAGTACATTCACACGTAAAGGTTAACTTTATTTTCTTAAATTTGATGAAATTTCGGTTAGTACATTTTGCTTTGTTCTTCGGGTGCATACTTGATTGTTGTTTCCATTCATCTCACCACTTTCATATCAAGTACTTGGAGATCAATGCAAAATACTATCGAAATTTTGTCAAATCTAAGAAAAGAAAGTTAACCTTTACGTATGAATGTAGTATAAAAAAATGTCTTCCTAAATGGGATAAGGCCATAACTTTAAGGGAAAAAGTGAGGTTTTCATGCATAGAATAACTTTGTGAGTATCACAGAGTTAATAATTACATGGATCGAAGTTGGATGAATGCAAGACGCATGAGCCTTGCATATGAGGAAGGCATTGAATAGTTCTTGGAATTGACCTCCGAAAGAAGTCGACCGGATGAGGATGAAAAATATCTTTGTCCTTGTATAAACTGTTTGAACAGGAGACAACAAGTACTCGATGGCATACGAGAACACTAACTGTGTGATGGAATTAAGAAGAATAATACGACATGGGTATGGCATGGTAAGTTCACAAACATGTAGAGGGGGACCCAATCTAAACCAGTTGATGTAGAAATGGGAAATCGCTTAGAGGAAATGATTTGTGATTTTGGACAAAAGTCTTTTCAGCAAGCACATTCCCCTATGTATGATACATTGGAAAGTGATTCCAAGAATCCTTTGTATCCGGGGTTCAAGAAGTCATTGACGTTGTTGTCAGCAGTCTTAAGTCTAGTTAATGTGAAGACCAAATATGGGTGGAGTGACAAAAGCTTCACTTCACTGCTTCAAGTAGTGAAAAATATGTTTCCAAAGGAAAACATGTTGCCCAAAAGTTACTATCAAGTGAAGAAGATACTATGTCTAATGGGTATGGAATATCAAAAAATTCATGCATGCCCTAATGATTGCATATTGTATAGACATGAGTATGAAGAAATGCATAAATGCCCCTAGCTGTGGGGTATCACGATACAAAGTGAAGGATGATGACGAGTGTATCAGTGATGAAAGGACAAACAAGGGCCCCCCAACGAAGGTGTTATGGTATCTTTCGATCATTCCAAGGTTCAAGCGTTTGTTCACTAATGTAGATGACGCAAAAGACCTTACATGTCATGTAGATGGGAGAAATTATGATTGAATGCTTCACCATCCGACTAATTCCTCCCAATGGAAGAAGATTAATTGTTTGTATCCAGATTTTGGGAAAGAAATAAGAAATCTTAGGCTTGGACTTGCCACTAATGGAATGAATCCCTATGGCAGTTTAAGCACTCAACACAATTTGTGGCCTGTTTGGCTAGTTATTTATAACTTGCCTCCTTGGTTGTGCATAAAGTAAAAATACATGATGTTGTCTATGATGATATCAAGCCCAAGACAACCAGGAAATGACATTCATGTTTATCTTAGACACTTGATTGAAGACTTGGCAAAGTTGTGGGATGAGGGGGTTGCCGTGTTTGATGGTATCAAAATCAGACATTCAAGTTGCATGCAATGTTATTTTGTACCATTAATGACTTTCTAGCATATGGGAATTTGAGTGGGTACAGTGTTAAGGGTCATTGTGCATGCCCTATCTGTGAAGAAAACACAAGCTACGTACAACTGAAACATGGAAGAAAAATAGTATATACTCATCATTGAAATTTTCTGAAACCTTATCACCCTTACTGGCGATTGAAAAAAGCTTTTCATCTAAGTCAAGAGCATGAAAGTGCACCGATACCATTAACTAGTTAACAAGTTCTTGAGCGGGTTGAGGACATCAATACTGTTGCAACATGCCCTTTTGCGGGCGAGTGAGGCGAGGCTCACGGGTGCGCTTTCCAAAGGAGGAAAGATGCGCGGAGTCGCTACCAACGTTTATTTGTGGGAAACGTCGGAAAAATCGAAGGAAACCGGTCAAAATGAAAATTCTAAGTTCGGGAGTTGTATTTACGTTTGAGGAAGGTATTAGCACCTCTCACGTTTGTCTCAAAGGACAACAGTCTATTTTTTAGAATTGTGGAAATAGTATTACCTTAACTTTTATTTCTTTTTATTTTTTGAGGTCGACAAAAGCGGGGCTTTTGCTCCTACGTACCCTCCATCGAAGAGGAAATCAGACCTACGTAGTTCTTTCTTAAGCGTGAATCAAGCGATTCTTTTTACTTGAAAGGTGATCATTTTAAGGCGTTAGACCTTAAAAATGATCCATTTACTTGATAAGGAAAACTGAAATGATAAACTTTCAAACCCTATTTAGTGACCTTTTTTGTGGACGAGCTTGACTAGGCGAGTTGATTTTAGCCTTAGTTTCACTTTAGTTATTAGTCAATTCGATTAAGAATGAGAAATCCCAAAGAGAAAACGTCCGATTGATTTTTCGCTTTATTTTACTAAAAGGTATTTTTTGATTATTATATTATTATTTTACCTCTTTTTTTATTTCCAACGTGGTTACGGCACGACCGAACGGTCGAAATTCATTTTAACAGAAATTAACAGATATTACAAATCAAACGATCGGTGAAAACTTATTTTATTTTTTGATTAGGCGATAAATGACTTAAATAAATGACTGAAGCACGTCAAAAGGGGGTACGGAAAGTAAATGAAAACGAGAATAAAAGTACACAAAACAAATGGGAACCTCCATGGGTACATAGAATGAATTGAAAAGCTCGATTTGGAAACTTACCCGTTGAAGAACAAAGAACGGATGAAGAACGGTGAATAACGGAGGGAAACCTTCACGGATTTGCTTACGGAAACATCTCGGAAGCGTTACGGAAGCACCTCGGCTTGGATTTTCTACACGGAAACAATTTTTTTCACCCAAAATAGCTGAAATACCTCACCAAGGGGATCCAGGATCCTTAGAACAGCCCCCTTCAGCCTATTTATAGGAAAAAAGGGGAGGAGGTTGCCACCCAGCTCGCCCAGGCGAGCTGGGTTGCTTCCTCCAGAAGCAATCCAGCTTCAAAAAATCATTCTGGAAGCCCCAATTCAAAATTTCAAAATTGCTATTTACACCACCCCAATTTTGATAAGTTCACCCCCCTTCTTTCGTAATTTACGGAAAAGTTACGGAAGCCTTACGGAAGCATATAGGAGTTGATTTTCTTCTTTTTTTCTCTTCCCTCTTACCCGTATTAAGAGAAATATGCTTATTTAGGGTTATGGGAATTTTACGGAAGCATTATGGGTGTCCCGGAAGCCCCAGAATCCAATTTTTTACCAAAACAAGGGAGGTGGTTGCCACCTAGCTCACCCAGGCGAGCTAGATTGCTTCCACCTTAAGCAAGAAATTGCCCAGAAACTCCTAGAAGGGCCAGATTCGAAAATTACTATTTGCACCCCCCATTTTACTAAATGCACCCCCGTTTTACTAAATGCACCCCCCTTCTACTTTTTTTGGTGATTCTTTTTCCGTAAGGTTACGAATCCTCACGGATCATTTATTTACTCTTTTTTAGCTTTCGAAGAAGTTACGGAAACTCACAGATTGCGCAAAAACACCTCCTTTTGGTTTCCGCCATATTACGGAATTTCACGGATCGCGTAAGCCTGCTTCCTTTTGATTTCCGGCATGTCTCGGGACTTCACATATTGTGAAACAAAGGATGCCAAGTATCTCAAAGCGGCCGATCAAAGGTTGCATATCATCAAGTAATAATCCCCGGACGAAATTAGGGTATGACAAATACTATATTTGGAAAGACTCAAAAGAAGGAAAAAAGTAAAACTTGTATATGGAAGAAAAGGTCGATATTGTTTGATCTTCCATATTGGTCCGATCAAGATGTGAGACATTGTATTGATGTTATACATGTGAAGAAAAATGGGTGTGATAGTGTCATCGCTATGCTAGAAATTAAGGAGCAGATTTCCTACTATAGACGAGGTTGTCCTTTAGATGGCTAGTTAATTAGCCTGAATAACAAATCATATATCATTCAATTTCAAGGTCGTGAACCACTAATTAATGCTACTTATTGAGCCCTAATTAACTGATTCTTATGGTTGCTAATGGTGTGAGGTTAAACTTTCAATATTCCTAACACCTGGCTCCAAGTGAGTAAAAAGTAGTCACTCTTTTCGCACACTATGAAACTCATAATTAGTAAGGAATGACATTGAGATTTCCTTCAAGACCAAAACCTAAGATGATAACTAAGTGCTCTATGCGGGCCATTTTGACATATATGGTGTTGTCACAACCTACCCTATGATGGGAGGGCAAAAAGGAAAAATAGATGAGCCAATGGAGCATCTTCCAAAAAGGAAAACGCGTGGGAGTCGCCAACAACGTTTATTCAAGGAAAATGTTAGAAAACCAAAAAGAAGGCCTGCGGATTTTGAAAATAAGGGTTCGGGAGTTGTTTACACATGGGAAAGGTATTAGCACCCCACGCGCCCATCACAAGGGATGATAGCCTTTAATCGAGTGTGCATAACGTGACTTCAAAATTATGTATTTTTCCTTTTTATGTTTCTTTATTTTTTGGGGTCGACAAGGAGATGTCCTTGCTCCTACGTATCCATAAGTGTGATGAGGAATTCAGACCTATGTAGTTCTTTAATTCTGAAAGTTTATGTGTTAAATTGATTTTATGTTTTTTGAAAGATTGATCTTAATTGCGAACAAAAGTCGTTTAAGGCGTTAGACCTTGAAACGATGTTTTAGAATTTGAAAAGCAGAGAGAATCATTAAGGCGTTGGACCTTGAAACGATCTCAAGTGATATTTGATAAAAAGAAGTTAGTTATGAGTTGGTTTTATCTTGGTTTTGTTTATTAACTTTCAATCTTTTTAAAGACAACTTTACAACACTAGTGATCGGTTAAGATTGAATTTTACAAAGAAAAATGAGATCACCGATCACAGATGGAGAAGATCAATGTGCACATAATAACAAGGGGGACCCCTAAGGGTACATAGATCACATTGAAAATCTTAAAAATAAAACTAACCGACGGTTGCACGAAGAACACGAAATAAGAAACGAAGTAAGGGATGATCGCGGTCACAATTCCATAGCGCCTCGGCATAGTTTCCTCTTCTTTCTTCTTTTTCTTTCTCTCTTCTCTCAATTCCCTCACCTGTTGGCCCTTGGAACCTCCCTAGCACGCCTATTTAGAGGAAAATGGGCACTTGGGGCAAGGGCAGCTCGCCCAGGCAAGCTAATGCTTACTCTTGAAGTAACTGGCTCACCCAGGCGAGCTAGCTCCTTCACCCTAAAGTAATATGGGGGCCCAGGTGATCCAGAGGCTCGTCTGGGCGAGCTAGGGTCAAGGAAACTCAATGAAAAGACCCTTTTGCCCCTCTTTTTTGGTATTTTTCGCATTCTTGATCGAAACACTGAATGGTTCCTTGCTTTGCACTGTAACTAGCATTCAACACCGTAAGTTGACTAGCAAAGATCAAAAGATCAACAAACGATAGTCCCCAGACGAAATTAGGGTATGACAGTTGCCCCTCTTTACTTACCTTTTATTGGAAATAAAGGGGAAGTAAAGATAAGGACACTAATTTCGTTCGAGCGATCTTGCTATTCGACCAGGCAACTAGCAAAAACCAAGGAAGTGAAACCGAAAAAACATGAGGACATTGAAGTTTTATGAAATGAAGGACATTGAAGTCCCTTTTTTAAACTATATATTTTTATTATTATTTCTTATTTCAAAGCATAGAAGCAGAGGATGTTGAGTCCTAAGAAGCACAAAGACAAAGACATTGAGTCCTATAAAAGGCAGAAGATCTTAAAGTCTTATAAAGTGTAAAAGACAGAAGACTTTGAAGTCTTGTAAATGTAAAAGATAGAAGACATTGAAGTCTTTGAAATGTAAATGAATGAAGACATTGAAGTCTTCGAAATGTAAATGACAGAGGACTTTGAGTCCTATGAAAGCATAAAGATAGAGGACTTTGAGTCCCATGAAAGATAAAGGTGAGGACTTTGAGTCCTATCAAAGATAAAAGCGAGGACTTTGAGTCCTATGAAAGATAAAGGCAAGGACTTTGAGTCCTGTGAAAGATAAAAGCGAGGACTTTGAGTCCTGTGAAAGATAAAAGTGAGGACTTTGAGTCCTGTGAAAGATAAAAGCGAAGACTTTGAGCCCTATGAAAGATAAAGGAAAGGACATTGAGTCCTATGAAACAAGCCAATAAGTACTAGTACCAAAGGGCTTAACCTTATGAGAAAGAAAGAGGTTGACTTTTTGAGAGGGCCTCTCATCCTAAACTCAAAAGATAGGACATTAGATTTGGGAATTGGGTATATAAAGGGAAATTTATGCACTTATAACCTAACATGATTTTTGGGATGCAAATGCATGCAACCTTTATCTTGAAATACAGTAAAATGTAAAAGGTTTTGAATCATGAAAATTATGTAATGCTCATGACATTCTTTCCTATTTTTGTGATTTTGATTTTTTTGCTTTTTTCTTTTTGTGGAAAACACAAATTGACTGTCTATTTCTGAAAGACGTGATAACTCACTTGACAATTTTGAAGAGACGCCAATGGATTCGTTTGACATTTAATCAATCAACTGAAATATTGATCCTAGGGTTTGTCCCTTTCTTTTTTTTAAAAAAAAAAAAACCTTCTATTATTCTGCACATCAAGGAAACATAAGGCTTTGGATTGTCACACTTTAGTATGTGACCAAGTGAAACTTTCCTGATTTAAGGTCATAAAGTGATGCCAAGGGTCTGTTGATCCTGCAAGAACTTTATGACATGGGCTGATCACGAAATAATTTATATAACGAAGCTACCCTTGGATTTGAAAGGAATCTCAAAGAGTTTGCATGAGAGACTAACATTAGATGTACTGGTGTAAGCTCCATTGGAGCTTGTAGGCCTATGATCTTCTTCATCAATGGATTCCTTTGCTTCTTGAAAGATGAATGGTAGCGGAATGGAGAAGGAAGAGAGAGAGGAGACGCCACTTCAAGGAGAAGATGAGTCTAGAAGAAGCTCACCACCATAGGAGGCCATGGATAAGAGCTTGGAGGAAGAAGGAGATGAATGAAGAGAGAGGAAGAGAATAGCACGAAATTTTGTGCTCTAAAAGAGCTCTGAAATCTGAAGTTTAATTTTCAAATGATCAAAGTTGAAAAAATGTACACACATGACCTCTATTTATAGCCTAAGTGTCACACAAAATTGGAGGGAAATTTGAATTTCAATTTAAATTTCACTTGAATTTGAAATTGAATTTGTGGAGCCAAATTGTGGAGCCAAAATTTCACTAATTATGATTAGTGAATTTCAGTTATGGTTCAGCCCACTAATCCAAGATCAATTCCAAGATTCTCCACTAAGTGTGCTTAGGTGTCATGAGGCATGTAAAGCATGAAGGACATGTACAAAGTGTGACTATATGATGTGGCAATGGGGTGTAGCAAGCAAATGCTCACCTCCTCTTCTAAAATTTAATTGGATTGGGCTTCTACCAATTCAATTAAATTTATTTCCCAACACACACATCAAATATTCACTTAGTGCATGCGAAATTACAAAACTACCCCTAATACAAAAACTAGTCTAGGTGCCCTAAAATACAAGGGCTGAAAAATCTTATATTTCTAGGGTACCCTACCTACATTATGGAGCCCTAAATACAAGGCCCAAAAATAATGAAACCCTAATCTAATATGTGCAAAGATGAGTGGGCTCACACTTAGCCCATGGGCCCAAAATCTACCATACGACTTATGAGAACATTAGGGCCTTCTTTTGCATCTCTGGCCCAATCTACTTGGAGTCTTTTATCCAATGTCCTTGCGGGGTAGGATTGCATCATGTACCCTACTATCACAATTGTCTTTGGGCATCTTCCACGAGCTTCTGGTCAAATGAGTTTTCTTCTCAAATGCGCAAGTGAGAACCCAAGGGGTTTTTTATATATATTTTTTTCAACAATCACAAGCGTGTACGGGTTCCATTCTAGAATCCAAACTTAAAAGAAAAATTAGTCATTCCTCGATCCATATGGGCTTTATTGGGCTTGTAACGTGGTCAGGGGTAAGAAGGCTATGAAAGAAAAGATCAGAGAGGCCCAAAGAGTGTTTAAGGGTTATATTAAGTAAGAACCTTGAGAGTGTTGCTTATACTTTTATTCATTTCAACTTTTGGGTTGGGCCCTACTCCTTTTGTCTTATACATTAATCCTTATCGCACTTTTGTGCCCTCCTTGTAAAATTTGGAGATCTTTTATCTCTCTTTTTCTTCACTCGCCTTTGGCGGATTTTATTTTCTTTTTCTTTTCGTTATTGCCCAACTTCATGCATATGTAGTTTGCATTGCTCTTCTCGTCGGTTTAGCGATGGTTCCTACTTGGGGTTTTTATTTTGTTTTCGTTGTTTTTTGTGTTGTTTTTTGAAAACAAATATGCTTTGGCTCGGAGGGGGTAGCAAGGGATAAATTAGTGTTTGGGATGTTGAAACATGGTCATGTGTCATTTCAAATCTTGACTTAGATCCTTTTGCAGTTTAGATTTCAGGACCAATCCCCTGATAACACGCTCTTGATTGTTTTTTCCTTTTTTTATTTTTTATTAACCCTAATTTTTGCCTAGGCCACCCTTTCGGGTTTTTTACCTATCGGGTAAGAACTTCGGATCTGGCCCTAGGTTCGCTTGAGGCTCATGCATGGTGTCTCTCATTGCCCCAATGTAGGGCTCTAAGGTATCTATTGTCATCTTTTGTCATGACCTTGTAACAATAAAAGAAACTGTGCAGGTTCTCAAAAATGAATTTTCAAGGACAAAAAATATTTAAAAGATTTTCAATTGACAGATTAAGTCAAATGACTTATGTTCTTGATAACTCACTTTTCTCTCAAAAAGAAAGCTTTTAAGAATGATAAAATGAGGTCACATGAATGTCTATACTTCTTATTTTTTATTTGGAACACAGTCAATCAAGTGTTTTTTTTTTTACTTTTTACTTTACTCGTCATCTACGACACCCTCATTAAACATGGAGAACGAGCAATTTCTTATTGAACAGACTTGGAGATCAACTCAGGAGTGTAGGTCACTTGAGCAAACAAACCAACTGCTTACATTCACATTCCAGTGAAAGTTAAATAAGCAAAGATGTAATTGTTAGAGAATGAGAGACAAGGACATCAAATTTGTCCATATTATTAGCATTGTGATTGTTGTTTACAGTAATGGCATAAACCTGAAAATCCTAATGAGTCATTAGAGACATCTAACAACAACCTTCAACTTGCTCCAAGAATCATACAGAGTATTGCTTGACAACATCAGAACTCACATGCAATTTTCCTCCTCGAATCTTAACCAGCTTGCATCAATCAAACTTTGCACCTTATGTTTCAGGGTCATACAATGCTCAATGAAATGCCCTAGAACTCCCCCATGATAAGCACATGTCACATTGGGTTTGTATCCTCTGGGAAATAGAGGTTGATAAATCTTTGTTGGGATTATAACTGCCATTGCATTATCGAGCAGATAGGGGAGTAAGTCAGCATATGGCATTGGAATTGGGGTGAATTCTACAAGCTTCTTTTCTGGAAAATTCCTTCCCTGGTTGGTGTTTTGATTGGTATTAAGGGTGGTGTTTGGTCTTGGATGTGCATCGGGTGGATTTTGTGGCCGATTTAGGGATGGTCTTTGTGGATGATTGGGCATTCTTGGCTGGTAGGGAGGTGGGTAATGAGAAGGACTGATATTGGCCGAGTATTGATATTGTTGGGCTAATGGGAAATTTGGCCATGTAGGAACGACAACCACAGCATGGGTTTCTCCCTTCTTCTTATTCTCTCCATTTTCCCCAAGCTTCCTATTCATCAAAGCAGGATAATCAAATTTTCCTCTTCTCATACCCACTTCGATCCTTTCGCCAGAGAAAACTAAATCGGCAAAGCTTGAAGGCATGTAACCCACCATCTTCTCATAGTAGAATACCGATAATGTGTATACTATCATTGTTATCATCTCCCTCTCCATCATTGGGGGCACTACTTGAGCTGCCAAATCCCTCCATCTTTGGGCATATTCTTTGAAAGATTCATGCTCCTTCTTACACATGTTCTGTAGTTGCATTCTATCCGGAACCATATCAGAATTGGACTGATACTACCTAATAAAGGCAACCATTAGGTCCTTCCAAGAATGGACTTAGGAAGGTTCCAGATTAGTATACCCGGTGACGGCTACCCTAGTAAGACTTTCCTGGAAAAAGTGCATCAACAATTTTTCATTTTTCGAGTATGCCCCCATTTTCCTGTTGTACATCTTCAAGTGATTCTTGGGGCAAGTAGTCCCTTTGTATTTATCAAAATCCGACACCTTGAACTTCGGAGGGATAATGACGTCGGGCACTAGGCACAGTTCTGTCATGTCAGCAAAGGCATAATCTCTGCCTCCTTCAATAGCCCTCAGCCTCTCCTCTATACGATCAAATCTCTCCCTTTCCACCATAGCAGGAGGGACACTTCCCACCGTAAAATGCAAGGGTTGTGGTTGTGGGTGATACTGAGGGCCCCCCAAAGCGTTTGGCAGGGGTACGTTGCAAAATGCCTGCCCCTTAGCGGCATATTCGACGTGAGGCTCGAAGTCGACTAGATTGTGGTCTTAGGGTGCTTCATGTGTCTCCCCCATGGGTTGAGAGACATGTGCATGATTAGATTGGGGTTGTTGGCTCTCAATGGGCATGGGTGTGGAGTTATCAACATTCTCATTGGGAGTGTGTGCAATATTGGATGGTGTATAGTTGGGAGGCAAGCCATATGGTAAGAAGGAATTCTTGTTCTGGACCTGCACAAAATGGGGGCCGCCCGCACTTCCCAATGCTTTGCCTCCCTGACCTACCATATCCAAGGCTGGATGATTTACTTGATTGAAGCCAGGTGGGTGAGTCGGGTCCACTCCTGTGGCGATACTTGCGACAACAACTGTAGCCGCATTGACCTCCATCATTTTTCTTATACTCATCATGGCTTCCATCATTGTGGTCATTTTCTCTTTCATGGCCTCCATGTCGGCCTTCATCTACTCTTGCACCTCCTCTATTTCACTCATCACTCTAGTTTTGCCACGAGTTCGGTAAGGGCACCGTAAAGTGTGTTCTTTCCTTTTGATCACAATGACTGCAATTCGACTTTCAAGGAAAGAATGAAATGAGCAATGCAGCCAATGTCAAAAGAAAAAATAAGCATGGATGTATGTGAACAATACATTGTTGAAGTATTGCAAATTTACACAAGGCACTCAGTAGAACATAGGGTCAAATCAATTCAGATTTTCATTAAAACAACATTGCTCATTACATCATTAAAACAACAGTGTTCGTTACATCTTGTCAGAGTCAAAGTGCAGTTGGAAAATCAATAGTCCCTAATTTTGTAAATAATTTAGCTCAATCATGTGTTGGCAGTAGCCAAAGAAACTATGTAAACTCAATCCATCTTCTGCCCCAACTTTTGCAAGCTAGTTACTTCCATACTTGACCTTGACTTGATGAAAACCTTTTCTTAAAAGCATGTGCTTGGTTCAACCCTATGTTTGCAAGAATAGAAATTTTGATTGCCAATACTTCAACAACCTATCATAGAGATGAGTGATTAGGGCACACGTATGCTATGCATGACATATGAAAATATGAGATCAACATGAGACGCCTGAAGAATCATCATTTCCTAGTTAACAATGCATTAGGTACGGTGATTTTCAATCATTTTTCAAGAGAAATAGGTGTATAATCCCAACATGGTCTATTTATAGCTATCATCATGGTACCCAACACATGTAACTAAGAATGTGGTGTAAACTTTCATTCTTCATTGTTACCTTCTTTTTGTTTTTTTTTTGTTTTTGTTTTTTTTTTTGTTTATTTTCTTTGCAGAGGAAAATGCAAGGATCATGCATGAGTGAACATAACATGCAAACGATGTAAATAGAATGTATGCAGTTGGCAGAATAAAAAGCATGCTAAATGAAGATGTGTGACAATGCAATGGCTTATGTAAATGCAATGCATGAATATGATAAATGATAAATGCAAGAATGATATGTCCATTACAATGCCATGAAGAGATGCATGATGTGATCAAGGAACAAGCCAGAGTGAGTTTGCTATGTACCCCCTAATTCAGGAATCTAATGGAAAGGATCCAAAAGTCCACATCTAGTGACAACTCCTAAGGGTACTTTCATGTAACCTTACCGGTCTCTAAAGATATCATCCTCTTAGATAATACATTGTGGCGATAGGGACTATCAACGACAATGCATTACCAAAAGAGGAAAACTCTAGATGAGGCTTCACTATTATCAAGCGAGTCAGAGACCCAGCATGACCACAGATCGATCTCCACTCCTTATGGCTCACATAGACCCAGGTATAGGGCCTAATGTCTCAACGTGTGTGTAAAGGTGTTGGTGCCACGTGTGCATAGAAAAAATATTTCTAACTATGAATGTAATAGATAGACAGACACACACCAAACACAACAACATAGCAAAGGTTATATACAAATATGGACAAAACAAAAGAAAAAAGGGAACATAAATAAAGAAGAAGTCACGATAAAAACATTGCACACTGATTGAATGGCCTAACTCTCTAACAAATCCCCAATAGAGTCGCCATCTGTCACAACCTACCCTACGATGGGAGGGCAAAAAGGCAAAATAGATGAGCCAAAGGAGCGCCTTCCAAAAAGGAAAATGTGTGGGAGTCGTCACCAACGTTTATTCAAGGAAAACGTTAAAATAAACCAAAAAGAAGGCTTGTGGATTTTGAAAATAAGGATTCGTGAGTTGTTTATGCATGAGGAAGGTATTAGCACCTCACGCGCTCATCACAAGGGACGGCAGCCTTTAATCGAGTGTGTGTAACGTGACTTCAAAATTATGTATTTTCCCTTTTTATGTTTCTTTATTTTAGGGGTCGACAAGGGGATTCCCTTGCTTCTACGTATCCTTAGGTACGATGAGGAATTCAGACCTACGTAGTTCTTTAAGTTTGAAAATTTGTGTGTTAAATTGATTTTATGTTTTTTGAAAGATTAATCTTAATTGCGAATAAAAGTCGTTTAAGGCATTGGACCTTGAAATGATGTTTTAGAATTTGAAAAGCAGAGAGAATCGTTAAGGCGTTGGACCTTGAAATGATCTCAAGTGATATTTGATAATAAAAAAAAAAGTTAGTTATGAGTTGGTTTTATCTTGGTTTTGTTTATTAACTTTCAATCTTTTTAAAGACAACATTACAACACTAGTGATCGGTTAAGATTGAACTTTACAAAGAAAAACGAGATCGCCGATGATAGATGGAGAAGATGAATATGCACATAATAACAAAGGGGACCCCTAAGGGTACATAGATCACATTCAAAATCTTAAAAATAAAACTAACCGCAGTTGCACGAAGAACACAGAACAAGAAACGAAGGGATGATCGCGGTTGCGATTCGGTAGCGCCTCGGCCTCGTTTCCTCTTCTTTCTTCTTCTTCTTTCTCTCTTCTCTCAATTCCCTCACCTCTTGATCCTTGGAACCTCCCCTCAACCTCCCTAGCACACCTATTTATAGGAAAATGGGCACTTGGGGCAAGGGCAGCTCTCCCAAGCGAGCTGATGCTTACTCCTGAAGTAACTAGCGTTCAACATCGTAAGTCGACTAACAAGGATCAAAAGGCAGGTACAATGAAATGTTAAAGGTTTCTTTCCGGATTAAATTTATTAGCATTGCATGTCATTTTAAATTAATTATTATAAAAATAAAAAATCTTATCATGCATGTCATTTCTATCTATGGTTTTATATTGTGAATTTCAAATTATTATTTAGATTAGAATTTTAAATTCCTAGCTATTGTCAACATTCCCATTCATAAAAATATTTATCTACACTTTTTAGTTTTATTTTCCTACCTCTTTTTTTATCAAAGAAAAAAATAATACCCTTTTCTTCATGTTTATTATGATAAATAGTGTTTGTTGAGTAAGTGATATGCAGTTGATATAATGAACAGTAAAATATATAATATTGGTTATAATTTTTAAAAAAAAATTAAAAAGTAATCAATAGTTGACTATAACCACTTGACAGTAACAAGCTAAGATGATAAACTCTTACTGATCTCTTTATGTTGGCAGTATAATTATTGCACACGCTTTGCTACTGCTACTCTTTCAAATGATTTGGCCATACTAAGGCTGCAACTGTAAAGCCATAAATTTCAAGTAGAGACCTTTTCTAAATGTTGGATTTGTTTGATGCAGTTTCTAGGATGCTTCATTATCTTTATTGTTGTGATGAGATATATCATAATTTTTATATTCATTCTCAATTTCTATACTTTTTGCATAGTGCATATTAAGATTGTAATCAGATGATTGATCTTTGTTCTTTGAGTATTTTATCTATTAGTCCATAGTAAAATTAGTTCCTATCACATAAATCACTACCGAATTCATTTTAGGTACAATATTATTTAGTTAATTTGAACTCAGTTTGCATTAGAGGATGATTTAGTTAAAATTAGCTGGATAAAAAAAATTCCAAATGTTCAAGAACATATCCAGAATTTCAAAAGGAGCAAATAATTAAGATACCATAGATTTACTTGTAGGATTAGTAAAGGACTCTTGGTGGAACATTGTGTTTCATGCCAAACTCGTTAACCTTTTCAGAATCATGCAATGACACACAATTTTTTTCCATTAATTAGAGTTCAACCACGCTTTTCAAAATAAGCAAATCAGTTTCCATTATACAATGCAAAAGATGTTATTATGTAATCACATGTTTAGTGCTTTCTACTGCTTCTTTATTTAATTAAAAAAACTAATTCTAAAAATTAGAACAACTAAAAAGCAATAACAGGGATAGGGAAGAGAAATACTCCCTTAGGACTCTGTCTCATCTAAGGACGAGTTTGCATCCATTTTGTCTCCCCTGTTGCTATCCCTATCTTCGTCCTATGTAGCCTCATGCCCACGTCCTTAGGTAGTGGTTGGCTAGTCCCCAATGTCGGTTGCCCATGTAACCTAGGCTACATACTCTGCCAGGCTAAGGCAATGATAAGGGAATGTTAGTCATAGGCTGAGAATAAGAAGATAACAGTTTTAAAGAAAGAAGGGGAGTATTGAATCGTGGAAACGAGGAGAATTAAGGGAGTAATGGAGGGAATGATGGAGGGAAAGAGAAAAGTGAGAAGTTATAAAGCTTCCCCTCAATTACGATATGTTCACTTAAGCATGAGCATCAGCTCGCTTAAGCAAGTATGATGGGCCAAGAGGCCTAGAGCCAACTTTTTTTTTATCTCACATAAGCGCGGAGCTACAGTAGAAGCTACTGTCTTGCCTCACTCAAGCAAGAAAGGTGCCATGCTTAAGTATGGTCAACCAGGGAAGCCCTTGTTAGCCACTAGCTTGCCTTGTTCGAGTGGGCAAGGTGCCATACTTAAGCAAGGTCAGTTAAGGAATTCTCTGATGGTTACTTGCCTTGCTTAAGCAATGGCTTAGCCATGCTTAAGCAAAGGGGAACAAATGTATCCCCTATTATGCCGAACGAAAAAGATGCAAAGTATTGTTATTGAACTCATCCTAAAATGCAATGCACATATGAAGAAAAGGTTAGAATCCTAGAATGCATCCCTATAAGCACTTATTAATGTAACTAGGTTGATGTGTGAAGTGTCCTTGTGGGTCACTTAAGTTAATCACCACGATGAACCACCCAACGTCACCGTCTAAGTAAATCTTGAGCCTTTGACCATTTACGACCCAACTTTTCTATGTTGAAAGGTCCACAACCTCTATTTCTCAGTAAGGTTTGACCTCTTTTATGGTAAAGGGGCCACTCCATCTGGACTTCAACTTCCCTGGAAATAGTCTAAGCTGGGAGTTGTGGAGTAACATTTGTTATCCCAGCTTGAACTTTCTCTTCAAGATTTTCTTGTCATGGTAGGCCTTGGTCTACTCCTTATACAATTTGAATGACTCAAAAACATTGAGTCACATTTCCTCCAGATCCTTTAACTAAAATTTCCTTTTGTCTCCCGATGCAATTGGATCAAAATTTAGAAACTTGAGAGCCTTCTGGCTTTGTGTTCCAGTTCCACCGGAAGGTGGCATGTCTTTCCATACACCATCTGAAACGGCAAGAGGACTATTGGTATCTTAAATTTAGTACGGTAGGCCCACAAGCTATCATCAAGCATACTGGACTAGTCCTTCAAGAGGCAGCCACTATTTTTTCCAAAATCAGCTTGATCTCTCTGTTGGAGACCTCTACTTGTCCATTCATCTAAGGATGGTAGGGGGAGGCCACTTTATGTCAAACCTCATAGTGTTGCAAGACCCTTTCCAGCTACGCATTACAAAAATGTGCTCCCTAATCACTAATTAAAACTCGAGGCATTCTAAACCTAGCGAAGATATTCTTCTTGAGGAATTTGATCACAATATTTGCATCATTGGTAGGAGTTGCCGCTGCTTCCACCCACTTTGAGACATAGTATACTACCACCAAGATGTATTCATTACCATACGATGATGGTAAGGGACCAACAAAGTCAATGCCCCAACAATTGAAGACCTCCACTTCCAGTATAGATTGCAACAACATCTTGTGCCTCCTAGAGATGTTCCTAGTTCTTTGACACTAGTTGCACCCTTGTGCATGCATGGGCATCCTTGAACAAAGTTGGCCAAAAGAAACCAGATCAGAGGACTTTTGCAGTTGTCCTTTTGTATGGCGAGTTATGGCAATGCCATAATATGCTAGTTACTTCTTCCCTTTTGGCACACCTCCTTAACAAATTATCAACTCTAACTTTAAACAAGTGGGGGTCATCCAATACACACTGCTTGGCTTCTCAAAAGAAATTCTTCTTCTCGACTAGCTTAAGGTCTTTTGGTGGCTCCCCTATGGCCTTGAAGTTAGCCATGGTAGCAAACCAAGGGAACTTTTCTTTTTCTATCTTCACAACCATTAACTTCTCATCTAGAAATTCCTCAGGAACCTCCTTCTCATGAATGATGACCTCCTCATTGACCAACCGTGAAAAATGGTTGGCTACAAGTTTCTCACTACCTTTCTTGTCTCAAATATTGAAGTCGAACTCTTGCAACAATAAAACCCACAAAATTAATTATGGCTTTAAGTCTGCCCTAGTGAGAACGAATTGAATAGCTAAGTGGTTTGTGTTGATTACAATCTTCAACCCCACACGATAGGACCTGAAATTTTCTAGTGCATAAACAACCGCCAACATCTCCTTCTCCATGGTTGCGTAGTTGAGTTGCACTCCATTGAGAACTTTTCTACCACAAGATAGGACTTGAACTTTTTCTAGTGCATAAAAAACCGCCAACATCTCCTTCTCTGTGGTTGTGTAGTTGAGTTGTGATCCATTGAGCACTTTGCTTGCATAGTAAATAGCATGAAAAATCTTCTCCTTCCATTATCCTAGCATGACCCCCACTGCATAACCACTAGCGTCGCACATCAACTCAAATTTTTGGTCCCACTATAAAGCTATGATGATAAGAGTTATCACCAACTTCCCTTTTAGCAATTTAAAAGCCTCAAAACAGGCTCTGTTAAGATAGAAGGGAACATCTTTGGCTAATAAATTGCTAAGGGGTCTAGCAATCTTTGAGAAGTATTTGATGAACCTCTTGTAAAATTCAGTGTGCCCCAAAAAGCTTCTAAGTACCTTTACATCCCATGGTGGTGGTAGTCTTTCAAGCACATCAATTTTTTCCTTGTCAACTTCAATTCCCTGGGTTGAGATTTTGTGCCCGAGTACTATACCTCCAATCACCATGAAGTGACACTTTTTCCAATTGAGCACCAAGTTGGTTTTAGTGCACCTTTTTAGCAATAACTCTAAGTTTGCAAGACATGCATCAAAAGAGCTGCCAAAAACCAGAATTCATCCATGAAGATCTCAATACACTTCTCCACCAAATATAAGACATTAGTCCCCGACAACGGTACTAGAGACTTGTTAAAGTTTTTTTGTGTGGTCAAGTGCAACCAAGTTTTGAAATAGTAATGATGCTTGTGTCCAAGTCGTCTCCCAAAGGGCTAGTTTATATTCGAACAATTATGACTTGAATGTGTAAAAGAACAAACATATGAGTAAAAGAAAATAAATGAGAACAGTTGAAGAAACAATGACAATATTGTTTTGAGAATTAATGATTTGAACTATTAGGGTAAAACTTGGTTTCCCCCCTTTTTCAATGCAATAATCCCAATCAATATAGTTATTCGTGCAATTTATCCCCAATTCATAGTTATATTCTAACCCTAATGTCTTAAGTGAAAGAGTCCAAGTTATTTAGATTAATTCTCAATGTCTTAACAAATCAATCTAAATAATCAGCATTAACATTTAAGAATTAAAGGAGCCTAATTGGTATTGACCTATGTCTATAATCAATCCTAATTAGGTACTCTTCTCAGTTTGAGAATCAAATGAATATCTATTGACTAAACTATTGATTCCTAATATCAAATAATAGTTGATCAATCTAAAACAAACATTAGAAGAAGAAGAAGAAATCTAAATAATCATATTAAAAGAAAGTATTACATGAAATTAGGTTCAAAATTGTATTAAAAGAAAGTATTACATGAAATTAGGTTCGAAATTGTATTAAAAGAAAGTATTACATGAAATTAGGTTCAGTCTATCCAACCATGACAGATGAGGAAATTAGTAGCTCATAGCTTGATTACAATTTCCTACGTCAAACATACAAACATGTAATGAATCAAAACTAAGAACCCTAGGAATAGTACTCTCTATCTCATAAAATTATCGTTTGAATTGCACTAAATTCCCCCTTTATCATGGCATAGGTCTTTTGTATTCTGATATGGGCTTGGTTCTGACACGATTAAGCGAGGCCTTCTAATCTTTGTCGAGGCATTTTTTTTACTTTACTCGCTTAAGTGCAACCAGCTTAAGCGCACAAAATGTCATGCTTAAGTGAGGTCTTCATGCTCTTCCTTTGCTCTATTCACCTCTCTCAAGTCCTTTGAGGCATGGGCTTAAGCGAGGGCCTCCAATGAATCCAAGGTTGATTTCTTACCTAGCTCACTTAAGCCTCATTTTGCTCAAGCTTAATCGAGCTTAACTTCATCTATTTTCTTCAAAATTCCTCTCACTAAAGCACTCAGAATGATTTTCTTGAGCTAGGCATGATAATGTCTCTTCATTCTAATTCTTACTTAGTTTGCTTAAGCACACAACATGCCAAGCTTAAGTGATAAGGCTCGACTTCTTTAGCTAACTTAAATCACTGTAAAAACTCCACAAAAACATCAGAGTCCTAAAAACTTTAAATCTTAAGGTTCCTATGTAATTATTCACACTTTGACCTAATTTTAAGGTAAAACAAGGCTAAATGTATCATAAATGTCAGATAATCACCTTAAATCATATGTGAAAATAAGGTATATTTAGTGATTATCATGCTCTAAAGTGCATCCAAGGCTAAGTGGAGGTGTACACCCTATTGTTAGGAACCCATCTAATTATTAAGGTATAGAGAGTTTATGAAAAAGGTTTTATGCAACTCTAGATGAGTTGAAAGAAAGGAAAGGCTAGGAGGATACTCATGTCAAAGGGAATGACCGTCTTCACCTTTAGTCTAGGGGATAGAGTTAACATTCATCATAAAAGGAAGAATATATGTATTCACACCAAAGTGATATACAAGTTTGAGGTCAAGGAACTCCTTCTATGATGGAAGAAATTTCACCCACTAAATCATAGGAGTATATAAATATGAGGTGACACTTCTTGACAACTAGAGCTTGATCAGTTCACTAAGGGATGGTAATTAAGTGAAATAAAATAATAAAGTTAACCAAAACCAAACAAAGAACAAAAACGAAAACATGATATGTATGATGTGACTACTATGTTATGCATGTGTGTTCCTTGTTTTGTATAAATGACAAGATGTATGCCTATATTCAAGAAATGGTATAATTATGGGAATGAGTATCAAATAGTAATTGAGAGTTCGATGATAGGCAAAGCCATGAATGTTGGGCATGCTTAGTTAGGGTAGGATAGTCACCCCTATTTGTAGAGTCCCTAGAGCATACTTTGAGACTTATGTTTCATTCCTATAAGTTTCAAGGGAGGAGCCTGGAATAGGAGTCACCTACAGGAAAAGAAGATGTTTAGTTTGTTATATGCATCCCAATGTATGGGAAATTAATTTATGCTTTAGGTGTCTTTCTTTTAAGTTTTGTACAACACCTGAGAGTGTCAATTGTAATGTATGGGACAAGTTTAAATTTCCTTCATGTATTTGTATAAAGAGTCTTTCATATTTATGTTTTAGTTTTCACTTCTTTGATTGGTGTTCCATATAGTTCTCTTTGGTGAGACATATAGGCAAGTTATGGTAATACCTCAAAGGGTGTTACAATTAGTGATATATTGTGATGAAACGATTAGAAAAGGAATTGTGTCTTCACTAATTTTCTCACTAATAGTAAAATATTTGTTTTGAGGCGAATTTTATGACGAAAGTATTTAAGAGGAAACTGATCTAACACTAAATTGATCACTAAATAACATAAATTCTACTTCATCACATAATTTCAATTTTGTCAAAATTTGTTACTGTTTGAGAGGAAATATGTTCCTTCACTAAATTTCGTCACTAAATTTAATTTTTCTAGTAGTCTTGTAGGGGGATTCATTTATATAAATTTAAGTTATGATAAATAATAATACATCAATGAATAGAAACCTAAATCATAAATTCAAATTTTTCTTGTGGTAGGTTTTAGATGCCGATATTTTAAATCAATTATTTCAAAAATTAAAAGTTAAGAAACATTAACGCTGCTAATGAAAATTAGAAGAAATGATCAAAATGATACATTTCGAAAATATAAATTAAGGATGCAAATGAGACTTTTAAAACTTAATGGACCAAAACAAACAAATATGTTCTGATATAATATTTTATACTTTTAAATTGAAAAAATGAAGGATATGTTTTGATATAAAAAGAAATATAAACATCATTTATACAAAAGTTGTATACATTAAAATTACATGCAAATATCTAAGAGTCTCTTGACATAAAAAAATAATGATTAAATAAAAATCACTCTAATAGACTTATTCTATTATGGATACTTGTACGATACATGAATATAAATATAGATTAGTACAACATAAATAGAATATATAATAGTTTTAAAGAATATAATTTTATACTTTTAAATTAAAAAAAAATAAAAGATATTTTAATATAGAAAAAATTTAAGCATCATTCATATAAAAATTGTATAGAATAAATATAAATAATATAAAAGTTGTATAGAATAAATATAAATATAAATGTTTTTAAGAGTCTGTCAACATAAAAAATAATTTTTCCAATAAATTTGTCCTATTATAATTACCTGTATAACAAATATATATAATTATGGATTAATGCAATATAAATAGAATATATAAAATTTAAAAAATTTAACTTTACTTTCAAATTAAAAAAATAAAGTTTGTTTTGATATAAAAAAATATAAACATTGTTGATATAAAAGTTGTATAACTTTTGTCTAATGAAACTCATTAATGAATTCATCCTTCAAAAATTATTTTTGAAACAATAACAATTCAGGATCAACTATCATCAATCTCCAAATTATTTATCCTAATGATTAAAAAAATATGCCGTTTTAAAATAAATCTTCAGAGTACACAACCTTTTTCACTCAACACTAATTTATATATGTTAATACTCCTCTAAAACAGGAAATTAAAAACAATTACGGATCTAATTACAAGAGATATATAACGAGAAATTTAATCGGTTAAAGATACTATAGATTTTTTTATTTATACATGTAAATGTAATAAGATCTCTAGTTGAACTTTTTTTTTCTTTTGTCTCTGTACATATGTCTGTAAATGTAACAAGTGTATTACATTATTTTAATATCTCAATATATAAAAAAGATATGCGCAATGATTACATAATAATCTTCACGGGATAAAATTTCCACGGTAAAATTTACTTATTTTATATTAAGAATAACGAAGGATTAGATTATATTGTGTAATTTTGATAAATATTATATTATTTAATAAATTTTAATGGAATAATATATTTTTTTGAAACTCACTGTTGGATTGAAAGTTTTTTTCATGTAGATCAGATATAAAATTTTATATTAATCCAAAATTATTTATTACCTCGATCATATAGACTAAAATCATATAAACATTTCAAAATATACTGAAATATGAATCATTTGATTATCTTCTTCTTTTTACACAAATGATATTGGTAATATGTAAATATAATTCAACGATTGAATCATAAAAATTACATTTTATATCAAGTTATAAAAATAATTTAATCACACAAATGATCTTGTCAAAGTTGTATCAGTGTAATTTGACTCCTATGATTGATAATCATTGATATTATATTTTTTTAATATAAATTCTTCCTTAAATATTAATTTTGTACGTTAATTTTCTTTAGTCAAATAAGGTCATGATTTAATTTATATGTATACAATGGATTAAAATGATTAGCTATATTTATATGTATACAATGGTAAAAAATAATTAAAGTAATTTTTTATTAAAATAAGGCCATGATTTAATTTATAGAAATCAAAATTTCATCAATGAATGAGACTGATCCAAATTTTTATTTGAGTAATTTATTTATTTTAGTAAGAGTAAAATTAATAGCCATTAATATTATATATTTTAGATATTTTTTCTTTAAATTTTTCACGTTAATTTTTTTATAAATATGATATCTTTATCATTTTTTTATGACAATAAATTAGTTAATTTTAATCGATCAATTAGATCATTTGATTAATTTGATTTTCTGAGTTAATTATTAAAATGATTGAACAACTAATATTTTTTAGAAAATTTTAATGTAATAAAGTATATATTTATTTTTCTCTATTTTTTTATAAAAAATCTTATAATTTGTTAGGAATGAATACAAGTTGCTATGAATTAAGAATTAATATAATTTTTCTTGTAAAAAAATAATTAATATAATTTTTTTATTCGTTAAAGAATAAATAAACTCATTAAATATAATGTAATTAAAATTATTCATAAATTTTGTTATCTTGTATTTTTATGTTATGTGTTTTATTGTAAAAGCATTCTGTTAGTATTTATTTATTTTAATTTTATATTATTGATTAATTATATATTTAAATAAATATACACTATTTAAAACTTTTAATATTCACGTTTTATTTTTTCAAAATTAATTTTAAAAATCTGTAAAACAAGTAATAAGTAAAAAAGTTTAATAGTGCATTACTATAAAATAAGTTTTTAACATCAGTCATCAACGACTTTTAACATTGAAGAGTAGATTATCATATTATCTTAAAGAGTTAAATAATTTTGAAAATAAAATAAAATAAAAATATTTTTTTTGCATAAAGTTGATTATTCCATTAGTAATATAAAAATTGATGGTGAAAGAGTAAATATAAGTCACGGGTATTGCAATATTATTTCACATGCATGGTAAGAACAATTCATCAATATTAAGGTAGTTTTCAAATTATATAATATTTAAGAAGAATTTTGGACACAGAACTTTTCCTAATTCGTACTTTAGATCTTTCAAAAACTCTAGGAATTTTAATTCTTTATAATGATCCTGACATAAATATCATACTTCAGGACATTTTCATTAATCAATTTTTTTATTCTTCACAAACTAGTATCACCTTTGACCCAGATATATAGCTCAATGTGTCTTCCCTTAGTCCCCATAAGATTGTAGGCATAGGGCCACCTCCTTCAACCAAGATATATATGCTTTTAATCTAAAGAAACAATGTTATCCACAAATTTTGTAGGAATGACCTACAAACGTGGAAAATCAAATTCATACATCAAAAACAAGATCAAAAAACAAATTAGTAACACAAAATATTATATTAACACACAAATGAAAGAAAAAGGAATGCGTTAAAAGTTTAGAATGAGCATGAAATTTCGAAAAATAATAATATGAAAAAAATGATAAATAATTGATTAATCAAATTTTTTTGTCTTTCATGAAAAAAAAATACATTTTAGATGATCCATTTACAAACAACAATTCAGTATATAGACAACTGAACAAATTTTATAATTAAAAGAGAAAAATCTTACTTTTGATGAAGGACAAATTACCACCTTCATATTGAAGAGCAAATTTCTAATCTACAAAAGGGTCATTCACATTTAAATAAAAGAAAATACATCTTTCAAAAATTTCCAAAAATTTAGATTTAATGACAATTAATGTATTTCACTAATCATGCTTCTAACCAAAATTACATATTGAAATTAAAAATAAATTTAATTGATTTTTATTTATGCACAAAATTAATTTTATTTATATTAAAATGTTTACATTAGACTTATTATATTATTATATTGCAATCTTTATGTTATACTAATCAATTCACATAATCAGTTTCTTAAAAAAATTAATATAATCAATTAAAAAAATTTAATGGGTAATTAGATGTAATGAATTAATTTTTTAACATAATTAATATCTTTATTTCTGTTCAATTATATTTATTATCAACATATAATTTGACAACCAATTAGTATTAAATGTGTGAATAAAATTTGTAGGATTTTTGCAACTGAATTAAATGTTATAAATTTAGTTATATCCCGCAAGTCTATGAATAAATTTAACGTGTTTTTTTATTTTTAAAATACTGTATTTTTTTTAATAATGTATCTTTTTATTGATTCGTAATATATGTTGAGATATTTTGAATCAATCACACGATCACAATATATTTTTTTGAATTAATTTTTTGATAGAAAAATAAAACAAGGATCTATCAATTTTAAATATAAAACAGTTTCCTTTTTGTTATATTTTATTTTATTTTTACAATTAAGCATTAAAAATTTATATTAAAAATATTTTTAATATAAAATTATTATCTATTTAATCATACCGTAAATTTAAAATACAAATATTATGTATCATGTTTATTTATTTAATTTATTATTATTTCAATTTTGTATATAGCGTTTTAAATAAAAATATAATGTTTTTTAAACATAAAATTATAATAATTATAATATAAAAAGTACTTCTACATTTATATTTTTGTCCTTAAAAAGAGCGAGAAAGTTAAAATTATTATTTTATTCTTTAAATAATTAACGGGAAAATATTTTTTATGATGAAAAAATAAATAAAATTACTTTTTTATCCCTAAAAAAGAACAGAAAAATTAAAATTACATGTGTACTCTTACTTTTACTTTTATATCTATAAAGATATTAATCATGTGACTCATAGTTGTTTCCTTTAAAAATAAAAAATAAAACTCATGAGTCATAGGATAACTTATTCGTCCTACAACCAGCAAAAGGCTAAGTTCGACTGGGAAAATATCAGCCTGCAATTAAAGGAAAATGCTATTCGCACCATGTTGTATATGAAGTTCAAGGTCCTCAGAAATATTTTCAACTAAGGACATTGAGGACATTGGCTAAGGTGGGAGAGTGGATTAGGTCTCCTATCATGGAAAAGTTATTTTGTATTGTTGTATATATTCATATTTAATTTAATGGCCAAGATTTTTTCTCTTTTACTTTTTTTTTTTTCCTTTTCTATTTCCATTCTATCATTCTTTTTCCCCTCACTTTCCCATTTTTTCTTGCTTCTTCATCACCGTTAGCGGCAGCAGCGCTCCCCCTCATCTCCTTCTTCCTTGTCTTCTCACACACGCACAAGATAGGCAATTTAAACCAATAGCATTAGTTTTAAGTTTCTTTTGTTAATCACCATCACCGTAAGAAATAGAGATGAAATAATAATAGATAAAAAAATGCTTAGGTGAACCATAATTTGGTCAAGTGCGACCCTTTCATACCAAGCCCTCTCAAGCACCATGCTTCCCATAAACAGAGAATGTTAAGACAACCATTAGCATGTGTTTGGATGGAACAATTCAGGAGGGAAATTTATTTTTTCAAGGAATTTAAAATGGTTCATGATAAAATAGCTTATTTGGATAGAATATTTAAAAGGAGATTTAATTTTTGGTATTTTTATTAATAATTTTGATTAACTAAAACAGTGAAATTTCAAATTCTCTCAAAAAATATAAAATTTGAAACTATTATTTTGGAAATGCTCACTCTAACTCACGTTCTTGCTCGCGACTCTTTCTCGCTCAACACTTGCAACTACGGGTGACCAAAGTTTTTACGGCTGACATCGATATAAGTTATTTTTCAGTTTTCACTGACGTTGGCTGAGATTTTTTCGGTCATAATTTTTTTGTATGATGTCAACCAAAGCTAGTTTTTGTTTATATCGGCTAAGATTTTTTTTAGATGATGTTGGTTAAGGTTATTTTCTCACTGACGTCAGTCATGAGAATTTTTAACGTCTGCCAATGATTTTTTTGGTCGTTGTCATCTAGGTTTTTTCAGTTGATGTTGACCAATGATTTTTTTGGCTGACGTTAGCTAGATTTTTTTCTATTGATATCAGTCATGGCTAACTTTTGAGTAGACACATGCTAGGGTTTTTCAGCTGATGTCAACTAGGTTTTTCGAGTCAACATCAGCCAAAGCTATTTTTTAGTCAATATCAGCTAAGGTTATTTTTTAGCCGATGTTAGCTAGGGTGTTTTGACTGATGTCAACTAGATTTTCTTAGTTGACGTCGGTTAGGATTTTTTTTCTAACATCGACTAGGGTTTTCTAGTTGACATTAGCCAGAGTTATTTCTTAACCACATTAGCTAGGTTTTTTTTGTTGATGTTGACTAGGGTTTTTTCTGCTAACACCAGCTAGGTATTTTTTACCGACGTCGGACATGACTATTTTTAGTCGACATCGACTAGGTTCTTACAGTCAACATTCACTAGAGTTTTTTCAGTCAACATCGACTAGGTTTTTACAGTCAACCATTAGCTATTTTCTAACCAACATCAGCCAAGACTATTTTATAGCCGATGTTGGGTAAGGTTTTTTGTCCGACATTGGTCAAGACTATTTTTTAGCCAACTTCGGCTAGGGATTTTTCGGCCAACATTGACCAATGATGTTTTTCAACCGACATCGAGTAGGTTCCATTGGTCGGCATTGATCAAGCTATTTTTTAATTGATATGGGGTAAATTTTTTCGTCAACGCCTGCTAGGACTTTTTAGGCCGACATTGACTAAAAATAGCCTTGGTCAATGTCATTCGAAAAGAACCTAGCCGGTGTCGGCCAAACAAACCCTAGCCGACGTTGGTAAAAAACCTAGCCAACATCGGCTAAAAAATAGACTCAACTAACGTCAGCCAAAAAATAGTCTCGACTGACGTCAACTGACAAATATTTCCGACATACTTTGACCAAAAAAACCCTATTTGATGTCGATCGAAAAATAACCTTGGTTGATGTTAGTTTAAAAATATCATTGGTTGTGGTCAGGCAAGCAACCCTAGTTAAAATTATCAATATTTCAAAATTAGATTGTGTTTGTTTTCTATAAAGTTTAATATTAAAATTTCATCTATTTAAAATATAAAATTGAAATTTTGCATATGGAAGAAATTGAATTGCCTTATCCAAACAAAGAATTTAAAATCGAAGAAATTTGAATTGATTTATCGAAACAAAGCATTTGAAAAATAAAGGAAATTAAAATCAAAGCAATTCAAATTCTAGACATTTCAAATTTCCTGAAATTTTGAAATTCCTTATCCAAACACAAGGTAAAGGAAATCAATCAAGAAAGTACAAGGAAACAATGAGCAGCAAAAATCATGAGAAAAAAGGAACCAATTCTCTCTCCTCTCATCGTCGCACTCAGTCATCCACTGTTGGGAACGATTTTTGGCGGCAGTGCCACCCTTTGTTTTCTCTTCTTTCCTTTTTCTTCTTCTTTCTTTTCCATCATCTCCTTTCACACTTTGCTTGTCTCTGGACGGTCACAACTACGACAGCACTTCGCAAACATCCTCTCTCCATCGTGCCTTTTATTTGAGCACTCTCCTCTCACATGTGTTGCTAACACCATAGGAGACGACTCTCTGGACTTATATCTTTCACTGCCATTACAAGCATCGATGCAACGATTGTTGTGATGGTGGTAATAGTGTAGTAGCTCCATGAATCCTTTCTCTTTACCACAACAGCCTTTGAAATTAAGGCTAGAATGAGAATAAGGAAAGGGGTAGAAAGGAAAAAAGAAAAGAAAAAACCATGACCATTAAAATTAAATATGAGTATATCCAACGGTGCAAAACAACTTTTCCATGATGGGAGACCTAAATCACTCTCCCACCTTCGTTAGTTAGTATCTTTAACTAAGTTTATGTTTGGATTAAAGTTTATAAACTTCAATTTGAGTCAAACTTAAGTTTGCAAACTCAATTTGCAAAAGTTTCTCAAGTCTTGATTTTTAAGAACTGAGTTTCAAGACAAAATTTTACTTCCATATATACCATTAAAGGGTAAACAGACATAATTCTAAACTTATTTTACTTTCAAACATACTTTTATACTCTTCCATTGAAATCCAAACATACCCTAAATAAAAAAGGGATATATTTGTCTTTTCATTAGTTTGGGGTTTAAATAGAAATACAGAAATGTCAATAGTATTTCCTGTAATTAAATTGGCAAGCCCTGCCCGAAAACATCCTAGCCCGAATTAGTCAGGCCAGCTCAAATTAATTTGACAGCCCTACTGGTAGAGTTTTATTGTGCCTCTTGTTTGTGTCATTTCATTGACCCCAAAAAAGAAGTTTGTCATTTCTATCTATGCAAATTTTATTCAATTCAGCATCTCTTGTACTTAACTATTCAATACTATCTTTTGATTATAAGAAATAAAATAAAAAGTGGGTGTCTGTGTTACATACTAAGCAATATTAACTAACAAATGCACACATAAGTCCCATCATGTAAACTTGCTATTATACATGAGCATGGAAGCTAGCATTTTCAAACTTGAAGCATTGAACGAGGCAATTAATACATAGTAACAATATTGATGTTATTGTTCAATAAGCTAGTCTGTAACGATATACTAATATTTTGCTGAGTTTGTTTTATTTTATCAAAAACTCAGGAAAAGTCCTAATTTATGTCCTATGTATTTTTTATTTTAATAACATCAATGTATGATTTTCCTCGTAACTCGCGTGAAAAATAGCCTCTATAGTAATCTGCTACACCAATTCTTTTAAACAGTGCAGGCCTTTCAGGAGTAACAAGGCTTGGCGTTGGACCTACAATTCTGTTCATTTGAGGCCTGTGAAATGTAGCAATAGAAATTCTCTCCTTCTCTGCGTTGATTGTTGCTCGGTGTTCAACGCTTCTATAAATTCCATTAGTCAATATCTGCCAAAATATTTGAAATAGATACCAAAAAATCTTAATAATCATATCAAAATGTTCAGTGTAATGTGTATTTTTTTATTAATAACAACAATCATAATCACTTGTTAGGACTTAATCACACTTAAGACTTTTCACTCCTTTCTAAGAGTATATTTTGCAAAAATCGAATTCATGTATTTTTCACAAATTTAAAGTGTGTTGCCAACCATTGGGTAGTGTAATGTGTATTCTAATTTGCATCTATTCTTACATTGCCAATCAAAAGAATATTAGTTAAGTATGTCAAGTAATAAAAGCAGTTTTAATTTGGCTAAATAATGTTTTGCCAATTACCTCCAGAATATCTCCAACATTGATGACAAAAGCATTAGAGAGAGGTTTAATAGGAATCCACATTCCATCTTTCCTTATTTGCAGGCCTTCCATTTCGTTGACTTGGAGGAGGATGGTGAGAGCACCAGCATCAGAATGAGGATTAAGGCCAATGACATGTTCTGGTTGGGGACATGGAGGGTAGCAATTCATCCTCATTGACTGACTTAAATCTTCAAATAACTCTAGCAATTCATTAGTGTTGATCTCAAGAGCTTTTGAAATAAGTTTAATGATTGCGATGCTAAGTTTTCCCAATTCTAAAGAATAGCTCTCTAGATCATTTCTGCAGTGAGGCAAACTTTGTTTGAGTTATCCAAAAGTATTTCCAAGAGAAAAGAAAAAATAAGTTTCTCTGAAAATTAAAATTAGCTTATGCATAAATTTAAAAAATATGTTAAAGAATTATATGAGAAAATTTTTAGAAATTAGTTTATACATAAACTAATTTTAATTTATGAAAAAATACATTTAATTTTTTCTTAAACAGTGTCATAAGTATACACAAGTTAAAGAAGTAAAAGAGGAAATTATGTTATTGAGATCCATAAAAATACACTCCACTATGATTTTTAAATACATTCTAATATGATTTTCAATAAAATGGTTTTTTTTTTAATTTCTTAACTTCTTTGAACACTAACACATTTTTTTTAGTGTTTTTAGATAAGATACCCGAAGCTGACCCATAATTTATGATGTTTGTAACTAAAGTTGTAACATGAAAGAGAAGTACTGGTATATATATATATATATATATATATATATATATATATATATATATATATATATAAAGAGACAAGGACAACCTGAATGGTTGGGGAATACTAGCAAATATGTGGGGATTCCTTGCGCATGATGGTAGCGTATTAATGTAGAATATATCTGCCCATTCTAACTTTTGTTCCTCAGATACAACAAACATTTGACCATACCCCTCCAACTCTCCTTGTTTTTGCCAAAGTTTCCTCTTCTCTTCCATTTGAAGACCGAAGAACTCTTGAACACCTATCTTCACATTTTGCACCAATAAAGGGTTGACCCCATGATTTATAAGCTGTAATGTAATTTCCTTGTTAAAAATCTTACATACTAAACCAAATTTAATTTATTTCATTCATAAAATATGCGCAGCAATGTATCGGAATGGTACGAGGAACATTTGTGATGAACATAACACAAAATTCTTGGAAAAAATTGAAAGATCGATTGTTAATTACATGTTACAAGAATATTACATCCGACAATACATGTTTTGCTTAAAAATTAGTTAATATGAACAAGTATAATCTTTAATCCACATGTATATTGTTTTCATTAATCAACTACGTACGTAGAATACTATTAGAATTTGGAACCACAAAGTGTGGTTTACATAAGAGGAGAGAGGACTTTATGTCCAAATGCTTAAGCAGGAACAATATTACTCCCGTACTGCAGGTGTTAGTTACAAAAAATGTAGAAGTTGTGATACATTAAGTGTCGTAAGATATATATTAATTGTTTCCTAAAATTGAGGCTATTTATTAGACACGATGAGTCTCGTCGTGACAAGGTTTGTATAAATTAAATGGTTGGGTATAGTAGTGGCTACTTGACTTTGAAATATTGCAATCCCAATTAATGTGTGACGGTGAACGTGTTTGGTTTAAAATTGGTCGGCATCACACGTGGCTCCGCCATTGCAAACACAAGTTGTCGAACATTTATGCTGTTTAGCTTTGTGCTTGATTTTCATCTCCAACGCAAACTATGCTGGTTTTAAATAAACTTTTCCTTATAAGAATATAAGAAAAAAAAAAGTTTCTTCACAAAATAAAATTAACTTATGAGTTAAAACAAAGTTTTTTGAATTTTTTTATCATCCAAATAAAATATTAGATAACCGGTAAAAATAAGCTTTTGGGTAAGCTAATATGAAATGTACATTTCTATAAATTAATTTGTATATATAGGTTAATTTTAACTTATGAAAAATTTATTTTATTTTATTTTTTATTTTTTCTCCTATAAATACTTTAAGACAAGTTTATACAAACAGATCTTTGCATCAAAATATGATTTTAATATAAAAAATTATCAAGTATTTTTAGCATTTAGCTGAAATACAAATTTCATCTCCGACGCTAATTCTATCTTCATCTAAATTAAAATAGCTATTTTAAGAGTATTTTTATGAATATTATTTTCAACCTCTTATCTTTCTCAATCTGTATATCATCATTTTCATTAATTTGTATTCTTAACTTGAATTTCAATATTTTTAAAAGAAATCATTAATATTTAAAAATAACCTTTATCATAATATGAATCGTTTATCATAAATCTAAAATATAAATTATATGGAAAAAAATAGTTTATTATGAATTTTAATTAAAATGTAATTGATATACTTAAAAGTATTTATTTATTATAAATTTTAATTATAAAAAAATATACACTCAACACTAAAATACTAGTTACTATAAATTTGGTTTTTATTAAATAAAACAAATCAAATATACATGACATATTATATTAAAATTATTAATATCCACCCTTAATTAAAATAAAAGACTTGGATTAAAAGACTTACTTAAAATAATCACCACCATTATCATCTAATATGGTGGTTGCTATTCCCATTGGCATTGTAACCATCATTAGGAATGTCACCATCACTATTGGTGATCAATAATGACAATAATAATAATAACAACAATTATAATAATATTAACAACAATGATGATAACAATAAATCAATAAAAATAATGATAACAGTTATTTATTTTTATTTTAAATGAGTCTTATAACTTATAAATTAAAATTAATCATTTTCATGTATTCTTATTTTTATGTAAGATAATTTTCATATGATAATAGAAATATAGCTATATTTGTATAATTAAACAATGAAAAGTTCCAAAATATATTTGGATATATTTTATGTGTCATAATCAAGACAATTTAATAATAATCATTCATGTAGCCCTGCAACTTCAAAATATTACCATAAAAAATACATGGCAATGATAACGTTAAATCTGAGTACAGCCAGTATATATAAATCATTTCTTGAGTTCGCATAAATTAAGACATGCGAAAACTTGATGGTGATCAAGCTATAATTTTACTTTCGTAATTATAACAAAGGAAGATATAATATAATATATATATATATATATATATATATATATATATATATATATATATATATATATATATATATATATATATATAGTTTCAAACCTGGAAGAAACCCCATTCTTTGCATGCTTGGTTTAGCTTCTCTACCTCAGTTCCATCTTCAGAAAACAATTTGTTCAGATCAATGACTGGGACTTGTGGTAGAGAGATTGTGTCAGATACAACAGGATCTTGGTTTAGACGAACATATCGTTCTGGAACTTTGGTCATGGGTTGCTTAGCTAGCTCGTGAACAGAAGGAACCAATAGAGAGGTTCCAAGCTTCGTCATTTGGGAATCCATTAACGTGAAGGTGTGTAATCTACTTGATATATGTTTCTTTCTCTGATTAATCCTCTTGGGTTAATTGGTTGAGTGACATTGAAATAAATAATTGTCGACCACGTGAAAGTACACGCAAGTTTCAATTAGTTAATAGTTGGCTAATTAATGAAAGAAGTATGTCATTAATTAAAGTTTAAATATAATTTTAATCTTTTATATATTGTCGATTATATGCAGTTTGGTTTCTTAGTATCTCTTAAAAAGTTCAGTGTAATCTTTTACATATTTAAAATAAATTAAATCCATTCTTTTGAAATAATGATTATTTATATATTTTGAGACATGATTTTAATTTTTTTTATTAATTCGAGACATAAAATTTATCTTATTATATTCACATGCATAAAAATTATAGAATATTTAACTAATATTCAAACAAAAGGAGGTCATAAACATGATTAAAATCATGTGAAAAATAAATTTAACAAACAATCGGAAAATTAAAAAACTTAATATCAAATTATTTTTTATATTGTTCTTGAGATTCATTTTTAACACTATTTTCACCATGTGTTATTACATTTTTGGTTCAGAAGTTAGTTGAGTTTCATAATTTTTAAGCAATTAAATTTAATAGGACATTTTTTTACGTATTTAATTAGTCAAAAAATATGATAAAAAATCATGTCTCAAAATAAAATAAAAAATTATCATTGTTTTTTTAGTAATAAAAAATGATAATTGTTTTAGAAAAATCATTTTAACTCACATTAAAAACATACAAGGTGTACCAAATTGAAAATAAAAGACCAAACTAAATATAATCAAAAACATAAAAAATTAAAATTATATTTTAACTCATTATTTAATAATGTATTTTTTTTATTTTATTTAAGGATTAATTAGACTTTTGATTCTTCATGTATTGCAACTTTGTGATTTTAGTCCTCTGAGATTTCAATCATTTTTGTCAATTTCTCATAAATGTTTAGCAAACTTTAGTAACATAATACTAGATGATGACATGGTAGTTGATGTGTTGCATAAACTAACATGGTTTAGTTGTATTTTTTATCCTCCTCCATGGTTATAACAGTTTCCAAAAGTACAATTACATGACCATATATGTGTCATACAATGTTAGCCAACATATCATAATTTACATCACATAATAAAATTTGTTTATAAATATATCGAAATTATACAATTGTAATACCTAAAGGAATTAATTTGTTCAACTGAAATAGGGGGTTGAAAGTTGAAAAGCTAGTCGAAAGTTGAAAATATAGCTTATTAAATTATTAATGTTTAGTAAAATTAACTATTGAAAAGTATAAAATGATAGAAAAATAATACATCATGATTTATTAAAAAATGATAATTAGAAAATTGGATAAATATATTAAGAATAAAAATGAAAGAAAATATAAAAATTTAAAGTTAATTTTTTATGAAATGTTACTTCAAATAGAATTTTAAAAAATGTTACTTCTTGTAATGTTTCAAAAAATATAAAAAAAAACTTATTTATCAAACAATTAAATAAACTTTTTAACTAATAACAAAAGTTAAAAACTAATTGAAACGTCTTACATCAAGAATAAATAATATATATTGATGGCTATATTTTTAGTTTTTTAAATTTAAAGTTTTATTTTCTTCTAAATTTAAAATTGATCGTTTTAATCCATCCATATAATTTGAAATTTTCAAAAACAAGTGATTTGTAATTAATTTGTTGCTAAGTAAGCGAAATCTCTAACAACTGGTTAGAGGGACTAAAACATGTTTCTTTTTTAAATTACAGGAGAAAAAAATAGTTTTTTAATTAGGGGAAATAAACTTATCAAAATTTGAGATACCAAAAATATATTTAAACTTATTTTAATAGTGTAAAATTTTTTTATACTTGATAATGAATTATCATATATACTAAGTTTATTAAATTTTCTAATAATTATCTCAAAGTCAGATTAAGAATTATTTTTTTACTGTTAAACAATATAAAAAATTTTACGCTAACAATAATGTTTTTTACCGAAAAAAAATTAATAACTTTTGTCTATAATCTTTTGACAATTTATAAAAGCATGCATTGTAATATTTTCTTTACGATGATAGAGTAACAAGGAAAATACTAACTCACAACCTCTCCCAAGAAAAATCACCAAAGAAAGAGATTATTGATATATCAAAAGGTTAAATTATTTTTCTGAAATAATTATTTGACAATTTTAAATTAAATTTCTGAAATTATTATTTTTAATTAGGCTGTTGAATTTATATTTATTTTTTAATTAGGTTCTTCTATCTAATTATTAATACTAAAAAGATTTAAATAACTTTTAATTTCATGATATATACTGAATTTTTTATTTGAGTCTCTAAAAATAAATTCATTGTTCTAGGTCTCTAAAAAAATCATCTTTATAAGTCTTTAATATATTAAATTTTTTAATATCCTTATCAATTAAATGATGATGTAACTCTATCACAACAACTTATATATATTGGAAGAGTCATTTAAATGATATTATGTCATTACTTAATTTGCAATAGGAGCTTAAAATAAAACTTTTAATATATCAAAAATTCAGATCAAATAAAATTTGTATCAAAGACTCAAAATAAAAATTGAATATATATCATAAATTTCAAACATATAGAAGCCTATTAAAAATTAATCAGAACAATGACAAAGCTATAATCCTATATATGGTAGTGGGAACAATTTATTTCAAAAAATAAACTTAATAATAATTATCACATATAAGGTGAAGAGTGAAAAGATGTAATGATAAATTCAAACACATAAAAATAATAAGAGGTGCAAAATATAAAATTTTAAAATATATATTCATGATTTTATTGAAATAAAAAAAATGTATTTTCTTACTGAGAATAGGTTAGGAGATTCAAAGATCTTAATTTTGATGTTGTAAAATAAAAAATTTTAAGATAAATATTTATGAATTTATTAAGTTGAGGGAGTTCATCTTACGGTCCTCACATAAATATAGGTCCACCATCGAATCAAAGAACCCTAATTAGTCCCTAAATCCAATATTGTCATCACTGTAGGTCTGTACCGAGTATTCTTATCTCTCGGGTCAAGATCATCACATTTACAAGTTTTGAACCTAGTATTCTCAATTAGTTCATCAGCAAGTCTACTCAATTCAAGTACTTTTTTTCACAAGATTTTTTCAGGCTTCAGCCTACAATATCTTTGCTGCAAACTCACCCAATTGAGTTAATTTAGTTAATTTTTCATAATCTCAGTTAGATAGCACAACCCAATTAAAACAATACAAATTTAAGGACTCCGTTAAAAAAGTAATTCTGATACATAATTAAAAATTACTAAAATTTAGGAACCTACAGAGAGAATTTAACCTACCAAAAAAAAAATTCAAACCCACGCCCAGAAGTTATTACCATATTTAAAACTCTTAACTCTGTCTGGTTACTTAAATGAAAAAAATAATTCTAATACCTATAGGTAATAAAATAAAAGAAGTTACCAACTCACAAAAGTCAAGAACTCAACAATTTTCTAAAATCAATACTACAAGGAAAAAGTTAGAGTATACGTTTGATGCCACTATCAACTAAAAATACTTACAATATTTAATCAATTAGACAATATTTTAAATATGATGTATTTATTATTAAAAGAAACTATTTTTAAGCATATACATGATTAATTAATAGTTTAATTTTTTTATATTTTCAGTACTTTTAATTAAATTTAAAGTTATCATTGGATTACCTTAGTATAACTTTTTATCTAATTGAAATTAAGTTATTTTCATTTTTTATTCAAATATCATGCATTATGAGTCTATATTAAGAATGTGATGCAAATATGATACATATTAATAAATAGTTTTATTGGTTTAGAAAATTGATGTATTAATATATCAAGTACTCTTATGATATATACATCTTATTGTTAATGTAAAATATTATATGGACGTCAATATATTTTGTCTCTACGAATAATACATAGTTCATTTTTTCGTGTATATATATATATATATATATATATATATATATATATATATATATATATATATATATATATATATTCTTTCTTTCTCTAGTCGGTCCATCATTTATTGAAATAATTATATATATTCTTTTTTTCTCTAATTGGTTCATCATTTATTGAAATAAGGATGTTATATGACTCATTTTTATAATTAAGGGATTAAAAAGAGACGATTTATCTTTTAGACACCAAAACAAACTTTATTTTAGTTGTAATGACTGAGAGCACCTCTAAAATATGTTATATATGTCTATACAAACAGTTTATAGTAAAGACTATATACTAATAATATCTTTTTTTTTATTTGTTAATAAATATTTTTTAGTTGTACACGAAGAAAAAGATATCTTTTAATATGCGTAACCTCCCAGATTTACATTTTTTCAACCACAATGACCGTTGGGAGGCAGCATTAACTTCCTTAATTTCAATAAATATAGTTCAAAGTTCGAGCTTACTTTTGAGGCGAATTAAATCTTGCATCTTGCTAATTAAGCGGTGGGCACACCAATTAAGAAAGTAAAGAAAAAAAATATTTGGTGTGAAAATCATAGAAAATAAAATAAAAATTATGACAGTGTAATTTTTTGTCTAGTAATAAAGATAATTTTATTTTAAATTTCTTAATTAACGTGTCAAGAACATGTATTAATTAACATTTGCCATGAGATATTCTTGTATAGACACACATCTAACATCTCATTTTTTGATAAAATCAATAAAAAAAATTGACAAGCGATAAAATATATTAATTAATTTTTTTAGTTATTAATAATAATTAAAATGGTTCAATAAAAAAATATTCTATATAATTAGTATTTGGTCACAGTTGCTATCAACTCTAGATATGAATAATTTATTGTTGAACGATTTTAATAATTTTATTAATAAAGAATAAAATTTTATTTTGGTGATGTTGAAAATTTTACTAATATATTTTATATAATATAATTTATAAATATATTTTATATGTATTTTATATAAATATATTTCAAAATATATAAAAACTAATCTATTTATTATTTTTATATAATATAAATTAAAATAGATTATTTAAAATATATTATATAATTAGTATTTGACCACAACTGCTATCAACTCTAGATACGAAAAATTTCTTGTTGAATTTTAATAATTTTATTAATAACGAATAAAATTTTATTAATATATTATATATTTTATATATTTTTATATAATTTACAAAACATATTTTAAAAATATATCAAAAAATACATAAAAAAATATACATTTAAACAGTATATTATATATATATATATATATATGTGTGTGTGCGCGCGCGCGCGCGTATATATAAATTTCTTATTTAGTTAGTTTGTTACTATTTTGTTTAATTTACATAAATAAAATATAACAAGAGAAATTGAATTTTTATTATTATTCTTTGGCCTTTTCTACCCTCTCTTTTACCTTTTATTCATTTTGCTTTATTAGTTTAGTTGTTTAGTATATGTGTGATAGTTTAGGAATATTTTTATTATTAGGAAGACAAGGAAACACAAGTGATTAAGAAGCATCACCATTTTATTACTAACCTACCATAAAATAAAACAATTTTTTGTGCTTAAATCATTCTTTGTGTGGTTGAACTCAAATGTTAAAAGTGAAAATCATTGATTTTGCTTGATTGAGATGTGTAATGAGTTTGACATGAAAAATTGAAAGCAAATAAAACAACTTGTAGACCTAGCCTATTGAGTGAATAATCCTTATAATGATACAAATATATATTGAGAGACACTCTTATTTCACTCATAGCAGACTTTGATCGAATCTCTTGTAGATTGATTGCAATTGTATGCATTCAAATGATCAAGGTCATGTTTGCATGTTTAGCCAAGAGCCTAAAAGTCTAGCCTACATTGTTCATCCCTTGCACCTTACTTTGAACTTAATTGATGTATTCTTTTCTAATTCCCTAACCTTAAAATGTATATGTTTTTATATCCGCTACTACCCTTAAAGGATAGGAGAGCATAGGTCTAGGAATTCATAAAAGTTTTAAGTTTGGAGTGGCAATGCACCACTCAAAGGCAAAAAAAAAAGGTAACAAGTTATCACGTGAACAAAGGTTAAAAATATTATCCTCATTCTCTCTTTTAAAGTATTGAAAAAGGAAAAATTTGAAAAACAAAAAAACAAGAGAGAAGCAAAGTAAAGAAAAAATCAAAAATTGAGAACAAAGCAAAGTGTGTATGAAATTGAAAATCTGGGATACCAAGGATTGGTAAGAAGTGAATGAAATGAAATATGAATAGACTAATGCTTTCCTTCCTCTAAGTTACTTTGAAATATCTAGAAAAACCAATACTCCTTGTTAGTCAAGCCCCATTACAAGCCAATAAAGTCCTTAGTGATCTCTGCATGCCTTTGATGTATTGATTAACTTGAGATGAAAGTCAAAGTTTAACTGTGGTGTTCTAAGATGTGAATTGAGTGAAATACTTACCCAAGCTAAATCATAAGTTTAAGAGTGAAACACTTTATGAGAGGATAAGTTACTATGTGATTAGATTCATAATGCCACTCTTGTTGCATGTTTTGAACTTTGTAAACGATTTGGTTGAGCTAAAAAGCTAAATATGAGCACCATACTTATATGATTGAAGCACATAATCAAATAAACCATTGAATAAATAAGGGGAATGCAAGAGAAGCATGTTTGTAACTTATAATTGTGAATCATTGTTCTTATTTTTAGTCTAGTTTTATTTTAAATTTTTACTAGTTAGTTTGTTTTTAGTTCAGTCTTACTTGAGGACAAGCAAGGTTCTAAGTTTGGAGTGTTGATAAATGTCAAATTTACCATATTTTCATATGCAATTTGAGACATTTATATTTATACTTTAGTATACTTTAGGAATAATGTTGATTGCTTGTGTTGGTTTGCCAAGGGATTAGGAATCAAAGCAAATGATTTAGGGTCTATCACCTAAGGGATTAGGGATATAATACATTAATGAATTAGGGATGAACGATATAACGACGTAGAAGTGTGAGGAATTACAACAAATAGGGGGATTCCGAGTACAATCTTAGCATTTCAATGCTATTGTTTTCGTCTAGAATTATTATTGGATCAACAAGGAACTTCTTACCTTTTCTTTTAATTTCTATTATTATATTTTCAGCACATTAATCTCTCTAGAAAAATATATCTTTTATTTTCTGTTTTGATTAGTTTTAGTTTTAGGTAGTTTAAAATATAAAAACACAAAAACATCTTTATCTAAAAGGTTTTAATTTGAACATTCATCCTTGCATTATTCCCTTGGGAGACGACCTGAGCTTCTGTTTAGTACTACAATTAGGATTCAGTTACACTTGGCCGACGTAAATCCTAACATAATTAAAACATTAACAAACACATTGACCCATGGTAAAGGACTTAACGAGAGAATATAGAACCTCCAAAGGAAGAATTGTCCTCTTCCTCAAATATTTATGGGATTATGTTTGTTGACAAAAACACATACAAAATTCACCATCAACACAAGTATTATGAGGTGCTCAAAATGATGCTCAGAACATTTGTCAAGAGTAAAGAACTCAGAAGAATCCTTGAAACTCATCTGCATGATGAAGAATGCTTCCATCTAAGTACTTAGTTATGCCAAAGTAAAAGACAACAATGCCTTACATAGAAGACACATCTACATCAGAATGATGAAGAACTTGACTCTGAAGTCTGAACTTTAGAATGAAGTTTAAAATGGTTCAAAACTCACCCCAAGGACAACATCAGTTCTTTCATATGTTGCCACATATATAGAGGGCACATCAGAAGACTAAAGGTGACAACATCTCACTTTCCATATGTTGTCACACATACCAAGGGCACATCAGAAAGTGAATGTTAATTGCATTAGAAGATGCAATCTAGTTTAAAGCTAAATTTGTCCATGAGAAGAAATGATAATGAACATCAAAATGAAATATTAGAGATACATTTTAGTCTAACCTTGGATAGAACACTAACACACCAACTATTGTACCTTCACTTTGTTTTTATGAAGTAATCTACTTCAAAATATTTTGTGCTATGAATATGATTGATAAAGTTGTGCTACTTCAGAAAGACATATCAGTTAAACTTCATCAAAAGAATCTACTTCCAGTATGGATCCCTTCTCAGCTAACATTAGAATCTCCATTCTAATGTAACTTTAGAATGCTTATCAGAAAGGTTCCTCATAATGGGAACTTCAGAATGACCCTACTAGTTGTCATGACATGACAATTGTCATTTGTGTTTGCTTCCTCCAAAAGACTCATCAAGAACCATCATCAAGTAAAGTTGAATCCTTCCAAGTGAGAGAAACTTGACCCAAATTCTCTATATGAGAAATTTATCATTGTTGCTTCATCCCTCTCAATAGAGAGTGACCCACTTCTGTAAAATCCTATAAAATGAAATAGATCTTATTGTAATTTCCTTAGTGGAAATCCTCTTGTGAGGAGAAATTTTTCTTTGTGCAATTCAAACACATAAATCCTTTGTTGTTAAAAGTCCAACAAGTGGCAGACAAAGGTTGTAACCAGTGGTGTTGCTGGTCTACCAGTGGCTAGGTGTGAAGTCCAGTGGGGTTGTTAACAAATTTTGGAAATCCCATGGTTGGTTGGTCTAACAATGACTGGTTGTGTTAGTCAAATCTCATCTTGAAAGGTGAGAACTATACGTAGCCTAAGTTTGGGATGAACTTGTATAAAAATCATTGTGCGTCATCTTTCTTCTCTCTCTCTACACTATTTTTTACTCTAAATTGTTTACTATTTTTGACTCTCACTAAGGCTGAAAACTCCTTTGATAAATATACTTACAACTAAAACCTTGTGTCAAAGTCTTTTCAACTAAACTAACTTTTCAAAAAGGAATCAAATTTTGTAAAAACACAATTGAACCCCCCCCCCCCCCCTTTCTGTTGGTATTTTCATCACTTCAATTACAATCAACGAACCCCTCAATCAAGAATCCTTATGGTGTGATAGAAGATATCCTTGTGAAGGTGGATAAATTTGTGTTTCCAATTGATTTTGTAGGGATGGAGATAACAGAGGATGTCAAAGTTCCCCTCATTTGGTGAAGACCATTCTTGATGACTACTAAGACTATTATTGATATGGGGGAAGGCAAACTTACTATCAAGAGAAGGAGGATGAGATTGTCTTCAATATGTTTGATGCCATGACTCACCCAAATGATGACATGGATTGTTTTAGGGAGGATGTTGTTGATGATATGATTGATAATACTTAGGATCAAATGCAAGTCTCTAATCCTCGTCAACTTGCTTTGATAAATTCTTGTGATAACTTAAATGAAAAGGAAGAAAAAAAAAGTTGATGTTATGTTGTTACAACTAGATACTTCCAAGGAAATTCCACCCAACGAAGAAGTATTTAAAGAAATGAAAGTGGAAGGTGAAAAGAAAGAGGAGAAACCCAAGTTAAAGTTTCCTCCTCATTTAAAATACGTTTTTCTTGAAAGAAAGAAGGGAAAATATGTTATCATTAGTAGTTCTATATCTGAGTTAGAATAGGAGAAGTTAGTGAAGGTCTTGAAGGATAAAAAAGAAGAAATTGGTTTGACCATTTTCGATCCCAAAGGTATTAGTCTCTCATTTTGTATGCACAAGATCATGCTTGAAAAAGAATTTAAGCCAATTGCACAAACTCAAAGAAAACTCAAGCCTACTATGAAAGAGGTGGTGAGAAAAGAGGCTCTTAAGCTTCTTGAGGCTGGCATGACATATCCCATATCTAATAGTGTATAGGTTAGTCCCATGCAAGTAGTACCAAAGAAATGGGGTATGACAATTATCACAAATGAGAAAAATGAGTTAATTCAATTCCCATAAGAACTGTGATGGGTTATAAGATGTGCATTGACCACTATAAGCTTAACCAAGCTACAAGGAAAGACCATTTTCCTCTTCCTTTCATGGATCAAATGTTGGATTGACATGTGGGTCAAGCATACTATTGTTTTCTTGATGGTTACTTTGGATACAACTAAATAGTTGTTTACCTCAAGAACCAAGAGACGATAATTTTCACTTATCCCTTTGGAGTATATGCTTATAGAAATATGTCATTTAGATTATGCAATGCACCCGTCACATTTCAAAGATGTATGTAGGCCATTTTCTCCAACTTGGTGGAGAAGTGTATTGATGTTTTTATGAATGATTCTTCAATATTTAGCCCATCTTATGACTTTTTGTGTTGAAAATATGTATAGAGACCAACCTAATTCTCAACCGGGAAAAGTGTCACTTTATGGTCTGAGAAGGCTTAATTCTTGGCGTGGCTATGCAAAAAAATTATGCTAAAATAATGATGAAGTTTCTAAAAAATAATATATTCTAAAGGTTTGGTTTTCCTAAAGTGCTTATTAGTGATGGAGGTTCTCACTTTTGTAATGCTCAACTCAATAAAGTTTTGGAGCATTACTTGTTGAGACACAAAGTGGCAGCCACTTATCATTCGCAAACCAATGGGCAACAGGAAGTTTCAAATAGAGATATCAAAAGGATTCTTGAGAAAACAATTTCATCATCAAGAAAGGATTTTTCGTCCAAGTTGGATGACACTTTATAGGCATATCTAATTACCAAGAAGACTCTCATTGGATTGACTCCATTCCAAATGGTCTACTAGAAAGCTTGTCATTTGCCCGTGGAACTAGAGCACAAGGCTTATTGGGCCTTGAAATTCATTAACTTTGATTCTGCATTGTTCGATGAGAAAAGGAAACTTCAAATAGCTGAATTAGAAGATATGCACCTCAATGTTTATATGTTTCTTCTAAACATTATAAGGATAAGACAAAAGCACTCAAAGGAGGTGAAACCTTATGGGACAATTGAAATTTTAGACCCTTCTACTCAAAGGAGCTATATGGTGAATGGTTAAAGGCTTTTAAACCTTATCTAGGTGTAGAACTTGAGAGATTGACCACAAAAATTCACTTGGAGGTTTCTAGAACTTTATTCTTCATGTCGAGAATGCTATCGCTGTAGTGAACCCTGATGGTTGATCCAGATAACTCTCTGGAAGTTAATTCGCTTTGGCGACACATTGATTTGCTGTAGCGAGTTTCTTCTCCACTTCCAAAGTAACACCAATGTGAGTTTTGTTGTCGTTGGAGCAATCAACTTCTATTGCAAGCCTAATTTTTACTAGGGACCAATCAAATTTTGGCCAAGGGGGTGAGACTGAAGTTTCTTGCTATAAGGATCTTAGTTGTTGCCACAATGAAATTTCCTTTCAAAAACAATAAAGACATGCCATATTTCCATGGCAAAATTCTTTATATATATATATATATATATATATATATAACTTTACTAGTCCCTTTGCTTGGTGTGAAATGATTGAGCACAACAATACATTTTAATAAAATATTGACACGAATTATGAAAAATCAATCAAACCCTAATTCCTTAGGAGAAAAGATCTTAAATTCCTTTGTCAAGCTTCAATCCCTTGATAAGTTAACAATTTAATACATTTTAATCAATAAATAAAAAGTTGAAAAAATGTGTTAATAAATATATTTTCAAATCTCTTTGAAAAATTATAATCAACATAGTATATTTATGTTTTATTGTATGTTAAAACTATACTCAAAATTATATATGAAAGTAAATATATACTTTTTCCCATTCCTACTATTTTAAGAAAAATGTATTTATCTTTTAATGTTAAAATACAAACAAATGAATCCTAATTAAAATAAAAATATTCTAAATCACCAAAACCTACTGATCCATGCTAAATTACCTATCAATATTCCCTTATTGATTCATGGCCTAAATCCATTATCTAAAACTGTATTCAGTTTTTTCCTTCTTTTCAATTTTGGGTTACACATTTGTATGATTAGAAACTATAACACCCTAAAAAAGTTGTCCTGGACTAAAATAAGTCTATTTATGCAACTATAACTTCAAAACAATCAACTTTAAATCCCTTGCTTAATTTTAGCTTCCTAACAAAAGACTGTTGACTCAAATTCACTCCTCTCAAAATGAAAAAAATCTCAAATTTAGGAATCTCTTTATTCCTATATTTCTTATAAATTACAATTGTAATAACCCAAGAGACAACTCCAAAAAGAAAAAGTTGGAAATATGGCCTCCAAAACTATATGCACTACCATTCAGGTGACTCTCATAGTCGCTTTTCTAACAACCCAGGTTGTTTTCTCTGATGACAATGTGCCAATTCCTGCTAACAAGGAACAATTGGGCACATGGTTTAGTACTAATGTAGGACCTTTAGATCAAAGAAAAAGCACTATAGACCCCGCATTGGTGGCTGCTGAAGAAGGTGCTAAGGTTGTGAAGGTAATGCAAGATGGAAGTGGGGAATTCAAGACCATCACTGATGCCATTAACAGTGTACCTAATGGGAACACCAAGCGTGTAATTGTGTTTATTGGAGCTGGAAATTATAATGAGAAAATCAAAATTGAGAGGACAAAGCCTTTCGTCACATTGTATGGGGTACCAGAGAAAATGCCAAACTTGACATTTGGGGGAACCGCACAACAATATGGCACTGTTGATAGTGCTACATTGATTGTTGAATCAGATTATTTTGTGGCAGCTAACATCATGATCTCGGTTTGTATACAATCTTCCTTAAAAGTCCTATTAATTAAATGATGAAAATGCCTTATATTTTGGGTTTGCATTTTTCTTATCATGTTTTGTGTTTGTGGTTTATGAATTTGATGGTATAGAACACTGCACCGAGACCTGATCCAAAAACGCCAGGAGGTCAAGCAGTGGCATTGCGAATTTCAGGTGACAAAGCAGCATTTTACAATTGCAAGATGTTTGGATTCCAGGACACAATTTGTGATGATAGGAATAAACATTTTTTCAAAGACTGCTTAATTCAAGGCACCATGGATTATATTTTTGGAAGTGGGAAGTCACTATATATGGTATCTAAAATTTCGCGAACTGTAATATTTGTATATTTCAATTAATTTGTGATATACTAAATATAATTGTAATAAGTATTGTGGATTTATTTTATGATGTAGAGTACCGAACTAAGAACGCTTGGCGACAATGGGATTACTGTTATAGTGGCACAAGCAAGAAAAAGTGAGACAGAGGACAATGCCTACTCATTTGTACATTGTGATGTTACTGGAACTGGTACTGGGACTTTCTTGGGCAGAGCATGGATGTCTCATCCTAGAGTGGTCTTTGCATACAGCACCATGAGTGGTATTGTGAATAAATTAGGGTGGAGTAACAACAATCACCCCGAACATGACAAGTAACTTTCTAATTTAACTCTTCAGGACCAATTTTACATCCTTACATCAATATAACTATATACTAAACATTTAGCTCCTTAAGTAATGCATAAATGTGTATAATTATGTTGCATTACACACAATGCTTGCCATCTTTTCATTTTATAAACTTTTAAACTAGATTTGGTGTCATGTTGATCAATAAAATGCATGATTATCTACAGAACTGTTCGTTTTGGAGAGTACCAGAACACGGGACCTGGTGCAGACCCCAAAGGGCGTGCTCCTATAACTAAGCAACTAAGTGAAACGGAGGTCAAACCTTACATAACACTTGCGATGATTGAAGGCTCCAAATGGCTACTTCCTCCTCCAACTCCCAAAGTCTAATTAATTACCACATATTTTTGTGTGACTTCAGGAATGACAATGCACCCCATATTTTAGTGGATGGTGAATTAGAAAAATGCTATTCCAATTAAATAGTAGATTGCTCAAGTTGTTGAGTTTCGGTGTCTTGTAATTTATTTGTTTTATACTTGACATATTAAAATTAAGTGAGGTCCTTATAAATTTAGATTAGTCGATACGCAAGTGGTGCATTTTGGTGTTCATGCACACTATATATCGTAACACCCTTAGTAAAAATGATTGAAAGCTTATTATAGTTCTAGCTTTAAGCTTTTAGAAAGATATAATGTAGTCAATATATGTCCCTGTAAATTCATGTAAATGAGAAATAACGTATTTTAATTTATTTAATTTCAAATGAAATAGATGTTTTGTATTGTGGATATAGCTTAAATTATTGAAATAGATACAAATAATTTGGATAATAATTATAACAAGTTTAAAATATAATAAAAATCCTTACATGATGTATTAGTTTAGCTAAAAGTATATGAAGTGGGAGTTGAAAGCTTTGGTTCAAATTTTTCAAGCACGTTATATGTCTTATGTGTGACCATCCTATTTCGATAAAAATAAAGTAGAAAAGTTAACAAAAAAAACCGAAAAAAATGATAAAAATAGTATAAAAAAAGCAAAAAGGTATTTTTCTATATTTAGTTTGATATAGTCCAATTCTATTTCTTTTGACTCTTTTATGACTTAGTTCTAAAATTAGTTTAAAAAATAATAAGAGTAAAAATAATAATAACAAAATTTGAATAAAAAAATCCATTTACTTCAATTAATAGAATACAAAATTTATTTTTTTTTATAAAATAAAAATCCAAAATTTAAATTAGAGAATCAATAAAATTAGTGGCTTTTGTTTTACTTTTTTTTTTTTATCATTTTTCTTAAATTTTCCACATTGTCTCCTTCCCTCTCTCCCTCTCCCTCTCCCTCTCCCTCTCAAGTCACCCACTATTTCTCCATAACACACTTGCATGTCACACACAAGATTTCACACACACACACACAAAAATAAAGGTTAAATTATGTTTTTATCCATCTACTTATTTATGAAATTCAAATGAGTCTCTAAATTTTTAAAATGTTTAATTTAATCTTGATATCAATATAGTTGGGATCTCTTTCATTATTGTGAGTGATGTCTTTGCTTGTCCCTTATTGTCTTAAAAATTGCTCAATTTAATCCTCTTATTAAAAAAAATTAATGGTACCCTTCAGTCTAAATAAAACTAAACTAATGATGTTAGGGAATATATATCTAACAGTGATTTTTCTTTTAGGGAACATATCTAATGGTGATATCAACACAATTTGTGGAGATTACAAAAAACCAATAAATTATATTTTTAATATAATAAAACTATAATACATATACTGACAATTCTAAACCATCACTATAATAATACTTATAAATTATAATAAAATTAATTATAATGAAATAATAATAATAATTACTGAATTAATTGATTGGTATTTTATTTAAATGATAATAAAATAATATTAATTATATAATAAATTATAATTTCATCATTTAAAATAAATATCATAATTATTTTATTACGCTTTATAAAAAAAACATAATATTACAAGTATTACAAAGTTTATAATACTTATATTTACAAATAATTATTCCAAAAATAAAATAATATAATTAAAATTTAAAATATTAATATTAATAACATGATAAATATTATAAAAAGTTAAACTATAAAATTAGTATATAAATTATAAATATGTATTGTTATTTTAATATAAAAGTTTTTGTTAATATTTATTTTATACAATATACTCATATTGATATAACAAAATATTTTAATTTAATATATTTCAATTTAAATATAAATTTATTATAATATGATATATTAATTTTACATTTTGTATATTAAATATAATATAATATATCAATATTAATATTAATATAATTTAAATATTAATTTAATCTAATAATTTTATTTTAATTTCATGAATTAATTTACAAAATTAATTTTTTTAATTTAAACTTAAAAATTATTAAATTATTATATTGGCATTTTTAAAACCGTTGGTTTGAAAACCACTTATTGGCACAAAAGTAAAAATTGACATATATATGTTCAGCTTGACTGTCAGCATCATTATCCATCTAACGAAAACGATAAGAAATTTTTTTTTAAAATAAATAAATGATCGAATTGAACATTTAAAAAGCACAGATGCCAAAAGTAAACTTGACTTGCCTATTTAACACAAATGAACTTTTGAGAGTTGATATAAACAGAATGGAGGGGGCAAAGAAAATTACGAAGAAGGAGAAGGAAAAGGAGAGTAGAACTTTCGATAGGACATAGAGCTTAACGTCAAAACTTGGAGTTAGAGATTGTTTTTCAAGTAGCTTAACATTGAAAACTAAGATGCTAGAGTTATAGTGATTAACTATATTCCCACTAGAAAAATGCATTTTAACGACCCAGAACTATTGGTGACAACGAGCGAGCCACTAGCAACTGATTTTGCGACCGAACTTTCATTTTAGGAATGCCTACAACATTTTGTTTTGATCTCTGTTGAACATTTTGTTACTTTTAGAGACCGAATTTTTGTTTTCATTTACTGGCTTTTAAATTTCAAAATGGCCACCAAATTGGGATTGCAATGTTAGGAAACTACAAAGCTCATACCAGTTTAGCGACTGAAAATTATTTGATAATATTCAGTCACTATTTTGATATGATTATTTTCACCATTACTATTATTTAATATTAATATTAATAATATTGTATATATTTCATATATAATCAAAATGTAAGTAATAATAATAACATAATAACCATAAAATATTTAGGATGCAATTTTTTTTTAAATTAATTATTTTTCTTTTTTTAAAGAAGACCTAACATAAAAATAAAAAAGTCTTACAACATAAAAGGAACTTTACTTATTGTCATGTTAATTGTGGTTAAACATTATTTATATAATTAAAATTATAAATAATAATAGATCTATAATATTTTTGGGTAAAAAATAAACCTAAAAATAAATAAAAACATATATTACAAATAGCAAAAAGAATAAGAATATAATGTTAGAAATACAATATGACCCAATAAGACCTAAGTATAACACCGATGATTAACCTACCCAATAAAGTCCAAATATAAAACTAATGATTCACTAAAGGCCAAGTGCAATACAAATAATTGATCAAGCCCAATAAGACCTAAGTATAAAACTAAAGATTGATGAAGACCAAATAAAGTTGAAGTGAAACGTTGATGATTGTCAAAGGCTCAAGTGTAATTCTGATAATTGACCAAGGTCCAATAAGGCTTATGTATAAAATTAATGATGGACAAGGCCCAATAAAACTGAAGCATAAAACTAATTATTGATTAAGGTCCAATAAAACTCAAATGAACATGATTAACTATGATCCAATAAAACTTTAGTGTAACACATTTTATTGGTTACAACCCAATAAGATTTAGTAAGACTCAAGTGTAACACTAGTTAATATATTTTCACAATCAAATTAATTAATTATAAAATGAGTAACTATATAATTAATAAATTTTAAATTATTTATTGTAAATTAAAAATATAATTTATGTATTAACAATTTTGAATTTTTCTAAGTATAAACAATAATTTTCAGACATTTTGTCACTAAATTCAAAGTATAAACATAGTTAATATATATTTTCATGATCAAATTAATTAATTTTAAAATTTGAGTATTTATATAAATGGTATGTTTTAAACTATTTATTGTATATTAAAAATATATTTTTTATATTTAAGTTTTTATTTATTATAATTATAAATTATATAAAATAAAATAAATATTTATCTTGTAATATATTCAAATTAATATATTAATATACTACTACTAAAATAATATTTAATAACATTACTTAAGAATTTAAACATAGACATGATATCATATATAATTATAATATTATATTATATTTTATCTTACATTATACATAATACATGATACTAGTCATGGGGTATAACTCAGTTGGTTGAATCGAGTGTGTAAGTTATTGTTAAATCTCTTACGTTATCTTCGATTTCCACTAATAAAAAAATAATACATGATAATAGCATAAATTATTTATTTTGTTTAATCAAGATTTTGTTTATTGAACACACTTTTCTTAGTTAAATCTCAAAACTATCCCTATACTTGACATGTGTAAAGAAAGAATGAGGGTCAGGGATGTAATTTAGCTAGCCTAAATGATTATATAGATATTATTACTAGATAAATTATTAGATTAAATTTTATATTATATTATATTTTTCTCTTAAAAACTCATTCAAAAATATATAATATTATATTATTTTTAGTAGGAAAGAAAAATCAACAAGTTACTCATATTGAAGTTGGTTGACTTATAAAAAAATGGTTGCTTGAGACCCTAAATCCAATTCATAGCCCTAAACCCAAATTCGTATATGCATCGTCTCGTCGCGCAACTACTTGTGTCGCCAGCCTCATCCTCGCCGCGGTTGTGTGCGTCGGCCTCGTCCTTGTCACTGCTTGCATGTGCTATAAGACCTCATATCTTCAATCCTTCTTTTCATTTTTTTAGCCCTCATCCTCGTCCCTGTTTCCATTCCTATGCAGCTCAGAGTTCAATATATGAACATCTTCTTGAGTTTTTGTTAGCTTTGTTCCCCTGTAATGTGATGGTCACTTGAATAAAATTCTTCTTATTTTGACTCATGTGCCTGATTACATGAGGATACAGCTTCTTGATTTTATACGGAATTGGTAATTTCCCTTTCAAAGCAAAACTACAAAACATGCGCGCCATAGAATCCTAGAAAACAAAATTGTGAAATCGTCGACCACCTTCTTCTAGCCACACCGCCATGGGTTTACCGAGACCCTTGTTGAGACCACCTTCTCATGCTACCACTAAGCGCTTCAATGACCACAACATTTCCCTATATGATAAAATCTGAAATCCCTAACCTTCCATTTGCAAACAAGGCTCAAGCTCACATTCACATTCTCTGGTTTCGATCATTGATGCAATGATTCTCTAGTTTGAATTCTAAACTCTTTCTTTGGTTTGTACATCAATCCCTAACCCTTTCTCATTGTTGCATAGTTAAAAATTGGTACAAATTCAAAATCCCTATTTTTGCTCAGTGCCAAAAAAGAAGTTGGTTCAGTCTTATGCTAAGGTACCTATCATACTGGTTGATTTCAATCATAATTGATTATGGTTTTTTGAGATTTTGACTCAATTGCTTTTGCAAATGATAACCTTTCAATCAGTGTTAATATGATTTGGTGTTGCATTGATTCTATCTATAATTTGGAATGCCATATTGCTCTTTTGAAGGCTTGTAAATAATGATTAATAGAAAAGCAAAACACACACACATAAGTGGTAGAAGCTAGTAAAGAATGGGAGCTAGGAAGAGAAAATAGAAAGGTTTTGATTTATTTTCAATTCTCAATGTGTATTATTTTTTTCTAAATTCTTTGATCATATTGTGGAACTGCTATGATAAACTTAAGTGGCATTGCTCTAAATTCTCAATGTGAAGATTATTGATATGTCATGAACCATATTAGAGATAAGTATGCAGTTAGTTCAATTGCTTCTTTTCTGTTAGTTAGTTAGAGTTAGTTGAGGTGTTAACATCTGTGTAACTATCTATATATAAACATATGTACTATCTTGTTGAGCAAGATATCATACTCAGATTACACTCAATTTATTGTTTTTCTCTTTTCTCTCATACGTATCCCAAACTCTAATGTGTTAGGTTTGAATGATCCACTGACCATGGGACGACCTACCATATCTTAGATTTTGATGTTTACAAAAGTATAAATTATTGATGTACTTATGAGTTGTTAAGTATGCAAGATTAACTTCGTAAATAAGTTCACTCCATATTATACCAACATCTACAACTCTAGTAAGTCACATTCATACTTAAAATGGAAAACAATCAAATCACTTACTGTGAATATTAGTGTTTTCACATTGAGCTATTCTTAGTTATGTCCATTGGACTTTAAATCACTAACACACTTATTTTATATCCTCACAAGTGACATCCAACAACGTACTAAATTTTTGTTAACCACAAAAGGAAGTGCATGATTTTTCATCAAACTTGTTTTTCTCATCAGTGGATGACTCCTTTATTTCTATCTTTCTAAGCTTGTGATTAGAGTTTCTATTTATAAAAAAATTAGCATCTTTGATTAACACATTATTCAACCCCCTTCTAGTGTGATTGTTGTTATTTTAGTTGGTATCAGAGTTCAGCCTCACAGGTTGAGTATTTAAAAATACTAAAGAAAAGATCTAGAAATCAAAGAAAGAAATGGAAGAAGGATACTCTACCAACAAACCACTCATGTTTAGAGGTGTCAAATATGACTACTGGAAGGACATATGATAGCTCACTTCGAGTCCATTCACATTGATCTATAGGATATGGTAGAAAAATGGAAATCACATTCCATATGACGATGAGTTAAACAAAATTCCAAGAAGCTAGTGGGCAGAGGAGATAAAACTCATATTTTTTGCTGAACTCCAAGGCTCAGAACGTTATGTTATGCGCCTTATTTGAAGAAGAATACACCAAAGTACATAGCTTCAAGACTGCCAAGCAAATGTGGGACACTCTTGCTGTAACCTACAAAGGAACATCACAGGTAAAAAGGTATAAACTAAGTCTTCTCACTCGTAAGTATGAACTCTTCTCTATGGAAGAAGGCGAAGACATACAAAGTATGTTTAGACGCTTTCAAATCATTCCTAATGAATTAAGATTTCTAGGAAGAACTTACGACAACTATGATTATATTAACAAAATCTTGAGAAGTTTGTCTAGAAAATGGAGACCACAAGTAACAACGCTAAAGGCTCTAAAGAATCTTAAGTCTATGTCCCTTGAAGAACTAGTTGATACTCTTAAGGTTCATGAACAAGAACTTCAGCAGGACGAAGAACTTAAGAAAGAAAAGTCTTTGGCTCTCAACAGTCAAAAGATCAAGAAAGTGTCATCGTCCAGAGAGCAAGCATCCAGAAGCTTGTTGAAAACCCTCAAAGCATAAAATTATTCTAATGAAGATGAACTTGTCTTCATCTCATGAAATATTTGCAAGATGTGGAAAAATAAAGGCAGATCCAGATGGAAGAACTCTTCAAAAAGGGTGCTCAAGGAAAGGAAAGACAAAGATGAAAGCTCCATAATATGCTATGAATGCAAGAAACCTTGACATTTCAAATTTGAATGCCCAAAACTGGAGAAGTCTCAAGACAAGAACAAACACTACAAAAACAAGGAAAAGAAAGATCTCATGAGCACCTAAGAAGGTCTGGATGACACCTCGTCTGATGAAGATGAAAAAGAAGCCAATCTATGTCTTATGGAAGATACAACTTCTAAAGAATCTAAATCAGACCAGGAGGATTAGGTAAATATTAACGATCCTGAATCTCTTAAAAAGGATTATCATGAACTACTATCAAACTCATCCATTCATTTAAAAGCTTACAAAAACTTGCGACAAGATTTTAAAAAGTTGTTCAAAGATCATAAGGAACTTGAAAAAATCCTTAGATAAAGTAGATGTTTCTTTAGATAAGTCCACTCAGACAAGTGATGCTTGTGAAATTTTCAAGGATAAAGAATCCAAGCTATGTCTTGAGAATGAGACAATTGCCAAAGAAAAATCTACTCTATTAGAGAACTTTTAGGAGTTGGAAAACAAATTGAAAGGTTTATAAAAGGACCTAAAGGAACTAAACAAACTTTACGATCATCAAAGTGAAGATAGACATGATCTATGGATGGAATATGCACAAGCACCCAAAGATTATGAGGACCTTATAATAAGTAAACATAATCTTTGGGTGGAATGTGAAGAACATAAAAGATCTGTGAAATTCTTAAATGAAAAGCTTTTGAAGAATGAAGAACTTAAAGGTCAACCTCAAGATGTTGTAAAACTTAATGAGGAAATTGGAACCTTAAAATCTACATTGGCCAAATTTGTCAATGGAACAGAAAATCTTGACAAACTGTTAAGATATAGTCAATGTCCCTCGGACAGATCTAGCAATGAATATGAAGGAAAGATTTATGTTCATGATGAAGACACTATTATTTGTTACTTTTATGGTAAAGTTGGACATTAGACATCCAAATGTAGGGATCGACCTAGAATAGGTACGTCCAATGCATTCAAAGCTAACACAAGAGGACTCAAAAATATTTGAGTACCTAAGAAAAGAATAATTCTTGTTGCAGATGTCTTTAACAGTAGGAAGCAAATGCCTATCATGGTACCAGGGCAGTGGCTGCTCATGTCACATGACAGGAGAAAATTTTATGTTCCAATGCCTGACTCCCTATCATGGTGGAACCGTCACATTCAGAGGGAACCAAAAAGGAAGAATAACAGGAATGGGTAAGATAGGTATTCATCTACATCCCTCTATTGATAATGTTTTATTTATTGAAGGGATCAAACACAATCTAGTGAGCATAAGTCAATTATGTGACAGTGGATATGATGTTTCCTTTAACAAAGATGAGTGTATCATCCAAAACAGAGATAGGTCCCAACTCTTTTGGAGGGAATCAAAAAGGAAGAATAACTGGAATGGGTAAGATAGGTATTCATCCATATCCCTCTATTGATAATGCTTTTTTATTGAAAGGCTCAAATACAATTTGGTGAGCATAAGTCAATTATGTGACAGTGGATGTGATGTTTCCTATAACAAAGATGAGCATATCGTCCAGAATAGAGACGGGTCCCTACTCTTCTCTATCAAGAGAAAAGGTAACCTCTATAAGATAAAGTTAGGAGAACTATCAGATCAAAAGGTATCATGCATGCTATCTGTCAAGGAAAATTATTAGTTGTGACATAAAAACTTGTCATGCTTGTTGGAGGTTAATCTCCAAACTGCAAAAGGACAACCTCATAAGAGGATTACCAAGTATGTCATATAAAGATGATTTACTTTATAAGGCATGTCGAAAAGGGAAACAAATTAAAAACTTTTTTCTAGTAAAAACATTGTTTCCTTCTCAAAACCTTTGGAGTTGTTACAACTTAATCTGTTTGATCCAACCGGAACAACATCCACCAATGGAAAAAGGTATGGACTTTTCATAGTGGGCAACTGCTCTAGACGGACATAGGTCATGTTCCTAGCACACAAGGATAAGTCTTTTAGTGTCTTCTTTAAATTTTGTAAAAGAGTTCAAAATGAAAAGGGAGTTTGCATTACCTCAACCAGAAGTGATCATGGGGAGAATTTGAGAATGAAAAATTTCAGCTGTTCTATGAAGAAAACAACGTTCTTCATAATTTTTCAACTCCTAGAATACCTCAACTGGATTGGGTAGTTGAAAGAAAGAACAAATAGATCTCTACAAGAGATGGCCCGAACCATGCTCAATGATAATTTAACCCCTAAGAACTTATGGGTTGAAGCAATGAATATCGCATGCTATCTGCAAAACAAAATTTATATAAGACCAATACTTAAAAAGACTCCATATGAACTGTGGAACGGATGAAAACCCAACATATAATACTTCCATCCATTCGGATGTAAATGTTTCATTCTTAACACTAAAGATAACTTAAGAAAGTTTAACTCAAAAAGGGATAATGGAACATTTCTTGGATTCTCTGAAACATTTAAGGCATTCAAAGTGTACAACTCAAGAACCTTGGTAGTTGAGGAAGCTATTCATGTGAAGTATAACAAAAATGAGCATAATAAAAATTTATCAAAGCTAAATGATTCTTTTGCAAATCTTAGATTGGATGATGGTATTGAAGAAAAAGTGTCATCCAGTCAAAGTTTAGAAGATGGAGTGTCCACTCAACATCTAGATGATCCTCAAGAAGAATCAAGGGAACCCACTGGACGCATCTTAAGAAAGAATCATCCAGAAAGCCAAATCATTGGTGACCCAAAAGATCGTCTACAAATAAGATCATCATCACTTAGATCACAAGGGCACACTGGATTTATTTCAGAAGTAGAACTCAAACATATTGATGATGCAATGCAAGATGATAAGTGGGTAAAAGCTATAAAAAAAGAACTTGATCAATTTCAAAAGAATGGTGTCTAGAAGTTAGTAGAACTACTAAAAGGAAATAAGGTTATTGGAGAGAAATGGGTCTTCTGTAACAAACTGGACAAAAATGATAAGGTTGTGAGGAACAAGGCAAGGCTAGTAGCCAAAGGGTACTCACAACAGGAAGGTATAAATTACAAGAAACTATGTATTTGTGGCTCATCTAGAGGCAATATGAATTTTACTTTCATTTGCAGCTTATAGCAATATGAAGTAGTATCAGATAGATGTAAAAAGCGCATTCCTAAACGGATTAATCCAAGAGGAAGTTTATATTGAACAACCTCGAAGATTTGAGAGTGACACTTTTCTTCATCATGTTTTTAAACTTCACAAAGCTCTATATGGACTCAAGCAAGCTCCTAGAGCGTGGTATGAAAAATTGAGTTCTTTTCTTCTAAAAAATGGCTTTGAATGAGGAAAAGTGGACACAACACTGTTCCATAAAGATTACGACTCACAGTTTATATTGGTCCAAATATATGTAGATGACATTATTTTTTGTGCTACTAATGAAATGTTGTGTGAGGATTTTTCAAAGCTAATGCAAACATAATTTGAAATGAGCATGATGGGAGAGTTAAAATTCTTCCTTGGACTATAAATAAAGCAAACAAGCAGTGGAATTTACATTCATCAAATCAAGTATGCAAAAGAACTCTTCAAGAAGTTCAATATCAACAATGCAAAAGAAATTAGACACATATGTATCCAAAAACATATCTTGGACTAGACGAAGAATCAACAAAGGTGGATGATTGTATCACTGCTATATCTCACAACGTTCAAACCCAATATTATGTTCAATGTTTGCTTGTGTGCGAGATTTCAAAAAGAACCAAGGGAAGTTCATCTAACTACAGTTAAACACATTTTTGGATATCTGATTGGAACTTCTAATCTTGGTTTGTGGTTCAAAGGAAAGGAAGATTTCAGGCTCACAAGCTTTTGTGATGTTGACTATGTTGGAGACAAAGTTGAAAGGAAAAGCACAACTGGAAGATGTCACTTCATTGGTGGAAAATTGGTTGCATTGATATGCAAGAAGCAAGGTTCAACTACGTTGTCCATTGTTGAAGCATAACACATGCTAGCTACCAGCTGTTGTGCTCAACTACTTTGGATTAAGTACCAACTTGAGGACTACAACATCTATGAAAGTAAAATTCCCATTTTTTGTTATAACAAAGTTGTCAGTAGTCTTTCAAAGAATCCAACATTGCATTCAAGGGCAAAAACATATAGAAATTAAGCATCATTTTATAAGAGACCATGTTCAGAATGGGACAATGGATCTACAGTTTGTACCCATTGATGATCAACTTGCTAATATTTTCACAAAACCCCTCGTTGAGGAAAAACTGATTTTGTTAAGAAATCAGCTTGGAATGGTTTTTATAAATGAATGACTTAATATCTATATGTCATCCATCATTTCATAAAAGGACATATCATTCAATATCTCTTAGCACACACAATCATTCAACATATGGACGCTCACTTAACGTTTGCATTAATTAAGTAAAACATATTGTTTGTGTTAGTGAACATTGTAGCGTATGTGCTAAGTCATCTCTTGAATGGTGGGCCTAATGATTGCCTTTCAAAAGCCCATACAAAACCCTATACAAAGACTCTTAAACACATTTCACTCTCTAACAAAAAAACTCTTCGTCTTCAATCTTTGAAACACAAACCCTAGCCTTGAAAATCTCTTCATGTCTTTTGAGAACTCACCCACAGTAGAGATCATTCCAACCATGGAGATAACCCTGATAATGAATCGTCAATCCACATAGAGCACTTCTTTGATATTCAAGAACTTGAAAAAGTTGGTCTCAACAAGACCCTTCTCTTTTGCGGGGCAAGACACTTCTTCAACGAACCTCAAACTACTTACCTAGAACTCATTAGGATGTTCAACAGAAAAACTAAGTTTAGAAGTAATAAGGTGATTGTATCCAAAGTTCTTGAAGTACAGATACCAGTGTCCAGTGACTCCATTCCTGATGGCTCTCTTATTCTTTCTCAAAGTAAGTACATTGGAGATCTCTTGCAGAAGACAAAAATGACTAAAACTCAGCCTATATCTTCTCCTATGGTAGCAAATTGCAAGCTAACCAAGGCAAGACCAGATTGCTTTTCCGATCCTACTTTGTACAGATCAGTTGTAGGAGCCTTGCAGTTGTGGAAGCAATGTTTTCCAAGATTATTTTGATGATGCCAAAGACTCAAGTCAAGAATCAAGAGTCAAGAAAGTTTCAAAAATCAAAGAGTTGTTCAATAAAAGCAAGCTTCAAGAATCAAAGAGTCGTTCAATCAAGATTCAAGATTCAAGTAAAGAATCAAGAGAAGACTCAATTAAGATAAGTATTAAAAGAGTTTTTTTCAAAATATTGAATAGCACAATTTTGTTCAAAAGAATTTTTCAAAGAAAAATCTTTTACCAAGAGTTTTACTCTCTGGTAATCGATTACCAGAAGGCAGTAATCGATTACCAGTAGCCAACATTCTTTTAAACTGATTTACAAAGCTGTAATCGATTACCATAAGCATGTAATCGATTACCAATGTTTTAAAACGTTAGATTTCAAATTTCAAAAGTCACAACTTGTGATAAAACATTTTCAAATCATTTCAAACTTGTGTAATCGATTACACAATACTTGTAATCGATTACCAGTGTTTCTAAACGCTGGTTTTCAAATTTAAACATGAAGAGTCACATCTATTGATGTGTAATCAATTACACTACAATGATAATCGATTACTAGTGACTTATTTTGAAAATTAAATTACCAAAAGTCACAATTCTTAAAGTGACTAGTTTCTAAAGATGTTTCAAAAGTCACAACCTTTAAAGTGACTAGTTTTCAAAAGAGTCACAACTTTTAAAGTAACTAGTTTTTCAAAAGAGTCACAACTTTTAAAAAGTGACTAGTTTTAAAGAAATTTCCAAGAGTCATAAACTTTTAACTTGAGTTATCAAATGACTATAAATATGTGACCATGGCACGAATTTTAAAGGAGACAATTTTCAGATTTCTTTCATTCATTCAAAGCATTCTTCTAAGAGTTTTTGTTCAAAACTTTCTTTATTCAAGAAAAGTTCATTGGCCAAAAACTTGTGCTATTTTTCTTCTTCATTCCTTCTCTCTCTTGCCAATAGATTCAAAGGACTAACCGCCTGAGAATTCTTTTGTTTCTTCCTTCTCCCTCTTGCCAAAAGATTCAAAGGACTAACCGTCTGAGAATTCTTTTGATTCTTCCTCTTCCCTTTAAACAAAAGATTTCAAAGGACTAACCGCCTGATATATCTTTTGTTTCCCCTTACAAATATTCAAGGGACTAACCGCCTGAAAATTCTTTGTCTTAACACATTGGAGGGTACATCCTTTGTGGTACAAGTAGAGCACACATCTACTTGGGTTATAATATTGAGAACAAGAGAGGGTACACCCCTTATGGATCAATTCAAGTGGAGGGTACATCCATTTGGTTGTTCAAAGAGAACAAGGGAGGGTACATCCCTTGTGGATCTTTGCTTGTAAAGGATTTTACAAGGTTATTGGAAATCTCAAGAACCAGTGGTTGCTTGGGGACTGGACGTAGGCACGGGTTGTGGCTGAACCAGTATAAATCTTGTGTTTGTTCTTCTTCTTCCCTACACTCTTTATCTTTCCGCTGTGTACTTTTATTTCCGCTTTAATTTTTTCTAAGTTATTGTTTTTGTTCTTTACTTTCTCATAACTTAGTAGTAAAGCCTAATTGAATCTAGTAACATTAAGAAGGATAAATTTTTAATTAGTCAAGACACGTTCATAATTAATTTAACCCCCCCTTCTTAATTATTCCGAGGCCACTTGATCCAACAACAGTACTCTACAATCACCCACCCTAAACTGAGCTATGTAGTTAATAAACTGTGTCAATTCATTTCATACCCTCTTAAAGCTCATTGGACAACTATCAAGAGAATATTGAGATGCCTAAAAGGTACTCTACATCATGGATTACACTTAAGGTCAGTACTTTCAACTAATTCTATTCCTATTAGAGGCCTTTGTGATGATGATTAGGTTTCAGATCTAGAAGATCAAATCCACCTCAGGTGCAGCCCTTTATTTTGGTCCAAACTCAGTGTCTTGGTGGTCCAGCAAGCAACAAACAGTAGCAAGGTCAAGTACAGAAGTTAAGTACAGGAATTTGGCACAAGCTACAACAAAGATGTCCTAGATTCAAACTCTTTTGTAACAAAGTTGAATGTTTCTTTCCCTACACCAATTATTTTTTGTTATAATGAAAGTGTTGTCTCCTTATCTAACAATCTAGTGCTCCACTCTCAAACTAAGCATATGGAGATTGATGTGTTCTTTGTTCGTGAAAGAGTCCTAGCAAAGCAACTTCTGGTTTGACATGTTCCAACTATTGATCAATGGGCAGATGCTTTGACAAAGCCTTTGGCACCTTCTAGGTTTATGTTTCTAAGAAACAAACTCAATGTGGCTGAATTCCATTCTGGAAATCACCCACCTTGAGTTTGAGGGGGGTATTAGAGATAAGTATGCAATTAGTTCAACTACTTCTTTTTCTATTAGTTAATTAGAGTTAGTTGAGATGTTAACAATTGTGTAACTATCTATATATAGACATGGGTACTATCTTGTTAAGAAGCTATCATAATCAAATTATACTCAATCTATTGTCTATCTCTTTTCTCTCAAATCTATTACAAACTCTAATAAACCATGTTAATGAATTGATTGTAAGAACAATATAATATAACTTAGACAATGGTTGTTATGAAATGGAAATAAGGATATTGGGTTGAAGAAATTTAGGCATGACTTTCTAATTCAACTTGTGAAACAGTTGTAATTTCATATAATTAAGTCTGATTATGTTGACTAGAAGTTGATTTGATTATCAATCCTTAACATTCCATATGAATATCAAATTGCCTTAAAGTCGTTCTTGAATTCTAAATTACAATTGATAATTCTGGTTTGCTGAGTTAAGGATAGATTTTTTTGAATCAATCAGAATTAAACTAGTGACACTAACTCAAACATGGTTTGAAATTGTGATTGATTGAAAGAAGAAAAAAAACGCAAGTACCTTTTAATCCCACTTTGTAGTCAAGTCTTAACTGAAGATTTGCCTAATCAAGGAAAAGCAAAGACTAAACTTATTATACAATATGTAGGTATCTTTTCTATTAATTGATGCTTTTGAATGGCTTTAGGTAGTAGAATATGTATAGTTAAAATAGTTCCACTTTTCCAATTTATTAATTCACTAGCTTTTCTTTTACTAACTTTTCATTTATCTTGTATATATGTTTTTGGAGGAGAGCTTTTCATAATCTACAAGGGTAGTGTAGATGGGTTCAAGCTACTAGGAAGAAATCTGTAAATTGGTTAACTATGTTGGTGAAAACTTTGTAATGGTATCAGTTAAGGTGTACTTAGTTTTTGTTAGTTTTGTTTCTGCAGTTTTGCAAGCAATTTCTTGTGTGGTGATTGTGGATACCTCTTTAAATGTGCTTATCAATGCTTTTAGCATTTTTTTGTGTAGTATCTAAGAGAAACTTGAGTATGTGAACTGAGTCACAAATCAATGATTTGTCCGATGAAGTGCAATAACTGATAGTGATAGTTGATTACATTATTTTTAAATTCCATACCTGATAGTCTATACTTGGTAGTGATCATCTATATTAATTTAAGAGTTCAATTACAATTCATTTTCAAATTATGTGTTATATATGAAAATAATGCCATACTTGGTAGTGATTCCTTATTGTTCCTGGATTTTTTTAAGTTGCTTGGTTTGAATAGAACTTAACTATGCTTTGTGTTGGACAAGTGGCCTCAATAACTTAAGTGGGGGGTGAATTAAGTTTTAGATGATATACGATAGACTTAGAATGCAGAAGAAGAAGAAGAAGAAGAAGCAATCCATTTAATAATGTTCTATTAATTGCGCAAGACAAAGTAAACTGCAATAAAATAATTGAGATAAAGGAAAAGAGAAATGCAAACTCTATTTATACTGGTTCGGCCACTTCCCGTGCCTACGTCCAGTCCTCAAGCAACCCACTTAAGATTTTCACTATCTTTATAAAACTCTTTTACAACTTCTGAACCACCTAGGGATCCCTCTCCCTTGTGTTCAGGATTCTCACAATTCAAGAGACAAACAGTCTCTTGATCACAACAAATCTTTTCAGAAAATACAAATGTTTTTCTCTCTTTTAGAGAAGATGATACAAGTTGAAGATCTTAGAAGAATACTCAATTGATTTGCAAGTGTTTGACCAATGATTTGTTTTTGAGAGAATAAGACAATAAGGTTCTGAAAAACTCTTAAGATTTTCGTAGACAAGTCACATATTTATAGGCCCTTAGTGACTTTTCAGGAACTTTTCAAGAGATGTGACTTTTTAGAATATTTTTCAAAATTTTCTAACTAGTAATCGATTACAGCTTCTTGGTCATCGATTACACAGTTACACATTGAAGGGTCATGACTTTTCAATTTGAATTTCTGAAGTTTCGTTACTGGTAATCGATTACAAGCAAGTGGTAATCGATTATAGTATTTTAAAATTGAAATTTCAAACCTCTTTTTGAAAAGTCTTAATAGTAATCTGTCTCTCGTAATCGATTACAATGCCTGGTAATCGATTACTACTGGAAAAAATATTTATTTGTACTTAAAAACTATTTCAAGACGTTTTATAAAATCATTTGGAAATCAAATTTTGAGGCCAAACCTTCTTTAACCAATATGAGATTCTTTTAACAAATAAACTAAGTTGTCTTTTTCTTGATCTTGAATTTTGACTTGAAGTAATCTTTGTGTTGCTTACATCTTGGCATCATCAAAACCTTCATACATATATATTCACATTCTCTCCCTTTTTGATGATGACAACCATCTGAAAGAATGTATAGAAAATATTTCTTTGCAATACGATCACTCCCCCTTAAAGTTGAAATCATTGCTTAGTAGATTAAATATTTTCAGAATATATACCATGTACCTTACATAATTCTCTCCCCCATTGGCAACATCAAAAAGAAGGAAGCACCGTAAAAATAAACAAACATTCACATGGTCCACAAAGATCCAGATATGTCCAGAATTGATCAATCATTCACATAAGAATCAACCAAGTGTTAAACATATCAAGTCCAAAACAGAATTATAAATGACCAAATCATTCACATAATAAGAATCAACCAAGTGCTAAATATATTATGTCCAAAACAAAATTATAACTGGTCAAATCCTAAACCAATGCAAAAAGTTTGAAATTAAGAAAATTATTATTTTGTAAATTGTCATTAGCGATACAGTTAATTGTGCGTGTACAAACCACAAGGAATTTCATTATATCCTATAAAGAATTGCACCACACTTTGGAGACTTACACCTTCTCTCTTCTTTGTAGCATAACCAATACTGCCATTTGCACCAACAAAGGATTACTAGAATAATATAACCATTGGAATACTTAGACTAGGCCTAGAGACTGCACCACCAAAATCACAGTTCCACATAAAGTAGGAGAAGTCATAGGCAAAGTTGATAGTCCCTCTACAATTCCAAGAAACAATAGTACTCATAAATAAATATAAAAAATTGATCAGTCTTATTACAGACCTCAATGTTTAGTCGACGTGTTATTTTGTAAGTTGAAAGCCTACACTTTTATTATGAATAGCTACATAAATGGATTTGTCCACACAAAAAAAGCTACATAAATGGATTCTATTTTTTATACTATTTATTTCCATGAAGTGATCATGTGTATGCTTTGTTTCACTACAATACAATGTTAGTTAGTTGGCGGATACAACAATGCCCATACATCAGCAATAAAAACTAATTAACATTAAATCCAACTATGTAAATTTATTAATCCAAATCAGCTACCAAGGTAACTTGTACGTTCAGCTTCAATCATTGAACGATGAATATTGTATTATTCTGCATAGGTACCACATGCCACCCAACTGTCTGATGTGTTCTTGTTTTAGTTTTCTGCCCCCATAAAGTCAATTGTCCTTTTACTTTAACCCATTTTGGATCCTCATGACATCAATGTATGACTTCCCTTGCAGTTCACGTTTAAAGTACCCTGTATAGAAATCTTCTACACTAATCTATTGAAAGTTGTAGGTCTTGTAGGAGTAATGAGGTCGTGTTGGACCTAAAACTGAAATCAATCTTGGACTGTTAAATGTAGCAATGGAAATCCTTTCCTTCTTTGAGTTAATTGTAGCTATATGTTCAATGTTTCGGTAAATACTATTGGTCCTTATCTGCCAATTAAACCATTGAGGATATGTATTTATGCTCTTACCAAAATTCGGAATCGTGACACGTCAGGGTAGATGTGGTTGATTAGGGTCCCGAACTTCACACGTCGGCTTGGAGAGGTACTTTTGACAAGAAGGGGGACCTGCAAAATAAAGGACTCTGACACTCAAGTAAGAATATGAGTGAGGAAAGTAAAGCAAGTATATGCTTAAGTAATGCTCGTATGAGAGAGAAAGAGAGAGAGGGGCACAAGCTTGTTGTCGTGTGCTGAGTGTATGATTGAATGTTGTGTAGAGGGGTTCGATGGAACTTGTATTTATATTAGTTGAGTGTGGTTGTTGGTCCTTGTTTGTAGGAGCTATTGTAGCCTTTGCAGATAATTCTCAGTTGTAGATAATAGCCAGGAACTTATAGATAATGTTAGAGATAAACATTTGCTTATAAATAAAAGGTAGAAGATAATCATACCTTGTAGATAATGTGTGGGCTTATAGATAATTAAATGCCTGCCAACAGATAAGATATTTGAATGTATTCAAATATAAGTAGGTTAGAGATAACCTGTTCGTTGGGGAGCCCGACTGCTAAGGGCTAGGCGTTCACGCTCCTTTAGCAGGACTGACGTGGAGGGTAGACACGTGTCTCTAAGTGCCACGTAGGATGTCACGTGTATTTTGTGGGTCCTGGATAGTATATAAGCCCCCCAAGCTCTAAATCAACTTGCGTGCGAAAGAGATTGTCCAGTGCTGAAGAAGATTGTTCCGTGTTGAGGGAGTCTGCCTGATGTCCGAGGTAGTAGTCTTGACAAGCAGAAGGTGGCGAGTGTTGCCCGGTGTTAAGAGTGGTAACCCCGACGAGTGTGGGAGTTATAGGTCTGAAAGGCTTGTCAAACCCCCGAGCTTGGACAGGTGTTGTCCAGGCTATACTTTTGTCAAGTTGTTCGGGGTGGACATATTTTTGGCTTTGCAGGCGAGGTCTAACATGTCAGGTGAGCAAAGTTTGATAACCTGTGGAGAATTGACCAATGACGCATCCATCCTGGATTTTGGCGAGACTCACTAAGGGCGGACACTAGGTTTTACGAGTTATTGGAGAATCAAGACTCACCAAGGGAGAGCCTTGGATTTGTTGAGTCTAGTGTATCGCACATGTCGTGCTCTTGCATACATGTCACTTCATGGAGTGACATGTTCTAGAGATGTAGTGTCGTACTCTTGCATACGTCTCACTCGTGGAGGGGCACATACCCCCTCCGAGCCAAAGCATATTTGTTTTCTAAAAACAACACAAAAAACAACAAAAACAAAATAGAAACCCCGGGTAGGAACCACCGCTAAACCGGTGGGAAGAGCAATACAAACAACATATGCATAAAGTTGGGCAACAATGAAAAAAAGAAAATAAAATCCGCCAAAGGCGAGTGAAGAAAAAAAAGAGAGACAAAAGATCTCCAGATCTTACAAGGGAGGCAGAAAAGTGCAATAAGGATTAATGTATAAGACAAAAGGAGTAGAGTGATGTAAGCTCCATTGGAGCTTGTAGGCCTAAGATCTTTTTCATCAATGGATTCCTTTGCTTCTTGGAAGATGAATGGCAGAATAATGGAGAAGGAAGAGTGAGAGGAGACGCCACTTCAAGGAGAAGATGAGTCTAGAAGAAGCTCACCACCATAGGAGACCATGGATAAGAGCTTGGAGGAAGAAGGAGATGAATGAAGGGAGAGGGAGAGAAGAGCACGAAATTTTGTGCTCTAAAAAAGCTCTTAAATCTAAAGTTAATATTCAAATGATCAAAGTTTAAAAAAATGCACACACATGACCTCTATTTATAGCCTAAGTGTCACACAAAATTGGAGGGAAATTTCAATTTCAATTCAAATTTTACTTGAATTTGAAATTGAATTTGTGGAGCCAAACTTTGGAGCCAAAATTTCACTAATTATGATTAGTGAATTTTGTTATGGTTCAGCCCACTAATCCAAGATCAATTCCAAGATTCTCCACTAAGTGTGCTTAGGTGTCATGAGACATGTAAAGCATGAAGGACATGCACAAAGTGAGACTATATGATGTGGCAATGGGGTGTAGTAAGCAAATGCTCACCTCTCCCTCTAAAATTTAATTGGATTAGGCTTCTACCAATTCAATTAAATTTATTTCCAACCACACACATCAAATATTCATTTAGTGCATGTAAAATTACAAAACTACCCCTAATACAAAAACTAGTCTAGGTGCCCTAAAATACAAGGGCTGAAAAATCCTATATTTCTAGGGTACCCTACCTACATTATGGAGCCCTAAATACAAGGCCAAAAAATAATGAAATCCTAATATAATATGTACAAAGATAAGTGGGCTCATACTTAGCCCATGGGCCTAAAATCTACCCTAAGGCTCATGAGAACCTTAGGACCTTCTCTTGCATCTCTGTCCCAATCTTTTTGGAGTCTTCTATCCAATGCCCTTGGGGGGTAGGATTGCATCATTCCCTCCCCCTTGAAAAGGATTTGACCTCAAATCCAGAGGTTCTTGAAACTCATGGATTCTTTCCACAACACCTGTAAAAAGAATAAAAACATATGTATTAATGATGTTGGATATGTTAGAGTACGGTAAGGACTGAAAACCCCTTTCCTGGCCATCTTCCCATGAGAGAATATAGTTCCTCACCAACTCAATGAGTGGTGTTACAAGTATAGAAAAATATGGGACAAAATTTTTGTAAAAGTTTGTTAAGATATTGAAGCCCCAAATTTCCCTTATACTTGGTGGAGTAGGCCACTCAGGAATCACCTTTATTCTCTTAGGGTCCATGGGAAGCCCTTGATCACTATTTAAAAAGTTAAGGAAAGTAATGGAATAAAACATACCTTTTTTTATTTTCATGTTGATTATTCCTACAAAAAATTACGACAAACCTAAGGTGTCCCACATGAGCACCTAGGTTTGCATTGAAACAAAAAATAAGAACAAACCTACTTAATGAGTCCCTATGTACACAAATCATGAAGATGTTGGGTGCATGAGTAATTTTACAAAAGAGGGTTACACCACTCAACACATTCATCATACCACCTATCATAGGGATTTGGTGCCTCATAATACCTATTATGGGCACCAACAAAGCACAAAGATTTAAGCTCTTACGAACCAAACCCTCATCCAACAACTCCTTTACTTGAGGAATAACCTCAAGCTCAAGAGGTATGGCGGTGCTAAGAGATGTTTCCCTTGATAGGAGAAGGTAGAAAGATTGTTTAAGAATGAGTGCTCTTTTAATATCACATTTTGTTGCAAAATGATTTTCCTTCTTAACAATCTTCTTGGAGGAATCTTTTTCCTCTTTTTCCTTCCCCTTGGCCTTTGTAGACAAGGCCTTACTATCCTTCTTTTTATTTTGTTTTTCTATCTTTTCTTCCTCATGCCTCTTATCTTTCATAGTTAGTTGATCTTTGGCCACCTGCGAAGGTGTTTGAGGATGCAACACAAATTTAGTGCAAAGATGGGTGAGGGTAATCTCATTAGTTAGGCCATTGTAAATGATATTCCTATCAAATTGCCACGACCTTCCTAAAAGAATATGTCCTGCCTCCATGGGAACTATATCACAATTGACTTCATCCTTATATGTCACAATGGAGAGAGGTACCTTCACTTGTTGGTTAACTATCATTTCCCCTTGCTCATTGAGCCATTGAAGTTTATAAGGTTTTGGGTAGGGAATGATAGTGAGGTGCAACTTGGAAACTAATCTTGTGCTACAACAATTGCAACAAGATCCACTATCCACAATGAGAGAACAAGTTTTATCTAAAATTTTGCATCTTGTATGAAAGATGTTCTCTCTTTAGGACTGAGATAGATCACAAGATTGACCTCCAAGGAGCCTTCTAACCATTAAGAGGTCACCTTCTTCATGGGGGTAGACTTCATCACTAGACTCTTCACCCCTTACATCATCTTCACTTCCACTAGAGGAAGGGCAAGAAGTAGTCTCCTCTTGACTACTATAAATGTCTTGACCCCTCATGATCATGGTTTTCTTTGTGGGGCATTGAGAGGCAATGTGACCTCTCCCAAGACATTTGAAGCATTTAATGTTGCTAGTCCTTTCTTGGGAACTAGTCTTAGGGGTGTATTTCTCTATGGTCTTACCCTTATCTTCCTTGGGTTTTGAAGGTGCAGCCCCCAAAATTCTATGGGCTTGGTCCTTCCTTAGATGAGAGTGAAAGCCATAAGATTTTGAAGAAGGCTTTCTTTTAAGTTGTTGCTCCACTCTTATACAAAGTTGGACTAGCTCATCTAGGTCCCTATATGGAAGGAGTTCAACCTTGTCCCTCACTTCTATATTAAGCCCACTAAGGAACCTATCTATGCTTGTTCTTTCCTCCTCCCTAAGTCCAGCTCTTAAAAAGAGTAGTTCCATTTGTTGTCTACATTCTTCAACACTCATACTCCCTTGTCTAAGCCTTTGGAGCTTGTTCATAAGCTCCCTTTCATAGTAGGAGGGAATGTGCCTCTTCCTAAGGGCACTCTTAAGATCATTCCAATACTCTACTGGAGGATCCCCATGAATCCTTCGTTCCCTAACAACGGAAGTCCACCAATAGAGGGCATACCCTTGAAAGATAAGGGTAGCCAATGGAACTTTTCTCTCTTTGCTAATATGATGGTAAGCAAAGAGTTGTTCAACCTTCATTTCCCAATCTAAGTAGGCCTCAACATTATCTTTTCCATGGAAATATGGGAGGCTAATGTTAACCTCTTGAGGTCTTCTATCATTTTCTCTTATTTGGGAGTGATGTTTAGTATGTGAACTATGGCGCCCTCTATAATAGTCGCTAAGTTCTTCACTTAAACTCTTGCAAGAGTCATGACTACTATAGGAGGCATGTTTTTCTCTTTTCATTTCTTTCATTATTTTTCTTCTTTCTTCCTCTCTTATTTTCTCTCTTTCATCTTGACTTATTTCTTCCACTCTTTTTTTACTTTTTTCTTTTCTCTCTTGTTTTTCTTTCCACAACTTAAAGGATCTCAACTCATCTAATATCTTATACAAGGGGTCCTTAGGAGTAGAACCCTCACCATTAACACTAGATGAAGAATGAAGACTCATGTTGGTTCTTAAGTTATGGCTCTTTCTTGTTGGGGGTTTGAAAAAAAAAAGGTAAAAGAAACTATGGTTGAAACTAGCCAAAATAAACACTAAAAGAGGTGTGAAAGATAAGGTAAAAATTAATTGGTAAAAGACAAACTATCTAGGCGGTTTGACAATGGAGGGTAAAGGAAATAAGCTATGAAAATAAGCAAGAAATTAAAGTGCAAGAAATGCAAACTAGGCGGATCCTAAGAGTGTTTGGATGACCTCATTTAAGGTTCCCAACAAAACACTCACTATTCTAAGGGAAAATTGCCTAAAATTATTACACACAAATGGAAGTAGGGTGACCTATTGGAGGCTCCCAACTTACTTCCAATGAAAGGCCTTTTTGTTACAAAATTTGAAAGCAAAGAAAACTGCCAATTACAAATTACAAAAAAAAAAGTCCTCAATTTTGGTGGCTATTCTCTCTTTTGTGTTTCACTCAATTTGGAGTGCTTCTTATTCCAATAGCTCTTAAGGTGGTTGGCCCCTTACTTCTTGACTCAAATTCTTCAAGGAATGACGCCAATCCTCCTTTCCAATTCCCTATATGCAACTCACAAACAAGGAAACAAAGAGACAAGCAATAACCAAAGACCAAAAAATGAGATGAAAGCTAAACCAAAAGATTTTTGACAAGACAAATTTTCAAGGATGATTCAACTATTAAAGCAATTAAAAGCACATAAAAGTAAGGTAGGACTCAAAGAGAAACTTAGAATGGCTCTAGCGTAGAGTAAAAAAACTAAAAACAAAGAAAAGACTCAAGAAACCTCTAGTTTTGGCACTTGTTTTCACAATAATTTTCAATTGAAATTTAAGGACTAGGATTGGTATAAAATAGGCACCAATTATAGAACAAATTTTGAGCCAAAACAACAAGCACACTTCCCTTTCACTTTTTTTTCCTGGACACTGATTTTTCAGCCAACTTGTGTTATTTTTCCTTTTATCCAAATTGCTTGGTTCTTTTTTCATAATTTTGGTCCAGATGTCTAGAAAATTCAGTAACAATTTCAGATCCAAAAACGTAGTTACCAATTCCCAGTAATTTATACAAGTTCGTATGTTCAAGTTGCCAGCACCAGCGATTTCAACCTAGAAATCAAGAGTAGTGGTTATGTTGCTTAAGGCTTGGATAGTTACAATTTGTGTTTGCTTATGCTCAATTATCTTGAATAAAACAATTCAAGAGAGCTTAAGACTTATTTTGATTCACAAATCCAGCCACAACTCAACTTCATCATAGGCATCATGTAGGAAACTTAGAAAACAAAAAAAAAAGTTCAACAACAAGACTACTTCTAGGAATTGATGTAGAACATGTTATGAACTAAATAACATGTATGAATTAGACTCAAAATTCAAAAGATAGGCTAAGAATGACAAGAATACATGAATAAATGTATCTAGAATTCAATCAACAAAATAAAAATTGAACACAAACTTAGAACATAATGTGACAATTACTATGACTAAACATGACTCTAAGACAACATGGATTAAGTGATTTACACTTAGATTTTTGTGTTTTTTTTTCTAATCAATATTTTGGAAGAAAATTTAGATCTAAGGTTCGGATCAAGAATATTATGAATGAAAAATGATAGAACCTAAAATCAACACAAAAACATTATTGAAGAGTAGATCTACAAAATTTGAACCATAGAAATGCAAGAACAAGTATAGATCTAAGATTTAATCGGTTTATTTTTTTGAATCTACTCTAAATAGAACCAAGCCACAAGACAATGGAGGATATACATGGAGAATAATATGAATAGCAAGGAATTAAAGAGAATTCACCGAACAAAAAGATAGAGGAAGCAAAAGAACATCACCTAGATGAAGATGCTCTTGATACCACATGATGTAAGCTCCATTGGAACTTGTAGGCCTAGGATCTTTTTCATCAATGGATTCCTTTGCTTCTTGGAAGATGAATGGCAGCGGAATGGAGAAGGAAGAGAGAGAGGAGACGCCACTTCAAGGAGAAGATGAGTCTAGAAGAAGCTCACCACCATAGGAGGCCATGGATAAAAGCTTGGAGGAAGAAGGAGATGAATGAAGGGAGAGGGAGAGAAGAGCACGAAATTTTGTGCTCTAAAAAAGCTCTGAAATCTAAAGTTAATGTTCAAATGATCAAAGTTTAAAAAAATGCACACACATGACCTCTATTTATAGCTTAAGTGTCACACAAAATTGGAGGGAAATTTCAATTTCAATTCAAATTTTACTTGAATTTGAAATTGAATTTGTGGAGCCAAACTTTGGAGCCAAAATTTCACTAATTATGATTATTGAATTTTGGTTATGGTTCAGCCCACTAATCCAAGATCAATTCCAAGATTCTCCACTAAGTGTGCTTAGGTGTCATGAGACATGTAAAGCATGAAGGACATGCACAAAGTGAGACTATATGATGTGGCAATGGGGTGTAGTAAGCAAATGCTCACCTCTCCCTCTAAAATTTAATTGGATTGGGCTTCTACCAATTCAATTAAATTTATTTCCAACCACACACATCAAATATTCACTTAGTGCATGTGAAATTACAAAACTACCCTTAATACAAAAACTAGTCTAGGTGCCCTAAAATACAAGGGCTGAAAAATCCTATATTTCTAGGGTCCCCTACCTACATTATGGAGCCCTAAATAAAAGGCCAAAAAATAATGAAATCCTAATATAATATGTACAAAGATAAGTGGGCTCATACTTAGCCCATGGGCCTAAAATCTACCCTAAGACTCATGAGAACCTTAGGGTCTTCTCTTGCATCTCTGGCCCAATCTTTTTGGAGTCTTCTATCCAATGCCCTTGGGGGGTAGGATTGCATCATAGAGCCTAACCCAAGAGTTGAAATGAACAAAAGTAAAAGCAAGACTCTCAAGGTTCTTACTCAATATAACCCTTAAACACTCTTTCAGCCTCTCTGATCCTTTCTTTCATAGCCTTCTTACCCCTAACCACGTTACAAGCCCAATAAAGCCCATGTGGATCAAGGAATGACTAATTTTGCTTTTAAGTTTGGATTCTGGAATGGAACCCGCACACACTTGTGATTGTTGAAAAAAAATATCTATATAAAAATAAAAAATAAAAAAGAGAATCCTCGAGGTTTCGAACTTGCACACTCGAGAAGAAAACTCATTCGACCAAGAGCTCGTGGGAGATGCCCAAGGACAATTGTGATAGTGAGGTACACCTGATGTTAGTCGCTCATGCAGACACTTAGGATTCCTTTTGAATCCAAGGATAGCCTCGTTATATAAATTCTTTCGTGATCAGCCCATGTCATAAAGTTTCAGTGGGATCGACAGACCCTTGGCATCACTCTATGACCTTAAATCGGGAAAGTTTCACTGGGTCTTATACCAAAGTGTAACAATCCATTTCCATCATGCAATGGTGCATGCAATTGGTCCCAAAGCCTTTTCTTGCTATGCAGAATAATCGAAGTTTTTAAACAAAAAGAAAGTGACAAACCCTATGATCAATATTTCAGTTGATTGATTAAATGTCAAATGGCTCCACTGTCGTCATCAAAAATTGTCAAGTGATTAAATCAAACATACACTCTAAGGGAGTCCCCGAAGAGATTTGCAAAAGATAGGATGAGGTTGCATGAGTTATCATATCTTTCAGAAAGGGACAGTCAATCTGTGTTTTTCACACACAAATTAAGATCACCAAAAGAGGAAAGAATGTCATGAACATTGCATAATTTTTCATTGCATTGCATTGTTGCGTACAAAACCTGCATTTACTTCATTTTAGGGCGAAGTTTGCATGTCCATGCATTCTGAAACTCATGTTTCACATCAGGCTATGAGTACATAGATTTCTCATTATATACCAACATCCAAAATCCAATTGCATGATTCATAGGACTTAACGTCCTTTGTTTTTTCATAGGACTCAGCGTCCTTTGCTTTATGTTTCAAAAGACTACAATGTCTTCAATCATTTACATTTACAAAACTATAATGTCTTCAATCATTTATGCTTTCAAAGACTACAATGTCTTCAGTCATTTACATTTACAAGACTACAATATCTTCAGTCATTTACGCTTTCAAAGACTACAATGTCTTCAGTCATTTACGCTTTCAAAGACTACAGTGTCTTCAGTCATTTACATTTACAAGACTACAATATCTTCAGTCATTTACGCTTTCAAAGGCTATAATGTCTTTAGTCATTTACGCTTTCAAAGACTACAATGTCTTCAGTCATTTACGCTTTCAAAGACTACAGTGTCTTCAGTCATTTACATTTACAAGACTACAATATCTTCATTCATTTACGCTTTCAAAGGCTATAGTGTCTTCAGTCATTTACGCTTTCAAAGACTACAATGTCTTCAGTCATTTACGCTTTCAAAGACTACAATGTTTTCAGTCATTTACATTTACAAGACTACAATATCTTCAGTCATTTACGCTTTCAAAGGCTACAATGTCTTCAGTCATTTACGCTTTCAAAGACTACAATGTCTTCAGTCATTTACGCTTTCAAAGACTACAATATCTTCAGTCATTTACGCTTTCAAAGACTACAATGTTCTCAGTCATCTACGCTTTCCAAGACTACAATGTCTTCAGTCTTTTACATTTTAAAGACTTCAATGTCTTCTATTTTTTTTTACATTTCAAGACTTCAATGTCTTCAGTCTTTTACATTTACAAGACTTCAATGTTTTTTGCTTTATGATTTCAAAGACTTAAATGTCTTCTGTTTGATGCTTTCAAGACTTCATTGTCCTTTCCTTTTATGTTGTACAGGACTTCAATGTCCTCCATTTTACATTTTATAAGACTTCAAGGTCCTCTGTTTGGTGTTATAGGACTTCAATGTCCTTTTGTTTTTCGGTTTCACTTCTTTTGTTTTCTCTGGCGTCCAGTTTTGAATAGCAAGATCGTTTGTATGAAATTAGGGTCCTTATCTTTACCTACCTTTTATTTTCAATAAAAGATAAGTAAAAAGGGGCAACTATCAGACCTTAATTTCGTTCGGGGACTATCATTCACTAACGTTTTGATTCTTAATAGCCGAATTGCGGTGTTCGATATCAGTTACCGCACAAAGCAAAGGATCACTCAGTGTTTTGATCAAGAATACAAAAGGATACCAAGCAAGGGGGGAAAAGGGTCTTTTTCTTGATTTTTCTAGACCCCAGCTTGCCCAGGATAGCATCTGGCTCGCTTGGGCCATGGAATTACCTCCTGAATAAGCAACCAGCTTCCCTGAGCAAGCTCATTACTTCAGGGCTAAGGTTCAACTCGCCTAGGAGAGCTTAAACCATCCCAAGGTGACTATTTTCCTATAAATAGGCATGATGGGAGTTTTTTAAGGGGTTGGAAGGTTCAACACTGAAGGGAATTGAGAGAATTGAGAGAAAAGAAAAAGAAAAAAGAAAAAGAAGAAGAAGAAAGAAGAGGAAACGAAGTCGAGACGCTACCGAATCGCGATCGCGATCAGTCCCTATGTTGTTTCTTGTTTTGTGTTCTTCGTGCGGCAGTCGATTAGTTTTATTTTTAAGGATTGAATGTGATATATGTACCCTTAAGGGTCCCCCTTGTTATTATGTGCACACTCATCTCCTCCATCTATCATCGGTAATCTTGTTTTTATTTTTGTAAAGTTTAATCTCAACCGATCACTAGTGTCATAAAGTTGTCTTTAAAGAGATTGAAAGTTAATAGACAAAAAAACCAAAATAAAACCATCTCATAACTAAACTTCATTTCATCAAATATCACTTGAGATCGTTTCAAGGACCAACGCCTTAATGATTCTCTCTGCTTATCAAAATTTAAAACATCATTTCAAGGTCCAACACCTTAAACAACTTTTTGTTTGCAATTAAAATAAATCTTTCAAAAACATAAAACCAACTCAACACACAAACTTTCATACTTAAAGAACTACGTAGGTCTAAATTCCTCATCGCACCTGAGGATACATAGGAGCAATGGCAACCCCCTTGTCGACCCCAAAAAAATAAAAATATAAAAATAGAAAATAAATAATATTGAAGTCACATTTTTGCACACTCAATTAAAGGTTGTCGTCCCTTGTGACAGACGCGTGGGATGCTAATACCTTCCCCATGCGCAAAAAACTCTCAAACCTTTCTTTTCAAAATTTGCAGACCTCTTTTTTGGTTTTTCTAACATTTTCCCTTAAATAAACGTTGGTGGCGACTCCATGCATTTTCTCCCTAGCAGACGAACGCTTTGGCTTATTTGTTTTTTCTTTCGCAGTCTCGTTGTGAGGTAGGTTGCAACAGGAAGCCATGAACAACATGATCATTCTGCAACACGCTGAAATAAAAGCATCTTTTGAGACAAGCACACATGTGGTCGAACATGTTTTTAAAGTGAATTATGTTGGCATTGACAGTTCTCGTTACAGACGTATTATGAGAACTACTCATGGTCTTCCATGTGCATGTGAGCTAGCTTGATATGTTGTTGGTAGCATACCACTTGACACAGTCCATATGTTTTGGCGGAGGCTAAGTTTTTTAGACCAAGGTTTATTGAGTCCGAAGTCTACATAACCAAAGAGATGGAAGCCATTTCCAAGATATTTGAAGATCTTGATATATCTAGAAAAGTGACTCTAAAGAGTAAACTTCAAGAAATTGCATACCTTGATCTAAGTTCGATGTGTGCTCTTCCTGAAAAGGTGAAAACAAAAGGTTGTCAAAAGAAATGGATGACCAAACAACAAAGATCGATGAAGTGTGATTTGTCTTACTGGGAGTATGTGGATGCATTACATTCGGTGCAAAATAGTTCATCCACACTAAAACATTCTGCATCATCATCATCTGAACAAACAAAACCGAAGAGGAAGATGCCAATGTTGGATCAATTTCATCCATGCATGCAGAATTTCATTGAAAACATTGTCGATGTCAAAGCTAATGGTAATTGTGGATATCGTGTAATTGCTGCCTTATTAGGTTTGGGTGAAGATTCATGGTCTTCGGTTCGTAATCATTTGCCATCACATTATATGTATTGGTCATCTGTATGGCAATCATTTTGTTCAAGTATAGCAATGATAACGATGTGCGTTAATTTTTGGATTATAACACGTGTTTGTAACATTTGAATGTACACTTGTCAGTGTAACAGGTATTTCTGAGAAATAGTTGTCCTATGCTAGCAATTGCTTTGTTATGGTCAACACATTGTCATTATGAAGCAAAACAGTGGCCTACTTCTTATATTAGTCGAATGCACCAGTATACTAGTTCCATGAGATTGACCACACAACATGTTGATCTAGGAGAAGATTGAACATTTTGTTATTGTTTATGGGTTTGTAACTTACATAGTTGTAATGTCATGGATAATGCATGTAACACTTTACTAATCATATTTGTGTAATGAGCATAATGTTTGTTTCGGATCGAACTTAATAGTCAAATATAAAATAAATGCATATGTTAATCATAGTCATATACATAGTCAATCAAATAATAGAAAATCATTATCCTCATCCACCACCATCTCTCCCATGTGTATCCCTCCTTCATCTTGATCGAACATAAACATTGCATTTCTCAATGACACCTCTAGCTAATCTTAAATAGTGCTTTGTTATATTGTATGCATCAATTCCAACAATGGCCACCCTCATATCTAACATGTGTTGCAAGCTTTCTAATATCCTTTGGCAAGCAGCCTAAGGCAATGACAACAACATGAATAATAAATATTGGAGTATTTAAAAAAAAATTTAGCTTAACAAAATTGTAAGTATTTTATATCACTGCATGTCGAGGCATGTCAACATCAATAGGTGCTGGTGCAGGTGGATGTGGCATAGCTGTTGTATCAACAGGCAACACAGATGGATGTGCCATAACTGATGTAGGATCATGCACCATGGGTGGATGTCTAGAAGGCTCCCCAAGCTGTGGCAGACTCATAAATGGGTGAGATATCATATAAAATAACTCCATATAACCTATAGCACATTGACCAGGAAAAGTAACAAAATCTCTTATCGATGAAAGGTATTGTGAAAACTAAAGCCATTTATCATCAATTTCCTCTGTGGATAGCGATGGAGAACTATGGAATGGAGGAATGGACTGAACATAGCCAAACTGTCATATTACCCTCTCTGATAGGTGTCTAACAATATATGAACCACATCTAATATGTCCAGAAAATAGAGAAATTAGCTCAAATTCTTTGAAACCACAATGATTACCATAAGGTATCCAACAAACAGTATTTGTCGTCAACCTATCCAAGCGCTTACGGTAGGTGGTCACTAGTAATGCATTCCCATGCTTCCAACGACAAGCACATGGTTTTCTCTCATGGTAGTCCTCATTAGCAATCATATTCCCAATAGTTGGAAAATGCTCGTAGATCCAAGACTACACATATTTTAAAAAAATGAATAAGAAAACATTAATAGTACATATAAAGTTAAAAACAAATAACAATGATAAAAATCAATATAATTACCTACAAGATAGTGATATATCCTGCAAGATGTTTAGCCTTGTGCTTGGACACATAATTATAATTCTCATACATATGGACTAATGCAGTCGCTCCCCATCAAAACCCTCTAGATTGATTAAGGTCACGAAATGCATCCAAGAATACCACATTGATATGTGTGGCACTCTTGTTAGCAAATAATATGCAACCTACAAGATGCAACAAATATGTTCTAGCTACTAGTGTCCATTGCCTTGCGTCACATTTGCTACGGTAAATGTCTCGTAGCCAAGCTAGGAAAACATATGCCCTCTGACATTGCTCTGTTTCATCTATTGCTTTTTGTCTAGTCACTTCAAGCAACTCAACTAACAACTCCACAGCCTGCTCTACATCTATTGCATCATAGGTATATAAGGCACCTATAATGGGTAGATATAATAGCAATGCCACATCATCAAGGGTTATACTCATCTTTCCTATGGGTAGATGGAAACTGCTAGTTTCCTTGTGCCACCTCTCCACAAAAGCAAACAAAAGTTTCATGTCTCCTATCTCCAATGAACATGCAATCAAAAAACTTAAGCATGTAGGAGCCATTATACCTTCAATCTCAGGTGCAAGCCTTCCATATTTCTCCACCTTCCTCCCATGAAAGTCCAACTTCAACTCAGTATGTTCCTGGAAATAATTAAAATTAATTAGGTAAATTAAAATGATAAATAGTTATTTAAATATGTTATAATTAAACAAATAATTACCTCTCCTGCCCACACTTTGGCTACCGCATAATCAGCTTATGATGTCAACATTGATGTATCTTGGGGCCCGCCTGGAAAACCCCATGAATCAGCAGCATGATCCACATGCTCAATATCCTTGGCAACAGCTGCAACTTTTGGTTGTCTACGTGTCGATGTTGTCATCCTTCGACGCTGAGGGGCTTCTTCCTTATCACCACTAACCTGTCTATCTAAGACTCTACCTAAAACTCTGTCTAAAGCCCGACGCAATCCTCTGGTTCTAACCATAATCTAAAAATTTGCACATTAATATCAATTAATGTGATCGTTCAAATAATATTTGAGTTTCAAATTTGATAAATAAAAAAAAAATCTTTTCATTTTGTTACACAAAAAGTAACTAAAAAAATTATGATATTTTTTGAACGTATTCCAGTTATGTTTTTCTACTAACCTAAACACTTTATTCAACAATAATATACATTCACTTCAGCATTATGTGACCTAAAAATCTACATTATCTCTTTGGATGTGTGATCAAAAGATTAGACATGCCCAACTAGTACTCTAATAGTTCAAATCAACCCACAACTTCAACAAAATAGTCTTAAATTGAAAATAAAATCATAACAATAAATGTTCTAAAACCATACTAGTATTTCTTAAATGTAGTATATTTTAAGAAATGTAATAAAAAATTAATTAACTTTAAATGATCAATCGAGAAAAGTAAAATATATCATCAAAATCAATGTACAAATTTATTTTAAATATATTATAATAACTATTTAATTATTTTATAAATAATTGTTTTAATAATTTTATATATTTAAAAATCAATGTAGAAATTAATTATTAAATTTTTTATACTTGAAATCACCATTTATATAAATATTTAATATTATTAATGTAATAATATTTATACAAATATATTAATAAATAACATTTTTCTTATACAATATTACCTACTTTTATTGTTTAACAAAATTTTCAAAAACAAATTACGTTATAAAATTTCCAAATTTTGATATTTAATTATTTTATAAATAACTATTTTAAATATATAAAAGTATTAATATAGTTATTTATAAAATAATTTGATCACAAAATTAATTTATACATTGATTTTAAATATATAAAAGTATTAAAATATTTATTTATAAAATAATTAAAATATATAAAATATAACTTATACAGATTGGCAATCCGTATGGACCATACGGATTATCATTTTGCATGCTCCATATGCATTCTCAATTCATACAGATTAAACACAGCAAAAAAAAATAGACTTACCATCGATGACATAGCGGTGCTCACAGCGGCGGAGGAGAAGATACTCATGGAAGAGAAGAGACTCGTGGAGGAAGCACGGATTGAAAACATGAGGAGGAGGAGGAGAGACTCGCGGAGGAGGAGTAGAGACACGCAGATGAAATGGAACACGGTAGCAAAGAGATGGTGTATTTCAGCTTTTAAGTGAAGGTCAAATTTGATATTTCACATTATTTGTTGGGTGTAGAAGAAAAATGGCTGGTGCAGGAAGAATATCCCCAACATTTAACATTCTTTTTTCTGCCACTAATATTGTTGCTTCTTGCACCTCTAATATTGTTGTTTCTGACACTCTAAAATATTTCAGATTGGGTTTTTTGGAATTTAATGGGGTGTCGAAAGCAAAAATTAGAAGTGCATGGAGTTTTAGCTTGAGTCTCTACTATGATGTCTAATGCACATGTTACATTGGACTATAAAACAAACTGTCGATTTTATATTGTTATGTATGGATAATTTGGTTGTTGATGTTGCTTTTGTTCTTTAATCAAAAAGATGGACTACTTTAATTGTCCTTTGATTTAATAATCTTCTCTTTTTTTATTGGTTAAGTGAAATAGTGAAATGCTTTCAAACCAAAAAGAAAACATATAAGAGTTTTAGGAAAGATCTGTGGTGCTTAAATTGATAAGCTCTGACAGAGCTTTCCCACAGTCCTCCATCTTATCTGCATATTGCATTAGTCCGCGATCGTGCAGGTATGATCTGATTCCAAGTGCATCCTATAACATTAGAAACACAACACTTTAAGAAGCATATAGTTTAAGTAAGGATCAGATATGTTTTTAATACCAGTAAATATGATTAAATTTGATTTTAGTCTTCTAGAAATAATTGTTGATTTTAGTCCTCATGAGTTTTATAATTTTTGTAAATAATCAACTTCATCACTAATATACTAATATGTGACATGAAACGAAAATTAATCATTAATAAAATTAAAGAATACTTTACACCTAAATGTCACTTCAACAACTATTTTGAGATAACATGTGACAACATTATTAATGAGCGGTAATAAGGAACTATTTTGAAGAAAAAAAATCATAACAATCAAAACAAACTTTTGAAAGACTAAAATCTAAGTTATATTTACATGGACTTCAAATATATTTACTCCTTAACCAAAAGTTAGAATTGGACTTGAACATCTCATCCGGGCTAGTGTGATAGTGTTATCAGGTAAATGATAGAAGTTTCATTCTAAGGGGAATTATGATTGAATGATAAGATAATATAATGAAAGACTTGAAAAAAACTAATGATAATGGTACATCATCCCACCCTTCTTCCAACAGCTTTTGGAGCAGTTCCTTCAAAATTCCATTTCCTATGAATTCTTCCACTGAAAAAGAAGCCATTCTTTGCTTTCTATGATTGGTTGCTGTGGATGAGTGATAATCTTGTAATATGAATGTGATTATATATGCAGACAAGCTTGTTGCTCAGGCAAAAGTATCGAGCACTTTGTATTTATAAACCCTTCATAGATTATATAATTTAATGTCTTAGGCTAATGATGTGACAATATGGTTCAATATTTTTCTGAGGCTAACTAATCCATTTACCTGCCGTACTATCTATCTTAAAAATGATATTCATATAACTAACGTATGCGACAAATCATACAAATAAGATATAGGATTTAGGTAGAGAAGAAAAATAGAAATGTAGAAAAACAAAGGTGATGCGATAAAGAGGGAAAAAAGTATTTGTACGAATTATTGTATAATTTTGTTATATGAATACTATATTCCATTTGTCTATTACAGAAATAGTAAAAAATAAAAAATAAAAATGGTTTTTCTGCCTTTCTAGTTTCTAATTGTTTTGAAATAAAGTGAATGAATGAAAACCAATGTGGTTGGCTGGTGGGAGAGTTGGAATAATATGCATGACAATATAGATTTAAACCTGACCATTGTATAAAAAAAATAGTGAACCAATAAATTTTATCTATTTTAAATTAATGAATGCGTGTGTAAATTATATCATTGACTTAACTCATCGACCTAGTGGTAAGAAATTTAGATAATATACATTTAAGTTTGATCTTTATTATCGATATTGTACACCTAAAATCATATAATTAATGCCATATCACTATACTCAAACTCTGGCCTACATATCATGGTGTTACACTGTTACAGCCAATAACTAAACCAATGAGAAAAAAGAAAAAAAAAATTGAGACTAAAATACAGAACCAAAAACAAAATTAAAACTATAATATTAGTTAAGGACAAAGATACCACAATACCAAAAACTTGGGAGAACAATACAAGGTTTAAAAATCTGAGAGAAGTTCCGGCACTTCAACTAACATTTGACTTGGAGGTGCATTTGGCAAACATCGGAGGACCTAAAAATTGTTTATAATTGCCGGCCAAAACCTGCTCTAATAGTCTCTAGAAATTGTTAATATCTCATGTTTGTCCCACAAAGACATTGCTTTTAACCCTAGCCTAAAATCCTAGAGTTAACTTAACCCATTGACATAGTACAAAGAAGCTTTCACAAGGTAAAATTTGGTTAAGTTGCAAATACCACCAACTCCAGGATGCTACAGAGAGAGATCTTCGAACCCTTTTTCTCCAGTATAAATGAAAAATAGATTAATTTGAAAATAAAGAGTTCAATTTTAATCCATTGTCAAAAAGATTTAACTTTCATTTAATTATGCATTGCACATCACTAAATGGCGACAACTAATTTATTATCATGAAGACCCTAAACAATGTTTTACAACTATAATGAGTTTTAGATGTCAAACCATAATAGGATTTATCTTAGTTTAGTTAAAATAAGATGATAAAAATAAAAACTTTAATTTTTTTTTAAATCAACGGGGCTAAAAGCCCAAAGACAAGAACACTACAACTTAACTATACGCGGAGACACAGCTTCAATAGAATCAAAATGACCCAAACGCACCAGCACACTTATTTGCCTCGCGATAAGTATGAGAAATCATCACTCTCCAAAAAAATAAAAGTTTAATTTTCATATATCGGGAGTGTAAAATTTTATGATATTAACCCTTAAAAACCACTATAAATATAACCTACAAAATTGTTATTCAACAACCATACTATACAACAGTTTATAATTCAATCATAGTATAAAAATTTTAAACTATCAATTTAAATTAAATTAAATTCCAAAAATAAAAGGCAGTGACTGAAGAGCGCATATTTTTACTGTCCATCAATTAAAAACGCTTTTAAACTACTAAACTTAATAAATTTTAAATATATAATATAACAATGCATAATAAAATGAGTATAAAATATTTAAACTATCACTGTACGTCTATATCCAATTATATTATAGAGAATTTAATTGGGTAGTCACCACTTGATTTTATAACACTTTTTTTTGACAGATTTTGTAACTATCAATCTTTCCAAAAACCCAATTTTTATATGGACAAATTTTTTCCATAGAAATCGTAGACTAAGTACCAGAGATTTACAATAATCCATTGGTCGCCAATTTTTTCCATAAAACTGTCGTTGTCGTGGTCGTGTGCAATGGCCCGTTGGTCGCTAATCTCACTCAAAAGGACACTTGGACAGTACTGCTGCTTCCAAGCTAATACCGGAGGGGAAACGATCTCAGCACTTGGTTGCGGAGTTGTAGCTATGGTAAGGGGGGATCTGGTGTTAATGGTGATTTGGTATTGAGGATCTGATGTAGGAAGGGTTGTGAAAGGGGTCATGATGATTTGGGGATTTCTGAACTTGATAGACCTTACACAAGGGAAAATAAAGGGGCTTAAGTGATAAAGGGTTGTTTTTAGCCTTTCAAAAAAATTCAACACCGTGAGTGATGGTAATAGTCTGGGGGAGGCAAAAGTAATGTAATTTTAAGGAGGTACCAGTGTAATAAGTCTTAAACTCAAAAAGTCTAATGTAATTTGAACTTTAAACTGCGTGTGATATCATCCATAACTGGAAAGATTTGAACAAGGAAAAATCTTGTCATTTCAGCTTTCAAATTTGTACTCAAACACGTGAAAATCTTAAACCCAAAAGAATGACACAATGCCACAAGACCATGAAGTATAAAAAATTTGCCCACCTACGAACACTAAACTCAATTCCATTCGCAAAGGCCCCATAGGATTTGCCCCTTAGGACATTCACTCACAGTTCTATAATGATATTAGAAACTTCCTTCAGCACCATGAAATCATTGGAAAAATCAGTCTCTCCCTTTCCTTTCTCACCTTTTTGGTATGCATTATATAATGCCAAAAATTTGTAACTTATTCTATGAGGGCATAGTATGCCTAATCAGTTGTCCATGGATCACTCTCTGCAATGACTTCAGAAGGTTCATAAACTTCTGGCTCTGAACTTTCTTCACTTGTGCTTGAATCAGCAGCTTCAACAGGTGCATCTCCCTCCTCTTCTTCTGATCTACCCCATCTTCCTCCCAAGGCCAAGGCCATCATTTCATAAATCTTATTTCCCAACTCAGCAGGGCTGTCAGGCTGCATTATTGAGAAAGTATGTTAAGCAAAACTATGGAACAACAAAAGTCTTATCTCACTTGGAGAGGTCGGCTTACATGGATCAGGTGACATCATTTGACTCAGTTATGGATCAAATCTAGTCTACACATGTTACATGAAGAAAAAATAAATTTGATATTGTACTTACAGAAAATCCACTAGAAATTAGTGCTGTGTCATATAAGAGGTCAACTGCTCGCTTAGCTTCGCTGCTGTCAGGTGCATTCTTGCAGGCAGCCTGAAGGAAAAATATAAATAATTAGAACAATAAGTCAGAGTCAAAAGTGAATTCAGTTGAAAGTACCAGCCATGTATTACAAAATGTGCACATTCAATAGCTTTATCCTCTTAAAACGAGACATCAAACATGACCCAATTAAACATGTCCACCAATTGTTTTGACATTTCAAGGGGCAAACAGGATCTCTGGGCACAGGCTAATATACTCCAGTGTTTTCCCACCAGATCTTCAGTATGGTAAAGGGAAAATGTGAAGAGAAAGCCAATGTATCAAAAGGGGAAAACAATGGACAATTTATTTTACTTAAAATTCACTAATTTAAGGCTCGTTAGATGACTAACAGAGTTGTCTTTTAACATTTTATGGAAGCAACATGGCAACATTACAGCTCAGCTAAAATACTCAATAGTCATAAATGTCGTTCTGTTCAAAGATAAATGAACTTGAGAAAAGTTTTAGGCTTCCTAGTCTTATGATTCTACATAAAAGTACTATCTAATACTTTCATCAATAGTTTTCTTCAATTACTTCAAGAATATTTTCACTCTTTTTTAATCCATTGAAGTGACTCAGGGAAACACCAGATTATCAACAATTACCTACACCCAGAACAAAACATCTTTTCTCAAATGTGGTTCTCAATTTTGACAGTTAAAACACCCTTCCCCCCCCCCCCCCACCGCCCCCCCTCCCCCCCCATGTCATTGTCTATGCTGAAAGTGAACATTTGGTGTGCAACCTATTAGAAACTAAATATCTTGATAAAATATAATATAGTTAGTAATGACTATTTATATCAACTTACACTTATTAGATATTAGATAATAATATAATATAGTTAGCAACGACTTTTTATGTCAACTTACACTCAAGTCTTTGATAATAGGGTGATCTGTATTAATTTCCAATATTCTCCTCCCCCTCATAAACTCCAAACTTGCAGTGTCCCCAAGGGCTTGCGCCTTCATTAGTCTGAAGAAATAGTAATTGAAGATTGTATGAGCCTTATGTCAAGAGTATGATAAACTGTTTGTGACCCAGAAGAATGACTTGTAAAGCCAATGAGGTAATGACTAACCTCTCCATGTTTGCAGACCAACCAAACTTCCCTGATACAAGCACACAGGGAGATGAACTCAAGCGCTTTGAGATTTGAACTTTGGCCACCTTGTCACCAAGTTGTTGTTTTATCCAATCACAGAGTAGGTTGTATTCTTGCTTGTTTTCCCTCTCTTTGACCTCGTCCTCATCACCTAATTAAATAAATGTTGAGCACCACATTCAAATCCCGATTTTCAGGAAACAAAATAGTATTTGAGCAAATGAAAGTAAGATAGAAAACTGTACAAACCTAATTCCAAATCCTCCTTGCTGATATCAACAAATTTATTTTCTTTGTATGTCTGTAGGTTCTGAATGGCAACCTCATCAATAGGTTCGACCAAATAAAGAACCTATAATAATAATAGACACACATAAGTAAAGAGAGTGAAAACTAAAAAGAAAGAAAAGCAAATCAAAATTAGCACGTTATATCAAGCATTTCAATAATATCTGCAAATAGTTTAACTTGAAACACACACACCACGCACAAACACAGAGCCTGACCCTCCACAGGATGACGGGGTGCTGCAGAGGGAGACTGGGGATAAACCCGTCCTGGTGGCTGTCACCTCACACTGACCAAATTCCCTGACTACATGCTCAAATTATCCAAAAATGTTAATAAATAATCATACCTCAATATCTTTTTGAACCAATTTCTCCAAAAATGGAGCAGTCTTTGCACTCTTCAAGCTGTCAGTTGCTAGATAAAAGATAGCCTTTTGGTTTTCACCCATATTTTCAACATAATCATCTAGGCTTTTAAGCTCCTCCTCACTTTTGGAAGTGTAAAACCTCAATAGTGGTGTAATGCGCTTATGATTTGCAGTGTCTTCAATGCAACCTAATTTTATGAACCTACCAAAGTTCTCCCAGAATTTTTTGTAGTCCTGGAATCACAGGAAACCATTCTTTTAATCAATGAAGACTGTAAATTCATATTGAAAATATAAAGATGCTGAGTTTGTCGCTACTTACCTCTTTATTTTCACTTTCAGCAAGGTCTTGAATCATATCAAATGCCTTCCTTACAAGTCTCTTTCTCATTATTCTTACCTGAAATTATAATATTGTTGAAATAAAAAATTTGGGAAAGTAACAAACAAAAATCATAAATAATTCCTATCACCGTATCCTTCATTCATGTTTATCAAATGAAATAACATGTTAACAGGCAAAAGTGCAGTTCTCTTACAATTCTGCTTTCTTGAAGGATCTCCCGAGAAACATTGAGAGGAAGATCATCTGAATCAACCACACCCCTCACAAAGCTCAGGTAACGTGGAAACTGCAAAATAAATTTAGAGCAAAGGGAACCTGAACTAGAAACAAAGGAACATAGAACACAAGCTCTATCTTAAGTTAAATGTTAATTGTACTATTCAATGCTCCTTGCTCTTCTTTTTTGGGTAGATGAGGAAATTCAGCAAAATAAAGAGCAAATGCAGAAAAGCACAAATATGACATTTTTTTTCAGTGTACAATGATAGAATTGAGGTTCAAACCTATGACCTCATACATACTACTCCAAACCCCCACCACTAGGCCAACCCTAGTGTGTTTCCCAAAACCACACAAGTTAGAGCTTGTATAATGGCTTGTATAATGTGACTAAAAGTGGTTAGATAAACGATTATTCTTTAAAAACTAGCCATGTAGGAGAGTTAAATTTCAATGCAATTGTCATGCTATCCATCTCCCTATCAACCACAAATTATGTGGTGGAGCAGATACTTGACATTTTTCTTTCTTTCATATTTCATAATAGCAATATAATGAAAGAGCAACAGTGACATAAATGTCAAAATGTACAAGACTAATCCCACTTTGAAGCTCACAGTAAACTCACCAGCTCCCCATCAAAATCATCTGAAATGAATACACGCTTAACATACAAGCGTATGTTCTTTGTTTTAGGGTTCACTACTTCTTCATTGTTAAGAGGTCCCATTCCCGGAACATACAGAATACTTCTGAACTCAACCTCACCCTGCAGAGTTTAAAGCCCAGTCAAATCGATAACTGCTTAAAGGAAATGCTCTGCCGCTGAGACAAAATCATTAGCATACCTCAGTAGTGAAGTGAGTATGTGCAAGTGGTTCTAAGAATTCACTAAATGTCTTCTTATAAAATTCATTGTACTCCTCCTTTTCAACTTCCTTTGGGTTGCGCATCTACAGAAAATAAAAAGGCAAAGTTGGACCAATAAGAGAGGCACCACAACTGAATAAGTAAAATGCAGGGCATTAACATCCTATCACCATAAAGGTAGATATAGCTCAAACTCACCCATATTGGCTTTGTTTCATTGGCCAATTCCCAGTCCCAGTACTTCTCAGTTTTAGTCTTTTTCACCTTCTTTTTCTCACCCTGGTAAGACATGCAGAAACAGACTCACTTGGTATTGGTAACAAATTTGAAAAAGTACAGCACCAGCAGTCCAACATTAAGAAATACCACACTAGTTACCTCTTCTTTTGGTTCTTCCCCTTCTTTGGGTTCTTCCTCCTCTTCCACCTGCCAATATTCAAAATTAGTTAATTAATCAATTAATAGCAACAAATTCGAGCATAATCATTTGCCACTCTATGACAAACATTTCTATAAGCTCCAGAAGTAATTTTGAAAATTGGGAATGAGAATTCAAAGTGTATTGATGTAATCTAGATAAAATGAAATCACCCTGCAAGTAAGATTCTTCGGTTTGAATAAATACTTCCCGAAATTACTTCCTATACTTTCAATTGTTTGATATAATGTTTATCTACAACACAGTTTCCATCCAATTGAAAGGAAATATGAAAGGGGCAAAAGGTTGCACCCTTTCTAGGTCGGAACAAACTAAAATCACATAACACTTGTCTATTAACCATCTCATTCACTATTAAGCCCCTCATAGCAACCAACATTAATCTTGCACGGCCTTGAATTTCCAAGCAAATATAGGCTAGTATTTCCCCATTCACCAAAACCCAACAGCTGTCTAAAACTAAAAATTAACCAGCCATCCTTATGGTGATGGAAACCATAACTGACGTAGAACAACTACCTCAAACAGACACAAATGACAAGGAACCATTTCAAGTTTCCTTTCTACCTATGATGATATGTAAATCTTTATAATTACCATCAACGGAAGACAAAATCTCGTCCATCACCATCATCATTTGCTAAAATCAATGCCCAAAATCTTGATATCACAAAGTACCTTAAAGATATTAGAATCCAACAATGTTGTCAAATGACAGTTATGGCGGCGCCATGGCAGTATGGCGTGGTGGTTTTTTGAAAAAACGCCACCAAATAGCGGTGGCGTTGCGAGTTTCAAATGGTGGCGCCATGGCAGCCGCCATAGGCTTAACGGTGGTGGCGGAATGGCGGTTATGGCGGAAGAAACTTTTTGTTTTGAAAATTTTCCCAAAATTACAGATTGGGTCATCTTGGGCTGACCCGACCCAACCCTAAACCCGGTTTTCAAATCAAAATGAGATGAGCAGCACACAGCACGCGAACTCCCGAACTCCAGCGCGAGCACGAGCAGCACGCACCAGCGACGACGGCACCATGCACCAGCGCGAGTTCTCTCACTGTCTCACCCGAAGTCAACGACGGCACCACGCACCACGCAGGCGAGCAACGGACGGCGGCGGCAACGGCTACAAACTGCGACGGCAACACCCTGGTTCTGTCTTTTTTCTGTTGGACACTTTTTTTTTCCTGTTTGACACTCTTTTTTAAATTTTGGTTCTATTTTTTTTTTCTGTTTGACACTCTTTTTTAATTTTTGGTTCTGCTTTTTTTTTTTTCTGTTCAGTCCTCTTCTACTAATTACAATGGCTGAACCATCATCTAATGCTGCAACCTTTACTTTGCACTTTGCATTATGCCTTTATCCTTTTGTTATTTTGAACTCTTGAATGAGTTTATTTGGTGTTGGTTATTGGGTGAACTCATGAAACTTTTTTAGTTTATTTGAATGCAATCCATTGTTTTGTTAATATATATATATATATATATATATATATATATATATATTGTCCGCCATTTGCCACTACGCCATCCCCCATATTTTTATGGCGGATTTTTGGTCATCCGCCATTAACAACATTGGAATCCAATGAATGAGACCTTATCACTACACATAAGTAACTCTCATGCCATTCCTCCAACAAAAAAAAATGCATATAAAAAAGATTTAATTGACAATGAAAAGAGCAGGAGAAAATTACTGCCCATAAATCACAATCAGTGTATGTCAAAATAGAAAACTACGACTTGCACACATAGAATTAGCTTATTTAGCATAATTCTCTCACCCAACATGAAGACGGGAATCTGTACCAAGAGAAGGACTTACCTCCACAGTTCTTGACTTTTCTTGCCATGTGTAGATGGGGAAGGAAACGAACTGAGAGTAATTCTTCACCAAACCCTGAATCCTGCTTGGCTCTGAGAATTCATACTTGTCATCCTCCTGGCCAGTAAAGAAGAATTTGGGTGCTTTAACTACATGTCACTTATCAGCATTAAAATGATTTTCCAACATCCAAATATTACACTGGATTCATCCCTAAAAGAAAATAACAAATAAATAACTAAAGAGGATGGAAGATTTTTGGCTGAAATTTAAATTATATTTATATAATTCATACTTGTTATCTGGCAAGACAAGAAGCAAGAATTATTTTGGTGCATAAACCACATGTCTGTATTAAATTGAATTTAAAGTTTCCAAATATTATTATATTGGGTTCAACCTTTTATCAAAAGATACTTCTTAGTTCTTACATTACATGTAAACTTTCCTACAAAAAAATGAAAGAAATACCACTCACTCTTAAATAGAGTGTAATCTGTGTACCACGACGCAGAAACTTTTCAGGATCAGTTTCTTCTTTTATCACATAAGAGCTACTGTCAGCTTCTGCTTCCCACATATACTGCTTATCTGATCTTGGGCTCTTTGTAGACACGACAACCTGATTGCCATGCCATGTAGAAATAGCCAATTAATGACAAATTCAAAACAGTTAAAATCATTAAAGTCAACCAAAAAATCTGCTTGAGAAATCCAAGCCATACCCTCCCAGCAACAAGAAAAGCAGAGTAGAATCCAACACCAAATTGACCAATCAGACCATTATCTGCTCCTAGATCCTTGTTTTCCTGTAACATTGAGGGGGGAAATTAAAGCATAATTATTGAAGTATTAAATCATCAAATATCAAAGCAAGTCACATTTCAGATCATTGACAAATTACCTTAAGTGCCTTCAAAAATTTTGAGGTACCACTCTGAGCAATAGTTCCAAGACAATCAATGAGCTCTTCTTTAGTCATTCCAATACCAGTATCTCTACAGGGTAGAGAGTTAACAGTTTAATACTCCTATTCACACATACCCAGAAAAACAAAATAAAACAAAGATCAAAACGATGCATATGCATACGTTATAGTAATAGTTCCATTGTCTGGATCAGACTTGATATGTATCTCTAGATCTCCAGCATCTCCAAGCAAAGAAGGCTCAGTCACACTTAAGAATCTCAACTTGTCCAAAGCATCACTAGCATTACTGGAAGAAGAAAAGAAAAATAAATAAATAAATAAATAAGACAAAACACAACAGAATCAAGTAACTGCACACACATTTAACTAGTTTAAATAGATGCAAAAGTCCAAAAGGGAAAAAAAACAACTGGTCCCTACTAAAGCAACCCTTTATACAAAATAAGTCATCGATAATAGCACAGACCATGCAATCGTCGTAGTCTTCAAATTACCTGACAAGTTCACGAAGGAAAACTTCCTTGTGGCTATACAGACTGTGAACAATCAAATCCAACAATCGACTCACCTGCAAAAAAAATGGAATTCACTTCCTCCAGTCAGCAAAACTCACTCACTCATTCACTTCCTTTGGCCAGTGTTGTTAAATAGCGGCCATGGTGCCACCATGGTGGAACGGCGTGACGGATTTTTTTGCCAACCGCCATAGGCAATTTGTAAAGGGAGACCCGTCATACGTCACAATGGCATGTTTATATGGTGGAATTTCGGCACCCTCCACCATGTTCCACCATCCGCCATTGATAACTCTGCCTTCGGCAATACATGGAATTCATACTTTATAAAGTAAGGCTTTCCCTTTCAAATACACGCCAAAATTCCAAGTGAAATGTAAAAAAATACATAAAATACACTTCCTTTGGTTAAAACTCATGCACCCACACACTTAAACGGAATAAGTTGAGTTTAATGATTATGTCCTGATAGTGTAAAGTTCAATCAATCAGAAATCACACTTAGTATGACTTTTGCCTTTAGAGATAATAATTGGTTTGTGATTGAATGAGCATGTAAAAGTGTTTCTTATTTTCTCATAAGTTTTTCACTCTCAATTACATGTCAAAATTCCAAACCAAATGCTAAAAAGTATTGACATGAAATTCACTACTTGAGTAAATCTCTCTCCTCTCTCTCTCTCTCTCATACACACATACCCTTCAGTTTGGTAACTTTCTCCCACACACACACATACCCTTCAGTTCAGTAACTCTCTCTCCCTCTCTCACAAACACACCCTTCACTTCAGTATATCCCTCTCTCTCTCTATCTCAAACACATACAGATACCCTTCATGAAGCAATCTTCTCACTTGCAATTTCATTTCAAAATTCCACACGAAGTGCCAAAAAGGTCGAAACTGTATCCCCAAAACGACAAAAAGATAAACTATTTAACAAATCCATCGAAAACCCACCTCGGCCTGGTACTCAAACTTCTCACCGGTGGCCTCGTCCTTCTCCGCCACGGCGGCCTCGCACCGCACGGCGAGCCCGTCCCTCCTCCCCTGGCGCCGCTGCGTCCACCGCAGCCCTGCGGCGGGGGAGAAGCACTTCCTGTCGCGCCCTATTTGCGGCGGCAGAAAAGCGCTTCTGAGAAGAGAAGCCCTCGCGAAGGGGGAAGAAGGAAGGAGCGAGGCGAGAGAGGCCGTGGCCACGGTTCTGCTCGGCACAGGAGCCATTGTTAGAACACAAAACAGAGTGAGTTTGTGTGTGCTTTTGTGAATATGGAATGGAATGTTATCTCTTTGTTGTGCGTTGGTGAGAGTGATGATTTAAAAAGAGAAAGTAAAAAAGAAAAACCCTCGTTGGGAAGGAAGGAAGAAGGGTTTAGGGAGATATGTGAGAGATTGTTCTAGAAATACCGCTGGGTGTTTGGCTGTATCTGTGTCGGATTCTAAGGTCTAGATTCTGCCACATCAGCTACATGGCAACATGCCATATCCACTTTTAATTTTGCATTTTTTTAATTTCAATAAGAAAATAAAATGAACAAATTAAATAAAATTTCGTGATAATTAAGAATGGATTTTGTTCTTATAATCTTTATTGAATTTAACTACGATTTACTAATGAAGTTTTTTTTTTATTTTGACCATTTTATAAGTTAACTTGATCAATTTCAATCTTTTAAAATACTTTTATTAATTAAATTATAGCATGAAAGTAACTTTTGAAAATTAATTATCCTCATATTAGAATTGCACTTTATGCATTTTAGTGATCAACGGAAGCATGTGGGGATCCAATTCCTAGATAGAGGGATGAGCAGGTTTGAGCCTAAACAAGTCAATTTGGATTAAGAGTAGTGCTAGATACATCTAGTATTTTTTTGTTGGTGATGCAAAAATACCTTTGTACCCTTAGCTTAATTTAAAAAAGACACGGTTCATCTCTCTCCCTCCCTCCCTCCCTCCCGCGTTGGCCTTCTTCTTCCTCGTGACCCCTCACCATTTTTTCTTCTTTTTGCTAGCGTGAAGTGGTTTCGGTCTCCTTCCTCACCCCTGACCTCACCTAAGCCGCGTTCTTCTTCCTTTCGTTTTCTTTGCGTGAAGTGGTTGCTGGTTTCAGAAAAGCTTGACCTCCTCGGTCCTCCGCGCCGCGTTCTTGCCATGAGCGTCGTCTTCTTCCTCCGCACCGGGAGTCTGTGTTCTGCAATCATGGTGCTCGTTGGTGTTGAGTAGCCCAGGCATTTTGAGGGTGGTGTTCTCCCTCCGTGTCGGCATTGTCAAGGTAAGCAGTTGTTCGTCTTCGATTGTCGGCGTTTTTATTTAATCCGTAAGCGTTTTATAGGTGATCCATAAAAACTGGTTAGCAGAAGTGAAGATTATGGATCAAGTTGATCCGTAAACTTCTTCCAGATCAACTTGATCCGTAAACAGAGTGACGTATTTCTGGATGACCCGATGGCATCAGCTGATGTAGAGGACACTGGGGCAGACATTCCTGCATACACAAGCGCGCAGGCTGCTGAGGATGAGCATGAGGGATTTCTGGGTGGTCCGAGCGACCCATCCGTGCTGACCCAGTATGCGGATCACGTTGCTTGCAGCGTATGAACGGGAGAGGTATTTATAATATTTATTTTTAGTTACTTGTTAATTATACTTTATGATTGAAATTAGTTTTCCTTTAAATGATGATTTTAACGAATTTTGTGTTCCTTTATACTTCAATTCAGGAGCGTCCTGAGTTGAAGTTATCCTCTCATGGGAGAAAGGTCCATAGTTTAAGCAGGCTTGTCCCTGCCATTGAGGGACTAGTTGCTGGGACAGGACAAAGTCCTCTGATCGCGTGTTCGGTAGACACTGGCGATCGGAGACTTTTGTCCTCGTTTGTCGAGCGGTGGCACCGGGAGATGTCTAGTTTTCATCTCCCTGTGGGAAAGGTGACGATCACGCTGGACGACATCTCCTCGCTTCTGCATCTGCCTGTGGTTGGCAACTTGCACGCCTTTCAGCCTTTGCACGTGGATGATGTAGTTCAGATGTTGGTGGACTTATTGATGGTCTCTGCAAAGGCTGTCAGGGCTGAGACAGGGCAGTGTCGTGGACCATACATATGCCTGCAATGGGTACGTGATATCTACGAGCGCCGATGTCAGGCAGGTCATTGGACAGCTGCGGCTCGCGCATATCTTCTTCATCTTCTGGGTTGCACTCTGTTTGCTAACAAGAGTGCAACCAATGCTCATGTTGTGTATTTGGAGGCCATTCGTGACCTTAGTTAGACCGAGAGGTACGCCTAGAGAGTAGCTGCGCTGGTGCATATGTACGACCAACTGAACGATGTCTCTATCAGCATCAGCCGACAGCTTGGCGGTTACATCACATTGCTGCAGGTAACAAACATATTTTCATTCGTTGAGGTTCAACAATGTTTAACTTTAAATTTTGTTAGACTTTCATTATTAATGTTTATCATTTTGATGTTACCTTTGTAATGCTGGATAAACGAACACTTTCCTTCAGTCGCGCAGTCCACTGCTGATTAGGACTACGATGAGGATTCACCGTGTGCCTGTAGGTGGATTGCAACGAAGAAGACTGTGAAGAGCATACGTACACAGGCATACAGGGAGCACCTGGACTGACTTCGGATTCCGGATGTCGTTTGGATCCTATATGGGGAGCACCGACCGGTCTGGGACTTCCATTTGATTTCATGTTATTCCGGTCTCCTGCGATGGGGGCCCGTTGTTGTGTATTACTGACCAGAGAGGGTCATGCGGCAATTTGGATACACCTAGACCATTCTTGATCCGCCTATCGATTCATGGGTGTCGTATGATGATATACACGACAGGTGGATGCACTACTCGGATCATATGGTTCCAACAGGTGAGGTGTGCGCTGTGCCAGGTCAGTGTGCCAACGACTACATGGACTGGTTCTTCCGCATCTCGCATCCTTTCATGACACCAGGCCAGGCATCAGATCCTCTGCCAAATGGTCATGCTCCACAGCCTCGAGTCGTCCCTCAGGCCCTACAGACAGATAACCCTCACGTGTCGGAGTCAGGAGCACCGTCGACATCTGCGAGGTCTGCTGTGGAGGAGCCTAGACATACAGTGGTAAGTAATACTAATAATTTACGTCAATATTTTCATAATAATTTGTGTGATCCGTTTGTTTTGTATTTAACAGAAAGTTTGCCATGGGATTGCTGAGAGGTTGGAGCGCCATCTGAGCCTAGGGGTGGTCACGCTAGGCTCATCAACACATGAGGTGATCAAAGAATGTCTCAGGATGGCCAGGAGTGTCACACAGGACCAACTAGTATATGTTAGGTCTCGACGCAAGCGGCGCATGGATCAAGCGTAGTTTATTTACATATTTTATATTGATATTCGATGTATATACAAATATTGTACTTGAACCCATTTCATTAGTAATATTGGTTTTATTTATTTCCATTAGTAATGTTTATTTTAAATTTCTCTCCTCAGATAAAAATCCATATTTATATTTTATAATTAGGCGTAACATTTATATTGTATTTTAAGAGACTAAAAAATAAAACCTCATAATTAGACATATATAATACTAAAACACTACTAACTTTTATAGGTAATAATATATATATTTTCAGCACAAAAAAAATTACAAGTAATAATATATAATTAATTCATACACTAGTAAGTCTTTTACAAAAAAAAAATTAAAGGTAATAATATATAATTAAGTCTTTTACAAGAAAAACGAAAACGACTTTAACGAATTGCCTCCTTTTTCTCTTTTTTTCTTATTAGGTGTCAAATATATTTATGATTTACACAAATTATGTTTGTATGGTAAAAATTAGTGATCACAAATACCGAATCGATGAATCTTATATTTTGTCGAACAAAAAAAAACAAATACCTAATCAAATGTGTAGATTAATTAGTGTAAACCATAAAATTGCTTCAGTTAAATTAATAGTTGAGTTTAAATATGGAATTTAAATATATAATTATATTAAATACTTGAATGAAAATTTTTACTATTTATAAAAGTTCTATCTAACTTAAATAAAATTGTTAGCTCCAACAAAAGATAGATGTGTTGTTAAAAAAAAATCAATGGATGAAAACTCATGGTCTAAATGTAATATTTACCTTTGAAGGGAGCTGGTGTCATAGGGTTAGTGAAACACAATTAGAACTTTCATAATGATATTCATCACGTGTTAAGGGAGAGAGCATGACTAGCAAATCCACATCCAACTACTCAAACAGTACATTAACTTCAACATAGTCGAACGAAATTAAATTTGCATCAAATACTACAACTAACTCATGCTAATTTTGTGACAAGGACAACTCGTCTTCCATTTCTGGTACAGGTTTACTGAAAACAACTAAAATTTCCATTGGTACAATCTTTTTCCAGTAGTTAGACTCAATCAACACCTTCATCACGTCATCGTTGGTTTTGAGTTCAATTATTTCAAATTTTATAACTTTTTCTGAATACTCATGGTGACTTGGTTTCCGAAAAAACAATCGCCTTACCATTTGTGTTTCATCAATACCATAAGGGGGAATCCCAGTAGGCGCAACTTGCTTGATCAAATCCTTCAGTTCATCCATGGTACATCTAGTGGAAATGTCAAACTTTTTGGGATTTTTTCCTGTGAACGAGTAACCAACAAACTCATTTTGGCGTGACATGTTTCACCTCCTATTGTAATATAGAAGGGCATCATGAGTAGGGGTCGTAGTAGCTTGAAGTAAGTTTAAAATACCATCTAGGGTTCTAGCAATGCTACATAATAACTCAATCGGACCAACAAACGAAAATTCATGATTACACATTAACATTGTGTTAACATCAGCATCATCTTTCAGTTGCATACATTGAAACCGAAATTGATTACCTGCATATGTGAAAGGTTGCATTTTATACAATTGCATACTTATGGTTTTTTTACAGTGTTAGGTTGTGTCATATATATAGATGAGTTTTAATATCAGTGCTGCATTTTTTAAGATTAAAAATAAGCATGCACATGCTTTCTGTATGTGTTGTCAACTACACCAATGACGTGACATGTTTTAGCTTGCATCAGATTTGCATGTGTAGTCATGCTGTGCAAGGTCCTTTCACGCGCTTTATGTTAATGCAGACAACAATTTATCATACACGTTTTTTCACAATGTGTTGTCAACTCAGACAACGATATATCATACATGCTTTTTTAGAATTAAGTAATAATTTTGTTGTGGACGTAACAAATAAATGTGAATATCCAATTCAAAATGATCAGTCATTATAAATTACATGTTCAATCATCATTTATGTTAACATAGTCTCTCTTGAACATCACAAAGCTCTTGTAATGCTGCATTCTGCTAATATATGGATTTGGCCACGGCTTCGCCTGAGGATGACAATTGCTAGACCATAACAATGTTATAGGCGGTAAGGGACAACGTTCTTTTAAATAAACCTGTTGTACATGCGAAAAAAGTGTTAACTCAATCCAACAAAACTCATTGCATAAATATAAAAAAAACACTTCATATCTACAATATACCTCAACAAAATGATTTCCATACACATGACCGATACAAATTATACGATGCAATGAAGAATTTGCCAGCGGTTGACTTCTAAGAGGAAAGAATGTCGTGCTTTGTTGTTTAGACAAGGATACAATGATTACGTTATACCTTGATGCAATGACATGTCCCATGTCTATTATATCCATCCACTTATCCGTAGTCACCTGAATGAAACATATATACACGTCAAACTTAATTTCAAAGTTAAGTCTTAAAAATCAAATACATAAATTACATACCTTGGTTAACCCATCAACAAGTAGTGGCATCCTTAATTCCTCAAATCTCTCCGTGTCACCAAAGAGCTTGATATAGTCTTCTGAGAATTTGGTAAGTTCTTTAAGCAGATGATTGCGAACCACCGACCAAGAGTCTTGACCCATACCTAATAAACCAGCAACCGACCGATATCCACAGTTACCATCAGCTTTGACATCAACAATCTTATAAATGAAGTCGTGCATAAATGGCTGAAACTGGTCCAACATGGGCATCATCGTTCTTCGATTTGATTGCTCAGAGGATGATGCAGTACGCCTCACCGACGAATTGCTATTTTGCATAGATTCAAAGGCATCTACATACTCCCAGTAAGATGGATCGCGCTTTGTTGACCTTGGGTTCCTACTCATAGCTTTCTTCGGTGCCCCCTTTGTGTTAACCTTTGCTGGAGGAGGACACATCGAATTCTGATCAGGGTATGCAATTTCCCAAAGTTTAGTCTTCAAAGTAAACTTGCCACAAATATCAAGTTCTTCGAATCTTTTGGATATTGTTTCCATTACTTCCTTGATGCTCACCTCGCGCTCAGATAACCCTTGGTTTGAAAAACTAAGTCTCCTTTAGAACATATGGATTGAATCCAGTGGGATGCAACCACTAACGTATTTGGATAGCTCACAAGCACAAGGAAGACCAAGCATAGTCAACACGCTCTAATTCAGCAGCAATATGATTTAAAGCATACCTTGAAACCATTCCGAGAAGCCTCCTGTATAAGGTTTTTTTGAACACATGTCCAACGACATGTGTACTTGTTTCAAATGATGCTTTAATCTCCGTGTGCTGCAACGTAATCATGTTGTTCATGGCATCCCACACATTGCATAAGTCTCCAAGGCTATTTTGTAACAATCTTTTTAAATCTGTCAGAGACAATAACTCCAGGGAGGGCATCACGCTTTAAAAAAAGGCCTCGAAAGTGTTGTAAAACCCAGACCAAATCATTAATGCGTTCACCCTCCACATATGCAAAGCTGACAGAGAATGTCATCCCAGTCAGTGTCACCCCAACAAAATCGAGCAGTGGGAGTCTGTACCGGTTTGTTTTGTAGGTGTTGTCTATCAAAAACACCAAATTACATGCTTGACTAACTTCACTGCATCAGGGTGACACCAAAAGATATCACGAACCACGTCTTCATCCTTTATTCTGTGCCAATGAATATATTGATCACGTTCAAAAAGCTTCATCAGATGTTGCATTTCAAGATCGCTTCCTCTTATGGAAGAACGGAATGCACTTCTTGCATTGTATATCTGTTTAATGGTCGTACAGCTATTGGCATTGTGTTCCTTCAGAGTTAGCAGAATGTTTCTTGGCTTCACCATGGACTTCGTCATATCAGCAATAAGTGTTTTTTCAGTTTTAGTCAATCGCTCCGCATATGGATGTCCAATTAATGACTTGGCCAATTCATGATTATGCACTACACAAATCAACTTCACCATCCAGCCTTCTCCTCCAACCATTGGCTTGCAACAAAGCTTGAAGGGACACCCACATTTCCTAGTCCCAATGTCTCTTCTGATAAATTCTTTTTTCCTACACCTATACTCGTCACTCCTTTCACAGCCAATTAACATAAATGTAGTCCTTCCTCTACTACCTGTGTTTGTATCCGACCTTAAAATCACCGCCACAAATTCGTTTTCATGAGCAACGGATCGAGCCCACCGTAAAACATCCTCTCTGCACTCAAACACTTACAAAGCAATCCACATAATTTAAGTTTTCTACCAAATTATTAATGCGTTCACCCTCCACATATGCAAAGCCGACAGAGAATGTCATCCCAGTCGGTGTCACCTCAACAAAATCGAGCAGTGGGAGTCTGTACCGGTTTGTTTTGTAGGTGTTGTTTATCAAAAACACCAAATTACATGTGTTGACTAACTTCACTACATCAGGGTGACACCAAAAGATATCACGAACCACGTCTTCATCCTTTATTCTGTGCCAATGAATATACTGATCACGTTCAAGAAGATTCATTAGATGTTGCATTTCAAGATCGCTTCCTCTTATGGAAGAACAGAATGCACTTCTTGCATTGTATATCTGTTTAATGGTCGTACAACTATTGACATTGTGTTCCTTCAGAGTTAGTAGAATGTTTCTTGGCTTCACCATGGACTTCGTCATATCAGCAATAAGTGTTTTTTCAGCTTTAGTCAATCGCTCCGCATATGGATGTCCAACTAATGACTTGGCCAATTCATGATTATGCACTACACAAATCAACTTCACCATCCAGCCTTCTCCTCCAACCACTGGCTTACAACAAAGTTTGAAGGGACACCCACATTTCCTAGTCTCAGTGTCTCTTCTGATAAATTCTTTTTTCCTACACCTATACTCGCCACTCCTTTCACAGCCAATTAACACAAATATAGTCCTTCCTCTACTACCTGTGTTTGTATCCGACCTTAAAATCATCGCCACAAATCCGTTTTCATGAGCAACGGATCGAGCCCACCGTAAAACATCCTCTCTGCACTCAAACACCTACAAAGCAATCCACATAATTTAAGTTTTCTACCAGTATTCACTTTATTAAATCTATGACAAACATTAACATTATAACCTGAGAAGTATTGAACGCATCGGAACAATCAACATGTGATTCATTCGCACCACATGCTTCTTCATTTTCATAATCCATATCCGCTTGTTTAGACATTATTTCATACATCCACTCATCTTCGTCCATCTAACCAACTCAAACAAAAAATGACCATACAAACAAATTAATAATTTTTTTAAAAAATGGAAACTAAATTCAAAAAACATTTCATTTTAAAAATAGTTACTTTTCTTACGGATCAACTTGATCCGTAAGTAATCTGTATGTTTGCGACACAGCCACCACTTTCTGCGTACCTCGTTTGCCGCCGCCGACCACCGCAATGCACCTTCACCTTCACCGCACCTAACCGTTCACAATGAACCAACGAACCCGAGACAATGCCGCACGAAAACCACAAAAACAGAGAAAAACAGCGAACAAAAATAGCAACTGTGTGAAGTGTAGGAAAAAAAAAGCTTTTATAATGAAAAAAAGGCCAGGGGCATTTTTGCCATTTACAAATTTTGCTGGGTGCACCTAGTAGCACTCTTGGATTAACCTGACCAATGATAAAACAAGCCCAAATCCTATCACTTTTTGCCTTTTTGAGCTTCGAATAGGGCAAATTCAGGTTACACGCTACTATTCTCACTACCAATAGTGTTATTGACATTACTGACCCTTGGAAAATTCCTCTTTTGTCGGCTAACCAAATCACTACATCCCCTTCCTTTCCCCTTAGATTTCTTAGCACCCCACTCCTGTCCACTACCACGACGACATGACCCCACCACCATCGCGACACTAGGGTCAGAGATCTAACTCCCTTTATGTTTTTGTTAGCAACTTTGACCCGGGCTAAATCAACTAGCTATGTTTTTTGCATTGTGTTTCTCATTTTGTGTGTGTGAGAGAGAGAATATGGGCGAGAGATAGCATATGAGGCGAGGAGAGGGGGAACTCAAGGAGGGAGAGGGACGAGGACCAAGCAAAGCTAATGAAAATATGACTCTGTTGATAAAATTACAAACAGAATTGTGTTTCGTTGCAGCATGGAGGTGAAAAAAATAAAACAATAGAAACATGATTTCGTTGTACAATATAGAATCATATTTTTGTTGTTTTATTTTTTCATCCCCCATGTGTGCAACAAAAACACGATTTTGCTATACAATAGAATCATGTTTTCGTTATCCCCCCCCCCCCCTTTCATATGTGTAATAGAAACACAATTTCATTGTACAAGTCTACAAAGGAATCATATTTTTGTGGGAAGGGTAATTTTGAAATTACATATAAAACAACCACATGGGTGGTGCCCATAGCACTTCTAATAGTGCCAATAGCATTTCCCATTGTAGATTGGTCAATTGGGTCTAAATGAGTTGGGTCAATATTGGACCTAGCCACATTGGGCTTTAAAAAATTTACATTTTTTCAAGTTCCTACTTCATTGGTTCATATGGGTTGAGCCCATATTTGGGCAGACCATTTTTTTTTCTAATATAGGACAACCAAATTCTTTTGTTTTGGGTATTTGAATCTTGCACCTCTCATTTTGAAACTTGTACCTCCTAAAGGAAGTTGACTGGACAAAAATACCCCTAGAAAGGAAATTGTTGATCTAAAGCTTTTCGTGTTTGAAGCTTCTCTCGTTGACTATTCTAGAATAAGAAAAATATTATTTTGGAATAGTTATTATGGGAGTGTATATGTATTCCATAAAAGTTTTTCCATGAAGAATTTTTTTTATTATGGAATGGCTATTCCGGAATACATATACACTTCTAGAATGAGATATTACATAATAGAAAAAATCTTATTCCAAAATAATTTTTTTATTATGGAGTAGTTATTTTGGAAGTGTATATGTATTCTGAAATAATTATTCCATAATAGAAAAAATCATATTCTAGAATAGTTGTCCCAAAAAGATTTTTTCTAATCCATAATAGTTGTTTTGGAAGTGTATATGTATTCTAGAATGGTTATTTCATTATAGAAAAAAAATCATATTTCAGAATAGTTGTTCTAAAAATAATTTTTTTCTATTCCATAATAGTTTTCCATAAGTGTACATGTATTCCAAAATAGTTATTTCGGATACTATGCATTTTTTAAATGGTCATTCCAATATACAAAATAGGTTTTTGAGAGAGTGGTGAAGAATAAGGAGTGATGATGTACAACAAAGAGGAACGAAAAAGGGTGGAAGGACTTCATGGAAAACATGCTCAGAAAAAGGAAGCAAAATGCCCCTAGTGATGGGTTGCAACCTTGCAGGGTTGTTTAGAGCTATTTTAAAATTGGGAGGTGTAAAATTCAAAATGGGAGGTGTAGGATTCAAATGTCTCCCTTTTGTTATTTATTGTTTATTGTCCATAAAAAATTCTACTAGGTTCTTTAATTGAAATAAAATGACCAAAAGGTCAATTATTGATTTTCAATTGGTAATAAATCAGTTAAAAATAAAACAATAAAATAACTAGATGAGTAAATGATGTTTACATACAATAAAGCTTAAAAATGATAAGTACAAAATATTCATTTAATTTTAGTCAAGTAATGCACTCGTATAAGCTATTGCATGCCATAATAATAATTACATTTCAACAATTCCTTTATAAGAATCTAACTTTGAACTTTGATAGTGAAGAGTCTTCCTTCCATGAGACCAAAACCTTAAATTGCATCTTTACCTAAAAAATAACAACAATGTTAATTTATTGTTTGTTATCCAAAAAAAAATAACAAATACAATGATCATGATGCATAACTAAAGTCATCGGGGTACTATTTTTAATTAAGATAAATCTTCTAAATTTCATATATCGTATCCTCAAAAGAGTTAAACATCTTGAGCTTCATTATCATCTTGGTTAAGGTGATTAAGGATATGAAATAGAAATTTAAAACATGATTTCAAGTGGTTAAGTAAGTCAAAGGTGGGTTTTTTTTTTACCAAAATGGGGTAACTTTTTAAGTTATTTTCCGATCGGAAATATGTTTTAAAAAATTATTCAAAAGGATGTAAGTCGTAATAGATGTTACGACTTCTCAGTTAGAAGTCATAATACTTGTTATGACTTTCTTTTTTTTTTCACATAGGACATAAAATCAGTTGAAAAAGATTTTTTTTACGACTTTGAAGTTGTAAGGATTTTTTATTTTTTTGCTTTTATGACTTTAAAGTCGTAAAACCTTTTTTTTATAGTTTACAACTTTGAAGTCGTAAACCAGTTTTTTTTTTATTTAATGTTTAAGTTAATTTTTTTTTCAAATTTATATTTTTTTATGGTTTTTTTTCTTTTTTAAAAAAATTTATTTAAATGTATAATAAATAATATTAACTTGACTTATTATTAGTATATTTTCTTATGATTTTATTTGATATGCTATTAATTTATTTTAATGTTTTATTATTTAAAACATATTATATATTTTTAATATTGTTTTACTTAAATGTTTTTGTTTATTTAAAATATAGATAATCTATTAATAAAAATACATAATAAAATTAAAAGGAGATATTAAAAATTTGAAATACTTTAATTTAAAAATTGATTATATTTAAATGAAAATTACATATTCGTTAAACTAATAATGAGATGATGTCCTACAACGAGTTCTTCTAGATATATGTCTCGGTCTCTCATCTTGTTGGACTAGATTTGCCTATGTTTGTTGTCCTTTTGGTTTACGACCTCTACCTCTTCTTATTCTAGGATGTTCACATCTATTTGTGTGTTGTTGTTGAGGAACATGAACACCATTGTTATCATCATCATCATCATTGTTGTTGTTGTTATCATCATCATCCTCATCTTCATGACCCATGTCACGCATTTGAGTAGGTAATGATGGACAATAACAAAAAGTCGATGGTTGTAGATTATATGCAGATGGTGGAGTGTTGAAAGTGGTGACAAACATTTGTGAGGGGTCATAAAAAAACATTTGAGGTAAATGAAACTTGAAATGAGTATTGAGGCATATATGATGAGAACCCTATTGGTTGAAACTTTGTTGACATCCTTGAGATGCATATACAGAGAAGCCTACTGATTGATATTGTGCTTGTGATGGATGATGTTGGGACATAAATCTAGGAACATCCACTAGAGGTACATTGGGTTCTGCATATGATTGATGTTGGTGATGAACAGGATAATACTATGATTCAAATTTACAAAGTTAGAAATAATAATGAATAATAATATCAAGAATTTTTTTAAAATTGTAAAGTAGATTTACAACCTCAGTAGATAGTGCTCCTTCACGCAATATATATCGTCTAGTTCGACATATAAACCATTGCATGTATTCTAAATTTTCATGTAAAAGACCTTGGTCCATTTCACCATGAGCAATATAATCATTCCAATGATTCTATTTGGCAATCCAGTGACAATGATGGTGAGACCAAAAAATATTTGTTCTCCCTCTCATATCTATGTCGTGAAGTTGATCTAGGTTTGGTGGGTCATCTGAAATAATTTGTCGCAGTCCAAATTGTCTCACGACCCTGCCTATTAGATGTCATTCCACAATTGCAAAACAGATGAGGGGGACTTTTGCCCGAACAATCATTGATACCTCAACATCATTAATTAATAGCCTTATTTCTGGTTTGTCATAACGAGTCCACAAGAACTACAACACATACATTATTATTGTCACATATTTATAATCGAATAGGAAATCGGAAAAAATAGTTAAGTCATCAAAATTAAAAAATGAACCTCATTAATATGTAGTCTATGAAATATGATGCGTAGCAATCTCATTGAATTGATGAGAATATTTGTTTCGATCCTTGGATGAGACCACTTTCGTGCAAGAAGAAATTTGGGCCCTTGTTGTACTTTTTCCATGGATAAGTGATCTATTTTTGGGGTAATATATTTCATGCGGTCCCACGCCCATGACTATAGCAACAACAAACATCCATCAATTTTTGTTTGGTCTGACTTCACAGCTCGATCTAGAGCTTAGAAAATGGATGTTAATACTACTGCATCCCAACTGTAATGACTTGTCTCAGTTAAATTTGATAATAAAATAAGATACATTAAATGAACTCTTGCACCTGATGTATCTGCCATCAAACAGCTGCCTATGAGCATCATGATATGAGCTTTAGCATGTTGTGCAATGACAACATCATCAGCATCAACGGGAATTTGCTAAAGATTTTGCCACAACCAACTTAGGTAAATTATTTTACCCTTTACATACTTATCAGGTGGAGTTTCCCCTAGTAATGCCTAGCAAGCAACACGTACATAACCGATGATGATATCGGTTACTGGCAATCCATCAATCTTCAAGCCCAACTGTAGGGCCATATCCTGCAGAGTAATGGTTGCCTCTCCGTGTGGAAAAAATAAAATGTGTGTTTCTTGGTTCTCCAACGTTCAACCAATGCACTAACCAAATGCTGGTTAATATCAACTTTTCTGACATTTATAACATGACTGAAACCAGCTAAGGTGATTAGATTTTTTACCCGATTATTTATTCAATCCAAGTGGGCAAAAGCCCAAATAGAATTATACCTCAAATGAATTATTCTCTCTTGGCCTTACCACACTTGATTTGAAATATGGTTGTCTTGTAAGTGCAACAAGGAGCCATTAATTGGTCAGGGTCTTGCATGTGCCATTGGTAAATGGATAGAAGGATGAAAATAAGAATGGAGAAAAATGAAAGGAGGGTGGTGTAAGGTAATGGTTGACAATGTTTTTTTGCCAAAGTATAACCTTCTGATATGTTAACTTGTATAATATTGATGCACACTTGCTGGAGTCCAATATACACAACTTAAAGCAAGTTTGAGTGGTTCGTGATTCAAGTACATTATTGCTAGCAACATAAGTTATTATTGACTGCCTTTATTTCTGGCAAGATTCCATGGCATAATACATCATTTCATGTAAGAGATCATATAAGCATGCTTCACGAGATAGGAACTGTGAGTGGCAAGATTCCACGGTCTCATACATCATTTCATGTACCTATAAGCATGCTTCACGATATACCAACTTTGAGTAGCATGTGCATGCTTCTTACACACCACTTTACTTTTATACTATTCATGCATGTGCAACCTTCATGGTGCAGTTCATTGGAGTGTACAAAGCTTGTTTTCAACATCCTCTTCTGAAGCTATCATGTGCAAACATTAAAACACTGCATGTTCCTATGCTTTTTCAGTCTTAGCTTTTTCATTGCTAGCTTCACAATAATCATAAATGGAAGTCATGTGGTAGCTTCACGAGATTAAAACACTGTTGTTTTCGGCTTTTTTTATTGCTGCACATTGACTGAACAACACACTACATTAAACAAGCTCTATGTAAAACCAAAATGGTGCAGTTTTCGACTGCAGTTTGCATCATTTTAACTACATATTAATCCTTGCATTAAACATGAAAATATCACTGCATTATGCAATGAAAGTAGGCAAAAATAGCAAACCAAGTAGTTGCAGATTCACGAGCAAAGAAGTTGAGAAGAAACAAACGACTTTGAAGTCGTGCTCTTTCCTATGACTTCACTGTTAGGGATCAACGGTCAAGATTGAAGCATGAAAGAATGGATGACATGGATTGAATCATGAAAGAATCATGAATTATTGAAGTCGTGAAAGATCACACGACTTCACTATTCATGGAAGTTATTTTATATATATTCATATATTGATTGCATGCTATTGGTGTATACACATTCTTATAATTATGTTTTACTAATTAGTGTTTAGTTATTGTTAATTTAGGGTTTAATTAGAAAAATTATTATACATGTTAAATTCATTTTATTTAGTTATCATTTTATGTTTTACTAATTAGTGTTTAGTTATTATTAATTTAGGGTTCAGTTAAATAAATTATTATACATGTTAAATTAATTTTGTTTAGTTATTATTTTATGTTTTACTAATTAGTGTTTAGTTATTATTAATTTAGGGTTTATTTAGATAAATTATTATACATGTTAAATTAATTTTGTTTAGTTATTATTTTATGTTTTACTAATTAGTGTTTAGTGATTATTAATTTAGGGTTTAGGTAGATAAATTATTATACATGTTAAATTAATTTTGTTTAGTTATTATTTTATATTTTACTAATTTTGTTCTAAAACATTGTTCACTTCAGTGTAACTTATAAAAGGAGGGTTCGTTGACACTTATAATTCACATTTACACAATCTTGCATCTGTTGCATCTAAACAACCAGTTGGTTCTCTGATTTTTACGTGTTACTTAGAGTGTTACTGGTATAATTTTTTTAGCGTTACATATACAAAATTAGAAACTTTTTCAGCACTTTCGTATTTATTTAACAATTTTTAAAAAGGTTTTTTTTTTTACATTACATACACAAAATTGGTTTCATTTCACTAATAAATTACTTTTTTTTACAGATGGCTAGTGAAGAACCCATAATACGAGATAATATTAACGACTTCAATGATGACGAGCAACAACGTGATTTTCATGAACATGGTGAACCAAGCAATCAAAGTGAGTCATCTTCATATTTTGAAACTATTAGTAGCCAACTTTCAGAAAATCAAGAGTACTTAAATCCTTATTAGAGAAGAAAGAGTGCTAATACAAATGACCTTTACGAAGGGTTGACATTTGAATCAAAACAAACAATTGTGAATGCCATTAAACAATTTCATTTTATGCATTAATTTAATTTTGATGTGGTCGAGAACAAGAGTGACAAGTATATTGTCATGTGTAGTTAACATGGTAATGGATGTTATTGGAGGGCGAGAGTATCGTTAGCAAAATACGCAAGAGGTGAGAGTTGAAGAAATTAAAATGTATTCACACCTGCACAAATTCTTTCATATCAAAAGATCATGTTAGGTTAGACTTTTTTATAATTGCCTATAATATTGTTCATTTAGTGAAAACAAGTCTGGATATCGAAATCAAAACCTTGATTGCCGACATGCATCAATGGTTTGGTTACACTATTTCATACAAAAAAGCATGGACAACTAAACAAAAAGCCCTTGAAATGAAATTTGGAAGTTGGGAACAATCATACAATTACCAGTCTATATGGTTGATAGTTGCTCAACATTTTGTATCAGGTACCATAGTAAAATACAAAATTCATCTTCAATGGAGGAAGGTGACAATGACCCTCCTAGGGTGATTCTTAATCGTGTATTTTGGGCGTTTAACTCATGCATTGAAGGCTTCAAATATTGTAAGCCACTTGTGCAAGTAGATGAGACATTTTTAACTGGCAAATATCGTGGTACTTTGTTGACTGCCATCGAACAAGATGGTAGTAAGAACAATTTTCCATTTGCTTTTGCAATTGTTGAGAGCGAGACTAGAGAAGCTTGGATGTGGTTCTTCCATTTGCTTTTGCAACCGGTTGGCTAGCAGCTTTACAATCGGAACGTGTTGGGTGGAATGGACTAGATGTTTCGTCTGTGTATTGGATTCGCCATATTGCATCAAATTTCAACAAACAGTTTTAAAATGTTGACTTAAAAAAACAGGTCATCAATATGGGTATGCTTCTTCCTATTTCATGCATCATATTCTTGCTTTATTACATTTTCACTATATTTATTATTCATTGTTTTATCTTTTGACATATGATATAAGATGAGGAAATCACGATTTGAGGCAAAGTTACTCGCGATGTGAGCAAAGTTTCCACGAGCAGCATATTGGTTGGACCAAATTCCTAAGAGTAAATGGACTCAGACCTACAATGAAGGAAAACGGTATGGCCATATGACTACCAACCTTGCCGAATGTATGAATTCTATTTTGAAATGAGTCTGAGCATTACCTATTACTGCCTTAGTCAATGGAGCATTTAATAAAATAAATGATTCATTTGTTACTAATGGCATCAAAATCATGAATATGATAAAGGCAGAACATAGGTACTCTGAAGACGTATATGTCATGATGCAAGAAAATCAACACATTGCTACCTCACATTATGTTTGCATATATGTTTGAGAAACAGGGGAGTTTGAGGTTCAAGAAATTACAAATACGCGACTTGGTTGATAAGCAATGGCATGCATTATCAAATTGAATGAATGATCGTGTGATTGTGGACAATATCAAGCACTTCGACTATCTTGCTCGCATGTAATTATAGCATGTGCTTTTTGCAATTTAAATTATGATGACTTTGTTGACCCTGTATACAAGTTGGAAAACATTTTCAAAGTTTATTAACATCACTTTCATTCCCTTGGAAGTGAAGACACATGGCCTCAATATTTAGGTCAACATTTTATGCTCGATCCTTCAAAACGAAAACAGACATCATACAGGCCAGCCACTACTCGAAAACATAATGAGATGGACGAACCAATTTCAAATAGGCCTAAGAAATGCTCATTATGTAAAAGTGAAAGATATAATCATACTAATTGTCCATATAAATAAGTACATGACTAATATAACTTGTACTTTTTATGTTTTTCTTTCATTTGTATTGTTTGTTTTATATTAATGTATTAATTATGTTGTTTTTAATTTTATTATGTATTTTTATTAATAGATTATCTAAATTTTAAATCAACAAAAACATTTAAATAAAACAATATGAAAAATATATAACATTTTTTAAATAATAAAACATTAAAATAAATTAATAACATATCAAATAAAATCATAAAAAAATATACTAATAATAAGTCAAGTTAATATTATTTATTATACATTTAAATGATTTTTTAAAAATTTAAAAAAAGAAAGAAAAAAAACGTAAAAAAATTATAAATTTGAAAAAAAACTTAAATATTAAATAAAAAATTGGTTTACAACTTCAAAGTCATAAACTATAAAAAAGGTTTTACGAGAGTCGTAAAACCAAAAAACAAAAAAAAAATTTCTTATAACTTCAAAGTTGTAAAAAAAAAATTAACTAAAGTCATAAATTATTTTACGACTTTAATTTAAAAAAATAGAAAGTCATAACTTACACCATCTTGGGTAATTTTTTAAAACATACCCCCGATCGGAAAATAACGTAAAAATTTACCCCTTTTTGGTAAAAAAGCCTCAAAGGTGTCTGAAATAGCAAATATCACACTAAAGGAGGTTGAATAGTGTGCTAGATTAAAAGATAAACATTTTTTTCAAAATGAATGTTGTTTTCACAAAGAGATTTGAATGATACTAAAAACAAAGTTTCTAATGGATGGTCCAGTGTAAAACAGTGATTTAGGATTATTGTACACTCTCTTATAAGATATTTTCACAAAGATTTTTCATATGCAAATTTGTGGGTTCAAGTGTGTAGAAATATACTTAAGAGAAAATAAGATAAATAACTAAGGAGAGAAGTAGAAAGAGTTAGTTTAAATCGGATAAAAAATTCACTTGATTAACACACAACCAAAACATAATCCACTAACTAACAATAACCAAGTTAGTTCAATTAAGGCACAAATAGTTCAAACACATGTACATTCATAACATTGGTTGTAACTAAGATGATAGACCAACTTCAACTACAAATCCAACTCCTCCCGATGCTCCTTCTGCTAACTTTCAAAAATTTTTATGGAACATTAAAAAGATATAATTAACTTGTACATAACACAATAACTAAATAATTTGGATAAGAAAAAAAGACAATTTGATGTGTTACAATCTTTTCGAAAATTTTAATGTCTTCAATAATAGAGATCTCTCAATTGGGTTATAGTTGGTCTCAATTAGTTTCAATCACAAATCAATGCCTTTACCGTTTCAAGGTTTAGAGAAGCTTTTATAACAACTTATGACCCTAACAAGTGCTAAATGCACTTTCTTAAAGAAGCATTTTGTTTTCACCAAACAAGATCATCAAAATTAGCACCATCATCTACACACTTTTTCATTCAAATACTTTTTAAGCTCATTTTGTTTATCTATGAAATCTTTTACCTTCAAGTGCTTCTTAAAAGCATTAGTGCTAACCAAATATGATGGAATTTCAACATGGACATTTGTTTCAATCGTAAAAGCGCACACTGATGTTGGCCCATGTGAAGACTATCCATATTTATTTTGTTTCATATAAACTTCGTGTGAATGATACAACTTAAACAACTTTTTCTTATAAAAGTGAACAATTTATCAACAAAGTTTTTGTCACATTTAAACATATTTTCAAACAATCGTTCCACAGCCTCTAACTTATACCAAAATACAACAGTTGATTCATATTATCAATAGTCCTTGTTATACTTGTGCTTCATTTCTAAAACCATAGTGGTCAAAATGGTATTCATTCAAGTTCATAATTGACTTGTTGAGTTCATAATGGATGTTAGCCAACTGATAAAATGCAATATCCAAGCTTACATGTAATGAAGTTGTAGGCACACTAGTGGCATCATAGAAAATTTTCAAAAAACTTGTTAAAGCTTGATTTTTTGTTCAATCATCATCAATTGGAGAACCAACAATCCCAAAAAATTATAGTGAGTCTTCATCCACAAGTTTCTCAAAGGCAACTTGATATTTTTCAGCAACATTTAGCATTAAATGTGGAATTTTATCTTGTTGAAACATTAAGACACTAATTTTTTTTACATCCAACACTTGAAAACTCTATGCATTGTTTAAACTTAGCAAACCTTTGGGGTGAAGATATTACAAATTTAACATTTCATATACTAGTTAAAAAAATTGGTTTTCTTTTAAACTATCACTTACAACTATATTTAATATATGGACACAACATCTAACATACAAATGCTCATCATCCATCCCTAGCTCACCCAAATTGATTTTTTTTTTCAAAATGTCATTGCTACATCATTAGAGGATGCATTATTAACTGTTATTATTGACTCATTTTTAATACACCATTCTCTTAGTATCTTTTCCACTTTCCTACCTATTATCTCTCATTTGTGGTTAGGAATTAAAGTGAAGTTAATAATCCTTTTTTAGTATTTCTATTCAATATCTATAAAGTGAGCTATAAGTGTCAAATAATTCAAATTTTGAGTGGAAGTCTAATAATTTGTTGTGAATGTTACCCTAATACATTTTGACTTAAAAAAGTCTTTAACCAATATTTTTTTCATCATATAACAACTGGAAATAATCTTTAACTAGTGTGAATCTTAGTGAGACAATGAATTGAGGTTGAACTACAATAAACATAAGTGCTTAAAACCATCACCCTTAATGATCCTAAAGGGTTGCTCATCTATAATCACAAAAATAATAACAACTTTCTAAAAGCTTTCAACATTACATATTTGGCTTGCAACCATAAGACCATTAGCTTGTCCACTCTTGAAGGTTATGGCTAATTAGTTAAGGTCATTAATGATAACATAAATATTTGAAACATTTGACAAATGACTAAGTAGCTTAAATGTACCATATTTTTTGGATCACACAAATATCTACTACCACAGTAATTACATGTTATAGTTGATTCCTTCATTTGATTTTTAGAAATAACCTTGAATTGATTATAAACAACAAAAATTTACCTTTTACCACTTGTATTTGACTTTCATTTTTGTGTTGGTTTTGGGAGTGAACATTAGAATTAGCTTTTATAGTTACATTTGTTTCAATTGGTTGTTTATTAGGTTAGGTTTCATCACCACCACCTCTTGTTTCTTATGCATAATTGGTGAGATTTAAAACCTCTTTAAATTGAGATGATGTAAGTTGTGTCATAGCCAATAATAACCTACAATGTTAAATATTTTCAAACTTTAACAACTCTTAATTTATCATTCAATAATGTTTCTAAGTTTGAATTTATCATTGAAATGTTTAATTTTTTTAGTATAGATCATATGTATCTTCTACTAGAAACAATGTTGTTTGAGACCACTATGGTTGACAAAACTTTCCTATCAAGTATTTAACGCAGTTGCATAGTTAGTGTGAATGATTAATAGTTGATAATAAATTTAATTATAAGTACTAATTTTAAAAAATATAGGATTAACAAAATAATGCAAACAATCAATAGTCTCACACACAATGATATTTAATGTCTAAATAAACAAATTTAACTATAGCAAGAAGTTATTCAAAGCCACAAGATATTTTTAGTTCCAACTTTTTTACAACAACCAAATCTTAAAAATACAGACAAATATAAAAATGATGTTTAGTTTGCATAGACAAGTGTAGAAAACATACATAAATAAAAGAAAAGCTAACAATAAGAATGATAAATATTATCAAATTATTGACCTTTCTTTTTGTATTATGATCAATTCAACAATAATTGTTGTGAATGTCCAAGCTCTTTCATATTTGAGGATCCAAAAGGGGGATAAAATATTTAAGTGAAAAAACATATTGAAACAAGACAAATTAAAAATTATCACATAAACAAGACATAAAAACAATAATAACATAAATAAATACTAACATACTAAAATAAAATAGATTTATCAGATATAACATAAATTATCGTTCTAATATTATATATTGTGTAGTCTCTATCACAACCAGGGTCACGACAAGGACGATACAAGAATTGTTTGAAAATGAAGTTGCTATCAATATTTTATTTTAAGGAAAAACATTGGAAACCCTTTCAAAAATGGTCATCAAAATCAAAGATAGATTCCAGTGTGTAGGGAAGATATTAACACCCTATAACATCCGTTAAAAATGGTACCTATAACTAATTACGCAAAATTTTGTAACTTTATAAAAATTTATTTTATCCCAAAAAGAAAATTGTTTTTTTTTTTTTGCCTTTTCTCCTTTAAAAAAACACCTTTGATTGTCTAAGATATTTTTTTATTTAAACTAAAACACTTGTATAAGGATTTAAGCTACCAAATGAATGCCATTAAACCCTCACAATCGAGTAGCATTAAGGATATAATTGATATTCATTAGTGTTATTGATTGTGTTAAATATTCAAATAAAATTTTCTTAAAAAATTCTATGCTCAAAAGTTTTAGATAGCAAATGGTTATATTATGAATTTTTATGATTTAAGTAACATTAAAAGGTGTTATTGCTACTCAATTAACGTCACAAACCATTGCAGAAGTTGAAATGATTAATATTTTATTTGAATTAAGAGAGAGAGAAATAGGATTTTCATCTCACAAAGTTTATTTATCAAATTCTAAAAAACATTATAAATAAATGGTATGAGTAAACATACATGTTCCAAAAACTAAGCCATGACCTTTTTTTGTTTAAAAAAACTTGAGAAAATTTAAACTATGCTAACCTATACACTAATCCTACCTTTAGGGACATAATGCATCACCAAAACAACACATTTAAATATTTTATTATTATTTTATGAACACACTAAAAAAGTATAAGCCTAAACACGTTTTACACATACAAAATGAAAAAGAAAAAAAAAAGATATGAATGTAAAATCTAAAAATGCCTTTTATTTTTTTTTAAAAAGAAAAAAATATTGGAAATCAAAACAAGTTCCCTTAATATTTCAATCTTACATTAAGAAATTGAGAAAAGAACAATCATCAACATGATCACTTATATGTTAGGTGTTTAATTTGTTGTTTACGAAAAAAATGAGAAAAATAATACAAGTAAAAAAGATAAGAAAAGAAAAACTTGACATTGAATAAAAAACAACGTGTACTATCAATCCATCTCAATTAAAAAAATACATAAAAACATGAATGGAATAAGTATAAAAGAAAAAAATTCCATTGACATATAATGTTTACAATAATTAAGAATGAATGATCATACTTTCTAGACTTACATAGTAAAAAATGAAGGTGAAAAAATCTCTTAACATGGCACAACAAAATTGAAAAAGAAAGAAAGAAAAAGAGAGAGAAAGAGAAAAAGAGAGAATTCACTTTCTTAGGGATCAAAATTGTCATTTTTTTTTGTTTTTGATTTTCCCTCTACTTTCTCTAATGGTTGTGGGTCCTTTAAATAGCTAAAAACAACTTGATTTCCAAATAACTAAGTGCTTACATTATTTTCAAATTTTCATTTTTAGTGATTGTTGCCCATTATAACTACTTATTTCCATGCCCCACTATTTTCTCTCACTCACTATGTGACCGTTGTCTTTACTAGTAGTTGATTTTCCTTTGCTCTTCTCCATATTTTATTTGATTATGTCTTTTATTTTCTTTTTAAAAAAATATTGTATTGGATAAAATTGGATATTCACAGTGGTCTTTATTTATGAATGAGAGAATATAAGAAAAATCAATCATTTTCAAAGAGAAAAGTGGGGTGAGAGAGAAAATTATATGTTAGTAAGAGACTTGAGGAGGAGCTTTAAAGAATTTCAACCACATTTTAAAAAATATGCAAGATGACCTAGTTTAACAAATTGACTTAAGAATTTATTTAATATCATTACAAATCAAAATTTGCGCACACTAACCAACACCATACACCAACTAAAAAGAATAAGAATTATTATAAGTGATAGATGCCAAATTCTAATACATAGTTAGCTCAATACTTATTCAAATTATTCATTATTGGGTTTCAAATACAATTATTCAAAGATCATCATGCTTCAAAATTTCTATTTCCAAATAGTTTAAACCAGTTACGTATTATTGATGGTAGTTCAAGTTTCTTAATTTATGGAGAATTTGTATTTATATAATAATTTTTATGTACAAAAATATGTATAACAAAGAGAGAAATAGAAAGAGAAGAGAAAGAAGTGTGAGATAAAATGGTTGATGTAATGAAAGAAGATAAAGAAAAAAATAATATGAAAAAAACATATTATTTGAATAAAATAACTATTTATATTACCCCAACAATTATGTGTAAGTGGATAAGCTTAAAACAAGCATGAATAAAAAAATGAACGGTAAAAGGTTGAAAGCTAATTTCATTGACAACTAGTTTTTTTAATTAAAAATATAGGGCCTAAGCACTATTAACCTAAGTTGATTGAAGTGTATATATATATATATATATTGTCCTCACTTATATTTATTTTATTTTGCTATATGAAAACTTTTTTTAAAATTTAATAGGTATATAATCGATTTTTTTTGTTAGCAAAATAAAATATATTATTAAAATAGGTACCAAAAATATATTAACCACTTACAACAATCATAAAGTCACCAACACCATGTAATAACATCTATGTTCCTAGAAATAAGCTAGTTACTCAATATTTTTGGCAAAGAATTTGCATAAATAAAAAAATAACCACCTCATACACAAAATCTCAGGACAAAAAACCAACCTCCCTAGTACATTTACCAAACCGAAACCCCCACTAGCCCAAGCCGGAAAACATCATATAAATAACTAGTCCTAAACAAATTAATCACATGTTGTTGAAACACATTGACTCCTCTAACTGAACAAATCTTTTATCCACCAATAAATGATAATTCATAAGTGATGGTCTGTGGAAAAAAGAGTTGTCCAGGACAACAAAATCCATTTGGAGATCTACCAACCTTCCTTAATCACGTTCAAGCCAAGCTAGTCTTGGTTCGAGTAAATACCCATTAGAAGACATGCACATCATCTGGTCCTCATGATAACCACAAAAAACATGTCTTCACTTCATTGCCTTCCTTAGACTATTTTGTTGGGAATAAATTTGTGTGCCCACGATCCAAGTCATCATGTAATCAATTCTAATTTTAATAATCAAGTATTATTTTATTTTCATTGTCATATTTCACTATTTGATTAAATGGTTCATTTGATAATATCCTTGATTAAAATTAAAGACTTGTTATTATAATAGAGATTATGATAATAAGAAACAAGTTTGTTCTAATTTTAATCTAAACCGTTCTTGATCATAGGATTATTGTAAATAGGATATTAATGATCCGGATAGATTAATATATATGTGATAGTATTTATTGGATAAATATTAATAGATCTCATTTATTAATTTGTATATATAGATGAGTCATATATTGATGTGATCATTGAACTAACTCAATTGAAATTTTCTAATGGTTAAAATTTACCATAAACTGTCAATAGAAAATTCTCAAAAAGAGGTATAATAGCTTTCTTTGACCTGAGATTGTCATAGTAGTTAACAGGTTGTTTGTTGTATTTTAATTCCGGACATCTAATGCTTTAGAACACTTGTTGAATGGATATTGGATATGATTAAACACTTGTAGAATTAATGATTAATCAAGAATGAATCCATCAACTCTTGATAATGAGTTTGAGCTCTATAAATAAAATTATATCCTGACCAGGAAAATTAAATGAAAGAAAAAATGAGTTTCTTAAGTCATTATGAGTTAACTCAAAAGGGTTTGACAGTAATACCATACTTTAGAGTTAACCCAGAGCTCTAAAGATGGAAGAAATTATTACACTACTCTTCTAATGGTTCTTGAAAGAAAAATGCTACTTCATGCTATCCGGACGTTAAGGAGTGTTGCTAGACGCCTACCTTGATTAGTATATTAATTTGATTAATATATTATCAGCTTAGTATTGAACCTACGGGGTCACACACAAACGAGTGTTCTAATCTCTGTTAAAGAAATCATTTTAATATTTGATGATTAATTAAATTAGAGAATTTAATATGATCAAATGATTAATTGATTTCAAAAAGGTAGAATATTATTATATTTTTGCTAGCACTAAAAATATAAATAATATGAAAGATTTGGTGAAAGAAGAGAAACAAACATGTATGATTTTGTATTTTGGAATTTGGGTTGAAAAGGCGGCTAGATACAAGTTTGACTTGGTCAATTATTATTTCAATGTTAATTGCTAAATGGTTAGCAATAAAAGGTAACAAGAAATAATATAGCTTAAAAAAGGATACTATCAATAATGATTTTAATTTAATCAGAAATTTGGTATCCTTTGCGTGCTATAAATAGAACCTTAGGTTGCATGTTGAAAAAATCCAAAAATCCGAAAATCTGAAAATCACTTCTCTATTCTTATTTTTTCACTTGTCAAAGTTGTTGAAGAATGGAGGTTAGTATCGGTGTGGATACACGTAGAGTCTTCACACTATTTAAGAATTTTTATGCTTCAAGAACTCATCGACATGTACATTTTTTTAATATGTCATGTATTTATAATATAATTTAAATACAAAATAGATCATTTTATTCTGCAATGTATGTTTTTGAACACCTTTTTCTTCTACATATTTTCCCTGCATATCCACAATAACTCTCCTTTCCTCATGAGCACCTTGGTTAAATAGCTCAATTTGTTTATCGTAGTGGTGTGATTCCTTTACAACATCTTCACGACCTTCCTTATGTTGGAGTACAAGTGTGAGGAAAAGTCTCACATTGGGTAGAAATGAGAAAGTTAAGCATCATATATGTCAAAAGAAGACTATAAACCCAGACCTTAAGATTTTGGGTTGAAGTATGGTGTTAATTTCACTTGTGTGGTTGTTTGGTGACCCATTGATGAAAATCTCCCCAATGTTCAACTGCCTTCAGATTTCCTAACACCTTAAATGTCTCAACAACAATCCTGACTTTAGTGGATGAAACATGTCTCACGCCATAAGCCTCTATTCCGCTTTTAACTTTTCCCCTCTTACACAAAACTAACTTAACATCAAGCTTTTTTTTTTGCACTTTGGGCCTTCAATCTAAGATAGTTGTATTTGAGTTTCATGTATTGGCCTCACAACTAGTTGATCCTCCTTATTGGCATGCTCTTCATCTTTAAAAAGAGTTATAGCATCAATGGGTCCCACCTTGTCATCACACATCTCAGGTACAAGGGCGAGAGCGTGAGATCACTGATGATTCTATAGTGGAAAGTTTCCATTGAATTGAAAGTTTTCATTGAATTGCTTGGTGGTTGTTCAGTAATGGATACATAGGTGAATATATCATTTTTTGTGAATGAATTCTTATTTTCTTTTTCTTCCATGACTACATCCATTCATTTGTTGAATAGTGTTTTTTGGTATTCGAATTCATTTTTCATGAATAAAAAGAATCCAACCATCAGATTTTTCAAATTTCATCATTTGTCCTTCGCTTTATTTTTAAAATTAGTTACATTTTATTGTTCTTCACTGACAATTTAGCCTTTTGCATTTTTTGGAATGACCAATTTAGTCCAAAATGTGCAAATGTTGTAAAAAATTAGTCCAACCGTTAAGTATACGTTGTTTCCATTAACGTTGAGTGCATATATGACACATCATCGACGATGTGGAAAATCCACTTGTACATGCGGTGTTCGACGTTAGCGCATAGTATTTTAGTCTAAATTGTCAGTGAAAATGAAACACTTGTGTTGGTGCGGTTGAAAAGGGAAAAGGTAAAAGGGCGCAACCATCGAAATCTCCTTTCTTTTCATTGGCAACATCGTGGTCACCATTGTCCTTCACAAAGCTGCCTTCAATGCCGATGAAGCTAGATTTGTGCTTTCCATCACTCTCTTTCCTTCCCCGAATTCAAACCCTTCAAATTGCTCATCTTTTCACTTATATTTTCTCTTTTTGTTGGGCCCTTTGCTCCTTCCTCCTTCCCTCATTGGAAGCGATGTCTATGACGAATTCATCAACCTCCTTGATACAAGAAAGTCCTCACAGTGGCGATTGAAGATGCACATATCGGAAGACGTAAGCTCACTAATTTCCATCCACATAACAGAGAAGAAAGGAAGTTGTGACAAAAGTTGAAGTGTTGAACCAATAGGCCATGAAGAATGCAATAGGGAAGCTAAGGTGGCATTCAACAAAAGACATGATGGGAGAGAATAGGAAAAACATTTCAACCAATTCTTTTTGAATTTTCTTTATGAGTCAGATTTTTAATTTCTTTTTTGATTATGCATAATTTTTGAATTTTCTTTTTTCCCCTCAATTTCTTGTGTTGATGTTTAGTATTCTTGACCTGTCTTTTATTTTGGATATGATTGTTCACTTATGATTTTCCTTTTACTCATTTTGATTGTGTTCTTTATTGTTTCAACCACGGAGGGGGGTTGATTGTGGCCATCAATGACTAAAACTATCCTAACTAGAACCATATTTGATGGAGTTCCCAAAAATTTTTATACATTTAAGCAACCCACCATGGCTATAGCGAGATCCACCTTCTAGTTTCTTACTTTACTTTTTGAAAGCAAGTGTTAAGGTCTTTTTCTATTTTTTATTTTAAAAAATAAATTGAAATACTTGGTATACCTGATAATTGGACAATTATAGATCATTTTCTTTCTTTGTTCACCGGAGAAGCCATCAACATAAAAACATTGAATGGTGACTTAAAGAGGTAAAAAGAAAAAAAAATCATTGACAAATAGATTCTTTGACTTGACTTATAGCGCCAAACTCACTTATGTCACATGGATTTACCACGTCATCATCAATGGAAACAACACAACAGATGCTTAACCGTTTAACTTTGTCCTCAACATTTGCACATTTTGTGAATTAAATTGATTGTTTAAAAATGTAGAAACTAAATTATTAGCAATACATAGTTTAGAGACTAAATAAGCTAGTTACCCTTTTTTCTTTCAATTTTGGGTTATTTTATAATATATATATATATATATATATATATAATTCCTTTATAATTTCAATAAAACATATTTTATTATTATTTTTTATTTTTGTGAAAATAAAAAAACAAAAACCACACAAAGTAAATCGACCCTCGATTATCCTACCCACTTTAGTTTTATCTCAACAATAACAATTACCAACACTTTATCTTGATAATCCTTGTTGATTACTTGCTGTTAATTTTAATTTAAAAATTACCATCTATCCATATTATTATATCTAAATTTTACCGTAATCAAATCAATCTCCTTCTTAAAAAATTGGGTAAATAGTCACTTTTGTCCATGAATGTGTAATTCACTGACAAATGTATCTTTGAAAGATAAAAATACAAAATTTAGTCCCTAAAAGTGTAAAAAGTGCGAGAAATATATCTGACCGTTAACTTCCTTCTGTCACCGTTAATAAAATAGTCTACTTGTCATAGAGGGACAAATTTGTCATTGAAATGATTGCAAACGTGACTATCTCTAAGGACATATTTGTCATATAATATTTTCTGACTTTTCGTCTTCCCACCCCACTGACAAATGCGTCCCTGAGAGATGAAAATATAAAATTTAGTCCCCGAAAATGTAAAAAGTGTGACAAATATATCCAAACGTTAATAGTAGATTGTGACTAATTATTAAAATTTGAAAAAAATTTATAATGATTAGGATTTTTTTTTAATAAACTCATAAATTACATTGAGTCTAAAAGAAAAAAGAATACTCGTTTTATAAACTATAAAAAATATTTTTACACTCCTATGCTTGATGAAAGGTTCAAATAAAAGAAATGCTTATTATAAAATATTATAATTAAATTAGATCCATGAATAATTTTTAGGGAAAATTGTAATTGCAATGACATTTTTTATTTGAAAAAACAATCACCTCCTTTAGAATGATTTTTTTTAAGGTTATGATTTTTTAAACGATTAGTCAATAAAAAATAATTGTGTATGATTTAAAAAAATAATTTAAAAATCAACTAACTTTTATTACTATAATTTGTAATTTGATGTCATTGTATATACTAATAGATATTCATATTTTATTATGAAAAATTATAAAAAAATTAAATAAATATTGTTTAATTGTACAGAAACAATGATTTTCTTATCGTTTTACAATAAAATTTATTTTTTTTATGTGTTGATAACATTTATTCAAGAATTACCAACCAAATGATTGATTTTTTTTTGGTAGTTGAAGAAAAGTAAGAAGAATTCACCAAAACAATAAAAATTTACTTCCATTGATAATATTTTATGTATGTTTCAACCGTTGATGAAGCTTGAAAATTATATAATGGAAACAAACACTTACCAGTGTGATATAACTCTCCCAAAATTTTGTTGCAATCATTATAAAATTTTCAAAATTATAATAATTAGTCACAATCTATTGTTAACGTCCAGAAATATTTATCGCATTTTTTACACTTCCAGAGACTAAATTTTGTATTTTTATCTTTTAGGGACGCATTTGTCAGCAGAGTGGGAAAATAAAAAGTCAAAAAAATATTATATGACAAATATGAGCAATTAGAGATAGATGACTACCTTGACAATCGTTTGAGTGATAAACTCGTCTCTGTGTGTCACATATGCTATTTTATTAACGGTGACGGACGAAAGTTAACAATCGGATGTATTTATCGCACTTTTTACATTTTCGAGTGCTAAATTTTAGGGGGTGTTTGGTTTGGTTATTTTCTGTTTTCATTTTAACTGGAAATAGAAAATGGTGATAGAAATGTGTTTGGTTGGATTTCTGTTTTCATTTTTAGTGAAAATATTTTCCCAAACGAACCAAAAACTGGAAACAATAAAATCTCGTTTTCAGTTGAAACCTAGAATCTCATTCTTGGTAAAATGAAAACGCGGTGACAAGAAGTGTAATTTTAAGCAAATCTAAAAATACATTTCCTTTTGAAAACACATTTTCGATGTTTTTATTTCTTGAAAGCAGAAAACAAGAAGTCAAACCAACACATGTTTTCAGAATTCTAATCTTTTGAAAATGAAAACATTTTTCAGAAAATGAAAACAGGAAATAAAAACAGAAAATGAAAATGAAAACCAAACACACCCTTATATATTCATCTTTCAGCGACACATTTGTCAGCAATTATTAGGGGTGGGTAAGCGGGCCGGCCCGCCCCACATAAGGCCTGCCCGTATAAGTCCGTATTGGCAGTGGACCGGGCTAGTCCGCCCCGCTTCTTACATGGACCAAATAAATTGGTCCGCCCCCGCCCCGCGGGTCAAACAAGTCGGTCCGCGAGCCTATTTTTAAAAGAATTTCAATTTTAATAAAAATACAATATAATCAAATCAAGTTCAATACATATGTAAATAAAATCTTAATAATTAGTCAATTACATCACTAAAATAAATAATGTATTAACAAAAGAAAATCCAACTAATAAATCTAAAATATAAAATTTAAACATCTCCAACAATAAATGATTTCATATTTGAAGTAGCTTGAGCCTTCTCCATCTCCACATTTAAGAGTACAACAACAATGAATCAGCCCCAACAAAAATAGGATAAAAACAAATTATAGAGAGAAAAGAGATGTACTCTGCGTGGTGGCGCGGTGATGGGCTGTGGTGTGTCGCGTGATGCGTGAATGTGAGTCGCGTTTTGTTTTTCCTTGCAAAGGAAAAAGTCATATGACTTGCGTGCATGCATGACTGTGTGGTGGAGAAAAACCGTGAGGAGAAAAAGTGTTATAATGATAACTCTTAAATATGATGTGAACTATTTTTTTATAATAAAAATATATTGAAATATCTTTAAAAATATTTATTTAACAATTATTTAGCTTAAATGATAAGAATTAATATTTTTAGTATTTATGGCTTACAACTATGAAAAGGATAGATTAAAAGAGAAAAAGATCGAGAAAATATTTTATCACTTATTTTTTTAGCATGTTATCACTTATCTTATTTATCTTAATATTTTTTATTTTTGTTATCTTTTATTTTTCTTATCTTATCTTTTTTATCTTTATCATCTTTTATTTTAAATTTTTTATTTTTAAATTTTTATCTTATATAATATATTTATTTATATGTTATTTTAAAGAAAAGTTTAAAGTGAAAAAGAGAAAATCAGGGCCACATAAATCAAACCCTAACAATTATTTATTCAAGGACAAGTGATCATTTATCCTAAAAAATTACCAATATTATTAAAAGATATTGTAAAAAACCCTAAACGGTCTACTGAGCATTGGTCCACTACTCCCAAGTCCTAACCCCCTCTGCCAATTTCAACGGCGAACTCCCTCATTCCTCCGCTGCCATCTCCGTTCGACGCTCTATCTGATTAGCGGATAGCGAAAATCCTAAGCAAAATATTATACCGTGTTCTTTAGCGTGACCCACCTTCGTAAATAAAAACCCTATGCAACTGCACTATTCTCGTGTTCGCTTTAAATCAAACCGCTCATTCTCCTCAATCATACCTCAATCTCTCTCTCTTTCTCTTTCTGATCACAATGTCGACCTTTGGCGCCGCGGCGAATACGAATCCCAACAAATCCTACGAGGTAATGTTGTTCTTGAACGTGGAATCTGTCGCATACATTTTTTCGTTTTTTTTTTCTTTTTGTTTTTCTCTGAATAATGAAAATTGAAAATTTCAGGTAGCCCAACCACCCTCTGATTCTATTTCGAGTCTTTGTTTCAGTCCCAAGGCCAATTTCCTCGTCGCTACTTCATGGGACAACCAGGTTTCCCTTCTCTCGATTTTATTTTTCTTTTTTTGTTAATTTTTTGTTTATATATCAAATACTGAATACAGAACAAGAAACCAACCCATAGGATTGGGGCAGTGGTGCAAGGCCCCTCTGCATTCACATGGGGGGACACTCTATTTAGCGGGATAACCCATATTTGATTCCAATCATGTGTAAAATTCCCTTGGCGAGCGTTAGTCTTTGACCAAATGGGTTAGGAGACACCACCCGGGACTAAAAAATAAGAACAAGAAACCCTAAATACTAAACCTTCTTTATCACAAGTTTGTTCTTTTTCTGACAATGTCTCTAACTTGATGATAGGTGCGGTGTTGGGAGATAACAAGGAATGGGACTGTTGTCAACAGCACTCCCAAGGCTTCGATTTCTCATGAACAACCGGTAACGAATTTGGTTTTGAATTTGAATTCCAATATGTTTTATCAGAAAAAAAAGGGTTTTTGTTGTTTTTTGAGACTGAAGTGGCATTGATGCTGCACTTTTTTAAACCTAGGGGGCATTTGGTAGGGGAGAAATATTTAGTTTCCTAGGATTTGTAGATTGGGAATCTACATTTACCATGTTTGGTATCAATTTTAAAAAATGACATTCCCGATGTTTTGTTTTGTTTTGTTTTGTTGTTTGAAGGTTTTGTGCTCCGCTTGGAAGGATGATGGAACAACAGTTTTTTCTGGGGGCTGTGACAAGCAGGTCAAGATGTGGCCACTAACATCTGGTGGGCAGCCAATGACTGTTGCGATGCATGATGCTCCTGTGAAAGATATTGCGTGGATACCGGAGATGAATCTTTTAGCTTCTGGAAGCTGGGACAAGACCCTGAAGTATGCATGTTGATTCTTATTTTTTTTTTTGTTTACAGTGTAAAAAGGGTTTAGTGATGTTGTGTTACTGGTAAAAGTGTGAATTTAGAGTATGGTTACATTGTGTCTTTTCTAGCATGTATGAGCTAGGGCATGATAGAACCTGTGGTTCTGTTGTTGATGCAGAAAAGGATTTAGTAAGGGAAGAGGACTTGGAACTAAAAGGGACTACTATATGGAAGATATATTCTTGAAGAATAGCATGTTTGGTAATGTATTTATTTTGGAAAATAACCAGGGTTTCTTTCGGAAAGGTTGTAAAAAAATCAATTGTTTGTCCAAAATGAGGTGAACTAAATACTCACTAAGAGGGGGGCCCTGGATTGAGTTAGCTGAGGTGGCAGGTGGTTCATATTTTAGGGAAATGATTTAGGAGGCTGTGTGTGCATGGGAGAGGGTATATGAACATTGCAGTTTGTTAGGTTAGGTCATAGGTGTATAAATGGGAAAATAATATTTCTCCCTGAGGAGTGTGGGCTTTGGTCTTTCCTTTGTTGCTATAGAAGTGTATGTTTTTACAAGTTTTTAAAAGTCTCCCTAAACTATGATTGTATTCTGGGTTCCTATGAGGGCCCAATTCAGATGAACATCATTCTAGCCTGTAGACGAATCACAGAGCTTTTTAAAATGTGAAAGAAGTCAAAGAACATAACTCTACATTATGTGTATAAATTACATAAGCAAAATATAACATATTCTATGATCAGGTGAAAAAGTTTTTTTTGTGTTTGGGTCACAGAAACTACATCTGTTTGGGCCACACATTTCTGTTAATGTGTTGGTGAGGTGGCCGTTTATTGCATGCTCAATCGATATATTGTAGTGTGCTTGTGTTCATTTAGGATAGGAAGCATACAAATAAAAGAGTTGTGCTTATATCTAAAAAGTATATCTTAGAAAGGGTGGATTCATTTGGTTACACTTTCTGTCTTTTCATAAGTTGCTGAAAGAGAAGTGTCAATAGATGTAATAAAACCATTTTATGTGTCTTGCCAAATATTTAATTTATGACAAGAACCTTTCATGAGCTGTTTTCCTTTTGTTTTTATCTTTAATAGGAAGTTTATGATTGTCTATTTGGTAACACTGTGACACTTGCTATGAAAACTTCTAGAATTTTGGTAAAAAAATGGCATTTTCTGTACTAATTCCTTTTCTTGGTATCTGTCTGGCAGGTTATGTTGAAGTTTTAACTACTTAACAAATTGTTTTATGATTTATTTTCTTTATTTTAGGTATTGGGATACTAGGCAGTCAAATCCAGTGCATACTCAACAACTTCCTGATCGCTGTTATGCAATAACAGTGAAACATCCTCTGATGGTAGTGGGAACTGCGGATAGAAATCTGATTGTCTTCAACCTGCAAAGTCCTCAGGTGATATTTCATTTTTTCTAAAATCTTTTCATGTTGTTGCTTGTAACCTTGTATGCAATAATAGATTTGTTTCATTATGTAAATTATGATTTTTTTGCTCAAGAGAAGAAATTTCAACCAGAAATTCTATTACCAGTATCTAACTTGAGTAACATTAGTGCTACTGTGTAATTTTGTTAAATCTTGTGAAATGTGCATTATCTGTTTTTGCTCTTTGCAAGTGTAATCAGTGGTTTATATTTTATAAAATATAAGAACTTGGATAACAAACTATGATTTTTTACAATCCTTTTGATTCCTGCACTTTAGAAGTGCATGATCCATTTTAAAGGAACTGGATCCTGTTCAGCACCAGGAATGCATGCATTAAATTTTACTTAGTGTCTAACTATAAACTATCTTCATAACTAAACCAACACCATGGGGAGTACATTCTATCTCTTTAAGGAATAAGGAGTGAGCAAATAAGAGAAAATATAGAATTTATCACAGACGCCAAGGCTGCTTATTGAAGAAATCTAGAAAATATAAAGCAAAGTAATGAACTCATTGAACGTGTAACCCAAACTGAATATGAATGCCATATTTAACATTTTTTTTATTTGTATGGTTATATATGTATAATATATATATATATATATATATATATGTATGTATATATATATATATATATGTATATTTATTTATTTATATAGATAGATATTTTTTTTATCCAACTTTACTAGTCACTCACGTGATTTGTTTGTATTCATCTGTTCTACTCTTTCTGATTTTCCATGATTTTGACAAGGAGAAATTAAGAAGCATTGATTTCATGTTAACATTTGAGGGCTATTGATTCAAATAAATATCAATATTATATGTTTTTCTTCTAATTTATATTGAAATCCCAACAGACTGAATACAAGAGAATTGTATCTCCCCTGAAATATCAGACCAGATCTGTTGCTGCTTTTCCAGATCAACAAGGTTTTTTGGTATGTATTCAGCTCTCAATTACATTAATACTCTTGTAGAAGTCCTAATTGTTGCCTTCTTTATTTTATTTAATCTCATTACAGCTATGATATGGGGCAATTCTTATCACTATTGGTCAAATCCCTTGCTGTATATTCACTTAAAACATTATGTTTTGGCTCCAAAAATTCGAATTGCTGGCATTATGGAGTATTGACTATATTGTTTCTCTTGTAGGTTGGCTCCATAGAAGGAAGGGTTGGGGTACATCACCTGGATGATGCACAGCAAAACAAGAATTTTACTTTTAAATGCCACAGAGAGAACAATGAGATATATTCAGTCAACTCCTTAAATTTCCATCCGGTAGTACATGATATAATATCAAAATTACTTAAATGTATTTTCAAGTTGTGGATTTAATATTCTTTTATGTAATCTTATTTTGTTTATGTCTTTGCATTTAGGTACATCACACTTTTGCAACTGCTGGATCTGATGGTGCTTTTAATTTCTGGGATAAAGACAGTAAACAGAGACTCAAGGTTCCTGCTTTCTCTAATTAATACACTCTTCTCACCTGTCCTTTCCTTCTGAAACTGATCTTTGGAATTTCCAAAACATACTTGTGTTTTTTTTTTATTTTTTGTATTATGTAGAAGCTTTTGATTCTCTGTTTCATAGTAGGACCTATCTGTATGTATAGCTAAACACCTGGTAACCAAAATATTGTTGTTACTCTACTTTCTAGTCATTTTAATAATTTTTAAGGGGGGGAGTGGGGCACTTGGTCTCTATTTTGCCTGTTATCACTCAATGGAAAATGGAAGGATGAATCCCTTTATCCGATTTGGATGGTTGTGTTTCTTTTCGGGTTCTTAAAGCCCTGATTACTGTGTTGATCATGTATGAAGATCTTGAAAGTAATATGCTGTGTTCTATCTGCCTTAAATCCTTTTGAAGTATTTGTTGTTTATTGTCATTTGCTTATAAGATTTTAATATGTTTTTCAGGCTATGCAAAGGTGTAGTCAGCCCATACCTTGCAGTACATTTAATAATGATGGTTCCATATTTGCTTATGCGGTATGTTCCATTTGCTGTTTTCTCAAACCATACTTATTTACTTATGCAGTTTTATATTTTTTGCTTCATTTCTTATGACACTCGTCCATAAATAAGGAAACCTACATTTGTTGGTGTATAAGATCTGCATGAGATGCTTTTTTTGCCTCTATAATTGAAGTCACCTCTTCTCTTGCTCGCTCTCACTCTATGCTTTGTGCATGCATGACAAATATTATACAAACACGTACTGCAATGTCCCAACTTTAAACCATTTCTGATGTTAAATATTATGTTGTGGGGGGAAGCTTTTGCTGATAAAAAAAATGTTGTGGGGGGAAGCTTTATGATGCTTTTCAAAATGTTGATGATAAATATAGCAAGTTACATATTTACATCATAAGCAAATAACCAAGAGAGAAATGCTAGCAACACTTTTTTTAGTACACTGTTCATTATTTGGTGAACATCACATTAATTCCACTAAATATAGGGAGTAGGACCTGCATGTTTTAGTAGATTCCATGTGAATTTCCGTGTATTATGTTTTACAAACATTAAGAAATAAATTGTTTATATGTGCTATCAGTTCCTAGTTATAAAATGGATTGTCAAAGTATTTCAAAATATTGATTCATATATATCAATGTGCCCCCATTTTGTTAAAAAACTTCATGCTTGTTATTTTCATTTCTTGAATGGATTCTCAATCCTTGTCCCTCTACCTCCTGTTCCATGCTTGTCCTAGTCATTTTTCAAAATTAATTATAAGGGATTGGGAGTTAGTTATTATGATGCTCTCCATAGAAGGCACAGTTGGGTGTGTTTGGTTTAGAGGATGGAGATAGAGAGGATGGAAATAGAAGAGAAAATTTTGAATTGAAGTAGAGTGAAAAAGGTGTGGGTCCCACAAAAAAAGTACAAAATTTCTCCAATATTATTTTCTCTTCATTCTGAACACACCCTTAAATATGCTTATCAGTGTAGTCAATTTGACCATTGGTTCAAGTGTCAAGGAGCTTGGTTCTCCTTAAGTAAAAAGTCTTGGGTTCAAATTTTGTGAACGGATAAAATAGGCACTGGGGTCTGGGAGGACTTTGCCTGTTTAAACAAATCCACCTAGTTCAACTCAGTTGTCATGATTAGTCAAATGCCCAAAGTGGCTCTTGGATGCTAAGGGTTTAGGACCCAAAAGAAATTGATTAATTCAGTCCTTGAATTTAAATTGATAAATTGAATGTTCAATACTTAAGCCAACAGATTAGTCAGTTGCCAAAGTTGCTTTTAAATGTTCAATACTTATAATTCATATAAATTTTTTCCTCTTTAAGCCAACATATTATGTATGCTACTAAAATTGATGTTGGGAAAAGGATGAGGTATTGACTTGTGTATTGAAAATTTAAAATGTTAATTGTTGAATTTAAGGACTTTATTGAGAATGTGTGCATATTCTCGTCTCCCTTTTGAGTGTGTAGCACACAATGCAGGTGTCTTTAAAACAGTATGAAATGAATTGCCAAAATCTCATCTGCCACATGATGTTTAGGGTTAAATTGTCAGTTTTATGCATATAGTATGCGGCTTATGCTTAACTCCATTTTAAGTTTTGTGAGTTTCATTCTTCAATTTCATGAACTTGCTTAAAAAATATGTAAAGTTAGTTTGTTTTTTGTGGACACATTGACGTGACCCTTTCTGTTTAATTATTTGGCTCTGAAACCTTGTTCATTTCTGTAGGTTTGTTATGATTGGAGCAAAGGTGCAGAAAATCACAATCCAGCTACAGCAAAGAACTACATATATTTGCACTTACCACAGGTATGCTTCTGTATACGACATGCATGTTTAAGTAAGACTAGTAACCTTTCCAGTTCCCATGAACATATTTAACAACTCATTGAATGCGGCTGAACTAACGAAACAGAATGGGAACAATTGTTATTCTTTCATTTGGAATACAATTAAATAATGATTGATATGCTTCATCATAAGATTTTACTTGTCTCTTCATCTCTTGAACAACCTGCATTTAAAGAGGGTACACCAAATAAGAAATCAAGCAGAGGGCTAAGGGCTGCTTCATTCGTGTCGTGTTCATATTTACTAGTGTTTATTCCATTTTTTCCATTCAACAATGAGAATTTAGGAGTAACCTTTTTTCACATGTGAACAGGAGTCTGAGGTTAAAGGCAAGCCACGAGCTGGAGCAACGGGTAGAAAGTGAAATTTCGTGCTGAAGATCCATTTTGTTTTGGTGCAGAGAGATTTTGAAACTGGAATTAAAAGATCGGTCATTTAATGTTTTTTTTATAGAACAGCTATAATGAGAAGATTGTAATTCTTACTTTGATTTTTTTATTCTAAAATTTTATCTTTAGGTTTACCCAATTTTCTATTAGGCTGTTGCTTATTTTATCTTTTACAGTTTATGTTGATGGGTCATGATATCTTACCCTCTATTTGTTACGGATTAAATACAGTAGAAATAAAGAAGAGGATGAGGAAATAGAGTGGAGAGATAAAACTCATCTTGTCTGGTATTTAATAAAATAGTATGGAAATAAATAAATAGATTGTGACAAAAAATTTCACTGTTAGAGGGTAAAAATGCAGTCGATATGTGGAGAGTATAAATTGGGAGAGGTGAGGAGAGATGAGATAGTATTTTTTTTTTAATTTCTTTTTCTCTTTCTCCCAACAATTTTTAATTTTTGCTGAATAATGAAAATCTACTTTATTTTCAATTTATTATATTCTTTTATTTCTATTCATCCTATTTCTTTTTTTCTTACTAAACTCATCTACATAATTGCTTCCATAGGAAAGTGAGAATCTTATTTATTTTATTTTATTTTAAGAAAGTTAATGTGGTTAAAATATCACATTTATTTTATTAAATTATTTGTTATGATAATTAAATTAAGAATATTTTATAACTAATTAAATAAATTTTATTTATCCTTAGTAATCATGATTCTTAACAATCATATTCTGAGTATGATTTTTTTTAATCAAACACCTTAATGATAAAATGTCTCATCATGTTTATGTTTGTACTTTGTAGGCCAATCCTGTTTGCTATTGGTTGCGCGTATTTTGAGTTTGGCCTTTAACGTGTAATGTATACGTTCATTTGTACTTTGTACGTTCATTTTGTGTTTGTGTATGTTTGGCCGAAAGATCGTAGCTCAGCTGTTAGCCTGTTAGCATATATACTTCCATGTTTCGTATGCTTGGATTAACCGGTAGTAAAATTGATTTTGAATGAAATTAATTTTATATAATTAATTTTGATTAAAATTAATTCTAAAATATGATTTATATTTGGATGTTTTATTATAAAATAAAGTTAAAAATAAAATTCAATATAATTTTTTTATATTAAATGCAAAAATTAATCTAAGCTGCTTCAACCTAAAATTAATTTTGAACACAATTAATTTTAAATTTTTTTCTAGCATGAAATCAAACATATGGAAAAAAATATCTGAAACAATTTTAAACTCAATCAATTCTTGAATATGAAATCAAATACCTAAGTGAATATTGGAATTAGTGGAATTAATATACGTAACACGTACCATCTTTTAAGGACTCATTTAGTGGTCACGGTACTATACGCTAGGATACAATATTGAGAGTAGGATAAAGACAAGATAACATAATAAGCTATCATCCTATCCAATATTAGTGCACACCAGATTAAAAACCAAATAACCATAAGGGATAATATGAATTATGTTCAAATGAAAAACAAAGATATTGTTTCGTCAAAATTACATATATTTTTTTTTTAAAAAAATTAAATTTTAATTTATTTTTATAAACTATGGAATTATAAAATATATTTTATTTATGTGTTGTTATTTTCTTAAAATTATAAACAAATTATATCATTTTTTAAAACTTTTAATTTTTAGTCAATTTTTCTTTATAAAATATTTGAATAATAATTATTTAAATTTTAATATTTTTATTAATAATATAATTAAAATTTATGTGCTAAAATTATTATAAACTTATAAATTTATGTGCTAAAATTATTTTAAAATACACACGCTGATATAAGTTACTTTTCCTAAAATTATAAAAAATGATATAAGTTTTATAAAATTACAATTATTTGTCAAATATTTTTCTTTAAAAATACTGAATATAATTATTTAATTTTTAATATTTTATTTAATAATAAAATTTAAATTTACGTGACAAAATTATTATAAAATATTTATAAAATTTAAGATTCTGTTAAAAATAATATAATATATACAAATGGTTATATATATATATATATATATATATATATATATATATATATATATATATATTATAAATTAATATATTGCCATATATTATATGTACTATCTATACATCTGATATAGTTTTTTCCATAAAAATTATATACACAAATTTTGTGTTTTTGGTTGAATATTTTAATAATAATTGTATATATAATTATATATGAATAATTATGATAATATTCAATATATATATAGAGACTTAGATTCTCTACGACACAACAACCCCTGTAACAACATTTTAACCTTTCATAATTAAACATATAAATATTTTTTTATACTCCTATTTTAATAACCATTAGATTTAAACATAATGTTCAAAATCACAACTCTAAGGACAATATGGCTACTGACAATCCACACATGAGAGAGAGAGGGGGGGAGCTTATTCTATCTTATCGATCTTAATCCGACTCTCCCCTCATATAAGAAATACCCTAAAGCAACACGACAAGATAAGTGATACGATAGAACTATCATATATTATTGGTGTAACAAACAATAGTTTATAACGTGACAGGATAGTTATCCTATCCTATCATATCTTGGCCACCAAACAAGCCTTAATACAACTAATTTTAAAAGGAAATCTTGCTTGTGAAAATCAACCTCTCCACTAATTCAAGTTATGTATTGAATGGGCGCCACTAAATTCTTTGATTATCAATAAATTTTTTCAGACCACCGGGCTCTCTAAATTTAGTGCGAGCATGGAGGTGGATGGGACAACTTTATATGAAGGATTGTAAGAAATTTTATAATTCGTAGTTAAATAATATTGGTTATATATATATATATATATATATATATATATATATATATATATATATTTGATGCAAATGTGAGCTATATATTATATTATATTATATTATGTATCTGCATTGGAGTACTCAAATATTTTCTTCTTTTTGAATGTCTTCGGTCTTGGACATTATCTTCTTGAGTCTTTGGATTCTCCGTAGTCGTGGGAGTAGTTCTTGGCTATTCGGATGTCTAAAGGGTGGGGTATCTGCAGAATACACTCTGACGCTTAAGTTATGTCTCAGTGCAAATAGAATAATTAATGAACATAGTAAATGAGAGTGAATAGAATAATGCGTGTTACCTTGAGAATCCTATCCTTTATATACATATTTATACATACCTTAATGGGCCTTGGATCCATGGGTCCTTATGTTCAATTACCACTTTAGGTAATTTGTCCCTAATTGTCATTAGGGTGCTAATACAACTAAGTGACCATGAGTAGGGTGATTAAGAGTCAAGTAACAAGTCCTTTCTTTGAGGAGTACTCGGGTATTCATTCAAGCTGAATACCTGGGTCTAGAGCTACTCATTGGGGCGAAATCATATGGGCCTTTAGCTTAGCCGAATACCTGTGACTAGATTCCAAAAAGGGGGAGCAAAAGTATGGGGGTGTTCTGCCTAGCTAAATACATTTGATGCAAATGTGAGCTATATATTATATTATATTATGTATCTGCATTGGAGTACTCAAATATTTTCTTCTTTTCAAATGTCTTCGGTCTTGGACATTATCTTCTTGAGTCTTTGGACTCTCCGTAGTCGTGGGAGTAGTTCTTGGCTATTCGGATGTCTAAAGGGTGGGGTATCTGCAGAAGACACTCCGACGCTTAAGTTATGTCTCAGTGCAAATAGAATAATTAATGAGCATAGTAAATGAGAATGAATAGAATAATACGTGTTACCTTGAGAATCCTATCCTTTATATACATATTTATACATACCTTAATGGGCCTTGGATCCATGGGTCCTTATGTTCCATTACCATTTTAGGTAATTTGTCCCTAATTGTCATTAGGGTGCTAATACAACTAAGTGACCATCATTAGGGTGATTCAGAGTCAAGTAACAAGTCCCTTCTTTGAGGAGTACTCGGGTATTCATTCAAGCTGAATACCTGGGACTAAAGCTACTCATTGGGGTGAAATCATATGGGCCTTTAGCTTAGCCGAATACCTGTGACTAGATTCCAAAACGGGGGAGCAAAAGTATGGGGGTGTTCTGCCTAGCTAAATACATATATACTTGAGGTTTCCTGTTTTTAGAAGAGGAAGTATTTAGGAATTTGGCTAGTGTATTCAGCCTAGCTGAATACCTGGATACTTGAGGGATCCTAGGTCCTGGTCGAAAGGGTAATATGTTGTGATCGAGGGGGTCTTAAGTCGTGGCTAAGAGGATACTAGGTTGTGATTGTGGGGGTCTTAGGTCGTGGCCAAGAGGGTACTAAGTTGTGGCCGAGAGGGTTTTGGGCCATACCATTATATATTATATTATTAAATTTAGATGAGCTTAATAAGTGATCTAATTTTTGAGCCTATTAGACTATCAATAATTGGTTTGACTTTTTATTGAATTGCAATTGTGGTGAGTTGCGTAGGCAGGAAGGAGGTAAACAAGGACTGACCTAGACTAGGATGATTGGGGGGGGCCAACCACAAGAAATAAAACTCACCCTGCAACTATATACCATTGATTTTTATACAAAATATTTATAATTTGATGTTCCAATACGCTAATTCCATTAATAATTTATCAAAACACAAAACGCTTTTATTTTATGTTACAAAAATAATTAATAATTATTTATACTAATTTTTCAACAATTTTATTGTCAATAAAAAAAATTTATCTTTCATCTTATTATGAAGTTTAGTCTTATTACTAAAACATTAAATATAAAATATGAAAAATTAGAAATATCTTTATTTCGTGCAGTGCCTTTCAGCCTTTGCCTCTTGTCAATGTCAGCTCATAAAAATAGTAGCCTATTAATTTTTCAATTTGGAAAAATAATTTGGGGGGGCCATATGTGAGTCCGTCCTTGGGGGTAAGTGACAGAAGAGATGAGAAGAGGGTAAGCAGAAAACTATTTCCAGAAGAATAATTTCAAATGAGAATAAATTAGAAGGGTGTTTCGAAGAAAACATTAAAATAAAAAGAAAAGAGAAGTATATTTATTAAATAGTTTAATGTTTATGAATGAATAGTGTAAAATTTACATTGTCATTCAATCATAAATAACAATTTAAATTATTTTAAGATGATTATTTTAAAAGTAAATAAATTTATTATATGTGATAGATTATGATTGAATGACAGTATAATTTTTTTATATTGTCACACTACTAAAAAAACTCTTTTCTACGACGCAGTATCTATGACGGTCGTTAAAAAACCATCTTTGATTGTATAATAATGACAATTTTGTAGATATCATGAATGTTTCAAAGACAGTGATCATGGAACCGTGTTTGAATACTTCAAAACAAAGACGGTTTTCCTAAAACCGCCTTTGAATGCTTATTATATTTTTAATTTCTCACTTTCTCTCTCTTTTATCGGGTAGCGTACCCTCTCTCTCTCTCTCTCTCTCTCTCTCTCATTCTGTCGTTCCTTCTTCGTCGCCTCGGCTTCTTCGTCGTGGTGCTGAGGGAGCTCACGGCGGCTTGACTTCTTCGTTGTGTCACTCTCTCTGTATTTTTCTTCTCACACAATAGTTAGTATCCCTGGTTAGAAACAAACCATACTCACTATCTCTTTTTCTCTCTATCTCTCTCAGATTCCTACATTTTCTTAGCTTCGGCGCCGAAAAACCATAAGATCTGCACCATCGCTGGAATCAACCTCAACGATGGATGCGTGCTGTTAGGAATAAAGAAATAACATAAGATCTGAGGGAAAAAACACAAAATTGTGCCAAGCGAGAGAGTTAATGAAAGGAAGAATAACGCTTGAAAGGTTTTGACTTTTGAGGTAAGGCTATTAAACCACCAAGCTTTTGATTATTGCTTTTTTCATTTTCTCTCCTATGAATTTCGTTTTCCTTCGTAACCCGTGACTAACTGGAACTATGAAACAGTAGCATTTTTGCATGCACTGTGTGAGGTAAAACTATAGAGTATACTATTCTATTGAGGATTAAACTTGAAAATTCCAGAAGCACTGTGTGAACGTTCTGGAAGAAGATAAAGTCGCTACAGTATAAATAAGCTTGCAAGATGTTTGTAAAAATGCTACAACGAGGAAAATAGTTAGTTTCCAAATGTTGTTCTCTGATTAGTGGAATTTTTGGTATATATCATGTATTAGTTCATAATAGAAGTTAATAGTGTGAAGATGAGAATGAGGGCCGATGAAAATAGTTAGTTTAATAACATTGTTTTATGTGCATATCTTCAACTTTTGAAATTGAAAATTTAAAGGTCACATAGATGAGGGATGAGTATTTTCCTCCAAAGGAAGATGCAATTTTGCAGAATGAAATGCCAACAAACCTTTATATCTTTGTTATTGGTGCTACAGTAAGAATCTACACCCTCTCTTTATTTCTATTCACTTTGTATATGCTATGAGTGGTATCTAGAAAATGAATTGCATGACTTAAAGTAGGAGAGGTGTAACATGATGCAAATGAGAAAATTAATTGCTTTTTGTTTTGTTGAGATTAATTAATTTATGTTTATTGCATATGGAATGTGTACTTCTAAAATGTTCTTTCTCCAATCTAGAAAGAAATTGGCGATACTTGTTTTTATTGTCGGGAATGGTTTGTGCATCCATGTTTTTACTGTCAATACTTGTATAAACTTTTTGTTCAATTCATATGCTGTCCAGGACAATGAAAATAGTCACAAGAAGGTTTCTTTGATAGGTGCTACTCTTCATCCTTTCTCGGCATAAGTCTTAATATGAATCATTAACTTTCTGAACCAAATCTCTTATTTCATATGCTAAGCAATATTTTTATTTTTCTAGGACATCATACTTGAAAGTGTAGTCACTTTATTGTGTTACACTGTTACTGATGTTTTGCCATTACACGTTCCAAGTGTTTTCCCAAGAAAATGAAAGCATGAATGATCGAGGCCATACCCGAATCAAATAAACATTAAAAATGCAGTATCTAGGAAGTGATCCTAGGTCATCTCCCAACGAGCAATGATTAACCAAACGTTCATAAAAGATAGTAATAAAACAGTAACAAATTAGGGGGGGGGGGTTGTTTGTTTTTGTAATTTAAACAGCGAGCAAATTTTAATTAAAAAATAACAGAATTAAAACATTTTGTTTCCCCTTGATTCACAAGCAAGTCTCTTATCTTAGGTTACGAGAATTTATCCTTTATCAGTTCAACCACTTAATCCAACCCTAAATTAAATTACTAAGCGAAATTTAACATAAGATTGTCATCATGTGATTAAGCAACACATACACCAATTAATCATAAACGAAACTGATCATTAAGCATGAACGTAAATTAAGCACATAGACAATTAATCAAGCACTAAGCATGCATGAATTAATAGCAACAAATACAGAGTAATTGGTGAAGAGGAAAAACTGATCAGAATTCAATAGTAATAATAAAACCTCAAAGAGAGCTGTGTTTGATCCTCAAGAGAAAACAACGCTAGAGCCTTAGCCTTTCATTAATTAGTAGAAAATGAAATTGCAGATTGAAGCAGAAAATGAAATTGCAGATTGAAGCAGAAAATGAATTTTATTGCTACATGAATAGTACGCATGAACAGTAAAAATTGGAATTGCAAAACCTAAAATTATTCCCCTCTCCAAAAACGAAAAACTCCCTAAAACTAAAACCTTGGTGCTGTTATATAGGTTCTCAGCCCCAAAGCTTACAAATTTGTTTTAAGTCCAAGCCCATAAATAAAATAAAATTTGGACAAGATAAGATAAGATTTGATAAAATAAAATCTAGATGAAATAAAATCTAGATATGATAAAATAAGATTGGATGAAATAATATCTAGATGAGATAAAATCTGGATAAGATAAGATTTGATAAAATAAAATTGTGTGCTCTCTTCAAGTCCAAGCCCAATTCCGGATTCAAGCCCAATTGCTTATAATTCTCCTTAAATTAAATTAAAAACACAAAATTAGTCCAGTAGGCCCAACTGATAAAATTGCATAATTAATTTGACAATTAAGACTAATCAATAATTAAAATGATGACAAAAAAAGTTAAGAAATAGAAAAAAATAATGACACATCAATGAACCACGTACATTTTATCCTGACATTCCCTATAGTATTACAATGACTTTGACTTTTCAAGGGACAACTATAGGCTTCAAAATTAATAGTATATTTAGTTGGATGATTTCTTCACGTGAGGAGAGTTTTATTTTATCTATGTTTTTGTTGATTTCTGTTTATTTAAGTTGTTTCAGTTGGATGATTACTTTACCTGATTATGTTTTACTTTACCTATGTTTTAGTTGAATGCATTTAATTTTGCTGGTTTAGGACTCATTCGAGGTGGATTGGGTGCGTATGGAGAAAAAAATATTAGGATCAAGCTCTGAGTACGTCCAAAGCAATGTATGTATCATTCTATGATTTTTTTTATTGGCTCATTTAATTTAACGTGCAAATTCTTGGCTGATAATATTATATCTTTTTCTGTTTCTCTTTTTTTTTGTATGATTTATTTTATTTTATTTTTCATTGTCTTACTCATGGTGTTTGAATTGTGTGTGGAAAACTGCTTATTATGAGAAAGCTGAGAACCTCTTCAATCCCGTGTTTCTAAGCTGTTTGATATATCATTTCAACAATGCTTATTTATTGATTATCAGAAACTATTGTACCGTACAACTTAGCATTTTAATATTTGGTGTTCTCATTTAATCTTTTTCTTAGGAAATTTGAAATGTTTTGTAATTCACTTTTGAATCTATTTCATATATGGCATATACATTCACTTCAATAATGCTTACATGTCAATTAGGTAAGGTTCCACTGATTTTGGAGGGGAAAATGCATACAACGGGAAGATGATCTAAGCTACATGTCAATAAGGTAAGGTCCCGTTGATCTAAGCTACATTTTCTTGGTTGCGATATACGTGAGATTGTTTAATTTATTTTCATGATGCATCGTCACATTGATCACAAATTAATTTATAAAATTCATTACCATTACTGTAACTAGTACTATAGTTAGGATTGTTTCAATTAGAGTAAATTAATTTGTTGTAATTGATTTTATTATATTGTTATTATTATCGTTTGTTTTGGTTTTTCATCATGTGCTTTTAATTAACATTTTAATTCAAGAATCTTAATTAAAGATAAACGTTATTTTAGTAATAAGCAATATCTTGGTTAGGATTTTATACTGATGTAACTTTAGATATATAATTTTGTTTCCAATAAATTCAAAATTTTTTCTTAGCTCAACTTAACTTGTTTATTTTATTTTATCTTTTAAACTATTTAAATATATATTCAACAAGTTATATATAACTAATTTTATTTCTAAATTCCAAACATTAACGTGAATTATATATATATATTCAACAAGTTATAATTTTAGCTTATGTTTAATTAAAAAATTGTAACGTGAAAAAATTAGCTTATGTTTAATTAAAAAAATTACAAATCTACTGAAATTACTGTCTTTGTTTCGTACATTTTTTTAATTTTATATTTTAGGTATATTTTGGTCGAATCGAGGATAATGAATGTTTGAAATAGACTTTTTAGGTGAGAGATGTTTAACGTGTTGCAACTTGAAGTGAGAGATAAAAAGTAATTGATGTATTTTCAGACTTGGGGGATGTAAAATGAAATTTGGGGAACATAAAATGTAGGGTAGCAGTTGAGAGAGTAAAAGTGAGGCAACTATTTAAGACTTTGGAACACTAAAAGATAATGGTGAAATCAAAATTTAATGCAACAATCTTTATTCGGAAGCGGTACAACCCTGGCAATCACACTAGTTGAATTTTATATTCATTCGTGAAGAGTACGTATGGAAGAAAATGATTTTTTTATTTTTTTTTAAAAACACATTATAAGACGATTATATGAAAATCGTCATTTTAAGACGGTTTTTTCACAAAATCATCTTAAAATCCTAACCGTCTTGGAATGTAGACATTCTAAGACGATTTTTCACAAAGCCGTCTTAAAATTCTTAATATATTTTATTTTATTTTTTTAAAAAATATATTCTAAGACAATTCTCCAAAAAATCATTTTAGAAAGTTTATCCTTTTAAGAAGATTTTCAACTAAGAACCGTTTTAAAAAAATATTTTTTCTAAGACGATTTTTTAGAAAACCATCGTAGAAAGAAAACACTTTCTATGACGTTAGCTACGATGACGGTTAATAACCGATGTAGAATATCCAAAATAATCGTCGTAAAAAGGTATTTTTCTAGTAGTGTCAGTGCATATTCTTTCTTCTCTTTATTAAATATGAAAGGTATATCTATCATTTGTCTCAACAAAAAAATGATATAGACTTGATGAGTTGAAATCCAACTTGGCTTGTATATATGTTAAAAACTAAGACATAGTATGGTTTTCAGATTGAGGAATGCCATAATATCAATTATTCATAATTGCTCTTCAAATTTTCAATCAAGCCTTATCCAGGTATTTCTTAAAACTTGAAAACCTTGATATATAACATAACGAAACATGTTTTGTGGATATTTAATATTTTATAAAGATAAAAAAATTCCAACAAGTAATTGTATCAGAGCCACCGGTTAGATTATTGAGATTCATATATTCGTATGATGCCTAGACGAAATTGGCTTATGTTTTCCTTAATTCATATAAACCCTAATTTATTTTTGGGAAATCATCAATTGTCGTTAATAAAGAAATAGTGATTATTGTTGAATAGGAATTCGTGTGTGTTGCACGATACATCGGTAATGGCTTCTGGTAAAGATGTTTTGTTTTACCATTTTTTTAACTCCATTTGATCTGTACCCGTCGTTGTATTGAATAATTTGAAAATACAATGTCATTGAATTTGGATTTGGGCATTTACATGTTGATCTTCTAGTGGTAAATATATAATATGTGATCAATTCACGCTAATGATAAATACATAAAAGGTTACTTTTATTATATGTTTTTCAAAAGATTTCCTAGGAGTGTTTTAAAGAATTTAACTGCATTAAGAAATTAAGAAACACATCAAGGCATATTTAAGTATATTATAAGGATTTTGAAATTTATAAATCAGTGGATGCCATTATTGTAAGGTGATGTACATGGTATAATTTCCTATTATATATATCTTTTGAAACTTTTTGATTATAAAGAAATTTACTGAATATGGAAACACATCAGTCATTGTTGGAGAAAATAAAGCATTTAATATATATATATATATATATATATATATATATATATATATATATATATATATATATATATATAGTTTTGGTGGTTTGTGAATAGCAACAATGATTAATTTGTGAATACAGTGTGTATTGGTATTGATTTGTGGTGATGTTATTTTTTGAATGATTGTTTTGAGTGTAAATTTGATTCATTGAGGACCCTATCCATTTATATTTGTTTGATCATTTTTTGATTAAATTGTTTAAAATAATATATTGTCAAAGTCATCTTTATTGTATAATTAATATAATTAAAATTACATAGATGCTAATACGAAATTATTTATGCAAAATGTGTGTGACCCAAAGTAATATGTTAGTTGGCTAAATAATAATGTGCTTGCAATGATAGATATGTGAAAATTGTAAAGTTTTATTTTCTTGTGAATAATAGTCCGTCTAAAACATAACTATTGATCGAATAATTAATTGTCATATCATTACATTGACAATATCACTTATAAATTAAATTTTTTGTCTAAAGACTAGGAACTAATATTGTGTTGGTTATTTTGCGAAGATTTTATTATGTGAATTATTTGCATGTGTCTTGTTGTATACTTTGTATAATTTACTAGTTTGTTTGTGAACATGTAATTAATTTTTGTTTCCTTTTTAGTCTTTATTTTTAGTGTTGCAAATGTTTCTACATAAGTAAACAATATCCCAATGTTGAATAAGACACATTTTAAGTTTTAGAAGGAAATCATAGAGATTATTCTTGGTTGTACAACTTTGGATCTGACACTTAGGATAAAGAAACCTAGTTCTACTCGGAAAAACCTAAAGGAGGTTAAAATTGAGAAGTGAGAATTCTTTAATGGAATGTGCTTTTAATGGCCATGAAGTGCTCCATTTTAGAAGCATTTTGGGGCTCTATTTTTTAGGGTCAATGTGAAAGGAAGTTCCTTGAGTAAATTAAGCAATACTTTGCCAAAAGTGAAAAGATAAAGACAAGTAATCTTTTGGCTTAACTTATCTCCACAAAGTATAAAGGAAAAAAAAGCATAAGGGAGTCGTTCTGTTGATGTCTAATCTCACATTAATACTCAAGTCATTTAAGTTTGGCTTGGCAAGAACATGCTCAAGCACTTGGTTTTATCTCACTTCCTGCACACTATGTGAAATTCAAAGTGAGTTATAACAGTCAGAATGACAAATGATCCATCAATGAACTTATATCTCATTATGTGCAAGAGGAAGAAAGTCTACAAAGAGATAAAACTAATGGCGATCACTTGGCTTCAACCTCTTAGAATAAGAATAGAAAGAAAACTAAGGGTTCTTTCTTGGCCTGACACTTATGTTTTCTTTCTTTTCTTATTCTAAGAGATTGAAGCCTAGTGATCATTTTCGGTCTTATCCCTCCACAACCTTTCTTCCTCTTGCACACGGTGAGATATAAGCTCTTTGAGGGACCATTTTTCCTTTTGAGTGTTATAACTCGCTTTGAATTGCCTAATGTGTACAAGAAGTGAGATCAAAACCAAGTGTGTGAATAGGTCATCACCAAGGTCTAACTTGTTTAAACTTAGTTTTGATGCGAGATTAGACATCTCCATAATGTACCCCTTTATGTTTCCTTTGACTCTATTTATTCTTCACAAATATGAATTTAGCCTAAAGGTTATTCGTTTTTGTCTTTTCATTCTTGATAAATTAATGCTCAATTTCCTCAATAAACTTAATTACTTGCACTTTAACTCTTAAAAATAGAGCATTGAAATGTTGTTGGAATGAAGTGCTTCATGATCATCAAGCACATTCCATTAAAGCATTCCCACTTCTAAATTTTAATCTTTTTAGTTTTTTTTTAAAGTAAAAATGGGTTTCTCTGTCCTAAGTGATAGATCTAAATCCATACAATTAAGAATTATCTGTATGATTCTACACCTTAAAAATCATCCCATTCAAAAATGGATTATTGTTTACTTGAGTAGAAACATTTGTAGCACTATCCGTTGAGACAAAAAAGAAAACAAAAGATAATATGTTAAAAAAACAAGTAATTTAGTTACACAAAATATATAACAAGGCATGTGCAAATAATTCATATATTAGATCCATCAAGTTACCTAACACTACATTTATTCTTAATCTTTTGAAAAAATTAATTTGTAAGTTGTAATCTCAATTGAATGATTTGATGTTGACAATTAGTTTTGTAAAACAATAGCTTTTCTTTGAATCAACTATTAGTTTTCACAATTAGATGTTGACAATAATGTAATGCTTTGTTTTGTGTATTATCAAGGTGAAACTTTAAATCTGATTGGAGAACAACATCGACAATATCTATGATATTGTATCTAAGTTTTGTCCTAATTTTTGTTGCATTAATTTATACATTTACACAATAGATATTGCTTTGCCATTATATTACTTCAACCAATTTAATAAAAATTACTAGGTAAATATAAATAAATGGGGAGGGTCCTTAAACTTCTAAATTTACATTCAAACATGAAAAGACTAAATCATTTAAAAAATAACATCACATCAACATTAACATACATTCAATTTGCAAATCATTGATGTTATTAAAAAATAATGAAGTTATCAAAACAATATATAGGATGTATGATATGAGAATGATCATCTTATGTGAGAATGAGAATGACTAATCTCAATCGTTAGATTAAAATGAAAAGACAAACTTAAAACATTTTAAATTAAAATTAAAATTTTATTTAACCATAAAATCTCCATATGATTTACCAAACAAAAAATCAAATATCTTAAATATTTAATTTATGTCAAGATCGCCACTATAATCACACCATTGCTGCCACCACCATTGTGATTGCCGCCACCGGTGGTGGTGGCGGTAGCAACGACGATCATGTTGGTGGTGACGATGGTGGTCATGGTGGCGGTGATTGACGATCATGGTGGTGGTTATGGTGACAACCATGATAGTTGTGGTGGAAACGATCATGATAGTGGTGGTTGTGGTGTCAACCATGGTAGTTGTGGTAGAAATGACCATGATGGTGGTGGTCATGGTGATGATAGGTCTGAGATATTTTAGGACATTAAATTAAATCTTTAAAATATTTGATTTTCTATTTGATAAATCTTATAGAGGTTTTATGGTTAAATGAGATTTTAATTTGAATTTAAAATGCTTTAATCTTAACCTTTTATTTTAATCTAACAGTTGATATTAATATTCTCATTCTCACATAAGATGATCATTTTCATATGATATATCCTCTCTCTCGATAAAAAAATAAGATAAAAAATACTTAAAAATTTCGAACTAAAGTCTCATATAACAATCAAATCTATAAAAGATCTCAATTAACACAACCTAAAATTTCTTAATTATGATGTTACTCTTGTGATACCCTCTACCTCGGCATATATATAAATAAATAAAAGAAATAAGAGATCAAATTTAATTAAAAGTTTTTAAAATATGTATAAATATAAGCCTTTCAAAAGGGTAAAAGGCTCACATTCACTTTTCTAACACCATAATAAAACTTGTTCAAATAATTAATAAATCATTTCGGCTCAAAACAAGGTTGTCCAAGACCTCATACAATTAATATAGCAACTTATACCCTAATGTGACATCCTATCAGAGCATTGTGTCCTGACGTCCTTCAGCACAAGGTTCCTTAAAGCAATTCACCTAGTCATATGCTCCTCCGAACACAAAGTTCAAGATCATCATAGGATCCAAACACAGACAATACATATAGAATGAGTTATCACATTCCTAACTAATTGAGAAAAATAAGACAACATATAGGTATAAATATTATATAACAAAATACAATTTACTTGAGCATAACTCATGTTATTTCACCACACGTCTCATTAGTTTTCACAACATTCGCATACTCAATAGTCAAAACACAATATCATCAAATCAATCAATATAGAACAATACACAAGCGTTATGCAGCAGATACACTAAGACTCAATCCTATATGCAATGTGGTATCATGTCAGTGAAAAACATCATCGGGCGCTTAGGAGTACATGACAAGACAAACCACACACTAGCAAGTCAAGTCACTCTCACTAGGTAATATCATAGGGAGACCAGTCAGGGTCAAAGTGTTTTGCGAGAATACTCCAACCATGTGGGATTGACACAAACTTAAAGGAGCACTCAAACCGGGTGACCCCCAAGGCCTATACTTCAAAGAGTCAGGGCCTCTCCCTCCTAATTCAGGTCCAACCCATAAAACATTTTAGCATACAGACTCTATCTATGAACTGTACAAAACACACGACTCCTCAGTTGTTCTCAAATATTTTTAACTCGTCGCCTTTTAAGGGTCTTAGCATTAACTCGTTGCCCTTAAAGGGTCTTAGCATCAACTCGTCGCCCTCAAAGGGACTTAGCATTAACTCGCCGCCCTCAAAGGGACTAAACATTAACTCGTCGCCCTTAAAGAGTCTTATAGTCGTGTGATTGTACAATTCATAGTTTACAACTCAATGCACACAACATCTCAATCACGTGCATACTCAATTTATCACATACACTCGATCTCAATCACAATGTTATAATATCAAAATAACATGTTATCACACCTCATGAATCATACACACTTTACCTATGAACTATGCAATACACACAACTACTTAGTTATTTTCAAAATCATTTTAAATCATTGTGCTTGTGATTAAACTCGTCGGATTCCCACAATGGATCCCATCACAATACTCATCGCGCAAAACTCGTCGCTCTTAAAGGGTCTTACAGTTGTGTGATTGCACAATTCATAGCTCACAACACAATACACATCTCAATATATATACATATATTCTGTCATTCATCACATGTTCAATTCACCACATACTCATAATTTGAATCATCATTTCATATCCTCAATATAACAATTTATACAAAAGACTATCACAACCTGGGGAGTAAAACCCCTCAAATAATATTACACAATTATATCAAAATCATAGGTCAAAATATACAAATATCAAGAGCAGAATTTATCAAATAATTCTCATCAGAACATCAATATTTTATTTATAATCATAAAAGAAAAATTGCAATTTAATAAACATCCCAAAATAAAACCCCAATTTAATCCTCTAAGGATCCCTATAGATGTTCTCACTAACTCCTAATTGTGAATAACTCATCCCATACCTCTAAGCGGGCTCATATGTATTCCAACATCGATAGCGGCATCTCTAGCGGTTCCCTGAGATTCCTCCAGTTTTTCCTCCGACTGCTCTGATAGAGTTCCCAAACATCAGAGAGATGGAGAAGGGATTGAAGCCTCCACTTGTACTGTCTTCGTGCAATTCCTTTTTCTCTCTCCATGAATATTATTTTGCAAATCCCAACGGTTTTGGTGTGCAAAATTAAATCTCGAACCACATATCAAAATTTCATGAAAATCTAACGGTTAACAAAACCGGGATCGTAGTTTTACTGAGATCATTTTGGGTTTTTGCAGGAAAAGAGAAAGCTACGGTGCGAAGGGTATTTTGCTTAGCTCTGACATGTTTTTGTAATTCCCAACGGTAAGAACGCTAGGAATTGGGTTGCGAACGTGGTGCTCAAATTTTACGACGATCCAACGGTGAATGAGTCCGAGAGCGTAGTTTTTCTAAGACAGGTTTGGTGGGCTGCGGGAAAAAGAAAGAGCTTTGGGAAGAGAAGAGAGAAAAACGAAAATGACGGGAAGATGAGGTATCTAACACGTCTCTACTTATACCTATGGTACTTACAACTTATTATTTACTTTATTTATTTATTTTTATTATTTTATAAAAAAACTCTATTTTATTCTCTATCAAATGAATAAATAAAATACCTTTTTTTTTCTCTCAAACTATTATTTTATTATAACTATTTTTCTTTATTTATTTAATTATAAAACATCATTATTCTCTAAAATTTTATTTACGAAAAAATGGGATGTTACAACTCTCCTTCAAGATTGTCGGCAACCCATCACCATCACCACCACCACCACGGCTGCCCCAACTGCCACCACCATGTGCCATTGTCACTATGATTGTTGTTGTCATTGGTGGTGGCGAAAACAATGGTGATAACGATGAATGTTATTGTAGCGGTGATGACAATAATCATGGTAGTGGTGACAACGATCATGGTGACAGTGGTGGCGACAAGAGTTATAACGTTGATGATGATAGGTCAATTGAGATATTTTAAAACGTGATAATTGGAATCTTTTATAGATTTAATTTTTGTTAGGTGAATCTTTTAGAGATTTGGTTGACACACGTGACTTTAATTCAAAATTTTGAGTGTTTTTAATCTCAAGCATATTTTTTTTATAATCTTGATCTTAATGATTGTTATTAATTGTTCTCATTTCTCATTTTAAAAATTTTCTCATTTGAAAAATCCCTATATATATATATATATATATACATAATTAAAAATATTTGTAATTGTGGATATGTTACAAGTTGCAACATGTGACTTGCATGAGCTTAGGTTAGGTGACATCTTGAGTCTTGACCTTTTAATTGCGGGCTTGTGGGTTAGTTTGTAAAACTTGCAGGATTAAGTGATTGGGCTTTGTTATTCCAACTCAACTTTTGTTTAAGTCTCCATTTTTTTCAATTTTTGATCAAAATATTCTTGATGGAAGCATGTTTTCATTATGGTTAATACACAATGAAAGGTTTCTATTATGTTTGGGAATTATACACAATAAACCAACACTAATTGATACAAATGATTCAAAATCTTCAACTACCATGACCATGCGTTCAATAAGGGTGACACAAATGATTTTGAGCAACCTATTTATCCATGTAACAAATAGAAAAATAATTATTTTAGAATGAAAATAACAAAGGTTGTATTGATTTAGCCCAAATGGTTCATAGGATGGTCCAAAAATCAAACATGAAATTTTGTGAAAAGGTTTTGTGGGAAATTGTCAAATATACCTCCCTTAATTATTAATCAGGCCTCCACTTACATCTTTTTTTCTCTCTCTCAAAAATATCCCTTTCTAGAAATTAATTTCTAAAAAGTATTGGATTGTTCGTAACCCAGCCACACTCCATGACCCACGCTATGCTAACATGCATACTTTGATGCCACCCTTCAAGCAAAATTTTGCAAAACAACTTGAACCATCTCAAGTATCACCCTTACTGAACACATGGTCATGGTTGTTGAAGATTTTGGAGGTTGGTTTGATTTTTCAATCTCACTCCATTGGATAAATCAAATTTTGTGGCATGCAACAACAAATTATTTCATGCTACATTGGATAAGTCTATAAAAGATCGAGAAGAATAGGTCGTATGATAGGTCTTCGTAGAATCATAGTTTTATGCCTGTAGCAACTGACAATTGCTTCTTTTGCTTCCACACCTCCAAAAAGATCCAAACAGACAAAAATTCCCTCCACCCAACACAATTGCTACACACAAACACCATCGTAAAAAACATTGGTTTAGGGAAGAACGCATAGATCGAGAAAAAAAACAAGAGAAGTGTAAAACGTGACCCCATTCTGGATACATCTATTCGCAAGGCACTAATTTTTTACATTATTATGGATTGGGCTTTCAGTAATGAAGTGGAGGGAAAGAAGCAAAATAGGAAGGTGCAGGAAGTTTCACTCTTAATTACAAGGCTCTTGTTATTTATACCCTCTTTTTCTAAGTACCCTCATACCCTCTTTCTACCCCTCAATTACCCATTATACCTTTTTTCTTAAATAAGTACACCCCTTTTGCCTTTTGGAAATGTCTTTCTAGAATTACATATATCTATTTCATAAATGTATCTCCAGAACTATGATTCATAGTTCCAAATATATACTTCCAGAATAAGTAAAATAGGGAGGCATAGGAAGTTTCACTCTTAATTACAAGGCTCTTGTTATCTACAAAACCCCTTTTGCTTTTCGGAAATGTTTTTCTAGAATTACATATACTTATTTTAGAAATGTATCTCCACAACTATGATTCATAGTTCAAGAGATATACTTCTAGAATAAGTATATATTTTTCAATAAAATATTACTTAAGAATTAAGATGGTTGGCAAAAAATAAAAAATTAAAGATGATAAACATTTATCTTATACCCATATTTGTTAATTTTATTTTCATCCTATCATTAGTTTTTTTTTAAATACTATCTAAAATCTTATTTTCATCTTATCTTTATTATTCTTTAAACCCTAATTTTAAACTATCTTCACCATATATTCATTATATAATACTGTATTTTCATCATCATTATACAATATTTTGTGTTTTCCTTCATGTGACACTACGTTTCAAGATACGTTAATCACTAACTTCATATATTATACACCTTAATTACAAAGCAAAGATTTTGACGATGATTTCTTTCCTTTAAGTGTGTTCATTCATTTTTTAATCCAAGTCTACGTTAATGATTTAGTGTCAGATGAAGTTAGTGATGAACATATCTTGAGACGTATTGCTGCATGAAGAAAAGCACAAAATATTGTATAATAATGATGAAAACACAATATTATATAATGAATATATGGTGAAAATAGTTTGAAATTAGGGCTTTTAGAATAAAAAAGATAAGATGAAAAGATTTTAGATAGGATTTAAAGAACACTAATAATAGGATGAAAATAAGACTAACAAACATGAGTATAAGATAAATGTTTAACATTTTTTTATTTCTCCTCAACCATCTTAATTATTAAGTGATATTTTATTAAAAATATATACCTATTCTAGAAGTATATATCTGGAACTATGATTCAAAATTTCGAAGATACATTTCTGGAATAGGTATATGTAATTTCAGAAATACATTTGTGGAAAGCAAAAGGGTATAGTTCTTTAAGAAAAAAAAGTATAATGAGTAATTGAGAGGTAGAAAGGAGGATATGGAGGTGTACTTAGAAAAGAAGTGTAAATAGCAAGAGCCTAATTACAATCTTATTTCAGCCCACAAAAACAAAAGCCTATTTAAATGCCAACCCATGAAAATTGGATTTGTTTGAGTGCTGGGTTAAGCGAATTTTGAAAAATGTAAGGAATTGTTATTAGGGGTGGGAATAGGCCAGGTTAGGCTAGGTTTTAAAAGGCCTGAGCCTAGCCTACCATGAATTTTTGAGACTTGAGCCTAACCTATAGCTTATCAAAAGTTTTTATTTTGGCTCGACCAGGCCTGTTTAAAAGCCTAGCCTGACCTGATAGCCTTTTTAAAAGCCTTCTTCACATCAAGTCTTTAATATTACTGTGCTCTGGAGTAGGAACATAATAGGAAAGTTAAAAGAAAAAGAAATGTTAACAGGAATAAGAAAAACAATAAAAATAATGAAGAATATAAAGGGGCACATGACTCAAAAAATAAATTAAAGTCTAATTATAGGGATGGAAGTTATGGAGCATGAATGTGTAATCAAAGTCTGCTAGTTTAAAAAAAAAATTAATTGTACCCAAAAGATAATATATATATATATATATATATATATATATATATATATATATATATATAGGTCGGCCTATCAGGCTTATAAGACTTTTTAATAAGTCTAAGCCTGATCTATTTAATTTAATAAGCTTTTAAAAAAAGTCTGAGCCTAACCTTTTAATTAAATAGGTCAGTTCAAGCCAGATTTTATATAGGTTAAGTCATAGGCCCCTGTAGGCCGGCCTGACCTATTCCCACCCCTAATTGTTATAGAAGTTATAATCAACATTTTGGTATATTTTAAGGGATCAGATCCTCTCCAGCATTATGTCTCTCCTTCCTTTCTCTAGCACTGTTGTAGACCCTTGGATCAATTATGCGGTAAAGAAAAACTTGTCTCTTTTATGCTCATCCCAAAAGCAAATGATATATAATGAAATCGGAATTCTACTTATGTTACGGATATGTAATTTTTTTTTATAGATACGAATATGTAATGTTAAAAATTAAATTAATCCAATTGAACAAAGAAAAAGTCAGAAAAATAAAAAATGTTAAAGTAAAGTAAACAAATCAATTAAATTATATTATATTTTAATATACATTTTAAAATTAATTCAATTGAGTATGAATGAATGAATTAGATCCAATCCTGGAGTAAGAGTTAATTTCATTCTTTTTAATTTATTAATATTTTTGTTGATTTTTTTAAAAGATTATTTAGAATAGTATATATTATTGTGAATTAGTTTATATTCACATTTGATATATTTCGGTGAAATTAGATTTTTATGTCTTATAAATGCATATATTAAAAATGATAATGAAAATTTAAGATTAATCTAATCCAATTTATATTGTAAATTTCTAATTTAAGCATATTGTTTTTTTATATTAAATTAGAATATCTCCGTCTAAGAGCTGCTAACTAATTTTTTAAAGTATTAATAAGATTCACTTGAAGAAATGATATTTTCTAACATATGTTATTCTATATACACACAACTTGTAAGGCACTAATTAATTGTCTTCTTTTATTTAGATAAATAGAAAATAAAGGTGAAATTAATAAATTGTATTAATTAGGTGTTTTTATTTATTATTAATTTTTATTTAATTAATTATTAACCTTATATCCAAATTTAAAAAATATACTTTAGTAATTATTATTTATTTTTAAATATTTTTTTTTACATTTAACGAATGAAATTAACTAACTTGAGGGATTGGGTCTAATTAATTTCAATCATATTCAATTGAATTGGTTTTAAATTTTATATTCAAATTAAAATATATTTTAATTCAATTGATTTATTTATTATTTAATTTAATATCTTTAATTTTTCTGACTTTTTCTTTGTTCAAATGGACTAATTTAATTTTTAACATTACATATCCGTAACATAAGGTGAACTCTCGTTTTATTATTATATACCATTTGCTTTTTGGATGAACATGAAAGAAACCAGTTTTTCTTAACCGCAGATTGATCCAAGGGTCTACAACAGGGCTGGAGAGAGAGGATCGAGAAGCATAATGCAGTAGAGGATCCGGATCCGGATCCTATTTTAAGGGATCCTAATTATTTTGCCTATTTTTTTTGAAAATATGTTATTTTTTATATTGAAATAAAAGTGCCTTTCATTGATTAGGCATATGATATTTTATGATGAGTCGATCAAGAAATTAGAAAACCTTAGATCTAACTTTTTTTTGATCAGCTTTCTTTGATCACTAAGTAATAATATCCTTTAATTTTTTTAGAATATAATTTTCTCTTGCACACATTTTACTTGTCTTTCGCAGATTTCTTTCATATTTTGAATATCTTAGTAGTCGTTTTAATTTTAATATTCTTTGCATATCTTCCTTTGAACACGAGTTTCTCATGCTATGGTAGAGTTGGGCAATCCATTAGTCATTACAGCTTCTTAAGTGGAAATTTTCTGTGGAGCAATGGATAATCATGACGTTTTTCTTTGGAAGCTTCATGATCATGTCCATATATTTGTCACAGTTCCACTAATTGCTTTGATATGTAATATTTCAATCACTAAAATAGAACATTAACAGTAAAATTCCCGTAAGTCTTGTATTCTCTTCAGGTTTCAATGTTTATCGTACAACTCTTTTCTCTCTCTAGTTTTTTCTTTTCATTTTACATTTTTTTTTATCTAAGGCGATTTGATACCTTCTAGAGATTTGAAAATCGAAATTACGACCGAATAAATTAGCCGGCAAAGAGCAAGACATTTAATTAATGATTAAACCTAATCCATTCACTTCTTTATCTTAACACTAATAATCACATGTTTAAATTAAATGCACATATGTGTAATTTATTTGAGTTTACATACAAGAAAATTATACTTTAGGGAGATAGTATATTTTGTACTATAATACTTTGGAATTTTTATAAGAGATTTAAAGAACCTATTCCGATTCATAATATACTCTAGAATTATGTGGTTGATATTTCTTCCTTCTTTGACTTCCTTTACTTGGTCTCAAGGATGGTCTAGAAACTCTTTCAGTTATTCTTGGTTTTTTAGGGTTCTCACAAAGTTTTCTTACGTGAGACAAAGCGAAAAAATAAAAACTTGATAAAACACTCCTATAAAATAGACTTTTAACATTGGTTATTTAGGACTTTTAATATCGATTATTAACTGATGTGGAAACTACCGATGTTAATTTTATCGATGTTAATTTATCAATATTAACATCGGTTGTTTAAAAATCGATGTTATTATAGCATAAAACAACATCAATTTTTTGAATAACCGATACTATTTTCTTCTTACCAACATCGGTTTTAGGAAAACCTATGTTGTTAGTAAAAAACAACATCGATTTTTGAAAAACATCGGTTTTTTACTACCATTGTTTTGATGTTGTTTTATGATTTATTTTTAAATATTGTATTTTTTTTAATTAACAACCTGTAGTAATTAATTCAGATAACAACTTATCGTTCAAAGTTGTATAAAAATGCATAAAATCAGCCATGCACCAAAAGTTATAAACAAAGTATATCAATATATCATGCACCAAGGGTAGTTATAAACATTTCTAAACAAAATAACATATTATAAATAAAAATTTACAAATTGATAATATATTAGAGTGGTAATGTACTTTATTTACAAATAAAGCTAGAATAAAACAAAGTTAGAAGTTGCATATGGGAATTCAAATATAATTTGAGTTTTAGGAAGCAAATTCTATGTTTGTGCAAAAGCCCTCTATCCATTTTCAATTTTTGCGGTCTTTCTATGATGATTATAAACTATTCTACACTATGTCCCTTCCAAGTTCAAATGAGTGAATCTTACAGTTTTCATAAATAAGTATATGGTACTCGACACATCTTGAAATACAAAAGAAATTCATATTAGATAACTATATGATATCAAAATTTGACATACAGAGACGAGTGCTTAATTACTCACCAAATTGCTGCAAGTCACTTTGTACTCAGTGAGTGACTTTAAAAGTGATTGAGTTAGGAACTTGGTGGTACAGGAAGTGCCATTTAGGGAAAGCTTTTGGTTCAGAGTTGCTTTTGAAGATGGTGAGGAGGAAAACACTTTGTCCATAGTGGATCAAGGTGACCTGATGATTTCCAGTGAGCCCATAGAATTCTCTAAGTTCTGTCCATCCAGCAAGTAGAGCTGGACTCACCAAATCTTGATTATATGTGACAGAGTGCATGTTGCCACTAGAGTGTAGCAGATGCCACGTAGGCTCTAGTTCATCCTTCCATCTTATAACAAATGACATACTCACTTCACCATAAGGCTACATTTACAAATTAATATAAGCAAAAATACTGTTATATATCAAGTCATGCTTATTTTATAATAGTCTTGAAATAATTTTTAACCTGATCAATAACATGAACAATGTTGAACATTTCATTTGATTCTTTATTAATCTTCATCATTATGTTAGCCATTTTCTTCCAGTTTTGTTGATGTTCATCCATGGTTTCTAAACTTCATTTATAATATAAACATGGCATTAATATACATAATACATTTGACATACCAATATGTTATTCCTATTTTGGGGGCCTAAGACTGTGGCAAAATTCTCACACCAGCACAAAGTGCCATTAACAAGCACATACATACAAAACCATGCAAACTAGAAACAAAACTGTGCAACCAAAGCCTATTTTCTATTAGTGTGTACATGAAGCTACTACCATATACTTGACCCAAAAGGCCACAACTATATATAACAAGATGCACTACCATAGCTTAAAAACACATGCATAATTTAACTTCCATGGTAATAACTGTAAACCAAGCAAAAATAAAAAACAAACAACAACACTACCATAGCTTACGAACACAAGCTTCATTAGAGAATCACAATAACAACAACACTGACATTTACACCATTATCAATTTCAGAGAGCACATTTTCAGGCATAAAGCAAACGCGTTGCGATGCCATCACCACCTCACCTGCATTTCATACTTTCTCTTAATTTTCTTTTTAACTTCCTTTCCAAATCCCTTTTTCTTTAATGTCAATATTATCCTTAATGAAGTGAGAAGAGAGGGAATTAATTTTAATAGAACTAAAATAATCCCCCATAAATTTAATATATTTATGTATAACAATCATCATATTAGACATCTTTTCATTAAAATCATTCTATAATTACATGAGTCAATATTAGATTAAAATAATCTGACAGGTCTATCTCCCCACCAGGCCAGTCTGGGAATTAAGCCAATAACATGGAATTTGGATTTTGCATCATGGGCAGTATTCCCGCAATGGTTACAAGTTGTCCCCTTCTCTTTCATTTGAACAGCGGCAACATTTACTCCTGTTTAATTTGCACAGCGAAGCCTACAACTTCTCCTCGTTCTTCCTTGCCTTTGGCAATATTTCTGTGGCATTCCTCTTGTACGATCACATATACTTGACTCACATTCGGCAGGGGATCCATGCTCAAGATGCTAGAGCGTATGGTCCTATACATTGCATCATCCAAGCCCATGATGGACCTTCTATTCCTACCGTTTCTTATTCAACTCTCCCGCAATATTACAACTACATCTCCCGCACTTGCACGCCAGAGTTGGTTCATAACTCGCCAATTCATCCCACATAATCTTCACTCTTCCATAATACGTTGCTATTGCTTGACCCATTTGTTTACACGCAGCCAAGTCTGCCTTAAGTTGATAAATTCGTGGCCTTTTTCCAACAGAGAACCTCTATCGAGTGTCCTCCCACATGTCTCTGACGCTCTCCATATAAGAGATGGTAGAGCGCAAACTTGGTTCTATGGTATTTAGGATCCACGCAACTAGCATGGAATTTACTAGCCACCAATCCTCCGCATCATCAGAGTCATCTTTCAGCTTTGTCAATCTCTCGTCAAAGGAACCCTAATTTCTTCTTTGCTCATAGCGCGTTCCGTATTGATTTCACCCATTCTTCGTAATTATCTCATTTCAGCTGAATGGGTTTGATCAACATCCCAGGATTGTCCGATGGGTGCAGAAAATAACGGGAGACGATTGCTATTTCTTTTCCAGATTTCTCATCGCTCTTTTTTTCGTCATTTTTTCCACTTGCCATGGTGGTTCTTGGCTTCAAAGACTCACAATTTGAGTTCTAGCTTTCCTCACGTTTGATGCGCGTGTTAACCTAACTTTGGATACCATGAACAAATATCACAGAATAGGTGCAAAACTGCCTCTGTTCTATTCACGATTGAGTCAAAATATATATACAAGATATCAAGCAAAAACGAAAAAAGTAATATTGCAGCAAATATTTAGTTTCTATAATTATACTCCTAGACTTCTGCATAATATTATGTTGTAGAGATACTCCTATAGTCACGGTACAACTTTCCTACTTTCCCAATACATACCAACTGATGCATGCCTTTGTGAGTACTATTTGTAATCAATACTTAAACATCAACCAAGTTTGAAATAATATATTTTGAAATCGAACAACTATTTTTTTTACATATATTTTTAAAAATAGAAAATAATTATTTCTTAATGTTATTAGGCACTAAATTAATTTATCAAATAATTTAAATATTGTTTTATTACAAAGTTGTTGAAAATGTTAACAAAGAAACCCTACTCGAATCACAAACAGGTCAATTCAAGACCCAATTAAGCGGATAAAGTCACTGCTTTAGTTTTTCCAAAAATATTTGAAATTACTGATGAAATTTTTAAAAATTCAAAGAAATATTATATTATTTAAAAGTCTGTCTGATCCTACTGTAACTTTTACTTTTTTCTATGAATATCAATGACTTGTTAAATACTATTATTAGTTGTAGATTAACATGATTATGTTTTTTTTTCTTTCTTTCTTATATCAGCAACATAAAATATATTAGATAAGGGTAGCAAGGGGTATCCAACCACAAAAAAAGTTCATACTTTTATAAGACTTTCTTGTAAAGTGTAGGATCCACTGACCATTCGAGAAAGAAACCGAAAAGCTCTACCCAAACAGTTAATCACGATTATGGTTTAAATTTTATTAAGCCTAGTATATTCAGCATTTACAGCCTCTTTTTCGAAGATATATAATATATTTTTGTACACCCTTTCAAAAAAAAAAACTTTTATATTGATTGGTGTTTTATCAATTATGTTTGTACAATTACTAGGTATTGCTGGTACCTTTGATATATCAATATATTATATTTGCTGAAAAAAAATGGTTCGGGCTGAGTTAAACAACATAACCTATCGTTTTATTCTATTTTAAATTTTTTCCCTTTGAAACTGTAAATATGTTGTATAAAATGATTCATACAATCGGGCATCAATCAATTCTTGACTCCTACAATTTTTTCATCAGATTAATGTTATAATGTGATTCTTTCCATTCTTGTTGTCATCTGTGGTGTGTGACTCAAAATCATAAATGATACAAGTGGGAAGACTTTAAGAGGTGCTGTTATAACTGAATTCAGTTATGATAACTGAATTGGTTTTGGCACCAAAGCATAGCTAGAGTGTATATATATATATATATATATATATATATATATATATATATATATATATATATATATATATATTCTTGATCATGTAATGTAGGGGGGTGGTTTTGAGAGTAACTGAAAACAGAGAGGCAAAATCAAAGTTGCTGCAGAAATTGAGAGAGTTCTAAAAGGAGGTAGTGTGCTAGGTGATTGAGAGAGGTTTTGAAGAAGAGAAACCAAGAGAGATCAAAGCTAGCTGCTGCTTGTATTGAACTTGTAATTTCATGATCAATGTGATGATGAGGAGCTGCACTTTCCCGTGGATGTAGACACATTGCCGAACCACGTAAATCTTTGCTTCTTGCTCTGCTGTGTATTGCTTGCTGTGTTTTTCTTGTATTTGATCTTGTGCAGGTTTAAAGAATAGCAGCATTTATACGAAAAGAACCAACAAGTGGCGCCGTCTGTGGGGAAAAGGTCAAGATCAAGAAAGATGGGAACAACAAAGTACGATATTGAGAAGTTTTCAAGGGAAAATGACTTCGGGTTATGGAGAATCAAGATGGAAGCAATCTTGATTCAACATGGCTTTGCAGAAGCTCTTAAAGGAGAAGAAAGGATGTCTGAATCTCTAAGCTCAAAGGAGAAATCAGAGATGATTGATAGAGCAAGAAGTGCAATCATTCTATGCCTTGGAGATAAAGCTTTAAGAGAAGTTGCAAGAGAAAAGACAACAACCTCAATGTGGCTGAAACTGGAGTCATTGTATATGACAAAGTCCCTTGCAAATCAGCTATGCTTGAAGCAACAACTGTACACCTTCAAGATGACAGAGTCAAGAACAACCACTGAACAATTGGCTGATTTCAACAAGATTCTTGATGATTTGGAAAATATTGAAATAAAGCTTTAAGGGGAGGATAAAGCTCTTTTGCTTCTGAATTCCTTACCAAAATCCTTGGAACATTTCAAGGATGCAATTCTTTATGGCAAAGATCAAGACATTATCCTAGAAGAAGTTCAAACCTCAATAAGGACCAAGGAGATGCAAAAACAACAAGACTCCAAATCTGAGGATAATGGTGAAAGCCTGAATATTTCAAGGGGAAGGAATGAAAAGAAGGGAACAAGAGGAAAGAAGCCCAGATCAAGGTCAAGGGATTCAAAGAATGGCCAGAAAACAAAGTTCAAATGCTTTAATTGCCACAAAACTGGTCATTTCAAGAAAGATTGCCCAGACAAGATCAAGAAAGGATCTTTGGACTTTGCTGACATTGTTGAAGCCTCTGAAGGTTATGAGAGTGCAGGTGTTTTAGTAGTTTCTAATACCAAAACACAAACAGAATGGATTATGGATTCTGGATGCTCATATCACAGCAGTCCGAGAAAGGACTATTTTGAAACCTTGGAATTGAAACTAGCAGGAGTTGTACTGTTAGGAGATAACTACCCCTGCAAAGTACAAGGCATTGGAACTGTGAGATTGAAGATGTTTGATAATAGAGAGTATCTACTAAAAAATGTAAGGTACATTCCAGAACTCAAAAGAAATCTTATTTCCATAAACATGTTTGATGATCTAGGATATTCAACTAGAATTTTAAATGGTGTTCTTAAGATTTCAAATGGATCTTTAATCATAGCTAAGGGTAACAAGAATAAAAGTAATGGCTTGTTTATTCTTGAAGGTTCCACTATTGTTGGACATGCATCGATAGCTAGTAATACATTGATTGATAAAACAAAACTTTGGCATTTGAGATTAGGTCATGTTAGTGAAAGAGAATTACATGAACTTGAGAAACAAAATCTACTAGGTGGTGATAAACTAGATAAACTTGAATTTTGTGATCATTGTGTGCTTGGTAAATCACATAGAATAAGCTTTGGCACGGGTGTTCATGTTTCATCTAGGCCTTTTGAGTATGTGCATTCAGATTTATGGGGACCATCTAGAGTGAAAACTCATGGTGGAAGCTCATACTTTCTCACCATCATAGATGATTTCTCAAGAAGAGTATGGCTGTATGTTTTGAAAAATAAGTCAGAAGCTTTTCAAAAATTCAGAGAATGACATACTCTTGTGAGAAATCAACTTGGTACAAAATTAAAAGTTTTAAGGACTGACAATGGCCTGGAGTTTGTTTCAGAGCAGTTCAATGAGTTTTGTAGGAAAATAGGCATCAAAAGGCATAAAACAGTCCCTCATACTCCACAGTAGAATGGTTTGGCAGAAAGAATGAATAGGACCATTTTGGAAAGAGTGAGGTGCATGCTTCTAAGTGCAGGACTGCCAAAGACCTTTTGGGGAGAAGCTGCAAACACAACAACATATTTGATTAATAGATGCCCTTCATCAGCCTTAGGTTTCAAGACACCAATGGAAGCTTGGAGTGGTGAACCACCTGATTATTCAGGATTAAAGGTGTTTGGATCACTGGCCTTTGCTCATGTTAAACAAGGAAAGCTGGATGCAAGGGCTGTAAAGTGTGTGTTCATTGGCTATCCTGAAGGAGTTAAAGGGTACAAGCTGTGAAAATTGGAACCGGGTGAGACAAGATGCATCATCAGCAGGGATGTAACCTTTGATGAGAGAAGAATGACAATGCTAAGTAAGGAGCAGAAGGATAACAACTCAAGTAGTGAGAATACCAATTTTGAGGTGGAGCATTCTGAAATTTTAGATCATGATAGTGGAGATGCTATTGATCACATTGATCAAGGAGAAGTTGGAGATAATGAAGAGCTGGTTACTCAGCATGACTTGTCCAATTATTAATTGACTAGAGATAGAGAAAAAAAGGGTGATAAAGCCTCCAAAGAGGTATGGTCATGCTGATATTATTTGCTCTGCCTTGAGTGTTGCTGAGGAGATTCAAAATTCAGAACCAAAGACCTAGAGGGAAGCAATTGAAAGTGAAGACAGCTAGCTGTGGCTTCAGGCAATGAGTGAAGAAATGGAATCTTTGAGAAAGAACAAGACCTGGATACTTGTGGATCAACCCAAGAAGCAGAAGGCTGTTGGATGTAAGCGGATTTTCAAGAAGAAAGAAGGTATTCCAAGAGTAGAAAGGCCTAGATTCAAGGCAAGATTGGTAGCAAAAGGCTTTACACAGGTTGAAGGAATTGATTACAATGAGATTTTTTCACTAGTTGTGAAGCATTGCTCAATAAGAATCATACTTGGTCTGGTAAATCAATATGATTTGGAACTTGAACAGCTGGATGTTAAAACAACTTTTCTCCATGGAAATGTGAAGGAAACCATTTACATGAACCAGCCTGAAGGTTTTGAAGAAGGGGAGAACAAGGTGTGCTTGCTGAAAAAATCTTTGTATGGACTAAAGCAAAGTCCTTGAATGTGGTACCTCAAATTTGATGAGTTCTTGATCAGATATGGCTTCATTAGAAATAGATATGACAACTGTGTATATATCCTGAAAAGGGGAAAGTGTGCGTTCTTTACCTTCTCTTGTATGTGGATGACATCCTCATAGCTAGTGCTAATAAGGAAGAGATTAGGAAACTCAAAGAAAGCTTGGACACAGAATTTGAGATGAAAGATCTAGGATCAGCTAGAAGAATACTCGGGATTGATATTCATAAGGATAGAGCAAAGGGTGAATTATTCCTGTCCCAAAGCAATTACCTCAAGAAAGTGGTGGAAAGGTTTAGGATGCATAAAAGAAAACCTGTTAGCACTTCACTTGGTCATCATACAAAGCAATCTTTTATTCAAGCACTAGGAACAACTGAAGAAAGGTCTAAAATGGATCAAACACCCTATGCCAGTGGTGTTGGAAGCATAATGTATGGAATGGTTTGCAGCAGATGACTTGGCTCATGCTGTAAGTATTATAAGCAGATTCATGGGAGATCCTGGCAGTGCACACTGGGAAGCTGTGAAGTGGACACTAAGGTATCTAAATGGATCTTTGAAAGCTGGATTAAGGTACAAGAAGATAGCACACGAGGCAGCAATCACAGGCTATGTAGATGTAGATTTGGCAGGAAATGTAGACACAAGGAAATCCTTAACAGGATATGTGTTTACTTTGTTTGGTACAACAATCAGTTGGAAAGCAAATCAACAATCAGTTGTTGCTCTTTCAACAACTGAAATAGAGTACATGGCCCTAGCTGAAGGAGTGGAGGAAGCAATCTAGCTTAAAGGTATGATTAATGAACTTGGAATAGCACAAGCTTGTGTCACAATTCATTGTGACAGCCAAAGTGCCATTCACTTAGCAAATCACCAAATGTACCATGAGAGGATAAAGCACATAGATGTGAAACTACACTTCATCAGAGATGTGATTAAATCTGAGAAGGTGAAGGTGGAGAAGGTTTCAATAGAAGAAAACCCGGCTGATATGTTCACGAAGTCCCTTTCTAGTGTCAAGTTAAAGCACTGCTTGGACTTGATAAATTTTGAAGATGCCTAAAGCAGAATGGTAAAAGTGCAGCCCTGAATTGCAAGATAAACACTCGCTGATTTGGAGTCAAGGTAGAGATTTGTGATGTGTGACTCAAAATCACAAATGGCACAAGTGGGAAGACTTTAAGAGGTGTTGTTATAATTGAATTCAGTTATGATAATTGAATTGGTTTTGGCACCAAAGCATAGCTAGAGTGTATATATATATTCTTGATCATGTAATGTAGGGGGGTGGTTTTGAGAGTAGCTGAAAACAGAGAGGCAAAATCAAAGTTGTTGCAGAATTGAGAGAGTTCTAAAAGGAGGTAGTGTGCTAGGTGATTGAGAGAGGTTTTGAAGAAGAGAAACCAAGAGAGATCAAAGCTAGCTGCTGCTTGTATTGAACTTGTAATTTCATGATCAATGTGATGATGAGAAGCTGCACTTTCCTGTGGATGTAGGCACATTGCCGAACCACATAAATCTTTGCTTCTTGTTCTGCTGTGTATTGCTTGCTATGTTTTTCTTATTTTTGATCATGTGCAAGTTTAAAGAATAGCAAAATTTATACGAAAAGAACCAACATCATCCATTATATATCTACATATTTCATTCTCTCAACTTTTCTTTACCTCCTTTAAAAAAAGCTTTTCTTTTACCCGTCCCATTAAAACCCCTTCACTTATTTAATTTGTTTAACTTGCCATCATAATTTGGTCAATTTGGCCATTTTGTCCCCTCAAATTGCTAATTAAATAAGAATATTTCCTCAACAATTTCAAATAATTATGAATCTTATGCTACTAGAAATGCATATTGACTAATGATATGATCGATTAAATATATAAATGAAAAATAACTCTGTTATCTTGCAAGTCATCTTGTAAGTCAATTTTATAGATTGAATTAGACCTAAATTTAAATTAAAATATTAAAAATTTCACATTAATTAATAATATAATTAAGCTAAACTAAGGTTGAATTCAACTTAAATTTAGATTCTAAAATTTTACACAGACACATGACTACATCAATATATACAAGGAGACAAGCTCCTATTACATATACATATTTTTCATTAACAGTTATTAAATATACATTCAAGCTTTATCTATTGAAAAATACTATAAAGAGAAAAGAACATATGTAATAATGTATTAATAGTTAAATTCTTTTTACACTGTTTTCAATTGCAGTTATTTAAACTTTTTTATATTATCAATTACTGTTCAATTTTATTACTATTAGAAAATAATATGTTAACCTTTTATAAAAAACATTTACACTAACAATAATTATCTTAAAAGTCTTATAAAATGATTTCTAATTAATTAATAATATAAAAATATTTACACTAACAATGATTTTTTATTATTATCAGCAAATATAAATTTAACTCATGGACACCACCACCGTAATGTTCATTACATTGATAATGTATACATATTGAACTTTAAATAAATTAAATTATTTTAGAAAAATATTTCTTAAAATTCGTTATAAACTTGCATAAATGTTAGACAGTTAACTATAAATAATAGTAAATGAAAGAAAAACATCACACCCAGTGGAAAATTGCATGATAGCTATATGCTAATAAACAACCAAAGGTGTCGGATTAGGTTCTTTGGCATCTCTTTCAAATAACTTATTATTTAATCATCTTTCCTGTTGCTTTGACAAATGACAAGCATGCTCCTTTGACTTTCATCTGTTGTTTGAGTAATTTTCTATTACTAACAATTTATGCACCAAAATTGACAATTTATTTTGCACAACCAAATTTATTTTAGACCTGAACAGTAGTTCTTCATCTGTATCTCTCGACCGAAAATAAAAAATTAATTTTCTAAAATATTAAAATCTATTTAAGAGATTAATCTCTTTCACAATTTTTAACAAACATAAATACATAAGAGGCAACGACTTTGATTAGTATGATTGGGGGTCATTACTAAGAAAAGTTCGGTCAATCCCTTGTAAGAAAAGGAATATTATAATCCACCTACTCACTAGAAAACATGTCATTATAGCCTTCGTTTCTATTGGTTGAAGTTGTTATTATGCACATATTACATTCAGTAAGTATTTCTTAATCAACCACATTGAGAAGAAGTGATCAATTGCCTCAACCTGCTAACTTTTTTTTTTTGTCCTTATTAGCGATATTAAAAATTAAATTACCTTGACAATTACAGCACCTTTTAGGTAAAAAAAAAAACTGAACGATACTTTATTTTCAGGGTTCAAAGATTTTTCAAGTTTCAGTGACGATACAACGTTAAAAACTAAATATTAAAATAATACTATGTTTGAATTAAGTTGAAGGGGGTAGAGTGTTAATTTGATCATCTCGAATAACATTTTACAACTTAAGAGTTATATATACCATCCAAGACGTTGGTGTAGTTGATCGAGACTCCTAACTACTGGGTCCCTCTCCCATTATTGGGAATCCTCTTGCGTCACTTTCAACATTAATTTATCTGTTTGATATATACTATCCACAACAATCAAAGTTGGGTGGGAAAAAAGCTGATATACCAACAAAAAAAAACCCTGAGCGAATTTCGTAATAATTTCTTATTATTGTTATTTAACTGTAACTTAAAATGATTGAAACATTTAAAACTTCTTTTAGGAGGTGAGATTGTAGATCGTGATAAAAATATGCATAAGAAAACCTGCAGATCATCAATATTAGTCTACAAATAGATTGAATTAGATAACACTTAATCAATAGATTTTTTTTTTTTCGTTTCTGCATCGCATGTACCAGAAAAATTCATATCAGCGATGAACCAATTTACATATAATTTTAAAAAATTTGTCACTATTTTTTTTTTATGTTATTAGTGACGAAAAACTAATTATCATCACTAAATTTTCTCACTATCCGTCTCCCTAAAAATCATATTGAATCGATACCTTAAAGACAAAGCCACCAAAGCCATTTCATGCATTCATGAAAAAAATAAAAAAAAGTTACAAAAAAGAGAGTATCATGAATGTATTCAATACAATGAACATTGTATACAAACGAACACACAATATAGGAGTTATAATAAACATTGTAAGACTATAGGACTAACTAATATAACACTAAATTCCTGTCACGTTACACAAAATATTAATCTCAAACTAGGAAATCATTTTGAACAAAGGGTCCTCTAGTAGGAGCTCCGGCCAAATAGTGCAATTATCTTCCACATTAGTCAATGAAATCTCCGTCACAGGTGGAGCCACAAGGGAAGAAGGAGAAGAAGGTATAGTGCTTGAACATGAAAGAAGCCATGGAGAATTGGGATAACTTTCTCCTCGAGAAAATTGAACCATGTCCTTATTACTTATTGGTGCTTCATATGAACAAGGATGTGTTTTCAATTCAGGCATGTGATAGAAAGGCATGGTACCATTAGATGACATAATAATGTTCTCAAATTGATCATTTGAAACATTGATGGTGTCCTTGTTCATGAAGGTACTGTTTATTATGCTATCAATTGTGTTAGGATCTGCATCAGTTAATGAAGCTTGTAGCAGCAAGAGGTGTTGCTGCAAGCATTGGAGCCTGGCCAATTCCTGAAGCCTTGCAAGGTTTTGTTCCCATGGTTGGTGTTGGTGAAGATGGTCCAAGTGTTCTTTGAGGTTAGCCAGTGCTATGAGATGGGACAAGCCTGTGAAGATATCATCAATTCGAGGCTGGTGTGTCATTGGATCATATCCCATTTGAATCAGCTTCTTCTTGAGATGGGTGTTCCAAAAATTCTTGATTTCATTATCTGTCCGACCCGGTAAGTGACTTGCTATTGCAGACCATCTAGTCAAAAGGAGAAAAAAATTGAAGAACATAAGCTTCAGAATAATCAAATTAATATAATTTATTTTCTCATCGATCCCTAGCTATTCTATTAGACTACTACAAAATTCCTGTACGTAATGCATAAAAAACAGTTTTTATAAGAGAAATTTATGTAGTTAAATATATAATAAGAGTACATGGAGACTCCAACCCATATAAATTAATGGAAATCACAATAAAGTTATCCATAATTAAGAGCAGTCTTCTAATTAAGGATATAATTAACATCAAAACACATTAAATAAAAGGTACTATAGTGGTGTTGAATATTTACTTGTTTCCAAGGACAGCATGGAGATCCAGAATTGTTTGTTCTTCTTCTTGGGAAAATTTCCCTCTTTTAATATCAGGCCTCAAGTAGTTCGTCCACCTTAACCTACAACTTTTGCCACACCTGTTGAGTCCTATTACCAAATACAAATGACCATCCCCATTAGTTATATATGTGGCATAAGATGAGAAAATATTTAATTATGAGATTCTTGACACTAAAATACAATAAATATAGTAGTACCTGCAAGTTTTGGAAGAGCCCTCCAGCTTGCATGACCATATTTTTGAATGTGGTCAATAAGCTTTTGATCTTCTTCAGGTGTCCAAGGACCTTTCTTCAAGCCAATTTCATCACAACATGGAGATCTTCCCATATCTATTATTTTATGGTATCCTAGTTATTCTGTCTTTTCTTCTTTATCTTCTCTTTCTCTTTCTACGAAGGAAGCTGAGTCACTTCACTTCCTTCAATTTAAATGTGGGAAATTGGGGAAGGATGCTTCCTAGTTCCTACACTTGCAACCTAAATGGCAGCTTTCTATTTATAAGGCGAATATATGGTGTCTAGCGGTCCACAACTAGGTTTAATTAATATAAGTTATGAAACTGATCATCACGTGTTACCTAAAACAAGCGTACATTTTCTTATGCAAAAGGACATAAAACCTTTGTCAACCCATATAGTGGTTGGTTACTGCAGAAGTAAACTTTGATTTTTAAACCAACTTGTAATTATGTTATAAGTTCGAAACCCTAAAGATTTTGATTAATCGCTAATTCAAAGTTCTAAAAAATCCATTAAACAAAATTGCGGCCGTAATATTCAAAGTCTTTGCCACTATTTCATAATTGCAATTATGACTCATTTCTGAATGATATATATATTTTTTTTTTTGCAATTATGATTGCATCACATTCATCTGCATTTTTTTTACGGTATTAAAAAGACGATAATAAAACTGAAAGTTATTAGCATAACTAATTCGATACTTAGATTCCTTAATTAACCAAAGTTTGGGCTTCGATCCCTAATTTCAGAATGAAGTCGTAACTAAAAATACTATTTTATCTCAAAATCAATAGACGCTTAATGAAAGAGAAATTAGTTAAATGTCAAATAAAAAGCTTCAAACACTTCATAGATACAAAAAAAAAACATGACAACAAATTCAAAATTACTAGTTTGTTTGAATAAATTTTTACATAAACATTTAACGAAAAGGAAAAAATAAAATTAATTTCTTCATAAATTAAAATTTTCTTATACATAAGTTAATTTGTAGAAATTATTTATATTGATTTTTTCACATACTTGTTTTAACTTATGAAAAAATTTATTTTATTTTTTTAATTTTATTTTATTTCTAATAAATATTTATAAAAAAGTTTATCCAAAAGGTACTACAAACTATGACTCCCGGCAAGTCTTGTAATTATAACTTGGATACATTTGATTAAAGACTATTAATATAAACCTGTGCCAATGTTGAAAAAATAAGGTTGGAATGAGAAATTACATAGATAATTATTACCCTCACTTGCTCTATTTTCAACCAATGTTAAATTTTGGTAATCCAAATCATACAGCAACAAAATGAACCGAGTGATGTCACGTACGAATATCTTGATGATTTTGCAATAAGAAAAGTAAAAGAGGGATTATAACCATCAGTGGATCTAGTTAGACGAGAAGTTGGCGCGGCAAACTCTCTAAATTTCTTACCCTCTTTAAAACTCACTTTCCTTTCATATAATTTGGAAGCCATTAATGGGTTCTTTAATGCATTTCTTCGTCGTTTTTTCGTTGTATTTGTCCTGTATTCATATGTGCAAGAGTGACTTTATATGGAAATGAATGATAACGTGTTTTTCATAATCGTATGCATATTAATTGTGATGATAATTTACATACGAGTCCGTGGAAAACGTTCTGTTTTTTTTTTTTTAAGGAAAAAGTTTTGTAACTTTTCATATAAAAAATTGAATGGTTCCAGAAAATGGAATGACTCTATTTCTTTAATTAGCATGGGTAAATATTTTTAGAATCTCATAATTATTGTATTGATAACCTATATTACATGTATCACGAGGGACGTGGTTGAGTGGGGTCTCGAACTTCACACGTCGGCTTGGAGAGGTGCCTTTGATAGGAGGGGGACATGCAAAACAAAGGACTCCGACGCTCAAGTAAAAATGTGTAAGGAAAGAAAAGCAAGTATATGCTCGATAAAACTCGTGTGAGCGAAAGAGAAAGAGGGGCATAGGCTTGTTGCCATGTTCTAAGTGTGTGAGCAAGTATTGTAGAAGGATTCGATGAAACTTGTATTTATATTAGTTGAGCGAGGGTGCTGGTCCCTGTTTGTAGGGACTGTTGAAGCCTTGTAGATAATAGTCGGGAGCTTATAGATAATGTTAGAGATAAACATTTGCTTGTAGATAAAAGGTAGAGGATAATCGTACCTTGAAGATAATGTGACGTTATAGATAATTAAATACTTGCCAATAGATAAGATATTCAAATACATTTGAATATTAGTTAGGTTAGGGATAACCTATTTGTTGGGGAGCTCGACTGCTAAAGGCTAGGCATCCGTGCTCCTATAACAAGGTTGACGTGGAGGGTTGACACGTGTCTCTAAGTGCCAAGTAGGATGTCACATAGATTTTATGGGTCATGGACAGTACATAAGCCCCCAAGCTCTAAGCCGATTTGTCAGCAAAAGAGGTTGTTTAGTGCTAAAAGAGATTGTCCCGTGTCGAGGAAGTTTGTCCCGTGTTAAGGGAGTCTGCCTGATGTCCGGGGTAGTAATCTTGATAAGTAGAGGGTGACGAGTTTGTCATGCTCCCAAGTATGGAGAGTGTTTTTTGGTGTCGGCCGTGGCAACCTTGACTAGTGTAAGAGGATTGCAAGTCGATGCGGCTTGTCAAGCCCCCAAGCCTGGACAATTGTTGTCTGGGCTGCTTCTATTGAGCTATCCGTGATGGACATGTCTTTGGCGTGTCAGGTAAGGTAAGTAATTGGATTTGAAAACTCTTCTCCTTTTTTGACTGTTGGAGAGTGCATTGAAGACAAATGCTACATTTGTCTATTGTAGTAGACGTGTGCGGTGCACACGCAACACTCTTGCATAAGTGTCACTCACGGAGTGGGCACGTACTGGAGTGGCGATTCGTGTGTGAGTGGGGGAGCGTTATGGTTCAAAATTTTAGGACACCTCTTTAGCTCCTTCCAGTTACCGAAGAGTTTCTTGCTTCCTTGCTTTCTCTTGTGCTTTCTGGCTTTCGGTTTCCCTTTCTTCTTCCTCCAACTTCTAAAGGTACTTTTGTCCACCATAATATCTTCTTTTCTGTATGATTCTGCCATCAGTATGGGTGGTAGTGACTATGGGGGCTCGATTGAGCAGCTCATCATGGATCGGGAGGTCATCTTGATAGGCAGTTCCTTGTCTGAGGATACTCGTCGTGGTGCCTCTGATAGCGAGTCCTCTTCTTTTGAGAGGGTGAGGGTCTCGCGTCGAACAGATGGGGCATTTCTCACCCTCAAGGAGGGGTATGTGCCTTCTGTTGTTGCCGAAGAGCTTGTCCCGGTTACTGTGATCCTCCCCCGTATGCTTCTGGGGGTGTGAGGAGAGGTAGTGTCGATGGAGATGTGAGGGTGTCTCTTCGCGTGCGATGTAGCTTGAGTGTTAGGTCTTTGTCATCCACCCAGCCAGCAACGGCTATTAGTGGGTGAGGGAGAATGTACTAAATTATAAGTCCTGTCTGACCTTGGCGGCAAGTGTCACTGCGCTTCAGTGCCAGGTGAAGCTGGCAAACCCTAAAGACTCTTGTAAGCTGGCTGTTTAGGCTTACAGGAGTGATGACTTCCCATTTTTGAGGGAGACGCTTGGTCATTTGCCCTTCTTCTATATGTACAAATGTCTATTTGAGGTCCTCAATGTCATTCTACCCTTGACCGCTTTTTAGTGTGCTATGCTGGAGCACTTGAATGTGGCCCCTTACTAGCTTCACCCAAACAATTGGGTGATGGCAAGGGCTTTTGAAGATTTGTGTCCTTTCTTCAACATTCAGCCTAGTGTGCTGGTCTTCTTGTTTTTCTTCCAAATAAAATTATCTGGCAAGATTGGATGGGTCTCCTTGAATAGTGTGTCGAAGAAGCTATTCGAGTTTGACTCAAACTTACGCCATTTCAAGGACCATTTCTTTAAGGTCCTAGCTATTGATGTCGTGGTTGATGGAATGCCACTGATACTTAATAGGGACGAGGAGCCCCACATTTTGTTCTACTTGCAGTCTGATCCCACCAGGTTCAAGTCGTATGACGAGGATCTATTGACCCTTGTGTAGAGGGTCAACAAAGCAATTTTGGAGCAGCTGCTAGCCTCGTTGGATGCACATGACATTTTGTCTCTTCCTTCGACGAGTGATCCTTTCACTGCCTTGGATGGTAAGTGTCTAACCTTGTCCTCGTTTGTTGTCTGAGGTTGGTGTCAACCAATGTCTAACACGTGTTTGTGTTATTGTCTTAATTATTTTGCAGGTATTATGGGTGACTTCGCTTGGAGGCCACTCGTGAAGCAGGTGGGACCTACAGGTGCGATCGTGCCACCATCTATTACTGCTTCGTCTGCTGAAGATGTGGGTCAACTTGTTGGAGAGGTTGACCTTGTTATTGTTGTTGGTGAGGTCACCCCCAACGCTCATTCCTCTATTTTGGTAAAGAGGAAGATGAATGATGCTGTTGGGCCATAAAAAGTCAAAGACCCCTATGAGTCTTCATGCCATAAGGAAGGCTGCAGGGTTGATGCCCACTATGAGTCGCCTTCTGACTGCGTAGGATATGCCTCCGGCTCCACCGACCATCGAGGCTCCTGCTGCTATTAGCACTTCTGCTACACCTACTCCTTCACCTCCTCCTGCAGTTGTTGTTCAGGAGATTACTCCTGCTGCTATTGAAGTTGTCGTGCCAGCCATTCAAGCTGATTTTGCTGTGGCGCTGTTGTCCACCGTTGCGACACCTTTGTTAAGTGTCGGTGTAGTGACCACTGATGCTCCCACAGTGTTGCCTCTTTTTTCATCGATTACAATGGTCCTCCCTACTGCTGTTTTGGTGGCTATGGCGTCACCTTCTTTGTCCTCATGCCCTTACATCCCCCTCGATCATTTATACACCTCCAGTGATGCTGACTCACTATGGGGTGCAACTTACAAGCCGGGGCAGAAGACCTCGGTTGGCTTTGTGTTAGCCTTCAACAAGAACCTTATTTGGTCGACTGGGGTGTGGAATGCTATTGATTCTACCAAGGTTTTTCTCTAAAGGAGTTTAGCAATTCTGGAGGACAATGAACTTCTACATCAAAAGGCTATGCAAAAGGTGGCATCCTTTGAGGTGGAGGTCGCCAAGTGGAGGGCTACTACTTGGACTCTATGACGAGTGTAGTGCCCTAAGGTGGCTAATGCCATTGTTGCTTTTGCTGAGGTCGTAATGGCGAACCACCAACAGGCTTCCAAGGTTGGTGGTGCATTGTCCAAGTTGTTACGTACCCGGTTAGATGGTGATGACTTGTTTAGACGCTACAAGAACTTGCAGGCTGAGAAGATGGGTGGCAAAGTGGACAGCATGGCGATTGAGAAGGATGGGCTTGCCAAGAGGATTGCTGAGTTGGAGGCCTGGTTTAGGGAGTCAGAGTCTAGATTGGAGGAGTCTGAGCTATGGGCTGCCAAGGAAAGGAAGGCCAACAAGGAGCTCGAGGAAGAGCTGATTCTATACAAGAAGGAGGCCATAGAGCAACATGAGAAAGGCTTTCAAAAGGTTGTCAGGCAGACCAGTATCTTTGTGAAGGACCTTGACTTGGGTCTCTTAGATCCCTTCAAGGATGTGAAGGAGGGTGTCCTTCTTGATGAGGAGGAGATTGATGCAGAGGAGGAGGCTGCTGATGAAGGGCAGGGTGCTGCGGAGCAAGGCGATGATGCATGTGACTAGTATGCCTTTGTCTTTGTCTTTTTTCTTCTTTGTTGGATGTTGGCTGTATAGGCCTTGTAACTATGACAATTATTTTTGTTTTTCTTCAATGCACAAGTTTTCCTTTGATGACGAATTTTGAACTGTGTATGTATGTTTTCTTTGTCTTTGCAACGCTTCGTACTTGTGGCCGTATGAATAGGCCGTTATGATGTAGACAACATAGGAAGCAAGACCTTGTTGATGTAGAGGTAGGACTGTGATGGTCTTGTAAAGAGTAAAGTGACGTGAAGTCATCTCAGGTTTAAGTTCAACCTGGTTAAAGGTCTTGTCACCCATCTGGTGGGGCTTCCTTTTACTTTGTGGAGCTTCTCCCCTGATGATTGTGAGGAGTTATGTTTGACTTGCCCCTGGTTGAAGGTCTTGTTATGAGGAGTGAGTGTGAGATGCACCTGATTGAAGGTCTTGTTATGCAATCAAGTGGTGGGTTGTCTTGACCTATAGAAGTACTCCTCTGATGGTTGTGAGGAGTAAATACAGGCTTTGTCTTGATTAAAGGTCTTGCGAACTAGTGGGGTGATAGTTTGTTGGGTGGAACTTGGACCCTTGATGGTGGTCGTCATAGTTGCTGCAAGTGAGTAAACCAAGGGGGTATCTTGGATTTTGTAAAAGTATGTACCAAGGGTAGACCTTGGGTTTTGGAGATGTGAGTACCAAGGGCAGACGTTGGGTTTTTGATAAGCCTATAATCCTGCACAGATAAAAGTTAGGAATAGGAAAAATTATCAAGGGTAGACCTTGTGTACCTTGAGTTCGCGTGGGGATGGAACTTAGTAATGTAAAGGGCTTCACAAAAGGTGGTCCTTGGGTTTGTTGAACCTTGGACTAGGGATGTGTTTTTCCTGGGTTTTGTCAAGCCTACGGAGCTGTGTCGAGGCTTACCAAGGATAGACTTTGGGTTTTGTAGCCCTATAAGGATCAACGTGAGTGTTGTGCTCTTGCATACATGGCACTCACCGTGGGTGGCATTTACTGGAGGCGGACTGGCTTGCTCTTGCATACGCACCTCTTACAAAGTGGCCGGTATTGGAGACTTGGTGGTGTGAATCAGTGGGACTCACCAAGGGCGGACCTTGGGTTTTGCAAGCCCTTTGGAGGATTGACCAGGGAATTGTTTAGTCTGGGTTTTAGGCACCGTGCTCTTGCATACTTGCCGCTCGCTATAGGTGGCACACATTGGAGATGTGGTGATATGCTCTTGCATATATGCCACTTGTGGAAGCAAAGCTTCATGATGAATCAACAATGATTCAAAGGAGTTTTAATGATAACAATGATGACAACAAAAGATGATGACAAAGGTGATGAACAAAAAGCTCAAAAGATCAAAGAACAACTCAAGTGAATCAAAGAACATCTCAAGTAAATCAAGAACAAGTCAAGAGTTCAAGAATCAAGGAGAATTCAAGACTCAAGAAGAAAGTCTACAATCAAGAATCAAGATTCAAGATCTCAAGAATCAAGATAAAGATTCAAGACTCAAGATTCAAGAATGAAGAAAAGACTCAATCAAGATAAGTATCAAAAAGTTTTTTCAAAACTTTGAATAGCACGAGTTTTTGACAAAACCTTTACCAAAGAGTTTTTTACTCTCTGGTAATCGATTACCATATTGTTGTAATCGATTACCAGTAGCAAAATGAGTTTGAAAATGTTTTCAAACTAAATTTACAACGTTCCAAATATTTTAAAAGGCTGTAATCGATTACAATGTTTTGGTAATCGATTCCCAGTGTCCTTGAACGTTGAAATTCAAATTTAAAAGTGAAGAGTCACATTGTTTCACTCAAAAGCTTTGTGTAATCGATTACACATATTTGGTAATCGATTACCAGTGTTTGTTTCTGAAAAATCTAAAGATGTAACTCTTCAAGAAGGTTTTGACTCTTTCAAATGGGTTTTAAGTTTTTCTAAAAGTTATAACTCTTCTGAATGGCCTTCTTGACCAGACATGAATAGTCTATAAAAGCAAGGCTTTGTTTTGCATTTTAAATTTTTTTTTCTAACAAACTCTTACAATCCTTTACAAGCCTTGAAATTTCTTTGAAGTTCTTCTTCTTCTTCTTTGTACCAAAAGCTTTCTGAAGTTTTCTGGTTTTCTAAACCTTGAAAACTTGTGCTATTCATCCTTTTCATTCTCTTCTCCCTTTGCCAAAAAGAATTCGCCAAGGACTAACCGCCTGAATTCTTTTTGTGTCCTTCTTCTCTCTTTTCCAAAAGAAGGAAGGACTAACCGCCTGAATTCTTTTGTGTCTCCATTCTCCCTTGTCAAAGAATTCAAAACGACACAGTCTGAGAATTCTTTTGATTCTTCCCATTCCCTAATACAAAAGCGTTCAAAGGTTTAACCACCTGAGAATTCTTTTGTATCCCTATTCACAAAGTATCAAAGGTGTAACAGCTTGAGATCTTTGTTTTCACACATTGGAGGGTGCATCCTTTGTGGTACAAGTAGAGGGTACATCTACTTGGGTTTGACTGAGAACAAGAGAGGGTACATCTCTTGTGGATCCGTTATAGTGGAGGGTATATCCACTAGGTTTAAAGAGAACAAGGGAGGTTACATCCCTTGTAGATCTTTGCTTGTAAAAGGATTTTTACAAGGTTGAAAGAAATCTCAAGGACCGTAGGTCGCTTGGGGACTGGAGGTAGGCACGGGTTTGTGCCGAACCAGTATAAAAATTCTTGTGTGTTTGTTTCCTTCTTCCCTACTCTTTTACTTTCCGCTGTGCATTTATTTTCTGCTTTTACTTTCTGTTAAGTTTCTATTCTACTCCTCATTCTCTTAACAATTTAGTAAAAGCCTTAAAAGAGTAATTTTTAATTAGTAAAGGTTTAGGAATAATTAATTCAACCCCCCCTTCTTAATTATTCTGAGGCCACTCGATCCAACACCATTCATCGTGGGTGACACATACTGGAGTCATGATGGTAATACACTCTTGCATGTATGTCACTCGCCGTGGGTGTCACACGTTGGAGACTTAGCAGAGTGCTCGTGCGCACATGCCGCAGGTGGCACGTACTGAAGGCTTAGTAGTATGCTTTTGCATATATGTCACTTGCCGTGGGTGACCTATGCTGGAGACATAGCAATATGCTCGTGCAAATATGCCATGGGTGGCACGTATTGGAGGCTTAGTGGGGTGCTCGTGAGCACATGTCACTCGTCGTGGGTGGATTGGCAGATGGTTAGGGCTCAGTTTTGAGACCCTTCGTCCACTGTCATGACTTGAGAGTCTTTAGTCACTGTGATGTGAGACATGGTCGGCTCTCGGATGGGAGGATATAGTGCTACCTTCAGGATCTTTGCATAGCACTGTCGCGCTTGCTTTTGGTCAATCTTGATAGTTACAATCTCACTTGTCAGTGTAGGGAATTTCATTGTCAAGTGGGGTGTGGAGACTATGGCCCCAAGCTTGTTGAGTGTCTTTCTACTGATTAAGGCAAAGGATGATGTGTCTGCGTCAACCGGTAGATATCTGATGGTGAAGCTCTTGGAGAGCTTACCTTGACTGAAGGTGGTCATCAAGTCCATGTAGCCTCTGGTCTCGACTCTCTTGCCTGCAAAGCCGAGGAGCAGACCGACGTGAGGGTGGACAATGTTGGGTGAAACCTCGAGTCTCTAGAAGGTTTTCTTGTACAATATATTAGCGAAACTTCCCTAGTCGATGAGGACCCTGAACACCATAAAGTTTGCATTGATGATGGAGACAAGCATGGGGTCATCTTGGTTGACGGGGTTGATGCCCTTGAAGTTTTTGTCCGTAAAGGTGATAGGAGGGATACTTTGATGTAAGGGTGTGTCGACAAAGTCGATGTCTTAGATGGGGTGTAGATGCCATTTTCGGGACTAGCTGGACTGTCCTCCATAGGAAAAGCCACCAACGATGGTGTTGATTACACCTCTGATGTGTAGGGTGGGTTCCTGTTCTGGTGGAGGTTGTCGCTCACATCGCTGTGGCTGGTGCTTTTGTCTGGCTCGGTCTTTAGCTCTTCTTCTGTTTGCTTCCTGGTTCTTGTTCTGCTTTTCTTGATGTCCCTTAGGTCTTGCTCCTGCTTGGTGGTTGTTTTGTCTCTTAACAAATTGGGCTAAGTATCCAGCCTGTATAAGTTCTTCTATCTTGTCCTTCAGGGCCTAACAGTCTTCGGTGTTGTTACCAATATCGCGGTGATATCTACAGTATTTGGTTGTGTCTGACTCTGACTTAGGAGGTTTCGTCTGGGGTAGCCGAATGAGTACCTCCCGGTTGAATGTTTCCTCAAGAATTGTGGTACGATTGGCCATTAGGGGAGTGTAACATTCGTATCTGGGCCTTTTGGGGAGAGGCTGGCTTGTACCTTTTGTCCGACTTGTGCAAGTCGGCCTTGGTGTGGGCTTCGCGCTTGTTGCGCTTCTTTGCAGCTTGGCATACTTTATTTCAGAATATAGACATTTCTTCCATCTGGATGTAGCCCTTTGCTCGTTCGCGCAGTTCGTCCATGCTACTGGGTGGTTTTTTGCACAGACTGTCTACGAACTTATCGAGGCGTAAGGCAGGGAGCATGGAATTCAACGCTACCTCGGGATTGAGATTTTTGGATCTGGACTATCCGAGGGACTTGTCGTCTGCTTGTCGTAGACTGGCTAAGGCAGCTGAGGTCATGCGATGAGACCTGCTAGTGGCATAATATGCACTGAATCATTCGATGAGGGTGTCGAAGCTGTCTACAAACCTAGGTGGAAGTCCACCATACCAGGTCAATGATGCTCCCTTGAGAGAGGTAGGGAAGACATGACATAGAATCGCAACATCATTGGTGTAGAGGTTCACCTGTGTTAGGAAGGTGTCTAGATGCTCCTCTGGATTTGTTGTCCCATCGTACCGCTTGAGGTTGAGTTGTTTCTACCCTAAGGGTATGTGTGCCTCCATAATGCGGTGACAAAAGGATGCTGACAAACAGTTCGTGCTACTCGATGATGCATGCGGGAGAGACTCAGATCGTCTGCAATATTGCCCGTGCGTAGGGGGTGTGATTCCCCTTGGGTGTGTTCAAGCAAGGTGTGGGTGGCTTGCTAGTTGCCTTGGGGACGTCTGACATGAGCCTCTACTTGGTCATAGTCAGCTTTTAGCTTTTCCAACTCTTCCTCGTGACATCGCTCCATCTTTGTAATGCGGTTATGGAGTTACTGTAGAGTGTCTGGGTGTGCCATAACTGCTAGATGAGGATGGGAGTCTGGGGGGGGGGGGGGTTTCATGTCTGAGGCTAGATCGAGTGCTAACCATGGATGAATGCGAGAGGATTGTCGAGAGGCCGCGGGGTATGTTTTACCGCGGTCCCATGATGGGCGCCAAATGTTCTTACCAAAATCAAGAACCGTGGCACATCGGGATGGACGTGGTTGAGTGGGGTCCCGAACTTCACACGTTGGCTTGGAGAGGTGCTTTGACAGGAGGGGGACCTACAAAACAAAGGACTTCGATGCCCAAGTAAAAATATGTGTAAGGAAAGAAAAGCAAGTATATGCTTGATAAAGCTCGTGTGAGTGAAAGAGAGAGGGGGGCATAGGCTTATTGCCGTGTGCTAAGTTTGTGAGCAAGTTGTGTAAAAGGGTTTGATGGAACATGTATTTATATTAGTTGAGCGAGGGTGCTGGTCCCTATTTGTATGGACTATTGAAGCCTTGTAGATAATTCTCAGCTTGTAGATAATAGTTGAGAGCTTATAGATAATGTTAGAGATAAACATTTGCATATAGATAAAAGGTAGAAGTGTTGGATCGAGTGGCCTCAAAATAATTAAGAAGGGGGGTTGAATTAATTATTCCTAAACCTTTACTAATTAAAAATTGACTCTTCTAAGGCTTTTACTATGTTGTTAAGTGAATAAGAAGTAGAAGAGAAACTTAACCAAAAGTAAAATCGGAAATTAAAATGCACAGCGAAAAGTAAAAGAGTAGGGAAGAAGGAGACAAACACACAAGAGTTTTTATACTGGTTCGACAACAACCCATGCCTACATCCAGTCCCCGAGCGATCTACAGTCCTTGAGATTTCTTTCAACCTTGTAAAAATCCTTTTACAAGAAAAGATCCACAAGAGATGTACCCTCCCTTGTTCTCTTTGAACCTAGTGGATGTACCCTCCACTAGAACTGATCCACAAGAGATGTACCCTCTCTTGTTCTCAGTCAACAACCTAAGTAGATGTACCCTTTACTTGTACCACAAAGGATGTACCCTCCAATGTGTTAAGACAAAGATCTCAGACAGTTAAACCTTTGATACTTTGTGAATGGGGATACAAAAGAATTCTCAGGCGGTTAGTCCTTTGAAAACTTTTGTATAAGGGAAAGGGAAGAATCAAAAGAATTCTTAGACTGTGTCGTTTTGAATTCTTTGACAAGGGAGAAGGGAGACACAAAAGAATTCAGGCGGTTAGTCCTTTGTTCTTTTGGAAAAGGGAGAAGAGAGACACAAAAAGAATTCAGGTGGTTAGTCCTTGGTGAATTCTTTTTGGCAAAGGGAGAAGAGATGAAAAGAATGAATAGCACAAGTTTTCAAGGTTTAGAAAACCAGAAAACTTTGGAAAGCTTTTGGCACAAAGAAGAAGAAGAAGTTTAAAGAGATTCAAGGCTTGTAAAGGATTGTATAAGATTGATTGGATTGATATAAAATGCAAAACAAAGCCTTACTTTTATAGACTCTTCATGTCTGGTCAAGAGGACCATTTAGAAGAGTTATGACTTTTAGAAAAACTTAAAACCAATTTGAAAAAGTCAAAAACCATTTGAAGAGTTGCATCTTTTGATTTATTCAGAAACAATCACTGGTAATCGATTACCAAATTAGTGTAATCAATTACACAAGACTTTTATGTGAAAGGATGTGACTCTTCACATTTGAATTTGAATTTCAACGTTCAAAGGCACTGGTAATCGATTACAACTTTTTTGAAATCAATTGGAACGTTGTAAATTCATTTGAAAACTTTTTTAAATTCATTTTGCTACTGGTAATCGATTACAACAATCTGGTAATCGATTACCAGAGAGTAAAAACTCTTTAGTAAACATGTTTTGAGAAAAATTCATGTGCTACTCAGTTTTTGAAAAAACCTTTTCATACTTATCTTGATTAAGTCTTCTCTAGATTCTTGAATCTTGATTAAGTCTTCTCTTGATTCTTGAATCTTGATCTTGATTCTTTGAAGCTTGATCCTTGAATCTTGAAGTGTTCTTGATTTTATCTTGAACATCTTGAACTCATTCTTTCTTAATTCTATCTTGAACATCTTGAACTCATTCTTTGATTGACCTTTGAGCTTTTTGTCATCACCTTTGTTATCATCAAAACATCTTTGAATCATTCTTAATTCATCATGAAGCTTTGCTTCTACAAGAAGATAATTGTACCTTGTAGATAATGTGGCGTTATAGATAATTAAATACCTACCACTAGATAAGATATTCAAATACATTTAAATATTAGTTAGGTTAGAGATAACCTATTTGTTGGGGAGTCCGACTGCTAAGGGCCAAGCATCCGCACTCATATAGCAAGACTGATGTGGAGGGTTGATACATATCTCTAAGTGTCAAGTAGGATGCCACATAAATTTTGTGGGTCCTGAACAATTGTCGCAACCTACCCTTCGGCGGGAGGGCGACGCGTGACTCGCGGGATGCGTGTTCCACGAAAGGAATACGCGCGGAGTCGCCACCAACGTTTATTTGAGGAAAACGTCGGAAAAACCGGAAAAGACGCGATCTACGAACTTTTAGGTGAAAGGTTCGGGAGTTGTATTTACGCACGGGGAAGGTATTAGCACCCCACACGTCCGTCCCAAGGGACGACAGCCTTTAATCGAATGTGCAAACATGACTTTGATTTTTATGTTCCCTTTTATGTCCTTATATCCTTTATACCCTTTTTATATTTTTTTCCTTTTTTGTGGTCGACAAGGGTGTTTCCCTTTGCTCCTACGTATTCCTCAATTTGCGATGAGGAAATCAGACCTACGTAGTTCTTTCTCATCAAGTGATTCTTTTTTACTTTAAGAGGTGATCATTTTAAGGCGTTGGACCTTAAAAATGATCCATTTTACTTAGTGAGAAATTGAAATGACAAACTTCAAAAGCCTATTTTTATGGACGAGCTTGACTAGGCGAGTTGATTTTAGCCTTAGTTTCACTTTAGTTATTAATCAATTCGATTAAGAATGAGAAATCCCAAAGAGAAAACGTCCGATTGATTTTCCACTTTATTTTGCTAAAAGATGTTTTTTGATTATTATATTATTTTTTTACCTCTTTTTTTATTTCCAACGTGGTTACGGCACGACCGAACGGTCGGAATTTATTTTAACCGAAGTTAACGGATAATACAATTCAAACGTTCGGTGGAATTTTATTTTATTTTTAAGTTAAGCGAGAAATGACTTAAGTAAAATGGCTTAAGCACATCAAGAGGGGGTATAAAAAGTAAACAAAACGAGAATAAAAATGCACGAAACACAATGTGGACCACTACGGGTACATAGAATGAATCGAAAAGCTTGGTTCGAGGTACTTACCCGTTGAAGATCGAAGAACGATGAAGAACGAATGAAGAACGTCGAAGAACGGTTGAAACCTTTGCGAAATTCTTCACGGAAAACGTTATGAAAATGTTTTGGAAGCGCCTCGGCTTAGATTTTCTTCACGGAAACAATTTTTCCAAGCAAATTAGAAAGAGAGAGAAGTGCCTAAGGGGCTGAACCCTTTTCTTCTTCACTTCCTCCCCTATTTATAGCAAAATAGAGGAGGTGGTTGCCGCCCAGCTCGCCCAGGCGAGCCAGGTTGCTTCCTCTAGAAGCAACAGCCTTCTGGAGGAATATTTTGGAGGGCCCAAGGGGGCCTGGGTGCTATTTGCACCCCCATTTTTACTAAGTACACCTCCCTCTGCTTTTTTTTGGTGATTCTTTTTTCGTAAAGTTACGGAAACTTACGAATTTCGTAACGATACTTGTTTTCTTTCTGTAATGTTACGGAACCTTGCGGATTACATAATCATCCCCTTTTTGACTTACGGAATGTTACGGAATCTCACTTAATTATGCAACGATGCTTCCATTTGATTTCCGGTGTGTCACGGAAACTTACGGATTGTGCATCAATATTTTTTTGGTTTTCCGGCATGTCCCGGAATTTCACAAATTGCCTAATGATGGGTGCCAAGCACCTTACAAGGACCAAACAAAGGTCGCATGTCATCAAGCAAAGGTCCCCGGACGAAATTAGGGTATGACAATTGCCCCTTTTTACTTGTCTTTTATTAGAGATAAAAGGAAAGTAAAGATAAGACACTAATTTCGTTCCTCTCGATTTGACGAGAGTCGCGGGTGACCATAAAATCTCCACATGCAAATGACTTGTTGCTCCCGGAATTTCACAAATTGCCTAATGATGGGTGCCAAGCACCTCACAAGGACCAAAGAAAGGTCGCATGTCATCAAGCAAAGGTCCCCGGACGAAATTAGGGTATGACACTAATTTCGTTCCTCTCGGTTGACGAGAGTCGCGGGTGACCATAAAATTTCCGCATGTAAATGACTTGTTGTTCCCGGAGGAACAAAAGGTGCAGAAGACTATGTCAGTCTCTGCATGTCATCGGGCCCGCCGCCTCTGGATGACAAAAGGGTGCGGATAACCGTAAGGTATCCCCGCGTGTCATCGGGCCCGCCACCTCTGGATGACACAAGGGTGCAGAATGACTAAATTTTGTCTCTGCGTGTCATCGGGCCCGCCGCCTCTGGATGACAAAAGGGTGCGGATAACCGTAAGGTATCTCTGCATGTCATCGGGCCCGCCGCCTCTGGATGACACAAGGGTGCAGAATGACCAAATTTTGTCTCTGCGTGTCATCGGGCCCGCCGCCTCTGGATGACAAAAGGGTGCGGATAACCGTAAGGTATCTCTGCGTGTCATCGGGTCCGCCGCCTCTGGATGACACAAGGGTGCAGAATGACCAAATTTTGTCTCTGCGTGTCATCGGGCCCGCCGCCTCTGGATGACAAAAGGGTGCGGATAACCGTAAGGTATCTCCGCGTGTCATCGGGCCCGCCGCCTCTGGATGACAAAAGGGTGCGGATAACCGTAAGGTATCTCCGCGTGTCATCGGGCCCGCTGCCTCTGGATGACACAAGGGTGGATGTCACATGACCTCAGGGTCAGTATGACAAAGATTATGGGGCGGCCGACAAAAGCAAGGCTCTTGCTCCTACGTATCCTCCAATGAGGAACTCAGACCTACGTAGTTCTAGATAACTTGTGAGACTTGAAAAAGTCTCCACCAGAAGATGCCTACATCTCCGGAAAGGGCGCAGATGACCATATTGACCTCCACTTGTCAATCACACTCGAGGTGCGGATAACCGTAAGGTGTCTCCGCGGGCTACCAGCTCTTGGGTCATGGTAACATAAAGCTGTGTGGTCGACAAAAGCGAGGCTTTTGCTCCTACGTATCCTCCAATGAGGAACTCAGACCTACGTAGTTCTGGATAACTTGTGAGACTTGAAAAAGTCTCGGTGTTTTCTCCACTAAAAATGAAAACATGCTTTAGCAAAGAGACAAATATTCCAACTGATTAGAGCAGCATATGCTTTTTTGAGTGACAAACAATGCGTCTACCAGGGAAGGAGAGTCTGCTGATGAAATCCCCCATAACCATAAATGAGATTTTGGATATTAGCATTTCGTTTCTAAATGACCATTTAGAGGAAACACTGGGTTCGACAAAAAAGAAGAAAATCACTCAAAGTGTATCAATCTCGCACAGGTAAGTGTTTCATCCTAATTCCGAACCATAGATATGTCATGACTTGATTTTGCAAATTATTTCCTATCAAATCAAAAATTACATGCGTGATCATGGATCAATAGGACTTCCCTTGGGAATGGGTTCTTTTGGTGGTTTTTTCGGCTTTTGTGTGTTTTTGGCCTTTTCCTTTTCTGTTTTTGTTTGACGCGAGGCGAACAAGTCACCGACGCACAGGATTTTGGTTGGTAATTAAAGGGAGAAGACCACTTTAGGTCGTGGTTTCCCTTCCTTCTTTTTGTTCATTTGGTGACAATTTTGTATTGTTCAGATATTGTCCGGTCCAAAGACCTCTCTGCACATTTCTTCTGGTTTCTTTGACCCGGAGCTTTCTTCTTTTTTACTTTCTTCCATTCTTTGGTTGGGACTTTTCTTTCTTTTCTTTTTCCTTTCTCCCTCTCTTTGATTGGGAATTTCCTTGCTTCCTTTTTTCCTTTGATTGGAAATTTTCCTTCTCTTTTTCTTTGATTGGAAATTTCCCTTCTCTTTTTTTTTGCTTCCGAGGGTAAGGATTGACATTCTCACCCTGGGTCAAGGTTTATGCTGAGTCAGGATTTTGGCTCAAGACTTGTAGAATGGCTAGGCATGGTACATGTCAGGGTTTGGTTTGGTTCAAGGATAAAAGGGATGCCCCACATTATTTCCATGACACAAATGCAAAAATGATGATTTGGAGATTTTATGCAAAACTGGTCATGCATGCACCTATGTGGACACTCAAGTGTCAAATTTTTATGGTCATGTGATGCTAGGGCTCAGGATTCACTTCCTCTATTTTAAATTAACCCAATGTTTCCAAAATATGTTCTTTTATCAATTTGTGCATTCATCCGAGTCCATTTCGGACGTCCGGGGAAATTTCACAGCATTCACCCTTTAGGTGTAGACACATTTTCCAAAAATTGGTTATGATCAATGAATTTTTTTTCAAAGAAAAGTTGGAAATCATCTCTTTTCAAAAGCATGTCGGTTTTTCAGCTAAACAACTTATTTTTTTTTCTTTTTCCTCTCTTTTTCTTACTTGCTTTCTTTTTCCTTACTTGCTCTCTTTTTCTTTACTTGCTCTCTTCTTTTCTCATTTGCTCTCTTTTCCATTTCATTTTTTTTCTTTTCTATTTTTATTTTTATCATGATTTTTGTTTGTTTTACATATATATTTTTGGGCGATGTTCCTAAACGAAGAACTCTACACGGTTCCAGAATTTCAAACATCATCGATAGTAATGATATATAAACACTAACGCAACAATCCAAACAAAAATGTATGCGCTGTACAAATGACAATCGAAACAACAAAAACAAACATTAGTCTCTCAAGTCAAAACAATAACATAACATAAAAATGATAAAAGAAATATGAAAGAAAACATGAATCTGGGGATCTCCCAGTCACGTATCTCCACTCCCTCCCAAGAAGTCAAGCAAATCGGCCATCTCCTCGTCCTCGTGGGCCTCTTCTCCACCGCCGGGAGCTTCTGGGGGTGCCTCTCCTGCTTGGGCCTCGGGCCAATCTCCGGGCCATGCGACCTCTGCCCTGAACTGGTCTGGAGTAGGGCATGAAAAAGAAGCGAAGCCCTGGCTCTGCATGCTGAGGCTCATCTGGTACAGACAATCATGGGTCTGTACATGTGCTCGGTGGTTGGCCGCCTGTTGGCGAACCAAATGCCGTAAATACTGCTCCATGTCAAATGCCCCAGCCTGGCCAGCCTGATGAGGTGGTGGTGGCGCGCCTGCGGCCTGTGGAGCATCACCCTGAGCCTGTCTCTGGGTACAGTACTTCTCAATAAAAGCCCGGGTGATGGGCGGCCGAATTACCTTGGTAGGTGCAACGGGGACTCCGAATGACTGGCAGAGTCCTGTGATCAGCGAGGGAAATCCCAGGGCCCTGTTGGACTTATCTGGATCCAAAGGATGCCTGGTAGGCGCCATACCTGCAAAAATATAAATGGCATCAGCGATTAACTGAGCCACATGGACGCTCATCCGCGTCAGGATAGCGTACACCAGCTGACACTTCGGCAGGGGGAGGTCAGAATTATGATCGCTGGGCAGGATGTTGCTGAGGAGCAACGTCATCCATATTTGGGTCAGGGTGGTCATGTTGGTGCGCATGATTCGCACTCGCCTCCCTGCAGCAGTCCGGGCAAAATCCTGCCCCGGTATACATAGCAGCTGGGCGATGGCCTCCTCATCGAACCCATCAGACCGGTTCCTCCTCTGGCCATACTCACATTCCTGGCCCTCTTCCAACACCAACGGATATCCCAGGAGCTGGCCGATAGCGTCGGCATCAAATGGGATCCACTGACCCCTTACCCAGGATCTCATGTCACGCACGCCCTCCTCTATTGGCCAAGCATTGGCATAAAACTCAAGGACTATTTCTGGATCGAACTTGGCCATGGGAGTAACCAGTGATGTCCACCGTCGGTGCCCTATTTCCTCCTGGAAATCAGTATACTCGTCGTCCCTGAGCTGGACGCGTCGCTCCCGGAGAAACGACCATCCCTTGATGGCCTCGAAGCGCTGCTGGTGTACAGTGCTCCTAAAGCGGTGACTGTCATACTCCGGAGCGGAACTAGTTCCTTCGGCCGCCTTGTCCTTCCTGGACCTCTTTGAGGCAAGCTTCCTCGGGGCCATTTCCTGCGAAGGCAAACATTTGGAAAGTTAGTTTTTACCAAGAAATGCTACCCTTAAAACAAAAATGGCATACAACCCCCTCCAATAAATACAAACATCAATGTAAATTTAGAGCAAGCTTATGCGCATACTTCTTTACGAACGTTCACTTGCACAAGACATTCTTATAACTAAGAAAAATGCACCCATATACAATCAAGGCACCTTCGTTACCTTAGATTATTTACATGTACTTCCAAGGTGTATTTGTTACCTACATCACACACATTTCCTTTGCTAAATTCACATACATGCATACTCTAAGCACTTTGGCTATCAAAAATTGCATACGTGCACATCTTGGTATTTCTAATACCTATACATACACAAACTTCATGATGAATCTTGACTATCTACACAATAAGGTGCTACATTTCATGCTTTTTTCAAGTTTTTTTTTTTTTTTTTTACTACCTAAAGCCGCATGCAAATTCAAGTATATTTTCTTTTGCTCACTAAAATTGTATTCAAAATAAAAGGTATTTTTGTAATGTATTTTCTTTACATAACATGCAACATATTTATAGATTTTTGTGAGACATTTTGACTACCAAAAATTATATGTACATACATCCAAGTATTTTGCTACCATACCCAAAGTGTAAATTGCCAAAGGTATTTTGCTACCTATTCTAAACCTACACATTTATGATGAGCAAAATTCCTAACCATCTAGGCATAGGGAAAATATTGTAGCGTGGCCCATAGCTGATTGCTGGCCAAAAAGGGTAACTTTACCCAACATGCACCTCCTCTTGTGTTCTTTTGCATAAAAACTTTGGTTCCTAGGCCTAGGATATATGTGAGGCAATTATTCTAGCCTTTTTCGGGAATGAATACATGTCCCAAAAAAATAGAAAATATGTACAAGCCAAAATGCCCCATGGGTTGTTTCCTTACAAAAGTCACGCGCTAATGCCATTGAGGCATTTCACCGAACACTTGGTGGGCGCGCGTTTAGGCATCAATAGCAAGAGAACGGGGACAATGTGGCATGTCTCATTGTTTCAAAATGCATTATAGGCCTAGGGCCATCCCATACAAACCCCCAATTCAACCTAATCAAGCTAGAAAACAAACCAAAATTGCCCCACATATTTAAGCACATTCCCACAATTTAGAGCACCAAAAGGATATCAAAATACACCAATGAAAAGCTAGAAAGCTTAGGGATGGAACACTTACTTGTTGGTGATGAACAAAAGCGCAAAACGGAATCAAAAAATGCGAAAAATGATGACCCTAGGGCTGCAAACTCGTCAATCCCGTGGGTATGGCTTTTGAAAGGGGGGAAAAGAAGTTTTTGAATGCAAAAACGTCCCCCCTTTCGTCATTCTTATAATTTGGTGCAGGGGTGGCTCGCCCAGGCGAGCTAACCTGCATTTTTTTTTTGAGAGGAACATTAACCATGTCCCCTCCTTCCTTATGGTTTAGCGTCTTGCTTAACTTGAACTTACTTAAGTTAGAGTTAGGCATTGATTACTTATTTTTAAAACAAACAAAAAGTAAAAGAAAACTGCGAATACAAAGGATACGGGGCTGCCTTGCAGCGACGTTCTTCGCTTGCTTAGCGTGGAGAAAGGGGCGACGATCAGTCGGTCGTGACCCCATCCCCACTTGCATCCGTTCCTGTGTACCTGCAAGTAAGAAACAACCTGGTGTGGCCAATCTTGACCGCATCGCTGTCTTACCTTGATTGGTTTCTGCTGTTCATGTTTTGTCTCTACCCCAGAAGGTAGCTCAAGATGATCCTGCCCCTGTTTTACCACAACAATATGCATGCGTATGCGTATGCATGAATGTTTTCAAAGGCAGTAAATTTAGTGAAAGTTGGTTTAGGTCCAATTTTAATTAAGCGCTTGGGGCATCCCATGAACTGAGCGGAAGGGCTCAGGTGATCACAAATCAACGCAAGGTTTGACCAACGTGAGGACTAAAGCCTCGAATCCACGTTCATTTCTTTGAAAGATTGTAACGAGAGATACAGTAGATAGGAAATCCCCGGGGGGAATCCAGAAAACGCATAAAGATAAAGAACATGCAGCGTCATCCTTAATTGCCCCAGATTCTAAGCATAATATCGCTTGACGACATCAGAATTCACGGGTGAAGGTAACTCTTCACCATCCATGTTGGTAAGCACCAGGGCTCCTCCGGAGAAAGCCTTCTTCACAACAAAAGACCCTTCGTAGTTCGGGGCCCATTTCCCTCGATTGTCCTTGACAGCATGGGACATTTTCTTTAGCACAAGGTCTCCCTCATGGAACTTGCGCAAACATACTTTCTTGTCGAATGCACTCTTCATTCTTTGCTGGTACAAACGCCCATGACTCATGGCTGTTAAGCGCTTACCCTCAATGAGGTTGAGCTGGTCATAGCGCGTTTGAGCCCACTCTGATTCCTTTAATCCGGATTCTGCCAAGATCCTTAATGACGGGAATTCTACCTCAAACGGTAACACAACCTCCATCCCATATACCAATGAGAACGGTGTTGCCCCAGTTGACGTTCGTACTGAAGTTTGGTAACCGTGTAATGCGAATGGGAGCATTTCGTGCCAATCCTTGTATGACACGGTCATCTTTTGGATAATCTTTTTGATATTCTTATTGGCCGCTTCCACGGCTCCATTCATCTTTGGCCGGTAGGGTGTGGAATTGTGATGCTGGATTTTAAACTCCTCGCACATTTCCCCCATCATCTTGTTATTCAGGTTGGTGCCGTTGTCCGTGATAATCTTCCTTGGCAAACCATATCGGCAGATGATCTCTTTCTTAATGAACCTGACTACCACACCCCTCGTGACGTTGGTATAGGAAGCTGCCTCGACCCACTTGGTAAAATAATCTATCGCTACGAGGATGAAGCGATGACCATTCGAGGCCTTGGGCTCAATGGCCCCGATGACATCTATTCCCCACATGGAGAAAGGCCAAGGGGCGGACATGACATTCAAAGGATGTGGTGGGGCATTGACATTATCTGCGAATGCTTGACATTTGTGGCATTTCCTCACATGGACACAACAATCACTTTCCATGGTAAGCCAGTAATAACCTGCTCTTAGGATCTTCCTGGCCATAGCATGCCCGTTGGCGTGCGTTCCAAACGAGCCCTCATGGACTTCCTCGATCATGTGATTTGCCTCCCTGGCATCCACACATCGCAGGAGTGTCATGTCGTGATTTCTCTTATACAGTATGCTTCCGCTCATGAAGAAACCGGCTGCCAACCTTCTCAATGTCCTCTTATCATTGTCGGCAATCTCTGGCGGGTATTCTTTGCTTACGACATATCGCTTGATGTCGAAATACCAAGGCTTTCCGTCCCGTTCCTCTTCTACTTGGCAACAATGCGCGGGTTTGCCACGACACCAAAATTCAATGTAGGGTAGATCCCCGTGCGGTGTTAGCTGGAACATAGACGCCAACGTAGCAAGTGCATCCGCCATTTGATTTTCCTCGCGGGGAACATGATGGAAGGAGATCTCATCGAAGGTCTTAGCCAATTCCTTGATATAGGCTTTGTAGGGTATCAGCTTGGGATCTCTAGTTTCCCATTCCCCTCTCAGCTGATGGATTACCAACGCTGAGTCGCCGTACACCTTGAGTAGTTTGACATTGGAGTCAATTGCTGCTTGGACGGCTAGGGCACATGCTTCATATTCGGCCATGTTGTTGGTGCAGTCGAATCCTAGCCTGGCTGTGAAAGGTACACATTGATTGTCCGGAGAGACCAACACTGCCCCAACGCCATGACCTAGAATGTTTGACGCTTCGTCAAACCATACGGTCCATTTGTCCCGTTCTTCGTCCAATTTTTCCTCAAACAAGGCCATGATGTCCTCATCCGGGAATTCAGGATGCATGGGCTGGTAGTCGTTAAGAGGCTGTTGAGCCAAATAATCTGCTAAGGCGCTTCCTTTTATCGCCTTTTGGGTGACGTAGACTATATCAAACTCGGATAGCAGGACTTGCCACCGGGCGATTCGTCCCGTGAGAGCTGGCTTTTCAAAGATGTACTTAACCGGGTCCATTTTGGATATCAACCAGGTAGTATGGCTCAGCATGTACTGCCTTAGGCGATGGGATGCCCATACTAAAGCACAACACGTTCTTTCGAGCAAGGAGTAATTCATCTCACAGGTCGTGAACTTCTTACTTAGGTAGTAAACAGCGCGCTCTTTCTTCCCGGATTCGTCATGTTGCCCCAGCATACACCCCATTGACTCGTCCAAGATTGTCATGTACAAAATGAGAGGCCTTCCAGGTACTGGTGGCATAAGCACGGGAGGATTCATAAGGCACTTTTTGATCCTTCCAAAAGCTTCTTGGCAATCCTCATTCCAGCGATCAGTTTGGTTTTTGCGTAAGAGTTTGAACAACGGCTCACAAATGGCGGTGAGCTGCGATATGAATCTGGCAATATAATTCAAGCGTCCCAAGAAACCTCGGACTTGCCTCTCTGTACGGGGTTCTGGCATCTCAAGGATAGCCTTCACTTTTTCGGGGTCTACCTCTATCCCTTTCTGACTCACAATGAAACCAAGCAATTTCCCTGATTTGACCCCAAAGGTACACTTAGCGGGGTTCAACCTTAATTGATATTTCTTAAGCCTTTCGAACAACTTCCGCAGGTTGACAAGGTGTTCTTCCTCGGATTTAGATTTAGCAATTATGTCGTCCACGTAGACCTCGATCTCTTGATGCATCATATCATGGAACAAAGCTACCATGGCCCGTTGATAAGTTGCCCCGGCATTCTTGAGTCCAAAGGACATCACCTTGTAACAGAACGTCCCCCACAGGGTGACGAAAGTAGTCTTTTCCATATCCTCGGGCGCCATCTTTATCTGATTGTAACCAGAGAAACCGTCCATGAAGGAAAATAAAGCGAAATTGACCGTGTTATCTACGAGGATATCGATGTGTGGTAAAGGAAAATTGTCCTTGGGACTGGCCCGATTCAGGTCTCGATAATCCACACACATTCGTACTTTCCCATCTTTCTTAGGAACCGGTACGATGTTGGCAACCCATTCTGGATACCGAGCGACGGCCAGAAATCCAGCGTCAAATTGCTTCTTCACTTCTTCTTTTATCTTCAAGGATGTTTCGGGCTTCATCCTTCTCAGTTTCTGTTTTACCGGGGAACACTCGGGATTTATAGGTAATCGGTGCTGTACAATGTCAGAACTCAAACCGGGCATATCTTGGTATGACCAAGCAAAGATGTCTTGGTAGTCTTTTAGCAGGATTATTAATTCTTCACGGATAGGTGCGGTAATACCTGTACCTATCTTTACTTCCCTTTTTCCACTGCCAATTCCTAAGTCTACCAGCTCTGTTTCTTCTTGAGGAGGCCCCATTTCTTGGTCCTCATGGGCGACCATCCTTTCTAATTCTGGGGGAAGTCCCACATCCTCGTTTCCTTCATCTTCCGTTTGATTCATTTCTTGCTCGAAGTCGATAGGCGGGTCCCAGGTATTAGTACCTTCGGGGGACTCGTCATCGGATCTGCCGTTTCAGAAAAAGAAGTAAACATGCAAATGAATGAGAATGGGTAGAGACGTAGGAACAGATGAAGAAAGATCCTTGTATTATAAAATCAACAACAAAAGACACAAAGCCTTAACAAAAGGAAAAACTCTAAAGCCTAGGCCCAACTATAGAGCTTTTAAAACCGTAAAGGTTTACATTATGCTCGTTGCGTAAATGCCGGGGCGTTCCTCCACTTGCCAATTTCCCAGCTGGAAATCAGGAGGGCATGGTCGTACCAAATCTAATGTACTCGGAACATCATCTTCGTATATCGCGACCACTTGACCTTTGTCTCCCAGACCCGCGCTTATAAAGCTTCTACTTATGTGGCAGGGCGGGCTTCCTTCACTTTCTTGTCTCCAACGCGAGCTTTGACCACTGTTCTTCCTTCCCGCGATGCTTCTTTTCATGTCCGCCTGAGTGGGCTTATAGCCTAAACCATACTTCCCACGATTTCCTTGGGCATTTATCAGGCTAGTTATGCCGCCGTTGTCTTTGCCTAAACCCATTCCGGGTTCATAACCGTTCCCCAACATAACTCGGGCCATCATTACTGCTGCATCGGACAGACAAGGCTGCCCAGAGAAGGAGTCCACGGAGGAAATGCTGACCACCTCAAAAGACTGGAAAGCGGTTTCTAACGATTCTTCTGCGGCTTCCACATAAGGCATAGAGGATGGGCAGCTTACCAAGATGTTTTCCTCGCCTGACACGATGACCAAGTGCCCCTCCACTACGAATTTCAACTTTTGGTGGAGTGTAGAGGGCACAACTCCCACTGAGTGGATCCACGGGCGCCCCAACAGACAGCTGTAAGGGGGGTTCATATCCATTATTTGGAAGGTGACTTGACAGGTGTGAGGGCCTATTTGTACTGGGAGATCGATCTCTCCCCTAACCTCTCGGCGAGTGCCGTCGAAGGCACGAACCACCATTGAACTCGGCTTTAAGTGGGAAGCATTGAATGGTAATTTCTCCAAAGTGCTCTTAGGCATCACGTTTAAACTGGAACCATTATCGATGAGCACCTTGGCTATGATATGGTCCATACACTTGACTGATACGTGTAAAGCCTTATTATGCCCTCTCCCCTCGGCAGGGATTTCTTCTTCGGCGAAGGCAAGATAGTTATTGGCAGTGATATTGTTGACCAGCCCTCCGAAGCCTTCTACCGAGATATCTTGGGCCCCATGGGCCTCGTTCAGAACTTTTACTAGCAGAGCCCGATGAGGCTCAGAGCTCATAAGTAACTCCAATAGCGAGACCCTGGCCGGGGTTTTGTTGAGCTGTTCGATAACCTTGAATTCGCTCTGCTGAATTATCCGGAGGAACTCGCTGGCTTCCTCTAGCGACACCTCCTTTTTACCATCCTTTTTCTCCGGGAGGCCCTTTGCCGGAATATCTTTATTCGAAGCGTGGGGTGCTTCGCCATCTTGTTCCTCCACCACTTTTCCTTTTCCCTTGACGTCCGCGGGTTGGACTGGTAGGTCTGGAGGCGCGAACACACGACCACTACGGGTCACACCACTCAGTCCCGTGATATTTGTTACTTTAGCTGACAACGAGCTGACGTCGGTGGCTTCTTCTTCCTTCTCCCTCGGAGGTGTATATCTCCATGGTACTGCGTGGCTACTTTGGTATGGGAAAGGAACAGGTTTGGCTACTAAGGGGTGTTCGGGCTTTTGCGAAGCTGCGCTTTTGGTGAAGTATATCACCAAGGGTTTGGGCTTCGCAACACTGCTCCCATCCGTGGACTGCATGCATATATGCTGCTCTTCTTTTCCTTCACTGCCGACTTCTAGTCGACCTTGATCTATCATCCGCTGTAACAACTCCTCTACTCCCAAACACGTCTCCATGTCATGCAGCTCGCCGGAATGTAGCAAACAGGAATCCTCCTTACACCCACTATGGGGAATCACACCTCCTTTTTGTAGGGCCTCAAAGATAAACCTCCTAGGGGTTGCCACATCCCTTAAAGGTTTAGACCTGTGTGGCCTATCGGACTCAACGGCATTAACCGCTCCCCCTCCATGATTGGCGAGCGGGTTGGTTCTCACATTGGGCCGATCCTCTTGGAAAGTCAGCCATCCAGCATCCATTAAATGTTGGACCTTGTATTTAAGGGCCAAGCATTTTTCAACGGAATGCCCCGGGACACCCCCATGGTGCTTGCAGGTTGCGTTAGGGTCATACCACTTTGGGAAAGGGGGTTCGAGGACCCTTCCGGGAGTTACCACGGCCAAATGATTGGCGATGAGGGATGGCAAAAGATCTTCGTACGTCATTGGGAGTGGGGTGAATTCTTGAAATGGCCTCGGAGGGAAGTTCCTTGTCGTGGTGGAATTACCGGCCGGGCGAGTCGTGTTCGGAGTTGGAACTTGGGGAGCTTCCCTCTAGGTGGGTGCCTTAGGCTGCGCGGGTGTTGAACTAGAGGCGTTCCCGGTATAAGCCGAGAAGCTCGGGTGATGTTGCGCGTACTGATGGGTACCATGAGGCGTTTGCTGGGGTTTGACCCACACGGGTGTTGAAGAGACGGCATAGGCATCTCCTTCCTTCCTTTTTGCCCCTGTTGCCCCGATTCTTTTGGCATTCGCATTTGTGGAGGAAACGTAATCAAACTTTCCTCTTTTCAATCCTACCTCGATTCTTTCCCCGGCAAATACTAGATCCACAAAGCTGGACGGCATGTAACCTACTAGCTTCTCATAGTAGAACACTGGCAGAGTGTTTACCATCATGGTGATCATCTCTCTCTCAACCATGGGAGGAGCTACTTGTGCCGCCAAATCCCTCCACCGCTGCGCATATTCTTTAAAGGTTTCACCCTCTTTCTTGAACATATTCTGCAGTTGAGTGTGGTCGGGAGCCATATCAGAATTGTACTGATATTGCCTTAGGAAGGCAGTAATCAGATCCTTCCAAGTACGGATACGGGAAGCTTCCAAATTAGTGTACCACACTACCGCGGCTCCGGCCAAGCTATCTTGAAAGAAGTGTATTAATAGCTTCTCATCCTTAGAGTGGGCGCCCATCTTATGGCAGTACATCTTGAGATGGTTTTTGGGACAAGTCGTCCCTTTATACTTGTCGAAGTCCGACACTTTGAACTTCGGGGGAATAACAACATCGGGTACTAAGCAAAGATCTGTCATGTCTGCGAACGGATAGTCCCCAAATCCTTCCACGGCCCTCAATCTTTCCTCAAGGAGATCGAGCTCCCTCCTTTCTTCAGTTGCTGGGGGCAGTCCTTCCGTGGACAAAACTATTGGTGGTGCCGCGATGTTGGGTTGAGGCAATCCATAAGGGTAAGCCGCTCGGTTGTATCCCAGGTGAGGGCTGCCATCGTGCCCCAGTGTGACCAGACTCTGTTCTTCTTGGAGGGCCCCATTTCTTGGTCCTCATGGGCGACCATCCTTTCTAATTCTGGGGAAAGTCCCACATCCTCGTTTCCTTCATCTTCCGTTTGATTCATTTCTTGCTCGAAGTCGATAGGCGGGTCCCAGGTATTAGTACCTTCGGGGGACTCGTCATCGGGATCTGCCGTTTCAGAAAAAGAAGTAAACATGCAAATGAATGAGAATGGGTAGAGACGTAGAACAGATGAAGAAAGATCCTTGTATTATAAAAATCAACAACAAAAGACACAAAGCCTCTAACAAAAGGAAAAACTCTAAAGCCTAGGCCCAACTATAGAGCTTTAAAACCGTAAAGGTTTACATTATGCTCGTTGCGTAAATGCCGGGGCGTTCCTCCACTTGCCAATTTCCCAGCTGGAAATCAGGAGGGCATGTCGTACCAAATCTAATGTACTCGGAACATCATTTTCGTTATATCGCGACCACTTGACCTTTGTCTCCCAGACCCGCGCTAATAAGCTTCTACTTATGTGGAGGGCGGGCTTCCTTCACTTTCTTGTCTCCAACGCGAGCTTTGACCACACTGTTCTTCCTTCCCGCGATGCTTCTTTTCATGTCCGCCTGAGTGGCTTATAGCCTAAACCATACTTCCCACGATTTCCTTGGGCATTTATCAGGCTAGTTATGCCGCCGTTTGTCTTTGCCTAAAACCCATTCCGGGTTCATAACCGTTCCCCAACATAACTCGGGCCATCATTACTGCTGCATCGGACAGACAAGGCTGGCCCAGAGAAGGAGTCCACGGAGGAAATGCTGACCACCTCAAAAGACTGGAAAGCGGTTTTCTAACGATTCTTCTGCGGCTTCCACATAAGCATAGAGGATGGGCAGCTTACAAGATGTTTTCTCGCCTGACACGATGACCAAGTCCCCTCCACTACGAATTTCAACTTTGGTGGAGTGTAGAGGGCACAACTCCCACTGAGTGGATCCACGGGCGCCCCAAACAGACAGCTGTAAGGGGGTTCATATCCATTATTTGGAAGGTGACTTGACAAGGTTGAGACTTGGTAAAATAATCTATCGCTACGAGGATGAAGCGATGACCATTCGAGGCCTTGGGCTCAATGGCCCCGATGACATCTATTCCCCACATGGAGAAAGGCCAAGGGGCGGACATGACATTCAGAGGATGTGGTGGAGCATTGACATTATCTGCGAATGCTTGACATTTGTGGCATTTCCTCACATGGACATAACAATCACTTTCCATGGTAAGCCAGTAATAACCTGCTCTTAGGATCTTCCTGGCCATAGCATGCCCGTTGGCGTGCGTTCCAAACGAGCCCTCATGGACTTCCTCGATCATGTGATTTGCCTCCCTGGCATCCACACATCGCAGGAGTGTCATGTCGTGATTTCTCTTATACAGTATGCTTCCGCTCATGAAGAAACCGGCTGCCAACCTTCTCAATGTCCTCTATCATTGTCGGCAATCTCTGGCGGGTATTCTTTGCTTACGACATATCGCTTGATGTCGAAAATACCAAGGCTTTCCGTTCCCGTTCCTCTTCTACTTGGCAACAATGCGCGGGTTTGCCACGACACCAAAATTCAATGTAGGGTAGATCCCCGTGCGGTGTTAGCTGGAACATAGACGCCAACGTAGCAAGTGCATCCGCCATTTGATTTTCCTCGCGGGGAACATGATGGAAGGAGATCTCATCGAAGGTCTTAGCCAATTCCTTGATATAGGCTTTGTAGGGTATCAGCTTGGGATCTCTAGTTTCCCATTCCCCTCTCAGCTGATGGATTACCAACGCTGAGTCGCCGTACACCTTGAGTAGTTTGACATTGGAGTCAATTTGCTGCTTGGACGGCTAGGGCACATGCTTCATATTCGGCCATGTTGTTGGTGCAGTCGAATCCTAGCCTGGCTGTGAAAGGTACACATTGATTGTCCGGAGAGACCAACACTGCCCCAACGCCATGACCTAGAATGTTTGACGCTTCGTCAAACCCATACGGTCCATTTGTCCCGTTCTTCGTCCAATTTTTTCCTCAACAAGGCCATGATGTCCTCATCCGGGAATTCAGGATGCATGGGCTGGTAGTCGTTAAGAGGCTGTTGAGCCAAATAATCTGCTAAGGCGCTTCCTTTTATCGCCTTTTGGGTGACGTAGACTATATCAAACTCGGATAGCAGGACTTGCCACCGGGCGATTCGTCCCGTGAGAGCTGGCTTTTCAAAGATGTACTTAACCGGGTCCATTTTGGATATCAACCAGGTAGTATGGCTCAGCATGTACTGCCTTAGGCGATGGGATGCCCATACTAAAGCACAACACGTTCTTTCGAGCAAGGAGTAATTCATCTCACAGGTCGTGAACTTCTTACTTAGGTAGTAAACAGCGCGCTCTTTCTTCCCGGATTCGTCATGTTGCCCCAGCATACACCCCATTGACTCGTCCAAGATTGTCATGTACAAAATGAGAGGCCTTCCAGGTACTGGTGGCATAAGCACGGGAGGATTCATAAGGCACTTTTTGATCCTTCCAAAAGCTTCTTGGCAATCCTCATTCCAGCGATCAGTTTGGTTTTTGCGTAAGAGTTTGAACAACGGCTCACAAATGGCGGTGAGCTGCGATATGAATCTGGCAATATAATTCAAGCGTCCCAAGAAACCTCGGACTTGCCTCTCTGTACGGGGTTCTGGCATCTCAAGGATAGCCTTCACTTTTTCGGGGTCTACCTCTATCCCTTTCTGACTCACAATGAAACCAAGCAATTTCCCTGATTTGACCCCAAAGGTACACTTAGCGGGGTTCAACCTTAATTGATATTTCTTAAGCCTTTCGAACAACTTCCGCAGGTTGACAAGGTGTTCTTCCTCGGATTTAGATTTAGCAATTATGTCGTCCACGTAGACCTCGATCTCTTGATGCATCATATCATGGAACAAAGCTACCATGGCCCGTTGATAAGTTGCCCCGGCATTCTTGAGTCCAAAGGACATCACCTTGTAACAGAACGTCCCCCACAGGGTGACGAAAGTAGTCTTTTCCATATCCTCGGGCGCCATCTTTATCTGATTGTAACCAGAGAAACCGTCCATGAAGGAAAATAAAGCGAAATTGACCGTGTTATCTACGAGGATATCGATGTGTGGTAAAGGAAAATTGTCCTTGGGACTGGCCCGATTCAGGTCTCGATAATCCACACACATTCGTACTTTCCCATCTTTCTTAGGAACCGGTACGATGTTGGCAACCCATTCTGGATACCGAGCGACGGCCAGAAATCCAGCGTCAAATTGCTTCTTCACTTCTTCTTTTATCTTCAAGGATGTTTCGGGCTTCATCCTTCTCAGTTTCTGTTTTACCGGGGAACACTCGGGATTTATAGGTAATCGGTGCTGTACAATGTCAGAACTCAAACCGGGCATATCTTGGTATGACCAAGCAAAGATGTCTTGGTAGTCTTTTAGCAGGATTATTAATTCTTCACGGATAGGTGCGGTAATACCTGTACCTATCTTTACTTCCCTTTTTCCACTGCCAATTCCTAAGTCTACCAGCTCTGTTTCTTCTTGAGGAGGCCCCATTTCTTGGTCCTCATGGGCGACCATCCTTTCTAATTCTGGGGGAAGTCCCACATCCTCGTTTCCTTCATCTTCCGTTTGATTCATTTCTTGCTCGAAGTCGATAGGCGGGTCCCAGGTATTAGTACCTTCGGGGGACTCGTCATCGGATCTGCCGTTTCAGAAAAAGAAGTAAACATGCAAATGAATGAGAATGGGTAGAGACGTAGGAACAGATGAAGAAAGATCCTTGTATTATAAAATCAACAACAAAAGACACAAAGCCTTAACAAAAGGAAAAACTCTAAAGCCTAGGCCCAACTATAGAGCTTTTAAAACCGTAAAGGTTTACATTATGCTCGTTGCGTAAATGCCGGGGCGTTCCTCCACTTGCCAATTTCCCAGCTGGAAATCAGGAGGGCATGGTCGTACCAAATCTAATGTACTCGGAACATCATCTTCGTATATCGCGACCACTTGACCTTTGTCTCCCAGACCCGCGCTTATAAAGCTTCTACTTATGTGGCAGGGCGGGCTTCCTTCACTTTCTTGTCTCCAACGCGAGCTTTGACCACTGTTCTTCCTTCCCGCGATGCTTCTTTTCATGTCCGCCTGAGTGGGCTTATAGCCTAAACCATACTTCCCACGATTTCCTTGGGCATTTATCAGGCTAGTTATGCCGCCGTTGTCTTTGCCTAAACCCATTCCGGGTTCATAACCGTTCCCCAACATAACTCGGGCCATCATTACTGCTGCATCGGACAGACAAGGCTGCCCAGAGAAGGAGTCCACGGAGGAAATGCTGACCACCTCAAAAGACTGGAAAGCGGTTTCTAACGATTCTTCTGCGGCTTCCACATAAGGCATAGAGGATGGGCAGCTTACCAAGATGTTTTCCTCGCCTGACACGATGACCAAGTGCCCCTCCACTACGAATTTCAACTTTTGGTGGAGTGTAGAGGGCACAACTCCCACTGAGTGGATCCACGGGCGCCCCAACAGACAGCTGTAAGGGGGGTTCATATCCATTATTTGGAAGGTGACTTGACAGGTGTGAGGGCCTATTTGTACTGGGAGATCGATCTCTCCCCTAACCTCTCGGCGAGTGCCGTCGAAGGCACGAACCACCATTGAACTCGGCTTTAAGTGGGAAGCATTGAATGGTAATTTCTCCAAAGTGCTCTTAGGCATCACGTTTAAACTGGAACCATTATCGATGAGCACCTTGGCTATGATATGGTCCATACACTTGACTGATACGTGTAAAGCCTTATTATGCCCTCTCCCCTCGGCAGGGATTTCTTCTTCGGCGAAGGCAAGATAGTTATTGGCAGTGATATTGTTGACCAGCCCTCCGAAGCCTTCTACCGAGATATCTTGGGCCCCATGGGCCTCGTTCAGAACTTTTACTAGCAGAGCCCGATGAGGCTCAGAGCTCATAAGTAACTCCAATAGCGAGACCCTGGCCGGGGTTTTGTTGAGCTGTTCGATAACCTTGAATTCGCTCTGCTGAATTATCCGGAGGAACTCGCTGGCTTCCTCTAGCGACACCTCCTTTTTACCATCCTTTTTCTCCGGGAGGCCCTTTGCCGGAATATCTTTATTCGAAGCGTGGGGTGCTTCGCCATCTTGTTCCTCCACCACTTTTCCTTTTCCCTTGACGTCCGCGGGTTGGACTGGTAGGTCTGGAGGCGCGAACACACGACCACTACGGGTCACACCACTCAGTCCCGTGATATTTGTTACTTTAGCTGACAACGAGCTGACGTCGGTGGCTTCTTCTTCCTTCTCCCTCGGAGGTGTATATCTCCATGGTACTGCGTGGCTACTTTGGTATGGGAAAGGAACAGGTTTGGCTACTAAGGGGTGTTCGGGCTTTTGCGAAGCTGCGCTTTTGGTGAAGTATATCACCAAGGGTTTGGGCTTCGCAACACTGCTCCCATCCGTGGACTGCATGCATATATGCTGCTCTTCTTTTCCTTCACTGCCGACTTCTAGTCGACCTTGATCTATCATCCGCTGTAACAACTCCTCTACTCCCAAACACGTCTCCATGTCATGCAGCTCGCCGGAATGTAGCAAACAGGAATCCTCCTTACACCCACTATGGGGAATCACACCTCCTTTTTGTAGGGCCTCAAAGATAAACCTCCTAGGGGTTGCCACATCCCTTAAAGGTTTAGACCTGTGTGGCCTATCGGACTCAACGGCATTAACCGCTCCCCCTCCATGATTGGCGAGCGGGTTGGTTCTCACATTGGGCCGATCCTCTTGGAAAGTCAGCCATCCAGCATCCATTAAATGTTGGACCTTGTATTTAAGGGCCAAGCATTTTTCAACGGAATGCCCCGGGACACCCCCATGGTGCTTGCAGGTTGCGTTAGGGTCATACCACTTTGGGAAAGGGGGTTCGAGGACCCTTCCGGGAGTTACCACGGCCAAATGATTGGCGATGAGGGATGGCAAAAGATCTTCGTACGTCATTGGGAGTGGGGTGAATTCTTGAAATGGCCTCGGAGGGAAGTTCCTTGTCGTGGTGGAATTACCGGCCGGGCGAGTCGTGTTCGGAGTTGGAACTTGGGGAGCTTCCCTCTAGGTGGGTGCCTTAGGCTGCGCGGGTGTTGAACTAGAGGCGTTCCCGGTATAAGCCGAGAAGCTCGGGTGATGTTGCGCGTACTGATGGGTACCATGAGGCGTTTGCTGGGGTTTGACCCACACGGGTGTTGAAGAGACGGCATAGGCATCTCCTTCCTTCCTTTTTGCCCCTGTTGCCCCGATTCTTTTGGCATTCGCATTTGTGGAGGAAACGTAATCAAACTTTCCTCTTTTCAATCCTACCTCGATTCTTTCCCCGGCAAATACTAGATCCACAAAGCTGGACGGCATGTAACCTACTAGCTTCTCATAGTAGAACACTGGCAGAGTGTTTACCATCATGGTGATCATCTCTCTCTCAACCATGGGAGGAGCTACTTGTGCCGCCAAATCCCTCCACCGCTGCGCATATTCTTTAAAGGTTTCACCCTCTTTCTTGAACATATTCTGCAGTTGAGTGTGGTCGGGAGCCATATCAGAATTGTACTGATATTGCCTTAGGAAGGCAGTAATCAGATCCTTCCAAGTACGGATACGGGAAGCTTCCAAATTAGTGTACCACACTACCGCGGCTCCGGCCAAGCTATCTTGAAAGAAGTGTATTAATAGCTTCTCATCCTTAGAGTGGGCGCCCATCTTATGGCAGTACATCTTGAGATGGTTTTTGGGACAAGTCGTCCCTTTATACTTGTCGAAGTCCGACACTTTGAACTTCGGGGGAATAACAACATCGGGTACTAAGCAAAGATCTGTCATGTCTGCGAACGGATAGTCCCCAAATCCTTCCACGGCCCTCAATCTTTCCTCAAGGAGATCGAGCTCCCTCCTTTCTTCAGTTGCTGGGGGCAGTCCTTCCGTGGACAAAACTATTGGTGGTGCCGCGATGTTGGGTTGAGGCAATCCATAAGGGTAAGCCGCTCGGTTGTATCCCAGGTGAGGGCTGCCATCGTGCCCCAGTGTGTCCCTTCCCCGTCCTACTATGTTTGAAGGAGGATGGTGCGCAGTTGCCAAGAGAGTCGGGTCTGCTTCGGCAGCCGTCCTACTAGCAACAATAAGTTTTCAAAGAGAAAAGCTCTAGATGAGGGTTCACTGTAATCAAGCAAGTCGGAGTCCTAGCATGATCACAGATTCACCTCCACTCCTTATGTTCCCACGAACCTGGGTATAGGGCCCTTTTTCACTCACAGTGTGTGCAAATAGTGTTGGTGTTTGTGTGCATCAAATGAATAAATATTTACCTCATGCATATATTTTAAAACGCACTAAAAGCAATAAAGAGCTTATACACACAAGAACATAATGAAGGGAAACTAACAAAGGGATAAGTCATGGTAAAACATTGCACAAAATTAAATGGCCTAACTCTCTAAAAACAGTCCCCAGTGGAGTCGCCAACTGTCGCAACCTACCCTTCGGCGGGAGGGCGACGCGTGACTCGCGGGATGCGTGTTCCACGAAAGGAATACGCGTGGAGTCGCCACCAACGTTTATTTGAGGAAAACGTCGGAAAAACCGGAAAAGACGCGATCTACGAACTTTTAAGTGAAAGGTTCGGGAGTTGTATTTACGCACGGGGAAGGTATTAGCACCCCACACGTCCGTCCCAAGGGACGGCAGCCTTTAATCGAATGTGCAAACATGACTTTGATTTTTATGTTCCCTTTTATGTCCTTATATCCTTTATACCCTTTTTATATTTTTTTCCTTTTTTGTGGTCGACAAGGGTGTTTCCCTTTGCTCCTACGTATTCCTCAATTTGCGATGAGGAAATCAGACCTACGTAGTTCTTTCTCATCAAGTGATTCTTTTTTACTTTAAGAGGTGATCATTTTAAGGCGTTGGACCTTAAAAATGATCCATTTTACTTAGTGAGAAATTGAAATGACAAACTTCAAAAGCCTATTTTTATGGACGAGCTTGACTAAGCGAGTTGATTTTAGCCTTAGTTTCACTTTAGTTATTAATCAATTCGATTAAGAATGAGAAATCCCAAAGAGAAAACGTCCGATTGATTTTCCGCTTTATTTTGCTAAAAGATGTTTTTTGATTATTATATTATTTTTTTACCTCTTTTTTTTTTTTTATTTCCAACGTGGTTACGGCACGACCGAACGGTCGGAATTTATTTTAACCGAAGTTAACGGATAATACAATTCAAACGTTCGGTGGAAATTTATTTTATTTTTAAGTTAAGCGAGAAATGACTTAAGTAAAATGGCTTAAGCACGTCAAGAGGGGGTATAAAAAGTAAACAAAACGAGAATAAAAATGCACGAAACACAATGTGGACCACTACGGGTACATAGAATGAATCGAAAAGCTTGGTTCGAGGTACTTACCCGCTGAAGATCGAAGAACGATGAAGAACGAATGAAGAACGTCGAAGAACGGTTGAAACCTTTGCGAAATTCTTCACGGAAAACGTTACGGAAACGTTTCGGAAGCGCCTCGGCTTAGATTTTCTTCACGGAAACAATTTTTCCAAGCAAATTCGAAAGAGAGAGAAGTGCCTAAGGGGCTGAACCCTTTTCTTCTTCACTTCCTCCCCTATTTATAGCAAAATAGGGGAGGTGGTTGCCGCCCAGCTCGCCCAGGCGAGCCAGGTTGCTTCCTCCAGAAGCAACAGCCTTCTGGAGGAATATTCTGGAGGGCCCAAGGGGGCCTGGGTGCTATTTGCACCCCCATTTTTACTAAGTACACCTCCCTCTGCTTTTTTTTTGTGATTCTTTTTTCGTAAAGTTACGGAAACTTACGAATTTCGTAACGATACTTGTTTTCTTTCCGTAATGTTACGGAACCTTGCGGATTACATAATCATCCCTTTTTTGACTTACGGAATGTTACGGAATCTCACTTAATTATGCAACGATGCTTCCATTTGATTTCCGGTGTGTCACGGAAACTTACGGATTGTGCATCAATATTTTTTTGGTTTTCCGACATGTCCCGGAATTTCACAAATTGCCTAATGATGGGTGCCAAACACCTTACAAGGACCAAACAAAGGTCGCATGTCATCAAGCAAAGGTCCCCGGACGAAATTTGGGTATGACAACAATATAAGAAGTAAATTAGTTTAGGTTATACATTCTGCTTCCAAGTTTATTCTCACAAGTTGACCGCAATGGCTTTAAAAAAAAAAAATAGAGAAAAGGGTTTATATGAGGGATATATATTTCTTATATACACAACTTATAGTAAGAATAATGTGTAAAAATGGATGATAAGTGGGAATTCTAAATACTTGAAGAGAGAGAGAGAGAGATAGATTGCTTTCATGAAAATGTCCCAATAACAATTTAATTTGTCATCTATCTATATACACATAATAAAGACAAATCATACCAATAAATAAATAAATTTGAACAACCTACCTAATACACAATTAACATGAAATTTTACGAACGTGTGAACTTGCAATTCAACATGGGTAGTTTAACTTACAAAAAGTTATTTAATGATTTTTTTAGTACGTAATCCTTAAACCTAATTTTCCTAAAGGTGTATATTAAAAAAGTTATTATATATCCTTTATCACAATGGAATTACATAGCCCAAAAATAAAAGCTCTTCTTTCAGGTGTAAAATGAAGAAATTGATTATTTTTTCAAGGCAAAACTGAATATTATTGAAAACACCAACCGTAGCACTAGGAGTACCAACATTGGAGAATATAAAGATACACCACAACGTGCTAGCTGTTATCCACACCTCCTATTGGAGGATCCACGTAGGGTATAAATGCACCCCTTATATTTGCCACATATTCCTGAATTTTTCTGTCATTTGGAGTAATTGTCTGATATTTTTTTGGTATGCTTTTGAGTCCTGTTTCTGTTTATTTTAATTAAATTTGAATAAAAATTTGGTTTAATTAGGATTTTTCTAGGTTATACCTTTTTGGCTTAATTTTTGGTTTGTTTTATTATGTTTTGTAGGAACTTTGTTGAAGTTATGTTTGGCCTAAGCAATGGAGATATCCCTAGAATGATTGATTAAATGTGCCAAGGATTTTTTGGGTTGAAGTCTAGAGTTTTGGAGGTCTTGCGGAGGTAAAATAATTTTTTTGATAATTTTGAAAACTTTGCACACATGTGCAAGAGCCGGCACAACCATGCAAAGTTCAAATATGTTGATATGAAGTTGTGAAAATTGCACACCTGTGCAAAAATCCTGTATAAGACTTTGCACAAATGTGCATCGGACCTGTGAGAATAGACACTTTTTCAATTTTGTTTTCTCTTTGGCTTGAACCCTTATGGACCCATAGCTTTAAATAAAGATTTTTGCTTTAGTTAGGATTTCGAGGCTTGAATGTGGAAAAGAGAGAGATCTCAGATATTGTGCAATGTCTTTGGATGTATGAGTGTTTACGGGTACGGGTAATCCGCGAATCTGAACTGACTCAATTAGTATGATTTAGATTTTTTTAGAGTTTAGGTCAAACCTAACCTAACTCCTTCAAACCTGATCAATGTACGAGTCATTTAACGAGTTTTATTTTTTTAATCCAGCACAACCCAAAACATATAATTAAATTTATTATTATATATAAATTAATTATTAAATACAAAACACATTGATTTTTTTTATTAACATAGTTTATTAAATTAATAAATTAAACCACCCATGATTTTTTTTTCTTTTTTAAGTTATTTTTATCCCTGTCTTGATTTTGTTTATCTTTTCTCATGCTAATACAATATTTTATTTCTATCTAAAATAAAAATATTGTATTAGCATTGAAACCATTAATTCTATTAGTCAAATATTATCACAATTTGATTTCTTTTTTTGAGTGCATTTAGTCATCACATACTTATAAAGCTTTAGGCAAAAATAAATTATTGCTCTAAATTTTTTTACAAAATAAAAAATAATTTTCAAATATTCATATTTGATTAACTCAACCCAACCTAATCCATTTATGTTCGAATTGGTTTGGGTTAGATTTGTTAACAAAATTGTACAAATCCAACCCAACCTAATCCGCAAAATTTTGACCAGGTTGAGCAACAGGTTTGGCCAAACCTGACCCGTGAGTACTCCTATTTGGATGCTTAAGCGTTCATCTTTCATTATTTCTCCATCAAGTGTTTCTTCTCCCATGGTTATGAACAGCTAATTCTTCCTCGTTGGGATTGAATGTAATTAGACTACTCCATGTAATTGCATTTTGTTCTTATTCAATTAAAGATTGTTATTGTTCTTCTTTATGCTTAATGCTTGTTGTTAGCTTGTTCAACCGATTGCATGATTCTTTTATTCAATTGTAATTGGGTGTAGAAGCAAAGCTTCATGGTGAATCAAAGATGATTCAAAGGTGTTTTGATGATAACAAAAGATGATGACAAAGGTGACGACAAAAAGCTCAAAGGTCAATCAAAGAACAACTCAAGTGAATCAAGAACAATTCAAGAGTTCAAGATAAGAATCAAGAAGAATTCAAGACTCCAGAAGAAAGTTTAGAGTCAAGAATCAAGATTCAAGGTTCAAGATCTCAAGAATCAAGATCAAGATTCAAGACTCAAGATTCAAGAATCAAGAGAAGGCTTAATCAAGATAAGTATGAAAAGGTTTTTCTAAAAAATTGAATAGCACATGGTTTTTCTCAAAACATGTTTACCAAAGAGTTTTTACTCTCTGGTAATCGATTACCATATTGTTGTAATCGATTACCAGTAGCAAAATGGATTTGAAAAAGTTTTCAAATTCAATTTACAACGTTCCAATTAATTTCAAAAAGTTGTAATTGATTACAATGTTTTGGTAATCGATTACCAGTGTCTTTGAACGTTGAAATTCAAATTCAAATGTGAAGAGTCACATCCTTTCACATAAAAGCTTTGTGTAATCGATTACACTAATTTGGTAATCAATTACCAGTGACTGTTTCTGAATAAATCAAAAGATGTAACTCTTCAAAAGGTTTTTGACTTTTTCAAATTGGTTTTAAGTTTTTTTAAAAGTTATGACTCTTCTAAATGGTTGTCTTGACCAGACATAAAGAGTCTATAAAAGCAAGGCTTTGTTTTGCATTTCAATACACTTTTTTACACTTATTCAATCAATCCTTTACAAGCCTTGAATCTCTTTGAACTTCTTCTTCTTTGTACCAAAAGCTTTCTGAAGTTTTCTGGTTTTCTAAACCTTGAAAACTTGTGCTATTCATCCTATTCATTCTCTTCTCCCTTTGCCAAAAAGAATTCACCAAGGACTAACCGCCTGAATTCTTTGTGTGTCTCTCTTCTCCCTTTGCCAAAAAGAATTCGCCAAGGACTAACCGCCTGAATTCTTTGTGTGTGTCTCTTCTCCCTTTTCCAAAAGAACAAAGGACTAACCGCCTGAATTCTTTTGTGTCTCCCTTCTCCCTTGTCAAAGAATTCAAAACGACACAGTCTGAGAATTCTTTTGATTCTTCCCATTCCCTAATACAAAAGAGTTCAAAGGACTAACTGCCTGAGAATTCTTTTGTATCCCCATTCACAAAGTATTAAAGGTTTAACAGTCTGAGATCTTTGTCTTAACACATTGGAGGGTACATCCTTTGTGGTACAAGTGGAGGGTACATCTACTTGGGTTTGACTGAGAACAAGAAAGGGTCCATCTCTTATGGATCAGTTCTACTGGAGGGTACATCCACTAGGGTTTCAAAGAGAACAAGGGAGGGTACATCCCTTGTGGATCTTTGCTTGTAAAAGGATTTTTACAAGGTTGAAAGAAATCTCATGGACCGCAGGTCGCTTGGGGACTGGATGTAGGCACGGGTTGTTGTCGAACCAGTATAAAAACTCTTATGTGTTTGTTTCCTTCTTCCCTACTCTTTTACTTTCCGCTGTGCATTTAATTTCCGCTTTTACTTTCTGTTAAGTTTCTCTTCTACTCCTCATTCTCTTAACAATTTAGTAAAAGCCTTAGAAGAATAATTTTTTTTAATTAGTATAGGTTTAGGAATAATTAATTCAACCCCCCCTTCTTAATTATTCTAAGGCCACTCGATCCAACATTGGGAAATTCATCAACAAATTTTCTTACTTTTCTCTTTTACTTTTATGTCATTGTCTTTTTATTTTGGCTACTTAATCATTCAACACTCTTACACTATTACACATGTGACCTTTAGCAAATTTTTTTACCTAACACTTGGTAAAAATGTTGCTAAAAAACTTTTGACAACATTTAAAAAATGTCACCAAATATGAATAAATGTTATTAATATGTTTTTGCAACATTTTATCAAATGTTGTGTATAGTCTATGTTACTAAAATTATAACATTTGATAAAATATTGCAAACATATTAACAACATTTTTTCATATTTAGCAACGTTTTTTAAATGTTGCCAAAATCTTTTAATAATATTTTTATTGAGTGTTAAAAAAATATTGCTAAAGATCATATATACATACATACATACATATATATATATATATATATATATATATATATATATATATATATATATATATATAAGTGGTAATCTATTACATTTATTAATTATTATTCAATTATTGCATAAGTTCATATATATATGGATACATTATTAGAAAATATGCTTTCTACATCGGTTATTTATGACTTTCAACATCGGTTTTTGAAAAACCGATGTTAACGTAAAATTATCAACATCGGTTATATAAATAACCGATGTTGCTAATATGAATTACACCCAGAAAATGTATATTTATGTTGAAAGTTAACATCGGTTTTTACAAAAAACCGATGTTAACGAATGTGTTACTGTTGACAATTAACATCGGTTTTCTGTAAAAAACTGATGTTAACCCACGTTAACATCAGTTTTTATAAAAAACCGATGTTAACAAATGTGTTATTATTGACAGTTAACATCGATTTTTTAAAAAACCAATGTTAACGAATGTGTTACTATTGACAGTTAACATCAGTTTTTTCAAAAAATCGATGTTAACGAATGTGTTATTATTGACATTTAACATCGGTTGTTATAAAAAACCGATGTTAACCAAGTTAACATCGGGTTTTTCAAAAAACCGATGTTAACGAATGTGTTACTATTGACAGTTAACATCGGTTTTTATAAAAAACCGATGTTAACCCACGTTAACATCGGTTTTTTACAGAAAACCAATGTTAACGAATGTGTTGCTATTGACAGTTAACATCGGTTATTTTTATAAAAAAACGATGTTAACCCACGTTAACATCGGTTTTTAACAGAAAACCAATGTTAACGAATGTGTTGCTATTGACAGTTAACATCGGTTATTTTTATAAAAAACCGATGTTGTTTTCAGGAATTTTTTTTAAATAATGTCTCTATTTTTACAAAAAAATCAAAATTTAACCTGTAAATTTAAAATCAGACCACACAGCACACAACATATATCATTTGTATTCAGTTTTCAAATAGATTTTAGCAAAAAACTAGCTATCAACAAAGGTTGTTCAATGTTAAGATGAAACTACAATTGTAAAAAATGTAATGTAAAGTACGCAAACTAATTAATTAAGCTAAAGTTACATAGTTGCCTAACATCCTATGTTTGATTTCTAACTTTTAGATAATACTGTGCCCACTGTATGCGAAGTGCCTTGAATCTCTCTGCTTTCAATGGTCTAACTTCATTAAAATACTGCATGATCAAATAAAAAAATAAATTAATGATGTAATAACAATTATAAAAAAACCAAATTTGTTTGTAATAAACAATTACCGTCTCCCAATTATTCCTGAAAGATCCTAAGATTATCGTGGACATCCAGTGCATCACGTAGTAGCCACATTCAGTGATTCCTTTTTGTCTATTACACTAAATACATAATGAAATTTGGATATTAATTAAACGTTAACTACAATTAGTGTACACACACATAAAATATATATAAGTAGAACTTTTATTTAAATCACGTACCTTAACAACAATCCACCTAGCAGCAGCCTTGGATTTCGGTTGTGGAGTATCATCAAGTCCTTTCAAAGCACTAGTGTTGAATATGAGGAACATTAAAATATTGATGTTGTTGAGTTATGCCAATGAAAATGTATTGAAAACAATACTGACCTGTTAATTATTCCCTTAAGGTAGTTGTCTGGCCTGTTATGTAAAGAACAAAACCAAACATTTGTACCTGTGATGATGAGCAGCACGGTCTAAAATGAAAGCAAGAATCAAAGAAATAACTGAATGAACACCTACATAAGACAATCTTGTGTATGATAAAAAAAAGAGAGTAAGATTAAGTATAACAAGCGCTCAGAAGATACGAGAACAATTTATTCTAAATTATATCAAAAAAATGTCTTACTTCTTTCTCTTTTCGGATATATATATATATATATATATATATATATATATATATATATATATATACACACACACACAACTTCTATTACCTCTCACAAGATCACACGAGAGATGTGGGAGGTGGGGATTCAAACACGACTGCGCTGAGTTTTGTGTGTGTTCTCTAATTGGACAAATCAAATCTCATTACTCTCTGCTTATTTATTAGAAAGAAAAGAGAAGGCATATATCTGTGGAAAATTTTTACTCCTCCCATGCCTTTGTTTGTTTGTCTTAATTTATATATGGTTATTTTCAAATAAAAAAATCTTTAAAATTAATTAGCCTGCTTCCGGACGTTATTAGCCCAAAATTATTAGATAAATTTATTTCAACACGAGTTTGAGTCCAATATGTTTATTGGATGAATTAAATAAGCAGAGGTCAACTAATCCTAAACTTAAATACTGCTGCACTAATCCAATAAACTAATTAATTGTTTCCAATTAGCTCTAGAAAAGTGATTACAATTCGATATATACCTGGTAGTACGTTTCGATAATTTTCAGTGGCCCTTCAACTGAATTAGGGAGTACGTGCCCTCAAGTTGAATGTTAGAGAGTTGTTGATGTCTCTTAAGCAATCTTCAAGTTGAAAGTGAAGCAGAGCGACTGTCTACTAAGCAAATTAATTATTAATCATCAATGATATGGATAAACAAATTAAAAATAAGACAAATGTTAATCACTAACATTTTTTATTAAGAAATTAAATGGAATTTTTTTAAAATATATAAAATTATATTATTCATGATTTTTTTTTACATTCTCATATAATTTTTACAATAAATATTTTCTTCTCATTAATTAATGATGTAAAAATAGTTGTTAGCATAGAACAAGAAATAATTACTTATTTTGAACTGTAACTCACGACAATCAGAAACTCCAACCTAATAATAATGAGAAACGGGAGTTGTATTCCAAGTCTTTATTTTCTGCGTTACGTTTCCTGAACATGTTGAATACTAATAGTTAGCCAATTGGTGTAATAGCTATTATTGGATTATGTATGAAAAATAATCATTTTGAATAAAAACACATATGAACTGATTTTGGAGAGTTTGTTTGAATTGATTCGAGATCTTCTAGTATTTCATAATTCATTGATAATTATAAGAATACTATTTTTATTATTTTAAAAATTTGTGTATGAAATAATGTAAATAATTATATTACTTTTCTTATTTTTATATCAAAATTTGAAATATATATATATATATATATAAGTAAGATAACATATTTATAGTTGTTGATACATAAAATTTCTTTTTAATAAATTAATATTTAATTTTTTGAAATGGTCAATTAAAGTAATAAATTAAATATTAAATAGAAAAAAAGATTTTCTTTCTAACCAATTAATATTTATTTTTTCACAAAGGTCAATTAATATTTAATTAATTCGACATTAACTTTTAGAAGGCGTTAGTATAAAAAAAAGCTTTTAAGAAACCGAAATTAAATGTGAATACATATGGAGAAACCGAAAAGATTTTCTCTCAATCTTTCTCTAATTTCCACCAACAACCCAACATACGGTATATGTTCATACTTTTCCTTTGCTAAATGAATAAAGTTAGTATTAAGGAATTAAAACAACAATGGCTTCATACCACATTCATCAGAAATGAGCATATAAATTCAACAATGTTTATTCGTCTTTGAAATCGTGAATAGAAGTCTCATTTTTCTAATTCCTCTTCTAGAACCATCTTTAAAATTTTGAGTATATTTTTTTTTTACTAATCTCTTTTTAAATTAATCCTTGAAAATATGAACATACTTCTCATTCTAATAGCTCTATCCCGAACACTCGCGTAAACTCCAACAACAACATCTTAACACTCACATTCCATGGAAGAGAATCAAAGTTTACAAGAAAACTAAAACATCCAAAAAAAGCCCTTTTACAGTTTCGAATAATGTATGACTGATTTTGAAGTTGCTAAACTAAATCCTCACAAGTAGCTAGTGTGTTCAACTATTTTTTATACTCTATTTGAATTTTAAAAAATTATTATATTTTTTATATTTGAGTAAATATAAAAAACTGGTAAAACAGTGATTAGTAATTTCCTACTAGTATCATTCTTTAAGCTGGGTTTGTTTTTAAGAAGAAAAAAAATAATACTGCAGAGAAATTTTATATTTTTTATACTTTATTTGAATTTTAAAAAATTATTATATTTTTTATATTTCAGTAAATATAAAAATCTGGTAAAACAGTGATTAAAAAATCGGTTTGAGAATTTCCTACTAGTAGTTGGTTAAATTCTTGTAAAGTCATTAGTAATTTTTTTATCTGAAAAAATTACTTTATTCCAAGAGTCTATCTTTATTTATTTTTTAATGATAAATTAAAAATTCTAAGGGGAAGGAATGATATTTCTGTTTCCAAATCCACCTCAATGTCTAGACCAAATTCTTTAATGAGCAATCACTTTATCCTTTTAAATTTTATAGTTTTTAATTTTTTATTACCATTTTTAGAAAAACTTATATAATTTTTTATTTGATATCAGTTTTGTAAAAAAAGTCACATACGTTAACTAAAAGATCCCACAAATCACTATTTTCTTTAAAGTAGAAAATCCTTTCTCAATTTACCTTTTAAGCTTCATTTTATGTTAGGCTGACATTGAATTGGTGCTCATAGAATATTAATTAAAAAATTTAAAAAAAATTATTATATAAATCACAAGAGATTATAAATACTTATCAGTATAATTTTTATTTAATTTTATTGAATACTACTACCAGTATAATTTTTATTTAATTTTATTATAAATACTTATCAATCAGTTGTTTTTAAGTGTATTTTCGGTTTAGCATCTCCTAATGTGAAATCCACGATTGCAGTGAAACTGTTAACTGATTTTATTTTTTTTTAATTTTTAACCAATTGACGTGGTATTTTATGTTCTTTAACATTTTTTTCTAAAATATGTATCTTTTTAACGGCATGTATTTAATATTATGCAAGAATCATATCTTAAATTAATTTTTAGAATTTTTTTATAAATAACAATGATTTTATATTTATTCTGAAATATGTCCATTGAAATAAATTATTTTATCGGTCAAAGAGATCTGACTAAACAATTATTTTTTTTTGTCTTTTCTTGGTTGAATAGTTATTATATATTTTTATGTTTAATTTTTACGAATAAAAAAAATTAATCAATCCGACCCTACACTTACTTGGATAGTAGTCACATACTACATTTGGACATTTGCAGTAGATCGATCTTTGACAAAAAAAAAGTTACGCAAGATTTTAATTTCTATAAAGAAACCATGTAATTTTTTTATATCATTCATTAGTTAAAATTTATTATTACTACAATTTTTAGGATAACTAACATGAAAAAAAAAATTGTACATAATAATTTATTATTAAATATTAGTGTAAAAAATTAAATTATTAACATACACTATTTACTCTTTTTTTTAGTAGCATCCACTATTTACTCTTAACACAATGGATTTGGTAATAACCAAAATATTAAATTTCACCTCCATTTGTATGTTGGTCATTTAAGTCTGATCAAATGACAAAAAATATTAAATTTCACCTCCATTTGCTTAATCAAATGACAAAAAATATGGCGAAGTCTGATCAAATTTTGTTGATTAAATAATAATAAAATTAAATTTACGAAATTCATTTTAAAAATTTAGTTTAATTTTTAAATGTTTACCTTTTGAATTTATAATTGTTTCTTAATTATTATATTTTTTTAATTAAAATATAATTAATAACGCAATATATGATTTTTTTAAAATATATAAAAATTAAAAAAAAGTTTATATTAACATCGGTTTTTTGGAAAACTGATGTTAACATCATTAGTTAACATCGGTTTTTGAAAAACCGATGTTAACTAATGATGTTAACATCGGTTTTCCAAAAAACCGATTTTAACGTGTATGCATTAACATCGGTTTTTTGGAAAACCGATGTTAACATATTACACGTTAACATCGGTTTTTGAAAAACCGATGTTAACGTGTATGCATTAACATCGGTTTTTTGGAAAACCGATGTTAACATCATTTAACGTATAATATGTTAACATCGGTTTTCCAAAAAACCGATGTTAACATCATTAGTTAACATCGGTTTTTTGGAAAACCGATGTTAAGAATGATACTTTATTTACAAATATGCCACCGTGTTTAACTTAACATCGGTTTTGTACAAAACCGATGTTAATAAGCCGATGTTAAAACTACTTTTTGTAATAGTGATAAGATACTTTACTTATCATTGTGTTACTTGAACTATTTGTTATTCTTACCAAAATCTCAACACCATGCACCCTCGAGTTTTAGAAAAATACTTGTATAATTTTCAAAACCTTCCCAAAAATAATCAAAGCAAAACAAAAGAGATTGCTTTTAATGTTGTATTAATGTATACAAACTTATACTTTGGTACCTTGATATATTATTAGATCATTAATATTAGTCAAGTGATACTTATATTATTATATATAAAAAGTTCATTTTTACATTATGGTTAAAAAATTGAATAAGTTGATGATAAGGCAGCTTGCTGGTGCATGTTTATAAGTACCACCTAGTGGAGAAAAAAATGGAGTAGTTACACATGACCTTGTGGAATCAATTAATTTATGTTACATGTATATTCTATCAACAGTTGATTTTCTAATTATCATTTAATGTTATCATTAAGTACATTTTACACTTAGAGGAGGTAAATATAATTTTTTTAAGACTTTTAAATCTTTCATGAGCAATATACTTATTTTTTTTTATTAGATTTTGCTAATTTGAATATGTAACTATTTTTTTTATGTTTTATGAAATTTCATTTCTTAAAAAATTAATATAAAGTGATAATATTTGTCCTATCTATTGTTATATAGTGCAATATCAAATATAAGGCAGTATTTATCATATTTTATTAAACTACACTAAACACTATATATAATGATAAAATTTGATCAAGACTTATACGATGGAGGCCTTTATATACATATAAGTTCTTTTCCATATTGGGCCCTTTTACTATTATATACGTAATGTCTTAGTGTTTGTAATTTGCTTTGCATGAGTCGCATAAACTTTAGTCTACACTGTCTGCGCAAGAGAAAGGAGAAGAAAGATGGATTGCAATTTTGTTGCGTTCAAAGGTGGAAGATCAATTGCTTGTTCAACTCAATTTCGCTGTCGGGTAGACCAGCTTCTCAATGCATGTCGACCATATAAAAAAGGAAGCAGGTTCAACCTATATAGCCTATATAGAACGTTATTGATGTCACCATTGACAGTGCAAGTCTGATTTTTCCTCATTTGAGGTAATGTATATCTTGTAATGTCAGCTAAACAACTGATTTGCTTGCTTTCTTAGGTTTCTACCCGTTACATCTAAACTAGGACTTTGCATGCTTCTCTATGCCACGTATTACGTATATATATGAATTTGCTCTTTTCCATTTTTACAGACAGAAAAACAATGCTTACCATGATATGTGAAAATGAAATGTTCTATATCCTATTTTCTATCTCCTTAATTCATGCTTTAATCAAGTATTAACAACTTAAACAAACCAAAAAAGAAAAAAAAATATCTTCCAATATAATACTTGTTTAAATTTTATTATTCATGTGAGGTCCATTAATTCGTTCATATACTATAAATTTAAGTTATAATATATTCATATTCTCAAATATAGTCATATATTTTGAGAAAATGAGCTCCGCTAAGGTTCCCTCCCCTAGGACTCCTTTGCCCCATGATGGACCCCTTGCTATCGTTTGCCCCTAGGCATTCCTTGGCCTTCCATCTTCGTTCGCTTTCCCGTCAAATCCAAAACCAAACGAGGCGGCATCCTTGAACGATCGATCCTTTGCAAAAGTTCTCTCAAGTTCCTACAATTTCCTTGTAAGCCAACTCGCAAAGCCCTGCCACAAAAGGGATTCTATCTCCATCAAAATCTCAGAATCATAATACAAAGCAAGCCTCCTTGACAACAAGAACAACCTCCACAATAGGCTAATCTTGTCGAAAGGGACCTCTCCTCTCGAGGTAACCAAAATCAGAGACAAGCTCTCTAAGCTATGGAAACCAATCAGACCATGGAAAGTCACTTCTTTAGGGCAAGACTTTTTCGAAATCAATTTTGCATCTGTTGAAGATACGTGAAGTGTTTGGAAAGAAGGGTTTTGAACCTTTAACTAGACTTGTTGAAAGGGACAATTTTGCTTTTTCCATTTCTATTGAACATGAAAAGCTCCCTTTGTTTTGCAGCAATTGTCAAACATTATCGGTTTTGCAGTAGAGTGGATGAAGTCCTTCTTGTGGTCAATAACATCCAGTTAGAAATGAACAACAATTTCTTAGATGATCTTATGGAGAAAGGGAACGAAGCTCAGGATGTTCTTGAGCATGCTCTAACTGATCAAGAAGCCTTTTGGAGAGAAAAAGCCAGTGTTGCTTGGCATCTTCAGGGAGATTGCCACACCAAATTTTTTCACCTAGCCACCAAGATAAAAAGGGCAAAAAATACGATTTCCTTGTTCTGTATAATGCAACTACATTGAATCTCACATCCTATCCTATTTTAAATCTCTTTTTACTTTTCCTAACAACATTCTAGATAATAATCTTATTGACTTTGTAATTCCCTCTATTGTCACTCAGGATAAAAACCTTATGTTGACTAATTTACCTTCTCTAGAAGAAGTTCAACATGTAGTTTCTCTATGATTAATGGAGCTCCTAGCCCTGATGGCTTTAGTGGCCACTTCTTTAAAAAATATTGTGACATAGCAAAAGCTGATGTTCTCCAAGCCACCACTCAATTTTTTCAATAGGGCTAGTTGCTTTTGAACCTTAACTCTAATATTGTGGTCTTGATTCCAAAGACTCATCATGTTGGCTGTATTGGGCAATTTCGGGCCATAGTGCTAGCTAACTATGAATTCAAAATAATCACTGAAATTTTGGCTGATACGTTAGCCAAGGTAGCTCCCCTTATTGTTTCTCAATAGCAAAAAGGTTTCATCAAAGGATGTCAAATCCAAGATTGTCTTTGCATCACATAAGAAGCGATCAACATGCTTGACAAGAAAGCTTATGGTGGTAATAGCTCTAAATGTTGACATTGTTAAGGCTTTTGATATGATTTATTGAGGATTTTTTTCTTAAAGTGTTGAGGAGATTTGGCTATAATGCTACTTTCTATTTATGGATTGAAACTATTCTAATCTCGGCTAGGTCCTCAATCTTTGTTAATGGGAAGTCAGTTGGTTTTTTCCCTTGCACAAGAGGAGTTAGACAGGGGACCACCATCTTTCCTTTTTGCTATTCTATATTGCAGAGGATTTTGGAAGCAAAGCTTCATGATGAATCAAAAATGATTCAAAGGTGTTTTGATGATAACAATGATGACAACAAAAGATGATGACAAAGGTGATGAACAAAAAGCTCAAAAGATCAAAGAACAACTCAAGTGAATCAAAGAACATCTCAAGTGAATCAAGAACAAGTCAAGAGTTCAAGAATCAAGAAGAATTCAAGACTCAAGAAGAAAGCCTACAATCAAGAATCAAGATTCAAGATTCAAGATTCAAGATCTCAAGAATCAAGATCAAGATTCAAGACTCAATCAAGATAAGTATTAAAAAGTTTTTCAAAACTTTGAATAGCACATGAGTTTTTGACAAAACCTTTACCAAAGAGTTTTTACTCTCTGGTAATCGATTACCATATTGTTGTAATCGATTACCAGTAGCAAAATGAGTTTGAAAAAGTTTTCAAACTGAATTTACAACGTTCCAAATATTTTCAAAAGGTTGTAATCGATTACAATGTTTTGGTAATCGATTACCAGTATCCTTGAACGTTGAAATTCAAATTTAAATGTGAAGAGTCACATTGTTTCACTCAAAAGCTTTGAGTAATTGATTACACTTATTTGGTAATCGATTACTAGTGTTTGTTTCTGAAAAATCTAAAGATGTAACTCTTCAAAAAGGTTTTGACTTTTACAAATGGGTTTTAAGTTTTTCTAAAAGTTATAACTCTTATGAATGACCTTCTTGACCAGACATGAAGAGTCTATAAAAGCAAGGCTTTGTTTTGCCTTTTAAATCAATATTTTCGAACAACAATCTTGAATACTTTTCCAATCATTTCATTACAATACTTTACAAGCCTTGAATCTCTTTGAACTTCTTCTTCTTCTTTGTACCAAAAGCTTTCTGAAGTTTTCTGGTTTTCTAAACCTTGAAAACTTGTGCTATTCATCCTTTTCATTCTCTTCTCCCTTTGCCAAAAAGAATTCGCCAAGGACTAACCGCCTGAATTCTTTTTGTGTCTCTCTTCTCCCTTTTCCAAAAGAACAAAGGACTAACCGCCTGAATTCTTTTGTGTCTCCCTTCTCCCTTGTCAAAGAATTCAAAACGACACAGTTTGAGAATTCTTTTAATTCTTCCGATTCCCTAATACAAAAGCGTTCAAAGGTTTAACCGCCTGAGAATTCTTTTGTATCCCCATTCACAAAGTATCAAAGGTTTAACAACCTGAGATCTTTGTCTTAACACATTGGAGGGTACATCCTTTGTGGTACAAGTAGAGGGTACATCTACTTGGGTTTAACTGAGAACAAGAGAGGGTACATCTCTTGTGGATCAGTTCTAGTGGAGGATACATCCACTAGGGTTTCAAAGAGAACAAGGGAGGGTACATCCCTTGTGGATCTTTGCTTGTAAAAGGATTTTTACAAGGTTGAAAGAAATCTCAAGGACCGCAGGTCGCTTGGGGACTGGAGGTAGGCACGGGTTGTTGCCGAACCAATATAAAAACTCTTGTGTGTTTGTTTCCTTCTTCCCTACTTTTCTACTTTCCGCTGTACATTTAATTTTCGCTTTTACTTTCTGTTAAGTTTCTCTTCTACTCCATATTCTCTTAACAACAAAAGTAAAAGCCTTAAAAGAGTAATTTTCTAATTGGTAAAGTTTTAGGAATAATTAATTCAACCCCCCCTTCTTAATTATTCTGAGGCCACTCGATCCAACAAGGATGTTCTCTCAATGCTGGTTGTGGAAGGAGATTTGAACCATATGACCAGCTCTTGCAATTATTTTTTTTCCTTCCTACTCTCTCTATGAAAATGACATAATGATTTTTTGTTGGGGTATGTCTAAGAATGTGCAAAGCCTCCAAAACCTTTTTTCTCTTTATGAGAAGGCATCAGCTCAAGTGGTTAGAAAAGATAAATCTATAGTTTACACAAGCTTTATCTATTCTCAATGCATTAAAAGGATTATCATCTTTCTTGGGTTCACACAATCTACCTCAAATGACATTAATTTTAATTACTTGTGCATTCCTATGTTTAAAAGGAAACCAAGGAGGAGGCATCTTCAACACATTGCGGATAAAATCAAATGTATGCTAGATACTTGGAAAGGATCCATTCTCTCCATCATGGGAAGAGTTCTGTTGGTGAACTTAATTATCCATAGTATGCTACTTTACAACTTCATGATCTATTTTTGGTTGATTTCTCTCCTTAAGGATATTGACAAATGGACCCATAATTTTATTTGGTTTGGTGACATTATGAACAAAAAATTGGTAACTACTGCTTAGCACAAAGTGTGTTCCTCTAAATCAACTGGCGGGCTGGATATTTGTTTCATTAAAAGCATTAACAAAGCTGCTATGTTGAATTAGCCTTTGTTTTTGTCTCCTACAGAGGAGAATGGAAAAGTGTGCTGAGAGCTAGATGTTTTGCTAGTAGCTCTTCCAAAACCCATTATATGTCATCTTGAATGTGGCTTGGTATTAAAAGTGTTTCATCTGAAGTTTAGCTCAACATTTCTTGGATATTGGGTGATAGGTCCTCCATCAACTTTTGGTGAGATAAATGGCTCGCATATCTCATCATTGAAGTTGTAATTTCCCCCCCTCTTCTTTCAACTCGTATGGAAGCCATAGTTAATCTTTTTATCCATAATAATTCCTGGCTCATTCCTGATTTGATTAAGGGCATGTTTTGGGAGTTAGATAGGGAAATTGAAGCTATGGTCATCCCACTTTATCCTTTGAAAGATAGACTTGTTTGGAACAACTCAAACAATGACCAATTATCTTAGATGCCTATTGTCATATTCAGCAATCTACTGGCCCTCAATCTAGTTTCAAGGACCTCTGGCACTCTCAAATCCTGCCATCAACTTTTTTCTTGCTCTGATGGATCATGCATGGCAAGCTTTGGGAGAGATGTTGTCACATTGTTCCTTTACGAGGGTGATTATGAATCTTGCAAGAATTTAATTTTTCAATGTCCTTTTTTTGTTAAAATTTGGAAAGGGATCCAATCTTTATTTAATAGTGTGATCAACCTTAGCTCTATCAATGAGCTTCTCTCCTCCATTACTATTGGTTGGTCCAAACATATGCAAAACATTGCTTTGGCAGCAACTACTTTTTCTGTTTGGGCCATATGGCATTGCGGAAACAACAAGCACTTCAATAACAAAACCATCTCCTTCCACTCAGCTATTGCATTGATAATTGGGAAAACTAGAATTATAGGCAATGCTTCTTCAGCTTGTATGAACTCTTCTATCCAAGAGTTTGTCATCAAGAAGCAATTTGGTATTTTGAATCATCCTAGAAGAGCATATCATGTTTATACAGTCATATGGAACCCCCCTTTGCAGGGTAGGTTAAGTGCAACACTGATGATTTTGCGAAGAGCTCTCCTGGCTTGGCCGATTGTGGCTGCATCTTCAGGGATCACTCAACTAATTCTCTTGTTTTTTTTCCTCAAAATTTGGGTGCAAACAATTCCTTTTTTTGTAGAGCTTATGAGTGCCATCTTAGCTATTAAGATAGCTTTTAACATAGGTTGGTTGAACCTTTGGCTGGAATGTGATTCAACTCTGCCAGTTCAATCCTACAACAATCCTGACTTAGTTCCTTGGTTTCTGAAAATTGATGGTGTAAATGCAAATATCACAAAAATGGGGGTTGGATTATGATTTTCACTAAATTTAAATCCTTTTCATAATCAACAAAGTTATTGTCTGATGAAGTAAAACTTAAGAAAATAGTATAAGACTTTTGCAAAGTGAATCAAATGATACTTTCAAATCTATCTAAGACAAATAGAGTTTGTCAAATGCAAAGATCAAATTCAAACCCTTGGTCAATTCTAATAGCAGAAGAGAAAATAATAAGAATAAGACGTAGGAAATTTATATTCATTCGTCTCAATCACCAAGACTACGTTCTGTCCATGGCAAACCACTAAGTTCCACCAACTTCAACAAGTTACAAGTATTTATCACTATCACTTCTAGATCCTTAGCCTAAGTTTTACTCCAAGCTTGTTACAACCAATATTCTTTAATCTACCAAGTCATTGTTGTCTGTAACACAAAATAAAAGATTTGTTGGTTGATTGCACAATGACTAGCACTTTATTGTCTTACAGACAAATAAGCAATTTTAGCACTTAGTCCTTTCCCTCAAGATGAACAAATGTTTTGAGAGTTTTTCTAAACTTTACAAGAATTTACACAGAGAGCTTTTTACCAAAAGAATTTGTATAATGAGCACTTTAGTTCTCTTTCATGTCTTCAAAGCTTTTGGTGTTTATAGGTCTCCTTCAATTAAGTATTTGTTGTCTCTAAACAAACATATTTACTCTCTTAAGCTTGCGTATGAAAAAAATGGATGTTGGTGCATTAAATGCACATACTTCTTCATGTTGAGAAACCATTCTTCATTGTTGGCGTGTTGAACACTTCAATAGGAAACCACTTCCTTTTATTTTAGAGCAGGTCTGTGTAGCCCAACTCTTCTTTTGATGGTAATTAAGAAATTTCAAAAGTTAGCTTCATTTAATCTTGATAGAATTCGACAGATCCTTAGAGAATGTCTCTATAGAATAGATCTCTGACACCCAGAATAATAAAAAGTCTTAAATTCCATCTTTAATGTCATATTAGATCATGGTTCTATTTGGCTATTGTGTGAAACATCAGGCACAAACTTCACAAAATATGTTCTGATAGTGCATAAGACGCAACATATTTATTTACATCAAATCAAAATAAATAAATGTCCTGATTCATCTTAAGACATAAATATCTTTTAACGTAACAATCTCCCCCTTTTTGATGAGTAAAAAAAACACAAAATTAAAAGATGAAGGCAGACTTATAAGATATCACATCAAAACATTAGTCAGTCTTATCAAATGCAAAAGATATATATTAAAAACAGATCATAATGCATCATAATACTTTGAGATAAAGTCTAACCAAATAACAAAAAACATCTCATTTTATTCGTATACAGATTTTCACATGAAGAAGATCTATTTAAAGTACAAAATAAAATGTTTCAGGGCAAAAATAACCATAAAAACTTGCCTTGAACTAATGCTTTCTTCAGACTTTGTCACTCCCCATCATATGATGTCGAGCTTCAACTTTTACTTTTTCTCCCCCTTTTGTTTGCAAACTTTTTCATCAAGCTTCATGAGAAACTCATCACCAGGGTCATTAGAATTAGATGAAAGATGAGTAGGGCTACTAAGTGGCCATAGAGCACGAGGAGGTTTTTAACCAGTAATTTTCTTATGAAAGTAATCTATATTCATGAACTATTTGCGACTCTAATTCTCAGCATAAGCACGGTCTTGTATGGTTTGAGCAAGTACTTCTTTGGTTCTAGCTAGTTCATCTTCAAGCAAACAGACATAGGCATGAGAGGTTGGAAGATCATATACTCGGATAACCATGGAATTAGAGGAAGCTTCAACATCAAATACATCTTCAATGAAAGGATCCACATGGTGTGTGAAGAAGAATCTAGAGAAGGTCAAGAACACCACAAATAAGAAAGTGAGATTAGACACAACATAGAGCTCCCTTGTCCATGTATAGACCATGTTTAAAGGAGATTTTTGGGTGAATCAAGTATAGTTCAGGGTTTGATAGTAATAGTGTCAAACCAGAAAAAGGGTGATGTAAATAGTCATTTTTACTTGATTTGGGCTATGCCCGAAAGGCGTGGGATGTGCATGTAAATGGGGGTGTCACTAGTGGTATTTATTTTATTTACAGTTTTTGAAAAAAATGGGTCAGGCCCAAAATGAAAGAAAAAATGTATATGAGAAAAAAATGGTGTTAATAGAATTTTTTTTTGTTGTTTTTTGCTTTTTATTATATAAAAAAATGGACAACAAATATTTAGAAAAAAAAAAATTCTAAGAATCTCACCAACAACCAAGGGTTCACCGATAAGTTGAAATGAATCAAGCAGGAGACCAAAAGAAAGGTGTTAATGTCTCAAGAGAGGTCTGCTTTAGAGGAGTGATTTCTCGAGGCATCAACTCTCAAGAGTAACTAAAGTAGGGACTTAAGATAGGTTTAATATTGTTATGTTCTTTTTCTTGTGTGTATTCCTAACATGTTTTCACTTCCTGGTGTGCATAGGGAGTGATGGCTAGACAGAATAATCGTGCGATAGCTGATGCTCTCCAAGCCTTAGTTTAGGCTATGGGGAATCAAAATAGGGGAGAAGCTGTTAGAGTTGTTGAGTATCAAGGGTTCAATTTTTTCTAAGGAAACAATCCACTTGCTTAAAATGGAGGACACAACCCTGATGGTGCTTAGAACTGGATAAGAGAGATTGATAAAATCTTCCGAGTGATGGCATGTTTGGAGGAGCAGAAGGTTGCTTTGGTACATATACTCTGGTGGAAGAAGCTGAGTATTGGTGGGAGAACACTTACCAATGACCTGGGAAATCTTCAAGAGGGTATTTCTAGAGAAATACTTTCCTAAGGATGTTAGGAACAAGAAGGAGATGAAGTTCCTAAAGCTCAAGCAGAGGAACATAGCTGTGGTTGAATATGTAGCCAAGTTTAAGGAACTGGGGAGGTACTTTCCTCACTATCAAGGAAGATATGGTGAAAGTTCAAAATGTGTGAAGTTTTTGAACGACTTGCGGCCTGAGGTGAAGCAAGCTGTGAATTATCAAAGTGTCCATCAGTTTCCACTGTTAGTGAACATGTGTCGGATTTGGGATGAGGACTCCTGAGACAGGGAGGCCTAGTATAGGAGTACAGGCCCAATGAAGAATAAAAAGAATGGATCTCAAAATCACGGAAAACCATACCCAACCCCTCCTAAGAAACATAGTAATCGCCCCAACAATCAGAGGATTGTTGTTATGGGGTTTGCGAGTAGTAGTGGTAGCAAGCCCACTACTTTCTCAACCCAGATAATTATTTTCAGGTGTGGTAAGCCAGGCCACATCTCCTCAAATTGTACCGAAAAGGACAAGATTTGCTTCAACTACAGGTAGAAGTGGCATTTTCAGATAGATTGCCCATATCCCAAGAGGGAGCAGAATGGTGGGGGTCTGAATGACCAAATTGAACATCTGAAGGCCACGGGAAGGGTCTTTACTCTTAACGGTGCCGAAGCTTGATAGTTTTTTGGGGTAGTATTCATAAGTAGGATTCCCTTACTTCCGCTATTCAATTCTGATGCGACCCATTCATTTATATCTTATTCGTGTGTAGAGAAACTTAAGCTTTTTGTGTCTTCTTTAAATAAAGATATGATGGTAGACACCCAACTAGTGGTTCAGTGTTAACTTCTAATGTGTGTTTGAATTGTCCTGTGGAAATTTCTAGTAGAACATTCTTGATTGATCTAATTTGTTTGCCTTTGAGCCAAAATAATATTATTCTGGGTATAGACTAGTTATCTTCCAACAATGTCTTGTTAAACTATTTTGATAAAATTATGGTGTTTGATGATTCTAGAGTGAGTAATGATATGATGTTTATCTCTGCCAACCAAGTTATGATACCTTTAAAAGAAGATGCTCAAGTGTACATGATCGTGTCTAACCTGGAAGTAGAGACAAAGGTTTCCATTGGTGACCTCCCTATTGTCAGAGAGTTTCCTCAAGTGTTTCCTGAGGATATATTTGGTTTACCACCTGAGAGAGAGATAGAGTTTTCCATAGACCTTGTACCTAGTGCTCCCATTTCCATATCCCTTTATAGGATGTCTCTTGTAGAGTTAGCCGAGCTTAAGAAATAGTTAGAGGAGTTGTTGGATAAGCAGTTTATGAGACCCAGAGTGTCTCCATGGGGAGCACCAGTGTTGTTAGTGAAGAAGAAAGAGGGGATAATGAGGTTGTGTGTAGACTACCGCCAGTTGAATAAGGGGACGATTAAGAATAAGTATCCTTTACCTAGGATAGACAACCTTATGCACCAGTTGGTTGGAGCTTGTGTGTTTACCAAGATAGATCTTAGGTTAGGTTACCATTGGATTCGAGTGAAGTATGAGGATATTCTGAAGACTTCTTTTAGGATTCGTTATGGTCATGACGAGTATCTAGTCATGCCCTTCAGTGTGACTAATGCTCCTGGTGTGTTTTTGGATTACTTGAATAAAGTCTTTCGCCTTTACCTTGATATTTTTGTGGCAGTATTCATAGATGATATTTTGGTATACCTCAAGACTATACATGAACATGAGGAGCACTTGAGGATTGTGTTGAAGACCCTTAAGGACCGAAAACTTTATGCTAAGTTGTCCAAGTGTGAGTTTTGGTTGGAGAAAGTTAGTTTCCTATGGCTTGTGATATCTCAAGGAGGTATAGTTGTAGACCCCTCTAAGATAGAAGTTGTCCTTGAGTGGGAGAGTCCCAAGTTTGTTTCTGAGATTGGGAGTTTTCTGGGTTTAGCGAGATATTACTGAAGATTTATAGAAGGTTTCTCTAAGTTAGCTTTACCTTTCACTAAACTGACTCGTAAGAGTCAAGCTTTTGTGTGGGATACCCAATGTGAGCATAGTTTCTAAGCCCTTAAGGAAAAGTTGACAACCGCTCCCGTGCTAGTTTTGCCTAACCTGAGAGAACCCTTTGAGGTGTATTGTGATGCATCAAAGATAGGTTTAGAAGGAGTGTTGATTCAAAATGGCCAAGTAGTGGCCTATGCTTCTAGACAACTTAAGACTTGTGAAAGGAATTATCCCACCCATGATCTAGAGTTGGTTGCTATAGTTTTTGCCCTTAAGATGTGGAGGCATTACATGTTTAGCTCCAAGTTTAAAGTCTTCAGCGATCATAAGAGCCTTAAGTACTTGTTTGGCCAGAAAGAGTTGAACATACGTCAGAGGAGATGGTTAGATTTTCTTAAGGATTATGATTTTCAACTTAGCTATCATCTCGGCAAAGCCAATGTAGTTGATGCTTTAAGTAGGAAATCCATACATATATCTGCCCTGATGGTTAGGGAGTTGGATCTCCTGGAACAATTGAGAGACCTTAGTCTTGCGTGTGAGGTCACCCCTTAGAGTGTAAGATTGGGAGCTCTAAGGATTACTAGTGAGTTGTTAAGACAGATCAGAGAGGGCCAAAAGTTTGATCCTTTTCTGAAGACTTAGATAGAAGCCATTGAGTTAGGGAGAGATAGTAGTTTCAATATAGGATCGGATGAAGTCCTAAGACTTCAAGATAGGATCTATGTTCCCAAGTGCCCGAGCTTAGGAAAATGATCTTAAAGGAAGGACATAGGAGCAACCTGAGCATTTACCCTGGAGCTACCAAGATGTATTAGGATCTGAAGACAATGTTTTGGTGGCCTAACATGAAGAGAAAGGTTAGTGAGTTTATGTATGCATGTTTAGTCTGCCAAAAGGCTAAGATTAAACACCAAAGATCTTCAAGTAAGTTACAACCCTTAGAAATACCCCAGTGGAAGTGGGACAATATTTCCATGGATTTTGTTGTAGGACTACCTACGATCCCAGAGGTTTAGACTCAATCTGGTTTATTGTTGACAGACTGACCAAGCCTGGTCACTTTATTCCCATTAATATCAGATTTTCCTTGGAGAAGTTGACTTCCATGTATATTAGTGAGATTGTCAGATTACATGGTGTGCCATCTAGCATAGTGTCTGATAGAGATCCTAGGTTTTCCTCTAGATTTTGGGAGAGTCTGAACAAAGTGTTGGGAACCAAGGTTAGGCTAAGTTCAACCTACCACCCTTACTGATGGCCAAATTGAACGAACCATTTAGTCGCTGAAGGATCTTTTAAGGGCGTGTGTCTTACAAGAAAAGGGAAGTTGGGAGAGTTTTCTGCTATTGATAAAGTTCACCTATAACAATAGTTTTCATTCTACCATTAGCATGACTCCCTATGAAGCTATGTATGGTAGAAGGTGTAGGACACCCTTGTGTTGGTTAGAACCTAGAGAGAACCTCATTTTAGGACCTGAAGTGGTACAACAAATCACTGAGAAGGTTAAGTTGATCCAAGAGGATAAGGACTACTCAGAGTAGGCAGAAGAGCTATCAGGACAAGAGGAGGAAATACCTGGAATTTGAAGTTGGTGATCATGTATTCTTGAGAATCACTCTGTGGACTAGGGTTGATCATTCTTTGAAATCCCAAAAACTCACACCTCGTTTTATTGACCCTTTCCAAATTCTCAAAAGAGTCGGTCTTGTGGCATACCAAATTGCATTACCCCCGTCTCTTTCTAACCTTCACAATGTCTTTCATGTGTCTCAACTCCGTAAGTATATCCACAATCCATCTCATGTTATTGAATTGGATGACGTACAAGTGAAGAAGAACTTGACATATGAAACATTGCCTTTGAGGATTGAGGATAGGCGAACAAAGCATTTAAGAGGGAAAAAGATTTTGTTGGTCAAGGTGATCTGGGGAGGTGCATCAGGAGAAGATACCATGTGGGATCTAGAGAGTCAGATGTGAGAAGCCTATCCAACCTTGTTTGGGTCAGGTAAATTTCGGGGATGAAATTTCTAAAAGGGTGGGAGTTGTAACATCCTGAAATTTCGTTAACTAAAAATTGATTTTTAATGTATTTCTTGTGTTATTTCATTGATTTGAATGAGTTGGGATGTTGTGTGAATTCTCTATGTGTGATTGCTTGATGTGGATGTTAGGTTATTTAGAGTTTGATTGACCTATGTTGAAATTGTGAGATTTCAAGTTTTACCTAAACCTGTTTTGGTAAAACTATGATCTCGGATTGGTTAACCATTGGACTGCCTTCCAATTTGGACTAAAGGTTTGTAACCTAGGTCTTGACACTTTGACCGTTGGGATTTCAAAATAAGACTTTTAGACATCTCGCTTAGCAAGACAAGTGTGCTAAGTGCAATTCCAACGCCCACCTAAAATTCAACGCAAAGTGTCGAACTCAGTGCCAAAAGTTGAATTTTTCTTAGCAAGATGAGCTTGCTAAGCGAGATTTGCAGATTATAAATACACTCTTTAGCGTGAAAAACATGATTTTTCACTCTTCTTATATCCAAACGCCCACCTAAACCCTAACACCTTCTTTTCCACCACCCACGACCACCGGTGGCCACCATAAGCATCTCTTGTGTTTTGGGTACCGTAATAGGATATTTTTACACTTCCTTTGAAAAACCCTTGAAAATTAAATGTTGTAAAAGTTACCTTTTATAAAATTGATGTTGTTTTTGTGACCTTCATTGAACCCTGGTCACATTGGCGTGATCGGAATTTTAAAATGACGTCTCTTTGTAGTAGAACCCGAAACACCTCTTAGCCTATTTTATTTTGATAGGGGTATTTGACCCCAAATGTTGATATGAAACTTGTTTTTGAAATCTACACTAAATTGCCTTTGATTTGGTATACATAACTCTGCGTTTGGACCAACGAACGTGAACATGAAAGGCCTCTGAGTGACGCAAAGAGTAGCTGACAAAGAGTTCACGATAAGTGAGAGGAGTTTATTATAATTTATGACTTTGATACCATAATTGAGGTCAGGGAATCCAATTATGGGAATGTATGTTTCTCCATGTGCATGCTGGTTTTCAAGAAAGACGGTGTTTTTGACTAATGGGATACGATACATCTGTTATTAATAAATGACATTATCATTTTATTAAACTTGTTGTTTGAAGACCTGGGGAGTGTGAATCTCAGCCATGAAATTTATATGTATGTATATGTGGAATGTGATTACCGATGATGTTGTTATTGATTATAATAATTGATATAAGACAATGTTGGTGTTTATGATAATTATGATATGAGATGATATTGTTATTGTTGATAATGTCATTGAATAAGATGATGTTGTTATTGTTGATAATGTCATTGAGATGAGATGATGTTGATGTTGAGAATGACATTGAGATGGGATGATGTTGATGTTAATAATGACATTAAGATGAGATGATGTTGATGTTGATAATGTCATTGTGATGATGCATGTTGTGTATGTACACGCGGGGTGTAGTGACCAAGTTGGATATCCATGGTGAGGAAATAGAGTGGTTAAAGAATTTTAAGCATCTCTGGAGTGAAGAGGTGGCTTAGAATCTGTAATTATCAGGGTCAGTGCATTCAGGTGCCCATGTGTCATACTTCATACTACATAGAAATAGTATAAACTTTGTCAGTATGTACTTGTAGTTTTTCATAAGGGAAAATACTTGTACCTGGGGGCATATCACTTGGTTTGGAAGTCCCTTGTGACTTTGGTTGATCACCACTAGGGGGGAGTTGCCTATGCACGATAGGGTGACCTTGACACTTGCTGCCTAGTTCTCTTGAGTTTGAGTGTCGCATGGACACACTCAAGCTATTTCATGATGAAAGGTACCACATTGCATTTGAGAGTTGAAGTCAGGTGCATGCATCATTTTGAAGCATACACTTGATGAAATTACCTATGGTGTAAGAAAGAGCTACATATTGCATTAATAAGAGCTTAAATTTTATAGTTAAACATTGTGTGGTTATGAGAAAGTTTAAAAAATTATTAAACTTTTAATGATCTTTATATCTATTATGTGTGGTGTATGATTTGCAGCATACACTTGATGAAATTACCTATATGAGTGTCAAGTGGGGTCACTTGCATAAGATCCTTGCAAGATCTTTAGAGAACTCATGAATACCGGGTGCACGTATGACCAAGTAGCGCAACACAATGATATCAACAATAATTATGGGGGTGTACTTGAACTGATAAGAATGTCACAAGAAAGGGGTTGAATTGTGACTTTGCCAACTTTTCTTGAAACTTTAACCTTTTCTAAACTTTTACTCAAGATTACTTTGGTGTTCAAAAAGTCTTGACATAAAGGTTCAAGCACTTAGAGAGTTCGACTTTCTAAGTGGTTAGTGACAACACTCATTTTTAAATATTTGATATGATTATGAGAACCAAATGTCAATGTGCATTTGCTCATGTTTAGAAGATAATTACATAGATAAATGTATTTCTTAGTTATTATGAAAATGCAGGTTATGTAATGATGATTCAACACTCAAAAACTTGTTGCACTGACTATAGTACTCAAAATGTTGTGCTCAAAAAGCTATTAGTCAAAATGATGTTTCCATCTATTCATGCACAAAACAATTTTCATGTTTTATGAAAGCTTTCATACTTTGATGCATATGATTGAACTGATTTAAGACAAAATCTTGTTATCACAAACATGATTTAGTTTAGATATATCATTTTACAAAATAGTTATGCTTGTTATGAAAACCATATTATGTATGCATTTTGGTGCTCATAACATTCTAATGTAGATGTAGTATATATGACAACAAACAACATAATGTAAAGAGGAAGGAAATAGAGGATTTTTATACTGATTCACCCCAACCTTGGGCTAGGTTCAGTCCTTACTCAAACTTATGAGATTTCCACTAACATAACCAACAACATGCTGGATCTTTACAACTGCCAACCACTTATTGGACTTCACAACATCTCCCTCCCCATAGAGCCACACTTGGTCTTGGCATGGAGATAACTCCTCTCAACCACAACACCATGGAAGAGACAATCCAAGTATTCTTTACCTTTTCAGGCAGGCCTAACCCACAAAATAATTCTCCTCACTCTTGGGAAGCAAAATCCATTCAGCCACGACACCCACTTAGTCATGGGAGAGACAATGCAAGTATTTCTTTCACCTCTTCAAGCTATCCTAGTATTATTTCACTCTAGCTTCTTCAGGTTGCCATCTTGAGACTCTTTCTAGGCTACCCGTATTCCATGGGCTCTCACTATCACTTCTCTCACAACCAAACTTAACCTACATGGTTAATTTGGGATACATACAAATTGAAAACTAGGAGAAGGTGCTTGAGGGGATTTTACAAAAAAACAACACCCATAAAATGTAATTTTCATTTTTTCACTGTGTAGGTGGTCTCCTACCTTCTCTTACAACTTCTATAGCTATCCTTTGATAGTTTTACAACACAAGTCAAACTAGTTATTATGATAGTTGGGTCTCTTCTCTTTCTTCAAAAGCTTGCATAAAGTCTGAAATGCCCCAAGAAAATAGTTGTTGGAAGTGGGACCTTTAGCTCTGCAACAACTTTTTGTAGAAGTCAAAAGTGTGCCAGGTGTACTTGACTTGATAGGTCCGAGTTTGTTATGAAATTCTCTATTCTGAAGAAGGTATATCAAAATTTCATTATGATGTTGCCGAGGAAAGACCTATTCTAATGTAGGTTCCTTCTAATGAAGATTACATGATATGACATTGTAGATAGCTTAGCTTCATCAATCTAAACACTTCATCATAGCACAAATCATTCGGAAGTAGCATACTTCAACATAGGTAACATGTGAAGGTTGTTGTTGTTGCTATTGTGTTAGTGTTCTTTCCTTGATTCAGACTTCGCAAAGTCTCTTCAGTCTTTATTCTAATGTTGAACACCAAATTTTCTCAGGGACATTCTTGGTTTTCCACTTGTGCATTTTCTAATGCAGTTAACATCCACTTTCTGATGTGCCCTTAGTGTATGTGTGGCATCATATGGAAAGTAAGATTTTCTTATCAACCTCAGTCTTCTAATATGCCCTCTATATGTGTGGCACCATTTTGAAGTTCAACCTTCATAGTTAAGATCATCATCATTTTGATGTAGACTTTGATGCAGCTTCATTCTGGTGCATAGATACTACATGATCTTGATTTCAATACATCATTCTGATGTAGTCTTCTTAAAATTTATCTTGTCTTGATTCTGGTCTGTCATTGGAATATCATTCTAATGTTCTCATTCTTAGAGTCCTTGATTAGACCATTCTAATGTTGACTCTTCTACAACTTCATTTTGATGTTGTTTGCTTAGTGTAGCCTTTGATAAATCTTAAGTAAAGCCTCCTTGATGTCTTTGCAACATGATAAGATTGAGATCTTTAGAGGAAAGCACTCACTTCATCAACAAATGGACTTCTTTGAAATATTTTGAAGCTTTTCACTTGAAAGAATAGTTAAGACATCCATTCTAATCTTGTTCTAAACTCATCAAAACATTTTCTATGTTCTGTTCTTTGTATATCTTTCATTGTATCATTTGAAGATCTTGCATAGCTTTCTTGCATATGATGTTTTTCTTTGAGATAGTTCTCTCATGCAGATGAAAAGTCACTAAATGTTCTTCTTATGGTAATACTTCGATGAGATGACATGACAAACTTGTATTCTAAACATTTTGGTGTGAGCTCATTGGAGCATGTTATGCTTGCTACTGTTTTTTTATTTCTTTGACCCTTTGAATGAACAAACTAGCTTTTGATGTCTTCATGAAAGTTGTAGATAATTCTATCCTTGAAATTTAGGCACTAGACTCATTTCATTTGGACCACTACATCATAAGAAATCTTCAAAGCATTGAAATTGTATTATATTGTGAGGACAAAACGACATCTCTATCTTCATAATCAGTTTCTTCCAAGATCCAAGCCCTATTGTGATGCAATCCTCCCTAGGAAGGGACCAATCACTAGAACCATGAGCAAGAGGCTCCAAGAAGATTGGGCTAGAGCTGCTGAAGAAGGCCCTAGGGTTCTCATGAACCTTAGGGTAGATTTCTGAGCCCATGGGCCAAGGTTGGGTCCAATTATCTTTGTACATATTAGACTAGGATGTCATTATATTTGGTCCTTGTATATAGGGCTCCATATTGTAGGTAGGGTACCCTAGAAATATAGGATTTTTCAGCCCTTGTATTTTTGGGCACCTAGACTAGTTTTTGTATTAGGGGTAGTTTTGTAATTTCACATGCACTAAGTGGATATTTGATGTGTGTGGTTGGAAATAAATTTAATTGAATTGGTAGAAGCCCAATCCAATTAAATTTTAGAGGGGGAGGTGAGCATTTGCTTACTACACCCCATTGCCACATCATATAGTCACACTTTGTGCATGTCCTTCATGCTTTTCATGCCTCATGACACCTAAGCACACTTAGTGGAGAATCTTGTAATTGATCTTGGATTAGTGGGCTGAACCATAACTAAAATTCACTAATCATAATTAGTGAAATTTTGGCTCCAAAGTTTGGCTCCACAAATTCAATTTCAAATTCAAGTGAAATTTGAATTTCCCTCCAATTTTGTGTGACACTTAGGTTATAAATAGAGGTCATGTGTGTGTATTTTTTTCAACTTTGATCATTTGAATATTAACTTCAGATTTCAGAGCTCCTTTTGAGCACAAAATTTCGTGCTCTTCTCTCCCTCTCCCTTCATTCATCTCCTTCTTCCTCCAAGCTCTTATCCATGGCCTCCTATGGTGGTGAGCTTCTTCTAGACTCATCTTCTCCTTGAAGTGGCGTCTCCTCTCTCTCTTCCTTCTCCATTCCGCTGCCATTTATCTTCCAAGAAGCAAAGGAATCCATTGATGAAGAAGATCCTAGGCCTACAAGCTCCAATGGAGCTTGCATCATGTGGTATCAGAGCATCTTCATCTAGGTGATGTTCTTTTGCTTCCTCTCTCTCTTCCTTCTCCATTCCGCTGCCATTTATCTTCCAAGAAGCAAAGGAATCCATTGATGAAGAAGATCCTAGGCCTACAAGCTCCAATGGAGCTTGCATCATGTGGTATCAGAGCATCTTCATCTAGGTGATGTTCTTTTGCTTCCTCTATCTTTTTGTTCGGTGAATTCTCTTTAATTCCTTGTTCTTCATCTTATTCTCCATGTATATCCTCCATTGTCTTGTGGTTTGGTGCTGTTTAGAGTAGATTCAAAAAAAAATAAACCGATTAAATCTTAGATCTACACTTGTTCTTGCATTTCTATGGTTCAAATTTTGTAGATCTACTCTTGAATCTTGTTTTTGTGTTGATTTTAGGTTCTATCATTTTTCATTCATAATATTCTTGTGCTGAACCTTTAGATCTAAATTTTGTTCCAAAATATTGATTAGAAAAAAAAAAAAACACAAAAATCTAAGTGTAAATCACTTAATCCATGTTGTCTTAGAGTCATGTTTAGTCATAGTAATTGTCACATTATGCTCTAAGTTTGTGTTGAATTTTTATTTTGTTTTTTGAATTCTAGATACATTTTTTCATGTATTCTTGTCATTCTTAGCCTATCTTTTGAATTTTGAGTCTAATTCATGCATGTTATTTAGTTCATAACATGTTCTAAATCAATTCCTAGAAGTAGTCTTGTTGTTGAACTCTTTTTTGTTTTCTAAGATTCCTACATGATGCCTATGATGAAGTTGAGATGTGGTGTTGAGTTGTGGCTGGATTTGTGAATCAAATAAGTCTTAAGCTCTCTTGAATTGTGTTATTCAAGATAATTGAGCATAAGCAAACACAAATTGTAACTATCCAAGCCTTAAGCAACATAAACACTACTCTTGATTTCTAGGTTGAAATCGCTGGTGCAGGCAGCTTGAACATACAAAAGTGTATAAATTACTGGGAATTGGTCACTACGTTTTTTGAGCTGACACTTTTACTAAATTTTTTAGACATCTGGACCAAAATTATAAAAAAAGAACCAAGCGATTTGGATTAAAATAAAAATAAAGAAAAATCTCACAAGTTGGCAGAAAAATCAGTGTCCAGGAAAAAAAAAAAAAAGTGAAAGGAAAGTGTGCTTGTTGTTTTGGCTCAAAATTTGTTCTATAATTGGTGCCTATTTTATACCAATCCTAGTTCTGAAATTTCAATTGAAAATTATTGTGAAAACAAGTGCCAAAACTAGAGGTTTCTTGAGTCTTTTTTTTTTTTTAGTTTTTCTACTCTACTCTAGAGCCATTCTAGGTTTCTCTTTGAGTCCTAGCTTGCTTTTTGTGCTTTCCATTGCTTTAATTGTTGAATAATCCTTGGAAATTTGTCTTGTTAAAACTCTATTGGTTTAGCTTTCATTTCATTTTTTTTGTCTTTGGTTATTGCTTGTCTCTTTGTTTCCTTGCTTGTGAGTTGCCATATAGGGAATTGGAAAGGAGGATTGGTGCCATATCTTGAAGAATTTGAGTCAAGAAGCAAGGGGCCAACCACCTTAAGAGCTATTGGACTAAGAAGCACTCTAAATTGAGTGAAACACTAAAGAGAGAATAGCCACCACAATTGAGGTCTTTTTTCTTTGTAATTTTGTAATTGGCAATTTGCTTTGCTTTCAAATTTTGTAACAAAAAGGCCTTTCATTGGAAGTAAGTTGGGAGCCTCCGCTAGGTCACCCTACTTCCATTTGTGTGTAATAATTTTAGGCAATTTTCCCTTAGGATAGTGAGTGTTTTGTTGGGAACCTTAAATGAGGTCATCCAAACACTCTTAGGATCCGCCTAGTTTGCATTTCTTGCACTTTAATTTCTTGCTTACTTTCATAGCTTATTTCCTTTACCCTCCATTGTCAAACCGCCTAGATAGCTTTCCTTTTACCAATTAGTTTTTACCTTATCTTTCACACCTTTTTTAGTGTTTATTTTGGCTAGTTTCAACCATAGTTTCTTTTACCTTTTTTTCAAACCCCCAACAAGAAAGAACCATAACTTAGGAACCAACATGAGTCTTCATTCTTCATCTAGTGTTAATGGTGAGGGTTCTACTCCTAAGGACCCCTTGTATAAGATATTAGATGAGTTGAGATCCCTTAAGTTGTGGAAAGAAAAACAAGAGAGAAAAGAAAAAGGTAAAAAAAGAGTGGAAGAAATAAGTCAAGATGAAAGAGAGAAAATAAGAGAGGAAGAAAGAAGAAAAATAATGAAAGAAATGAAAAGAGAAAAACATGCCTCCTATAGTAGTCATGACTCTTGCAAGAGTTTAAGTGAAGAACTTAGCGACTATTATAGAGGGCGTCATAGTTCACATACTAAACATCACTTCCAAAGAAGAGAAAAGGATAGAAGGCCTCAAGAGGTTAACATTAGCCTCCCATATTTCCACGGAAAAGATAATGTTGAGGCCTACTTAGATTGGGAAATGAAGGTTGAACAACTCTTTGCTTGCCATCATATTAGCGAAGAGAGAAAAGTTCCATTGGCTACCCTTAGCTTTCAAGGGTATGCCCTCTATTGGTGGACTTCCCTTGTTAAAGAACGAAGGATTCATGAGGATCCTCCAGTAGAGTATTGGAATGATCTTAAGAGTGCCCTTAGGAAGAGGCACATTCCCTCCTACTATGAAAGGGAGCTTATGGACAAGCTCCAAAGGCTTAGACAAGGGAGTATGAGTGTTGAAGAATATAGACAACAAATGGAACTACTCCTTTTAAGAGCTGGACTTAGGGAGGAGGAAAGAACAAGCATAGCTAGGTTCCTTAGTGGGCTCAATATGGAAGTGAGGGACAAGGTTGAACTCCTTCCATATAGGGACCTAGATGAGCTAGTCCAACTTTGTATAAGAGTGGAGCAACAACTTAAAAGAAAGCCTTCTTCAAAATCTTATGGCTCTCACTCTTATCCAAGGAAGGACCAAGCCCATGGAATTTTAGGGGCTGCACCTTCAAAACCCAAGGAAGATAAGGGTAAGACCATAGAGAAATACACCCCTAAGACTAGTTCCCAAGAAAGGACTAGCAACATTAAATGCTTCAAATGTCTTGGGAGAGGTCACATTGCCTCTCAATGCCCCACAAAGAAAACCATGATCATGAGGGGTCAAGACATTTATAGTAGTCAAGAGGAGACTACTTCTTGCCCTTCCTCTAGTGGAAGTGAAGATGAAGTAAGGGGTGATGAGTCTAGTGAGGAAGTCTACCCTCATGAAGAAGGTGACCTCTTAATGGTTAGAAGGCTCCTTGGAGGTCAATCTTGTGATCTATCTCAATCCCAAAGAGAGAACATCTTTCATACAAGATGCAAAATTTTAGATAAAACTTGTTCTCTCATTGTGGATAGTGGATCTTGTTGCAATTGTTGTAGCACAAGATTAGTTTCCAAGTTGAACCTCACTATCATTCCCCACCCAAAACCTTATAAACTTCAATGGCTCAATGAGCAAGGGGAAATGATAGTTAACCAACAAGTGAAGGTACCTTTCTCCATTGGGACATATAAGGATGAAGTTAATTGTGATATAGTTCCCATGGAGGCAGGACATATTCTGTTAGGAAGGCCGTGGCAATTTGATAGGAAGATCATTTATAATGGCCTAACTAATGAGATTAGCCTCACCCATCTTGGCACTAAATTTGTGTTGCATCCTCAAACACCTTCACAGGTGGCCAAAGATCAACTAACTATGAAAGATAAGAGGGATGAGGAAGAAAAATTAGAAAAACAAAAGAAAAAGAAGGATAGTAAGGTCTTGTCTTCAAAGGCCAGGGGGAAGGAAAAAGAGGGAAAGGATTCCTCCAAGAAGATTGTTAAGAAGGAAAATCATTTTGCAACAAAAGGTGATATTAAAAGAGCACTCCTTCTTAAACAATCTTTCTACCTTCTCCTATCAAGGGAAACATCCCTTAGCACTGCCACAATTCCTACATTTGAGACCTTACCCCCAAAGGTCCAAGAACTCTTACATGAATTTGGTGATATATTTCCCAAAGAGATACCCCCTGGGCTACCTCCTTTAAGGGGAATAGAACACCAAATAGATTTAGTCCCAGGAGCAAGCCTTCCTAATAGGCCAGCCTATAGGACTAACCCTCAGGAGACTAAGGAGATAGAGTCTCAGGTTAAAGAATTGTTGGAGAAGGGCTGGGTCCAAGAGAGCCTAAGCCCATGTGTTGTGCCAGTGTTGTTGGTGCCCAAAAAGGATGGTACGTGGAGAATGTGTACAGATTGCAGGGCCATCAACAACATCACTGTAAAGTATAGGCACCCCATTCCTAGACTTGATGATCTGCTTGATGAGTTGCATGGTGCCAATATCTTTTCAAAAATTGATCTTAAAAGTGGTTATCACCAAATCAGGATGAAAAAGGGTGATGAGTGGAAAACTGCTTTCAAGACCAAGTTTGGTTTGTATGAATGGCTAGTGATGCCTTTTGGGCTCACTAATGCACCAAGCACCTTTATGAGGCTTATGCATCATGTCTTAAGGGATTTCATAGGTAGATTTGTAGTTGTTTATTTTGATGATATTTTAGTGTATAGTAGGAGCCTAGATGATCACTTAGGACATCTCAGACAAGTTCTTTCAGTCCTTAGGAAAAACACCCTCTATGCAAATATAGAGAAGTGTACCTTTTGTGTAGATAATATAGTTTTCTTAGGTTTTGTAGTTGGTAGAAATGGGGTCCAAGTGGACCCTGAGAAAATCAAGGCCATCCAAGAATGGCCCACCCCAAAAAGTGTGGGAGATATTAGGAGCTTCCATGGGTTAGCAAGCTTCTATAGAAGGTTCGTTCCTAATTTCTCTACAATTGCATCACCTCTCAATGAGCTGGTGAAGAAGAATGTGGCATTTACCTGGGGTGAAAAACAAGAGCAAGCCTTTGCTTTGCTCAAAGAAAAGCTTACTAAGGCACCTGTTCTAGCTCTTCCTGACTTTTCTAAAACTTTTGAGCTAGAATGTGATGCCTCTGGAGTGGGAGTTGGAGCTGTATTGTTACAAGGTGGGCACCCTATTGCTTATTTTAGTGAAAAACTTCATAGTGCCACCCTCAACTACCCCACCTATGATAAAGAGCTTTATGCCTTAATAAGAGCCCTCCAAACTTGGGAACATTACCTTGTTTCCAAGGAATTTGTCATTCATAGTGATCATCAATCACTTAAGTACATTAGAGGGCAAAGCAAGTTAAACAAGAGGCATGCAAAATGGGTAGAGTACCTAGAGCAATTTCCATATGTTATCAAATACAAAAAGGGAAAAACAAATGTGGTAGCTGATGCCCTCTCTAGGAGACACACATTGTTTTGCTCCCTAGGAGCTCAAATTTTAGGATTTGATAATATTAGGGACTTGTATGCTTTAGATGAACATTTCTCTCCCATTTATGAGAGTTGTGGGAAAAAGGCCCAAGATGGATTCTATTTGGCTGAGGGGTATTTGTTCAAAGAGGGAAAGCTTTGCATACCCCAAGGATCCATTAGGAAATTACTTGTGAAAGAGAGCCATGAGGGTGGGCTCATGGGCCACTTTGGGATAGACAAGACCCTTGTCTTACTCAAAGAAAAGTTTTATTGGCCCCATATGAAGAAAGATGTCCATAAGCATTGCACTAGGTGTGTGGCTTGTTTACAAGCCAAGTCTAGGGTGATGCCTCATGGGCTATACACACCCTTACCCATCCCATCTGCACCTTGGGTAGACATTAGTATGGACTTTGTCCTTGGGCTTCCTAGAACCCAAAGAGGTGTAGACTCTATCTTTGTGGTGGTGGATAGGTTTAGCAAGATGGCACACTTTATACCATGCCACAAGGTGGATGATGCTTTCCACATCTCAAAACTCTTTTTCAGGGAAGTTGTGAGACTCCATGGTTTGCCTAGGACCATTGTGTCAGATAGAGATGCTAAGTTCCTTAGCCACTTCTGGAAAACCTTATGGGCTAAGTTAGGAACTAAACTTCTTTTCTCTACCACTTGTCATCCACAAACTGATGGGCAAACAGAGGTAGTGAATAGGTCTTTATCCACCCTTTTAAGGTCTTCAGATTTCAAAGCTCATTTAGAGCACAAAATTTCGTGCTCTTCTCTCCCTCTCCCTTCATTCATCTCCTTCTTCCTCCAAGCTCTTATCCATGGCCTCCTATGGTGGTGAGCTTCTTCTAGACTCATCTTCTCCTTGAAGTGGCGTCTCCTCTCTCTTTCCCTTTCTCCATTCCGCTGCCATTCATCTTCCAAGAAGCAAAGGAATCCATTGATGAAGAAGATCCTAGGCCTACAAGCTCCAATGGAGCTTGCATCATATTGGCCCACAACTTCTGCATGAAAGATGTAGACATTTCTCTTATATTTCCACAGCCACTAGGATCACCTCAAATGTACTTCTTTAGCTCAAGAAGTCTTCAAATTACTAGACAAATATCAAGTTGTCAAACCAGACCAGTGTTTGCAACTTCAAGCTCAATTTCATCCATGATCCAGGTTGTATCAGATTACGACTTGTTCATGAAAGTTGAAGAGCTTTCTTAGAGATTTCCATATTCGCCAAGAAAAACTCAATTGAATTTCTAGAACTCCAGATACAATGTCCATAATGAACTTATCATGTTGATGAGATTCCATTCTAAGTGTATTACAACAATGTTGTTCTTTATGTCATGTTCATTGTGTAGATCTTCATGTCTGCAACATTGTTCTTGTCCTTTATTTGCTAATTACTTCCCATGGCTTGAATTTTTTTTCTTTTTCCAATGATCATGTTGACTTCTTCATTGCAATACACAGCCAAGGACACTTTGAGTCTTCTTTTTTGAGTTTTCTTCAATTGTTGTTTATTATCGAACTTGTATTTTTTGAATACACTTAAGCAAACTCATTAGTAGGTATAAACTCAGAAAGCTTATGATTTTTGTTCATAAGATTTTCCATAATTAAAACACCAAAGATTTTGGATGCGACAGTAATGTTATTAGTAGACTAGTAACACACACCTAGTGTTTTTTCTTCATATAGCTTGCTACACCAACTACACTGTGTGCTAAGTCCTATTAGTCTAGTTTATGTTCATATAGCTTGCTACACCAGGTTCAACGCATTACGCCTAGTGTTTATTGAGTTTTGAAAGGATATTTCAAAAGGCAAAGTTCCACATTGCCTAGAATAGCTTTGGCTTAAGTGTTTATATATCATCTTGTGTTATAAGTTGTCAAAGTGGCTAGTAAAAAAAGGGTGGAGGTCTCACCTGCATGAGCTTGGGCCTCATGGGCTTCATGTAGTGCAAATCCGCCTATTTGCCCCCTTACACCTATGATAATGGTTTGGGAAATCTTTTTACATTTTATTTATTTAAATTATTTTTTAGAATTATTTTGGAATTCAAAAGCTTATTGAAAAATCATTGTTTTTTATGTGACAATTTGCTATTTGATCCAATCACAAAAATTGTGGGATTTTCCATTTTTTTCTTCAATCATTTATCTTTGATTAGTTATGAAAATTATGTTTCAATTATCGTTAATTATTTTAATTACCATCTTTATTAATATTAATTATTGAAATGGTCATATGGTTCCCTTCAATCCTATAAATACGAGCCTCTCTAACCATGTTTTATACACTGAGAAAAAATATGTCTTTTATGCCTTTCATTTTTCCTTCTTTGTTCCTCGGTTTGAATTTTTACCCTTACCAATTTTGTAGCCTCAATAGGCCTAAGAAGTTCTTGTTATATCCTAGGAGACTTGCGTGGGATATTGTAGATAAGTCCTTTAGGATGGTGCTCATGTACACCTCCAGAAGCCATTCTTCACGATCTTCAACAATGTTTCCAACACACTACACATTCTCTTATATCTAGACACCTTACACATAGAAAATGGTTATTTGGTTCCAAGAGTAACTCGAATGTTTTCAATCAAGCTTAAATATTCCCATCTCTCTCTCTCTCTCTACAAATTAAGCTCGAGAAAAGGTAATCCTTTCATTCCTTTGTCACCTAACAAATTCAAAGGGATTTTTTAAGGGTCAAGAGAAGGGTTAGTGTAAATGTAAATCACAACCTTTGATACTTGAAAGAAAATTTTCAAAGTCAAATGAAGAACAAAGAAGTTTTGATGACCAAGGAAATAAGTTTTAATGAAGACAAAACTAACAAATTAATAAGACACTCTCACATATAAGGGTCCCAAAACAAGCCAACCCATCCTGACCTACCATTAACTTGCCAAAAATTAAGTCAAGGTGGGTTGACCCTCAAAAGAAGTGGGTTGATCTCACCTTGCCCCATTTATGCTTAGTTTGATAGGCACACCAAAAACATGAAAATGGGTTGTATGTTGATGGTTCAACCTACTAAAAAATATAAAAAAAATTATATTTTATTACTACATTTGTTCTAAAATATTGACTTATAGATTAAGAAATACTCAATCGATATAAATTTAGACTAAAATGTGAATGTATGAATACAGAGTTTTGATGATGTCAAAGTAGAATCAAACAATAAGGTTGTTTCAAAAAACATTCAAAGGTTAAGCATTACTTTAAGATTAATACAAGGTTGTTTCAACAAACATTCAAAGGTTAAACATTGCTTCAAGAATAATTCAAGGTCAAAGCAAACAAGATCAAGAAAAAGATAAGGCCTCAAACAATCTCATTGGTTGATCAAGCTTTTGCCTCAAAACACATTGTTTCCAACATCCAAGGCTCTGGTAATCGATTACTAGAAGACAATTTTGAAGCAAAGGGTTTAAAAAGGGTTTTGAATTTGAATTTTGAATCATGTAATCGATTACCAACAACGACACTTCAGAAAACACTTTGAAAAGTCATGATCCTTCAAAATATAACTGTGTAATCGATTACCAGAAACCTGTAATCGATTACCAATGAAGAATTTCAGAAAAAGCTTTTTGAAAAGACACATCTCTTCAAACCATTTTGAAAAGGCGTGAAGGGCCTATATATATGTGTGTCTGACTTTGAAAAGCAAGAGAGAGATATTCTAAGAGAACTTAATTGTCAAATGCTCTCTCAATAACTCTTGGGCAAAAACTTGCAAATCTATTGAGAATTCATCCAGGAACTTCAAATTGTATTATTATCTCTAAAAGAGAGAAATTCCTCTAGGATGTTCAATTTGTATCATCCATTCTAAAGGAGAGAAATCTTTCTGTTCATCTTAGAAAGTCAGTTGTAATCAAGAGACTTGTCTCTTGGATTGTGAAAATTGTAATCAAGAGATAGGTTGTCTCTTGGAGAATCTTGAACACAATGGTGAGGATCCCAAGGTGTGTTCAAAGTTTCTAAAGGATTTACAGAGATAGTGAAAAATCTCAATTGGATTGCATGAGGACTGGAAGTAGGCATGGGAAGTGGTCGAACTAGTATAAATCAAGTCTTATCTTATTTATTTTATTGCAATCAATTTTGTCTTGCGCATTTAAAAGAACATTGTTAAATTGATTGCTTCTTCTTCTTTTGCATTTTGAGCCTATCATTTAAAAAGGGGTTAAAGTTTGTTAGTGGCAAAATTTTAAAACTTAATTCACCCCCTCTTAAGTTATTGAGGCCACTTGTCCAACATAAAATACCTTCAATTTTTCAACTACTATGTCATAAATTATTCTACAAGTTTCCATACTTTTCAGCTACTCACAATAATAAATAAAAATAAGATTTGATTACAACTATAATGATATAAAATGAAGAGAATAAAAAAATTATTATGGTCGGTGACTCTTTTCAATACAAATATTAATTTGAATAAATATACCTAGACACTCATGTGCTATGTGACATCTTGAGAGAGAAAGAGGTGTAAGTATGATAGATGATATATGATTTGATAGGAAGAGTGATATATGATTTGATAGAAAGAGGTGTAAGTCAAAAGACATTTGTGTCTTAAGATGAATTAGGACCCTTAATTATTTTGATTAGATGCAAACAAATACAAATGTTAAAAGCTATATCTTATATGATATCAGAACATGCTTCACAAATTTGTGTCTAACATTTTAGACGATAGCAAGCTAAGGTCATGATCTGATACAACATTAAATGATGGCATTCAAGACTTCATTTAATACTTTGTGTTTGATATTTGTTTTGCAATGACATTCTCCAAGGATCTATCGAATCCTATGAAGAATAAATGAAGTCTAAGTTCTAAAATTCACTAATAGCCCTGAAAAGAAGCGTTATGCTATGCAGACCTACTCTGATGCAAAAGGAAGTAATTTTTTGTTGAAGTGTTCAACACGATAGCCTAAAATAGTAGTTTTGCAGCATGAAGAAGTATGTGTATTTAATGTGAGCATTAAATGCTCCTATGGCCATATTCTTCAGACACAAACTAAAGAGAAGAAATCTATCGATTTAGAGACAATAAACATTTGTTGAAGAAGACCTAAAAATACCAAAAGCCTTTAAGGGTTGAGCTCCTGACAATATCTAGAGGAAAAGATCCTGGTGGTAGATAACAACAACAGTGACTAGTTCATTGCTAAGGGAGCATCCCTCACGAGGCCACCAGGCTTCATAGGACAGGACTATCTATATTGGAAGGAAAAAATGCATATGTACATTTGATGTGAATCCACCTTGCCTTGCTTCAATTCAGATCAATTCTAGGATGGAATTCGTACACCAATTGACCCAGAAACGTATTTTAACTTTTATTCGTTTCTCAGCCTACAGAACTTGGATTGGGACTATTCCAAATTGTGGTAAAAGAGGATATTCTGAAACACAATTTAGGCACAAAAAACACTGAAAAAGGTTAAGTAAAACAAGAGATATGCAAATAAGAAATTTGAAAAAATTACAGGCCTCTAGATGTTGGGTCCCCCAGACATGCAGGCCTCTAGATGTTGGGTCCCCCAGACTTATCTTTAAATTGAGAAATGTTAGGTAAGGGCAACAAATCTAAAGGAATCAAAGGATTAAAAACAAAATCCTAAGATTTTTCTTAATGTGGTAAACACTCTTCCCAAGTCCTAAGATTTTTCTTAATGATAGCTCTAAGAAGAGAAGAAAGAGTTCTGTTGACCACCTTAGTTTGCCCATCAGTTTGGGGATGACATGTAGTTGAAAACAACAATTTAGTTCCAATCTTACCCCACAAAGTCCACCAAAAATGACTAAGAAATTTGGAATCTCGATCACTTACAATACTCCTAGGTAAACCATGCAATCTTACCACCTTTTTGAAGAACAAATCAGCAACATGACAAGCGTCATCTACCTTCTTACATGCTATGAAGTGAGCCATCTTAGAAAACCTGTCAACCACCACAAAAATTGAGTCCTTTCCTCCCTTGGACTGAGGCAAACCTAGAACAAAATCCATTGAAATGTCAATCCAAGGATGTTCAGGAACTGGCAATGGAGTATACAAACCATGTGGCATGACCTTGGATTTAGCTTTCTTGCAAATAAGACATTTATCACAAAAGTTATGCACATCATGCTTCATGTGAGGCCAATAGAAATGTTTATGCAAGGTTTCATATGCCTTTTGTACCCCAAAGTGCCCCATTAAGCCCCCTTCATGTGCCTCTCTAATAAGCAAGTCCCTAATTGAACCCTTAGGCACACAAAGTCTCTTGTCCCTTAACAAATACCCATCATGCCTACAATTCCCATCAGATGCAGTATGAGAACATGTTTGATATATATCAGAAAAGTCAGCATCATGGTCATACAATTCCTTAATGTACTCAAAACCAAGGAACTTATTTTCAAAGGTAGACAATAATGCATACCTGCAGGACAATGCATTAGCGACCACATTATTCTTACCTTTCTTGTGCCTGATCACATAGGGGAATTGTTCAAGAAATTCCACCCACTTGGCATACCTCTTGTTCAACTTCCCTTGTCCTTTCAAAGACTCGTGATCACTATGAATAACAAATTCCTTGGGCAAGAGATAATGTTGCCATGTCTGCAAAGCTCTAATTAAGGCATACAATTCCTTATCATATGTAGAATAGCTAAGAGCAGCCCTATTCAGTTTCTAACTAAAATATGCAATAGGATGCCCCTCTTGCATCAACACAACCCTTATGCCTACCCTAGATGCATCACATTCAAGCTCAAAGGATTTAGCAAAATTAGGCACAACAAGAACAAGAGCATTAGTTAACTTTTCATTCAAAGCTATAATAGCCTTCTCTTGTTGATCCCCCTATTCAAAAACAACATTTTTCTTAACAATTTCATTTAGAGGTGCAGCCAAAGTGCTAAAATCTCTAACAAACCTCCTATAGAAACTTGCTAGGACATGAAAGATCCTTACCTCACTTATATTTTTCAGGATCAACCTGCACTCCTTGTGAGCTAACAATAAATCCAAGGAAAATGACATGGTCCATATAGAACACACATTTTTCCATGTTAGCATACAATTTCTCACACCTAAGTGCTTCCAAAACACACCTAAAATGCACAACATGGTCATCATAAGATTTGCTATAAATAAGAATATCATCAAAATAGACCACAACAAACTTTCCTATAGATTTCCTCAACACATGATTCATTAATCTCATGAAGGTACTAGGAGCATTGGTTAACCCGAACGGCATAACCATCCATTCATACAACCCATATTTAGTTTTAAAGGTTGTTTTCCACTCATCTCTTTCTCTAATTCTAATTTGATGATATCCACTTTTCAAGTCAATTTTAGAGAAGACAAAAGCACCATACAATTCATCCAACAAGTCATCTAACCTAGGAATGGGATGTCTATACTTTACCGTGATGTTATTGATGGCTCTAAAATCTGTGCACATCCTCCAAGTTCCATCTTTCTTAGGGACTAGAATGACTGGAACTGCACATGGGCTTAAGCTTTCTTCAACCCACCCCTTTTGCATCAAGTCTTCAACTTGCTTTTCAATCTCCTTGGTTTCTTGGGGATTACTTCGATAGGCTAGGCTATTAGGCAATGAAGCTCCTAGAATGAGATCAATTTGATGCTCAATGCCCCTAAAAGGGGGTAGGCCTTGAGGCACTTGTTTGGGAAAGACATCTTCAAAATCCTGCAACAAAGAAGAAACCTCTTTTGGAAGAGAGTTAGTAGGACACGCGCCCTTTGAATTATAATCTTTACTCAAAAGTAAGAGTATTGGCTTTCTCAGTTGCATAACCGTTTTCACTTCTTTTTCTTTTATAAACAAATTTGATTCTTTTCTCTCTTTCTCTTTTCCACCCTCTTTTTCCTTTTTCTTTTCTCTTTTCTCTCTCTTTTTCTTTTCTCTTTGCTTTTCTTTTCTTTCTCATTTTTAGTTGATCCTCACTAACTTCTCTTAGAGCCAATGGTGTAAGAGTATTTTTGCTATCTTTATACACAAAAGTGAACTTATTGGTGAAATCATCATGCATGACTCTCTTATCATACTACCAAGGCCTACCAAGAAGCAAATGACAAGCCTCCATAGGCACCACATCACACAAAATAGAATCTTCATATTTCCCTATGGAGAAGCCCACTTCAACTTGCCTATTCACAGTCATCTCACCATCTTCACTAAGCCATTGAAGTTTGTACGATTGCGGGTGTGGCTTAGTCTCCAAATTCATTTTTGAAACCAACCTTGCACTAGCCACATTACTGCAACTCCCACTATCAATGATCAAAGAGCATAACTTCCCTTGGATGAGGCACCTCGCATGGAAAATATTTTCTCTTTGATTCAACTGCTTGACTACCCAACATCCTTCTAATCATGAACAAATCTCCTTTTGACTCTCTTTCCTCTTCATGCTCCTTTTCATCGCTAGATGGGGCAGATTCTAAAGAAGATTCACTAATTATTTTCCATCCTCCTTAAGTAACATAGTCTTCTTATTTGGACATTGAGAAGCTATGTGACCTTTTCCCAAACACTTGAAGCACTTAATCTCACTACTCCTTGCTTTCTTAAGCGCCTCATCGGACTTATTTTGATTTCTTTGAGCTGTAACATTGGGATTGCTTGTTGATGACACTCCCTCCTTCTTATTTTTATCCTTAAAACCAGGAGAGTGGAAATTAGATGAACTCCTCCTCATGGCACTCTTTCTCTTCAATTGTTGTTCCACCTTAGAAGCTTGATTTACTAAGTCTTCCAACTCCACATAATTTTGTAACTCCACAACACCCCTTATATCACTATGTAGCCCATGTAGGAAACGAGCCATAGTAGCCTCTCGATCCTCCATAACATTAGCTCAAATCATGGAAACCTCCATCTCCTTGTAATACTCATTAATACTTCTACTACCTTGTGTGAGTCTTTGTAGCTTGTTATGAAGGTCTCTTTGATAATGAGAAGGAACAAATCTTCTTCTCATCAACCTCTTCATTTCTTCCCAACTATCCACCAAGGGTTCTTCATATCTAGACCTCTCCCTTTGTAATTGGTTCCACCAGATGAGAGCTGTCGCAACCTACCCTTCCGCGAGAGGGCGACGCGGGGCTCACGGGTGCGTCTTCCAAGAAAGGAAAATGCACAGAGTCGCCACCAACGTTTATTCGAGGAAAACGTCGGAAAAACCGTAAAAGGATGTGGTCTACGAACTTTAAGTGTGAAAGGTTTGAGAGTTGTATTTACGCACGGGGAAGGTATTAGCACCCCACACGCTCGTCACAAGGGACGACAACCTTTAATCAAGTGTGCAAATATGACTTCAAATTATATTATTTTCCCTTTCTTATGTTTTTATGTCTTTTACGCTTTTTGTATTTTTTATCTTTTTGTGGTCGACAAGGGTGTTTCCCTTGCTCCTACGTATTCCTCAATTGTGATAAGGAAATCAGACCTACATAGTTCTTTCAAAAGGGGCGAATCAAGTGATCCTTTTTACTTGGAAGGAGGTCATTTAAGGCGTTGGACCTTAAAATGATCCATTTTACTTGGTGAGAAAGCTAAGGCGTTGGACCTCTAACCATCTCACGAGGTCGACAAAAGCAAGGCTTTTGCTCCTACGTATCCTCCATTGAAGAGGAAATCAGACCTACGTAGTTCTCGCAAAAGGCAATAAAGTGATGTGTTGATTTTATGCTTTTGAACGGTCCATGTTAACCGATAAAAGCAAAGAGGACTGTTTAAGGCGTTGGACCTTAAAACGGTTTTCAGTGATTTTTGCGGACAAAGCTTAATTTGTGAGTTGATTTTAGCCTTAGTTTCACTTTGCTTATTAGTCAATTCATTCAAGGAAACTTCCAAAGAAAAATGTCCGATCAATTTTTTTGATTATTTTATTTAAAGATATTTTGATTATTTTATTATTATTTTTCCTTTTTTTGGTTTAACCGAGGTTACAGCGTGAACGATCGATTAGATTTTGTTTTAACAGTGATTAAACGAGATTACAACACAAATGATCGATTGAAATTCATTTTATGATTTATTAGGCGAGAAAACGGCTTAAACCATCGGTTAAAGCTTGTTAAAAATGGAAGAAAAGAAACCGAAAGTGAACGAAATAAAGATGAAAGCCAAAAAAACAAGAAATGAATTAAAAGTCTCAGATTTGGAAACTTACCCGTTGAAGAATGAAGAACGGTGAAGAACGAAGGACAACCTTCACGGATTTGCTTACAAAAACATATCGGAAGCGTTACGGAAGCACCTCGGCTTGGATTTTCTTCACGGAAACAATTTTTTTCACCCAAAACAGCTGAAATGCATAGTCAGGGGGATCAGGGACCCTTAGAACATCCCCTTTTTGCCTTTTTATAGGAAAAAGGGGGAGGAGGTTGCCGCCCAGCTCGCCCAAGCGAGCTGGGTTGCTTCGAAAAACACTCTGGAAGACCCAATTCAAAATTTCAAAATTGTTATTTGCATCCCCCATTTTGATAAGTTCACCTCCCCTTCTTTCGTAATTTATGGAAAAGTTACGGAAGCCTAAAAGACTGATTTTCATCCTTTTTCTCTTCCTTCTCACCCATATTAAGTGAAATATGCTTATTTAGGGTTATGGGAATTTTACGGAAGCATTACGGGTGTCCCGAAAGCCTATTTTTTAACAAAACGGGGGAGGTGGTTGCTACCTAGCTCGCCCAGGCGAGCTAGGTTGCTTCCACCTTAAGCAAGAAAATGTCCAGAAACCTCTAGAATAAGCATATTTCACTTTGCCCTTTTTACTATTTGCACCCCATTTTACTAAATACACCCCATTTGCCCTTTTTACTAAATACGCATCCATCCCCTCTTCGGCTTCTGAAATGTTACGGAACTTTACGAATTGTGCAATAATGTTTCCTTTTGACTCCCAACATGTCGCGGAACTTCACGGATTGCTTAACGATGGGTGTCAAGTTCCTCAAAGCGGTCAAGCGAAGGTTGCATGCCATCAAACAATGGTCCCCGGACGAAATTAGGGTATGACAGTTGCCCCTCTTTACTTACCTTTTATCGGAGATAGGAGGAAAGTAAAGATAAGACACTGATTTCGTCCGTCTTAACCTTTTCCGGTAATTAATCTATGATGATTCCCGAAGGCCATCCTTTGCCCATCATGGGGATTTCATTGATCTTAATCACAATAGTTCCAACCAAAATGATTTGAAATAATTGACTCTCGTCTCTCCTTCTTTTTTTCTCTGCACAACACAAAACAAAACATAATATACACATATACACATTTTTAGTGAAGGAACCGATTGGGAAAATAACAAAAACTGTATTTTCCCCTCACCGGGGGCTCCGTACTTGATAATGGAGGACGCATGAACAGCGCTAGGCAATCAATTCATGGGGCTCCGGTCTTGATGATGGAGGATGCACGAACAGCGCTAGGCAATCAATTCGTGGGGCTCTGGACTCAATGGTGGAGGAGGCATGAATAGCGCTAGGCAATCAATTCATAGGGCTCCGAATAAGATGATGGAGGATGCACGAACAGCGCTAGACAATCAATTCGTGGGGCTCCGGACTCAATGGTGGAGGATGCATGAATGGCAATCAATTCATGGGCTCCGAATAAGATTTGATGGTGGAGGATGCACGAACAGCGCTAGGCAATCAATTCGTGGGGCTCCAGACTTGATGGTGGAGGATGCATGAATAGCGCTAGGCAATCAATTCATGGGGCTCCAAATAAGATGATGGAGGATGCACGAACAGCGCTAGGCAATCAATTCGTGGGGCTCCGGACTCAATGGTGGAGGATGCATGAATGGCAATCAATTCATGGGGCTCCGAATAAGATTTGATTTTAGGACCGAATGGTCCACCGGGTTCTTTCACCTAAAAGGCGAACATGCTTTAGCAAGGAAAAAATAAATCATTCATGAGAGCACCATATTTTAGAGAAACAATATGCTTATGCCAAAATAGTTTTCCATGTAACCGAAAATGAAGGGTAGGATGTCAACGTTTAGCTTTTAAATGAACATTCAAGGGAAACGTTAGGTCAAACTGAAACTGGGAATAAAATAACTCTTAGTGTATAAAAAACTCACACAGGTAAGTGTTTTACCCTGATTCCAAACCATAGCTGCACCATGACTTTATTTTGCACATGATTTCCTATCGAACCAAAGGATTACAGGCGTGATCTCGGATCAATAGGATTTTCTCGAGGGTAGTGTTTTTGGAGAGGAAGCTGGGTGTTTCGATCTTTTCCTCTTTGTTTATGTGGGGCGGGACATCGCCAATTGGGAGCGACCTTGAATGGCAATCCCAAAGGAAGAACCACTTCAAAATGGGTTTTCCCTTTGCCAGCGGTCATTTACCTCGCCGAAAAATTATCTGGTCCGATGACCTTCTGTTCTCTTTCTTGGTTTATTGATCGGGAATTATTCTGTTTTCCTCCAGTCTTTCCCTTTTTACCTTCTTCCGATCTTTCGATCAGGAATCCTTCTTTTCCTTTTCTTTTCTTTCTTTTCATTTCTTCCTTTTCATTTCTTTCTCTCCTTTTTTTTTACCTTTGATTGGGAATTCGAGTTTTAGCATTCGTTATTCGCTCTCCCTTGAGGAGATTTTGCTGTCCTCTTCTTCGGGGGGAAGGATGAGGATTCTCTTCATGGGCCAAGGTTCAAGGTAGCTCAAGGTTGTGTGTCTCAACATGGTCTTTTCACCGCACGTGCCCGATTTTTGATATTTGGGGCAAAACAAATTCATGTGCCAGAGTGTCGGTTTCGGGTTGAACTCCCATATTATTTCCACGAGGCGTGCGTAACAATGATGATTTGGAAACAACGCGCAAAATTAGTCATGCATACAGCCAGGTGGGTACTCAAGCATCCAGCTTATGGCATTATGATACTAAGGCTTGGGATTTATGCAAGTAGACCCAAGGTTTCCAAATTATGTTCTTTCATTGGTCCAACGAATCCATCCATTCTTATCTCGGTTATTTTGGAAAATAAACTCTTAGCGTCAATTTCTTGTTTCCAAAAGATATGTTTGCTCTCTACGAATGATTTGTGCTTCCTATGACCATAACATGCCGCCCTTCGAGGTCTTTCTTTCTCTTTTCTTTTTGTTTCATTTTTCTTATGCATGTTTTCAAAAAACTATACATCCATCGCTATCTATGAGAAAAGCTTTTTTTTTCTCTGTACACCTACGTTCCTATACACGAAAAAAACTTTTTTCTCTATATACACACGCATTGAAAAACTCTTTCTCTCTATACCGACATGGCCTATATAAAATCTCTATTCCTTTTCAAAGATTTCTTTTCCCCTTTTCAATATACACTCGTTGTTTATATAAAAATTTCCTTTATATACACTCATTGCTCATATACAAGAATTTCTTTTCACACATTGTTTATATACAAAAATTTCTTTTTTTTTCTTTATATACAGATATGACATTTTGTTCACAACGTCTCTTTCTTTCTCTATTCTTGGTGTTATTATGACGTTTGTTCATTTTATTTTAAGATGACGTTCCTAAACGAAAACTCTACACAGTTCCGGAATTTCAACAAAATATTATCGACAATAATGAAATAAGCACTAACGCAACAATCTAAACAAAATGTATGCACAAAACAAATGACAATCGGAAAAAAACAACAAAACCAAACGTTAGTCCCTCAAGTCATAGAAACAAGATAACATACAAATGATAAATGATGAAACATAAAAATGAAAAGAATACGAATCTGGGGATCCCACGATCATGTGGCTCCGCATGCCACTGGACTCTTGGGTCACGGTAACAATAGGTGGGGTGGTCGACAAAAGCAGGGCTTTTGCTCCTACGTATCCTCAATTTTTGATGAGGAACTCATACCTACATAGTTCTTGATGACTGTGAGACTAAAATAGTCTCGGTGTTTTTTTTTCTCACTAAAATGCGAACATGCTTTAGTAAAGAAACAAAACCTCTAACTGATCAGAGCAACATATGATTTTTTTATATGAAAAATAATGTGTCTATTGGAGAAGGAGAGTATGTTGATGAAATTTTCTCATAACCATAAATGAGATTTTGGATGTTAGCACTTCGTTTCTAAACGATCATTTAGAGGAAACACTGGGTTCAACAAAAATAGGAGAAAATCACTCAAAGTGTATCAATCTCACATAGGTAAGTGTTTCATCCTAATTTCGAACCATAGATATGTCATGACTTGATTTTGCAAATCATTTCCTATCAAATCAAAGATTACATGCGTGATCATGGATTAATAGGACTTCTTCTTGGGAATGGGGTTTTTTGGTGGGGAATTTGGCTTTGAGTGTTCTTGGCCTTTTCCTTTTCTGTTTTTGTTTAGTGTGAGGTGAACAAGCCACCGACGCACAGGATTTTGGTTGGCAATCAAAGGGAGAAGACCACTTTAGGTCGTGGTTTCCTTTCTTTTTTTTGTTTACTTGGTGACAATTCTGTATCGTTAAGATATTTTCTGGTCCAAAGACCTTTCTACACATTTCTTTTTCTTCCGATGTTTGATCAGAAATTTTCTTTCTTTATTTGTTTTCTCCCCCTCTTTTGATTGGGAATTTTCTTTCTTTTTTGCTTTCTATCACTCTTTGATTGGGAATTTTCCTTCTTTGTTTTCTTTCGAGGGCAAGGATTGACATTCTCACCCTGGGTCAAGGTTTATGGTAAGTTGGGATTTTGGCTCAAGGCTTGTAGAACGGCTGGATATGATATATGTCAGGGTTTGGCCAGCGGTTCGGGGATAAAGGGGATGCCCCACATTATTTCCATGACATACATGCAACGATGACGATTAGGAAATTTTATGCAAAATTGGTCATGCATGCACCTATGTGGACACTCAAGCATCAAGTTTTTATGGTCATGTGACACTAGGGCTCAAGATTCATTTTCCCTATTTAAGTCAACCCAGTGTTTCCAAAATATGTTCTTTTATCAATTCATGCATTCATCCGAGTCCATTTTGGGTGTTCGGGAAAATTTTCATAGCATTCACCCTTCAGGTGTATTACACACATTTTCTTTCAAAAATTGGTTATGATCAGTGAATTTTTTTTCAAAGAAAAGCTGGAAGTTATCTCTTCTCAAAAGCATGTTGGCTTTTCAACTAAAAGATATATTTTTTGTTCTTGTTTGTTTTTTTGTTTTTTTTCATGAGGTATTTTGCTACCTAAACATGTGTATATTTTTGTGAGGTATTTTTGCTATATACATGCATATCCAAGGTATCTTGCTACCTAAACATACATATATATATTTTGTGAGGTATAACTACCTTCCGAGCTTGTGCTTGTTTTATTTAAATTCCTAGGATCATGAATAACTAGGTGTGTCCTACTATGACTAGAGAAACAAAGGTGATCAAATAACAAGCAGAGATTTAAAAGGTATTAGGTTGCCTCCTAGTAGCGCTTCTTTAACGTCTTGAGCTGGACGCGTGATGACTTGTCGGTCACGGACCTAGTACTTTTGTTTATCTTTGGCTTTGGACTTGGTCGCTTGCTGTCGACCACAAGTCGTAGGCAATGCTCCAGCTTTTGAAGATGAGCTGAGGGGCTTTGGAGGTGGCGGCGGTGCGTCTGTTGCCTGCTGCCGACCATTCCTAGGCTGTTGTGGTGTCTCGCCCTGCGCCTGCCTGGGGGCGCAGTACTTCTCGATGAAAGTCCGGTTAATAGGGGGCTTGATGACCTTACTGGGGGCGATGGACACTCCGTAGAACTGACAGAGGCCTATAATCAGAGCTGGCAACTCTAAGACCCTGTTAGACTTCTTCAGGTCCACTGGGTGTCTTGCGAGCACGATCCCTGCAAACAATAGATGACATAAGAAATCAGTTGAGCAATGTGCATACTTACCTATGTCATGATGGCGTGACCTTGCTGGGGGGAACGGGCACCCTGTAGGACTAACAGAGGCCCGTAACCAGAGCTGGAAACCCCAAGGCCCTGTTGGGCTCCTCCGGGTCCACTGCGTGTCTTATGGGCGCGATCCCTACAAATAATAGATGACATAAAAAATCAGTTGAGAGAAGTGCATACTTACCTATGTCACGATGGCATGACCTTGCTTAGGGGACGGGCACCCTGTAGGACTGACAGAGGCCCGTAACCAGAGCCGGAAACCCCAGGGCCCTGTTGGGCTCCTCCGGGTCTACTGGGTGTCTTGTGGGCGCGATCCCTACAAATAATAGATGGCATCAGAAATCAGTTGAGAGAAGTGCATACTTACCTATGTCACGATGGCATGACCTTGCTGGGGGGACTGGCACCCTGTAGGACTGACAGAGGCCCATAACCAAAGTCGGAAACCCCAGGGCCTTGTTGGGCTCCTTCGGGTCCACTGGGTGTCTTGTGGGCACGATCCCTACAAATAGTAGATGGCATCAGAAATTAGTTGGACATAATGCATACCTACCTATGTCGGGACGGCATAGACCAACTGATACTTTCGCAGGGGGAGATTGGCATTACGGTTGCTGGGCAGAATGTTGCTAAGTAGCAATGTCATACATATCTGTGTAAGAGTGGTCATGTTGGTGCGCACGATCCGCACTCGTCTCTTTGCAGTGGCACGGGTGAAATCTTGCCCCGATATGCATAGTAGTTACGCGATAGCCTCCCTCTCTGGTTGTGCTAGCACAATTGGTCGCTCCTCCAGGATCAGAGGGTGGCCCAGGAACTGATAAAAGGAAACTACTCGCCCCTTAACCAGGAGCGCAAGTCCCGGTTAAGCATTAAGGGCATAGGACTTTAAATTCTCTTAAGGTGTGGGTATGGAGCCCACTGAAAGTGAGGACGCGTAGCCCTCTAAAGGCGAGGACGTGTAGTCCTCTAACGGTGAGGACGTCTAGTCCTCTGAAGGCGAGGACGTGTAGTCCTCTGAAGGTGAGGGCATGCAGCCCTCTGATGGCGAGGACGTGTAGTCCACTGAAGGTGAGGGTGTGTAGCCCTCTAAAGGTGAGGACGTGTAGTCCTCTGAAGGTGAGGGCGTGCAGCCCTCTAATGGCGAGGACGTGTAGTCCTCTGAAGGTGAGGATGTGTAGTCCTCTGAAGGTGAGGGTGTGCAACCCTCTGAAGGCGAGGGTGTGCAGCCCTCTGAAGGTGAGGACATGTAGTCCTCTGAAGGCGAGGACGTGCTGTCCTCTGACGATGAGGATGTGTAGTCCTCTGAAGGTGAGGACGTGCAGTCTTCTGAAGGTAAGGACGTGCAGTCCTCTAAAGGTGAGGATGTGCAGTCCTCTGAAGGTGAGGGCGTGCAGTCCTCTGAAGGTGAGGGAATGCAGCCCTCTGAAGTCGAGGACGTGTAGTCCTCTGAAGGCGAGTGCGTGTAGCCCTCTGAAGGCGAGGGCGTGTAGTCCTCTAAAGGTGAGGACGTGTAGTCCTCTGAAGGTGAGGACGTGTAGTCCTCTGAAGGTGAGGGTACTAGTACCCAAGGGTCCACCCCTATGAGAAAGCAAGAGATTGACTCATTGAGAGGGCTGGTCATTCCAAATTCAAAAGATTGGACATTAGATGTAGGAAATCTATGCAGTTAACATGAATTTTAGGGATGCAGATGCACGCAACCTTTGTCGTGAAATTTGGTAAATGCAGACTTCATATGAAACAATGCAATGTAATGGAAAGTTGTACAATGTTCATGACATTCTTTCCCTATTTTGTGATTTTGATTTTGATTTGATTTTTTTTTGGAAAACACAGATTGACTGTCCTTTTGAAAGAGGTGATAATTCATGCAACCTTATCCTATCTTTTGCAAATCTCTCCGGGAACTCCCTCAGAGTGTATATTCTGTTTGATTTAGTCACTTGACCATTTTGGAGTGACGGCAATGGAGTCGTTTGATGTTTAATCAATCCATTGAAATTCCAGGATTTGTCCCCCCTTTTTTTGTTTAAAAACATCGACGGGTGAGAACTTTTGATCTGCCCCTAGGTTCGCTTGAGGCTCATGCACGGTGCCCCTTATTGCCCCAGTGTAGGGCTTTGAGGTACCAATTGTTATCTTTCGTCATGACCTTATAGTAAGGGAGAATGAAAGAAGCGGTTGATTCTTGCAAAAAGAATTATCCAAGGACGAGAAACAGTTGAAGGATTTTTTTCGGTTGATGGATTAAGTCAAATGACTCCTATTCTTGATAACTCACTTCTCTCTAAAAAAGACAAACTTTCCAGAATGATAAAATGAGGTCACATGAACGTCTATATTTTTACTTGAAAACACAGTCAATCAAATGTTTTTTTATTTTTATTTTGAAACTTATTTTTGCTTTACTTGTCGTTTTACGGCACCCTCACCAAATGTGTAACATGAGTAATTTCTTATTGAACGGTCTTGGAAGTCCACACTCAGGAGTGCAGGTCGCTTGAGCAAACAGACCAATGGCTTGCACCCACATTCCGATGAAAGTTGAATAAGCAAAGATGCGTTTGTGAGAGGATGAGGGACAAAGATATCAAATTTATCCATTTTATTTAGCATTGTAACTGTGGTTTACAATAATGGTATAAACTTGAAAATCCTGATGAGCCATTAGAGACATCTAACAACAGCTTTCAAAATTGCCCCATGTGTGGCATTTCTTGTCAATGTCAAGATTTACACGCGGTTTTCCTTAAAAATTTCAGCCAGCCCGCATCAATTAGACCTTGTACCTTACGCTTCAGGGCCCTACAATGCTCAATGGAACGCCCCGGGGCTTCTCCATGACAAGCACACATTGCGTTTAAGTCGTATTCTCGGAGAAATGGAGGTTGATGAACCTTGGTTGGGGTTATGGCTACCATTGAATTATCAAGTAGATATAGGAGCAAGTCAGCATAGGACACCGGAATAGGGGTGAATTCTACAGGCTTTTTCGCTGCAAAATTCATTTCTTGGTTGGTGTTTTGGTTTGTGCTAAAGGTGGTGTTCGTCATTGGAAGTGCGGTAGAAAGGCTTTGTGGATAACTGGGTGGTGGGTAAGGAGAAGATTTGTTATTGGCTGAGTAATGACATTGTTGGGTTGGTGGGAAACTTGGATGTATAGGAATGGCAGTCACAACATGGGTTTCTCCCTCATTCTCACCCTCTTCATTTGCCCCAGTTTTTTTGCATTTATCAAAGCATGATGATTAGATTTACCTCTTTTTAGACCCACTTCGATCATTTCGCCAGCGAAGACCAAATCCGCAAAGCTTGAAGGTGTGTAACCCACCATTTTCCATAACAGAACACTAGTAATATGTCTATTATCATTGTTATTATTTCTTTCTTCGTCATTGAGGGAAACACTTGAGTTGCCAGATCCCTCCACCTTTGGGCGTATTCTTTGAAAGATCCGTGCCCCCTTTTTGCACATGTTCTGTAGTTGCATCCTATCCGAAGCCATTATACTGACACTGCCTAACGAAGGCAACCATTAGGTCCTTCCAAGAATGGACTCGGGAAGGTTCCAAGTTAGTGTACCAGGTAACAGCTACCCCAGTAAGACTTTCTTGGAAGGAATGTATCAGCAATTCCTCATCTTTTGCGTATGCCCCCATCTTCCGATAATACATCTTTAGATGGTTCTTGGGGCAAGTAGTCCCTTTGTACTTGTCAAAGTCCAGCACCTTGAACTTGGGAGGGGTGATGATATTGGGTACTAGGAACAACTCTTCTAGGTTAGCAAATGCATAATCTTCACCTCCTTCAATGGCCCTGAGCCTTTCCTCTAGATGATCCAACTTTCCCATTTCTGCCATAGCATGAGGGTTTTTACTTGTTGTGGAATGCAAGAGGTGTAGTTGTGGGTGATACTGAGGGCCCTCCAAAGTGTTTTGCAGGGGTATACCACCAACTGCTTGCCCTTCAGTGGCATATCCGAGGCAAGGCTCGAAGTCGGCTAGATTGTGGTGGGGAATTTCATGTGTCTCCCCCACGGTTTAAGAGACATGTGCATGATCAGTTTGGGGTTGTTGGCTCTCAATGGGTATAGGAGTGGAGTTATTGACATTCTCATTGGGAGTGTATGCCACATTGGGTGGCGTATAGTTGGGAGGCAAGCCATATAACGGGAAGGCATGCTCGTTTTGAATTTGCACATCATGGGGTCGTCCGTACTTCCCAAATCTTTGCCCACCATATCTGAGGTTGGATGATTCATTTGGTTGAGATCAGATGGGGGCATCGGGTTCACCTTAGCAACAGCCCTGGTAGTGGCAACTGCAACCGCATTGGCTTCCATTATCTTCTTCATGCTCATCATGGCCTCCATCATTGTGGGCATTTGCTCTTTCATGGCCTCCATGTCGGCTTTCATCTGCTCTTGCACCTCCTCTACTTCACCCATTACTCTAGCTCTAGCAAGGGTTCGGTAAGGGTGCCATAAAACGTATTCTTTTCTTTTTGATAACAATGATTAAGTTCTTTTTTTTCAAGGAAAGAATGCAACGAGCAATGCAACCAATGAAAAGCACAGATGTATGCGAATGATGCACAGTATTGCAAATTTTTATGCAGGACATGGGGTTGAATCAATTTAGATTTTCGACATGGTCCATGACATCTTTGTCAAGGTGAAACTGGAAGTAACAAGGACATCAACAATCCTAAATGTGTTTGGCAGTAGACGAAGCAGTAATGTAACTCGATCCATCTTTTGTCCCAATTTTTGCAAGATGGTTACTTCTATATTTCAACTTGACTTTATGAACCTTTTCGTAAAAGCATGAGCTTGGTTCAACCCTATAATCCAAGGAATGGCAATTCTGATCGCCAATACCTCAACAACATTTCATAGGGATGAATGACTCGGGCATACTTTAAGCTATGCATGGAAAATGTAATTATGAAATTGAGATGCCCGAAGAAACATCATTTCCTAGTTAACCATGCATTAGGTACCATGTTCAATCATTTTTTTTAAGTGAAATGGGTTTATGATCCCAACATGGTTGGCTCATGGTATCGAATATATGCAACTAAGAATGCATCATGAATTTTCATGCTTCGCTTTTTGTTTTTGTTTTACAGAGGAAAATGCAAGGATCATGCATGAGCGAACATGAAAACAAAAGGTATGCAGTTTGTAGAACAAAAAGTATGTTGAACGCATATGCATGATGATGCAATGACTCATGCAAGATGTGATGCTGGAATATGATAACTGATAAAAGCAAAGATGACCGTTTAAGGCGTTGGACCTTAAAACAGTTTTCAGTAATTTTTGCGGACAAAGCTTGATTTGTAAGTTGATTTTAGCCTTAGTTTCACTTTGGTTATTAGTCAATTCATTCAAGGAAACTTCCAAAGAAAAATGTCCGATCGATTTTTTTGATTATTTTATTTAAAAATATTTTGATTATTTTATTATTATTTTGCCTTTTTTTTGTTTAACCGATGTTACAGCGTGAACGATCAGTTAGATTTTGTTTTAACAGTGATTAAACGAGATTACAATGCAAATGATCGGTTGAAATTCATTTTATCATTTATTAGGCGAGAAAACGGCTTAAACGATCGGTTAAAGCTCGTTAAAAACGCAAGAAAAGAAACCGAAAGTGAACGAAATAAAGATGAAAGCCAAAAAAACAAGAAATGAATTAAAAGTCTCAGATTTGGAAACTTACCCGTTGAAGAACGAAGAACGGATGAAGAATGGTGAAGAACAGAGGACAACCTTCACTGAATTGCTTACGGAAACATCTCGGAAGCGTTACGGAAGCGCATCGGCTTAGATTTTCTTCACAGAAACAATTTTTTTCACCCAAAACAGCTGAAATGCATAGCCATGGGATCAGGTACCCTTAGAACAGGCCCTTTTGCCTTTTTATAGGAAAAAGGGGGAGGAGGTTGCCGCCTAGCTCGCCCAGGCGAGCTTCGAAAAACACTCTGGCAGGCCCAATTCAAAATTTCAAAATTTCTATTTGCACCCCCCATTTTGATAAGTTCACCCCCTTCTTTCGTAATTTACGGAAAAGTTACGGAAGCCTATAGGACTTGATTTTCTTCTTTCTTTCTCTTCCTTCTCACCCATATTAAGTTAAATATGCTTATTTAGGGTTATGAGAATTTTACGGAAGCATTACGGGTGTCCCGGAAGCCCCTGAAGCCTATTTTTTAACAAAACAGGGGAGGTGGTTGCCACCTAGCTCGCCCAGGCGAGCTAGGTTGCTTCCACCTTAACCAAGAAAATGCCCAGAAACCTCTAGAAGGGCCAGATTGAAAATTACTTTTTGCACCCCCCCATTTTACTAAATACACCCCTTTTGCCCCTTTTTTGTTGATTCTTTTTCCGTAACATTACGGAACCTCACGAATTACGTAATGATACTTGTTTTCTTTCTGTAATGTCATGAAAATTTATGGATTACGCAACCATCCCCTCTTCGACTTCTGGAATGTTACGGAACTTTACGAATTGCGTAATAATGTTTCTTTTCGACTCCCAACATGTCGCGGAACTTCACGGATTGCTTAACGATGGGTGTCAAGTTCCTCGAAGCGGTCAAGCGAAGGTTGCATGCCATCAAAAAATGGTCCCCGGACGAAATTAGGGTATGACAATAGCATAGTCTGTGAATTCCATGGTTGCCACCTTCATCTTTTTATCCTCGGTATAATTGTGGCATGCAAATAGTTGCTCAATTTTCATTTCCCACTCCCAATATGCTTCTGGATCACTCTTTCCTTGAAAAGGGGGTATGTTCAACTTTACTCCTTCAATTTTGTCCTCTCTAGCATCACCCTCATTATTTCTCCATCTCCTCCTTCTACCTCCACCATCATCACCATTTATTTGATTTTCTAGTTGTTCAATTCTCCCATACAACTCCTTGATATGTTCTATCAACATTCTTTGCATTTGGCTGTAATCACCTCAATCAACAATCTATTGTCTCCCCTTAGAGGAGGGGTACCATCACCACTTGTACTTGCCATATTTCAAGTAAAGGACCAGAGAAAAGAAATGAAGTAATAGGACCTCACCACTCTTCTCACGTGTTTATACTCAAAGATGTATCACTTGTGTATGGTGCTCTCTTTATGTCTTTTTCTCTAATGTTTCACTCTTTGCCTTTTATCACTCTTTCCCTCACTTAAAATTCTTACTTGAACCAAAAATCTATAATCAAGAAGCACTTTTAAAGGTAGCAATCACAGAGCTTAAACAAAAATCTAGCACCAATAAATGCAAATAAGTAGTAAAGAAAAATTTCACTACCAACAAACAAGCAAAACAAACATTAATTTTATGGAAAAACAATTATTAGAGAAGACACTTGACACTTAGGAATTTAATTAACAAGTGGGGTGCAATAAATTTAATGAACACAACTGATGTACTTTTTTTTAAAACTTCTTTTGCTATAGATTTTTTTTAAATGCTTTTAATAATGAAGTATATAATTTTGGAATGAAACTGTGAAGTTGCAGAAACTGAGAATGAAACTGAATTAAAATTCCCAACAAAACAAGCACATATTTAACACTCAACAGCAACTTAGCCCAAATCACATGGATTGAAAGGATTAAACTTTATGAGCAATAATGAACATGGGATGAACTCCAAGAACACAAATGCAGAACTATATTGACTGAACAAGAATTGAAGAAAAAGACACTGGGAAATTGAAAGAGTAAATTATGACCAAACAAAAAAGGTTGTAACAAAATTGCACAATTCAAATTGCGCAAACAAAATTTAGGGGTTTAGGGTTACCCAAAAATGCAGAACATGATGGATGAACTCAACCTTATTTCCAACCCTAGAACTTGGCTTTGATACCAAATGATGTGAATCCCCTTTGCCTTACTTCAATTCAAATCAATTCTAGGATAGAATTCATACACCAATTGACCCAGAAACGTATCTTAACTTTTATTCGTTTCTCAGCCTACAAAACTCGGATTGAGACAATTCCAAATCGAGGTGAAAGAGGACATTCTGAAACATAATTTAGGCACAAAAAACACCAAAAAGGTTAAGTAAAACGAGAGATATGCAAATAAGAAATTGGAAAGAATTATAAAATTAGAATTGCAGAAATTAACAAGGACACAAAAAATGCGAAAGGAAGAACAAGATATAGGCACAAAAAACACCGAAAAGGTTAAGTAAAATGAGAGATATGCAAATAAGAAATCTGACAAAATTATAGAATTAGAATTGTGGAAATTAACAAGGACACAGAAAATGCGAAAGTAAGAACAAGATAGGGGCCACAAACAATGATGTCTGATATGCCTTGAGGATCACCACAAGAATTGAGCAATTCTTGATAAGATCAAATGGTTCAAGGAAGAACCCAAGCAGAGACAATTGTCATGCTTCAATGATAAAACCAGCAAAAGGCCCCTATCCATTCACTTCACAATTGATTTATACAAATCGGTTATCATGTACTTGGTAGAAAATAAAAGAAACGTAAAATCTCAACATTGTAAGCATAAGTAAAATGCGTTAGTGGTTAAGTGAGGCATAATTAAGCTTGAGGTCCAAGTCTCAAAACTAGCTACAAGCACTTTATTATTATTTATTAAATGCCTTAGTCAATAATTGTCTTTTGTTCTCACTCCAAGCAAGCAATACATGTGACTAGCAACCCAGACATGCAGGCCATTAGATTTTGGGTCCCCTCATACAATTGGATTGCCCTCATATTAGCCATTATATGTTGCAACGCTTCTTGGGTCTTTTTATCTCTTGCTCTTTTGTCATAGGCCCTCCTATCCCTTGTATTGGGTCTTGGGTTTCCTTCTAGGCTTAGGCCTGGTCTTTGATGTCTTCATCAACATCAAGTCCACTTAGTACAAACTCTAGCTAATTATTACAAATGGAGACATACCCAATCCTAGAGCAAAATGGACAGGCATAAATCTCGCTATAATGAAGCTTAACACAAAATCTCATTATACTTTGACATGTGCTCTTTCCATAAATGAGTACAAGAAGATCTGTAGACTAAAGACGACCAAAGATATTTGAGACTAGTTAAGCATCACGAGTTCCAGCACTCCTCCAGATGAAAGGACATGAGTAAAAAAGAAATACAAGGAGGAAAGCAATGAGATCATCTACTTCGAATGTCAAAAACCTGCACATGGGAAGGCTAAACGTCCCCAACTTAAGAAGAAAATATATTTTGCTGACAAGAAAAAGAAAATTTTGATGGTCACCTAGGATGACTAAGAAAATAAGAAGAATATTAGTTCAGATGATGAGCAAGCTAACATCTTTCTGATGGTAGATACAGACAAAAAGATTAAGGTAAAAACTTATTTTGAATTTGATACTTCTTCTAGCTCTTCATCAGACGATCGAGAAGATATGCCTTATGATTTTCTTCTTCAAAATTGTCATATGATTTCTCTTTAGTTCAAAAAGTGTAAAGAAAAATATAAAGCATTTGTTTTTTAAAACACTAAGCTGAAGAAATCAAATGATATTCTGGAAAAGAAAATCCTAACTCTAAAAGTGAGTCTGGTCTAAGCTAGTAAGATAGAAAAATCCTTTACAGTTTAAAAACTTAAAGAGGAAGTAACATGTCTTAACAAAGACTTTGGGAAGTTTTTGGAATCTCAAACACATTAACCATGCTTTTAAAATTCCATCAATACCCCTATGATAAGTCTGGCCTAGGATTGGAAAAAGAGGCATCATCCTCCAAGTTACAATCAAACTTAGACAAATATGACTTCTTTGGCAAGTCTGGACATTCCAAGTTCAGATGCATCCATAAGAAGTAGCAGATGTTTAAGGGTACTAATGCTCATGGAACCAAAAAGATTTGGGCACCAAAATCTCAAATTGTTCCTATTGCAAATATCCTTGGTAGGAAAAGGTTAGGGTTTAAGCTGGTACTTAGACAGTGGATGCTCATGACATATGCAGGTGAAAGGTCTATGTTCCTCGACCTAAAGCCAGTTGAAGGAGGAGTGGTTTCCTTTGGAGGCATGAGCAAGGGGAAAATTACTAGTATAGGTAAAATCAGTATTCCCTCTCTAGCCTCCATAGGCAACGTCTTATATGTTGAAGGTCTGAAGTATAACTTACTGAGTATAAGTCAATTTTGCAACAGTGGTTATATTGTGTCCTTAAACAACAACCAATGTATAGTCAAGACAAAAAGATGTCAAGTCCTTCTTTACTTCAAGATGACACAATAATTTGTATGAGATTGATATGATAGATCATAGTATACAAAATGTAATTTGTCTGCTTTCCAAAGAAAATGAAAGATGGATTTGGCATAAAAAACTTAGGCATGTCAATTTGAAACATATTTCAAAATTATCTAAAAAGGATTTAGTAAAAGGGTTGCCTAATATTTGTTGGAAAACCCATCTTCTCTTTGAAGCATGTCAACAAGGGAAACATATCAAAACTTCTTTTAAATCTAAAGACGTTATTTCCACCACTATATTGTTACAACTATTTCACATGGATCTGTTCGAAACAACTTGAATGTTGAGTTTGGGATGTAAGAAATATGAATTTCTCACAGTTGATGACTACTCAAGATATACATGGGTTTACTTCCTTGCACATAAACATGAGTCTTTGAGATATTTTATAAGAGGGTTCAAAATGAAAAAGGTTTTTGTCTTTCTTTTATTAGAAGTGACCATGGAACTAAGTTTGAGAATACTAAGTTAAAACCATTTTTGTGAAAGGAATGGTATTTTTCATAACTTGTCTTAACCGAGAACCCCTCAAGAAAATAGGGTAGTTGAAAGGAAAAATAGAACTTTGCAAGAAAAGGCTAGGACCATTCTTTTCACAACTTGCTTTGTTCAAAACAAAATATTGATAAGACCAATGATAAAAAAGACTCCTTATGAACTATGGAAAGGAAGAAGACACATTATTTCATACTTTCATCCATTTGGATGTAAGTGTTTTATCCTTAACACTATAGATCAACTCACAAAGTTTGATTCAATGGTGGATAAAGGGATCTTCTTAGGGTATTCTGACACATCTAAAGCTTATAGATTGTTTAACCCAAGAACTTTAGTAATGGATAAGTCTATTCATGTTAATTTTAATTATGGTCTAACAATTGATAGAAAGCTATCAAATCTTGAGGATAATTTTGCAGATACGTAAATTGGTTTATATGTTTCTCCCAAGGTAGATGAAGTTAAATAGTCTGATGAAATTCCTCCTCAAGCTTGAGAGTCATCTAGCCAACAACCTCAGACTAAGGATTAGAAATTTTTGTTAATTACCACCCTTAAGATTAGATCATTGGAGATCAAATTGAAGGAGTTAGAACTAGATCATCATTCAAAGATGTTGCATCTTGCATTCTCGTGTCTAAAATAGAACCACAAACAATAGATGAAGCTTTGTCAAATAATGACTGGACCATTGCAATGGAAGAAGAACTCCACCAATTTACCATAAATGATGTTTGGACACTTGTTCCCAAGCCCAAGGACAAAAACATCATTGGAACAAGTTAGATATTTAGAAATAAGTTGGATTAACAAGGTAAGGTGGTAAGGAACAAGGCTAGGTTAGTAGCTCAAGGCTATAACCAGCAAGAAGGTATAGACTTCATAGAAACCTTTGCTCCTATTGCTAGACTTGAAGCTATAAGAATCATGCTTTCCTTTGCTACTTATAAAAATATAAAGCTATTTCAAATGGATGTTAAAGTGCTTTCTTAAATGGCTTTATTGAAGAGGAACTATATGTTAAACAACCTCTAGATTTTGAAGATCATACTTTTCTAGACCATGTTTTCAAACTTAAAAAGGCTCTGTATGATTTGAAATAGGCACCATGTGCTTGGCATGAAAAATTAAGCTTTTTTCTTTTAGAAAATGGCTTTATCATAGACAAAGTGAATACAATTCTTTTTAGAAGAGAAGTTTGCAAATATTTCATTATAGGTCAAATTTATGTTGATTATATTATATTTGGAGCCATTAATGAACCACTTTGTAAGGATTTTTCTAATCTGATGAAGAATGAATTCAAAACGAACATGATGGGAGAACTTAAGTTCTTTCTAGGGCTTTAGATCAAGCAAGACAATAAAGGCATATACATTCATAAGTAGAAATACACTAAAGAAGTTCAAGATGGAAGGTTTCATACCAATGAAAACACCTATACATGCTTCCAATCCTCTTAGCAGAGATGAAACAAGTAAACCAGAATATCAGATGATATACAAAGTTATGATTCATTCCCTTCTGTATTTGACTGCTAGAGACCTGATATTATGTATAGTGTATGTCTATGTGCTAGATTTCAGTCTGATCCTCGAGAGTCACATCTTAAAGTTGTTAAGAGGATATTACGCTATCTAGTAGGTACTACTAACCAAAGTTGGTTCTAAAATAAAAACCAAGATTGGTTAGTAGGATACTGTGATGTAGACTATATAGGAGACAAAGTTGAACGAAAAAGCACAAGTGGTGGATGCCACTATATTGGAGCTTGTCTAATATCATGGGCAAGTAAGAAGCACGACTCCATTGCTCTATTGAGGCATAAAAATAGTGCTCACACAAGGGAAAGTGTACCCTACACAATAGTAACAATGGAATAAAAATTCGTTTATTCAACCCTCAAGACTAGTTATATTTCCAAATATTCAAAATTATTAAACAATTGAGATAATTCAAAAGAAAATTTAAGTATTTTTATGGTTTTTTGGTATTTTAAAAGAAAGAAATTAGACTATTGTAGAAGAGACATTTAAGTGATATTAAAAGTGACCAGGGATTAGGATTCACTGGCACCATTTTTTCTCCAATTCCGATTCTAATGAAGTTCCTTCCATAGTTAATTTTCGGTTTCCAAAGTCAACCAAAGCCGATGATCAAGCTCAAAGCATGCTCTTTGCCTTAAATCAATACTCCAATGATCATGGATATATCAACCTAAGTCAAAACATATAATCAATTCCAGGGATGATCAATAAGGTGTAAAACATTCTCTACCTAGGTCTACCCCGCATACATGATGATCACCACAAATTAAACATAAGATAGATCAATTCCTAAATAAAAAATAAGAATAACGAAGAGAATTAATTAACATAAAACACTGAGGAATTTCATTTAGAATAGAGAAAAGGGTACAATTGGATTAGTTACATCATAACCCCCGAACTATGGTGACTAGTCTCTTATGATTAGAACACAACTTGAAATCATATACGAAATTAGCATAGACATACCAATAAGGTATGAAGGATGATCATGATTCATCCTTACAGTGTTGTCCATGCTTCGAAATTCTAAAAACCCCTGAGAGTGCTCTCAAATTCATAAATTAGGTAAAAGATGATGTCAAAGATACAGAAAACAACCCTATTTATAGCTTCATACAGATATTTGGCAAAAAGTTGCACTACATTTGTGTTGAACTCCACCACAACTGTTGTCTGAAACTTATGACTACGGCCCTAATAGTGTGCACTATGGTCGTGGTGAGTTTACCATGACCGTCGTCAGAAGTTAACACTATTAAGAAGGGATGCCATTATTTTTCCATGGACATACTTCTTACCATGGTTGGATGAATGTATCATGGTCATAGTCAAGTGATAGAGTTCTTCAAACCTTCATAAAACTTGCAATTTCCAACTTTTTCACTCCATTGAGTGGCTATACTTTTGCAAGACAAACTAGTGTTCAAACGTGATTTATGCCAAGAAAATCCATGAAAATGGGACAAAACTCACAAAATATCACTCATAAAGTGGTTTATCATTTATCTATAGCAAAAGTTTAATATGTCTGGTGCAAGTTGTTCCTCACAACTATTATGGCTCAAGTATCAGTTAAAAGATTACTCTAGTTTTGAGAATAATATACCAGTATACTGTGAGATCACTAGTGCAATAAATCTATATTAAAAAAACCATACAACATTGAAAGGCTAAACATATTGAGAAAAGATATTGTTTTGTTCGTGCATATGTGCAAAAAGGTGTGTTTGATATAAAGTTAAACATAGATTATCGATGTGTTGACATCTTTACTAAGTATTTGTCTGAAGATTGCTTTTTCTATATTAGGGGACATTTAAATATTGTTAGTTTGTCAAACTAATAGTGTATACTTCACTGTCTCAAACAATGGCATTATCTCGAAGCCTTTCATTAATCTGTTTGGACAAACTTGCGTTCAAGTATACATCTCTTTGAATTTGTTTATTTGTTTTCATCTAAAAAATAAAACCATAAAAATATTTAAATCTTCTTTTTAATCACATTAGCAGTTATTTTAACAAACTTGACTAATTAGGAATACAACTGGTCTTTTGAGTTCGATATCCAAGCTTTCGAGTCCATTGTTACTATTGTGTAGGGTACACTTGCCCTTGTGCGAGCCATACATATTTTACACATCAAGTTTCTAGCGACATTGTCGAGGGCTAGTTGTGGAATTCCCAACTAGTTTAATTTTGTTAAACCAAACAGTTTTGTCTATAGAAATTCTTTTATTATTTATTTAATTTTTTTGCTATTTATTTTTATTTTATTCTTTTATTTCTTGTTGCCCTTGATCTTCTCCTCTATTTTGTAGTGCATGCAAACCAAGTCCCAAAATCCACCACTGCAATATGAACCTGAGATTAACAAGTTATCCAAAGACTTTGTGCAGAACTCCAAGGAGAAAGAGAAAGATAAATTATAGTTGATCCAACCTAGACCCTTATGGATTACCTCACTCCTAACTTGGGGGAAGCCAATACCAACCAGCTTATCGATCTACTAAAGGGAATCATGTTTGACTTCAAGCATGAGTTGTTACAGATGTTGGAGAACAACCCATTTAGTGGTGGTGCCCATCAACATCCTATGCAGCACCTGACGAAGTTCATCAAGTTGACCAACACGGTGAGACAAAACTGTGTACTAGTGGAGTACATCAAACTCTATGCCTTTCTTTTCTCTCTTAATGGGAAGGCATGAGATTGGTTGTGCTCACTACCTAAGAACAAAATCACTACATGGAACCAATGCACAAGTGCCTTAAGGAGGTATTTCTCTCCCATGAAGACAGATCAACACATCAGGGACATTGGAAACTTTGTACAAAGGGAGCAAAAGGGTCTACTTGAAGCCTGGGAAAGGTTGCAAGAGATTATCAGAAGCTGTCCACACCATGGCATTACTCAATAGAGACTGGTGTAGAAGCAAAGCTTCACGGTGAATCAAGAGTGATTCAAAGATGTTTTGAAGATAAAAAAGATGATAACAAAAGATGATGACAAAGGCGATGACAAAAAGCTCAAAGGTCAATCAAAGAATGAGTTCAAGATGTTCAAGATAGAATCAAGAACACTTCAAGATTCAAGAGGAAAGTTGAATTCAAGAATCAAGAATCAAGAATCAAGACTCACGATTCAAGAATCAAGAAAAGGCTATTCAAGAATCAAGAAAAATCTTAAACAAGATATGTATGAAAAGGTTTTTTCAAAAACCGAGTAGCACATGGATTTTTCTCAAAACATGTTTACCAAAGAGTTTTTACTCTCTGGTAATCGATTACCAGATTATTGTAATCGATTACCAGTAGCAAAATGGATTTGAAAAAGTTTTCAAACTGAATTTACAACATTCCAATTAATTTCAAAAAGCTGTAATCGATTACAATGTTTTGGTAATCGATTACCAGTGCCTTTGAATGTTGAAATTCAAATTCAAATGTGAAGAGTCGCATCCTTTCACATAAAAGCCTTGTGTAATCGATTACACTGATTTGGTAATCGATTACCAGTGATTGTTTCTGAATAAATCAAAAGATGTAACTCTTCAAAAGGTTTTTGACTTTTTCAAATTGGTTTTAAGTTTTTCTAAAAGTTATAACTCTTCTAAATGGTCCTCTTGGCCAGACATGAAGAGTCTATAAAAGCAAGGCTTTGTTTTGTATTTTTAATCATTCATTCAATCAATCTTTCTAACACTTTTCCAATCAATCTTATACAATCCTTTACAAGCCTTGAATCTCTTTGAACTTCTTCTTCTTCTTTGTGTTAAAAGCTTTCCAAAGCTTTTTGGTTTTCTAAACCTTGAAAACTTGTGCTATTCATCTTTTTCATTCTCTTCTCCCTTTGCCAAAAAGAATTCGCCAATGACTAACCGCTTGAATTCTTTTTGTGTCTCTCTTATCCCTTTTCCAAAAGAACAAAGGACTAACTGCCTGAATTCTTTTGTGTCTCCCTTCTCCCTTGTCAAAGAATTCAAAACGACACAGTCTGAGAATTCTTTTGATTCTTCCCTTTCCCTTATACAAAAGTATTCAAAGGACTAACCGCTTGAGAATTCTTTTGTATCCACATTCACAAAGTATCAAAGGTTTAACCGCCTGAGATCTTTGTCTTAACACATTGGAGGGTACATCCTTTGTGGTACAAGTAGAGGGTACATCTACTTGGGTTGTTGACTGAGAACAAGAAAGGGTACATCTCTTGTGGATCAGTTCTAGTGGAGGTACATCCACTAGGTTCAAAGAGAACAAGAGAGGGTACATCCCTTGTGGATCTTTGCTTGTAAAAGGATTTTTACAAGGTTGAAAGAAATCTCAAGGACCGCAGGTCGCTTAGGGACTGGATGTAGGCACGGATTGTTGCCGAACCAGTATAAAAACTCTTGTGTGTTTGTCTCCTTCTTCCCTACTCTTTTACTTTCTGCTGTGCATTTTAATTTCTGCTTTTACTTTTGGTTAAGTTTCTCTTCTACTCCTTATTCTCTTAACAACATAAGTAAAAGCCTTAGAAGAGTAAATTTTTAATTAGTAAAGGTTTAGGAATAATTAATTCAACCCCCCCTTCTTAATTATTCTAAGGCCACTCGATCCAACAACTGGTCCATATTTTCTATGGTCGAGTGCTCTCACACAATAGGACAAGTTTAGATGTTACTTGTGGGGGTAACCTCATGTTAAAAACCCTTGTTGATGCCATCAGGACCATTGAAGATATGTGCTCTAACCCCTATAACAACTCAAGGGATAGGAGGATGATGAAGAGAGGCCTCAACTATGTGGATAAAGATGATTCCCAAATTAAATTTGGAAAGCAAATGCAAACTCTAACACTAAAGATTGAGACACTCGTGAGAGCTTAAGCTCAAGTTCCGATCACTACACCTTCATTCCCAACTTGTCATAGATGTGGGATTATGCACAAGCTAGGAGAATGCACTATTGATGACAAGCTAGCTACAACCATGGATGAGATCAATTTTTATGGGGAGGACATAGTTCTTATAATCATTACCCCAACAATTTTAATCAAGGATATGGCTTTGGGAAGAATCAAGGAATGTATAGATCTCAACCTATGCAAAATCAAATGCCTTGACAAGATGAGAGACAACCCACTTTTCAAGAAACCATGCTTCAATATATGGCTCAGAATGATCAAAGAACGAAGCAGGTGGAGTCTCAATTGTCCAACATACAATCTCTCTTGTCACCAAGGTAGTCAGACAACTTCCTTTAACAATCTGAACCAAATCCTAAGAAGAAAGATGTCAATGTTGTGATGACCAAAAGCAAGAGGAATCAATAGGACTCTGAGGAGAAGGAAAGTTCTTTCCCAAAAGTTATAGATGACATCCTTATTGAGAAGGACTAAGCACCTAAGAAAGTTTAGGTTCCTACTGATGGAAATCCAGTGCCAAAGAAGGAAGGGGATCAAAAGAAGGAGATACTGAAATCTCCCTAGGTAAGTCTACCATTTCCTCATAGAATTAAAAATGATCAACGAGATATGCAATTTAGAAAATTTCTTGAGGTTATGGGTAAAGTGCACATCAGCCTTCCTTTCATTGAGGCTATTGCATAAATGCCATCTTATGCCAAACATTTAAAATAAATTTTATCAAACAAAGTCTCTGGTAAATTTCGGCACTGTGGGTCTCAATGAGAAATGTTCCACTGTGGTCCTTAGAAAACTTCCCCCTAAGATGAAAGTCTCTGGTAATTTACTATTCCTTGTTTAATAGGAGGGTCTTACTTTGATAAGTGCCTATGTGATTTGGGGGCTACTATAAATTTGATACCTTATTCCATATTTAAGAAGTTGGGCATAACAGACTTAGAACCTACTAACATCACTCTTCACCTTGCTGATCATTCAGTTGTCTATCCTAGAAGGGCGATTGAGGATGTGTTGGTTAAGGAGGAAAAGTTCATCTTTTCAGTTGATTTTGTTATTTTAGATATAGAGGTTGATGAGGATGTCTCTTTCATATTGAGATGACTTTTCCTTAATACTTTTGATTTACTTATTAAGGTTAGGTTTGGTAGACTCACCCTTAGGTTGGGGATGAAAGAGTAGTATTTAGTTTATCTAATACTTTGAAACAACCTTCCTCATTAGTTGATGCACTAATGGAGGGGGTATTCCCAAGTGTGGGGATGCCTGACCCTTTAAAGAAAGTTCTCATTAATGAGGATCTTGACTGGGATTAAGCCCTAAAGTGGAGGAAATATTGACGTTTCTCCACTCTCAACATGGTCACGAACCACCCAATTGTAAGAGGTTGAAATGTGGCATTGTTCCAAAGATAAAGCCTCCTGTTAAGGAACCTCCTGAAGTGGAGTTGAAGCCCTCTCCTTCCAACTTCAAATATGTTTTTATTAACCCACCATCTTCTCTTCCAACTATGATTGCTATATGTTTACATGAAACTAAGGAGGAGAAATTGTTGTGGATTTTTAGGGACAAGAAGGGAAATTTTGGGTGGAACATTCATGACATGAAGGGTTTGAACCCTACACTCTGCACCCATAAGATCAATGCTAAAGAGGGGTCTCCACCCAAACAGTCATCCCAAAGGAAACTTATTCCCAACATGATGGAATTTGTGAAAAAAAAGGATATTATGTCCACTATCAAGATGAAGGCATACCATGAGCGATTCCAGCAAATGCAAACCATTATGCACCCCTCCGACCTCTTAGCAAATCATCACATGTCAAACTCATGACATTAAAAAAGCATTTTTTTTTAGGAGGAACCCATGATTGGTATCCATTTAATTTACATTTTGTTGCATTTATAATTTAGTTCCTATGACAATTTGTATGCTAGTACCATAGTCGTTATCAATTGACCATGGCCCATGCATTCACAGTCATAATCAAGTATGGTTGTGGTCAATTGACCATGGTCAAGGCAGTTACTGTTAGTGTCGATAATGACCATGGTCAAGTAAGCAAGCCATAACCGTTGTCTCTTGAAAAAATCAATTATTTTTCATGTACTTTTTCAATTTCAACATTTTTATTTTAGTTGTGGTTTTCGTAATCTAGTCTAGTTCATTTAAATTCAATCTTAAAATCAGTCTTTTATTTTGTGTTCATTTTAGTCTTATGCATTGAGGACATTGCATGTTTTAAGTATGGGGAAGGGTATCATTGCTCCCCCAAATTTGATCTCTCTGTGATATATGTGATCTCTTGCATTGTTTTGGTTCTAGTACTGTGAAAATCTTTTGGGTTTAGAATTTTGTGTTTTCAGTTATTCCCTTGATATAAAAGAATTATGTGTGTGTATTTGGGTAATTGAAGTTTCCTTCAAAAAGGAACATTAACATGCATTATTGTGAACTATTCTTATAGCTACCATTAGAAATGTGAGTATTGACATGCATTGTTCTATTCCCTGTTTTGACATGCATATCCTTGAATAAATTTTGAATTTTCTAAAAAGATGAGACTTTGAGAGGCTTTCTTGAGACCTGTGAATTGTTTTGATAAGTTTTCCTCTTAGTTGACCACTTTGAGCATGAATGGTTATTTCTTTTTGGTCTTTGAACTATATTGTGTGAATTGTTAATGTGAGGAAAAAGAGGAAACTAATACACATTGTAGGTTATGCCAATGAATAAATCCTAAGTCATTATCTCAAGTGAAATCAAAGACAAAAAGGTCTTGATGAAAAAAAAATAGAAAACAAAAATAAAAATGAGAAAAGAAAGAAAGTAAAGATATATATATATATATATATATATATATATATATATGAATTATCGAAAAGCAAATAAAAAGAGAAAAGGAAAAAGGGATCAAAAGTTAAATGAAAAATAAAGGTTCAAAAACAGGTAGAAGTTCCCCTGATTTCTGAGTCTTTTCATATGATTGAGTGGAACCTATTGTCAGCCTGTTATTTCAGTACCTACCTTACATTACATGTCTGGCGCTATTACAACCTAACATGTCTCGCTAATTTGGAATTTTTGGATTTTTTTGAGTTGAGTTGATTGATCTACAGAGTTGTGAACTTGTTCTTTGAATTGTGATCTTAAGTATAACTTCTATCTATATAACACTATAAAACACTAAGAAATGTTGAGCAGAGTGAACTTGAAGCTCTTCAATACTTTTTGCATGTTAATTATAAGCGTAATGGATTCCTGAGTGAATTTTTTATGCCTTATTGTGTGAGTTTTTACGTGTTGAATAATGGGAAATTTATGTTGCATGACTTTTGACTCAGGAGAATTTGTTTTCATTGGGAACTAGAATAATTGCTTGAGGAAAAGCAATGCTCAAGTGTAAAGAGGTTGATAAATCACCTTTTGAGTTATATTTTGTGAGTTTTTGTGCCATTTTACGTGCATTTTCTTGGCATAACTCACGTTTGAACACTAGTTTTATATTGCAAAAGTACAGTTGTTCAATTGAGTGAAAGACTTGGAAATTGTCTGATCTTATGAACATTTGAAGACTCTACACTTGATCAGGGTCGTGGTAATTATCACAACTACAATAAGATGATAACAACCCTCCATAACAGTGTCAACAATGAGGGTCATTGTAAATTCACCACGGTTGTGGTCAATTCATGGGGTCGTGGTCAACCATAAGAGCCATAGTCAATCCATAACACTCCAAAACTTCAATGTCACTATCGACCATGGTCGTGGTGGATTTCACCATGATAGTAGTGCACCTTTTCGGAATGGGATTTTTAGAAATTTATATATAGGTCTCTAGACTTTGTATGAAAAATCTTTTGTTCACTTTTATCTTTTCACAAATTTGAGAGAACCTTGAGGGCTTTCAAGAGCTGTGAAGCATGGAAAACACCATTACAACAGATCATGATCATTGCTCTTACCTATTGGTATGTCTATGTTTATCTCATATACAATTGCTAGTTTTGCTTTGATCATGAGCAGCTAGTCCCCCTAGTCCAGGGGTTATGATGTAACTGTCCAAACATACTTTTCTCCTTATTCTTAATGGAATTCCTCATTGTTTTATGTTAATTAATTTTATTCCTTGTTTTTACTATTTGTTTGGTACCATCCATTTTAATACTTAATCAATTGCATAGTAGTGATCATTTGCAAATAATTTATAGATCTAGGTAGAGAATTTTTTGAACCAAATTACATGGTCAAACTGTTTGGGTGGTCATCCCTATAATTGATTTTATCCTTTGACTTATATTAATAGATTCATGATCATTGGGGTATTGATTTAGTTGATTTTGGGAATCGGTAATTAACTAGGGAAGGAATTTCATTAGGATTAGGATTAGGAAAAAATTTGTACTAGTGAGTCATAACCCTTGGTCATTCTTATCATCACTCAAAACCTTTCTTTGCTTTTGTTTATTTGTTTTCTTCTAAAAACCAAAACCATAAAAATGTTTAAATCCTCTTTTTAATTACCTAAACTGTAAGTTTAATAAACTTGACTAATTGGGAATACAATTAGCCCTTTGGGTTCGATATCCGAACTTTTGAGTCCAGTGTTACTATTGCATAGGGTACACGTGTCCTTATAAATATTTTACGCATCAATGCTCAAAATCATATTAAGATAAAAGGTAGAGAAGAAACCTAAGGAAGAACCACAGTCTGTGGTTGGTTAGATAATGGGAACTCAAAATCTACCTATTAATCTTGACTCTAAATCTGCATCTCAACAAAAGTAGAAGGAGAAAGCCAAATCTGCATCTCATATTTGTTGCTCCCAACCTAAACAGCTTGATCTTTGAGCATAGACCAACTGCAAGGAAGGTTTATCCCATTGTTGCCACCTTCTAGAGAAGTAGGAAAGCATAACCTTTTGAGATGCCTTTCTCCACTCCACCAGACCTCCAACAACTTCTTAGTCTGATGTATGTGATAAATGTAGTTCTTCCTTAGGATAGAACAAAGATTGAAGAAACTTTTCAACTGATAGACATCACTTTGGAGGTTCCTTAATATAGTCCAAGGTTTTCAGAATGGGAGAAAACTGACTATGGACCTGAATTGAGAATGAAGTTGTCAACTTACAGAGAAAAGATTTGAGGAAGATAGTCTTCTTTAATAAGATTGGGGAGGTTTTCTACACACTTACCCTTTATTATTGGAACTCATTTTTCATGTGTGGCCACACCCAACACTTTCTTTGAAATAGAATTAGATAAGCTTGTGTTTCATTAGAAGGCTAACTGCTACAAAGGGAAGGAGTTGCAAATTGAAGATGATGATGAAGTTCTTCCAACTAAGTATGTAAAGGCTCGTCCTGACAGATTGTTCATACATGAGCTTGAGGATCTTAAGCAAAAGTCTAAACTTTTAATTTTGGACTAATATGCCATGAAGAAGTACTAAAGACACAGAGGTCATTGCTCAGGTTTGGAAGCAGATGAGAAGCCCCTAGTAAATGGAGTGCACTATAAGATTGGACAACAATATCAGACTTTGAATCACACTTGCTTCACTTAAGAGACTCCTTTCAACATGGTTTGCCCATGGAAAAGGGAGTTCTATCTTGTGTTTGATTGCACTTTCTCACTCCTTGTGCATCTGCCCCATTCCAAATTCAATTTCACTCCCCAAGTGCAACCTATCATTGAAGAAGTGGATTATGATGTTGAAGTTGTACTTGATCCTGATGCAATGGCGGTTTCCATCTATGATCCTCCATCTTCAAGGGCATATGTCAAAATGATCGAGGCTGAGCTTCAAAGGAGGCAAGAAGCATTTGCTCAAGCTTTGAAAGATCATGCTCATGTTGAACAAGAGACTAAAAAGTGGGTTCTTATTGGGGGACTATTTTTATAAGAAGATCACTAGATGGAAACTTGCTAGACCTCTAATGCCTTCTGACACTCCTGCCTTTTCTATTGATCTCTCATCAGATTTTGATTATTTTGGTGATAAGTATTTAAGGAAGCTTGATGAAGATATTGCCAAACTAAATGGGGAGAAAAAGTAAAATCTAGAGCTAACGACATCATTTGAGGGGAATCCAAAAAGCCTAAAGAAAGCATCGATTCATAGGGAGTTTTATATTTAAAGTTTTAATTCTTTTTTTCCCTGAAGCTTTTTATTTTGTAATCAAAACACATAATTGATGTGACAACTCTTATATGAATAAAATAAGATGTTTTTTGTTATATGTTCAAACTTTATCTCAAAGTCTTATGATGCTTTATGATTTGATTATGATATACATTCTCTACATCTGATAAGACTGACTAACACTTTAATGTATAATCTTATAAGTCTACCTTCAACTTTTAAATTTGTGTTTTTTTACATCATAAAAAAATATGGAGATTGTTAAGTCAAAAGTTATTTGTGTCTTAAAATGAATTTGGACCCTTAATTATTTTTATTAGATGCAAACAAATACAAATGTTAAAAGTTAGATCTTACATGTTATCAGAACATGCTTCATGAATCTGCATCAGATGTTTCAGACGATAGCAAGCTAAAGTCATTATCTGATACAATATTAAAGGATGCCATTTAAGACTCCATTTAATAATGTGTATGAGATTTGTTTTACTGAGACATTCTCCTAGGATCAGACAAATCCTATGAAGAATAAACGAAGTCCAAGTTCTGAAATTCGCTAATCGCCATCAAAAGAAGCGTTATGCTATGCAGACCTACTCTAACGCAAAAGGAAGTAGTTTTTTTGCTGGAGTGTTCAACACAATAGCCAAGAAGAGTGGTTTTCTAGCATGAAGAAGTATGTGCATTAAATGCTCCAACAATCACATTTTTCATACACAAGCTAAAGAGAAGAACATTATCCATTTAGAGACAACAAACATTTGTTGAAGAAGGCCTATAAATACCATAAGCTTTGAAGACGTGTAGAACTAACTGATGCATTCATATTCAAATTCTTTATGTAAAAAGCTCTCTTTAAATTCTTGTAAAGTTTAGAATAGCTCTCAAAATACTTTGAATATCTTGAGAGAAAAGACAACATGCTAAGATTGTATATCTATTTATAAGACGATTGACAATTAGTCAGTATGCAAACGAACAAAACAAATCTTCTAATTTGTATTAGAGCCAGCAGTGGCTTGATAGGATAAAAAATATTAGCTATAAGGAGCTTGGTGTAGAGCTTGATTTGTAGAGGCAAAAGTAGCAGCGACTAAAATTTGTAACTTGTTGAAGTTAGTGAAATGGGGTAGTTTGCCAAGAATTAGACATATTCTCGATGGTTGAGACGAACTAGTATAACTTCTTATGTCTTATCTTGCTTGATTTTCTCTTTTGTGCTTTAAACTGACCCAGGGTTTGAATTTGATTTTTGATTTTGAATATCTCAATTTGTTTTACAAAATCTAAGACTATCATCTAAACTATTTTGCGAAAATCTGATCTCTGATCTTTTACTATCAGATGATAATGTTGTTGTTTTAGAAAAACGCTTTAAAATTTATAAAAATCATAATTCAACTCCCTTCTTGTGATATTTGTTTTTACAGTCTTCCTTACTCATAAAAAAACACAAGAAAAATCCAAAAAATAATAACTGAAGATAAGCCAAAAGATATCGAAGACCAAGACCAAAACCCTTGGGTATTTTATGTAAACACTTTGATTTCTAACTAGGTGTATCTCCAATGACCCATTAGGTAATTAAAAATAAATCTAATTTCTTAAAATGGAAATGAATTGAACCAATTTAATAAAAAAAAGAGTTAGAACATGAAAAATCTCATGTTGGACTAAAAAGATTAAAAGACTTGAGTCTCACTTCTAAGGCTTGATTCTTACGAAGAAAACCCAAATCCAAGAGCCAGAGTCAAGTTTTAAATGAAATAAACTCACAAAAACTCAAGTTTCATTTGAAAGAATTGTGTCCTACATGAAAGACTTGAGTCTCACATATAAGACTCTAGTCTTAACAAGCGGATTTTGAATTACAAGATATATAATTATAATCCAAATCAATCTCAAATCTTTTTATATCAATTTATATATTTTAAGATACAAAATTAATTTGACAATTTTTTTCCAATTTCTATATAATGAACGCTTTTCATTTAACAAAATAAAATCAACAAAACTAAGAAAAGAATTAGACCTGGATGATTGATGAAATTTTTGGTTGAGAAAGAGTCTTAGAGCTTCAAGTTGTGCTATATTCAGTATAGAGAGTGAACCACAACTTTTGAGTTTTCCTTTTGTATTCAAGGGTGATTGGCTCTTGGAGGTTTAATTTGAGAGATATAGGTAGCGGAGTTCTTTATATATAGAATTAATTTGAGAGATATAGGCTCTTCTTTTATGACTTGCTCGCCCGCTTAATTTATTACTTCTTTTGCTCTCTTTTTTTTTTTTATCAAACATGGGTAGTTTTTGTTATTTCTTTTTTTGTGAATTCAAACATGGGTAGTTAGTATTTTGTAACTTGTATTGTGTCACAAAAGGTGTAACCTTGAACTGCAAAATGATCATGTTCTTTCATATGGGAAATCTAGTATCCTAATTTATATATTCGCCGATCACATTGTTTTACGTACTGTACCTGCCTCGGCAAATTAAAACACATAGCTTTTCTTCTCGTTGATTGCATGGTGGTAGACAAACGCAAAACACACATAGCTTCCATTCCACGTTAGCACGAGTAACACTATCTTTTCTTATCAACCTTTTGTCAACTCTCCTATCCCAAGGATGGTGGCACTACGTGGTGTTTTAGCCTCTCTGAAACTCTCATGGCACTGTTCCTTACATTCTTTGGACCACAAATTCACATTGAAAATTTCAAAGCTCATTTCCATAATTTTTTTATGCTGATATCTATGAATACTAATATAATTAAATGTCTTAATTTTTATATAGTTATGTTTTTCTTTTTCTTTTGGCCACTCAAAAATTGATGCATTATTTTTTATGTGAAAATTTTTAAGAATAATTTTCCATCGCTACTTAGTAATAACGTGTCATGTAACTAATCATATTACATAAAAAATAATTTGAATTGACATATGACAAAATATAATTGGATGCATATCACATCTATATTAAATAATTACATAAACTATTTCAATAAAGTTCAGAATTGTGAGAATCAAAATTAATGAAAAAGTTTTTGCAAGACCAACAGAAAAGTACATACTTATATAGACTTTAAAAAACTCATTTTACCCATATTAGAATTGGGGATTCATTAAAGTGGTAATTATCGGGATTGTGAAATATTTTTAATTCCCAAGCATTTGAAATACTATATATTACAGCTAGTGTTTGAACATTCAAGAAGGACAAGTTGTTGGAACGGTAGCTACTATAAACGTAAAGCTACCACCCTTGGATTTTATAGGTATGAATACTTTAATTCCTTGTAATGAATACGTTGGTTAATTTTGACTTGGGTTTTTCTCATCAGAGAACTTGCTATAAATGAAAAATTGCCCTTTTCAAGTGATTTCTCGATCGTTTACACAATTTGATTTTTGGGCAAACATATACCTTCAGAAAGGAAGAGTACTTGTACAAGTTTAAATAGAGACGGCCGGGGCCATGGTGCTAATCAAGAACACTGCTTGTGTTGTGCTTGTATTTCTTTCTGCTGCCTGGCTATCCACTGCTCGCATGAACCCTAAAAGTATTTTCTTTAATTTGCTTTTGGTTTAGTATATATGTTTCTATGTGTTATATATTACTTGCTTTCTAGATGTAATTAAATTAACATTATCGGAAAAAAATAATATTGACAACAAAATGGTGAAAAATGCAGGTGTTGCTGTTAGTGAAATTTCATATATAAAGGTAATAAATATGCATCTTAAATATATTATGATATATTGAGAGAATGTTTAATGTGTTTGAAAGAAATTATTCAAAGTTAGAGCTAATACTTACATGAGTTGTTTAGTTTTAAGTAATATTGTTTAACTTTTTTTCTCATTGGAATAGATAACATGGAATTGCTTATATAATTAGTTAGCGATCATTTTTTAAAACATTTATATCATAAATAACATATTTTTTTAAGCATTGCAAATTCACTTTAACAACTTTAGCATTTGAAGCAATTTTTTGTAAAGTCTTTAAATCTATAGAGTTATAAAGCCCATAAAATTAACATAAGTAATTTATTTATGTAATTATATATGTAGATGCTCTTATGAAAGTGCAATATGCCTTTTTTGTTGGGGAAGGAATCACCTCTATTTCCTTTTTCTTCATTTTCTCTATTTTTTTGAGAAAATAAATAAAATGAAAATGATACACACTTTTTGGAGAATGACATTTATGTTTTCAAAAGCTTAATAATGAAATAGAAACGGAGAGAATTTATATATATATATATATATATATATATATATATATATATATATATATATATATATATATATATATATAAAAGTTATTTTAACTTGTTTTGTTAAGATTTACAGCTGATTATATGAATAAATTCTCATTTGAAAAAAAAAAGCATAAATATTAAATAAATATTTAATAAAAAAAGGAAAAAAAATGAGTTTAGTCTTTATACTCAGTTAAATATTGTCAAAGGTTCATATACTTTCATGTTGCTGAATTTGTTCTTCAAACTTTAGAAAACATGTAGATTCAAGTCCTCCTAGCTTTAGAAAACATGAATTACTGGAGAAGATGAAAACTAAATACGCATGCTTTCAAAAGCTTGAGAACCAAATTCATCAAAATATATAGAGAAACTAAAACTATATTTTTTTAATAAAATTATTTATCTAAACACGCCCTAAAATGTAAAGGATAACTTTCCATTTATAGCAATTGATAAAATTAAAGCTTTATCTTCTACGATATGGTGATAGAATTTCTTGAACAGGCAACGATTGCATTTAGTGTTCCAAAAAGTACTACGGTGAAAAGCCTGGCTGCAATTGATGAAGGTAACTTGAACAAACTAAGTGAGAAGCTTCTTATGAGCAAATCTGGGAAGGTTATCTCTGCTCCCAATATTAAAGCCAAAAGAAATAATGCTAGAAGCTGTTTGTCTGATGAGGTTAATGGGGATCCGTTGGCTTTTACTGCTGATTATCGTCGACCAGTCCATCACCCACCTAAGAATAACAAATGAACTCTTAATAGTTCATCCTCTTAATATATGGAAGATATTTGAGTGCTTTTGTTTTGTTTATCTTATCCTTTATATATGTTGCTTAAATTAATATATATATATATATATATATATATATATATATATATATATATATATATATATATATATATATATATATATATGTATGTATATGTGTGTGTGTGAAATTATAATGAATGCCTTCTATCGGGGAAGTTAATATATAGGTTATATAAGTGTTTCTTGTCATCGATCAATCTACTGTAAATATGTTGAATGAGTAAAGTTATAAAGAAGTATTTACGAATAATTGAGGTGTCTCACTCTTGTTTTGCTGCTGTTACGTATGTTAGTTTAGCTCTAATAAAATTTTGGTGGTTAGTTATATTTTTGTTTGAAAACATATAAGATATCTTTTATTTAAGTTTATATAAAATTTTGATTTTATTTTTTTAAAATTGTGAAATTCATATGTTTTTAGATTTGATGAGAGACTAAAGTAATATTTGGTCTAACATTTTTTAATCTTAAAAAGATACGTTAAAATTAAAGTTAAAAATAAGAATTTTTAAGTTTAAAGTTAAGTCGTCTTATAATTATTTAATTTGTAAATTTCAAATTCACTTTTAAATTAAAATTTTGTTTTATAAAATACTTTAAAATAAAAGTTAGACAAAAGAATTTTTAAGTTTAAAGTTAAGTCGTTTATTCTTTAATTTTTAAACTTAAAAATTACTTTTAAATTAAAATTTCTTAAATGTTATTTTTATTAGATTTTATAATTTGAAATAAAGAAAGAAAAGGAAAAATAGAAATAAAAAAGTTAAAACTATTTTTCAAATAAAAAACTTTTTAAAATTTTTCTTTATTAAAAAGTTTCTTAAATTTCTTTTTCAAAATTTGTTTTGTGCAATTTTCTTTTAAGCATGAGAAAGCCTAATTAAAATTATATTCGGTAAAACTAGCCGAAAGTTGAAAAATTGACTAGTAGTTGAAAGTCAAAAAGTAGCTTATTAAATATAAGTGTTCAGTAAATTTATCTTTGAAATAACTGAAAATGTAAAACGACATAAAAATAATAAAATGATTATTTATTTTAAAAAGGATAATTAGAAAATAGGATAAATATATTGAAGATAAAAATTAAAGAAAATATAAAAAGTTAAAAACTATCATTTTAAAAAATGTTACTTCGAGTGACGTTTCAAAAGACAATAGAAACTAGTACTAAGAAGCTACTAAGAAAATATTATTTACCGAACAGTCATATTAGTTTTTCAGCTAATAAAAAAATTGAAAACTAACAAAAATGTCTTGTGGAATATAGTCTAAGGGTTGTTTGATTGGTTAAATATTATAATACAAATCAAGTAAATAAGAACATGATAAAATCTCTAATTTTTGTTCCTCTAGGTATAAAGTATTAGAAAGACACATAAATCTCTAATTTTTAATAACCAAAAAAGTAATAACTAACGAACGATAATTATTTTAAAAAGAAAACACCGAATTTTATTTATTTAAATATTTGTAAACATATTAAATTTGATATCAATTGTATTAAGATAATTAATATTAGATATTTTAATAAATTGTGTCTTCTTTACATGTTGTCCATCATTTATCAAACAATATATATGCACGACAAAAAAAAATTACTTGTTCTTGTCTGGTGTTAGTTATTCTTGTATTGTATTGTTGAGTATCATAATTTTAATAGATCAAATACACCTTATGTTTTTTAATTCAACATTTAACATCCCATGCAAGACCTGCCATAAAAAAATAAAAAATAAAATCAAAACTCGAATACGTTGGGGGAGCTGAAGCTTCTCTAGATCTTCCTACTCTCCCTCCTCCTCTAACAATTGAAATTTGTTAAGTCTCTTCTACGCACTCAACACAGAAAATTAAAGCACCAAATTTGTTACCAGGCCAATTTCAACTATCCTCTATGCCACTATATGCTCCTTCGGAGCAAGAATAGAATCAACTATATTGGTAGGGAAGAATTAAAGTAAGACGAATTCCAACACACACATAAATACATAATCTAATATATATATATATATATATATATATATATATATATATATATATATATATATATATATATATATATATATATATATATATATATATATTATTTTCTAAAATGAAGGTTGACATGTGATTTTTGCAAAAGAGTGTTAAACAATTATTTCAAATACATGTAAACCAATTTTGAATTTCATTGATAGGCGCCTCAATGTATACACCTAATTGAAATAATTAGTTGGTGAGAAATTCGAAAAGTTTTAAAAAAAATCACTAATTCAATGATGATTTATTATAATAAATTTATTTATTTATTTATAAAAATTAAATAATTAGTTATTTTCATAAACATTAAATAATTAGTTATTGAATCACTACAATTAATATGATTACAGAATAAAAAATTTAATTATTATTATTTTAAAAAGACTATTTAAATTTCAATTTTCATTATAATAATATGTACAAGTAATATAATTCTCAAGATAATGTACATAAAGATTAAAATTATGGAAAGAGGAAATTGAAAAGTATCTCGATACCTAATACAGTTTTGTGGCACGTATTACCTAAATTATAACTACCTCACAATTTGGAGCCAATATTGATATTTAAAGCAATGATAATACTCATAAATTGATTTTTCATAAATTTCATAAATTCATAATAATTGTAATTCTAATTGTAATTATAATGATTATTAGAATTGTTTGACAGCAATATTTCGATAATAATGGCCCCTGGATAAATAATGACAAACAACAATTCAATGAATTAGTAACTGTATTTCAAATCCTTTGTGTTATTTGTTGATTTGGTTATTTACATGAAAATAAAAAAATTATAATAAATACAATAAATTCTAAAAAAGAAATTGTGCAAGTAAACTAGTAGTGTTAAATTAATTCTTAGAAGTACAGAGGACGTTCATATACACTATATATATGGTGTGTTTTCTGTATTCATCATCTTTCACTTTCATACTCTTTTGAAATTCCTTAAAGTCGCAACAGAGGGCAAAACTCTAATCAGTGATGATTGGAAATTGTTTGTGTCACAAATTAAATTACAGTAAAATCAACAGTTAAAATCGTGTAATTTGAATGATTCTCATTTATTTTTGTCGGTGTTTCATTCTATTAGAAAAATTGATAATATAGTGTTATTAATTTTGTTGTAATATTGACTATCATATGGAATAGTGTGGAAATAATGTTCTTTTTACTATTTTTTTCTTCTTAATTTTGATATCAACTTCCTATCTCTTTTATTCATCCTTATAAACTCAAATAAAATGTTCATATTTCATTTGAATAATTTTTTTGAAAAGAGTGTGAATTTAATATACATGTCAAAATAAACATTGCATAAATTTGACAGAGATTATGCATTTAACTAATATTAAAAGATAATAATTTGATAATTACTGTTAATTTTGAAAATTGTAAATAATTTGGAAAAAAAATTGGCTTATACCAGGAATGTTTTATTGCATAAAAACAAATCATTAATTGAAATACTTCTCTAAAAAATAACTTATTGTCAAACACCTTTTTTTTTCGAATTATTAGGTACAATTGAAAATGATCTAAATGTAATATATGGTTAACTGTTTTTGACGTAAATATATATGGTTAAAAATCTTTATTGTTCAAATAATTATAATTACCTTATTTGAAGGACTTTTTTTTATTGGCTTAAAGAATCTTTAAAAAAAAATTTGGAATCCTTCTTCCTATGGTAATTCTCCTATGACAATGATGATAAGGGACTGGTCCAGTCCGATATACATTAATGTCAAAACAATTAGAAAAGAATTTTAAAATCAATTTCTATACTTACCTCATGACATAATCAATAATTTTCTCACTCATGGTATTCTATGTTGAAAATAAATTAAAATCCAAATTTTAATATGAAATTTGCATACGCCATAAATAAAATATTTTATCGTGTTAAACTTGATTTTTTTTTTGCCACAAGTGTTTCTCAACTCATTTAGGTTAGAGACTAATCCTAATCCTGTTGTTTACCGTGCGTGATTATCGTTGATCCAATAGAATTTCACATATGGTGGAAATTGATTATGAATTTTTCTGTTAAATAAATCGTTGTCAAACACGTAAATACAACTGGAATTGTTTGACAATATATTATTTTATGATACATTATTGATATTTAGTGCAATTTTTTTATTTTTAGTTCATAATTCCTTATTCAAATTTCTCAATTTTCATATTTTAAAAATTTTAAATATCTTATAGCGCTATTTGGAATATAGCATATACATATGTAATGCATAACACAAGTCATTTAAGTTAGGTTTTAAATTAAAAATAGATAGTTAATTTATTTTATAAGAAAAAATGGTTCCCTTTAATTATTTTATTGCATGAGCGAGTAATTTTTATTATAATACCACCAACCACGTGGATCAACTAGCGTGGGATTGTTGTTCTAGTTTAACTAGAGGTTTTGAGTTTAAATCCTGAATATGCAATTGTATTAGATATTTGGAGGGAGAACTTTACCACCCATAATGACTCTATCCGGCTTGAACTAAATTGACTTTAGTGGAAAACACTTATGGTTTAGACAAAAAAAAATCATTTAAAATTATTTAACAATTACCACCAACCACGTGGATCAACTAGCGTGGGATTGTTGTTCTAGTTTAACTAGAGGTTTTGAGTTTAAATCCTAAATATGCAATTGTATTAGATATTTGGAGGGAGAACTTTACCACCCATAATGACTCTATCCAGCTTGAACAAAATTGTCTTTAGTGGAAAGCACTTATGGTTTAGACAAAAAAAAATCATTTAAAATTATTTAACAATAATTATTTAAATTACTCTTTTACCTAACACATAATTGAATTTGGACTATTTTCTCCCATTTTATTATCTTTTAAAATCATAAACTACTAGATATCTAATAACTATCTAGATGAACAACAATAATTGAGTAAAAAAATGAACAATAATTAATAGCTAAAAATATTATACTTTACAATCCATGGTTAAAATAAATTAATTTTTTAGTTATAAATAATTTCTAATACACATTTTAAGAAAAAAAATAATATATTTAAAATATTTTATGAAAATATGCAAAAATAATATTTATCGTGCATGACACGGGTCACTACACTCTAGTGTATATATATATATATATATAAGTTTTTATTTTAAAGGGTGATGTCACGTGACATCTTCAACATGCATTTCCTTCAAATAATTCAATTAATATAAATATATATTTTTTATTTTATTTTATTCTATTTCCAATAAAATCAATTATAGTACATAAGAATCGTATAAATTGATATGATATATTTTTTGTTGATCAAAATAAGTATGTGAAAAATATCCAATTATAGGTATATTTTAGTGAACACAATTAATAGAGAGTCATTTCTAGTATTTTTTTAATTTGTACAAGTAAAATTTATATCAATTCATATAAGTATATTTTATTATTATGAAACATACACATGCACAATTTTAATTAATTTTTCAATAAAAAAATTTAAATCAGTATTAATTTATTCTGTATATTGACTGAATATTAAATACTATAATTTAAAAAATTTTAAATTCATCACAAGTGTATATATAAAATATATTTAATTATTTGTTGATATATATACTAATATACATTTATTAAAATTTAAACTAAATACAATATATTAAAATTCATTAATATAAAAAATTATTCCTCTAAATTATAAAATATGAATTTAATATCCATGTAAGTAGGACATGAGAAACTAAGATAGTTAGAAAAAAGATACCGAGTGTTACAAAATATCAATATCAATATATACTATCCATTTTTGAGTTAATCTTGAAAAGCTGTCATTTATCTCATTTTCCTTTTGACACCGATTTTTTCTTTTGTTGCAACTCCTTCCTTTATACACTTCATAAAAAAATACAAACAATTCAAATTATTTTAAAGTGTGGCTCGTCCTTTTGTTTTTTAAACTCTCCACGATTCTAAAGTGTCTCACTGTGGAATCTTTACTTCTCTTACAACGGTACACTCATTGTCCTCCAATACTCATTGTTACAATTTATTTTTTCCTACTTCATTCTCTATTCTCATATCATTTGTATTTGTTCATATTTTATTTCACATATTGTTTTTGAACTCAAATTGCGTTTAATATTGACTTTATTGATGGATTTTGTTTTATTACATTTTTGTTTTGTTTGATCAAGTGTGATGATGTGATACTTATTTCTCAAAGATTTTCTTGGTATTCATTTGAGTCATGAATGATTGGGGAAGAGTATTAACAAGAAGATAAGTGTTTTTTTTTTCACTTCCATCCATATTAAATTTCATGATTATTGTCTCATTCTCATTCCAAAGAAGAGTCCCTTCTTACTTTTATTGTCTCATGATTATTTTTGGGACTCTTAGTTTTTTTAAGACATTTTGAAGTGATTTTGTACTTGTAGTTTTCCCTAAGAGTGCGTTTGGATAGAGAAATTTAACTGAGAAAAATAATTTATTAGAGAATTTAAATTTCTATAATCTAAAATTCATTGTTTGCATGTATTTTTATGAAGAATTTAAATTTTTGAAATTTTCACTACTAGAAAAAAGGCAATCTACATCGGTTATACGAGACTTTCTACATCGGTTTATGACTATCCTCGTAGGAGACATCGTTAAAAGCAGTCACCTATTCTGCGACGGTTGCCAAGGACTGATGTAGAATGCTCAACATTCTACATCGGTCCTTTAGTTCTGACCGATGTAGAAAACTCAGCATTCTACGACGGTCACAACTACATGACTGATGTAGAATGCTAAGTTTTCTACGACGGTCGTCGAAGAACCGATGTAGAATGTTGAGCATTCTAAGACGGTCTTTCACATGCGACCGTCTTAGAATGATTAGCATTTTACATCGGTCATGTCAGAACCGATGTAGAAATGCTAATTTTTTTTTATATGGAGCCTTTACATCCCCAAAAATGAAACTAGCTCAAGCCATGAGAAACTTTGTATATTAAAATAAAAAAATTATGCTAATAAATTGGACAGTAATAATTGAGAAAAAATTTAAAACTTAATTTGCATACTCAAGAAAACATTGTCAATACAAACAAGCCTAACCAATTCAAACTACTGCAGCTATAAAAAGCATACCTGGACTTCTAGCCTAAACATCCTCTCATACAAAAATGGAATCATAGTGGTCTGAAGACTCTGGTAGCCATTTGGTTTAGGGGTTGCAATATAATCCTTCACCTAAAACAAAACAAACCAAACATTCCACACCAGTCAATGAAAATTTATGTCTCTTAAAATTCAAATTGTGATTGGAATCCATATATGTATGGATGATTACTACCTTTAGATTTGAGGACGAAGAGAGTGTTTGCATCTCTTCAGTGTTGTTGAGAAGCATTTTGGTTCTTTGTATCATGTACTCTTGTTGAGGTTGGAAGCAACATACTTATTTCTCTATAGGCGCCCGTGTGATTTCAAGGGCATAAACAAATGAACAAAAGAATAAGTGAATGCTAAACAACATAAGTGTTGAATGGTGGACACTAAATAGAGCATAGTCGATTTGTGAACCTCAAAGTTTATGTCGCAATTAAAAATTAATACATTATGAAAGTAGTTAAAAATAAATACATTATTAAAGCTTGCAAGATGACTTAAATACTAAAAAACTAAACAGAGGAACAAGAAATTAGAGATAAGAAAGGGATAATAAAACTATGAATTATATATACTACTTTTGATTTGAGAACAAGGAGCACTTGCATCAGCATTTTTTTGGTGGTGGTGTTGCCAAGCATTTTCATTCTCTTCTTCATGTAATCTTGTTGAGGTTTGAATAACTCAAGGCCAAATAATATAATTATTTTGAATGGTGAAATTTATAAAAGGAGTAGTGATATGTGAACAATTTGTTGTTAAAAAATAATTTATCAGTATTCTTATCTTACTCTATTCGATCCCCTATTCTTATTATAAGCAACTGGTTATTTATTTTTATTTTTATCCTTGTTAATTTATTTGATATCTCTCTTTATATCAAGTAATTAAATCTAAATATTTATGTCATTTTATATTTATTAACTAGCTTATTGGCTAATATTATTAAATATTTTTATTCAATCAACTAGCTAGCTTATAAATTCTTTTCTTATTAAAGCCTTCCTTTTACATCCTCATCAGAAACACATTCATTGTTAAGATGTCCAGGCTAGTCAGTCCAAGGCTCCAAATACAACTCTACATTACACCCAAACAAAATGGCAAGGTAATGAGATAAAAAACATTACTTGCAGTAGAAGGCTTGGCAACCTTCATCTTCACCACTTGTTCCTTACTTATCTGTTCAATTACGTTAAACCAACACACACTAAGATCCTCAGTTTGTTCAATTGGATGATGCCCCCAAAAAGGGGAAAGAAAGAATAAAGTGAAATATCATATAAGACATTACCAAAGCAGGATTGAAGTAGCAGGAAACACAGTATTCATAAGAGTTGCAACATTGTGAAAGAAGATTGCATCCACTACAAATAGAATCAAAAGTCACAATCTAAGATGCCAATGGCATGGTAGTTGTTTGTTCAATTGTTCCCTTCAAATCAGTTAGGAAATAGAAAAACTCACTGACAAGAGAATTTCTCCCCTCTTTGAGGGCAGCAGCGAGAGCATGAGTTAACAGACATAACATTATACACACAACCTACAAAGCAATGCAAATTAATACAATAGGTCCAATACCAATCAATCAATAATAGAACATTGGTAGCAAACTTTATGGAATATAATAATAATAATAATAATAATAATAATAATAATAATAATAATAATAATAATAATAATATCACAAATAAATTAAGAAAAAAAAGGTAATTCTTAGCAGTGCAACATATATACAGAGTAGGATGCCATATCAATCAGACTTCACAAAGTTTAATACCTCTGGATTTGCATCCCTACATGATCTTGCATAATTAGCTTAATCCATCAAATTACCATATCATAAGCAAAAAGTGAGTACAGAGTAGGATGCCTAATCGAGGCCGCACCCGAATCAAATAAACATTAAAAATGCAGTATCTAGAAAGTGATCCTAGGTCATCTCCCAACGAGCAATGGTCAACCAACATTCATAATAGATAGTGATAAAACAATAACGAATTGGGGGAGGGGGGTTGTTTGTTTTTGTAATTTAAACAGCAAGCAAATTTTAATTAGAAAATAACAGAATTAAAACATGTTGTTTCCCCTTGATTCACAAGCAAGTCTCTTATTCTAGGTTATGAGAATTTATCCTTAATCAGTTCAACCACTTAATCCAACCCTAAATTAAATTACTAAGCGAAAATTAACATAAGGCTGTCATTATGTGATTAAGCAACACATACACCAATTAATCATGAACGAAAATGATCATTAAGCATGAACGAAAATTAAGCGCGTAGACAATTAATCAAGCACTAAGCAAGCATGGATTAATAGCAACAAATATAGAGTAATTGGGGAAGAGGAAAAACTGATCAGAATTCAATAGTAATAACAAAACCTTAAAGAGAGTTGTGCTTGATCCTCAAGAGAAAACAACGCTGGAGACTTAGTCTTCCATTAATCAGCAGAAAACGAAATTGTAGATTGAAGCAGAAACGAAATTGTAGAAAACGAATTTTATTCTACGTGAACAGTGTGCATGAACAACAATAAAAACTAGAATTGCAAAACCCTAAAATTATTTTTCCTCTCCGAAAACTCTCTAAACTGAAACCCTAGTGTTATTATATAGGTTCTCAGCCCCAAAGCTTACAAATCTATTTTCAGTCCAAGCCCATAAACGAAATAAAATAAAATCTGGACAAGATAAGATAAGATTGGATGAAATAAAATCTGGACGAAATAAAATCTAGAAGACATAAAATCTGGATAAGATAAGATTTGATAAAATAAAATTGTTTGCTCTCTTCAAGTCCAAGCCCAATTCCGGATTCAAGCCCAATTGCTTATAATTCTCATGAAATTAAATTAAAAACACAAAATTAGTCAAGTAGACCCAAATGATAAAACTGCATAATTAATTTGACAATTAAGGCTAATCAGTAATTAAAATGGTGACAAAAATGGTTAAGAATAGAATCAAAATAAAACATATAATCATCAACAATCTGATCACTTATCTCAGCACGAAAAACAGAATGATCCTCAGATGAATGTTTCATGGCATCAAGAATGTTAAAATGAACAACAATATCACCAAATTCCATAGACAATGTGCCAGCATAAACATCTATCTTGGTTCGGGTTGTTTTCATAAATGGCCTGCCTAAAATAATTGGAACTGAACCATGGGAAAATCCCTCTTCCATATTAAGAACATAAAAATCAACAGGAAAAATAAGTTCACCAACCCGAACCAGCACATCCTCTATGAAACCTGCAGGGTAAGCAACACTTCTATTTGCCAAATGAATCACCACATCTGTAGATTGCAAAGGTTCAAGAGATAAAGAATTGAAAATGGACAGAGGCATGACACTAACTGATGCTCCTAGATCTAGCATGGCATTCTCAAATTTATTGTTCCCAATAATGCAAGGTATACAGAAAGTACCTGGGTCCTTACATTTCTCAAGAATGTGAGGAAAAGATTTACCTATCAATGCTGACACATTTTTGCCCATGCTAATCCTTTCATTGCCTTTGAGCTTCCTTTTGTGGGTGCACAGCTCCTTTAGAAACCTGGCATATCTTGGTATCTGCTTGATGGCATCTAGCAGAGGCATGTTCACCTCTACTTTCCTAAGGTCTCCAAGATCTCCTTTTCCACTTCTTCCATCTTTTTGTTTGGAATTTCTCTAGGTGGGAATGGAAGAGGGATAGGAGGCTACTGCAAGTCATAATTACTAGAAGAAGGTCCACCTGCATGAATATTTTTGTTAGGAAGCTTTCTCTTTTGTGCAACTATCTCATCCTCTTTTTCAGGTGTAGAATGAAGCTTGATAGGTTTAGGTGCAGGTGCTGCTATTGGTGGAGGCACTTGAATTTGGTTGCCAGACCTCAAGGTGATGGCACTCACATTTTTCGGATTTTGCATAGTTTGTGAAGGCAATTTGTCAAAATTTTGGGACTGAGCTTGGTTCAACTGAGTAGCCATCTGCCCTATCTAATTTGTCAAACTCTGAATGGAGGCTCTTGTCTCTGGCTGAAATTGCATATTCTGGATGGTTATTTACCTCACTAACTCTTCTAAGGAAGGTTGAGGAGGAGCCTCAGTTGCTTGTTGTCTTTGTTGTGACTGCTGCTGCTGCTGTTGCATTGGAGGAGGAACATATGGCTTGCTTGGACCAACAACATTCTGGAAAGGAGGGACAGACTGATGTTGTTGTGGAGGACTTGCCCATCTCAGATTTGGATGATTTCTCCAACCTGGATTGTATCTGTTGCTTGAAATATCATAATTATTCTGCTGTTGTTGGTTTTGCTGCTGAGGGGGTCTATTATAAATGTTTGCATCATAAGCTTTAGGTTGCTCATTGACTCCAGATTGCTGCAAAGAAGGACAAAGATCTGTATGGTGATCTGCAAAAGAACATAGACCACTGACTCTTGCAACAGATGCAGATTTATGATTCATGGCAAGCTGAGTTACTAGGTTGACCAAGGCATCAAGTTTTCCCTCAAGCTTTTTATTTTCAGTAGATGAAGATTAATCCGTGGCCACCTCATGGACTCCTCTAAGGACAATAACATAATTTCTTGCACTGAATTGTTGGGAGTTAGAAGCCATCTTCTCAATCAAATTCCTAGCCTCAGCAGGGGTCATATCACCAAGAGCTCCACCACTGGTAGCATTAATCATACTCCTTTCCATGTTGCTAAGTCCCTCATAGAAATATTGAAGAAGGAGTTGCTCAGAAATCTGGTGGTGAGGAAAGCTTGCACACAATTTCTTGAATCTTTCCCAGTACTCATACAAGCTCTCTCCAAGAAATGTCTTTTCTGATGCTTGAAATGTCTTTTCTGATGGCAGTGGTCCTAGATGCAGGGAATAATTTCTCCAAGAACACCCTCTTAAGGTCATCCCAACTGAAAATGGACCTGGGAGCAAGGTAGTAGAGCCAATCTTTTGCCACTCCCTCCAGAGAATGAGGAAAAGCCTTTAGAAAGATATGATCTTCTTGGACATCAGGGGGCTTCATGGTGGAACAAACAATATGGAACTCCTTAAGATGCTTATAAGGATCTTCACCTGCAAGACCATGAAACTTGGGCAGCAAATGTATTAGTCCAATCTTGAAAACATATGGAACACCCTCATCAGGATATTGAATGCACAAGCTTTCATAAGTGAAATCAGGTGCAGCCATCTCCCTAAGAGTCCTCTCACGAGGTGGAGGTTGAGCCATGTTCTCAATATGAAAAATAGTAGTTGAATGCTCAAAATCAGAATATTCAGAATCACCAGCAACAGAATACTCAGAATGCTTAAAATGCTCACAATGCTCGAAATGCACAGAATGATCAGGATGCACACTATGCCTAACTAATCTATGAAAGGTTCTATCTATTTCAGGATCAAAGGGTTGTAAATCACCTGGATTGCCCCTAGTCATGCACTATATGCAGCAAATAATGTGTTCTCAAACAAGCACCAAGGGAGGGTTAAAACTACAACTATAGTCAAATGAGTTGAAATTTTGTGAGAAACACCCTAAAATCATGAAAATATATCAAAAAAAATTTCAAACAAAAATTCAAAGTCTAACTATGAAAACTACTTAAGAAAAGTTTAGAAAAATAGGACAATAATACTTGAAAAATAAAAATAAAAAACTTAGTAAACAACTGATTTTTCGAGTTTGGGAGACCCCAACCAGCATGGCTAGTTGTCACAGTATGGGAAATTTTTTTCAACCCCAAATGCATATATAATAATAGTTATTCTGATACCTGGAATAAAAGTTATGGCCGTTTTAAGTTTTGCTAAAAACAAGTTCCCAAATTTTTTGTCTCTCTCCAATTCAGCCACACCAAGTGCTCCTGGTATTTTTCACACAAAATATGGATCAAAAGAAACTACCACACAAACAATCAGCCAAAAATAACAACTCTAACTATCAAAACAAAAATCGCCAATTAAATTGCAAAATCAGTCACTAATCACTGTTCATAGCAAACACAAACTGAATCAGTCGCTAGTCAGTCGCTAATCTGGTTCACAGCAAAACACAAAACTGAAACAGTCGCTAAAAATAGTCGCTAAACAGGGGATGCGACTGAAATGTAAAATAGAATGCTACACAAAACAAAACAACACACACTCACAACCTAAACGACAGAGCTACACACAAAAAAAAAACTAAACACTATTATGAACCTCTAGCCCACTGCTCCCCGGCAACAGCGCCAAATTTGATCGAGGCCGTACCCGAATCAAATAAACATTAAAAATGCAGTATCTAGGAAGTGACCCTAGGTTGTCTCCCAATGAGCAATGGTCAACCAACGTTCATAATAGATAGTGATAAAACAGTAATGAATTGGGGGGAGGGGGTTGTTTGTTTTTGTAATTTAAACAGCAAGCAAATTTTAATTAGAAAATAACAAAAGTAAAACATGTTGTTTCCCCTTGATTCACAAGCAAGTCTCTTATCCTAGGTTACGAGAATTTATCCTTAATCAGTTCAACCACTTAATCCAACCCTAAATTAAATTACTAAGCGAAAATTAACATAAGGTTGTCATTATGTGATTAAGCAACACATACACCAATTAATCATGAACGAAACTAATCATTAAGCATAAACGTAAATTAAGTGCAGAGACAATTAATCAAGTACTAAGCATGCATGGATTAATAGCAACAAATACAGAGTAATTGGTGAAGAGGAAAAACCGATCAGAATTCAATAGTAATAACGAAACCTCAAAGAGAGTTGTGCTTGATCCTCAAGAGAAAACAACGCTGGAGACTTAGTCTTCCATTAATCAGCAGAAAACGAAATTGTAGATTGAAGCAGAAATGAAATTGCAGAAAACGAATTTTATTCTATGTGAACAGTGTGCATGAACAGCAATAAAAACTAGAATTGCAAAACCCTAAAATTATTTTTCCTCTCCGAAAACTCTCTAAACTAAAACCCTAGTGCTATTATAGAGGTTCTCAGCCCCAAAGCTTACAAATCTATTTTCAGTCCAAGCCCATAAATGAAATAAAATAAAATCTGGACAAGATAAGATAAGATTGGATGAAATAAAATCTGGACGAAATAAAATCTAGATGAAATAAAATCTGGATAAGATAAGATTTGATAAAATAAAATTGTTTGCTCTCTTCAAGTCCAAGCCCAATTCCGAATTCAATCCCATTTGCTTATAATTCTCCTGAAATTAAATTAAAAACACAAAATTAGTCAAGTAGGCCCAAATGATAAAACTGCATAATTAATTTGACAATTAAGGCTAATCAGTAATTAAAATGGTGACAAAAAGGGTTAAGAAATAGGAGAAAATAATGACACATCAATGCTATATCAACCAGACTTCACATAAATTAGATAATACTGTTACACATTGGATGCATAAGAATGAATTTTAATTACAAATACGTAGAGACCATAAAGAGCATGATGTGACATTGCAACTAATTTATACCAGAAAAAAAAGCAGGTGATAGTGGTTATAATTGGCTGTAATTTTCTCCCAACTTTGAATATGAATTATCATTTATTAGCTGATAAATGCTAGTTGATATTGTATAGATTTTGGATCAAACCATAGGGCTGTGACCTGTGAAACACTAACCCCTCATTTGTAGTAGAGGCTCTCACTTCCTAATATAGCTTTGGCGTTTAAGACTAATGACTTCTATATAATGTGCCAAGTAAGTTTTTCTTCTTTTTTTTTAAAAAAATTGTCTAGTATTTTCATCCCTTTTAAGAAAAGAGAAAATTCAGGATAACCTATGCATATAACAAATTTCTTTTTCTATAAAAAAACTAGTACAAATAACAAAATTAATCTACGATAATATTACCAATTTGATATGCCAGATTTAATAAATAGTATAATCAAATAGAAAATAGAAAAAATCAGTACAATCCCTCTAGTTCAGAAGCATAATTTTACAAGGCACTTTTAGCCACTTGCCAAGACTTTACCAGTTACATAAGAGGTCATGCATCATTGTACAAATGTAATCCATCATAAATTGCAAAAGAACTCGTTTAGCTCATAATGTACAGCTTCTATTGAAAGGATATAGTTTCACAGTTTTACATCATTATGTGAATTATTATTATTATTAAGGTGTGAACCAATTAAAGAAATTGGTTCTTTACCCAATATAACTGTTCACAAAAATATCAAACACAACATATGAGTGCAAATATATCTTACAGAAGGCTCCAGAAATGGCATCAAGTTTGTTTCTCCATTAATTAATGCCAGGATAAAAGATATAAGAGTAGCTTTAATTAGTATCTTTTCAAGCAAATCATCAAATTGCTTCAAAACCATTTTCCAAAAAGGAACTCCTGCATAATAAATTTGTTAAGATTTAGTAACAAGTAACAACAAAAACTGATTGAATTTATTTATTAAACGAAATAATTACAGCACAACAGAGGTAACAACAATGAACTAGAGCTAGAACAGTGAATACCTCGATTAGCAATAATATGAGACGAGGTTCATACCAGTTACACTATCGTTAGTAGAATTTTTTGAAATGATCCTCAAACTACTCAGCATCCAATAAAATATAGTAAAGATAAAAACTCTTTTTTTTTTACTATAGCTTGCCAAAATAGACAAAATCAAATGCCAAACACTAACATTTCCATTTATTGGGTACAACAACAAACCATTTTGATGAAATATTATCAATTTAGATCAAGTTGTAACCATATAATTTGTACTTAACAATGAAAACCATTGAGTTACCTTATCACATACATAATCAAACAAAATCAAAACTCAAAAGTATAAGGTACAAACTCCATATACTTACTTTGATCTTTAGCCAGCACTGTGTAGCAAACGTTCATGCAGTAAGAGAAGAAGAAAGAAATGTTAAAAAGACAAATTAAAAAAAACACTTAAAACAAAATTGGTGAACAGGATGTTAACAGTAAATTTATAGAAAGCCAAGTATAGTAGTGTGATTTAGTTATTCGGAGTGTGATCAATTAAGACTAGCTTGTTACACCGTACACGAATGCAAATTCATTTCAATATAAAACCACATTCCTTGATGTCTCTTCTCTTGTCTACCTAAGTTCAATATCAGTGCATGGCCCTACAGAAGACATACCATTTTTTCCATAAAGTCTAGCATGTTGTACTACCTGGAAAAGAAGAGTGATTAAATCATTTGAAACCATTAACATCATAATCAGGCTTATAGAGAAAATACAACTACCCATAGTAAGTAGTAACAAGGAAAAAAGGAAATGAAAGGAAATGAAAGGAAATTGAAGTACCTCGGCATCAGATAAACCCTTAGTCGGGTCCACTCCAAAGAAATCAAGGACCTAACAAAATTAACAACAATAATCATCGCTTTCTAGTGGGAATCATCTAATATATAACTTGGCTCTAACAATCTACGTATGAACCAAATCGTAATTGTAAACAAAGAGAAGTGGATGCAGAGTTCACTAATACTACTGCAAGAGGCATGCATGTGTGGTCATAGTTTTTCAACATTATCATATTGCGTGATAACAATAACGCAGAAATGTCGAAATTTGCATTGCAAATAGCTTGCGAGTTAGGATATCCGTATTTTCTTACATTGAAAAATGAAGAATGCTTGGTTTGAGATTTGATGAATAGTGAAGTTAGAATGAGATTTGGTGAATGTAGTAGCGGCAAGGAAAATGGAGAGAAAGCAGTGGGAAATTACCTCGGGAATAGATCTAGAAAATGCATCCTCCATGGAGGAAAGAAGAATTGGATTGAGAACGAGAGCCTCGAGGTTCAGAAAGAAGGAGAACGGGAGCCTCGTGGCGACTTCTTTTCTTTCCCTTCCCTTTTCGTCGCGGAGGAATGTCACAAGGGCGTGGATGGAGCCCGAGAAGGCTCCGATGGTGGCCTTGTTAACATGGAGGACGACGAGGCTAGTGAGGAGGGTGGCGGCGAGGGCGCGACAGTCAGAGGGGCAGCGGAGGAGAGGAGGCCATCGACGACGAGGTCGACCTTGGCGTCGTCATCCAGGGAGAGGTGGAGGAGGAGGGAGAGGGTGCGATGGTGGAGGTCGATAGCAGAGATGTGTTGGAGGCAGGTTAGGAGGGCGGGCACGAGGGCGCCAACGTAGATGCCACCAACGAATACACACGGCAAGGCAAGGAAGCGGTAGTCGAGGATGGCATCGAGCTCATCGTGGAAGCGGGTGATGCTCTTGTGTGGGCGTGAGCTGGTGGCCAAAGCAAGAGTCAAGGGAAGTGCGAGAGAGTGAAGGGTTCTAGTTAAAGGAGGCTAGGGATTTTAAATTAAAGTACACGCTTGGCATGGAAGAAAAACAACGACGTTTCTATATATAAACCCACTGTTGTTTAGGTTCCCCTAGTACATTCTAAGGTGGTTTTGTAAAACCGTCTTAGAATGTGTGTCATAAATTCTTCTTAATTACAAAACTTCCACCGCATGACATTCTAAGGCGGTTGTGTATAACTGTCTTAGAATGCACATCATAAAAAAGAAATTTTTTAGTAGTGTTTAAAACAAAATTTTAAACAACTAAAAATGTGGAATTTCAATTTCCTTCTAAAAGGTGAGAAATTGAAATTCTCTTCTTGATAGAAGAATCTTCCAAAACATTCACATTTAGAACCTTCATCTTCTCTTTCACCAGAAAGTTCCCGAAATCCTGTTCTCGAACTCGCGATTCTTTCCTCACGCCGATGATCCTCTTCTTCAAGAAACACCGCTTAAGCTTGTGGAACATCGATTGGGTGTGGGTATAGGGGGACACGTTGAATTGCACCCGCCAGTCAGGGGAACAACCGTCGCTACCCATCATGCGGCGGAGGTGCTTGCTAGTGCGGAGGGCCTGGGCCATGCCTTGCGCCATTGACTGAATGTTATGGTCGGGTATGGTGGTGTACGCCACTGTGTCTTGGTTCCCCTGTGACTTTCCATGCCGCATTAATATTCTTCTCTTTGGAAGCACACCAACCATATCTTCTCTTCTCTTTACATTCATTTTCTTTCACCCTCACAATTTTAATTTTTTTTATCCAAACATAAAATTTTGAAAATAAAAGAATATTTATACACTTTCCTTTGCGCATGATGGTTGATTTCTATATTCCTATAATTTTATGTAATTTAATGTCTTGCAAATTAATAATAGGATTTTTGCTGATGGATCAAAAATTTTCACCTCATATATGATGCTTTATTATAGTTTTGATTCAATGGGTTCACAAGAAAGTTTCAATAGCCATATGTACTTATGGTATACATTATACGATGAAGAATTCTAATAATATGTTTTTGTATCATCTTTATTTGTTGTTGAAAGACATTGTTTTATATGAAATTTAGTAATCACTGTGTTATCCCATTAAGGGTGCTCCATTTTTATCTCTTTGTTAGTTACCCTTATCTGATTAAAAGCATTTTATTTTTCAAGGAAAAAAAACCATTAGTAATATGTTGTTAATACAAGTCACTTAATTTCTTTGTAGCTAATCCTTTTGTTTATTTGTCTCAATATAATACTTATTTGTTGAGATAAACACAGGGCATATTTGTCAGAGTTAGTTAACATATTAACGTTCCTTAAATCTAATGTTTTTTGTTTATATATATATATATATATATATATATATATATATATATATATATATATATATATATATATATATATATATATATATATATATACACACACAAAAATTAGTAATTGTACAAAAAAAAGGTGCAATTTTAATTAAAAAAAATGATAGGTGTTAAAAATTCAAAAAATGGTCGGTTATTAATAAACAAATAAACAATCAGTTAACTATCAGATTTTTTTTAATTGAAAATTGAAATGAACTGTTAATTTGTTAAATGGATATCTATAAAAAAAACACATGATATAGTTAAGAAATTTGGAAAACTAATTATGAAAGAGAGACCTAAAAATAAAATGGCATAGCAAACACTTAAATACAATATGTTTTTTTTTAATTTTTTTACTTTGGAAAAAAGGATTAGCTACTGACAAAGAACAATGTTACAACAATTTATTTTTGAAAAAAATTGGTTTATTATTAACTAATTTTATTTTTAAAATTGAAATTAGCTATCAATTTAATTGTTATTTTGTTAAATTAATATCTAAAAGCAAATCAACATAACAAAATAAAATTTAAAAATATTAATTAATGAAATAGGTCTTGTTAAAAAAATTGATATTTTTTGAATAAATTAAAACAATTAAAAAAATTGTATGTTTGCTAGAATTTTTAAATTGATAAATGATTTAAAAATATTGATATTTTTTTATTCTTACAAGATAATCAATTTTTGATCACCTAATAATGTTTTGAAAAAATTAGTTAAAAGATAATGTTCTAAGAAATCGTAAATGCATCTCGATCACTAATTAATACAAAATTATTTACTAGTATACATATGATTTTGTCAATATGATCATAGTTATCATAAGTTCTACCTAGATATCTTAATTCATTAAGAATAGTTTGAAAGCATCCAAACATACATTGTACGTCTTCACCTTTTTCCATAGAGAAGAGTTCATAGTTACAAATAAAGACACTTAATTTGTTCCTTTTTACATCTAATATTCCTTCATAAGTTACAACTAGAGTGTTCAACATCTACTTGACACTCCTCAAATTGTGAACTTTGGTGTATTCTTCCTCTTATGAGGCCTATAGGATCACATTTTGAGCCTTGGAGTTGAGTAGGAAATGAGTTTTTGCTCCTCTATCCACTGGCTACTTGGGATTTTGTTTAACTGGTTGTCATATGGAATGTGATTTCCATTTTCCACCACGTCCCATAAGTCAATGTGAATGGATTCAAAATTGCCAATCATTTGTTCTTTAACACACTTCTAAAAAAAAAGCTTTCTACATCGCCCTATTAACATCGATTATAGCTAAAACCGATGTTAACGAAAGCGCGGTGGCATTTTTGTAATTAAATGGAGTTACTTAACATCGGTTTTAGCAAAACCGATGTTAACACTTCATGTTAACATTGATTATTTAAAAAACCGATGTTAACATGATGTTAAGATGAATATGGTAACATTGGTTTGGGCAAAACCGATGTTAACTTCATAGAGTTAACATCGGTTTTGAGGAAGCCGATGTTAAGGAGTTGATTTTAACATCGGTTTGTTAAAAAACCGATGTAATGTATTTGATGTTAACATCGGTTTTTACAAAACCGATATAGTTAACATCGGTTTTCCATAAAAAACCGATGTTGTTATGTTTATAAGTTAATAAAAATTGAGATTTCACAAGCCGCGCGCGCTCGAAAACCTTGTCCTCCCTCTTCTCTTTGTCATCCTTTTGCCTGAAATCGCTCTTATCTTTCTCCTCCCGCCTAAAATCTGCCGGAAACCGCTTCCTCGACACCCACATTGTCGTCGCTCGAACCCACAGAACCCCCTACACTGCCGAAAAACCCACATTGTCTACGCTGGAACCCACAGAACCCCCTACACTGCCGGAAAACCCACATTGTCATCGCTCGAACCCCACAGAACCGACATTGTCCTCGCTCGAAGAAAACCCTACATACACTGTTGCTACTAGGGTGCTGAAACACTCGTGGGTGCTCAAAGGTCAAAGCTTTCTCCGCGAGGTACGTAGGTCAAATTCGTGTATGCTAAGTTTCCTTGGGTGTTCATGTTTTATTGATGATAATAATAATAACAATAATAATACGTCTTCAATTGCAGTATTGCTGATTGAGGTACGAGGAAAGCTTAAAGTTTCGTGCCATTTTGTTAGATCTCACTGCCATTGTCACTGTTTGGGTTCGAGGTAAGCTTGGTCTCTTTTTCATTTGTAGTTTACTTAGGAAACATGTTGAAGTCTGTCTCTATTAAATCTATAGAATGCTTGGAGCACCAATAGAGATAACTAGTGATAAGGATCCTGCTTGGCTCACTATCTCATTATTTTGCATTAAGCACCAATAGTTACTGACACTTCTTGCAATTATTTTGGAGTTTGGGGCACTTGTTTGGTATGTCACAAATTTTCCAAATGCCTTCCATATAGATTTGTTTGATATATAAGTTTTTTTTATCAGCCAAAATATATTATATTATAAATAAATGAAAGTACCAGAGGTACTATAAGTACAATATTAATGCTAGGTATGCTGCTGGATCCACTAGTGTGAAGATCCAGATTGCAGACCTGATATATAACTACAGTGAAATACCCATCATTTCTATCCTATATACAAAAAGCTACTGGTAGATTACTAGACCAGTAGGTATATGAGTCAACAAAATCTTTCTCAAACCCTCTAAGCCATGACCAGATTAGAAATATTGCATCTTCCAACAGCTTGCTTCCATTAAAAGGTTCATTTAGGAAGACATTTCAATTTCTGTGCTGCCAAATAGAGCAGGTTAGGGCCACCCACCAACACTTCAATCTAGAATACTGCTTTCCACCATTTGTGCCAATTGTTTGCTGCATGAAATGTTGTCTTGGATTAATAGAAAAAACTCCCATGGTTTGAATCCAGGAGAGGGATTCCCACCATAAGGGTTGTGTCTTTGGGCAATCAAAAAATAGGTGAGAGGCTTCCTCCTCCTTACTTCTACAAAAAGGACAGATTGTGTCATTCATCTGGATTTGTCTTCTTCTCAGATTAGCTTTGGTTGGTAGTCTGTCTTTGATCAGTCCCCATGCAAAAATTTGAGCTTTTGCTGAGATTTTTAGCTTCCATAGATCCTCTAGTGCCTCATCCAGGGTGTCCCCTACTGTGGCTTCTTGCAACAGGTAATATGCGCTTTTAGTAGAGTACTGTCTTGTAGTTTCTGGTTTCCATATCCAGCAATCAGTGATCTGATTTTGGATTTGTATCTGTGATATGTCATCCATAAATCTGACAGCTACATCTACTTCATTGTCGAATAGGGGTCTTCTCCACTCAAGATTCCATTCCCAAACTGTTTCGGTTTGTCTCCCCGCTTGCTGAATGAGTCTTTGCTGTTGGCAGGAGACTTGATACAGCCAGAGATATTTCCTCATTAATGCTTCCCCTCCTCGTACCCATCTGTCCTCCCAAAATCTGAATTTATCCCCACAGCCCAGCTTCCATTCTGTTTCAGTTTGCAACACAGTATTCATCTTTTGTTCATGTATCACCGACTGTAAGTCCTTCCACCATATTGATGCCTTGGGGGCTCTTTTTCCTTCAGCTAATGCTCTCCACCCTCCATATTTTGAATCCAGTATTTTAGCCCATATTTCTGAATTTTGCTGCATCAAATTCCACCACCACTTTCCCAACAATGCTTTGTTGAACAGGCTGATGTCTTTTATTTCTAGTCCACCCTTTTGTTTTGGGAGATAAATTGTGTCCCATTTGACCCATGCTATTTTCTTCTGATCTGTTCCTCCTCCCCATAGGAACCTTCTCTGTATTTGAATCAGCTTGTCCGCTACCTTATTGGGAATCCTGAAAAAAGAGAGAAAGAAAAATGGGATAGATGTTAGGATGGATTTTATAAGGACCACTCGCCCCCCAAAGGATAAGTGTCTCTATTTCCATCTCGCTAATTTTTTTTCACTCTTTCTAATGATCGGATCCCAAAGCTCACTACGCCTTGGATTAGCCCCTATGGGTATTCCCAGATAAGTGAATGGCATAGACAGAATTCTGCAATTCAAGTAACCCGCAGCCTGCATTATCCATTGCTGTGATTGTCCCATAGCCTCAAAACAGCTCTTCGCATAATTTATTTTAAGGCCCGATGCAAGTTCGAAAGCCCTCAGAATAGACTTGATTGTCTTAACATTTTGCATGTTAGCCTCTCCAAAAAATATGGTGTCATCAGCATATTGTAAAATGCTAACAGGTACATTTTTCTCCCCCACAAAAAACTCAGTGAACATCTCCTGGTTGACTACTTCCCTCATAAGTCCAGTGAGCCCCTCAGCTACAATATTGAACAGTAGGGGCACAAGGGGATCACCTTGTCTAAGGCCTTTTTGGGGAACAAAATCTGTTGTGGGACTTCCATTAACCAACACCGACACCATGGCAGATTTAAGACAGCCTTCAATCCAAAGTATCCATTTTTTGTAGAACCCCAACCTCCTCAGCATGTAAGAGAGAAAATTCCATGAAACTGAATCGTAGGCTCTTTCAAAGTCGACCTTGAATATCATGCATGACTTTTGTTCCTTCCTTGCTTCCTCTACTACTTCATGCATTAACCCTCCTTCTATGATTGATGAATTTGTGGAAATAAGATGAATTTCTATCCCCTTCTCTTAACCACTTCGCTTTGGATTTTTGCCTCAGCATAGATTCATAAGCAAGACCTGCACTCCACAGCTGTTCCTGCAAGGATTTCTTGAGCTCCACTTCAGCTTGGGATAGTGTTGAGACATTAATACCTGCCTCTAGAGCATTTAGATGCTTTTTTAAATTATGGATTTTTCTAGCAGTAATAGACCCATTTTGTGAACTCCACTGTCTTATGCAGTCTTTGATGAACTTTAATTTCTGCTTGAGAGCATAGCCACCCCAACCACTAGGGTGATAGTTACCCCAGTTGTCAGCCACCATATTCTAAAAGCCTTTGTCCTTCAACCACCAGTCCATTACCTTGAGAGGTTTAGGCCCCCAATCATTGGTTATCCACTACCCTTCTATCCACCACAAAGGCTTCATTATTCCAGATACATAAAAGGCCTCCAGCTGCATTATTAGAAGGGACAAACTCCCATGAGGCATTACCACCCCCCATAGATATTGGCAGAGTTTTTTTTATCAATGAACTCCTTTTTGGTTTCCTGAATACAGAGAATATCAATTTTTATCAGTAGCAAAGAGAGAAATTACAAATGGTTTAAACTGAAAACCTAGAAATGTCCTTTTTTTTTTAACTGCAAAGATAATATATATATTAATCAAATGATAGTACCAGGGGTACTACAAGATAAGAAGGAGATAATATCTCCAGGAACATGAGTCCAAAAATACAGAACACAAATGCCCTACAAGAAATCCCCATAACCCTAACCTAGCAGACCACAAACTAAATAAAGGCCATAGACATGGCTGAGGACCATTGATGAAAAGGGGAATTGAAGTCCTTTTTCCCACCCCCTCAGCCAGGACCAAGTGAGGAAGTTAGTGTTATCCACCAACTTAGAAATGTGGAAAGGATGATTATGAAAGATCACATCATTTCGGAGCTTCCATATGGACCTTGTAACTGCTATCCACCAAATTTTCCTTCTTGTATTCGAAGCCTTCGAACCTGCTATGGAGGAGTGCTGAAGGAAATGATCCATGGGCCTGCAGTGAAGAGCTCTATCCTCCTTAACCCAGGTGTTAAATTCCCACCACAAAGGCAGAACTTTTTGACAAGTGAAAAATAGATGAGAAGCAGATTCAAAATTGCTTTGACAGAAGGGGCATAAGTCATTGGCAAGATCAACTTGTCTCCTGGATAGGTTCTCCTTAGAAGGAAGCCTATCCCAAAGCAATCTCCACGCAAAGGTTAAGGCTATAGGAGGAATTTTAGTATCCCACAGCTAGCAGAAACCAAGATGATGATCTTCAGAAGACTGCTCAGCTTTAATGCAAACATAAGAAGATTTAGAAGAGAATATCCCATTAGAAGCAGCTCCCCACACCCAACTATCCTTTGAAGAAGCATTTAAATTGATCGCTGCAGTCTGGTCAATAAAATCTAAGGCTATCCCCATTTCATTGTCAAACAGATTGCGCCTCCAAGAGAATTTCCATTCCCACCCCGATTCACAGAAAGAGTCCAACTCTGCTACTATATGTTGTTTTTGCAAGGAAATACGATATAGCTCTGGATATTTATCTTCAAGAGCTATCCCCCCATCCATCCAATAGTCCTCCCAGAACATAATTTGATCACCTCTTCCCAGCCTCCAAATAAACTGCTTAGAAACCTCAGCCATACACCCATGCTGATTAATGGATCTCAAGTCAGACCACCAATGAGAGAAATTAGGCTTTGGTGGCCCCCCTTCCAAGCCTCTCCAGCCTCTGTATTTAGAATTCAAAATACGGTTCCATAGCTGATCACTTTGCTGGAACATCAACCATTTCCATTTAATTAAAAGAGCATTGTTGAGGGCCTTGATATCTTTAATACCCAAACCTCCCATTTCTCTAGATGAACATACATGACTCCAAGCTATCGAAGCAATCTTCTTTCATTCGGAATTGGCACCCCAAAGAAAATGTCTTTGAATAGCATTTAATCTGTTAATCACTGCTGAGGTAGCCCTGTAAAAAGACAAGTAAAACAAGGGTAATGTTGTTAAAACAACATTGATAAGGGTGATTCTTCCAGCCATAGAGACGCTCCTTTGATTCCACTTGTTCAACCTAGCCTCAAACTTTCTAATGATAGGCTCCTACACCACCTTTCTTCTCGGATTAATGCCTATAGGCAACCCTAGGTAGCAAAAGGGGAATTGAAGCATGGCACAATTAAGGTAATCAGCAGCAAAACAACACCATTCTTCAGATTGGCCAATTGCTCCAAAGTGGCTCTTGGCAAAGTTAATTCTCAAGCCTGAGACCATCTCATAGCTTCTAAGAATGGCCTTCACAGCTTTGACATTATCCATAGAAGCTTCTCCAAAAAAAAATAGTATTATCAGCAAATTCGAGGATGTTCACTAGGATCTTATGCTTCCCCACCAAGAAGCTTTGAAAGCAGTTTTAATTGAAGCTTCCCTCATCATTCATGTCAAACCTTCAGCCACCAAGACAAACAATAAGGGGGCCAAAGGGTCCCCTTGTCTCAAGGCTCTTTGAGGCTTAAATTCAGAGGTTCGGCTTCCATTCACAAGAATAGATATAGAGGCTGATGTGAGGCACCCCTTAATCCAACCAATCCATCTATCATGGAACCCCATTCTTCCTATCATATAAAACAGAAATTGCCAAGACACTGAGTCGTAAGCTTTTTCAAAGTCCACTTTAAACACCATGCAAGGCCTCTTAGACCTCCTAGCCTCCTCAACCACCTCATTGGCAATCAAAACACCATGGAGCAGCTGTCTACCCTTCACAAAGGCTGTTTGCCTTTCATCAATGTCCTTACTCCCAAAATAATTTTCATTTTCATCGTCACTTCCAATAACATGTCAAAAGCTTGAGTCCTGGTCACAAACTCCATAAATCAATACACCAAGTATACAATAGGTAGAGCAAATGAAAAATTTAAAAACAATGCTTTGGTGGGCAACACCCACAAATTTCAAAATTTACCAAATAAAAGAAAAATATTGTTTAAAAACAATGACATCAGAATCAGTACAGTAGTAATAGAAACTAGGATATATGATGAGAATCATCAGACTGTATTTAAGTTACCATTTTACCTTTCATTTGATGAATTTGTTACATCATTCTGTAGGTTTTCTTGAATATCTCGATTATCTCCTGTTGCAGTCAAATTAATTTGCTAAACACTAAATTATGCTGCCATAGTATTTTCAGATTCCATTGGGAGCGATTTTAGCCATTGTTGATTCTGTGGTCATTGCTGTTTCGAAATTCAAACTGGTCCTGCGGTCATTGCTAGAAAGTCAATTGTGCCGAAGCCTCGAACTCAGGTATTTATATGTTTGATTCGAAAACTAATTTGAAATTGTTGTTGTATGCATTACTGGTATATTTGTAACTTATGATATGCCTCTCTTCATGACCTTTCTTTCATGGGACTGATATCTTCATGCCTCTCTACATGACCTTTTTTTTATTGGACTGATATCTTTGAATTATTTACTGTGATTTTGGCTCTCAGAACTTGTTATTGGTTAGTGTTGAATGTTTTTGTATTTTTATCTACTGCCCTTCTGTATATATATGTTGTGACTGCCACTGCCCAGCCCTCTAATGTTGTAGGAAAGAATATTCATCTATGAGTTTTCCTCTCTCCCAAATCCATAGCTTCATTTCTGTCTCTGGCCTCCATATCTGCAAAGCTTTGAATAAAATCAGAGTGACATGTGTCTGCTTCTAAGCCTATGCTTGTCCCCAAGTCCCATAATTGCTGGGCCTCTTCCAACAACTGATTGTTACAAACAATTTTGCTTTTTAATCTCCCTTCTGCTTCCAATTGCTTGTGACTTTGACTTTGGTTTTGGATATCAGTTGTGGTAGCCATGTCTTTGTCTCCTTCTAGCACGTGAGGTTCTTCTACCACAGGTTCAAGCAGGGGGGCTTTAGAGTGAGAAAATCTATGTCTTTACCATGATTAGTAATAATAGGTTGGGGTGAATCCACTTGAGAAGCACTGCTATTGATTTCTGATGAAAATGAACCACTTTCAATGTGTTGATCTAAGGTTTGCTTGATTTCTGATTTGTAGCAGAGGTTAGAGCTTTCAACTCATGACAGAGTGGGAAACAATGATGCAGCAATGTAGATGAAGATGTAGGGCATCCATCTAACACAAACACAATAGCTTTCTCAAAGCCTGATTCCACTAAAATTTTACCAAAATCATGCTGCCTTGCAATCTTAGGACTTATTAAAATGTTGTGCTGCCTTTGAATATGACGATTTAAAATACCCCGTACCCCAACTGCAATATAATAAAATTAGAAATAAACTAATACAAGCATATGACTAATTAATAAGAAAAGCAGAAGAGTGAACCACTTTTGTGCAGTGAGTACCAATGGTACTAAAATTACAGTATTTTTGGGACCAGCTGGTTCCTATGTTTACTGATAGGACCCAAGCCAACACCACGGCACCCAACTATGTAACACCCTACTACAACAATCCATCCCCCTTACTCCTAGGCTAGGTACAGAAACCTAATGTTAGATTAGTAGCCCATTGGTTAAAATGTATTGTAAAGTCTTTGTTGTTGGACTTGAGCCATGACCAAAGTAGTAGTAGGGAATCATCCATGACTTTGCTACTATTGAAACATTGGTTTTGAAAGACTATTTTATTCCTTTGTTGCCAAATTGTCCACGTTACTGCAACCCACCAGCACTTCCACCTTGTAGACTTTGTGTTACCAACAAGCTGATGCCCATGCTGCAGAAAGTGATCCCTTGGATTTTGTGGAAGTGCAGTCACTACTCCGATCCAAGATAATGACTCCCACCATAGAGGTAGGGTCTTACTGCAGTTAAAGAACAAGTGGACAACGTCCTCCTCATGATTGCAACAGAATGGGCACATCGTGTCGCTCAGCACCACTTGTCTCTTGCCTCTAAAGCTAACTTTGAAATCCAGCTTGTGCTGTTGACACACACACACAGCCACACACACACACACACACACACACACACCCACATACTCACACACAACCACACACACACACAGACACGCACACACACACACACCCACAGACCCACCCACACACACACCCACATACACACGAACAACCACACACACATACACACACAGCGACACACACACACACACCCACCCACATACCCACACACACACCCACCCACATACCCACACACACATACACACACAGCGACACACACACACACACCCACCCACATACCCACACACACACACACACACACAGCCACAGACACACAAACACACACACACACACACACACACACACACACACACACACACAGCCACACTCCCACACACACACACACAGACAGCGACACACACACACCCACATACCCACACACACACACACACACACAGAAACACACACACACCCACACCCACACACACACACACACACACACAAAGCACAACCACACTTGTTGACTAAAATTTTCACCATCAGCATTCCCACTGCCACTTTGTTGCCTTTTGAACTGATCAAATTTCACATGCCCAAGGCTGAGCTCCTTGTTAATATCAACACTTTCAACAGAATTTCCCACTACCTTTCCACTATCATTACCATTCTCTGTTGTGTGCCTTTTGTGCTTCTTATGAGAGTGAGATGATCCAAGCTCCTTGTGGAGCTGCTTGAGCTCGTTGAAAGATGCAGAAGGTCGGTGGAGATATGCATTGATGACATGAGAAGTACCATTGTCAGTAGAGATAAACTTTGTGAGAATTTTAGCTGCTTTCAAAACTTATATGTCTTTTACCAAAACACAATGTCCAGAGATTGTCTTCATCTTCCTGCCCTTTGGCTCTCGCACATATATTATCTATTTTTGCTGAGCAAAACAAAAAAAAAACAGTCTAAATTGTGCAGTGCACACTTAAGAGGAAGGTTTCGCTGGTTGAGACGTGAAAGATCAGAGCTAAATGCATTGCAAATGTCTAGCAACTTTGAACTTATGTCGAGCTACACATCAATCTATTTGTCCTCCCAATCACTCACAGGAAGCTCAAGGGCAGTCATAAGGTGAGGATTTCATCCTTGCTTTTAGGCACAAGATAGTTGGTTTGTAGAATCAGCTAAGCCCAAACCCTGCAAAAAACGTTCCCTCCTCTCCTTCACACTAACAGGGTCCTTCAGACTTAAAGCAATTGTGGATAGATTTCCATAATCTGTAATCACACAAAACAACATTGATCACTAGTTTGCCCTCAAATTTTACTAGCATGACAACTACACACATCCTCATGATACACACACACACACACATATACCCAACTACAATAATAAAGCATAAGCACCCTTGAAACCCAGCATTTGAAATTAGTTACATAAACAACTGTTGATGTCTATATTTTTCTGTAATTGAATTTTACCTTTTGTATGTTCTTGTATGTGATAAGTGTAATTTGCTATATAAACAACTGTTGTTCATGTTGAGTGAACCTTAGATTCCCGTTTGAGACTGAATGCAATGACTCTTGCGGACAGTTTGCATTAGTCATTGTATTTAGTCTTGAATTGTCCGTTTGGACAGTTTGGGGAGATTGGTATTTTTATGTTAGATTCATTCGTGAAGGTTATTATTATTTTCATTAATTTGATTAAATTTCGGTTCAATGCATTTCAAGTTGTTCTCCGAGTGCATACTTGATTATCGAGAAATTCATTTCACCGATGTCATGTTGTGTACTTGGAGACCAATGCGAAATGTTGCCGAAATTTAGTCAAATTTTTGTAAATAATGGTAACCCTGACGTTTGAAGCGAACATAAAAGACAGTTTTCCTAAATGGGATAGGGCCCCACCTATAAATAAAAAAGTGAGATTTTCATGCATGGAATTGCTTAGATGGATCGAAGTTTGATGAATGAAAGTCGCATGAGCCCAGAATATGAGGATGGCGTCGAACAGTTCTTGCAATTTGCTTCAGAAAGAGGTCGACCGAATGAAGAAGGAAAATATTATTGTCCTTGCATCAACTGTTTGAATGGAAGACGAAAATTACTCGATGATATATGGGACCATCTATTATGTGATGGGATTAAGAAGAATTACACGACGTGGATATGGCATGGTGAAGTCACAGACATGCAGAGTGGGTCCCAATCTGAACCGTTTGATGTAGAAATGGGAGATCGGTTAGAGGACATGATTCATGACCTTGGACAAGAGTCTTTCCAACAAGCACATGCCCCTGTGTATGAAGGATTACAGAGTGATTCTAAGAAGCATTTGTATGCAGGGTGCAAGAATTCCTTAACCCTGTTGTCTGCTGTGTTAAGTCTGGTTAATGTCAAGGCCAGGTATGGGTGGAGTGACAAAAGTTTCACCTCACTGCTTGAAGTAGTGCACAATCTGCTTCCAGAGGACAACACATTACCTAAAAGTTACTATAAGGCGAAAAAGATATTGTGTCCGATGGGTATGGAGTATCAGAAGATTCATGCCTGCCCTAATGATTGCATATTGTATAAGCATAAATTCCAAGAAATGTCCAAATGCCCTATCTGTGGGACTTCACGGTACAAAGTGAAGGATGAAGAAGAAAGTAGTTCTGATGAAAACTCGAACAAGGGCCCCCCAGTGAAGGTTTTGTGGTATCTTCCAATCATTCCAAGGTTTAAGCGTCTTTTTACTAACAAGGACGATGCAAAAGACCTTACATGGCATGCAAATGGAAAGATTTTTGATGGAATGGTCCGTCATCCGACTGATTGCTCCCAGTGGAAGAAGATTGATGGTTTGTATCCGGATTTCGAGAATGAGCCAAGAAATCATAGACTTGGACTAGCCAGTGATGGAATGAATCCATATGGCACCTTAAGCACTCAACACAGTTCATGGCCAGTTCTGCTAGTAATTTACAATTTGCCTTCTTGGTTGTGCATGAAGCGAAAATACATGATGTTGTCTACGATGATATCGGGCCCAAGACAGCCAGGAAATGATATTGATGTTTATCTAAGTCCGTTGGTTGAAGATCTGAGAAAGTTGTGGGACGAGGGGGTTGTAGTGTTTGATGCGTTTCGCAAGGAGACCTTTGAAATGCGTGCAATGCTTTTTTGTACCATTAATGACTTTCTAGCATATGGGAATCTCAGCAGTTACAGTGTTAAGGGTCATCATGCATGCCCCATCTGTGAAGAAAAGAAAAGTTACATACAACTTAAACATGCGAGAAAAACAGTCTACAGTAGGCATCGCCGCTTTCTAGCACCCAATCATCCTTACAGACGACTGAAAAAAGCTTTTAATAGGAGTCAAGAGCATGATATTGCGCCGATACCGTTGACTGGTGAGCAGGTATATCAGCGGGTTCAACACCTTAATACTGTATTTGGGAAGACCCAAAAGAAGGATAAAAGTCAGAGTTGCATATGGAAGAAGAGGTCCATTTTCTTTGATCTTCTGTACTGGTGTGATCTTGACGTTAGACATTGTATTGATGTTATGCATGTGGAGAAAAATGTTTGTGACAGTGTGATTGGGACGCTCCTTAACATTCAAGGCAAGACGAAGGATGGCTTGAATACCCATCAAGATCTAGCTGATATGGGTATATGATCACAGTTGCATCCAAGGTCTGATGGGAAGAAAATTTACTTGCCCCCAGCCTGCCATAATTTGTCCAAGAAGGAGAAGATAAGTTTTTGTCAGTGTCTTCGTCGGGTGAAGGTTCCACAAGGATACTCTTCAAATATTAAGAGCCTTGTGCAGTTGAAGGAGCTTAAGCTTGTAGGGTTAAAGTCTCACAATTGTCACGTGCTTATGCAACAATTGTTAGCCGTGGCTATACGAGACATCTTGCCAAACAAAGTCAGGTTAGCGATAACTCGCCTATGCTTTTTCTTCCATGCTATATGTAGCAAAGTCATTGATCCAGTCAAGTTTGATGAGTTGGAAAATGAGGCCGTAATTATATTGTGCCTGTTGGAGATGTATTTCCCCCCCTGCTTTCTTTGACATCATGATTCACTTGATTGTGCATCTGGTCAGAGAAATCAAATGTTGTGGTCTTGTTTATCTACGGTGGATGTACCCAGTAGAGCGATACATAAAGATCTTAAAGGGGTATACAAAGAATATATATCGTCTAGAAGCATCTATTATTGAGAGGTACATTGCAGAAGAAGCCATTGAATTTTGTTCATAATACTTAGAGAAGGCTAAACCTGTTGGGCTTCCTGAGTGTCGGCATGATGACAGAGTGGGTGGTAAAGGTTCAAGAGGATTGCATGTGATCACTCCAAGTGTAGAAGATTTGTTACAAGCTCACTTGTATGTCTTGAACAACAGTAATGAAGTTTTGTCATACATAGTTAAGCATGAAGCTTTAGTCAAACAGAATAATCCGAAAATGTCAAAGAATTGGGTGTTGAAAAAGCATAACAAGACTTTCTGTGATTGGTTTAAAGATACAATCTTTGCCGATGAGAATGCTTCAGAATCATTAAGAAAGCTAGCAGATGGGCCTAAAAGAAATCTTATAACCTGGCAAGGATACGACATAAACAGGTATTCATTTTACACAAAAGCACAAGATGACAAAAGTACAATGCAGAACAGCGGGGTCACCCTAAGGGCTGAATCTCAACACTTTGCAAGTGTCAATGACGCCAATCCCTGTGTAGCTTCCATCCCTTACTTTGGGATCATTGATGAAATTTGGGAGCTTAACTATGTGAAATTTACGGTATGTGTTTTCAAATGTAAATGGGTTGACAGCAACACCGGTGTGCGCACCGATGATATAGGATTTACGTTGGTAGACCTAAAGAAACTTGGTTACCACAATGACCCTTTCATCATGGCAGAACAAGCTAGACAAGTATTTTACGTGCAAGACCCTTATGATGAAAGGTGGTGCGTGGTTCTGCAGGGCAAAACAATTGGTGTTAATGTAGAAGATGATGATTCATACATGGACACCTATGTTAGTCCTTTGACCGCTCAAATCACTCCTAGTGTTGTCGGAGAAGAAGAAGATGACGACGTTCATGCTAATCGAAATGATCATGATGAAGGAGAATTGATTAACATCGTCTAATGTAATTTTTTGTAGAGACAGAGGTCACCAAAGCAAGTAAGTGACAGCTACATTTTTCTTTGATTGAGGCATCGGTATTTTCTTTTAGATGGTATCCTTAGGACTTCATACAGCTCATGTTTGTCGCCAGTTTCATCATCCACCACCCTTTTCTTCTCTGTCTTCTCACGTTTATTGTTGTTAAACCCATATTTATGCTTTCTTCCCTTCATGTCTTGTTTTATCACAACTTTAGCCGAATCTCCTATCTTCAGCATAGTTGAATCTCCTGTCTTATTCTCCAATGACACACTTTGATGGCCTGTATCTCTTTTCTTCGTATGTTCTAGTGCTTCAACTTCAGAATGCATAAAGCAATCTGAATTTTCCAGTGACCACCAAAGGCTTCTGCATCAGCATTGACACTCTCCACCCTCTTTGGTTTATGCTTTTGTGCTGCATTCTGTGCTTCCTCCTAATAAATCTCATATTTATTAGAGGTTGCACTAGAACGATCAGCACCAATATGTGCTTCTTCCTTGTCTACCAGCTCAATATCTTTCCTTTCAACTTTTGTTTTGTAAATTACAGTGTAGTTTACAAAAGCAAAGGTGAAACGAAAGATATTGAACTGGTAGAGGAGGAACAAGCATAGATTGGTGTTGATTCTTCTAGTGAGACCTCCAATAAATCTGAGAATTATAAGGAGGAAGCACGGAATGCAACAAAGAAGCATAAATCAAAGAGGGTAGAGAGTGTCAATGATGATGCAGAAGCCTTTGGTGATCACTGGAAAATTCAGATTGCTCTATGCATTCTGAAGCTGAACCACTAGAACATACGAAGAAAAGAGATACATGCCATCAAAGTGTGTCATTGGAGAATAAGACAGGAGATTCAACTGTGCTGAAGATAGGAAATTCGGCTAAAGTTGTGATAAAACAAGACATGAAGGGAAGAAGGCATAAATATGGGCTTAACAACAGCAAACGTGAGAAGGTAGAGAAGAAAAGGGTGGTGGATGATGAAACTGGCGACAAACATCAGCTGGATGAAGTCCTAAGGATGCCATGTACATGTGTATTTATGAAGATATAGTATACATTGACTGTTGATTACATGTAATAGACTTTTTATAACATGGTTGCCCCAAATCACAATTAAAAAGCACAACTAAATCACTTTCAGGGCACCCCTTTTGACCCTCCCAAAGTCATGGATGATGCTTTATTTCTTGCTTGGTCTTGGTTAAAAGCTACTGAGAAAGGTTTCAATACTTTATTTAACCATTGGTCTACCAATCTTTCGAAGTCCTTTGGTTAATTTGTCTTGTCTCCTTCTGTGGTGGGCTTTTGTTGGATTTTATGTTTTTGTAAGGTGGCACCTTGGGTGTCTTGTATCTGATCTCCTCAGTACCTCTGGTACTGTTATGTTTTATTAATAATATTATACTTTTGCCTTCCAAAAAAAAAACTTATGACTGATCCTCTTTTGATTAATCCTATTTTGTATGTTGTTGTATGTTATTGTATAAAAGATCATGGGTTCTCCACCTGCCTCCACTCCTCTTCCTCCTCCTCCTTCGGACGCATCGGCTTCGCCGTCTGCCATGAAGCCGACACGCAAAGCCTCACATCTACGATCGTTGTCCACTAGACCACCTGGTACTGAGAGATTAGTGGTGCATGTTGATCCTGCTACCGGGAAGGCCGACGGTCCCCACAGGAAGAAATTAAGAACATATTTGGGGATTGTGGCGCGTGATAAGGTGGATGTCACCTACGAGAATTGGAAGGAGGTCCCTACTGCTCAGAAGGACATGATTTGGGAGGATATTCGGGTATTTTTATTTTCTTATTTGATTTTGTTTAATTAATTGCCAAAAAATACATTATTGTAACAAATAAACTTTATTTGATGTTGTCAGGCGGAATTTGATATCCCAGAGGCTTCTGACAATAGGACGAAAAGGAAGTTACTGCAAACCGTGGGGGAGAGATGGAGGCAGTTTAAATCAGACCTCACGAGGAAATGGGCCCTTGCAGCCGATCAGGATGGTGTCGAGGACACTGTCTGTGAGAAATACGGCATCAGCAAGGAAAAGTGGGCCCAGTTTTGCCAGACTCGCAGAGACCCTTCTTGGGAGGTATGTTCCTTGCCATTTAAGTTGTTTTTCAAAAAACATGATGTTGTTATACTTCATTCTACCAATTTCAAACATTATTGTTTAATTTTTTCAGGATGTGCGCAAGAAGGCACAGGCCATCCAGAAGCAGAATACTGCCCCCCACGTTTTGTCTCGTGGGGGTTATGATTATTTGGAGCAGAAGCTCCTGGCTGAGAAGACGAAGAACAAGCTGGAGGAAGCTGCACGGTTAGGAAGCGTTGATGGCATTATCGACCCTCCATCCCCGGTCAGACGCCACGTGAAGTGGAAGATGGCCCGCACGAAGAAAATAGGGAAGATGACGACTGAGGCCGCAAAGGAAATTACTGAGAAGATTGCAAGTCATTTTCAACTAACCATTACAATTATATTTCAATATTTTGTGAATGCCAAGTACCACTGTGTGTTTTCTGTGCAGGATTCCTTTGAGGAGCAGGCCACATAGGGATCGTTCGTCCCCCATGGACGTCAGGATGTTCTCATCACTGCTATTGGACATCCAGAGCACCCTGGACGTGTCCGTGCTGCTGGAGCCGGTGTCACCATCAAGCAATACTTTGGATCGGCTCCACGGACGTCCCGCAGTGCTTCCTCCCTGCCTCCTGACGAATTGCAGCAGCTGACCCAGCAAATCAGGGACCAGCTAGAGGAGTCCATCACAGAGAAAGTGACGAGGCAGGTCATGGCATCCTTCAGCCACATGCAGTCCCAACTTCAGTCGCAGATGCAATCTCAGGGACTTGCAGTGCCTCCTGAGCCTCTGGTTGGTCCCTCCGGTCCTCGAGTGAGCACAAAGGGGAGTTGTGTTGATCCCTCAGGAAACGATCCTGAGACGTGTGACTCTGACAGGTGCAGCTTATACATAGAAGCGGATCCTGCCCGCCTGGTTGCCATGGGGAGAGTTTATGAGGGATCCACTGTTGTTCATAACACTCCTTTGTTGCCTGGCCAAGTAAAGGTGAGTGTGGAGGAGGTTACAGATGCAGATGCTCCAGTTCCTGTACCCACTAATGAGGTTTCCTTTCTGGGGCAGGCACTTCACACCTTCCTTGCTTGGCTGACACATCTGGTCAAGTCTTTATCACAGCAGGTACTTATTGTCCTTACTATATATTTCTTCTTTTTAAATTAATTCATTAAGCGTGCCTCAAATTAGGCTATTTAACTTTGTTTCATGAACAGGTAGTTGTGTCTCTGGCAAAACCACCTCCGAAGCCCGATCCAGAGGTCGATGATCCGCTTTATCTGATGACATTGACCATCCCAGAGCTTTTCTTGAGGCCTTATCAGGTTAGATGGGATGCCACCGTGTTCAGGGTCTTTAATCCAGATTTCCCCCTCTACATAAAGCACGAAGACCTCTCTGAAATCGCACACGGTGATCAATGTCTCAGCATATCAGTGTTACAGTTGTGGATTTTGTAAGTCATTTTATATTAATTTTAATTACCTAAGTTATTGCTTTCAATTCATAAATATTTAACTTTGACTTAACATAAACAGGCATCTCACTAAAACATGTATGCGAGTGGGGAATTCTAATATCTATGGATTCCTCGAGCCACAGTCCATTCAGAGGTCTGGGCAATCGCAGTTTGAGTCTGAAAGTTACATAAAGAGTTGGATGCAGAGTTCACAACGCGATGTCTATCTTGGAGCCTACCTAAATGGGTAAGTCACAAAATAACTAAATTTAATTAATGTTTACTAATGTACTAACCCATTTTAGGTTCCACTACAGAGGACACTGGCAGATGGTGGTCATCCTGCCCAAGGAACACCTAGTTGTCTGGTTTTGTTCATTACATAACAGGCCAGACAACTACCTTAAGGGGATTATTAATAGGTTAGTGTTCTTTTCAATACATTTGCATTGTAATACCTCAACGTACAACACCAGTTTTTAATTGTTACTCATATGGAACAGTGCTTTAAAAGGTCTTGATAATGCTCCACAGCCTAAATCAAAGGCTTCTGCTAGGTGGACTGCCATCAAGGTACGTCATTTACATAAAACTTTCACTTATATATATATATATATATATATATATATATATATATATATATATATATATATATATATATATATTTCTTTATGTGTCTGTACACTAGTTGTTTAATTAATATCCAAATTTCATTATGTATTTAGTGTAATAGACAGAAAGGAAGTACTGAGTGCGGCTACTATGTGATGCACTAGATGTCCACCATCATTTTAGGAACTTTTAGGAATAATTGGGAAGCGGTAAGTTTATTTCAAACAAAATCGATTTATTTATAATTTGTATTACATTATTAACTTATTATGATTTATTTCATCATGCAGTATTTTAACGATCCTAGACCATTGGAGCCAGAGAGATTAAAGGCATTGCGGATCCAGTGGGCACAGTTTTATCTCCGAGTTAGAGATCAAGCCTAGGATTTAGGGACAGTGATTTTTTTCTTAGTTTACTTTGGTTTAACATTTTTTACATTTTCTATGTAATATGAACATTGAATTCATTTGATGATTGTTCTTTATGATAATTCAATTATTTGATTTTTATTATCATTAAAACTACTTGAAAGCAGAATAAAATGTTTATTTGCTGTGAATTGGGCTTGAAATTGCATTTGACAGGTACAATTTTGGGTTTACTGTAAGAACAGAAAGTATATATAAAAAAAATACTTGAAAACAACATCGGTTATTAACAAAAACCGATGTTAATATGATAAACAACATCGGTTATTTACAAAAACCTATGTCGACATGAACCTTAACATCGGTTGTAATAGACAACCGATGCTAACGGTTGTATATTAACATCGGTTATTTGTGTATAACTGATGTCAACGTTTGTATTTTAACATCGGTCATCTGTAGATAACAGATGTCAACTCTTGTACATTAACATCGGTTATTTATAAATAACCGATGTGAACATTTGAATATTAACATCACAAAGAACTACACCAAATAAGTGTATGCATCATCAACGTTGACATCAGTTTTCTAGCAAAACCGATGTTAATGGAATATATTAACATCAGTTATCGTAGGAAACCGATGTTAATATATTACATTAACATCGGTTTTTCTAGAAAACCGATGTTAATAGAACATATTAACATCGGTTTTATTGCAAAACCGATGTCAAAGTTCACATGCGTACACTTTTTTGTTGTTGTTCATTGTGTTTAACATCAGGTATTTAGAGAATCGATGTTGTCATATATATGTTAACATCAGTTTTACAAAACCGATGTTAACATTGATACATTCAACATCGACACTTTCAACATCGGTTTTAGAACCGATGTAGAATGTTCTAAATAACCGATGTTGAAAGTGTATTTTCTAATAGAGACACGTGTGAGCATGGGTGGTTTGTCAGTGGAGAATCCTTCTTCCATTTCTTTCTTTGATTTACTGCATCTGTTTCCTTAGTATTGTTAAATACTCAACCTGTAAGGCTAAACTCCAATACCAACTAAAATAATAACAATCACATTAGAAAGAGGATTGAATATTGTGTTAATCAAAGATAAGAAACTTTTGCAAATAAAACTTTATCACAAGTTCAAAAAGATATACGAACTGGAGTTGTCCACTGATAAGAAAACAAGTTTAATGAAAAAAAAGTTGATTGTCTAGTAAATATATAAAGTGATATTTTCAAGAGGTTTTAAAAAATACTTGGTGAGAAAAAGTTGACAGAGAAAGCTAAGAGAATACTTAATAAAATCACTAAAGAAAGATGCAGAAACACTTGTTTTTATACTGGTTCACTCAACTAGAGCTACATCTAGTTCTTCTTTACGCAACTGTAGAAGGTTCCACTAATAAAAAATTTGATTACAAAACAAGTGCTCTATCCTATCACTCTTAGCTATACAAATATTCTCCTAGCCACTTCTAGCACTACTTAGACCCCCTAAATCTAAGAACACCCAAGTATTATTTAACACTAAGTCATTCCTAGCTTTCATAAACAAAATTTTGAATGAATACAATAATTCAAAAACACTCAATGAGTGGATAGACAATGAAGCTCAAATACAAGATAACTTTGCTTAGCAAAGAATAGATAGTGTGAGATCAAATGTATTATTCAATGATTTTGCAAAGTTTCGCTTTAGAGATTTGCTCGTTTCTTTATGATATTTATTCGTGCTCTGCTTTTGAGTAAAGGCTTCCTTTTATAGACTTCAGTGAAGAATCTATTAGGAGATTAGCGTTGAGTCTTGATATGATTGTTGTCTCACATTGGGAGGTGAATCGATGTGGCACACTCTGATTGGAAAAGAAAGGAATAAAAGTACGGACAACAACATGTGTGTCTTATCCGCGTCAAAAATGACCTCTGAGAAATATTTTGTAAAAACCTTTTATTCTCTTCTATTATGTCATTTTCTTAAATTCAAATGTTAGTAATTCAAATAAAGAGAGGCAAAATTGAATTTTGTAAAGAAAGATCGTGCACTTCCCTTGGTGGCTAACATTACCTTTTCGTACTCTATGGACGTCACTTATACAAGTATAAAATGAGTATGTATGTGACTTCCAACAAGTGGGCGCAACTAGTAAGAACACTCAGTTTATATACATTGATTTTCACAATAAGTGGACACAATAGATTTTATAGCATGTTGAATACTAGATATATCTTAACAAAATGTTTTTCACTTTAAGCATGGAGATGACTTACTAGAGTTGTAGATAATGATTAAGTTATTTTACGAAGTGATCCTATGTACTTGACATCAACTCATTAGATTATCAATAATTTATACTTTTGTTAAAATCAAAATTTAAGGTGTGATAGGTTGCTAGTTTAGTGGATCGTCCGGACCTAACAATCTCCCTATTTTTTTATGACGATAAACAATATAAATTTTGACTAACATAAACATAATCAAGAGGATAAGGATGCAAAGAATCATGATTATGTGACATGTATAAGTAAAGCATTTTAAACTCCCCCTGAGTTCAGTAGCTTTAAAGCATGATGCAAGCAGATATATGTAAAGAAATAATGAAATAAATAACACAGAGAGAATGCTCCAAACCACATTTTTCATAAATCAAGTTTCACTTACAATTGTAATTTTTTTTTGTCATAAACAAAAATACAATGGGTTCAAAGAAAGAAATAGTGATATATCATCATAATCAATCTTGAACTTGATGTGGTGGTGGAGGTTCTATAAGTGGTGGTGAAGAGGGTGGTGGTGGTTCAAGAGATGGAGGTTGATGGATGAGAGTTGGGGGTGCAGGGGCAGCAATAAGTGTAGGGGTAAGAACAACTCCTAACGTAGTCATCTGAGCCTATTGTAGAATTTGTAGTAAAACTACACCAAGGTTTGAAAACTGGGTGGTGATGGCATTTTGCATAGAGAGCCTAAACTATTCATTTTCTTGCCTTTGGCATTCGGTGAAGGAGTCTATTGCTTGACCTATCATCTCTTGAACTTGATCTTTGGTCACAACAATATAGGGAACATAGTTCAGTGGGGTAGGACCTAAACTTGTTGAATAGACAATGACAACATCAAGTGCACCATTTTCCCTTGAGTAGTTTCATTTGGGTTGTTGATTGCTTGGACACAAGTTCTTTGTCTTGATGAAAACCTTATCCGCTAGAGCTGCATTGGATGCCTTTGGACATTATCGTTTGGGAATTAGCGAGGCTTAACCAAGATTATTCTATCCTTAGAGATAACCCCAATTAAGTATCTGAATCAGTTATGGTTTCAATGAGACTTGCCAAAGAGCATGCCAATTCCTGGAATCATCTATGAGGTGCGCAGGCTCACAAAGCATTAAGTATAGAAGGCGAATAATAAATTCAAATAATATATTAATGTGAGAAAATTACATCAAATAAGGTTCAATCATTTCCTTTCCTAGCTAAGAAAGAAACTAGCCACTGATGAAATACAAGAAGAAAGAAGAGAATAGGGTTTTTCAATGAAGGGGTGTGTAGAAATGTGTTTTTTTATTACTGCTGCCTATGTCTCTCTATTTATAGAATCATAGATGTGCTCAATAGAAACAATTAATCTCCTTAATTTACAAAATAATATAATCTATATAATGAAATTATCTCTCTAGCTTATATAATTTGTTTGAATTGTTGCAATTATCTTCCAAGTGATTTTCTTCATTTATCTTCTAGTTATATCTATATAATTATATCTATTTTGAATTAATTCAGTTTTTGGATGCATTGTCTGGCACCTCCGTGCTTAAGCGAGATATATTCTATAAATTTTCATCTTCTCCTCTGTTTGAGCTGGCTTGAATGCCCTATAACTCGCTTGAGCGAGGCCAACTTGGAAAATTGTCCTATTTCTCTGTAAAAACTCAAAATCATATTAGAAACTTCTAAAATTATAATTCCTATCTAAAATATATTAAAAATTGAAAACATAATGAATTTAATTCAAAACAAGGCCTAAAGAATACTAAATTATCAAATAAACGTCTCAAATTACATATGAAAACACGGTAAATTTGATGTTTATCAACACTCCAAATTAAGAACCTTGCTTGTCCTCAAGCAAGATTGAACTAAAAACAAACTGACCAGTAAAAATTTAAAATAAAACTAGACTAAAAATAAGAACAAGGATTCACAATGATAAGTTACAAACGTGCTTCTCTTGTATTCCCCCTTTTTATTCAATGATTTATTTGATTATGTGCTTCAATCGTCTAAGTATGGTGCCCATATTCAACTTTTTTAGCTCAACCAAATCATTTGAAAAGTTCAAAACATGCAACAAGAGTGGCATTACAAATCTAATCACATAGAAACTTGTTCTCTCATGAAGTGTTTCGCTCTTAAGCTTATGATTTAGCATGGCTAAGTGTTTCGCTCAATTCAAATCTTAGAACACCACAGTTCAACTTTGACTTTCATCTCATGTTAGTCAATATATCAAAGGCATGCAAAGATCACTAAGGACTTTATTGACTTGTAATGGGGCTCGGCTAACAAGGAGTATTGGTTTTTCATGATATTTCAAAGTAACTAGAGGAAGGGAAGCATTAGTCTATTCATTTCATTTTATTCACTTCCTACCCATCCTTTGTACCCCAGATTTTCAATTTCATACATACTTTTCTTTGTCCTCAATTTGATTTTTCTTTACTTTTCTTCTCTTGTTTTTATTTATTTTTCTATTTTTCAATACATTACAAGAGAGAATGAGGATAATACTTTCAACCTTTGTTCATGTGAGAGCTTGTTGGTACCCTTTATTTTGTTCCCTTTGAGTGGTGCTTTGCCACTTAGGCTTTTTGGCTCTTGCCTAAGCATACAAACATGGCCTTGATCATTTCAATGCATACAATTGCAATCAATCTACACGAGATTTAGTCAAAGTTTATCGTGAGTGAACTAAGAGTGTCTTTCAATATATATTTGTATCATTATAAGGATCACTTACTCATCGGGCTAAGTCTACAAGTTGCTTTATTTGCTTTCAATTTTTCATGCCAAACTCATCACACATCTCAATCAAGCAAAACCAATGGTTTTCACCTTTAGCATTTGATTTCAACCACATAGAATGATTTAAGTACAAAAATATGTTTTATTTTATGATGGGTTTGCAAGAAAATGGTGATGCTTCTTAACCACTTTGTTTATCTTCCTAATAATAAACATATTCCTAAACTACCACACATATACTAAACAACTAAACTAATAAAGTGAAATTAACAAAAAGTAAAAGAGAAGGGTAGAGAAGGCTTCACTTAGGGCTAAAGAGCCCTTAACCTCTCTTTTTATCCATTGCAGCCTTGCCACTTCCCTAGACAACGAGTACATAGTCCTCCAAACAAGTTGGCCATTCATAAGGCTACACATGATAAACAAAACTCAAAAATGCAAGTGCTATCTTATTGAGTGATAATTTTTTTTTGAACTCCAAACTTAAAGCTAAAAGTTATCCTAAATGAATGCAATGTACAAAGTAAAAGTTAGAAAGCTAGGTTGCCTCCTAGTAAGTACTTCTTTAACGTCACTAGCTTGACATTTGGTGTTGCTCTAAGGATCTTTGAGCTTGATGACTATGGTGTGTCGTGGGACTTCTCCACCAAAGTAGATCTTCAATCTTTGGCCATTAACCAACCAGCTACGGTCTTTGGATTGGTCCTTTATCTCTAAAGCTCCATAAGGCTTAACGCCTTTAACAGCAAAGGGACTACTCCATCTCGATTTTCATTTTCTAGGAAAAGACTTTAATCTTAAGCTGTAGAGCAATACTTGTTGTTCGGGCATGATGTAACGACTCGTCTCGTCGCTACGATATTACTACTCTAAAACACGTAAATTTCAATTTTAAATGAAAACTCCGTTAATTTGTTTATGAAAAGCAAGAGTAAATTTTTTGCGATACACTTTCATCAAACAACGCACAAATACTTAATTAAACATATATATATATATATATATATATATATATATATATGTATATATATATATGTATATATATATATATGTATGTATATATATATATTAACCCAGTATACATCATTCATATGACAGAAAATAAATTAGTTCATACATATATTTAAATCTTTGATTTACATCCCAAATAAAAAAGAATTATGGAACCAACTATAGAGGAACTTATTAACAAAACACAACTCTCTTCCAAAATAATCCCGACGTCATCACATCAGCTTGGCAGCTCCAACAAAAAGAATCTCCCTCCATATAATCTACTGTTGTCCATCTGCTCCCACGAATGAAGGTTCGCGATCATGACAGGTACCAACCACACGGTATAAAATTGCAAGGGTGAGTTTATTATAAAAGAAACCAACAATTATCAAATGATCATAATTAGCAAGAGTAACAATAACAAGTACCATGATCATACACAATTATTCATCAATTCAACATACACTTAACAACCATTCATCAACTTTTCCATAATTCCAATCAGTATAATGTATGCACATAACCTCAACTCTCAAATGCAGTGTGGTACCATTCGTTAAGAAATAGAAAAGGAGTTCCAAACTAAGTGGCATGCCCCCAAGTACATGAAAAACTACAAGTACTTACTGACAAAGTTTATACTATTTCCATGCAATCTGATGTATGACACATAGGCAACATCAATGCACTGACGATGGATAATTAAAGATTCTAAGTCACCCCTTTACTCCAAAGATGCTTAAAACTCTTTAACCACTCTATTTCCCCCGCCAAGGACATCCAACTTGGTCATTGCACCCCCGATGTACATACACAACATACATCATCTCAATGTCATTATCAACATCAACATCATCTCATCTCAAGGTCATTATCAACATCAACATCATCTCATCTCAATGTCATTCACAACATCAACATCATCCTATCTTAATGTCATTCTCAACATCAACATCATCTCTTCTCAATAACATTATCAACATCAACATCATCGCATCTCAATGACATTATCAACAATAACAACATCATCTCATATCAATATTATCATCAATAAAAACATCATCCCATATCAATATTATCATAAACACCAACATCGTCTCATCAATTATTATCAATAATAACAACATCATCATTAATAACATTCTACACATACACACATATAAATTTCATGCCTGCGATTCACATTCCCCAAGTCTTCAGACAACATAAGTCTAATAAAATGATAATGTTATTTATCAATAATAGATGCATTGCATCCCATTAGTTGAAAACTTTGTCTTTCTTGAAAACCAACATGCATAGGGAGAAACAAGCATTCCTATAATTGGGTTCCCTGACCCCAATTATGGTATCAAAGCCATAAATTATACTAAACTCCCTTCATCTATTGTGAGCTCTCAATCAGCTCATGTTTTCATCGCTCAGAGTCTCACATTCACATTCGTCAATCCAAATGCAGAGTTCTATATATCAAATCAAAGACAATTTAGTATAGATTTCAAAAATAAGGTTAATATCAACATTTGGGGTCAAATACTCTTATCAAAATAAAAGGGGCTAAGGGGTGTTTCGGGTTCTACTACAAAGAAACGTCATTTTGAAATTCCAATAACAACAATGTGACCGGGGTTCAACAAAGATCACAAAAACAATATCAATTTTATAAAAAGGTAACTTTTACAACATTTCATTTTCAAGTGTTTTTTCAAAGGAAGTGTAAAAACATCCTATTGCGACACCCAAAACACAAGATACTAAGAGAAGCTTAAACTAACTAGAAGAAAGACATGGAAGTCAAGGTTACCTCAGAGAAACTATGAAAGAAAGGATTGAGAGCTAGTTTCTCTACATAATCCTTGAGGTGGATTTTGAGGATTCTACTCTAATTAAAATGTTACTCTCTGTGCGGTGGTCTGACGACAAACAACGATGGCTTGTGGTGGCCACCAGTGGCCGTGGGTGGTGGAGAAGAAGGTGTTAGGGTTTGGGTGGGCATTTGGAGAGAAGAAGAGTGAAAAATCATGTTTTTCACACTGAATAACGTTTTTATAATCTGCGTATCTCACTTAGCGAGCTTATCTCGCTAAGTGAAATTCAAGTTTTGGCATTGAGTGCATTATTTCACGCTAAGCACAATTTCTCTACTGGCTGGAATTGCGCTTATCGTGTTGATCTCATTGAGTGAATTTTCTCCTTGGGTTGGAATTGCGCTTAGCACGCTTATCTCGTTAAGCGATATATCTAAAAAAGTTATTTTCCAAATCCCAACAGTCAAATTATGAAGAGTGGGTTAAAAACCTACAATCCAAATTTGAAGGTGATCCAACGGTTAACGAGTCTGAGATCGGGATTTTACCGGAACAGGTTTGGGTAAAACTTGAAATCTCACAATTTCAACATAGGTCAATCAAACTCCAGATAACCTAACATCCACATCACGCAATCACAAATAGCTAATTCACATAACACCCTAACTCATCCAAATCAATAAAATAATCAAATAACACAAGAAATGCATTAAACATCGATTTTCCGTTAGAGAAATTACAGGGCGTTACACTTGAATTCTCTATGGAGTGTCTTTTTGTCATGGTACCTCTAGGTTATTTCTTTGTAAATCTTGGATGATTAATATGCGTTTAGGCATATCTCTTCTAGTTCTTGTAATTGTACCTTCCTCTTCTTTTCGGATGTTGTAGAGTTAAAGTTGAGGAACTTCATGGCCCAATAAGCTTTTATTTCTAACTCTACTGGTAGGTGGCATGTTTTTCCATACACCATTTGGAACGGGGAAAGGCCAATGGGTGTTTTGAAGACTGTTCTATATGCCCATAGGCAACCATCAAGCATTACAGCCCAATCCTTCCTTGAAGTAGCTATAGTCTTTTCTAGTATCATCTTGATCTCCCTATTTGAAACTTCAACTTGTTGATTTGTTTGGGGATGATAGGGTGATGCTACTTTATTTCAAACAACATAGTGTTAGAGGACCTTTGAGAGTTGAGCATTACAAAAGTGCGTACCTCCATCACTAATCAAGAGTCTAGGCACTCCAAACCTAGCAAAGATGTTTCTCTTTAAGAACTTAATCATCATCTTTGCATCGTTGGCTGGACTAGCAATTTCTTCCACCCACTTTGAGACATAGTCCATCACTACCAAGATATATTTGTTGTCAATCGAGGATGGTAAGGTATCAAAAAAGTCAATTCCCCAACAATCAAACACTTCTACCTCCTGCATGTCTTATAATGGCATTTCATATCGTCTAGATATGTTGTCAGCTCGTCGGTAATTGTCGCATGATCGTGCATGGTTATGTGCATCTTTGAAGAGTGTAGGCCAATAGAATCCAACTTGAAGGATCTTTGCAACTGTTTTTTCTCTATTGAAGTGGCCTCTATATAGTGAGTTGTGGCAATGCGAAAGTATGCTAGCTTGTTCTCCCTTTGTTACACATCACCTTGACAAATTGTTAGCACCAATACAAAAAAGAATAGGTTCATCCCAAACATACCTGGTGGCTTCTCGGAAGAACCCTTTTCTCTGGTGGAATTTCATACCTTTTGGTGGTTGTCACGTAGCCTTAAAGTTTCCCATGTCAGCAAACCAAGGGTAGTTCTCATCCTTGAAGCTTACTGCCATGAATGTCTCATCTGGGAATTCTTCTTTAATTTTTTTCTTTCTTGGTGACTTCTACATTGACCAGTCTTGATAAATGATCGGCTACTAGGTTGTCACACCCCTTTTTGTCTCGGATCTCTAGAGCGAACTCTTGTAGTAAAAAGACCTATCTAATTAATCTTATCTTGGAATCAGCTTTGATGAGTAGATATTTTATAGCTAAATGGTCGATATGCACAATGATCTTTGATCCTACAAGATATGATCAAAACTTTTCAAGGGCATAAACCACTGCTAGCATTTCCTTCTCTGTTGTTGCATAGTTAATTTGGGCTCTTTTTAGCACTTTGTTGGCATAGTAGATAACATGAAATCTTTCATTCCTTTTTTGTCCTAATATTGTTCCTACCGCATAATAACTAGCATCACACATTTATTTGAATTCTTGCCCCCAATTGGGAGCCACTATAATTGATACGGTTACTAGCTTCTTTTTCAAGAGGTCGAAAGCTTGAAGGCATTCTTCATTGAAGTGGAACGAGTTCTCTTTGACAAGTAAATTACTGAGAGGTTTGGAAATCTCAGAGAAATCTTGTATGAGCCTTCCATAGAAACTAGCGTGCCCCTAAAAGCTTCTTACTCCTTTCATTTCTCGAGGTGGTGGGAGCTTTTCAATTGCTTATATCTTGGCTTGATCTACTTCAATACCTCTTGCTGAAATTTTATGACCAAGCATTATACCTTCGGTTACCAGGAAGTGCGATTTTTTCCAATTAAGTGCAAGGTTCTTTTCAATGCATCTTTATAGGACTTTTTCCAAGTTGTTGAGGCATGACGCGGACGAATCTTTGAATACAGAGAAATCATCCATAAATACCTCTATGCATTTTTCTATCATATCAAAAAAGATGGCATTCACACACCTTTGGAATGTGGATGGTGCATTGCAAAGTCCAAGGGCATTCTCCGATAGGCAAAGACTCCAAATAGGCAAGTGAAGGTTGTCTTCTCTTGATCCTCTAGATTAACAAGAATTTGATTATACCCCGAGTATCCATCCAGAAAACAATAGAAGTCTTGATTGACTAACCTTTCAAGCATTTGATCCATGAAGGGAAGAGGAAAGTGGTTTTTCCTTGTTGCCTTGTTGAGAATGCGGTAATCGACACACATTCTCCAACCAGTCACGATCCTTGTGGGAATCAACTCATTCTTGTCATTCTTTATCACTGTCATTCCATCCTTTTTGAGGACTACTTGCATGGGGCTTACCCATGAACTATCAAAATGACATATATCATTCCAGCTTCAAAAAGCTTTAATACTTCTTTTTGGACTTCCTCTTTCATCATTGGGTTGATTCTCCTGTCTGGTTGTGCTATTGGTTTGAAGTCCTCTTCAAGGTTGATGTTGTGCATCCAGATGGATGGGCTTATTCCTTTGAGGTCATAGATTTGTCATCCTAAGGCTTCCTTATGCTTCTTTAGTACCTCCACTAGTTTCTTTTCCTCCCTTTTGTGCAATATGTTATTAATGATGTTTGGTTTCCTATCCTCACCCTCTAAAAGACATATTTAAGGTGAGGAGGCAAAGGCTTTACTCCAAGATAACTTTTTCTTTAATCAAGGTTCCTGGATCTTCTATTTTATTTTCCAATACTTCCTTTGAGGAATCTAGGTGCTTGATGCATTCCTCCAACTCTTCATTATGCTCCGGTCTGAGGTCTTCCACGATGTTGGTTAAAGCAAGCTCTAATGGTGTTTGTGTTACGATTTATGGAGTTTTCTCTTCTATTACTTCATCAATTATATCCACCTTGAAGCAAGTTCTTTTATCCTTGGGGTGGTTCACAGCTTCACTCACATAAAATGTGATATTCTCGTCATCCACTTGTAAAGTGCATTTGCCCTTCGCAACACTAATGACAACAATAACAGTATAGATGAATGGTCTTTCTAGAATTAAAGGGACAACAACATCTTCTTTGATATCCATGATGACAAAGTCCATTGGTATGGTGAACCTCCTAACTTGTACATGCATGTTCTCCACTATTCTAAGAGGAAATGTAATGGAACAATCCGCTAGTTGTATCGTCAAGCGTGTTAGTTTCATCACTACCTTTCCAATTTTGTTTAGCAGAGATAATGGCATTAGGTTGATGCTAGATCCAAGATCAAGGAATTCTCTTCCTACTGTAACACCCCATTTTTTTCGTAAAATAAATTAAAAAGGAATTTTATTTAAAAATAAATAGAGTTTTAGAAAATGATAAGGTTTTTATAATTAAATAAATAAGGGAAATAACTTTATTAAAATAATGATTTGAAGGAAAATAAAAAGGATATTTTATTCAGATTGACAATACATCCCTACGCTTTCTGTTGCTCTCAAATTCGTTTTCCCTTCTCCCCCTCCCAAAATTCTCTTTTTCTTGCATAAACTCAAATCTGTTTCAGTAAAACCGTGATCCTGGACTCGTTAACCATATCATGAAATTGGAACACAAGGTTTGGAACTTATGTTCACACATATTCACCATTGGGATTTCGAGATGCTATCTGTGGTGGAAGAAATGTCTCTTGCACTGAGCTTTCTCTTTTCTCACAGACACCCAAAACCTATCCCAGTAAAACTACGATCCTGAACTTGTCAACCGTTGGATCGTCATTAAATTTGGACATCACCTTCAGAACCCATTTTTCCACAGTTTCACCGTTGGGATTTGTGAAATATTTGTTATGCAAAGAGAAATTAGTCTCGCTCATTGACAGTAAAATGGAGGCTACAATCTCTTCCCCTTCTCTCTAACACTCGGAAACTTTAATAGAGAAGCTTGAGGAATCTTAGACAACTACTAGAGATGCTACTATCACTATTGGAATACACACATGAGCCCACTTAGAGGTAAGGAATGAGTTTATCGCAATTGGAGTTAGAATGAACATGTGTAGGGATCCTTAAAGGATTAAATTGGGGTTTATTTTGGGATGTTTATTGAATTATAATTTTCCTTCATGATTATAAATACAATATTGTTGTTTTTGACGGACCAATTGATGTTTTGATGTGAATTGGTTGATAAACTTGAGTGCTCTTGATGTTTTCGTGTTTTTAACCTATGATTTTGATTCATTGATTTTAATATGATTGTGTGAAATTGTTTGAGGGGTTTTACTCCCCATATTGAAAGAAACATTTTGTATAAATTGTTATATTGAGATTATTAAATTGTGATTCAAATTATGAGTATGTGACAAATTGAACCAATGATGAATCGTGAAATACATGTGTATTGAGTTGTGAGCTATGAACTGTGCAATCACACAATTGTAAGACCCTTTAAGAGCGACGAGTTTTTGCACAACGAGTATTGTGATGGGATCCATTGTGGGAACCCGACAAGTTTAATCACTTTGAGGTGCGACGAGTTAAAATGATTTTGAAAACTCTATTAGTTAGGAATGTGATAACTCACTCCTCGCAACGAGTTAAAATGATTTTGAAAACTATTTTATTTATATGATATGTATATCTATGTTGTCTTATTTCTCTCTATTAGTTAGGAACGTGATAACTCACTCCCCGTGTTATTTATGTTTGGATCTTGTGATGATCTCGAACTTTATGTTCGTGAGAGCAGATGGTTAGGTGAATGACTATGGAGAACCTCATGCTAGAGGACGTTGCAACATAATGCTCTAATAGGATGTGACATTGGAGTATAGGTTTCTATATTAATTGCATGAAGTCTTGGACGACCTTGTTTTGAGTCGACATGATTTTATTATTTATTTTGACACATTCTATTATGATGTTAGTAAAGTGAATGTGAGTCTTTTACCCTTTTGAAATGCTTTTATTTAAATGTTTTTTAAAACTTTTAATTGATTATACATTCCTATTTCTTTATTATTAGTACATATATGTGTGGGGTAGAGGGTGTCACGCCTACTGATAGATTCCCAATTGATATAGGAATAGTAAAACTACCAGGATCACCTAGCTTCTTTGGATTCTCCAAGATGGCACTACAATCTTCTTCAAGAGTCACCATGCCATAGTCTTTCAAACTCTTCTTCTTAGTTATGAGGTCTTTTAAGAGATATTAGTATTTCAACGTTATGCCTATCAAATCGGTGAAAGGAATGGTGACATCGAGTTGCTTAATCAAGTCTATAAGGCTTCTATATCGCCGCTCCTTGTCTTGCTTTGTTGGTTTGCGAGGATACGGCTTCTCACGTGTAATTGCTTGTTTAGCTTCTCTTGTTAGTTGGCTCTTTGTCTTAGTTGTCTCTCGTGCTATTTCTTCAACTACCATGTCCTCCTCTTGTATGTCTTCCTTCACTCCGTCGTCTACCTCATGTCTTTTCTTACTGGCTCTTTAGTTGGTAACCCACTTCTTGTTGTTACGGCATTGTGGTCAACCTTGTTGGAAATTTATTTTATTTGCACTGCTAACTCTTTTACTTGATCTTTTAATGAATTTATTACCTCCATGGTGTTCTCAAGGTTGGAGTAGGATGTGGTGCTAAGGTTGATTACGACTTCTTCTAATTTTGTAGTGTGTTCTCTTATGAATTTAGCTTCCTTAGCTACTTCCTCCATACAATAAGAGGTATGGTGGTTACCCCAACACTCTTTACATGAGAGAATTGTTTGTTTTGGTAGTATCAATGGTTGAAGTTGGTTCTCCCTCATAGCCTCCATCTTAGCTTTCATTTGTGTTTTTTATTTGAGAGATTCATCTTTGGTGTCTTCTTTGGGAACATCCTTTGGAGAGGTGCGATTGCAATCACGACCTCATTCACTCGCTACTACATTTTCTATAATTTTTTTTACTTTGGTCGTGGTTCCATTGGCATAGTATCCTCTTGCCGAAGCATTTATCATTCTTCTTTATTCATCAGTTGTTCTTTTATTAAACATGCAGATTTTGGTGTAATCAGAGTAACTGTGACAAGGATAGCTCCTAAGTGAAGCTTTATACCTCTCCCATGCAATGAAGAAAGACTTAGATACCATTTATTGGAAGCTAGTTATCCTTTCTTTGATAGCTTCAATTTTTTATTCTGGAAATAATTGTTTGAAGAACTTGTCTTTGATTTGCTCCCATGAGGTTAGACTATGGTGTGGGTGAGAATTGAGCAATTCAAGTGCACTTCCCCCTAATGAAAAGGGAAAAAGTAGCATCTTGATGTGACTGTCTTTGATTCCGGGTATTCTTACTAATGTGCATATTTCTTGGAATTGCATAAGGTGGGTATGTGGTTCTTCAGTGCTAGACCCCGTAAATTGAGTGTTATGGAGCGTATTAATGATCCTACTAGGAAGATTTACTTGATGTTCTTCCGTATCTGGTGGACGAATAAATTCATTTATATCTATGCCTTGGCGGGCTTCTAATTTGTTCATGGTTGGGTCTTCGGTCATTTTTATAATTATGCGCAATACTAAATAAAGAAATATTTATTATTTCTTTCTAAAGAAGGGGTAAGTGGTATTTTTGGACAATATCAGATAATAACTAAATATAAAATTTATATAAAGAATAAAGTATTTAGCCAAAAAAATTTCCAATTTTAATTTTTTTTAATTAAATCGAGTAAGTAGAAATAATTTTAGAAAAAAAATTAAGAGATAAGATGTAATATTAAACCATTAAAAATAGACAATTTTTTTTTTCGAAAACTAATAGGAAAGGTTACAGATATAGTTTTCGAGAATTTAAATATTTAAAATGGGAACAAAAAACTTTTGTTGAAAATTAAAAGATAGAAATAGGAAAATAAATCTAAAAATAAAAAAAAAATATAAATCTATATTAAAAACCAAAATATATAATTATTTATTTTCACAAATTTTATCAAAAAGGGAAACTAAAATTTAATGCTACAAATTGAGATAAAATAAAAATTGAAATATATTTGTCTAATTTTTTTAAAATTTATTTATCAAAAGGGAAAATAAAAATAAGAAAAAATAAATGCTGAAATTCTAAAAGATAAATTAGAAAGATAAAATCAAAATATCAATATATGATCTAATAAAAAAATGAATTACATCTTTATCTATGTGTATATTTTGAGATTTTGAAGTTAAAAAGGAAATAAAATCAAATACTGAAGATTTAAAAAGATAAGTTGAAAGGATAAATCAATTAAATCTAATAAGATAGAGACAAAAGATAATAAAAATAACAACCAAACAACTAAAATCTAAAAAGATAATAGTTATGATCATTTCCTAATAAATTTAAAGATAACTACCTAATCTACAAATATAATTCTCTAAAAGATAATATAAAATGAATTCTAAAAGATTTTAATTTGAATTTCAAACAACTATTCCCCGACAACAATGACAAAAACTTGTTGGCGTTTTAATTACGTTAGGATTTACAATTATTATTGCAACTAAGGGAATAATGTGCAAGGATGAATATTCAAATTAAAATCATTCGGATAAATATATTTTTGTGCTTTTATATTTTAAACTACCTACAACAAAAACTAATCAAAGCAGAAAATAAAAGATGTATTTTTCTAGAGAGATTAATGTGCTGAAAATTTAATAGCAGAAATTAAAAGAATAAAAAGTTACTTATTGATGTGATAATAATTGTAACACAAACAATAACGTTGATAAGCTAAGATTGTACTTGGAATCTCCTTATTTGCTGTAATTCCTCACACTTCTATGTCGTCATATCATTCATTCTCAATTTACTAATGTATTTTATCCCTAATTCCTTAAGTGATAGACCCTAAATCACTTTCCTTGATTCTCAATCGCTTGGCACACCAACACAAGCAATCAACATTATTGTTTAGGAATTAATGAGGCTTGACCAAGATTATTCTATCCCTAGAGATAACCCCAATTAAGCATCTGATTCAATCCAAATTTCAATGAGACTCGCCAAAGTGCACGTTAATTCTTGGAATCATCTATGACGTGCACAGGCTCACAAAGCATTAAGTATAGAAGGCGAATAATGAACTCAAACAATATATTAATGTGTGAAAATTACATCAAATAGGGTTCATTTGTATAATCTATACAAGGAAATTATCTCTTTAGCTTATATAATGTATTGCAATTGTTGCAATTATCTTCCAAGTTCTTCATTTATCTTCAAGCTATATCTCCATAATTATCTTTATTTTGAATTAATTCAATTTTTGGATGTACTGTCTGGCGCCTCCTCGCTTAAGCGAGATATCTTCTGTAAAATTTCATCTTCTCCTTTATTTGAGCCGACTTAAGTGCCCAATACCTCGCTTGAGCGAGACTACCTTTCAAAATTTCCCTATTTCTCTGTAAGAACTCACAAAATCATATTGAAACTTTTAAAATCATAATTCCTATCTAAAATATACTAACAACTAAAAACATAATAAATTTGATTCGAAACAAGGCCTAAAGTATACTAAAGTATCAAATAAACGTCTCAAATTGCATATAATAATACAGTAAAATTGATGTTTATCAAGGATCCATCCTTCCACTGGATGATACACTCATCCTTGTTAAAGGAAACAACATATCCACTATCACATAATTGACTTATATTAAGCAGATTGTGTTTGAGCCCTTTAACAAATAAAACATTATCAATAGATGGATAGGGGTGAATACCTATCTTACCCACTCTTGTTATTCTTCCTTTTCTATTCCCCCCCAAAAGTGATGGTTCAACCATGATAAGGAGTCAGGCATTGGAATATACACCTTTCTCCTATCATGTGCCGTGAGCAACCATTGTCCAGGTACCATGATAAGCGTTTACTTCTTTCTATCAAAGACATATGCAATGAGAATTATCTCTTTCTTAGGTACCTAAATCTTTTTGGGTCCTTTTGTGTAAGCTTTAAATGCATTGGACGCACCTATTCTAAGTCAATCCTTGCACTTGGTGCCATGTGTCCAACTTTACCACATAAATATCAAACAACAATGTTTTCATCATTAACATAGATTTTTCCCTCATATCCGTTACCAAATCTATCTGAGGGACATTTACTGTATCTTAATAGTTTTTTCAAGATTCTCTATCCCACTAAACATAGATTTTAAGATTCCAATTTCCTCATGAAGTTTTATAACATCCTGATGTTGACTCTTAAGTTCTTCATTTTCAAAAGCTTTTCATTCAAGAATTTCATAGATCTTTTATGTTCTTCACATTCCACCCAAAGATTATGTTTACTTATTTTAAGATCCTCATAATCTTTGTGTGCTTGTGCATATTCTCTCCATAGATAATTTCTTTCCTCACTTTAATGGTTGTGAAGTTCATTTAGTTCCCTCAAATCCTTTTGTAGACATTTGAGTTTGTTTTCCAACTCCTGAAAGTTCTCCAAAACAATTCTTTGGCAATTTTCTCATTTTTAAGACAACTTGGACTTTTTTTCCTTGAAAGTTTCACAAGCTTTACATGTTTGAGTGGACTTGTCCAATGAAACCTCTACTTTATCTTGAAATGTTTTCTCAAGTTCCATATGATCTTTCGACAGCTTTTTGAAATCTATTCACAAGTTTTTGTAATATTTTGAAAGAATGGATGAGTTTGACAGTAATTCACAATGAGCCTTTTTAAGAGTTTCAGGATCATCGAGATATACCTTATCCTTTTGATCTGATTCAAATTCTTTAGAAGTTATGTATGCCATTAGACATAGATTGGCTTCTTCTTCATCATCATCAAACGAGGTGTAGTCCAAATCTTCCTAGGTGCTCATAAGACCTTTCCTTTCTTTGGTCTTCTAATGTTTCTTCTTGTCTTGTGACTTCTCCAATTCTGGGCATTCAGATTTGAAGTGTCCATATTTCTTGTATTCATAACATATTATGGAGCTTTTGTTGGATCAAGTGGCCTCGGAATAATTAAGAAGGGAGGGGTTGAATTAATTATTAATGTACCTTGACTATTTAAAAATCTATCATTCTTAATGTTACTAGATTTAATTAGGCTTTTAGTACCAAGTTAAGAAAGTAAAGAATAGTAATTGAAACTTAACCAAAAGTAAAAGCGATAATTAAAAGTGCACAGCGGAAATTAAAGAGTGTAGGGAAGAAGAAGACAAACACAAGAATTTATACTGGTTCGGCAACAACCCGTGCCTACATCCAGTCCCCAAGCAACCTACGGTCCTTGAGATTTCTTTTCAAACTTGTAAAAACCTTTACAAGCAAAGATCCACAAGGGATGTACCCTCCCTTGTTCTCTTTGAACAACCAAGTGGATGTACCCTCCACTTGAACTGATCCACAAGAGATGTATTCTCTCTTGTTCTCAGTTAAAACAACCCAAGTAGATGTACCCTCTACTTGTATCACAAAGGATGTACCCTCCAATGTGTTAAGACAAAGTTCTCAGGCGGTTAGTCCTTTGAAACTTTGTAAAGGGGAAACAAAAGATATTCCAGGCGGTTAGTCCTTTGAAATCTTTTGTTTAAGGGAAAGGGAAGAATCAAAAGAATTCTCAGACTGTGTCTTTTTGAATTCTTTGAAAAGGGATAAGGGAGACACAAAAGAATTCAAACAGTTAGTCCTTTGTTCTTTTGGAAATGTGAGAAGAGAGACACAAAAAGAATTCAGACAATTAGTCCTTGTTGAATTCTTTTTGGCAAAGGAAGAAGAGAATGAAAAGATATAGCACACTTTTGTTTTCTGCAAAAGAACAAGGTTTGGAAAACAAAAAACTTGGAAATCTTTTTGGCAAAGGAAGAAGAAGAAAGATGAGAAGCAAAGGTTTCAAGATTTCTCAAAAGTTGTTCAAGAAATTCTAAAAGTTGTAAGAGTTCTTAAAATGCAAGTCAAGGTCATGCTTTTATAGACTCTTCATGTCTGGTCAAGAAAACCATTAGAAGAGTTATAATCTTGAGAAAATCTTGAGAAAAACCATTGGAAGAGTTACATCTCTTGACTTTCTATTCAGAACTTGTCACTGGTAATCGATTAACATAACCATGTAATCGATTACGCAAAGCATTTTATGAAAAGATGTGACTCTTCACAATTGAATTTGAATTTCAATGCTCAGATACACTGGTAATCGATTACCAATATATTGTAATCGATTACACCATTTAAAAAACATTTGGAGCAAATTCAGTTAAAAGCTTTTGAAATCAAACTTTACCACTGGTAATCGATTACAGCTAATTGGTAATCGATTACCAAAGAGTAAATACTCTAGTAATTTAGAAAATTTTGAGAAAACTCTTTTGTAAAACAAAATTGTGCTATGTTTGATTTTTGAAAAATCTTTTCAATACTTCCCTTGTGAAGTCTTCTTGATTTCTTCTCTTGAATCTTGAATTCATCTTCTCTTGAATCTTTGAAATCAACTTCTCTTGAATCTTGAATATTCTTGATTTCTTCTAATGAATCTTGAAATTAATCTTGATCTTGAACTTGTTGACTCAATCTTGAAGTCATTCTTTTGGGCTTTTTGTCATCATTAAAACTACTTGAATCATACTTTATTCATCATCATGAAACTTGCTTTTACAGCTTTTGTCTTTATCTTTCTTTTCCCTTAGCACTTTTTTTGAGGAGTTTTTTCATCTGGATCTGCCTTTGTTTTTCCACATCTCGTGAATCATTTGTGAGATGAAGGCATGTTCATTTTCATCAGATACTTCATCAAAGGATTTATCGGCTTTAAGAGCTTCGCATGAGCTTTTGGAGGTTTGCTCTCTGGATGATGAGACCTTCTGGTTCTTTTGGCTACTGAGAGCTAGAGACTACTCTCTCTTTGGTCTTTCGTCCTGCTGAAGTTCTTGTTCATGAACTTTGAAAGTACCAATAATTTCTTCAAGGGACATAGAATCAAGATTCCTTAGAGCCATTAGCGTTGTTACCTATGGTCTCCATTTTCTAGACAAACTTCTCAAGATTTTGTCAATATGATCATAGTTATCATAAGTTTTGCCTAGAGATCTTAATTCATTAAGAATGGTTTGAAAGCGTCCAAATATACTTTTTATGTCTTTGCCTGCTTTCTTAGTGAAGTTCATACTTACGAGTGAGGAGACTTAGTTTGTTTCTTTTTGCTTGCAACATTCCTTCATAGGTTACAACTAGAGTGTCCTACTTCTGCTTAGCACTCCTGAAGCTTTGTACTTTTGTGTATTCTTCCTCTGATAAGGCACATAGCATCACATTTTGAGCCTTGGAGTTGAGTAGGAATCTGAGTTTTTGATCCTCTATCCACTAGCTCCTTGGGATTTCATTTAACTGGTCGTCATATGAAATGTGATTTCCATTTTCCACCACGTCTCATAGGTCAATGTGAATGGATTCAAAATGAGCTATCATTTGTTCTTTTCAGTAGTCATATTTCACACCTCTGAACATAGGTGGTTTGTTGGTGGAGAATCCTTCTTCCATTTCTTTCTTTGATTTGCTAGATTTTTTCCCTAGTATTGTTAAATACTCAACCCGTAAGGCCAAGTTCTAATACCAACTAAATAACAAAAAACACAATAGAAGAGGGATTGAATAATGTGTTAATCAAAGATAAGATTTTTTTGCAAATAAAACTCTATCACAAGTTCAGAAAGATATACGAACTAGAGTTATCCACTGATAAGAAAACAAGTTTGATGACAAAAAAGGTTGATTGTCTAGTAAATATATAAAGCGATATTTTTAAGAGGTTTTAAAAAACACTTGGTGAGAAAAATTTGACAGAGAAAACTAAGAGAATACTCAATAAAGCCTCTTAAGAGACGTAAAATCAATTGGTTTATATTGGTTCACTCAAATAGAGCTATGTCCAATTCTCCTTTACGCAACTTTAAAGGGTTCCACTAATCAAAACATTGATTAAAAAACAAGTATTTTGTCCTGCCACTCTTGGCTATATAAATATTCTTCTAGCCATTTATGACACTAACTTAGACTCCCCTTGCATCCAAGAAAACCCAAGTATTGTTTAACACTACGTCACTCTTGACTTTCACAAACAAAAATTTGAATGAATGCAATGATTCAATAACACTCGATGAGTGGATAGAGAATGAAGCTCAAATATAAGATAACTTTTCATAGAAAAGAATAGATAGTGTAAGATCAAATGTATCATTTAATGATTTTGCAAAGTTTCACTTCAGAGATTTTCTCATTTCCTTATGATATTTTTTCATGCTCTGCTTTTAGGTAGAGGTTGACTTTTATAGACTTTAATGAAGGATCCGTTACGAGATTAGTGTTGAGTCTTGATAGGATCGTTGTCTCACATTGGGAGGTGAGGGGACGTGGCATGCTCTGATTGGAAAGGAAAGGAATAAAAGTACAGACAACAACATGTGTTCCTTATTCGCTAATTGAGCATTTGTAGTTTAGTATTTTTCTATTATTCTTAGCTCAATTGACACCTCTTTGACCCTTATTTTCTCACTTTTAACTTAGTTTTGATCTTAGGCAAATGATTGAGCTTAACTGGTAATTGTAGCTTATTTTTGAATTTTTGTGCTTACTGGGCATATCTGCCTTATGCAGGGCCTATAGGACACTATGTTGGATCGAGTGGCCTCAGAATAATTAAGAAGGGGGGTTGAATTAATTATTCCTAAAACTTTACCAATTAAAAAATTACTCTTTTAAGGCTTTTACTTTTGTTGTTAAGAGAATATGGAGTAGAAGAGAAACTTAACAGAAAGTAAAAGCAAAAATTAAATGCATAGCGGAAAGTAAAAGAATAGGGAAGAAGGAAACAAACACACAAGAGTTTTTATACTGGTTCGGCAACAACCCGTGCCTACCTCCAGTCCCCAAGTGACCTGCGGTCCTTGAGATTTCTTTCAACCTTGTAAAAATCCTTTTACAAGCAAAGATCCACAAGGGATGTACCCTCCCTTGTTCTCTTTGAAACCCTAGTGGATGTACCCTCCACTAGAACTGATCCACAAGAGATGTACCCTCTCTTGTTCTCAGTCAAACTCAAGTAGATGTACCCTCTACTTGTACCACAAAGGATGTACCCTCCAATGTGTTAAGACAAAGATCTCAGGCTGTTAAACCTTTGATACTTTGTGAATGGAGATACAAAAGAATTCTCAGGCGGTTAAACCTCTGAACGCTTTTGTATTAGGGAATGGGAAGAATCAAAAGAATTCTCAGACTATGTCGTTTTGAATTCTTTGACAAGGGAGAAGGGAGACACAAAAGAATTCAGGCGGTTAGTCCTTTGTTCTTTTGGAAAAGGGAGAAGAGAGACACAAAAAGAATTCAGGCGGTTAGTCCTTGGCGAATTCTTTTTGGCAAAGAGAGAAGAGAATGACAAGATGAATAGCACAAGTTTTCAAAGTTTAGAAAACCAGAAAACTTCAGAAAGCTTTTGGTACAAAGAAGAAGAAGAAGTTCAAAGAGATTCAAGGCTTGTAAAGGATTGTAATGAAATGATTGGAAAAGTATTCAAGATTGTTGTTAGAAAGATTTATTTAAAATGAAAAACAAAGTCTTGCTTTTATAAACTCTTCAGTCTGGTCAAGAAGGTCATTCAGAAGAGTTATAACTTTTAGAAAAACTTAAAACCCATTTGAAAAAGTCTAAACCTTTTTGAAGAGTTACATCTTTAGATTTTTTAGAAACAAACACTGGTAATCGATTACCAAATAAGTGTAATCGATTACACAAAGCTTTTGAGTGAAAGGGTGTGACTCTTCACATTTAAATTTGAATTTCAACGTTCAAGGACACTGGTAATCGATTACCAAAACATTGTAATCGATTACAGCCTTTTGAAAATATTTGGAACGTTGTAAATTTAGTTTGAAAACTTTTTCAAACTCATTTTGCTACTGGTAATCGATTACAACAATATGGTAATCGATTACCAGAGAGTAAAAACTCTTTGGTAAAGGTTTTGTCAAAAACTCATGTGCTATTCAAAGTTTTGAAAAAACTTTTTAATACTTATCTTGATTGAGTCTTTTCTTCATTCTTGAATCTTGAGTCTTGAATCTTGATCTTGATTCTTGAGATCTTGAGTCTTGATTCTTGATTCTAGGCTTTCTTCTTGAGTCTTGAATTCTCCTTGATTCTTGAACTCTTGACTTGTTCTTGATTTACTTGAGATGTTCTTTGATTCACTTGAGTTGTTTTTTGATCTTTTGAGCTTTTTGTTCATCACCTTTGTTATCATCTTTTGTTGTCATCATTGTTATCATCAAAACACCTTTGAATCATTGTTGATTCATCATGAAGCTTTGCTTCCACAATCTCCCCCTTTTTGATGATGACAACTTCTGAAATCAAGAAACACACACACACTTTTTCCTTGTCTATCACTCTTATAAATGCTCCCCCTTTGTTCTTGAATTTATGGTTATCTTAAAATTAAATTGTTTACTCATGTGAGTTCTTGATTTATCCCTATTTCTCTCCCCCTTTGGCATCAACAAAAAGCCAAAGTGTGTATCAAACTTAAAGTATGCAAATATATCTTAAACATTCATACAGCATTCATAAAAAATATTAACCACAACATGAAGTAAAAACCATGAAGCAACAATCATAAACAGATTAACTTATAAAATCCACATAGTCAAATAACATACTTGTTCAACCAAACCATGCAAATAAGGAAATAATAAATTGTTCAAATACCATAGTAATATAGAGATTTATTTTGATATGTCACTAACATCTATTAGTCCTAATTCTCTTCTTATGTTATAGAAGGTATCTTTACTTAGTGGTTTTGTAAAGATGTCTGCAAGTTGATTTTTAGTATCTACAAATTCTAAAACAACATCACCTTTTAAAACATGATCTCTAATAAAATTATGCCTAATTTCTATATGCTTGGTTCTAGAATGAAGAACTGGATTCTTAGATATGTTTATGGCACTTGTGTTGTCACATTTTATGGGAATGTGATCTAATACTATTCCATAGTCAGATAGTTGTTGTTTCATCCACAAAATTTGTGCACAACAACTACCAGCAGAAATATATTTTGCTTCTGCTGTGGATAAAGCTACACTATTTTGTTTCTTGCTATTCCAAGAAATAAGTGCAGACCCTATGAATTGACATGTACCACTAGTACTCTTCCTATCTGTTTTTGATCCAGCAAAGTCTGAATCTGAGTATCCTACTAGGTTACATAAAGAATTCTTAGGATACCATAATCCTAAACTAACTGTTCCTAATAGATATCTTATGATTCTTTTGACTGCCAATAAATGTGAAAACTTTGGATTTGATTGAAATCTGGCACACATGCATACACTAAACATAATATCTGGCCTACTTGTAGATAAGTAAAGTAGAGATCCAATCATACCTCTGTATTGCTTCGGATCAATAGGTTGTCCAGATTCATCTTTATCAAGATAACAACTTGTATTCATAGGAGTAGCCAAGTGTTTTGAGTTTTCCATTCCAAATCTCTTAATGAGTTCTTTGCAATACTTTGCTTGATTGACGAAGATCCCATCATTTGTTTGTTTGATTTGTAGTCCAAGAAAGTAATTTAACTCACCCATCATGGACATCTCAAACTCACTTTGCATATCAATAGAAAACTCCTTGCACAAAGATTCATTAGTAGATCCAAAAATTATATCATCGACATAAATTTGTACTAACAAGATATCATTATCCTTCCTTTTTATGAATAAGGTAGTATCTACTTTCCCTCTAGTAAAATTCTTTTCTAATAGGAATTTACTTAATCTTTCATACCAAGCCCTAGGTGCTTGTTTTAGGCCATAAAGTGCCTTCTTTAATCTATAGACATGGTCTAGTTTTTGTGAATCTTCAAACCTAGGAGGTTGTTCCACATATACCTCCTCCTGAATTAGACCATTTAAGAAAGCACTTTTGACATCCATTTGATATAGTTTAAAATTCAAAAAAGATGCATATGCTAATAACATCCTAATTGCTTCTAATCTAGCTACAGGTGCAAAAGTTTCTTCATAGTCTATACCTTCTTCTTGGTTATATCCTTTTGCTACAAGTCTAGCTTTATTCCTAATTACTATACCATTTTCATCCAATTTATTTCTAAATACCCATTTAGTTCCTATGATTGGATAATCTGAAGGTTTTTCTACTAATTCCCATACATCATTCCTTTCAAATTGATTTAATTCTTCTTGCATAGCTACTATCCAATGGTCATCTATAATGGCTTCTTTAAAGTTTTTAGGTTCTATTAATGAAACAAATTTCATATTATTGCATAAATCTTTAAGAGAGTGTCTAGTTGTTACCCCTTTTGAGATATCACCGATGATGTTATCAAGAGGATGATTTCTCGAAGTTTTCCATTCTTTAGGAAGATTATCATTTTCTTGTGCTGTGTCATCTTGATCATCCTTGTCTTCATCATCTCTCTTTCTTTTCAGATTTCTTTCTTCATTTTGAGTATCTTCCAAAGTATCTGTAATATCATCAACAAACTCCTTTCTCGGGGAGGTAATGTTAGTTTCATCAAAAGTAACATGTATTGATTCCTCAATTGTCATAGTTCTTTTGTTGTATATTCTAAATGTTTTACTATGTAAGGAATACCCAAGGAAGATACCCTCGTCTGCCTTGGCATCAAACTTTCCTAGACTTTCTTTACCATTGTTTAGAACAAAACATTTACATCCAAAAACATGTAAATGTGCAATATTGGGTTTTCTATTGTTAAAAAGTTCATATGGGGTTTTCTTAAGAATAGGTCTCATTAAGGCTCTGTTCATAATATAACATGCGGTGTTAACCGCTTCTGCCCAAAAGTATTTTGGAAGAGGTGTGTCATTTAAAAGAGTTCTAGCAATTTCTTCTAGGGCTCTATTTTTCTTTTCTACTACTTCATTTTGTTGGGGTGTCCTAGGTGCAGAAAAATTGTGTTCTATACCATACTCATCACAAAACATTTCAAAATCATTGTTTTCAAATTCACCTCCATGATCACTTGTGATGGAGATTATTTTGAGATTCTTTTTGTTTTGAATAACTTTGGCAAGTCTTCTAAATGCATGAAATGCATCATTCTTATGAGTAAGAAATAAAGTCCAAGTATATCTAGAATAATCATCAACAATTACTAATGCATAGTAACTTCCACCAAAACTCATGACCCTAGATGGTCCAAACAAATCCATGTGTAATAATTGCAATGGTTGAGTGGTAGAAACAATATTTTTAGATTTAAAGGATACTTTTGTTTGTTTACCTTTTTGGCATGCATCAAATAACTTATCTTTTTCAAATTTTAATCTAGGCAATCCAATAACTAGATCTTTTGAAATTAACCTATTTAGATGATCCATGTTAATATGAGCAATTCTCTTATGCCATAACCATGGATCACAGTCTTTACTTAAAAAGCATCTATCATTTATAGATTTTTGTTTTAGATCAATCATGTAGACATTATTTTCTCTAAAACCTATATGTTCAATATCTTTGCCATGCTCATGCTTAATAACACATTTTTCAAAATCAAAAGATACTTTATATCCTTTATCACATAATTGACTAACACTTAATAAACTATGCTTCAATAGGAGTAGAAGAATTCGTACCTATTTTACCTACTCCAATAATTTTGCCCTTGTTGTTGTCGCCTATGTAACATGTCCACTTTTCTTGGGGGAAATAGTTGTGAATTTGGATACATCACCGGTCATGTGCTTGGAACATCCACTGTCTATGTACCATTTCTTCCTTATAGAGTCTTCTTTGTTATTCTCATCAGATTTTGTCATGAGACACAAGTTGACTTGGTCTTCATCATGATCTTTGAGTAACCTGTTCCTGAAAATACTTTTGAAAGAAAAAGAATCTAAAGAGGCCATTAATCTTGAAGTTGTTAGACTTTCTACAAGAAATCTGCTCTGATACCACTTGTTGGATCGAGTGGCCTCAGAATAATTAAGAAGGGGGGTTGAATTAATTATTCCTAAAATTTTACCAATTAAAAAATTACTCTTTTAAGGCTTTTACTTTTGTTGTTAAGAGAATATGGAATAGAAGAGAAATTTAACAGAAAGTAAAAGCAAAAATTAAATACACAGCGGAAAGTAAAAGAGTAGGGAAGAAGGAAACAAACACACAAGAGTTTTTATACTGGTTCGACAACAACCCGTGCCTACCTCCAGTCCCCAAGCGACCTGCGGTCCTTGAGATTTCTTTCAACCTTGTAAAAATCCTTTTACAAGCAAAGATCCACAAGGGATGTACCCTCCCTTGTTCTCTTTGAAACCCTAGTGGATGTACCCTCCACTAGAACTGATCCACAAGAGATGTACCCTCTCTTGTTCTCAGTCAAACCCAAGTAGATGTACCCTCTACTTGTACCACAAAGGATGTACCCTCCAATGTGTTAAGACAAAGATCTCAGGCTGTTAAACCTTTGATACTTTGTGAATGGGGATACAAAAGAATTCTCAGGCGGTTAAACCTTTGAACGCTTTTGTATTAGGGAATGGGAAGAATCAAAAGAATTCTCAGACTGTGTCATTTTGAATTCTTTGACAAGGGAGAAGGGAGACACAAAAGAATTCAGGCGATTAGTCCTTTGTTCTTTTGGAAAAGGGAGAAGAGAGACACAAAAAGAATTCAGGTGGTTAGTCCTTGGCGAATTCTTTTTGGCAAAGGGAGAAGAGAATGAAAAGATGAATAGCACAAGTTTTCAAGGTTTAGAAAACCAGAAAACTTCAGAAAGCTTTTGGTACAAAGAAGAAGAAGAAGTTCAAAGAGATTCAAGGCTTGTAAAGGATTGTAATGAAATGATTGGAAAAGTATTCAAGATTGTCGTTAGAAAGATTTATTTAAAATGCAAAACAAAGCCTTGCTTTTATAGACTCTTCATGTCTGGTCAAGAAGGCCATTCAGAAGAGTTATAACTTTTAGAAAAATTTAAAACCCATTTGAAAAAGTCAAAACCTTTTTGAAGAGTTATATCTTTAGATTTTTCAGAAACAAACACTGGTAATCGATTACCAAATAAGTGTAATCGATTACACAAAGCTTTTGAGTGAAAGGATGTGACTCTTCACATTTAAATTTGAATTTCAACGTTCAAGGACACTGGTAATTGATTACCAAAACATTGTAATTGATTATAGCCTTTTGAAAATATTTGGAATGTTGTAAATTCAGTTTGAAAACTTTTTCAAACTTATTTTGCTACTGGTAATCGATTACAACAATATGGTAATCGATTACCAGAGAGTAAAAACTCTTTGGTAAAGGTTTTGTCAAAAACTCATGTGCTATTCAATGTTTTGAAAAAACTTTTTAAAACTTATCTTGATTGAGTCTTTTCTTCATTCTTGAATCTTGATCTTGATTCTTGAGATCTTGAGTCTTGATTCTTGATTCTATGCTTTCTTCTTGAGTCTTGAATTCTCCTTGATTCTTGAACTCTTGACTTGTTCTTGATTTACTTGAGATGTTCTTTGATTCACTTGAGTTGTTCTTTGATCTTTTGAGCTTTTTGTTCATCACCTTTGTTATCATCTTTTGTTGTCATCATTGTTATCATCAAAACACCTTTGAATCATTGTTGATTCATCATGAAGCTTTGCTTCCACACACTACAGAACTCCAAATTGAGCTTGTGAGTAGTCTCTGGAAAGCTAAGAAAAAGATATTCAATTTTGTCAAAAATAAGTTTCGGCCAATTCTGCCATTTCGAGGGTCAAATTGGGTTTGGAAGTCAAAACCTCTGCACTTGAATAAGTGGGCCGCGAATTTGGGCTTTGCTTTGTGTAATTAGTTTAATTAGGTAGATTAGATAGGCCTAATCAAGGCCCATCCCTTCCTTCTGAGTAGTAACTGTATATATTAGTGAAAGTTAGTTAGTTACTTCATTTTGTACCACAAACAAATTTAGTTACTTTTTGTGCAAGCTTTAGGATCAAACTTTTTCTCTCAATTGTTCTTCATTCTTCTTCCTCTTTTCACTTATGTTCTTCCTTTTTCTTGCACAAATTTCGTGGATCTTCCATTGATGATGATCATGAAAGGATAAACACTCAATCGATCCAAGGATCCACTCCAAGCAAGTCTGAATTTGAGTTTTGGTTTAGTATTTCTAATCTATGTGAATGTTCATCTTTTTCTTCAATCCCATTTTCGATTTTCATGATTATGAATATGCTTAGGATTGAAAACACATTAGTTTAGGGATTCCTTTCATAATTTTGACTTTAATCACAAATTGTTTGGATGATATTCCAACCCAATTTGTTATCTCAAAGAATTTAGGGATTAATTCGATTGAAACAACTCCAATGACATTGATTGAACTCTCATAACATGATCATTCTTTGCAAAACTGTGATAATTTGTTTGCATTGGGTTGGAGAATTGGATTGATGATTTCAAATTTGTTTTACAATTTGTTTGTGCAATTCTATTTGTGTGTTGCACCTAAACTCTATTTCAATTTAGATTTTGCATTTATGTTATGTGTTTTCACATTTCTTTTCAGTGCCTACCAACTATTCGTTGAAATTTCCTTTGTTGTTTATAAGTGAATTAAAGTAGGAACCAAATTGAATTGTATCTCTGAGTCGACTTAGGTTAATCCTATATTGCATAATTTCATAATTTTATTTGTTTTGAATCGATTCGACAGTCGTTATCATCCGTGTTGAAAATGACCCCTAAGAAATATTTTGTAAAAACCTTTTATTCTCTTCTATTCCGTCATTTCCTTAAATTCAAATGTTAGCAATTCAAATAGAGGTAAAACTAAATTTCGTAAAAAGAGATCATGCACTTCCCTTTATGGCTAACATTACCTTTTCGTACTCGATGGATGTCACTTATAAGAGTATAAAATGAGTATGTATGTGACTTACAACAAGCGAAAGTAAGTAGTAGGAACAATCAATATATAAACACTGATTTTCATAATAACTGGACACAAAAAGGTTTTATCTCATGCTTATAAATGGTATACATTTATTATTTATCATATTTAAAATTGAATATTTCACATTAAAATATTTATTTAACAAATATTTAAAATTTAAAATTACAAATTAAAAGATTTATATTTCATTATTTTATTCTGTAGTTACGAATATTTAAATATTTAAAGTTTGCACTTTTACCAGTTACAAATAATAATATTGAAATATCTTTGTGTACTAATTGACATTTCATAATTTTAATAATTAAATAATTATTAAATTTTCTGAAATCTCATTATTCAATGGTGTCATATTTTTTGAATATGGCACGTTAAATATTACCCAAAATTTCAAAATTATGAAATATTGAAATATTGCACATTAACTTGATTTTCAAAAATATATTTACGTGATTTAGAAGAAAAAAAATTCACGTTAACTGTATTAAAGTAGTAACTATGAGTATAGATTAAAATAAAAATTACTCAAACATTGATCTAATAAAATTATTACCATGTAATAATTCTAAATTTTAAAATAAAGGTTAATATAAATTAAATAATACTAATATATATTAATAACTCCCTTATTAAATCATCATCGTTGGATCTTTCATTTCAACTATGTTTTTCTCATTAAAAAATCCACTCTTTATTACTAGGTTATAGTATTTGGTTAGAAACGAATAATCTTGATATTTTCTAATTATTAATTATCGGAATTATTATTTCATTTATTTTTCAAATAATGTACTATTTAAATATCATGCAGTAATTATTGAAAAATGAAAAAGAAAATTGTGTATGTGGACCAGGAAGAAACAATTTATTAAATCAAGTAAATTCACGAGAAGAAACAATTTACCTAAAATTATATTATCATTTATGAGAATGAAATTATTTTTTAATTTATTATTATATGATGCTATATAATGTGATTAAAATCATGTGATTAATTTCATTCTAATCATATAATTCATCCACAGATTCATATAATTCATCCATTGAAAATTCAATCAAAACCCATAAAATCATGTGATTAATTTCATTTTTTCTTTAAAAAACATAATAAGTAGAATAAAATAGTTAACGTGTTAAACGATATAGTAAAAGAAGAGGCAGTTATGTTCCTCGCAAATGACTTGTAACCCTGCCGTTGACACGAGCTCAGCGACGTCGTTTCTCCATCTTGGAACGACCGTCAATTCCTGTAGTATCTGCTTTTGATAACCGTTTGCATCATCTCATCACACCGCTTTCTCTTGTCAGTGACAGTGAGCGATCGACATTTGTTTTTGTTTTTGCTTTTATTTTTATTTATTTATTTTTATCTTGGCTTGGGTCCTTATGCGTGATGAAGATTAGTAATTAGGGGTGTTAGTGTTACAGTGATTATAGCATATTTGGAAGTTTCCTTTTGGGCTGGGGCGTTGTTACTAATTTCCTTCCTTGTTTGATTAAAATGGAAATAAACATTTTAAAAAATATATGAGTAAATAGGAGAGGATTTTTTTTATATTATATTTAGGATAAAAGTAAAAAGAAACAACAAATTAATGAAAATTTAGAAATTGAAAAAATATAGAAAATTTTTAAAAATTGTTTGTTTATTTTTTAAGGTTGGTTTTATTTGACCTTTTGTGTTTATACCTTGACAAACCTTATCAGAGGAGTTATAGTAATTTCTAATACATTTTTTTATTATTTATAATTTATTTCAAAAATACAAAATTATGAGTGAGGTTTATTAAATTAGAGTGAAATTGACGTAATTATAAATATATATATATATATATATATATATATATATATATATATATATATATAACAAATTTCAATCAAATTAAAGTAACAGTGACCATCTTAATTAGGTCATTTGACTTTTCAGTGGAACTCACAAACTTTGGTATTTGGATCAATTATTAGACTAATTTTTTATTTGAAACTTAGTCACACTCAAAAGTTCATTGCTTCTCCCAAAAGATGTATTATATAAGATCAAACCCAATTGTTTTCTATTTGCTTATTTATCTCTTTGCTATTCTCATCCACCTTATTAATTGCCTATTAATTTCTTTCCTTTCTACCAAATACCTTATAAAAAAAACTCAAAAATTAATGTATATAAATAAGAAATATCATCTTACTATAATATAAATAATTTTTTTTTTGACAATTTTTCAACTTTTTTTAATACAATAGTCACATTAATATTAGAATTTATCACTTCATACATAGGATTAGGATTGTTCACAGGTCCGGATTAACCTCTGACCCAACCCGATCCAATTATAGTGAGTTGGATTTCTAAAGTGTTTGAGTCTAATCTGAATCAATCTGATTAAAATCCGATCATGAACTTGTTGAGAAATGAATTTTGTTTTCTTGAACTTGATCCAATCCAACTCAACCCATATTATATAATTTAATTTATTATATATATAAATTAATTATTAAATACAAAACATATTAATAATTTTTAGATTACATAGTTTATTAAATTATAAATTTAAACCACCCATGATTTTTTAAGTTATTTTTAGTTTAGTCTTAATTTGTTTATATTTTTACATTTTAATATGGTATTAGTACTATAATCATTAATTCTATTAGTCAAATATTTTTACAAATTAATTTTTTGTATTGAGTTATTATATACTTAAAAAAATGTAGACAAATACAAATTATTATTTTAAATTTTTTAATACTTTTTTTTAAAATATTCAAACCAATTAATTCAATCCAATCCGATCAAAATATGTTTATGATCAGATTGGGCTAAAAAAAAAAAATACAAATCCAAGCCGTCCCAAATTATAGATTTTTTAACTGGCTGAATAACAAAATAAATCAAATCTAACTCAACCTACCTATAACACTCCTATTCATACATACTATCTAAATTTTCTATCACTAAACTGATCGTGATAGTTCAACAAATTTTGGCTATATTAACAGTATTCTATTTACCAAAACTCCTAGTAATATATCTGAAACAATTTATATAAATCACGTCTGTTACGGAGGGTCACTGTACAAAACCATGTCCGCGAATCGCGTTGTACCGCAATTTCCGATCCCAATAGAGTGCATAAAATTCCTACCCGCAGTCCAAATGCAGAACTTTATTAAAAAAGGTGTCACATGAAACTTTGTTAATATAGTTGTAACTTCAGAACTTATTAAGTGTTCGTTTGTTTTGTTTTTCTTTCTTCCTTACTCAGTGCAACACTCCCATGACTGAAGTAGGGATCACAACGAACACGGGGTGGCACACGTAGTGTCTAACTGCTACCTCACTCCATTTGCTAAAATATTTGTTAACCCGTAGGTATCTACATATATAATTATGTGGATATTTATAAACCCGCAAATATTCATATGGATATCTGTAAATATTAAAAAAGATATTTTTTTAGCAAAAGAAAGAAAAAAATATATAATGCTGAACAATTTCATGAGAATTAGATTCTTTAAAACATGTCCATAAATTTAAATAATATTAGTCTCTTTAAAACACTAATTCAAATAAAATTAATCTATTTAAGACATAAGTCCAAGAAGAAGTTCATCTTCAATTCCTGAAGTCTAAATAATAATAACAATTTCAACTGATTCAATTTTCTGCTTAGAAGTGACTTGCCGGCCGGTACGATGCGGGGGTTGCGAGGCTGTGAGGGAGAGCGTCGTTGGCTGAGGTCACGAGTCTGTGATTCGTGAGGGAGAGCATCACGTGAGCGTGAGGGAGAGCATCACGTGAGCGTTAGTGAGTGACTATGTGAAAGAGAGGAGCAAAGTGTAGAGCAGATAGATTAGAGTTTTTTTTATATAACCTATGGTTATGTGTTTATGGTTATGGTTATGGTTATGTGTGTGTGACGGATATCCTTTCTCACCAGTTCGTTAACTAATGGTTACCTGAAATACTCGTATCCACGGTTATCCATCAACACTACTTGTTTTATATCCATTGCAGATTTTATTCGTGAATGCAGATTTTTTTCCATCCCTGAACTAAAGTGCAAATGAAAAAACCTTGGGAGGTCTATCAAACACAAGCCTTTGTGCTACCTTACCCAACTTTTGTAACTTTTCTTTTTTCTATTAATTATAAAGTTAATTAAATTCTATATTGAATAGCGTGCTTTCATTCAATATTAATTAACTTAATATCAGCGGGCAAGAAATGTTGAATAAAACAACTAAAAAAAATACCAGTTGATATACATCTTTTTGGTGAAAGACTTGCTAAGGAAAGAGGATGACAAAATTAAATTAAATTGAAAGTTGAACTTTTGAGGTACGGTCAAATTCAAGTTGTTTATGATTGAGAAGAGTTTCGTTTCACGTGAGCTAAAGCTTTTAAGTTACAAAGAATTCTTTATACATTATAAAAGCAATTAATGAAATTAATTGCTAGAACTGATGTAGGGGTACGTGCATGATTCCGTTAAGTTGATATGTTGATGACCGGTCTATTTAATTTCGATATTCAATTTTGAATAAAAAAATTAATTTTGATATTCAATTTTTTCTTTTGCTAGTGTATGATTTTTATGATTAATATTAGCTAAGTGGATTATTACAAATTATGATTTTTGTGCAAGTATAAATATATGTCCCGTGTAAATAATCATGTTGCACAAGTCAAATGTGGGTGAATATAGCTAGGCCCACTCCCCGCCCGTGACTGATAAAAAACTTTAGTGCTTAATTGACTAAGCACAGCACTCGCGTCTGCATCCTCTTCTCTTGTGGGAACCATTACTGTATAGTGTTCGTCTCAATATTGGGTGGATAGGTATAGGAAAGACATAAAAAAAAATGCAAATAAAAGATGTGATAATTGATATAAATCGTTTTGTTAGTTTTTCATGTATATGTTTCACTAATTAGAAATTGAAAGGAATATAAAATCTCATTAAAATTAGAAGCTATTTTAAATAGTTTATCATAAAATTAGCTGTTTCTTTTTTTATATAAAAAATTGACTTTTATGATTATAATTATTAAATTATTTTATTATAATTTCAATGTGTGACAAACTAATCCTTACAAAAAAATTAATTAACCCATAATATGTAAGCAAGAAAGTGATAAAAAAATAGATAGAAAGAAAATAAAAGAAAAGAAATACATAAATATATACTTACCCTATTTATATACTTGCTCAATACTTTACCCTTTTTTCCCCACCTATCCTTTTATTTTTTTGAACGGATTTTTTTATACCTTTTATTAAGTTACATACTTACATTACCAATTACGTCTCTTCCATATACTAAATGAGTGTATAATGATGATACATTTTCTCTTCTCTCATTCATTTCTATCCTTTAATAGATGCATATATATATATATATATACCAAATGAGTGTATAATGATGATTAACGCAATGCCCCACGCCTACGATCGATCATTTATAGTCTAATGATTTTTGCGTTGCTTCAAAGCTTGAAATTGCCTCCACTCCTACATATAAGAAAAAAGAAAGAAAGAAAGAAAGAGATTGCCTCCACTCCACCAATTTAGTTCTCTGTTCACACTTCACAACATGGGACCTCACAAGTCACACGGTCCAATTGCAATCACACTGCAAAGATTCCAACACTGTTTCATTTCTTAAAATTTAAATTGGTGCCTCTATAGTACTGTGCCACAGCCACACTATACACTACTTTCTGAGAGAGTAGCTCTCGTATTTCTTGAATTTGATCTTATCTGTATTAAATTCTTATACTTTCTTTTTTCTCTGCGCTTCATATTAATATTATGAAATTGTCCCTGCCAGAAAAAAATGTAATTTTTATTGGAGACCGTGAATGCTCCTAAGGGTAGTGAAATTTCAATACAGTTTATTCTATATCCAAAGATCACTCTGAATTCAAACACTAAATTATTTAATTAAGGGACATAAACTACTATGATTTGTGTTTACAGTTGCTTGATAAATTTTTATACCCTTTACGTACAAATAATTTTCATACCCTTTACGTACAAATAATTTTCACATCAACAAAATATATTTCCTTCTTATCTGTTGTTGGATTGTCATAACTATCTCTTGTAGCTTTATGCTGCATTTATATCCATTCTATCCATAGCATCACTTACTTTCAACTATTTATTTATTAATTTTTCTTAATTTCAAATTACGTATGGTATAAAATGATTGATGGTGAGTTTTAGGTTTTTGTTACGCACCTCGTTTTCATTTGATTAGTAAGGTGATTCATTAATTCACGGACACTGAATTTAGATACCTAGTGCAGTGGTATACTACACACAAAAGACAAAAAGGTCTACCGTATTTGATTAAACAAATGATTGTATTAAATTGTCAAAATCATACAAGAATTGAAAATTATGCTAATTAGACGGAGGTTTTTCTGGTCCAAGCCATTGTTTATATAATTTCAAGTGGTAGATCTTTTTATGTAATTTCTACCTTTTGATTACATTCTGAATAACTTATTATTTTTTTTTATGAACTGAATAGCTTATCCAATTTTCATTAACTATGTATAATTATTTTTTAAAATCCCCTTAATTTTTTTTGAAGATCCCTTAAATTAAATATTGTTTTGCTCAAACAAATTTAATTAATATATATCATCAGTCTTTTTTTATTTTCACAAATAAATCCTATATACCCCAAATTTAACATCTATCTCAACTAGAAACTAGTACCTTTCCTTACATCCAATCCAATCAACTTTGTACACTCAAATGAAGTATTTTATAAAATTAAAATAAAAGTTTTACCACGAAGCATTAGCAAGTAACTCGGGGTCAATGTTGTCACTTACCTCCACCTTAATTAAAAAATTCATGTGACAATGTAGTTTAATTTAGAGTTTAGTTTCACTTTACAAGTCTTTCTCTCTCCTTTTCCCACTCTCCTTAACGGTTGGTATTCGGTAATATTCGTTTGTTTTCTAGTGTGTGAAAAAATTCTAGTAATAATTTCACCTTACAAACTACTATGCTGTCCACTTTCCATATATAATGATAGAATCATTAGGTGGATAGGAAAGATACAACTAAAATGCTATAAATAGCTTTGTCTAGTACATGTTTCGATCTTCTCACTATAATGCTAATGTGTTCTTCACCTCTCCAAAACTTGTAGCTGAGGATATTATTACTCAGCAAAAATTCATGGAAGTTCCAATCAAGTATCCGGCAAAACTCACCCTTAGGGTGGTTCTTACTTGTATCATGGCGGCCACCGGTGGGTTGATTTTTGGCTATGACCATGGTGTTTCAGGTAAATCCAATCTTCAACATTTGCTTAAAAATTCTTGCTTTGATGCTAAATCCTTTTCTAATTTCCCATTTTGACCGTGTTTGAATCTTGAAACGAGGTTTGATATCTGGGTTTTTATCGCATTATTATCTGGTGAATTGTGTGTTAAGGATGGGGGGTTTGGGTTTTTAAAGACAGTACTTATCTTGGTCAGAGGAGATATAAGGTGTGTTGAATGGCTAAGGGAAAAAGGAAGAGGAAAAAGGTTGTCAGTTCGATTTCTTTTGCTAACAAACTAACATTTGCAGATAAAAATAAAAACTTAGTTTGATGTTATTTGTAATTAACTTTTGTTTCTGTTTTAATCTTGAAATGAATATAGCCGATGCATATTTTCTGATTGATGAAATTTCCGAATGTGGGATTTTTTTTGTTGTGTTAATTTCATAGGTGGAGTGACCTCCATGGATTCCTTCCTGAAGAAGTTCTTCCCATCTGTATATGAAAAGGAGTCTAACGTGAAGCCTTCTTCAAACCAGTACTGCAAATTCAACAGTCAGATACTGACACTGTTTACATCTTCCCTTTATCTAAGTGCTCTTGCTGCGGGTCTTGGGGCATCCAGCATAACCCGAATGTTGGGAAGACGTGCAACTATGATTATGGGTGGAATATTCTTTGTGGCAGGTGCATTACTCAATGGATTAGCTGTAAGCATCTGGATGCTTATTGTTGGCAGGTTGTTGCTTGGTTTTGGCATTGGTTGTGCCAATCAGGTATATTTTCTTAAGATTTTAATTTCTATATTTATAGAGTAAAGTGTTTTTGAGGGCGAGCTATCACATAGTGGTAAAGTTGTGCCTAAGTCGGTAACAGCCTGTTTGTATATGCAAAGGTAAGACTGCATACAATGATCCTCTCTCATACCTTTGTATTGCGAGGATCCTCCAGACACTAGAGTACGTTAGTTTAGTTTTATAGAGTAAAGTGTTTTTACTCTATCGGCCAATCAAAACCGTACCAGGTTTTTATAGTGTTTTTACTCAATTGATCAATCAGAAATCGTATTAGGGTTTTACTTTGTCAACTGATCAGCAACCATACTGACAACTTTTAAAATAATTATTGTAAAATTCCTTTACACTACTACTTACTCTTTTCTATAGGTCTCAATTGAGTCCTGTTTTGATTACAGTCCTTTGCTAACCAATAATCACTTGTATTTTCAGTCAGTTCCAATCTATGTGTCAGAGATGGCCCCTTATAAATACCGTGGAGCTCTAAACATGTGCTTCCAATTGTCAATCACAATAGGCATCTTTGTGGCCAATCTCTTCAACTACTACTTTTCCAAGATACTGAATGGTCAGGGATGGCGCTTAAGCCTGGGGCTAGGTGCAGTCCCTGCTTTCATTTTTGTTATAGGCTCATTTTGCCTTCCTGACTCACCAAGCTCCCTTGTTGAACGTGGTCTTCATGAAGATGCCAAAAGGGAGCTTGTAAAAATTCGTGGTACAACTGAAGTTGATGCAGAATTCAGGGACATACTTGCTGCTAGTGAAGCCTCACAGAATGTGAAACACCCTTGGAGAACCTTGATGGATAGAAAGTATAGGCCACAGCTTGTTTTTGCCATTTGCATTCCCTTCTTCCAACAGTTCACTGGCTTGAATGTGATCACATTCTATGCTCCTATTTTGTTCAGAACAATTGGTTTTGGAAGCGGGGCATCTCTCATGTCTGCAGTGATCATTGGCAGCTTTAAACCTGTTTCAACCCTGGTTTCAATTCTTCTTGTCGATAAATTTGGAAGACGCACCCTTTTCCTGGAGGGTGGTGCTCAAATGTTGATTTGCCAGGTACTTCCACTCCTCTCCTCACCACATAAAGTGTGTTTGGATTCACATTAGATAATTTAAAATTACATTGAAATACCCATTAACGTGATTTTATAATACTCACATTCGATCTTGTGTTAAGAAAATAATTTTGGGTTGAAACGATTTTAAGAGTAATTTTTGTATCAGATAAAAAATTATATACCGAATCTTAATGATAACTTTCTTTTAGAAGAAAAATATCCAAACGTAAATCACTTAACATCAAAATCAATTTTGTAAAATCAACTTCAATTAAAATTAATTTTGTATACCCCCATTCAAACACCAACATTTTCCATCTCACTGATTTGGTTAGTTTTGGCAACAGATCATCATGACAATTGCTATTGCGGTTACATTTGGCACAAATGGGAACCCAGGTACACTGCCTAAGTGGTATGCAATCGTGGTTGTGGGGATCATCTGTGTGTATGTTTCAGGTTTTGCTTGGTCATGGGGTCCTCTAGGCTGGTTGATACCTAGTGAAATCTTTCCCCTTGAGATTAGACCTGCTGCTCAGAGTATCACAGTTGGTGTCAACATGATCAGCACTTTCTTCATAGCTCAATTCTTCACATCAATGCTCTGTCACATGAAGTTTGGTTTGTTCATCTTCTTTGGGTGCTTTGTGGTGATCATGACCTTATTCATCTACAAGTTATTGCCTGAGACAAAGGGCATCCCACTTGAGGAAATGAGTATGGTTTGGCAGAAACACCCCATCTGGGGCAAATTTTTGGAGTCGGACAACCCCATCCAAAACGACAAAATGAACTCCAAATGTTGATTACTAGTTGTGTTGGTTTCAGTCTTTGATTTATCCACGTCTGCTTTAACAACTTGAATTTATTGGCCTAGCTTTCTTTATGATACTCTAATGTACATAACATTTTAAGATGAAATCTTCACTTTGTATACTGCAAAGACCTTTAACAATTGATTATCAACTTGATTAAATGTGGAGTTACATGCCATAGTCAAAGACTTCTATTGTGACCTGAAATCCATTTTAATTTATATTTCTCACAAAATTGTTCAAATAGGAAGGTGAAAATTGAAATCTAACTTTCTCAAGTTACATAGAAAATTTAATGGCGTAGAAAGATTGTGAGAGTAGTTTTTTACCAAAAAAATACAAAAATTGTAAATTTTTACCCAAATAAACAACCCAAAAAATATTTACCCCAAAGATACAAATTACTGTGACAAGTGAGAAATCTATTTCCCTCCACACGGATTTTTCACTTGTTTTGTTATCATATCATAAATACTCTAAAAGTGATATTTTTTCTAATTATTTTTTTCTCTCTCCCTAGTTGTTTGGTAATAACATTGTGAATGTTTATCAAATATTTTTTTCCTATGAAATGATATCACTTATGATATTTATACATATCAAATGTTTTGCATTATTAAAAAGAGAGTAACATTGAAAAATTTTAAAAGTCACTTTTAAATTAGAAAAAAATGAAGTTAATGATAAAATTAATTTTATTTGATTTTCAAAATTTTAATTTAATAAAAACATTTAGCTTATAAAAAATAAGTCAAAAAAATATAAATGATAATAAAAAGAAAAAGAGCATGTAGCAAACAATCGAAAGAAGATTAAAAGTATAGAAACAAATTAAATTGAAGTGAATATTTAAATTTGAATTAATACAACACAATTATATAGATACAAACAATATGGCATACATTCAACGTTGTTGGCGTGAGCCTACACGGCAAGGATAATTTTTCTTTGTATGACTTGTGATGCGACACACGGAACATTGCTTTGGTTGACTCAGTTTTCGGATATCCATTTCGGTGTGGATACGAGTGGAAACAAAACGACCCTTAATACTTTTTTTCTTATTTGGGTCGAGGGAGATCATTGGCTCGTGACACAGGGGTTAATAGGCTTTGTTGTGTAATTCTCCAAACAATCATTTGTATACGTTGGAGACACTTTCCAATGTATACACATGATGTATGTAATTTCTATACTCATGATGAGCATGCTTACAAGCAGCAACAACATGAGTACAAGGCATGTGCAACTTCTGTAATTTGCCACAGTCACACCATCTTTCATCCAGCATGATCGTGAAATCTCCAGCGAGCCAAACCTCTTTTGGGTTTATTGTCTCTTGGACCAAAAATTGTGTGTCGCATTGATCAAACTCAAGAATATTGTGAGTGTATATTCGATGGCCTTGTTTAGTACTTCCATATAAACTTGGCCAAATGCAAGCATTGTTGCGGCCTCTCTTCCTCTTTTGTTGAATAGTGCATTACACCTTACATATGTGGATTTTACTAGCATACCTATTGGAAAATTTCTTAAGTATGGAATTAATCAACTTAGCAGGATTGGTGGTCATGTGCCCCTATTGTCAGCCATCATGTCATGCGAGAGTCCATTTTTCTAAACATGCCTCATGTTGTAGTAGTAATTGTACGTAGGATAGCAGGATTGGTGGTCATGTGCCCCCATCGTTGAGCCAATTAATTGCTCAGTCAACATCTGCTTCCTCCCTCAGCATGCTGTAGTAGTAATTGAACGTAGGATCTGTCTTTGCATATGATGAGTAGTTATAAACATACAATTTTATTATTGTGAATAATACAAAATGAAGTGACATTTAATATGAAGAGAAAGAAGTTTGACATCCACCCATATTGAAAATTAATTTTTTGATGGGATTGTTCTTGTACCTCCTCATGTAATTCTAAGCAATGTGTCGAATACAAAACACATGCTCAAAATTTTATGTCGTCCACCCATGTCTGAAATCATGCTCAGACTATGTTGTGGGGTGACATGCCTTTTTAGATTTCGGAGGAAGAACAACCATGCTCTCGCTGATTCACTCTCAACAATAGCATATATTATCCAAAGGATTTTATTGTTTCCATCTTGTGCAACTGCCACAAGGAGGGTTCCCTTGTACTTACCATACAACCATGTTCCATCGACCTGAACTATGGGCTTGCAATATTGAAACCCATCGATACATAGTCTGAAACTCCAAAAAGGATGATGGAACCCTCTACTAGTTGACCTCCTTGTGGTGGAATTGGCAATGTTTCCTTCTCTACCATAATATTAGGAAGAAATTGCTACATAACTTGCAACAATCTCGATAGATCATGGTACGATCTTTCCTAGTTGCCATAAATGTCATCAAAACCCTTTTGCTTTGTCGACCATGCTTTGCGATACACTGTGGTGTATCCTTCAGTGCTTTTGATGTGTGCTATCAAGGTTGGCACTGAAGTTGATGGATCATTCTTGATTAAGTTATGAATGCTTTTACTGATATGCAAATATGACAACTTTGCATGGTCTTGTGAGATTGAAGGATTTGAACATGTGTGGGGTTCTCGAAGCTTTCTTATTTCACACTACTTGGAGGCAAGGATGTATGATGCCATGCACCTCCAAGCCCAATTATTGTCATTACAAATGACAATTAGCTTTGTTGGGTTCGATAGTTGTGTCTTATAATTAGCTCATTTGCTCACATGATATTGTTGCAAAGCATTTTGTATGTCTTTTTTTTGTCAAGAAACACATCCCTTCGAAGAGAGTCCCCATCGGATGTTGGACTTCTTTGCGATCTAAGCTATGCCTTTATTCAAAATCTTAAAAATAGGATTCTTCAAAATTTTTCATATAGGGTGGTACGGTTGTGATTGGTGAAACAAGCTGGGCTTGTTCCTCATTATCTTCCTCCTAGGGTTGATTGTGAAGAACTTCTTCTTTATCCTCACTAAAGGGACTGAGTTCTTCGTTATGTAAGCCTGGCTTTGCAGGGAACTCAGGCACGATTAGTAAGGGTGATGAGAAAGACTCTACTATAGGGGTACTAAAGTATGTTTTAGGATGATCCGTAGTAGCATCAAATGGTTGAGTCAAAAAAATTGGTGAAAAATGGTGCAAAAAAGAAGTTGGGTAAAAGAAGATGTGTTTGGTTCAAATATATTTTGTTCTTGTCGGGATAAAGCTAAAGTGTCTTAGGTTGCATCGATAATATTGTGGTTGATAAGGTACTGGTTTAGGGTTTGGGGTGGGAATTGTATTCGCTCAATGTTTGCATACAATTCAAAACATTGAAGAATCTTAGTTTGGCAAATAACTAAAATCATACCTATCACATCTTCATTGTCAACAAGTTGGACTGCTGTAAATTTCAGCATTCCGTGCCCCTCTACTTGTAGGTATCAAAAGGAAATATTACATACTTGGTCCAATGGTTGAAGATGGAGGTGTTGGTGGATTTTTGTTTTCATGGCCTCAAGTGTGAGGCCTTGCTTTGTTTAAAAGGAAAATGGGTTAAGGCTTTGAAAAGTATCCCCTTCATCTGTTTTGATAATTTAACCATCGTAGTGCACTAACCATTTGACAGATGAGGAATACATATTGAGTAGATAAGGGTGTGAAAAGCATTGTATTCCCTGACATGAGTAGATAAGGGTAAAAAATTAATTGGATTCCCTGACATGAGTAGATAAGGGTTTGAAATGCATTGGATTCCCTAACGTGAGTAGATAAGGGTCTAAAATAAATCGAGAGAAAAAGAAGAGCACAATAAACATCAAACAAAAAAGGCTTCGTCTCCTCTTAAGTGTAGGTTTCATGGTTAGGGTTAAGTTGTTACGACCTACATTTAGGGTTAGGATTTGGAGCATTGGATTCCCTGACATGAATAGATAAGGATGTAAATCATTGGATTTCTTGGCATGAGTAGATAAAAGATCTAAAATAAATTGGATTCCCTGACTTGAGTAGATAAGAGTCTGAAATAAATTGGATTCCCTAACATGAGTAGATAAAGGTATGAAATACATTGGATTCCCTAACATGAGTAGACAAGGGTCTGAAATAAATTGGATTCGCTGGCATTAATAGATAAGAGTTTGAAATACTTTCGATTCTCTGGCATGAGTAGATAAGGATATGAAATTAATTGGATTCCATGATGTGAGTACATAAGGGTATGAAAAACATTGGATTCCCTGATGTGAATAGATAAGGGTCTGAAATTAATTGGATTCTCTGACGTGAGTAGATAAGGGTTTAAAATAAACTAAGAGGAAAAGAAGAGCACAAAAACCATCAGACGAAAGAGGCTTTGTCTCCTCTTAAGTGTAGGGTCTGGGGTTAGGGTTAAGGTGTTACGACTTACAGGGTTAGGTTTAGGGTTTGAAGCATTGGATTTCCTGACATGAATAGGTGAGGCTCTAAAGCATTGGATTCCCTGATGTGAGTAGATATGTGTCTAAAATAAATTGGACCTGTAGGTGAGACAAAACGAGTGTGTGAACCAAGTGGCCAAAGATAAGAAAAAATTAGTAAGAGTTGAACATTTGAATCCATGAGGACAACTTTTGTCACTTAGATTGTTATTTGTATCAACTGTTTTGGTTAAATTAGTGTTTCATGTCAATAAACCTATTAAGACAATTTCAAGATATTGATTCATCCTTGAAACACATGAACCAAGTGGCAAAACATAGGAAAAAATTACTAAAACTTGAAGATTTCAATCCATAAGGGCAACTTTTGTCACTTAGATTCTTATTTGTATCAATTGTTTTTGTTAAAATAATATTTCATTTCCATAGTTTTCATGTCAATAAAGCCATCAAGACAACTCTTGAGTCTAGATTCGGCCCTCAAATGCATGAACCAAGTTGCAAAACATAGGAAAAAATTACTAAAACTTGAAGATTTCAATTCATGAAGGCAACTTTTGGCACTTAGATTGTTATTTGTATCAATGATTTTGGTTAAATTAATGTTTCATTCCCATAGTTTTCATGTCAATAAAGCCACTAAGATAACTTTCGGTTATTGATTCGACCCTCAAACACATGAACCAAGTTGCAAAACATAGGAAAAAATTACTAAAACTTGAAGATTTCAATCCATGAGGACAACTTTTGTCACTTTGATTCTTATTTGTGTCATGTGTTCTTGTTGAAATAATGTTTCATCATCATAGTTTTCATAATAAAGCCATTATGATAACTTTTGGGTCTCAATTCGGCCCTCAAACGCAGGAACCAAGTGGCCAAAAACAACAAAAATTACTTACATTTGAACATTCCAATCCATGAGGGCAACTTTGGGAACTTAGATCCTTATTTGTATTTTTTGTTTTGGTGGAAATAATGTTTCATTCCCATTTTTTTCATGCAAATGAAACCATTAATTCAAATTTTCGGTCTCCATTCGACCCTCAAACGCATGAACCAAGTGGCCATAAAACAAGAAAAAATCACTAACAATTGAACATTTGAATATGTTGTTTTGGTTGAAATAATGATTCATTCTCATTGTTTTCATGTAAATTAAACAATTAATTCAAATTTCCAGTCTCCATTCGGCTCTCAAAGGCATGAAACAAGTGGCCAAAAAACAATAAAAAATTACTAACGGTTGAACATTTGAATCCATGAGGCTAACTTTGGGCACTTAGATTTTAATTTGTATCAGCTATTTTTGTTAAAATAATGTTCTATTCCCTTAGTTTTGATTTCAACAAAGCCATTAGCACAACTTTCGGGTATCAATTCGGCTCTTAAATGCATTCAATAAATAGGGCAAAATGAAGAAAAAATTATTAATACTTCAAGATTTCAATCAATACTTAAAACTTTTGACATTAAAACATAGATGACGACAACTCAAAAACACAAAAATGAAAAACACAGATGACTCCTACAAATCATTAAATGATAAAATTTACTCAAATAAATTGGGGGGGGGGTTCTTCAAAAATTCAAGGTTCAAACCCTCAAAATTGAGAGAATTGGCAGAAATTGGTGGTGAATGTACGCATGTTTGTGTGGAAGGGTCCATGATGGTAATATACAACTCCAGGCATGTGAGCTTGGAGATGTTTACGTACATGGAGAACATAGTCATTACACCATCATCATCGTGCAACATGCATGCTATGTACTTGCCACAATCACCAACAAATAATATAGGTAAACAAAAATGTATATCCTTCACCACATGACCATTTGGTATACTAATGTTGTTTCCAATAGCCTGCTTCAAGGCATCAAATGACATTCTGTTGTCAAGTTGAACGATCTTTGATGAACCGCTTAAAAACGTTGAACCATGTTTAGTTGTTATGATGACACCCTCATAATACACAATCACATTGATTGATGATGAAAGGTTTCTGGTTGAGGTGATGGATCAGGCACCCATACTATAGACCATATTTATAATGTTTAATGGTGTCGCAACATGCCCTTTTGCGGGCGAGCGAGGCGAGGCTCACGGGTGCGCTTTCCAAATGAGGAAAGATGCGCGAAGTCGCCACCAACGTTTATTTGTGGAAAACATTGGAAAAACCGAAGGAAACCGGTCAAAATGAAAATTCTAAGTTCGGGAGTTGTATTTACGTTTGAGGAAGGTATTAGCACCTCTCACGTTTGTCTCAAAGGACAACAGCCTATTTTTTAGAATTGTGGAAATTGTATTACCTTAACTTTTATTTCTTTTTATTTTTCGAGGTCGACAAAAGCGGGGCTTTTGCTCCTACGTACCCTCCATCGAAGAGGAAATTAGACCTACGTAGTTCTTTCTTAAGAGTGAATCAAGTGATTCTTTTTACTTGAAAGGTGATCATTTTAAGGCGTTGGACCTTAAAAATGATCCATTTACTTGGTAAGGAAAACTGAAATGATAAAACTTTCAAACCCTATTTTTTGTGGACGAGCTTGACTAGGCGAGTTGATTTTAGCCTTAGTTTCACTTTAGTTATAAGTCAATCCAATTAAGAATGAGAAATCCCAAAGAGAAAACGTCCGATTGATTTTTTCGCTTCATTTTACTAAAAGATATTTTATATTATTATATTATTATTTTACCTCTTTTTTGATTTCCAACGTGGTTACGGCACGACCGAACGGTCGGAATTCATTTTAACCGAAATTAACGGATGATACAATTCAAATGATCGGTGGAAATTTATTTTATTTTTTGATTAGGCGAGAAATGACTTAAATAAATGACTGAAGCATGTCAAAAGGGGGTATAGAAAGTGAATGAAAACGAGAATAAAAATACATGAAACAAAATGTGGACCACCACGGGTACATAGAATGAATTGAAAAGCTCGGTTTGGGGTACTTACCAGTTGAAGACTGAAGAAAACGAAGAACGAACGATGAATGTCGAAGAACGGTTGAAAATCTTTGCGTAATTACTCACGGAAACGTTACGGAAGCGTCTCGGCTTGGATTTTCTTCACGGAAACAATTTTCCTCAGCAATTTTGAGAGAATAAGAAGTGCCAAGACGGCTAAACCCCTTCTCCCTTCATTCCCCTTATTTATAGCAAAATAGGGGAGGATCTTGCCACCCAGCTCGCCCAGGCGAGCAAGGTTGCTTCCTCCAGAAGCAACAGCCTTCTGGAGGAAGAATCTGGAAGGCCCAAGTGAGCCTGATTGCTATTTGTACCCTCTTTTTACTAAATGCACCCCCTTTACCTTTTTTGGTAATTCTTTTTCCGTAACGTTACGAAACTTTATGAATTTCGTAACGATACTTATTTTCCTTCCGCAAGGTTACGAATCCTTACGGATTATGTATTTACTCTTTTCTTAGCTTTCAAAAAAGTTACGAAAACTCACAGATTGCGTAAAACACCTCCTTTCGATTTCCGTCACATTACAGAATTTTCACGGATCGCGTAAGCCTGCTTCCTTTTGATTTTCGGCACGTCTCGAGACTTCACATATTGCGCAACAAAGGGTGCCAAGTATCTCGAAGCGGCCAATCAAAGGTTGTATATCATCAAATAATAATCCCCGAATGAAATTAGGGTATGACAGTTGCCCCTCTTTACTTACCTCTCATCGGAGATAAGAGGAAAGCAAAGATAAGACACTGATTTCATCCGTCCTGCCCTTTCCGTGATGACGACTCTCATCTCTACTCCTTCTTTTTTTTTCTGCAAAACACAAAACAAAATACAAACAACAACAAGAACAACAAATATAATATACATATACACATATACACATGTTTGGCGAAGGAACCAGTCCGGAAAATAACAAAAACATACTTCCCAGTCACCAGAGACTCCGCTCTTGATAACGGAGGACACATGAACAGCGCTAGACAACAAATTCATGGGGCTCCGAAAAAGTGGAGAATGGAGAATTGGCGAAGAGCGCTACGCAATAACTTCGCGGGGCTCCAGACTCAAAGGTGGAGGACACATGAACAGCGCTAGGCAATAAATTCATGCGGCTCTGAAAAAAGTGGAGAATGGAGAATTGGCGAACAGCGCTACGCAATAACTTCGCGGGGCTCCAGACTCGTTGGTGGACGATGCATGAACAGCGCTAGGCAATAAATTCATGGGGCTCCGAAAAAAGTGGAGAATGGAGAATTGGCGAACAACGCTACACAATAACTTCGTGGGGCTCCAGACTCGAAGGTGGAGGACACATGAACAGCGCTAGGCAATAAATTCATAGGGCTCCGAAAAAAGTAGAGAATGGAGAATTGGCGAACAGCGCTACGCAATAACTTCGCGGGGCTCCAGACTCGAAGGTGGAGGACACATGAACAGCGCTAGGCAATAAATTCATGGGGCTCCGAAAAAGTGGAGAATGGAGAATTGGCGAACAGCGCTACGCAATAACTTCGTGGGGCTCCAGACTCGAAGGTGGAGGACACATGAACAACGCTAGGCAATAAATTCATGGGTCTCCGAATAAAGTGGAGAATGGAGAATTGGCGAATAGCGCTACGCAATAACTTCGCGGGGCTCGAGACTCGAAGGTGGAGGACACATGAACAACGCTAGGCAATAAATTCATGGGGCTCCGAAAAAAAGTGGAGAATGGAGAATTGGCGAACAGCGCTACGCAATAACTTCGCGGGGCTCCAGACTCGAAGGTGGAGGACACATGAACAGCGCTAGGCAATAAATTCATGGGTCTCCGAAAAAAGTGGAGAATGGAGAATTGGCGAACAGCGCTACGCAATAACTTCGCGGGGCTCGAGACTCGAAGGTGGAGGACACATGAACAGCGCTAGGCAATAAATTCATGGGGCTCCGAAAAAAGTGGAGAATGGAGAATTGGCGAACAGCGCTACGCAATAACTTCGCGGGGCTCCAGACTCGAAGGTGGAGGACACATGAACAACGCTAGGCAATAAATTCATAGGGCTCCGAAAAAAGTGGAGAATGGAGAATTGGCGAACAGTGCTACGCAATAACTTCGCGGGGCTCCAGACTCGAAGGTGGAGGACACATGAACAGCGCTAGGCAATAAATTCATGGGGCTCCGAAAAAAGTTTGTTGGCAGGATCAAACGGTCCACCGGGTTTTTCCACCTAAAAGGCAAACATGTTTTTTGCAAAGAAAAATAAATCATTCGCCAGAGCACCATATCTTAGAGAAACAATATACTTGTGCCAAGGGTAATCTTCCTTGTAACCGAGAATGAAGGGCATGATGTCAACATTTAGCTTTTAAATGAACATGCAGGGGAAACATCGGGCTAAGCTGAAAATAAATCACTCATAGTGTATAAAACTCACACAGGCAAGTGTTTCACCCTATTCCCAAACCATAACTGCACCATGACTTTTTTGCACACGATTTCCTATCGAATCGGAGATCACACGTACGATCACGGATCAATAGGATTTTCTCGAGGGTAGTGTTTTTTTTGGAGAGGACGTTGGGTGTTTCGGTCTTTTCCTCTTTGTTCATGTGGGGTGGGATATCGCCAGTCGAGAAGGACCTTGAATGGCAATCTGAAGGGAAGAGACACCAAAAATGGGTTTTCCTTTGCTGGCAGTCACTTACCTTGCTGAAAATTTATCTGGTCTGAAGATCTTCCGTTCTCTTTCTTTCATTGATCGAGAATTGCCTCTTTTCCCTTTTTACTTCCTTTCGATCTTTGATCGGGAATCCTTCCTTTTCTTTCTTTTGTTCTTTTCTTTATTTTCATCTTTTTCTTTTTCTTCCTTTCCATTTCTTCCTTTTCTTTCTTTTCACTTCTCCTTCCCCATCCCTTTCTTTGGGAAATCGGGTTTTAGCATTCTATTCGCTCTCCCTTGAGGAGATTCCGTTGTCCTTTGCTTCGGGGAAGGAATGAGGATTCTTTTTTATAGGCCAAGGTTCAAAAAGGTCTAAGGTTGTGTTTCAATGGGGTCTTTTATCGTGGGAACCCAATCATGATATCTGGGGCGAAACAAATTTGGGTGTCAAGGTGTCGATTTCGGGCCGAACTTCCATATTATTCCATAAGGCACGCGTGACAATGATGATTTGAAAACAACGTGCAAAATTAGTCATGGCTACAGCCAGGTGGGCACTCAAGCATCCCGTTTATGGCATTGTGATACTACGGTTGGGAATTTACACAAACAGACCCAATGTTTCCAAATTGTGTTCTCCCATCAGTTCAATGAATTCATCCATTCTTATCTCGGTTTATTCCGGAAAATAAACTCTTAGCATCAGTCCCTTGTTTCCAGAAGATACGTTTGCTCTTTACGAATGATTTATACCTCTTAACTATAACATGTCGACCTTCGCGGTTTTTCTTTCTTTTTCCTTTTTGTTTCATTTTTATATATTCACAAAATTATACACCTATGGTCCTCTATGAAGAAATTCTCTTTGTATATCTACACTCTTATGCATGACAAACTCTTTTTGTATATGCATTGGAACTCTCTCTCTTCACGTCACACGGTCAAACCCTATTTACATTCAAAGATCTTTTCGTTTTTCTCCAACGCACACTTATGGTTCATACAAAAGTTTCCTTATATATACTCGTTCACACACACAAGAGTCCCTCTACACGTATTTTTTATAAAAACCCTTCTATGCACATTTTCCTTTTTCTTTATATACGCAGACATTTTATTCACTACACTTCTCTCCTTTTTTATCATGATTTTGGTTCATTTTATTTTTAGGACGACGTTCCTAAATGAAAAAATTCTACGCGATTCCGGAATTTCTACAAACACTATTGACAACAACGAAACAAGTACTGACGTAACAACTCAAACGATATGTATGTACAAAACAAAAGTCAATCAACACGAAACAAACATTAGTCCCTTAGTAAAAAAAAAATAAGATGATATGTAACAGGAAAAAATGGAAACAAAAAAGAAATACGGATCAAGGGATCTCCCAATCATGTGGCTCCGCTTCCTCCTAAGAAATCAAGTAAATCGGTCATCTCCTCGTCCTCGCGGGCCTCATCTGCCTCGTCGGAAGCCTCTGTTGGTGCCTCTCCTGCCCGGGCCTCAGGCCAATCTCCGGGCCATGTGACCTCTGCCCTGAACTGATCCGGAGTAGGGCACGGAAAAGAAGTAAAACCCTGGCTCTACAGGCTGAGGCTCAACTGGTAAAGACAATCATGGGTCTGTACATGCGCCCGGTGGTTGGCCTCCTGCTGGCGAACCTAATGCTGCAAATACTGTTCCGTGTCAAATGATCCAGCTGGGCCAGCCTGATGAGGTGGCGGCGCGTCTGCGGCCTGCAGAGCATCCCCCTGGGCCTGTCTCTGCGTGCAATACTTCTCAATAAAAGCTCGGGTGATGGGCGGCCGAATCACCTTGCTAGGTGCGACGGGGACTCCGAACGATTGGCAGAGTCCTGTGATCAAAGCGGGAAATCCCAGGGCCCTGTTGGACTTATCCGAGTCCAGAGGGTGCCTGGTAGGCGCCATACCTGCAAATAGATAGATGGCATCAGCGATTAACTGAGCCACATGAATGCTCATTCGTGTCAGGATGGCGTACACCAGCTGACACTTCGGCAAGGGGAGGTCGGAATTATGATCGCTGGGCTGGATGTTACTGAGCAGCAAAGTCATCCAGATTTGAGTCAGGGTGGTCATGTTGGTGCGCATGATTCGCACCCGTCTTCCAGCAGCAGTCCGGGCAAAATCCTGCCCCGGTATACATAGCAACTGGGCGATGGCCTCCTCATCAAACCCGTCGGACCGGTTCCTCCTCTGGCCATACTCGCATTCCTGGCCCTCCTCCAGCACTAAAGGGTATTCCAGGAACTGGCTGAGAGCATCTGCATCGAACGGGATCCACTGACCCCTCACCCAGGATCGCATATCTCGCACGCCCTCCTCTGTAGGCCAAGCATTGGCATAAAATTCGAGGACTATGTCTGGGTCGAACTTGGCCATGGGGGTAACCAGTGATGCCCACCGCCGGCGAACTATCTCCTCCTGGAAGTCGGTATACTCGTCGTCCCTGAGCTGGACGCGTCGCTCCCGGAGAAATGACCATCCCTTGATTGCCTCGAAGCGCTGCTGGTGCTTAGTGCTCCTAAAACGGTGCCTGTCATATTCGGGAGCGGAACTGGTTCCTTCAGCCGCTTTATCCTTCCTGGATCTCTTTGAGGCAAGCTTCCTTGGGGCCATTTCCTGCGAAAGCAAACATTTGGAAGTTAGTTTTACAAGATAATGCTTATTTTACCACAAAAATGACATGCTAATCCCTCCGGTTTAGAACGAACTCATGCGCACGTTTAACGTAACACATTTATGCACATGCATACGTAAAAATATCCTACTGTTTATGTCAACATACAAGGACACCCAACACATTCTAATTGCCATACATCTATGTACATCTTGAAAAGAGCACGCATTCTCATGCTCAAGGCGTCGCGTCAAACTTTACACCTAATTATATCCTAAATATTTGCTATTTACAAACTACTTACACATATTTGAAATATATATCATACAAATTTTATTGTTTCACTCACATTTATTTATATGCATATTGGAAAACCAATTATATCCTGCACACACACTTGCATTCAAAAGGGAATTCCACGCTATCATGTGTTTATTTAGGAAGATAATCCCTCACATTTTGCTAGGAATTTCCATGCCCCTTATATTTACATATATATGCACACTCTTGCAAGGTGTTTTCCATGCTACCTCTATGCAAAGTATCAAACATGGGGGAGCCCCAAATTCAAATAAAAACTCTCACAAGCAAGTCCTAATTTTCATGATTTTCTAATTCTGAAACCAAATTTTGGATTCTTAGCCATGAGTATGTCCTCTTGCATTGAAGCTAAAAAGTTTGGATTCCTAAGCTTGAAATTGCATTTGGGCACCTATTTTGACTCTCCTATGCTGTCTCTACATATATAAAACAGTCCCACCATCCCAATTTTGCAAAATCATATCCATATATCATTGGGGCATTTCACCGAGCACTTGGGGGGCGCACGTTTGGACACAAATTGCAAGAGAATGGGAACAATGTGGCATGCCCCATTGTTCAGAATACAACATAGGCCTAATGCCTTCTCACACAAACCCTCAACTCAACAAAACAAGCATGGATTCAGATGCGAATTGCTTCACGAATTTTGCAAAAAATGAGCAACTAAAGCACCAAAACACATCAATGGAGAGCCAAATAAACAAGGGAAATTGCACTTACTTGTGGGGAGTGAATTAAAGCGTGAAAAGGGAAGCAAAAACTCAACAATGGAAGCTTGGGGGCTGCTGTTCTCGTAGTTCCCGTGAGCTTGGGGGTTTTTGAAGTGAGGGGGAAAAGTTTTGGGTGAAGAAAACGTTCCCCCTCCACCCCTTTATATTTTCGTACAGGGGTTGCTCGCCCAGGCGAGCTAACCTGTACTTTTTTTTTTGGGGAGACGTTTACCATGCCTCCCCCCCCTTACGGGTTAGTGTTTGCCTACTCGAACCTACTTAAGTTAGAATCAGGCGTCGATTACTTTATTTAAAACAAATAATAGTAATAAATACTGTGAATTCAAAGGATACTGGGCTGCCACATAGCGACGTTCTCTGCTTGCCTGGCGCCGGGAAGGGACCACGATCGGTTAGGGTGGTCACCCTATCCCCCACTTGCATCCGTCCCTTTGTACCTGCAAGTAGGAAACAAACAATGTGCGGCCAATCGCGACCGGGTCATTGTCTTACCTTGGTTGATTTCTGCCGTCAACTTGTCTCGACTTCTGACCGTGGTCTAAGATAATTCTGCCCCCTGTTACCCCAAGATATGCATGTGTATGTGCATGTATGAATGTTCCTAATGCGATGATTTTCTTAGTGAAGGCTGGTTAGATTCAATTTTAAATAAGCGTTTGGGGCACCCCATGAACCGAGCGAAGAGGGCTCAGGTTATAACAAAACTAAAACACAAGGTTTGAAACCAAAGGGAGGACTGAAACCTCGCCCATCTTTTCTTTTAAAAGAAACGAGACAAATACAATGAATGGGAATCCCTAGAGGAAACCAAAAAGAACGAAAAAACTCAGAAATAAAAACAACATGCAACGGTCCTCTTGATTGCCCCAGACTTCAAGCGTAATATCGTTTAACTACATCGGAGTTCACGGGCGAGGGCAGCTCCTTGCCATCCATGTGGGTGAGTATTAGAGCACCCCCAGAAAAAGCTCTTTTCACTACGAAAGGTCCTTCATAATTCGGGGCCCACTTGCCTCGATTATCCTTAACAGCGTGGGACATCTTCTTCAGCACGAGATCCCCCTCGTTGAACTTGCGCGGGCGTACCTTCTTGTCGAATGTGTTCTTTATCCTTCGTTGATATAGACACCCATGGCTCATGGCTATCAAACGCTTACCTTCAATAAGATTGAGTTGGTCGTAGCGTGCTTGAGCCCACTCTGACTCTTCTAGGCCTGACTTCGCTATTATCCTCTGAGAAGGAACCTCTACCTCAAATGGGAGCACTGCTTCCATCCCATAAACCAAGGAATACGGCGTTGCCCCAGTAGAAGTTCGTACCGAGGTTCTATATCCGTGCAGGGCGAAAGGCAACATCTCATGCCAATCTTTGTATGACACTGTCATCTTCTGAACAATCTTCTTAATATTTTTATTCGCAGCCTCTACAGCCCCATTCATCTTTGGCCGATAAGGGGTGGACTTATGATGGTGGATCTTGAAATCCTCGCACATTTCCTGCATCATCTTGTTGTTTAGATTGGTGCCATTGTCAGTAATGATATTCCTGGGGAGTCCGTATCAACAAATCAACTCCTTCTTTATGAATCTGACTACCACACTTCTCGTGACATTAGTATAAGAAGCCGCTTCGACCCATTTGGTGAAGTAATCTATCGCCACAAGAATGAAGCGGTGACCATTCGACGCTCTGGGTTCGATGGCTCCAATGACATCTATTCCCCACATGGAAAAAGGCCAAGGAGCGGACATAACATTCAGAGGATGTGGCGGAACATTGACATTGTCCGCGTACACCTGACACTTATGACACTTCCTTACATGAGCGCAGCAATCGCTTTCCATAGTGAGCCAGTAATATCCGGCCCTAAGGATCTTTCTGTCCATAGCATGCCCATTGGCATGTGTCCCAAATGAACCCTCATGGATCTCCTCAATCATGAAGTTCGCCTCTTTGGCATCTATGCATCGTAGGAGGGTCATGTCGTGGTTTCATTTGTACAAGATGGTACCACTTACAAAGAAACCAGTAGCCAATCTCCTCAACGTCCTTTTGTCATTGTCAGAAATCCCTGGTGGGTATTCTTTGTTCTCGACATATTGTTTGATGTCGAAATACCACGGTTTCCCATCCCGCTCTTCCTTGATTGCATAACAATATGCCGGCCTGCCCTGAGATTTGAATTTGATGTACGGCAGATCCCCGTGTGGGGCAAGTTGAAACATGGATGCCAGGGTGGCTAATGCATCAGCCATTTGATTCTCTTCCCGAGGTATGTAGTGGAAAGAAATGTCGTCAAAGTACTTGGCTAACCTCAAGATGTGAGTTTGATAGGGTATCAACTTCGGATCCCTAGTTTCCCATTCTCCTTTCAACTGGCGTATCACCAAAGCCGAGTCTCCATACACCTTGAGTAGTTTTACATCAAAATCAATGGCCGCCTAAACCCCGAGGGCGCATGCTTCGTACTCGGCCATATTGTTGGTACAATCAAAACCTAGCCTAGCCGTGAAAGGAATACACTGATCATCCGGGGATACCAGGACTGCCCCTACTCCGTGGCCCAAAGCATTAGATGCCCCATCGAAGCAAACAATCCATTTGTCTATGTCTTCGTGCGTCCGCTTCTCTTCGAACAGGGCCATGATATCTTCATCTGGGAACTCGGGGTACATCGGCCGATAATCCTGGAGGGGTTGCTGGGCCAAATAATCCGCCAAGGCACTTCCCTTTACCGCCTTTTGGGTGACGTAAACAATATCAAATTCAGATAATAGTACCTGCCACCTAGCGATTCGTCCTGTGAGGGCCGGTTTCTCAAAGATGTATTTCACGGGATCCATTTTGGAGATAAGCCACGTGGTATGGCTGAGCATGTACTGCCTAAGCCAATGTGATGCCTATACTAGAGCACAACACGTCCTTTCCAGCATTGAGTAATTCATCTCACATGCGGTAAACTTCTTGCTTAGATAGTAGATGGCTTGCTCCTTTTTCCCAGAATCATCGTGCTGACCCAACACACACCCCATAGACTCGTCCAACACGGTCATGTACAGGAAAATAGGTCTTCCTGTTACAGGTGGCATGAGCACCGGGGGGTTCATGAGACTCTATTTGATCTTCTCGAAGGCCTCTTGGCAATCACTGTTTCACAGGACCGCCTGGTTCTTACGTAATAGCTTGAAAATGGGCTCACAGGTAGGGGTGAGTTGCGAGATAAATCTCGCGATATAATTCAACCTGCCCAAGAAGCCCCGAACCTGCTTCTCCGTGTGTGGTTCCGGCATTTCAAGGATGGCCTTTACTTTCTCGGGATCTATCTCTATCCCTTTCTGACTTACGATAAATGCTAGCAACTTCCCCGACTTTACCCCGAAGGTGCATTTGGTTGGGTTTAGTTTTAGTTGATATTTCCGCAACCTTCCAAACAGCTTACGCAGATTAACAAGGTGTTCGTCCTCAGTCCGAGACTTGGCAATCATGTCATCTACGTAGACCTCTATTTGCTTATGCATCATGTCATGGAACAACGCCACCATGGCACGCTGATAGGTTGCCCCAGCATTTTTCAGCCCGAAGGCCATCACTTTATAGCAGAATGTCCCCCATAGAGTGACGAAAGTGGTCTTCTCTACATCTTCGGGTGCCATCTTTATTTGATTATACCCTGAGAAACCATCCATAAATGAGAAAAGGGCAAACTTGGCTGTATTATCTACCAATATATCAATGTGTGGCAAGGGAAAATTGTCTTTAGGACTGGCTCGGTTCAAGTCCCGGTAGTCTACACACATTCGAACCTTGCCGTCCTTTTTCGGGACTGGGACAATGTTGGCCACCCACTCTGGGTACCGAGCTACAGCTAAGAACCCTGCATCAAATTGCTTCCTTACTTCTTCTTTAATTTTTAAAGACATCTCGGGTCTCATTCTTCGTAACTTTTGCTTAACCGGGGAAGACCCAGGATTCAAAGGCAACTTATGCTGCACAATGTCGGAATCCAAACCGGGCATGTCTTGATATGACCACGCAAAGACATCTTGATACTCTTCAAGAAGGGTTATCAAGCCTTATCGGATAGGCGCGGTCATACCGGTTCCTACCTTTACTTCTTTCTTTTCCTCCGTGGTCCCCAAGTTTACCAATTCGGTTTTTTCTTGGTTAGGCTTCATTTCACGTTCTTCCTGAGCAATCAACCTCTCCAACTCCGGTGAAAGGACGTCCTCTTCTTCTTCTTCGTTCATAATTTGGCTTACATCTCGGTCGAAATCGATTGTCAAACCCTCATTGTTAGGATCCTCAAAGAATCGACCCTCATATCTATACCAAACAAGACAAAAGAAACAAAAACATGTAAAATGATATGAGAAAAGGTGGAATTGCAAGAACAGATGAAACAAGATCTCTTTGTTTTATTTAATAAGGTAGGTTTCACAATACAAAAGAGAAAGGAAATCTATAGGCTCTAATTACATTGAATCAGCGGTATAGACTTCCGACTGGCTTATCACGCGCCAGTTCCCCACTTGAGAATTGGGATGGCATGGTTGCACAAAACTTGGCGGGTCTTGAGGGAACTCCTCTTCTATTGCAGCCACCTCTTCCTCGGACACCATTCCGGCACTGGTAAAACACTGGCTAATACGGCCGGGCCACACCCTATCCGCTCGAAGTCTTGAAGGCACATTCCTTCTCCCCGGCATCCCGGGTTCATACCCCAATCCATACTTGTACGGATTTCCCTTAACATCGACTACATCGGCATTTCCGAGGCCGTCCTTGCCTAGACCCATTCCGGGCTCAAATCCGTTCCTGAGCATAACACGTGCCACCATTATGGCCGTGTTGAAGAGAGAAGGTAGCAACGGACTTGGTTCCACAGAGGCGCAGCTCACCACCTCGAAGGATTGGAAAGCCGTTTCCAATGATTCTTCCGCCGCTTCTACGTATGGTGCGGAGGAGGGGCAGCTCACTAACATATCCTCTTCACCTGACACTATCACTAAAAGTCCACCCACTGCGAACTTCAATTTCTGGTGAAGCGTTGAAGGGACCACTCCCAAGGCATGAATCCAAGGTCTTCCCAAGAGGCAGCTATAGGCAGGATTTATATCCATTACTTGAAACACCACATTGCAAGTGTGGGGGCCTATCTGAATGGGAATGTCGATTTCCCCCATCACTTCCCGCCGAGTACCATCAAAGGCTCGCACCACCATCGAGCTCGGTTTTAAACGTGACGCACTAAAAGGAAGCTTTTCCAAAGTGGTATTCGGCATTACATTTAAACTCGATCCATTGTCGATAAACACCTTTGCGACAACATGGTCCATACACTTTACCGACACATGAAGAGCCTTGTTGTGTCCTCTCCCCTCTACGGGAATCTCTTCTTCCACAAACGCGATATAATTGTTGGTGGTTATATGATTAATGATGCCTTCAAAACCCTCCATTGAGATATCGTGGGCTACATGGGCATCATTGAGGACTTTTATCAACAGCGTACGATGAGGCTCGGAGTTTATGAGCAGTTCAAGCAACGAGATCCTTGCTGGAGTTTTATTCAGTTGCTCGACTACCTTAAACTCGCTTTGTTGGATGAGGCGAAGGAACTCATGGGCCTCTTCCAAAGTCACCGTCTTTCCTTGAAGACCTTATTTCTTTTCAGCCCCTCTTACCACTGGAGGATCTACTTCTTTCGAGGGGGTGGCTACGTCTGTGGGCTCTTGGACCATGGGCGCTTTCCCCTTGGAGGGCAACTCCGCCGGGCGAGGGGAAGCGAACACCCGACCACTACGGGTTACGCCACTGAGGCCGGTGATGTTGGTCACCTTAGCTGACAGGGAGTCAACTTCGGTTGCAACTCTTTCGCTGAACGCGGGAGGGGTATACTTCCACGGAACGACCTTATTACTTTGATATGCAAATGGCGTTGGCTTGGGCGCTGTTCGGGGGTATATGGGTGTGGAGCCGGTCCCTTTCCTAGTAAAACATAACACTAGGGCCTTGGGGGTTAGAGGAACCTTCTTCTCTTCCGACTGCATGCAAATTTGTGGTTCTTCCCTCCCTCCTATGGACACTTCAAGCTGCCCGCAATCCATGAGCCGCTGAAGCAATTCTTCTACCGCGGGACAGGTTTCCATGTCGTGCGACTCCCCGAGGTGAAACAAACATTCGTCCCTTTCGCCTCCGCCACGGGAGACCATACATGCCGCTTGCAGCAATTGGTAGATAAAACGTCTGGAAGTAGCCACCTCTCCTAATCTCCTTGCCCGCGATGGCCCACCCTCTTGGATGGCGTTTACGCTAGCCTTTCCATGACTAGCTAGCGGGTTAGTTTTAACATTTGGGCCTTCCTCTTGAAACGATAGCCAGTCGGCACTGATTAGGTGCTGCACTTTATACTTGAACGGGCGTCAGGAGTCAATGTTGTATCTGGGAGCTCCACTATGGTACTCACATTTGGCACCCGGGTCATACCACTTGGGGTAGGGTGGCTGGAAGACCCTCCCGGGTATGGCTACCACCAAATGATTCTCCAATAATGAAGGCCATAATTCAGAGTATGCCATGGGAATAGGAGAGAAGTTATCTTTCGGGAGTGGGCTCTGTGCATTATTATAGCTCGTGCCGGGGGCCGTATTGTTGACTGGCCGGGGTGTGGCTGGGGCTGTGCGTTGGGCCAGTGTTCTCTCTGCCGCGGGCGGTCCTTTTACTTGAGTCGGGAGGGAACTCCCGGCTCGGATTGAAAAATTTGGGGGATTGGGCTGGTATGAGCTTTGGATATTTTGGGGTGCTTTCATCCACGTCGGGGCGGTGGTGACTGCATGGGCGTCTCCTTCCTTTTTCCTCGCGCCCACTACTGGGGCTCTTCTGTTGTTGTTGGGGGCCACATTGGAAGCATATTCGAACTTGCCTTTTCGTAGTCCGGATTCAATCCTTTCTCGGGCGAAGACGAGATCCGCAAAGTTAGCTGGCATGTAGCCTATCAGCTTTTATAGTAGAACGTGGGTAACGTATCTACCATAATTGTGATCATCTCCCTCTCCATCATGGGTGGTACGACTTGGGCTGCGAGATCTCTCCATCTTTGGGCATATTCCTTAAATGGACTCATGCTCTCGCTTAGTCATACTCTGAAGCTGATTCCGATCGGGAGCCATATCCGTATTGTATTGGTACTGCCTAATGAAGGCAGTTGCCAAGTCCTTCCATGATCGGATCTGGGAAGCTTCCAGATTGGTATACCATGCTACAGCTGCTTCGGCCAAGCTGTCTTGAAAGAAATGGACCAACAACTTTTCATCCGCAGAATACGCCCCCATCTTTCGGCAATACATTCGGAGATGCCCTTTTGGACATGTCGTCCCTTTGTACTTATCAAAGTCTGGTACTTTGAACTTGGGAGGGATGACGATGTTGGGCACGAGACATAAATCCGCTAAATCCGAGAATGGGTAATTGCCGAGGCCCTCGACTGCTCTTAACCTTTCTTCAAGCGCCTCAATCTTTCCCTTATCTTCCGCGAAGGGAACAGATTCTTTTACGGGTGTGGGTGAAGCCGGGACACGATGGACTATGTTTGGTTGGGGTAGTTCATGGGGGGATGGATCTTTGAGGTGGAGCAGGGGGCCGAAATGGGTATCTCCTTCCTCATCGTCTTGCTCGGGATAGTCGTCATAAGGTGGGAGTTGCCCCTCGAAGGTAGGGGCTTGGCTTAAATCTTTCGGGGCGGCACGGGGAGCGAAGTCCGGAGGCAAGCCATAGGGGTGAGCTTGTGGGCTATACCTTCGACCAAACACTGTCGTGTTTCTGTCTCGGCCCAGATTTAAGGCAGGCTGCAGCACCGGCTCCGCTTCCCTAACTGTACTGGAGGCGGTTTCCGTGGCTTTATCCTCTATAGTTTTCTGGAGTTTTAACATGACCTCCGAGATGGAAGCCATTTGATCTTTTAAGGCCGATAGATCGGCCTTCATCTGTTCCTGCACGCCCTCTTCATTATCCATTTTTCTGGATCGAGTGTTATAGGGGTGCCTTTGTGTTTTCTTAGTTATGATGAAATTCCTAAAGAAATAAACAACGGTGAGTATGCCACCAAAACATGAATATGCAAATGAATGATCGGAGCACTTGGATCCACCCCAAGGTTTTTTAGATAACGTGATGAGTTCAGAACTTCTCATTTTATAAAAAGAACAAAGCTTTCATCCAGCCAAGATTATACAAAGGTGTTACAAGAGAACCTAACGGTTTCTAATTATATGGGCCATCAAATCTATCATGTGTTGACAGTAATTGATTAGCCCATGAATCTCCTCGGGAGCCGTACACACTTCGGCCATGGCTTTTGCTTTGGCTAATAGACGCGGGAGGTCTTGACTTCCATTCAAGGTCAAGGCGAACCTATCCATCCACATAGTCGCTTCTTGATGCAATGCATCAATCACCCTCCCTCTTGCTTCTTTTTCGGCGTACACTTGTGCAAAATCCTCCGCTAGCTTTTGTTCATGGGTCACAGACTGGTTCAACTCTTCCTTGTATTTCCCTATGATAGCTAGCATGCTTTGCTCTGTGGCTTCCAAGTGTTGAGCCAAATTCCTTTTGGACCTTGCGCAAGCAGCTAACTCTTCTTTTAAGATCATGCCATGCACCCGTGACCGGTCTCTTTCCTCTCTTCGGAGCTTGAGCTCATTGTTGCTACCCCACAATGCTCCTCAGAATTTCTCTCGGCCATATTCCTCCTTGCGGGCCCTTTTGGTTTCTTGTTCAAGGGCTCTTGCAGTGGCCGCATTTTCCTCTTGTAACTCGGTATACTCTTTCCGGGTGTGTGTAGCGGCTGATTTTAACTTCTCCTTGGCGAGTCTTGCCTTCCCTAGCTCTAATTTTAGAGCTTGGACTTCTTCATCTTCCTCCGGAGCTTCGAAGTTCTCCTCATTGATAACTTTCAATTTGGAGAGCCAATCTAACCCTCGCGTGTGAACTCTTAGCCATCCATGATAACCACCGATGACGCCATTTCGGATGCCTCTAAGCTCCTTGTCTTTCCTCAACGGACTTCTCCACGCCTTGTGGACTCTTTGTATCACCTTGAGACTTTGCGCGCCTAGATCCCTCACAAGCGCGAGAGACTTTCTTCTGTTGGCGCTCCCCTCATGGGGTACCCTAGCTGTCTTATGGCGAGTGCGGGATTATAATTAATACAACCCCTAGTCCCTATCAATGGAACATTAGGGTAGTCCCCACACGAGAAAAGAACTCCTTCCTTGCCTTCCTTCCAACGAGGAAACCAATTGATTGCGTTGCCTCCTATCCCAGCCAAATTTTGGTCCCAATCGACTCTTCCTTTTTCGGCACATGAGCGATAACTTTGAAGCGGACACGGGTGTCTTGTGTCTTGTTGGAATAGGTGTGAAACCAACCACACACAGAGAGCAGGTAAACAACAGACAATCCGTGCACTGTTTTTCTCACACCTCCGGTCAAAGGTGTCAAACAAATCTGCCAAGATAGCCACCACTGGGCTCTCCTTGCTATGATGATATGCGAGGAAAGCATCAATGGCGGCTAAGTCCACCAAACCGTCAACGTTTGGAAAGAGGACAACCCCAAAAATCAACAAAGCTAATATATCCACAAACGGGCCCCACTTCTCTTGGCTCGCCATATCCCTTGCCTTGCCTTCCATGTATTTCCGAGGCAGGCCCACTACGCCGTTCCGAGTTTGCTTCATGCGATCCATCTCTTTTGCCGAATCTCCAACCACAGCTGCAATCTTGCTCAAGGAGGGAAGAAACCCGGAGAAAAGATACGGTTTTCTCCCCCAAGAGGGCATCATAATATTTCCTCAAACTCTTCAATAGTCGGTACCATTTGGAAGTCCCCAAACGTGAAACACCTCAACGGCTGGTCATAGTATTGGGCGAGGGATATGACAGCTTCCGTAAATACCTCTGCTGTGGTCAAATCTAGAATCTTCCCGTACACTTTGCGGAAGGCTTGCCTTTGGAGAGGTCCCATCAATCGTCCTAATTCCTTGAGGCTGGTGACATCTAGACTTTTAACCTTGACTTGATAAAACCTTTTGCTGTTTTGATTTGTCCCCATCATTTACCTAAAAAAGGGGTGGATCAAGACTCCGACATCAATGATGCAATGCGTATGCATGAATCGGAAAGAAAACAACACAAATGGGTAATTCACACATACGAGACCGCAGAGATCCAATTTTAATGCTACGTTTAGGGCATGATGGTGCCTCAACGTAGTATTAAAAAGGTTACGCATTACTCTGAAGAAACCAAACATCACTAGCAAAACTATAAACTAGTGCTATTTATCAAAAGATGCATGAGAAAAAATGGCACGGAGCGTGTTTGCTCTTTGGCCCTATTTTGGGAACCTATAGGACAATATCTAGGGGTCTCTAATAACTACTCCCCAACAATTCATAACTCACACGGCTATTTTCTAGAGGTATCATCACTCAAGATAATGATATTGTGGCGGTATGGAATACCAGGGACAACACATTATAAAGAGAGAAATCTCTAGATGAGGTTTCACTATTATCAAGCAAGTCAGAGACCTAGCATGATGATAGATTCACCTCCACTCCTTAAATTCCCATGAACCCGGGTGTAGGGCCCCCTTTTTACTCAAACCCGTGGGTGCTTAGAATGCAGTGTAAAGAATGCGAAATAGACAACAGTTATTTACATTTTACACAGTTCAACAAATGCACACACGAAGTTTCACAAATCCACAATTCCTTAAAATAGGCCTAACTCACAAAAACTGTCCCCAGTGGAGTCGCCAACTGTCGCAACATGCCCTTTTGCGGGCGAGCGAGGCGAGGCTCACGGGTGCGCTTTCCAAAGGAGGAAAGATGCGCGGAGTCGCCACCAACGTTTATTTGTGGAAAACGTCGGAAAAACCGAAGGAAACCGGTCAAAATGAAAATTCTAAGTTCGGGAGTTGTATTTACGTTTGAGGAAGGTATTAGCACCTCTCACGTTTGTCTCAAAGGACAACAGCCTATTTTTTAGAATTGTGGAAATTGTATTACCTTAACTTTTATTTCTTTTTATTTTTCAAGGTCGAAAAAAGCGGGGCTTTTGCTCCTACGTACCCTCCATCGAAGAGGAAATCAGACCTACGTAGTTCTTTCTTAAGAGTGAATCAAGTGATTCTTTATACTTGAAAGGTGATCATTTTAAGGCGTTGGACCTTAAAAATGATCCATTTACTTGGTAAGGAAAACTGAAATGATAAAACTTTCAAACCCTATCTTTTGTGGACGAGCTTGACTAGGCGAGTTGATTTTATCCTTAGTTTCACTTTAGTTATTAGTCAATCCAATTAAGAATGAGAAATCCCAAAGAGAAAACGTCCGATTGATTTTTTCGCTTCATTTTACTAAAAGATATTTTTTTATTATTATATTATTATTTTACCTCTTTTTTGATTTCCAACGTGGTTACGGCACGACCGAACGGTTGGAATTCATTTTAACCGAAATTAACGGATGATACAATTCAAATGATCGGTGGAAATTTATTTTATTTTTTGATTAGGCGAGAAATGACTTAAATAAATGACTGAAGCATGTCAAAAGAGGGTATAGAAAGCGAATGAAAACGAGAATAAAAATACATGAAACAAAATGTGGACCACCACGGGTACATAGAATGAATTGAAAAGCTCGGTTTGGGGTACTTACCAGTTAAAGACTGAAGAAAACGAAGAACGAACGATGAATGTCGAAGAACGGTTGAAAATCTTCGCGGAATTACTCACGGAAACGTTACGAAAATGTTACGGAAGCGCCTCGGCTTGGATTTTCTTCATGGAAACAATTTTCCTCAGCAATTTCGAGAGAATAAGAAGTGCCAAGAAGGTTGAACCCCTTCTCCCTTCATTCCCCCCTATTTATAGCAAAATAGGGGAGGAGCTTGCCACCCAACTCGCCCAGGCGAGCTCAGCTCGCCCAGGCGAGCTAGGTTGCTTCCTCCAGAACAACAGCCTTCTGGAGGAAGAATCTGGAAGGCCCAAGTGGGCCTGATTGCTATTTGTACCCCTTTTTTACTAAATGCACCCCCTTTACCTTTTTTGGTAATTCTTTTTCCATAACGTTACGAAATTCGTAAAATTTCGTAACGATACTTATTTTCCTTCCGCAAGGTTACGAATCCTTACGGATTATGTATTTACTCTTTTTTTAGCTTTCGAAGGAGTTACGAAAACTCACGGATTGCGTAAAACACCTCCTTTCGATTTTCGTCACATTACGGAATTTTCACGGATCGCGTAAGCCTGCTTCCTTTTGATTTTCGGCACGTCTCGGGACTTCACATATTGCGCAACAAAGAGTGCCAAGTATCTTGAAGCGGCCAATCAAAGGTTGTATATCATCAAATAATAATCCCCGGACGAAATTAGGGTATGACAAATGGCTTGTCACATACACCTCAAAATGAACGGCCAAGATCCCACCGACAAAATCATTGGCCTAAATATAACCAATTGGACCGATGTTGATGGATTGGCAAGTGCACCAATGTGTCCCAAGTAGTAAAGTTAAAACGGAAGTCCGAGTATTGTATCCACATGGACTTTAATTGTACTAAGGTAGATGAATATTTAATTAAGAAAAATATTTGGAAAAGGGAGTAGAAAATAGTAAATTAAATTGCTGAAAATTAAATCAAACAAGAAAAAGAATTAAACATGAATTTAAACTAATTAATTAATTAAAGACAAAAAAGATGAGAAAATCAAATAATATTGTAAAAGGAAATTCAGAAGATGAGAATGTTGGGAACTTAGCCTACCAGAGCTACTACTTGACGTAATGTTAATGATTTTTCTCTATTTATAATTATTCAAATTTACACATGCATCTACTAATATACTCTAACTTTGGTCCCCTGCACGAAAGAGCCTAATTTATCTATTTTCTCTCCCAAATCCCTTTGCAGAGCTAAAATAGTAAATTGTATTAAGAATAAAGATGTATAACAAGCTAAACAAATATCAAGCTATCTCTAGTGCTGACTTTATTTAGATACCCTTTCCCAGTACTATTAGAAAATAACATTTCCCAACGCTACCCCTAAAACTTACCATGCAAATGAGTAATCAAGCCACAAGTAATAATATTAAGCACAAGAAATGATAATGCAAAAGTAACATTCATAAATAGATAGGAAGATAAATTACATCAAGAGTATTTGGTTGCCAAGTTCCCAACAAAGGGGGGTTAGCCTCTCATTGTGATGGAGACTTTACAACTGCAAGATGGGAATATTTAGTAAAGGGAAAAAAGATAAGAAAGGGAATGGAGGGAAGGAATGACTCTTATTGCTTGCTTTTCTTTCTTCTAGCCTTTGTCTTCTATAAGAAATTGTATTCTGTTGGAATTTATGTGTGTCTTCTCCTTCTTCGCTCTTCTTTTTTTATAGGTGCAAATTAACAAGCTTCTTAATTAGCCTCCTTTCCTTAATTATTATGCTTTCCTTAATTATTCCGCTTCCCTTAATTAGTGTTGTTTTCCTCAATTAGTCGTCTTTGCTTAATTAACACTTTTTTCCTCAATTAGTCTTCTTTCCTTAATTAACCCTTCTTTCCTCAATTAGCTTACTTTCCTTAATTATTCCTGCATTTCTGGGCTTTATTTTACTCACTAAGTTTCATAAATTCATCACTTTTAATATTCTCTGCACAAAAACTTAAATGATATTAATTTAACAATTATTTGCTAAAATAATAAAAATTAGAAGAGAAAAATTACAAATTCCTATATAATTTAACCCCAAAATATACTCATAATTAGCAGTTATCAACCAACGCATGTTCAACGATCAAGATCCCACCGACAAAATCAACGACCTAGATATTCCTAATTAGAGCAACAAACATTGAATGACCAAGATCCCACCGGCCGTAAAAATAAATAGCCTAAATATCACCGAATGAGTTGTGTTATTGTTAGATTTTTCCTATAAATACATTACATGTATTGTCATCATATACACAAAATCATAGACTCACTTTCTCTGGTTCTCATATATCCTTCTTTAAGTTCTTCTTAATGTTAGCATCAAAGTCTAAACCATGGCATCTACAACTGATCCTCTTCTTTGGAAATAACACCTTCATAAATCTAGAGAAGTATGTAATACATTTTGTTTAATTGAATGCTAATTATTTTATGAGTCTGAAATGATGATGTTATTATTTTCATTTCTTTAGGTAACAAATGATGTAATCCAGTTATATGATAAGACAATGCTCTCTCCATATCCCAGAATTGAACCTTTGTTGGTTCAAGTTAGGTTTTCAGATGTTGCGAAGCTCGGACAAGTTAAAATTGACAACACTTTGGTAACTGTTTTGGTTGAAAGGTGGAGACCTGAGTCACACACGTTTCATCTTCCTGTTGGTGAATGCACAATCACCTTGGAAGATGTTGTTCTACAACTGGGTTAACGCGTTGATGGTAGACCAGTTACTAACCCAACATATTATGATTGGGAACAAATGTGTGCAGAAATATATAGGTGTTGTTCCCTAGAGAATGTACTGGTGGGATGAACACTTAAACTAAAATGATTAAAAGAACACATGCTGACTCTTCTAGTAGAACCCACACCACAACAACTAGCAGGCCATTGTAGGGCATACATTTTAGGGTAGATTAGTGGCTAGACAAGTCAGGGAACAAAGTTCACATGATGTATCTACCCCTGTTAGTAGATTTTGATCAGGTTGGCCGATACAACTGGGGTTCGGCATGTTTAGTACTTTTGTACTGAGAAATGTATAAGGCTATTTATCCCACATCCAAAAAAATGGGAGGATGTACATTGTTGTTATAGTCTTGGGCATGGTATTGCATGTCGTTCACTCAACCAAGGGTCAAGCACCAACTGTCATATCCACTTGTAAATAGGTAAACAAAAAATTATAACTCAAACAAAGCTTATTTTCGAGTAATGTATTTGACACTAACATATCACATTGACTAGATGGAGTGGCAAAGGCCTACGGTTTTCTAGAATTCCCCGCCATGATGTCATTGGCTATAGGTCAAGATTTAGCAACATGCGTAATGAGGAGGTTGAACCCTTTGTTTTTTTGTTTATTTATTCAAACATCAATTTCATTGTTTTTAAAATAACTATTGCAAATTAATTTTTCAATTCCATTGGATGTCTTACAAAGTTTTTGAGTCATTTCTGCCAAAAAATACATACAAGGATTCCAAAATATAGAGTGCTAGTGTACCTTTAATATGATTTCCAGTGGTAGTATGACATCAAACTGATAGGGTCATGATCCAATTTGAACTTTGTCAAGATATACCAGATCCACAGCATAATCTTGACAAAGTCCATCATACTAACATGAGAGGACATAGTCACACAAATTGGGCAGAGGAACATCAACGATGGATTGCAATTTGGAAGGAAGACGCAAATATGTGTTAATCGGCCAACCAATTCTAGGAAAGATTGAACATGAGTCACCACTTGAATTGGTACCGAACAAATTCAAAAATTTTCCTAAAACGGTTTGCAACTTATCAAAACATTGCTATCACACCTTATTCAACTCCAAACATGGAAACTGAACAACCTCCTCCACAACAGAGTCCACCAATCGTGGCCAACATGCATGATGAAGGACTACAACCACATGCTCAATCATATGACTTCACGACACAACCTCATCATCATTAAGAAGATTATGGGTACAATCTGCAGTTCTTCAGTGCTACTGGAGAAGACCATATTAGCAATCTCATGGGTATAGATCTTCGAACATTGGAGTCTGCTTATGCATACATGCAAAGTATGCTCATACCTTCTTTTGCATCCTTTCACCAAAGTATTGTCGGCAGTTCTTCTACTAATGACTTCTTCCACAAAGAACAACCTATTGTTCTTGATGAACAACTTGAACCACAAGAACATGGACGAGTACGTCAACAGCCGGTAAGAAACACGCAACCTCCTAGATGTGGAACTTATGGACACATGCAACATTAATTGCGTGCCCTTTTTAATTATGTCCTACTATGTTGATTGCCAATTTGCCCTTGTTGATCGAATGAGCACTAAAAAATGCATTAATTGTCCAAGCACTACATTTTTTTGATATGAATTGACTGAACATTCATTTCTTTAAGACGATTTGACCCCACGTTGTTTTTCCCCCATACAATTTGACCTCACATGGCTTGTTTTGAGATGACATGATTGTACAATGCTTTCTATGAGACAATTTGACTAAACATTATTTTTTTTTTAATAGCGCAAACCAAACATAATTAATTAAGACTCAATCTAAGCCATTTATATTGTTGGTGCGATCTCAGTCGTTGTATGAGTCATATGAAAACAGTAAATCGCTTAATATATATAGCAATAGAGTGGTTAGATGCAAGTCTGCACCTTTGTTTGATATTCACCCTATCTCATCATCTTCAAACCATTTATTTTTTTCCCATAAAGTCTCATTCATCATGGACAATAATCCATGGGAGTTTTTTGTTATTGATGACTCAGACCTCTCATCCTTTGTTTGCCCTTCTAACCCAAATTTGTCATCCTCCAATTCAACAATACTTATTCCTAGTCCCAGAGGGGTTGTACAAGCTGTCAGGATCAATCAACAATATAGGGAGACACTCCCAACTCAAGAATTCATAATGCGTGTCCACCAAGTAACCTAACAAGAATTTAACAGGAATCCATGGATATATGCTTTAGATTTCGTTCGATCACAAGGTCAACTACCGTAAAACAGTTACTGTATTTGATACACCTAAACATTCAATTGATTGTTGAATTCATATAATTGTAGGATTGGTAAATACTAATGACACAACTCATGGGACACCGTCAGGGTCCATTTATTATACTTTTGATCGTGTACCTTTAACAATCATCATTGTCAAAACTTGTACCCCTAACGGTTATGACAACATGAGAGTTACACTCAAGGTAGTCAAGTTTAATTCAGTCTCTAACAATTACATTGCTATTTTTGGGATATTCGTTCATGACAGTTTTAATTTCAGGATCCTATATGGACTATTGATGCCACTTTGCAACAGACAATCATAGAAGATAAAGATTTTGGCCAATATATAGCTATTGGTTTTGTCTTAATTTTGCAAGAGGTAAGTTTCTTACTCTTTTTGTTAATTTCTTAATTTCTGTATTGTATAGAGTTCATTTTTTTTGGAACTGAATGATATACTTTATAGGCGGTTTTGTTTTGTCCCTTTCCTCCTCACTCCAAATGTTATTTGAATATTACACTACACAATATTGTCAAGGTAATGTTTTTTAATATATTATATTTTATAATCTTATATATTATCTTTCAAAATATAATATATAAGATTAAATTCTATTTTCACATAAATTAGAATATGTATCTTTAAATAAGTTTAATTTAAAAGTTACTAATATCTGTTCCCATGTGATGCATAGGTTGATAAATTAATAGTTTTTATCATTTTATAAAAATTAATTTAAGATTAAATATATTTTTAAAAAATAGTAAAATTAATTATATTATGAGAAAAAAGTCATGCACAAACATATATAAATATATATTATACTCTCACTTTTTTTAAGATACGATTTTTTTTAGATACCACTCACTTGATTATGTAAACAAGTCAAGCTTAAGTTTTTATTTTTTTTAATTTCATATATTACATATTAAGCTCCTTTTTTAATTATCTTCTATAAAAATAACTATTACATATTATATTAATAAAGTTATAAAATAATTTAAGAAAAATCAATAAAGATAATTGAGTGATAATTAAATTAGGAAAATTAATAAAAATAATTCAATTTTAGTCACACATATTCCCCATGGAATATGCATGCATGGAAAATGTAAATTTTACTTACAGATATTACCCACGAATAGAGGTGTGTCAGTCCACTACGATCCAATAATTTTTTGGCTAGTCGGGCTGGACCAATTTTGAGATGAGTTGCTATTTTCATGACCCAAGCCAAGCCTCTACGGGCCAAATGGGTTGTCCCATGGGCTTATTCATTTAAAAAAAATGAAAAAAATACAAAATAAAATTATTTTTTTAATAAATTATATTATTTTTCATATTTTAATATATTTAAATTGAGTTAAAAAAATTAATTAGCAAAATGCTTAATTTACCTTTTGGTTATTAAACTCAATCATTTTTTTATTTATTCTAAATTTTCATTTTAAATATTTTTGAGCCAATGTTTATTAAGATAAATAATATATTACCAACATGCAATTATGTTCGGGCTATTCCAGACAGCCCATTGAGCCTGACCATTTTTGGCGTCTCTACCAACAAATTATGTATCCATATGAAAGTATTAAAATTGACTATCTAAGTCTACAAAGCTGATTTTGTGGCACACTCCTTCACCCTTACACTCAAATGCTGATTTGAATATTTGGTGCAAAATATAGTATAATACAAGTTTTATACGTTTCGCAACCTCCCCATTGAAGTCGCCAACTGTCGCAACCTACCCTTCGGTAGGAGGGTGAGGCGAGATTCAAGGGTGCATCTTCCAAAAAAGAAAACGCGCGGGAATCACCACCAACGTTTATTCGAGGAAAACATTAGAAAAAACCAAAAAGGTGTCTGCGAATTTTAAGAATAAGGGTTTGGGAGTTGTTTACGCGTGCAGAAGGTATTAGCACCCCATGCGTCTGTCACAAGGGACGACAGCCTTTAATCGAGTGTGCAAAAATCGTGACTTCTATGTTTATTTATTTTCCCTTTTTATGTTTTTTTTTTTTTACTTTTTTGGGTCGACAAGAGCGTTACCCTTGCTCCTATGTATCCTCAAGTGCGATGAGGAACTTAGACCTACGTAGTTCTTTAAAATCAAGAAAGTTGTGTGTTGAATTGATTTTAAACTTTTGAAAGGTTAATTTTAACCAACAAAAATAAAAGAGAACGTTAAGGTGTTGGACCTTGAACTAATTCAAGTGACTTTTATGGAAAAAAGCTCAATTACGTGTTCATTTTATCTTGGTTTCACTTATTAACTTTCAATCTCATTAAAAGATTATTTGTGATGTAAATGATCGGTCAAAACTCACTTTACTAGAAGAAAATAGATTACTGATGGTAGAAGAATGAGATGGAGATGTGCAAAGTAACAAAAAGGACCCCTAAGGGTGCATAGATCGAATTCAAAACTTTAAAATAAATACTAACCAGACGACAAATGAAGAACACCGAATGATGAATGATGTAAAAGTCGATTACGGTCGTGATTTGGTAGTGCCTCGGCCTCGTTTTTCTCTTCTTTCTTCTTCTTCTCTTCAAATTTCACTGAAACCTTTCAATCTTTGAAAGCTAAACCCTTTCTTCAGCCCCCCCCCCCCTCATGCCTATTTATAGGAAATGAGGGGGTTTTGGTGGATCTGCAGCTCGCTCAGGCGAGCTGTTGCTTCAACCTGAAGTAACCTTGCTCGCCTAGGTGAGCTCAGCTCGCCCAGGCAAGCTGGTTACTTCACCCCTAAGCTATTTGGGAGCCCAGAAGAGCCAGAGGCTAGCCTGGGCGAGCCAGGGGTCAGAAAAAATCTTAAAATGACCATTTTGCCCTCCCTTTTGGGTATTTTTCGCATTCTTTACCGAAACGTCAAATAATCTTTCGTCTCGCGTGGCAACTGATGTCGAATAGCTCAATTTGGCTAGCGAGAATCAAAATGTTAGCGAATGATAGTCCTCGGATGAAATTAAGGTCTGATAATACGACAATAATTCAACATTCAAATTTTATTCTTTTTTAATATATTATTTTTTATAATATTATATTTTATATTTCAAAATATAATATATAAGATTAAATTCTATTTTCACATAAATTAGAATGTGTATATTTAAATAAGTATAATTTAAATAGAGTTTAATCTTATATATGATATAAATATACATATGATTGATTGAAACCCGATAAGACTAAATCAAGGCTCAATATCACTTTGGTATAACATATACACTAACTAATTAAAAGTTACTAGTGTGTGTTCCGATTTGATGCATAGGTTGATAAATTAATAATTTTTATCATTTTCTATAAAATAATTTAAGATTAAATATATTTAAAAAATAGTAAACTTAATTATATTATGAGAAAAAAAGTCATGCACTAACATAATAAATGTATATTATGAAAATAATTCAACATTCAAACTTTATTCTTTTTAAATTATTATAGTTTTATAATCTTATATATTATCTATTAAAATATAATATATAAGATTAAATTCTATTTTTACATAAATTAGAATATTTATACTCATATAAACATTATTTTTATTTTATTTGTTATATTTATCTTAGATAGTGAATTTTAAAATATAGGAAGACTCAGATAGTGAATTAAAAATAGAGTGACCAATTTAGTGAAATAAGCAAAATAGGGGGACTAATTTTGTAATTTAGCCAAAATTATATATATATATATATATATATATATATATATATATATATATTATATAAATTAAAATAGTTATCTCGTGAAGGAGTGTTTTTAACTATTTTTCTTTAACGAGGGTGTTGTTAGAGATTTTCTCAACTTCTTATCTTCTTTAATATGTTATTTACATTTTTATTTCTAAATTACATTTTAATATTTTTTTAAATAACTTATCGATAGTTAAAATAATTTTTTTTGTCACAATATGAAGTATTTTGCATAAATCTAAAAGATAATTTATATTTAAACATATTTATCATCTGAAATTTTATACATTAATTTTTAATTGAAAGAATTTAATATTTTAATAATAAATATGATGTTAGAAAATCGTACATTTCTCAGAAGAAATATTTATTATATTATACTAAAGAAATTAGTAATATATATAAATAAATAATTATGAGCACGTGTGAACAATAAAATGGTAATCACACTCGCTTTCTTTGTAGTTTTGGATTCTTTTCCTTTCACTGCACATATAAATAAATAAATACTTTCCTCTCTCTCATCCCACTATTACCATTTCCGAACAAATGAGGGTGTTGTATGTTCACAACTCAAGAAGCTCCATGTTTTTTTTTAATTTCACGACTCTGTGTCATTTTCTTTTTAGTTCCAAGAAGTTCCACTGTTACCATTTTCTTTTTTAGTCTCTTTGTGGAATCATTTCTCCCCCCTAAAGTATATCCCTTTCAACTTGTGATTTTAATTTTCTAATTCATTGTTTGGTTCTGCTTCACAAGAATGGTAGATTTGAGGTGAAGAGGTTCCACATTGGTTAAGTAATCCTCAAATCTAGCTTCACTCTAACTCGTTAACACCAATTTCATGCATTGATTCATGGACCAAGTAGTGTTCTATGTGCCCGCTAGTTCTTGCTTGTAGCTGATCTTATGGATTGACAGATTCTAGGGTTTGAAAACAGAAACACTTAGTAACCAAAGAAGGACACTTTCACAGGAGTAAGGTTAGAAACTAAATGTCTATGGTTGTGATTACTACAATTTTAGTTTCCTTCCTGATTACTGCAAATTTAGTTTCCTCTTTGGCACTAATTCTGCCTATAAATCTGTGGGTCAGTCAGTGGGTGATGGTTAGCAAACATTGTAGATAGAAATCATCATAGAATCATATATTTAGGTTTACAGATACCTCACATAGGCCTATTTATGATTAATTTGAAAATATTTTGGGGGTTGAAAATATAAATTGATTTTACTGGCCTATAGAATCATATATTTACATTTACAGCTACTCACATTCTTCTCTATGTTGACTTTCATTTTGTGTCCAAGAAAAAAAAGGCATGAACTCTTTTATTCCACACGGTATTTGGTGAAAGCTTAGAGTAGAATATGAAAAATGCATTTGAGTCAGCTTATTAGTGTACACTTATTTTCTTTAACCATAAAGTTAGATACTAACAATGCTTTTTATTAGTTTCTTAGGAAAAAGGTCTCACTTTAGAAGGTATAACCATAGACATAAAGTACAAAAGTTTTAGGAAAATCGGGAGAGAAAAGGTTTGTGTTTGGAGATAATGAGCTGGCATATTTATTATCCCTTCACTCTATTAAAAATTTGTGTATGTTGGCATGTAGATTGAGACACCTATTAGCCTAAGTATATTATTAAACAATTATTTGAAAAGTAGACAGATAAGCTAATCTTAGGCACGGTAATTTGTGAGAGAGTTGGCAGCTAAAATGACTATATGTTCTATAATTTTTTGTTTCATTCAATTCAGTGCAATGTGAAATAGTTCAACTTGATTTGGACTTTTCTTTGATAGGTTAGCAAATAGGGTGTTTCTTGTATATTAGTAGTTGGTGATAATCTACTGATGTCAGCAATGATATATGTTTTCAGTAAGATTTGGTTATATAATTGTCTCTAGTCACAAACCATTAAGTTGATTGTTTCGAAAAAAATATTAAGTTGAATTTTAGTTTACTAGTCTCTTCATGTGAGGTTTAGAGGGTGAACCTGGTATGTTTGACTAAATTAACTTGATTAGTTATAAATTTTAATGACGATGTCAACTTTTCCCTTTAAGAGTAGAACGGTGTACATAATCTAATCTTTGACCAAAAAATGCATTTGACTCAGCTTATTAGTGTACATTTATTTTCTTATAAGCAAAAGATAAAAAAGGTAAAAAGTATTTATTGGTTTGGTTTGTGCCCACAATGTGCACATGTTGACAATCACAACAAGTTAAAAAAGAAAAGAAAGATAGAGAGAATATTTCTAGTTATGGCTATTTGCAATATTAGCTTGATTTTTAATATTAAAAAGACACTACTAGAAAAGTGCTTTTCTACGACAGTTATTTCGGACATTCTATGTTGACTATTAACCGTCGTTGTAGCTAACATCGTAGAATGTCTTTACTTTCTATGACGGTTCCCTAAATAACCGTCTTAGAAAAAGGTACCCTTCTAAGACGGTTCTTAGTTGAAAACCATTTTAGAATGGTAGACTTTCTAAGATGGTTTTTCAGAGAACCGTCTTTGAATGTATTTTTTTAAAAAAAATAATAAAATATATTGAGGATTCTAAGACTGTTTTTTAGAAAACCGTCTTAGAATGTAGAAAGGCCGTCTTAGAATGTATTTTTTTAAAAATTAAATATATTGTTGATTCTAAGACGGTTTTTCGAGAAAATTGTCTTAGAATGTAGAGATGTTAAGATGGTTTTTCAAAGAACCGTCTTAGAATGTGTTTTTTTTAAATAATTTTAAAAAAATTACAAATGAATAAAGAATTAAACTTTGAGAAGAACATATAGTAAAAAAGAAAGATAAAACTATAGAATATTAGGAGTAGTTTAATGAGAAGAAAAAATGGTGTTAGTAGAAGTTTCTATCTCTTGTACACAATTGAAAAATGAAATAAAGAGAATGTATTTTTCCTTTAAACATCATGTTCAATAAAAGAAAAAAAGGTGTCGAATTAAAATCATAACTATGCAAGTGTCAAATCAAATATGATGCGATATATATATATATATATATATATATATATATATATATATATATATGATTATGTGTGTGTGTGTAGTGTATTAAAGTCAAATGACTGTTAAAATATAAGTAAATGTTATTAATGGAGGATAACCATCAAAGAAAAATCATTAGATGAAAAGGAAAGGATGTCTGGTTTTACCTATATAATAGTTTGTGCCTACAAGACTAGAGGACTCTATTTTTGTCTCATATTTTCTATTTTATTCTAATATAATAAAGTTCTTGGTGACTTTAGAAGGAGTGTTAGAGGTGTGTACTTGATATTCTATTCTTCTCTCATTTCTTTTCTCATAACTTCTCTATTTCATTTTAAGTGTACTTATAACAACAATTATTACTGGATGAATTGCTTATTGCATGTCATTTTATAACAAGTAATTGCTCATTAGCAAGTATTTCCTAAATGTGCAAAGGTTCATTTTTATTGCTTTGCTTTCAAGGCAAGAAACGAGGTCTGCAACTTGTTTCTTAATCCCATTTTTTATGTCAAATTTCCAAATCAAATTCTTGTATCAAAATAACCTAATTTCCAAATCATTATTTTTGTTTTTTTTATTTTAATATATTTTTTAAACTAGTATAGAGGACTGACCAAATTTCAACAAAAAAAATTACTTGATTTTATATTTATATGAACTCTGTAATTGATTTTGTTCATTTTAGTTGAATTTGTTCATTTTACTCTAAGGATAAGATAACTACTTTCATAAGAGAGTGAATGGGACATAAACAATTGATTAGTGTCTAGTTAGTATATGGTGGCTACTTCAAGTTTTCCACGGGGTAAAATAAAACGAGTGTCATTAACTTAACATATAGCCTCATAATTAATTAAGTTCAGGAAATGTTCCTATCAATTATCAATTCATAGTCACTTTCTACAAATTTGGTTGGAAATGAGCTATAACTAGGCATGCTAATTAATCTTCTATGGCTATATTATATTGATCAACATCAGATAAATATAGTAAAGGTTCGAAGATAAAGGACTTATTGAATGTCCCAAAATAAAGGTCCTTATTTCCTGCAACTTTGCCTATCCTTGCTTGCCACCTGCCATGTCGGTGGTGCTTGCATAACATTAAAGGTGGATTTAACCCTAATTAATAAACATGCTTAATTTATATATATATATATAGGATCAAACGAACAGATAGAAAGTAGGAATGATGTAGTATGATGAATGCAATTTCAAGTTTCAAACAGTTATCAAGGGCACACCGGAGACCGGCTTACAAATCCCAGGTTTTCGCAAACAGAGAAAGCGAAGCGGCGGCAGAGCCACACAGGATCGGGGAAGAGGGAGAAGGGAGATGGATAAGAACTTGAAATTTATTAAATGTTGAAGAAGTGCGCTTACAAAAGTTATTCTTAGGCATAGCACCTCTCCTCCGAAAAACCTGAAAATGACTATGTGAAAGGATGCCTCACAATGTGGACGAGGACTCCTTTTATAGCCATAGGATGCACTGTTTACTACAATACCGGTAACATGACCGGAACTATTACAATAATTGATGCAAAGTACCGGAAAATTAATTACAATTATTAAACATTCATTACATTGGATTAATCCTCTTCTAAAGAGATGCCGAAACAATCATCCTCATTCTGGTAGAAGGGATCATCGTCTTGATCATCATTTTCATCCGAGGATTCGACCTTCTTTTTTGAAGGTTTTTCTTCTTCTTCTTGTTGTTGAAGTAGATGGAGAACTTCCTTTAGATTCTTTGCAAGAATTTCTTTGGATTTGGATCCAGCTAGGAATATTGCTAGCTGAGATTTTTTATTCAAAAACAATGATGTTTCTGGATCAGCAGGTTTTAGGAATTCTGGGTGGACTTGGAACCAGTTCTTGACCTGGTCTAGAGCTGCCTTTGAATTGTCGAATTCTGACTACCATTTAACAAAAGCATGTCTTTGTAAAGGTGGAAATTGCTTGCTATTTTCTATTTTTCCATATCTATATTGCCATGAAAAGATCCATGACAAAGCAAAGCTGGAAAAGTACATTAGATCAGCTGGAATTCTTGATTCCTGATTATTAAACATTCTGCTGAATTGGTTAAAACCTTGTTGAACTTCTTCTGGGTAAATTTGTGGGATTGGTCCGAAATAATTCCACCATTGGAGGAACCAGTTCGGGAAATTATATGTCGTGTTGTTTTTAAAATAAATCAACCACGAGTGTTTATATTTGTTGTTTTGATGCCAAAACACGTTGGTCCAGGCATCAATATAATCCCAATAAGTGTATCTTGTTGGGTCAAATGGTGCAGAAAACTTTTTGGGTTGATTTAAGTTTGATCCGTAATGCCGAGGTTGCATTACTTTTAAGATTTGGATTGTAGAATGGGTGTTTAAATTTGGGTCTTTGGGGTCCTTGAAATGTTTAATGGACACTGAATTTGTATCCACTAAGATAAACTCATAAAATTTCCTGGTCTTATTGAGGGTCGTTGGCCTGTAATGGAATCCTGGTGGGAAGGCCTTTGCAGTTGCCTTAAAGGGATTTTTGTCCCAATATTCTGGCTCCATCTGCAAAACATTAAAAAAAATTATTTTTTGAGACATAGCTATTTGCAGGTTTTGGTGTTGGGTCTTGTTGAACCATTGTTTGTTTGCCTTTTAGGTTGCAGACCGTTTTGGTTTGCTTATCCATTTGGATTTGTTTTTAGAGATCAGTCTCAGAATCATCATATTATTCTGAGGCCATTTCTGCCCAGGTCTTTTTGGCTAACCTGGGGACCTTGGTGAGGCCTGTTTCTTCAAGGGCTTGGAGGGTTTGGATTGACCAGGCATAATCTGCCACGGTCTGTTTGGAGGTGATAGGTTTTGGGAAGTCCTGAGTTGATGACTCAAGTTTGATAGAGGTTAGTTGGGTTGATGACCCATCAAGTTTTGATTTCTGGGTAGATGACCCAGTCTGGGTAGGTGACCCAAAAGATATTGAGGATGCTTTTTTGATAGCTAGCTCTGGTAGAGCCAATGCTACTCCTTTGTCGGACCTCCCTCCTCTACCGAAGGAACTCATCGCCTTAGGCGACATCAGTGTTTCTCTGTAAGAATTCACGTGTAAGGTAGTCAGGCAGAGAGTTTGAGGTGGCCTTGATATATTCTATTTCAAAATCAAAAACATTTAAAATTGTTTGCCATCTTGCAAAAATTTGTTTCGAGGCATGGTTTTTAACTTCTTTTTGAAGAATGTCTTTGGCTGATTTGCAATCAACCCTGATTAAAAAATTTTTATTTAGTAAATCAGATTGAAATTTGGAAATGCACAAAACAATTGCTAAAACTTCTTTTTTAATAGTTGAATATTTTTCTTGTGCAGAATTTCAATGCTTTGATGTGTATGCAATGACGTGTTCCTGGGTATGGACTCTTTGTTTGAGGATACCACCATAACCTATGTCTGATGCATCTGTTTCAACAATTTTGAATGCTTGTGGAATGGGAAGATACAAACACTTTATGGATTGGACTTTGAATTTGATTTCTCTTATGGTTTGGGTATGAATGTCAAACCAAGGAGGCGGAGTTTTCTTTAGCCTGTCATGTAATGGTTTAACAATGTTATTTAAGTAGGGAACAAAATCACCTACATAATTTAGACAACCTAGAAATCTTTGTAACTGCGTTTTGTCTGTTATTTGGTCTGGGAATTTATTGGCAAATTCTATTGATCTTTCTTCAAGGAATAGCCAAGGAATATACCTTCATTAGATTTTGCATCAAACTTACCTAAGTTATATTTCCCATTGTTTAGCACAAAGCACTTACATCCAAACACATGAAGATGATGTAGAAGCAAAGCTTCATGATGAATCAAGATTGATTCAAAGATGTTTTGATGATAACAAAGGTGATGACAAAAAGCTCAAAGGTCAATCAAAGAATGAGTTCAAGATGTTCAAGATAGAATCAAGAACACTTCAAGATTCAAGAGGAAAGTTGATTTCAAGAATCACTTCAAGATTCAAGAGGAAAGTTGATTTCAAGAACCAAGACTCAAGATTCAAGAATCAAGAGAAGACTTAATCAAGATTCAAGATTCAAGAATCAAGATAAGACTTAATCAAGATAAGTATGAAAAGGTTTTTTCAAAAACTGAGTAGCACATGGATTTTTCTCAAAACATGTTTACCAAAGAGTTTTTACTCTTCTAAATGGTCCTCTTGACCAGACATGAAGAGTCTATAAAAGCAAGGCTTTGTTTTGTATTTTAAAACAATCCAATCAATTTAATACAATCCTTTACAAGCCTTGAATCTCTTTGAACTTCTTCTTCTTCTTTATGCCAAAAGCTTTCCAAAGTTTTCTGGTTTTCTAAACCTTGAAAACTTGTGCTATTCATTCTTTTCATCTCTTCTCCCTTTGCCAAAAAGAATTCGCCAAGGACTAACCGCCTGAATTCTTTTTGTGTCTCTCTTCTCCCTTTTCCAAAAGAACGAAGGACTAACCGCCTGAATTCTTTTGTGTCTCCCTTCTCCCTTGTCAAAGAATTCAAAACGACACAGTCTGAGAATTTTTTTGATTCTTCCCTTTCCCATATACAAAAGATTTCAAAGGACTAACCGCCTGAGAATTCTTTTGTATCCCCATTCACAAAGTTTCAAAGGTTTAACCGCCTGAGAACTTTGTCTTAACACATTGGAGGGTACATCCTTTGTGGTACAAGTAAAGGGTACATCTACTTGGGTTGTTGACTGAGAACAAGAGAGGGTACATCTCTTGTGGATCAGTTCTAGTGGAGGGTACATCCACTAGGTTCAAAGAGAACAAGGGAGGGTACATCCCTTGTGGATCTTTGCTTGTAAAAGGATTTTTACAAGGTTGAAAGAAATCTCAAGGACCGCAGGTCGCTTGGGTAATGGATGTTGGCACGGGTTGTTGCCGAACCAGTATAAAAACTCTTATGTGGTTGTCTCCTTCTTCCCTACTCTTTTACTTTCCGCTGTGCATTTTAATTTCCGCTTTTACTTTTGGTTAAGTTTCTCTTCTACTCCTTATTCTCTTAAAAACATAAGTAAAAGCCTTAGAAGAGTAAATTTTTAATTAGTAAAGGTTTAGGAATAATTAATTCAACCCTCCTTCTTAATTATTCTGAGGCCACTTGATCCAACAGATGAGAAATGTTCAATTTTCTTCCGTTATATAATTCATATGGAGTTTTCTTCAAGATTGGTCTAATTAAAGCTCTATTCATTATATAGCATGCAGTGTTTACAGCTTCAGTCTAGAAATATTTATGAAGGTTTGTATCATTAAGCAAAGTTCTGGTTATTTCTTCTAAAGATCTAGTTTTCCTCTCAACTACTCCATTTTGTTGAGGGGTTCTAGGTGCAGAAAAATTGTGTTCAATGTCATTTTCATCACAAAATGATTCAAAATCCTTATTTTCAAATTCTCCTCCAAGATCACTCCTAATAGATGCAATATTGAGATTTTTCTTATTTTGAATGATTTTAGCAAGTTTCTTAAAAGCATGAAAAGCATCCCTTTTATGAGTGAGAAATAATGTCCATATGAATCTTGAATAATCATCAACTATAACAAGAGCATAGTAATTTCCTCCAAAACTCATAGTTCTAGAGGGACCAAAAAGATCCACATTCAAAAGTTGTAAGGGTTAAGTTGTAGAAATAATATTCTTTGATTTGAAGGAAACCCTTACTTGTTTTCCTTTTTGATGTGCATCACATAATCTATCTTTTTCAAATTTAAGTTTTGGTAAACCAATTACTAAATCCTTAGAAATTAGTTTATTTAGATGTTCCATGTTTATATGAGCAATTCTTCTATGCCATAACCAAGAATCATCATCTTAACCAAGAAAACATTGATCATGATTTGATGTTTTTATCTAAATTTATCATGTATACATTATTTGATCTATCGCCTATATGTTTTATATTTTTATCATGTTTATTTTCAATAACACAATTATGAGAGTCAAATGATACTAGAAAGCCTTTATCACATAATTGACTAACACTTAGTAGACTAGGCTTAAGACCACCAACAAGTAGAACATTTTCAATGGAGGTAGATGGATTCGTACCTATTTTTCCGACTCCAAGAATTCTACCTTTGTTGTTGTCGCCATAAGTCACATGTCCACTATTCTTGGGAGAAATATGAGTAAACTTTGATGCATCTCCATCATGTGTTAAGAGCATCCGCTATCAACGTACCAACTTTTCTTCAAAGAATCCTATATAATCATATTTATGACTTAGGTACCCAAATTTTATTAAAATATTATCACTATATAATCATGTTAGTTTTGATAAAAGATCCTTTTGGAACCCATATCATTTTAATATTATCACTATTTTTCCTAAAATAGCACATAGATGCACTATGTCCTTTCTTTCCATAGTAAAAACAGGTTAAGAAGGAGAACTATTCTTTTGAGTAGATGCAAAGAAGTTTTTATACAATTTTTGTTGTTTGTCAGGTCTATATCCTAATCCAGCCTTATCAAACACACATCTTTGCTTTTCTAGTAAAATATCTAAATTATTTTTGCCAATAGTAAATTTGGCAAGAGAATTTTTTAGATCATTGATTTCTTCTATGAACTTGTTACAACATTTACATGAGTTAGATGCTTCTTTATTATCTTGTATTACTTTTATGGTAGAAGATTGATTTGTGTCAATTGGTTTTAAAGTTTTGACTTCAGTCCTAAGATTTTCTAATTCTTCATTTAATTTCAAAACTTCCTTTTTCTAAATTTGAAATAGTTTTCTTAGAAAATGAAACTAGTTTTGCAAGTTTGACTGATTCTTTATGTAAGTCATTGAATGCATCTTGAAGTTCATCAAAGGAAATAAATAAGTTATTGTTAGAAGATGTTACCTCTTCTTCGCTTTCATAATTTTTTGCCTTTAGACTTAGATTCACGACTTTATTATCTGAGTCTCCGGATGAATCCATATTGTTATTTTCCCAAGTGATGTAAGCTTTCTTTGCTTTCTTATCATTGAAGGTTTTCCTATCAGATTTTTCCATTCTTTTCTTGAAACTAGGGCAATCAACTCTCAGATGTTCAGGTTGATTGCATTCATAACACTTTGGAACAAAAGATGAATCTTCTCCTCTTTTCTTTGGTTTGAAGTTTGATATTCTTTTATTTCCTTTGTTTCTTAGGAATTTATTGAATCTCTTTACAAAGAAACTGAAATCATCATCTTCTTCTATTTCATTCAAGTCCTCTTTGTCACTTTCTTCTTGAATTGAAGATAAGGTTTTAAGTGTGATTCCTTTCTTTTTCTTGTCATTTTCTTCATGTTGATTTAGTCTCATAAGTTCCATTTTGTGTTCCTGAAGCTTTCCAAAAAGAGTTGCAACAGACATGTTAGTGAGATCTCTTGATTTTGTAATTGCAGTTACCTTTGGTTGTCATTCCCTACTTAAACATCTCAGAACTTTGTTAATGAGATCCTCATTAGGAAATATCTTTCCTAATGATGCAAGATGATTTACTATATGTGTGAATCTTTTTTGCATATCCTGTATGGTCTCATTTTGATTCATTCTAAAATATTCATATTCATGAGTTAGGGTGTTTATTCTAGATCTCTTCACATTCTAAAAAGCCAGGTCTTAAGTTTTGATGAAGAGGCCATAAGCCAGCTACTGTGCTCCCCAGGACAGGATTTTGCACGGAGCGTGACAGGGAGGTGGGTGCAGATCATATGCACTAGCATGACCACTTTGACCCATATCTGGATGACGCTTCTACTCAGCAACATCCTTCGATTATAATTCTGATCTCCTGCTGCCTAAATGCCAGTTGGTCTATGCTATCCTGACCCAGATCAGTGTTCATGTAGCACAACTTATCTTGGATGTCATCTACCAGTTTATAGGTATTGCACCTCCGAGACACCCAGTGGACCCAGAGAAGTCCAACAGGGCACTGGGATTTCCAGCATTGATCACAGGCCTCTACCAGTTCTACGGGGTACCGCTCACGCCCACAAAGTTCATTTGGCCCTTCATTAATAGTTCTTTCATTAAGAAGTATTGTATGCCAAGGCAGGCACAACAGTTGGGGTAAGACCAGCAGCAAACGCACCACCACTACCTCCACATCAGCCACCGTCCCTAGAATCCATCTCAGCTCGCATGAAAAGGATGGAGTTGAAGGATAACTTCTATCAGTATACACTGCACCAGCAGCGCCAGGACCCCAACCTTTACCCGTGGCCTACTCCCGAGCTGTTCAGAGCCACTGTCGCATGGCCTGAGGAGGATGTGATGCAATCCTACCCCGTAAGGGCATTGGTTAGAAGACTCCAAGTAGATTGGGCTAGAGATCCAAGGAAAGGCCCTAGGGTTCTCATGAGCCTTAGGGTAGATTTCGAGCCCATGGGCTAAGTATGAGCCCGCTTATCTTTGTAAATATTAGAATAGGTTTTTCCTTCGTCAAGGCCTTGTATTTTGGCCATTCTAGTAGTATAAGGTTTTAGCCTTGTATTTCGGGGCATTTTGAGTTGTCTTTGTAATAAGGACTTTTTTTTTTATTTTCATGTTTTTTGTCATGGGGGTGAGCTTAGCTATTATAGGGGGTGTGTAGCTAAGCTCTAGCTTCTCATCTCAAGGAGGTGAGCTTAGCTATTAGAGAGGTATGTGTAGCTAAGCTCTAGCTTCTTTAGGAATCTTCTTAAGGAAGCTTCTCAAGGAGGTGAGCTTAGTTATGAGAGGGGTGTGTGTAGCTAAGCTCTAGCTTCTCAAGGAAGTTTTCTCAAAGAAGCTTCTCAAGGAAGTTTTCTCAAGAAAGCTTCTCAAGGAAGCTACCTAGTCTTTAAATAGAAGCATGTGTAACACTTGTTGTAACTTTGATGAATGAGAGTCTTGTGAGACATACTTCAAAGTTCCACTTCTCTCCCTCTTTTATTCCTTCAATTTCGTGCTCCCCCCTTCTCTCTTTCTTTTCCTCCATTAAAGCATCCTCTTCAAGCTTCTTATCCAAGGCAATTCTTGGTGGTGAAGCTCCTTCTTCCTTGGCTTATTCCCTAGTGGATGGTGCCTCCCCTCTCCTCTTCTCCTTTGCCTTCCGCTGCATCTCTATGGTGAAAAATCACCATTGAAGGACCTCATTGAAGCTCAAAGATCCAGCTTCCATAGAAGCTCCACAAGCAAGCTTCCATCAAGTGGTAATCAGAGCACAAGAGCTTCAAGTAGGTGCTCCTTAAACCTCCATTAATTTTTTTGCTTTACCTTCTCTTCCATTGTTGTTTCTTCATTTTTTTCTCCATGTATCTCCTCACATGTCTTGTGCTAAATGTTGTTAACATTATTCTTTAGAGTTTCCACCAATTAAACTTGCTATAGAAGCTAGATTTGATTTTCTATGGTTCAAATTTCTTGTTCTTGTTCTTGAACCATGAATTGTGTTGAGTTTAGGTTCCTTTGAGTTTTGTCTTGTTATTTTTTGTGGCTGAAACCTAAACCATAAAATTCTTACAAAAATATTAAAGTAGAAGAAAACCTCAAAAATCTAGAGTGACTTGTTCACCTATTGTAGTTTTGTCATAGAAGTCATGTCTAGTCATGAAACTTGTCACATAAGATTTCTTATGTTGTGCTGAATTTTATTTTCTTGTTTCTTTGTCTAACTCATTTGTTCATGAGTGTATGAAATTCTTTTAGCCTATTAGTTGATTTGAGTCAAATCTTTCATGTTAATTAGTCCTTAACATGTTCATGCAAAATTCTTAGAGAGTCTTTGATTGTGAACCTTTTCTTGAACTTTTAGATTTCCTTATGATTGTGTCTATTGTGAATTTGAGTTTTGGTGATTGAATTGTTTGCTGAAATGTTGATCCTAAGTGAATATTGAACTCCTAAGACTGTGGTAAACAATCCTAGTGAGTTCAACATACATAGGAAGGTTGAAAGTAAGCCCAAGGCAATCAATATACCATGCTTAAAAAAAATCGCTGGTGCTGGCAACTTGGACATACAAACTTGTAAAAATTACTGAGAATTGGTTACTTCGAATTTTGAGCTGAAATTTTTACTGAATTTTCTAGACATCTTGAAAAAAGTTATAAAAAAAGAACCAAGTGATTTTGGTAAAAGGAAAAAATAATAAAAATCACACAAGTTTGCAGAAAAATCAGTATCCAGGAAAAAAAAGTGAAAGGGAAGTGTGCTTGTTGTTTTGGCTCAAAATTTATTCTATAATTGGAAATTTCAATTCAAAATTAGTGTGAAGACAAGTGCCAAAGCTAGAGTTTTGTTGAGTCTTTTTTTTCAGTTTTTTTTACTCTACTCTAGAGCCATTCTAAGTTTCTCTTTGAGTCCTAGCTGGCTTCTATGTCATTTTCATTGCTTTAATTGTTGAATAATCCTTGAAAAATTGTCTTGTTAAAACTCCATTGGTTTAGCTTTCATTTTATTTTTTTTGGTCTTTGGTTATTGCTTGTCTCTTTGTTTCCTTGTTTGTGGGTTGCCATATAGGAATTGGAAGGAGGATTGGTGCCATCCCTTGAAGAATTTGAGTCCAAAAGTAAGGGGCCAACCACCTTAAGAGCTATTGGACTAAGAAGCACTCCAAATTGAGTGAATCACCAAAGAGAGAACAACCACCAAAAGTGAGGACCGTTTTGTAATTTTGTAATTTGCAATTTACTTACCTTCATTGCTTTCAAGTTTTTGTAACAAAAAGGCCTTTCATTGGAAGTGTGTTGGGAGCCTCCAATAGGTTACCAAACTTCCATTTGTGTGTAATAATTTTAGGCAATTTTTACTTAGGATAGTGAGTGTTTTGTTGGGAACCTTGAATGTGGTCATCCAAACACTCTTAGGATTCACCTAGTTTACATTTCTTGCTTACTTTCATAGCTTATTTCTTTTACCTTCCATTGTCAAACCGCCTAGATAGCTTGCATTTTACCAATTAGTTTTTTTACCTTATCTTTCACACCTCTTTTAGTGTTTATTTGGCTAGTTTCAACCATAGTTTCTTTTACCTTTTCTTTTCAAACCTCCAACAAGAAAGAACCACAAATTAGGAACCAACATGAGTCATCATTCATCTAGTGTTAATGGCGAGGGTACTAGTCATAAAGACCCTTTATCTAGAATCTTAGATGAGTTGAGTTCCCTCAAGTTATGGAAAGAAAAACAAGAGAGAAAAGAAAAAGGAAAAAAAAGAGTGGAAGAAATAAGTCAAGATGAAAGAAAGAAAATAAGAGAGGAAGAAAGAAGAAAAATAATGAAAGAAATGAAAAGAGAAAAACATGCCTCCTATAGTAGTCATAACTCTTGCAAGAGCCTAAGTGAAGAACTTCGTGACTATTACGAAGGAAGGCATAGGTCACATCTTAGACCTCACTCCCATAGAAGAGAAAAGGAAAGAAAGCCTCAAGAGGCTAACATTAACCTCTCATACTTCCATGGGAAGGACAATGTAGAGGCTAACTTAGATTGGGAAATAAGGGTAGAGCAACAACTTAAAAAGAAGTCTACTTCAAAATCTTATGGCTCTCACTCTTATCCAAAGAAATACCAAGGTCAAGGCATCTTAGGGGTGACACCTTCTAAGCCCAAAGATGATAAGGGGAAGGCAATAGAAAAGCAAGCCCCTAAGGCTAGTATGCAAGAGAAAACTAGCTCTATAAAGTGCTTTAAATGTCTTGGAAGAGGACACATTACTTCTCAATGCCCCACCACAAAAACCATGATTATGAGGGGCCAAGACATTTATAGTAGCCAAGATGAGGCTACTACTTCACCTTCCTCTAGTGAAAGTGAAGAAGCAAAATGGGAAGAATCTAGTGAAGAAATCTACCCCCAAGAAGATGGACAACCATTAGTGGTTAAAGAGAAGTGTAAGGAGGTAAGTGTCTTCTCCAAGAGGTTAGCTAAGAAGGAAACTCATTTTATAATAAAGACAAACATTAAAGAAACTTTTCCTCTTAGACAACCTCCACATTTTCTCTTTTGTAAAAAGACACTTGCTAGCATTGCCACACCTCTTGGGCTTGAGTTTATTCCTCAAGTAAAGAAGTTGTTGGATGAGGGTTTGGTTCGCAAGAGCTTAAATCCTTGTGCTTTTTTGGTGCCCAAAATAGGTATTATTAGGCACCAAGTCCCTAAAATAGGTGGTATGATGAATGTTTTGAGTGGTGCAACCCTCTTTTGTAAAATCACTCGTACACCTAACATGTTCATGGTGTGTGTACATAGGGACCCATTAGGTAGGTTTGTTCTTATTTTTAGTTTCAATACAAACTTAGGTACTCATATGGGACACCTTAGGTTTGTCATACTTTTTGGTAGGAATAATCAATATGAAAATACAGAAAAAGGTATGTTTTATTGCGTTACTTTTCTTAATTTTTCAAATAGTGATCAACGGGTTCCCATGAACCCTAAGAGAATAAAGGTCATTCCTGAGTGGCTCACTCCACCAAGTATAAGAAAAATTTGGGGCTTCCATGACTTAACAAACTTTTACAAAAGGTTTGTCCCATATTTTTCTATACTTGTAGCACCACTCATTGAGTTGGTGAGAAACCATGTTCCTTCATGGGAAGATGCCCAGGAAATGGGTTTTCAGACCTTACCTTACTTCAACATACCAAACACCACTAATACATTCGTTTTTGTTCTTTTTACAGGTGTTGAGGGAAGGAGCCCAGAGTATGAAGAACCTCGGGATTTGAGGTCAAATCCTTTCCAAGGTGGAGGGAATGATGCAATCCTACCCCGTAAGGGCATTGGTTAGAAGACTCCAAGTAGATTGGGCTAGAGATCCAAGGAAAGGCCCTAGGGTTCTCATGAGCCTTAGGGTAGATTTCGAGCCCATGGGCTAAGTATGAGCCCGCTTATCTTTGTAAATATTAGAATAGGTTTTTCCTTCGTCAAGGCCTTGTATTTTGGCCATTCTAGTAGTATAGGGTTTTAGCCTTTTATTTCGGGGCATTTTGAGTTGTCTTTGTAATAAGGAATTTTTTTTTTATTTTCATGTTTTTTGTCATGGGGGTGAGCTTAGCTATTATAGGGGGTGTGTAGCTAAGCTCTAGCTTCTCATCTCAAGGAGGTGAGCTTAGCTATTAGAGAGGTATGTGTAGCTAAGCTCTAGCTTCTTTAGGAATCTTCTTAAGGAAGCTTCTCAAGGAGGTGAGCTTAGTTATGAGAGGGGTGTGTGTAGCTAAGCTCTAGCTTCTCAAGGAAGTTTTCTCAAAGAAGCTTCTCAAGGAAGTTTTCTCAAGAAAGCTTCTCAAGGAAGCTACCTAGTCTTTAAATAGAAGCATGTGTAACACTTGTTGTAACTTTGATGAATGAGAGTCTTGTGAGACATACTTCAAAGTTCCACTTCTCTCCCTCTTTTATTCCTTCAATTTCGTGCTCCCCCCTTCTCTCTTTCTTTTCCTCCATTAAAGCATCCTCTTCAAGCTTCTTATCCAAGGCAATTCTTGGTGGTGAAGCTCCTTCTTCCTTGGCTTATTCCCTAGTGGATGGTGCCTCCCCTCTCCTCTTCTCCTTTGCCTTCCGCTGCATCTCTATGGTGAAAAATCACCATTGAAGGACCTCATTGAAGCTCGAAGATCCAGCTTCCATAGAAGCTCCACAAGCAAGCTTCCATCAGGATGGATATATGGCAAGTGTGATGGATTCTTCCTTTGAGGAGACTGAGCTTCCCAACCAGGACCTTCTAAATTTGTGAACTTGTCTTTATCTTATTTATCGCTTTCAGTACTTTGTTATGTTATTTTTTCATGATGATTGTTTGAAACAAAAAAAAAAAAACTGAAAGAACTTACGTGTGGTTTCATTTCTATTTTTGTGTGCTCTTCAATTTTTATAGTGTAGTCTCGGATTACAACTCTGTCTGGGTTTCAAAATTTTTCTGAAACTAGCATGCTTTTTTAAAAAGATACAATCACCAGTATTCTCCAAAAATTTTGTGGGTCAAAATACAACAAAAAAGGGTTTTAAAAAAGTGTGTATCTTGAGGGTGAAAATAATGAAGGACTTTCCCGAATGCCAAATGGACTCGGATGTTTTGCATAGACCTGATAAAAAAACAATTGTTGAAACACTGATTTGATTCGAATGTGGAAACTGTAACATCACATTTTTCGTAAGCTAATTTAAAAAAATTATTATTATTTATAAATAAATAGAGTTTTAGAAAAAAAAAATGATGAGATTTTATAAATAAATAAATAAGGAGATATAATTATTAATTAAAATAATGATTTGAGAGAAAATAAAAATAGTATTTCATTTATTTGTTTGATAGAGAATAAAATAGAGTTTGTTTTTATAAAATAATAAATAAATAAATAAATAGAGTAAACATAACTATAAATAGCGTTAGGTCAGTTTTCACACCGACGGTGCCTCTTTTTTCCCTCATTTTCGTTTTTCCCCTTCTCCTCTCAAAACCCTTTCTTTTTTCCGCAGTCCACCAAACCTGTCTCAGAAAAATGATTATCTCGAACTCATTCACTGTTGGATCGTCGTGAATTTGAGCACCACGTTCGCAACCCAATTCCGAGCATTCTCACCGTTGGGAATTGCAAACACATGTCGGAGCTAAGAGAAATACCCCTCGCATCGTAGCTTTCTTTTTTCCCGCAGAAACCCAAAAACAGTCTCAGTAAAACTACGATTCCGGTTTCGTTAACCGTTGGATTTTCATGAAATTTGGATATATTGTTTGAAATTCAATAGCGCACAGTTTCACCGTTGGGATTTGGGAGGTAATATTCGTGGAGGGAGAAAAAGGAATTGCATGAAGATAGTACAAGTGGAGGCTTCAATCCCTTCTCTGTCTCTCTAACGTTTGGGAACTCTATCGGAGCAGTCGGAGGAAAAACTGGAGGAATCTCAGGGAACCGCTAGAAATGCCGCTATCGCTGTCAGAAGACACGTGAGTCCGCTTAGAGGTAAGGGATGAGTTATTCACAGTTGGGGATTAGTGAGAACATGTGTAGGGATCCTTAGAGATATCAATTAGAATGGGTTTTTGGGTGTTTTCGCAATTTTCATTTTATCCTTATAATTATTACAGTGAATTATATATGTTTGATGAATCATTTGATGTCCCAATGAGAAATTGCTATGAAATTGATGTGTTCTTGTGTTGAGTGTGAACCCCTTAGAAAAATTAAACTATTTTTATTAACATAAATTATATTTTAAATAATATTATTCAATGACTTATTTTATATAAATTATTATCTTGTTCTAATTTATCTACGACGATGATCAACATGTTATGTGTATATAATTATTCTAGTACTAGAATAATAAATTAAAGAAAATTGTAAGGTTAATGCCTAGTGGTAATTTCTTTTGATGTAATATTAGCTTAATTGTTATAGAAATTCTTTGATTAAAAACAATGTAGTTTAATTTACTATATACATATACATATATATATTTTGTATCATGCAAATATTATTATTGTGTGATGTGTATATGAGTTATAAGGTGTAATAAGTTATTATAATGGTATTATAATATCATTGTGAAGATTTAGTACAAAGTTGAATGTGTCAATTTACGAGATACATGTAAAAATGAGATGGTTAATGTGATATTATGAGATGTTAAATTGTGGGCATGATATTTGATTGTGAATAAGTATGTGTGTTTGACACTTGATGTGACAATAATTATATTGTGAGCTATGAATTATACAATAACCCGACCAGTGTTATCTTGAGAAAAGCGTTGATGCGCAGTGTTTAAGAGAAAGTGTAGGTTTCCTATTCAGGAACCAGTGTTAAATTGTAGCGCAATATGTTAAACATGTTTGAAACACGAGTGTGAGGTCGTGAGTATTGTATAATTCATGAGCAGTGCTTATAAATGAAATATGTGATGAATTGTGAAATAATATGTTGCCTTGAGATTATAATATTGTTATTGAGATTGAGTAAAAGTGTAAAGTAGAACAGGTGTCGAATTGTGAGATACGTAAAAACATGTGAGGGTGGATTGTGACATTATGAGATGTGAAATTGTGAATGAGTTTTGGTTGTGTGAATAAGTGTGTGATTAACTCTTGATGCGACATTATTTGTGTTGTAAGCTGTGAATTGTACAATAACCCGACCAGTGTTATCTTGAGAAAAGTGTAAATGCGCAGTGTTAAAGAGAAAATGTAGGTTTCCTATTTAGGAACCAGTGTTAAAGAGAAAGTGTAGGTTTCCTATTTAGGAAATAGTGCTAAATTGTAGCGCAATATGTTGTACGTGTTTAAAACACGAGTGTGAGGTCGTGAGTATTGTATAATTCATGAGCAGTGTCTGTGTGCTAAAATTATTTTAGGGGTTGGACCTGAATTAGGAGGGAGAGGCCCTAACGGACTCTTCAGAGTGTAGGCCTTAGGGGTCACCGGGTTTGAGTGCTCCTTTAAACCTATGCTGATCCCATATGGTTGGAGCATTCTCGCAAAACATTGTGACCCTGACTGGTCTCCCTATGATCTTACTTAGTGAGAGTGACCTGACAAACCCATTGTGTGGTGTGTCTTGTTATGTACTCCTAAGCGCCCCAGGATGGGTTTTCACTGACATGGTACCACATTGTATATAGGATTGAGTCTTAGTATAACTGTTGCATACGCTTGCTAATTGTTTATTATGAAATTGATGTGTTATTATATCTTGATCGGAGTGTGGAATTCTTGTGTAATGTGATTGATGATTGAAAAGTGAATTTTGAATGACAAAGTGGTGAAATTACGTTAGCTATGTTTAAGCAAATGGTATTTCATTTATATAATATGTATATTTAATTGTTTTGTTTCTCTATTAGCTAAGAATGTGATAACTCACTCCCTGTGTGTTGTTGTGTTTGGATCCTGTGATGATCTTGAACTTGTGTTCGGGGGAGCAAATGAATAGGTGGATGACTATGAAGAACCTCATGCTAGAGGACACGGGAACACAACGTTTTGATAGGATGTGACATTAGGATATAGGTTCTATATTAATTGTATGAAGCTTAGACGACCTTATTTGAGTTGAGATTACTTTATTATTTATTCGGACAAGTTTGAATATGATGTAGAAGAAAATGAATGTGAGTCTTTTTCCCCTTTGAAAGACTTGTTTCGAAAAAAAAATGTTTTAAAAATATTTTTAATTAATATTTGAATTTTTATTCCTTTATTAGTATATATGTGAGGGGTAGAGGGTGTCACAAAAACAGACCCTAAGCCTTAGTGATTGCGTGACCACAAATTTTATATTGAGTGTCCGCATGGATATGTTCTATAATTGATTTTGCATGAATTTATAATTGTCATAGCATATGATTCATGGAAGTGATCTGGGCATTCATTCTTTCTAAGCCATTGGCCAAATAGTTGTCCCAATATACATTATTTTCTTCCATTTGCAAGCCTTTTAAGCCAGACATTTGATTTTTACCAGAATCCTGACCTAGGATGAAAGTTTCCAACCCTACCCTAGGATAAGATAGCAGGGAAATCTTCCAAGGGAGATTTCTACCATCTTTTGGTTAGTCATGGATTTTTGAGGGAAGTTAAATGTTCATCAAAAAGAAGAGAAGAAAGGAAAATAAAAATAAAAAGAAAAAGGAAAAAAAAAGAAAGAAAGAAAAAAGAAGAAAAAAAATCAATCAAAAATGGAGAAGAGTAAAAAGGAAAATAAAAAAGAAAAAACAAGTTCTTTAGAACAAACAATGTCTAAACTGTGTGCAGAGTTGTTGTAAATAGTAAAAGGAAGGGAAACAATAATAACTCGGTCAAGACATGAGGGGATAGGAAGTGATCGCCCATTTAAGTTACTAACCAAATCTTTATGCCTGCTCTCCCACTCACACCAAGAAAAGAAAGACCAGAGCAACTAAAGCCAAAATTTCCTACAAGTTCGACCTTAAAAAGTCCTATTGATCCATGATGATTATGCACATTATCTTTGATTAGATGGGAAATGACTTGCAAAATCAATTTATGACATATCTGTGATTTGGAATTAAGATGAAACACTTGCCTGTGTGGAGATTTATACACCTTTGTGTGGTTTTCCTCTATTTTGTTGGACCCAGTATTTCTTCTAATGCTCCTTTAGAAACGAAATGCAAATGTCTTAATCTCATTATTGGTTATGAGAAATTCTATCTATATGCTTCATTCCTCCTTTGTCGCATTATTTTTGAAAAAAATGTGTGTTGTTCTAATTGGTTTGGGGGTTTGATTTCTTCACCAAGCGTGTTCACATTTTAGTGAAACATTTCAAAGACTTCAATGTCTTCAGTCATTTACACTTTCAAAAGACTACAATGTCTTCAGTCTTTACATTTTCATTTCAAAGACTTCAATGTCTTCAATCTTTACATTTTCAAGACTTCAATGTCTACAGTCTTTACATTTCAAGACTTTAATGTCTTCAGTCTTTTACATTTCAAGACTTCAATGTCTTCAGTCTTTTACATTTCAAGACTTCAATGTCTTTTGTCTTTACATTTCAAGACTTTAATGTCTTCAGTCTTAACATTTTCAAGACTTCAATGTCTTCAATCTTTACATTTCAAGACTTCAATGTCTTCACTCTTTACATTTCAAGATTTCAATGTCTTCAGTGTTTACATTTCAAGACTTCAATGTCTTCAGTCTTTACATTTCAAGACTTCAATGTATTCAGTCTTTACATTTTCAAGACTTCAATGTTTTCAGTCTTTACATTTCAAGACTTCAATGTCTTTAGTCTTTTACATTCCCAAAGACTTCAATGTCTCATATTTTGTTGTGCAAAACTACAACGCCTTTTGCTTAATACTTTTGATACTTCCATGTCGATATCCGTTTGTTCTTCTTACAGGTTTCACTTCCTTGGTTTTGCCAATTGCCGGTCGGATAGCAAGATCACTCGAATGAAATTATTGTCCTTATCTATACTTAACTTTTCATTTTCGATAAAAGATAAGTAAAGAGGGGCAACTGTCAGACCCTAATTTCGTTTGGGAACTATCATTCATTGATGTTTTGATTCTCACTAGCCGAACTGCATCGGTCGGACCTTAGCTCGCCCAGACTAGCCTCTGGCTTGCCTAGGCCACCAAAAGACTTTAGGGTAAAGGAACTAGCTCGCCTAGGCATATTCATCTCCTCCTTCTATCATAGGTAATCTCATTTCTTTTGTAAAGTTTAACCTTAACCGATCGTTAGCATCGTAAAGTTGTCTTTAAAGAGATTGGAAGTTAATAATTAAAACCAAGATAAAATCAACGCATAACTGAATTTCTCCTCATCAAAGTCACTTGAGATCGTTTAAGGTCCAATGCCTTAACGACCTTTTTGTTGTTGTTGTTGTTGTTGTTATTAAAAAATTAATCTTTCAAAAGCATAAAAAATAATTTGACACACAAACTTTCTCACTTTAAAGAACTACATAGGTCTGAATTCCTCATCGCACTTGAGGATATGTAGAAGCAAGGGCAACACCCTTGTCGACCCCAAAAATAAAAAATATATAAAAAAATGGAAAAATAAATAACTTTTGAAGTCACGTTGCACACTTGATGAAAGGCTATCGTCCTTCGTGACGGGCGCATGGGGTACTAATACATTCCCCATGCGTAAACAACTCCCGAACCCTTATTTTCAAAATTCGCAGACCTCTTTTTGATTTTTCTAAAGTTTTCTCTCGATTAAACTTTGGTGGCGACTCCACTCGTTTTCTCCCTAGGAGATGAACGTTTTGGCTTTTCTATTTTCCTTCGTTGTCCCGTCATGAGATAGGTTGCGACAACCGTCTTAGAATGTAGACATTCTACTAAGATGATTTTTCGGAGAATCGTCTTAGAATGTGTTTTTTTTTTAAAAGAAAATAAAAATATTTTGAATTATCGTAACTATCCACATCATTCGCAATATAATTTCTTGAATTTATGCCAATAGTGCCCCCATTACCAAATGTACCTTGCACACTATTTTAAGTTTGGTTTATCGTTTCAAAGCTCATTCACAAATGCATAGTATATTGCCAATTACTTTGAAGGAATGAACTCAAGACACTGAGAGTAGATCATATTCAAGTGTGTAAAATTCAAAGCCTTTGGAAACGATTAATTATAACTAAACATCATCTACTTTATCCTAGAACTATAAAAAAATGACTAGTTTATCAATAAATTTAAGAATTTCTTTATTTGAACATCAAAACATTGATACCATGTATTCAAGAAATACATTCCTAAATTTATTTGTGAAGAACTTATCATCATTAGTATCGATCAAGTTATTCCAAATTAAGCTTTCAAATCCAACTAAATTTAGGCAATTGCCTTTCTGCAACAAAAAATCTTGGCAATTTATGGAATTAGATGTAAAAAAAATCAGATTGGATGCAAGTGTTCTTGAAGCCCACGAACATCTAGTGTTACATTAATAATGTTGTATATAGAGTAAATGCAAGCAAGAGAATAGAGATAAAATATATATGCATACCAACAACAATGGATTGGAATAATTTTTCAATTACATAATCTTCCTCATTAGAATTTTCAAATGCTAAGCTAAATTTGTAGTGCTTCAAGGCTTCCACTTTGTCCACTACAATAGAATAAAATAATAATCACAATTATACTCATTAGAAAGTAACAACGGTATCACATTATCATTGGAACTTTGGAAGTCATTGACATAAGCAGGGGAATAATTTCCAAAAACCTAAAAATCAATTTAATCATACATCAGCGAGACCATTGCCGGATTTTACACAAAAGCAATTATAATTGAGACTTGTAATGTTGTGTTGTGAACATAAAAAAGGCATTAGAGCCTTTCACCAAGTGACCAATATGGCAAGGTATGGGACTTATATTTTTATATCTATATCTAGTAGGTATCCTACGCATTGCACAGGTATTTCAAGCTTAGGTAAAATTTAAAAAAAAAATACATATATATTTGAAATAATAAAGATTTAAAATTATAAGGGATTTTTGCATAAATAAAAGTCCATTAAAACCTTCTTCAAAACAAGGTAGAATTCAAATTTATTCACTAAATAAAAGTCCATGAACGTGTTGCTCCTTTTTTGGTCAAATTGGAATCTATGAATTGATAGACATAATGAAAATCAATCCTGGACATTTCACGGAACAAATGAATGAAAGAACTCTTTGTTGGCACCAAGACCAAAAAAAGTCCACAAATGACCAGCGAACCAAACTAGTATGTGTTCATCAGCTTCATGGGCTCTATATGATGCGTACAAAGCTTATGAATTATGGCTAGTCACATTGTTCAAGCCCACTTCTAAAGCTGCTTGTAAACAATATAAAATATAAAATAATGTTACTTTGGATTGGATTGATTTTGAAAAAAAATTGATTTAAGTACTTTGATTTTCTTAGTTATTCAGGTTTGATATGAAATTTAAATCTATTTTTTTCATCCATTTGGTGGTTCAGACTTCAAAGTTTTGGTGGACCCAAGTTTGAGCATGCTCTGAAGCATGTAGTTCAATTGTTTTCCATTGACTTTTTTTTTGTTACTTTGGGGACAACTTAGGAAAGAGAGTAATGCCCGGGGATCAAATTTAAGGTTTATTCTTTAACACAAGATATGCCATATTTTACCTTGACTATGAAAATGGTCTATTTGAAAATGTTTTTGAGTGCAGATTCGTCATTCAATGGAGAAAAAAGAGGGAGTAAGAAAGAAAACCTGCTCAGAGACTCCAAGACCAGTCCCTTCTTTCCACCCATGCTTCTTCAATAGCTGCAGAAAACAGCATCCCAAATTATATTTACATCAACGAAAACCAAAAGAAAAGGATTGATAAGACAATAAAATAAAATCATAGTAAATAGTACCTGAAATCCTATGTTGGAAGAGTTGGCATTGCTAATTCAAGTGACACAGTATGGAAAACAATAACTGGCATGTAAAATATGATGAGCATAAGAACTTAGAGTTGTTTCTACTAAAATTTTGTCAAATCTCAAATGCAATAAACCATTTGAACTCATTATCAAAGTATTTTGCTACTTGGAAAAGCAATAACTGCACAAACTCAGATATAATATGTGCAGGAGATCCATTCTTCTCTTGTCTCTTCAGATTCTCATTGTGCCTTATGATCATGGCCAGTTGATGAGTTATATCATCCTACAAGCAACAGAGACAAAAAAAAAGTCACAGCATATAACACAAAAATTAAAAGTGTTACTATAAATGATATCATGCATTATGATCAATAGCAAATTATAATTAAATAAAAAGACTTGTGTGACTTGTAAAAACCGAGAACACATAAAAGCAATGTAGAAAAAAGCTTGCCTCACTCCTAGAGGATGTGTCCATCATTATAGAAGGCCTTGCGATTTGAGGAGGAATTGGAAGAACTTGTAAAATCATCCGGTCAGGATGAGCATACTTAGGATTAAAGCCCAATAACTAACAGTCCTCGTCACTTATCCTTTTCAGAACACTAGAACGTTCAACAGATATAACAAGTCACCAATTATTTCAGTTCCTATACGTAACAGTAAACATAAATAAATAAAAAATGCTCATGCTATAAATTCAGAAATTAGATCAATCACCCTTTCTGTAGAAAGAGTCTGTTTCCTTTTGATGGGTTCAGGAAGCTGTTCTTGGTCATCACTTTTCTTCTTCTGAGCTTTGTACTTTGCATTTATTTTCATCCCTTAATAGTAATCTTCGGCTGCTAAGCACTGCAGCCACCATGACTCTTTTCAACCAGCTCCCCGATATCTTTACCATGAATTAGATAGAACAAAAACCCTTACCACATGCTCCATCTTGAATGTTGCCTTTTGAGCTCCCACAATTGTTTCTTGCTGCCTCCCATGAGTCCAATCTTTTTCTATCTGGTACATACTAAACAATAGGCCAAAGCCCAAAACATTTTATGTTCTCCCAAGCCCAAATCCGTATGTCCAAACTCTCCAAATAGAGTCCATTTTCACGGTAGATCTCTTTTTTCTCCTCTGAGCATGATGACAACATTCAGAGGCCATGACACCTCCATTCTTGTTCCCATGACCCAAATCCTCCAATTCCAATTTCCAACACAATTTTACATGTTCCCAATTTAATATAACAATAATTTCATAAGAAAAAGGAGACAAGCAATTGAATGGAGCTATGGGTATCAATATTTAATCACACACAACAACACTCAGAATGAGTATTGATGCAACATAGCTCGATCCCAATTATTTTTCTACCAATGATTAAACCTCATAAATTTATAGAACAATGCATGCAAGATTTCTATTCCAATCACCAACAATTCACACATCACCAAGAACAAAGCACACAACATGAAACCAAATTTACAAACTCAAGAATTCTAACAATCATATAACTGAAGTATGTTAGAATATAACATAAGTCAAATGAAAGTGGATCATATATTGAAAATATTCGGAATTGATTTCATGGAATAAACACAAATTAACCAATTTCCCACAAATTCAGACCCTTCATCATCATCGGGCAGTGGCAATTCATGTAGGGCATTTCTATCCAATAAGATCTAATTTATCCAATAAAATAAGAAACAATGAACAACTAACAGCCAATTCAACTTTAAATATATAAAAAATAAAAATAAAAACATTCACAAAACATGATCACTTGTTTTGTTAGTTGGATAGAAAAAACTGGGACCAAACTTGAGCCTTACATCATTAACAATGCAAAAAAAACCATGATACAGAAAATTGAAAAATCGTTGAATACAAAGACAAAGGGAGACAAAAGTTATATCTTGCCATCTTGAGCCAACTAGGAGGTGTCCTTTTGTAGGGCAAAGCAGAAGAGGATATACCCTTATTGGAATCAATAATAGGAAAAATCAAATCTTAGTTTTGAATAATAATGAGAATGAAGAGAAGGAATTTGATGGTAGAGATGAAAGAATGAATACAAACTTGCCACTGTGCATACTACCCATGGCTAGTGGGTGTCACTCACTTGAAACTGCGGGATGCTCTCTTCTGTCCACTCCAACACTTTGAAACCCTAAATTCTATTCTATTTATTTATTTATAAAAGAAAAAGACACATTTTTTAAGACGTTTTTTCAAAACCGTCTTAGAATGGTAGTTTCTAAGGCGGTTTTTGCAAAACTGTCTTAGAATAATTGTATTTATTTACAAAAATATCACCGCGTTTCTTTTTAAGATGGTTTTGTATCAACTGACTTAAAATCAACGTCGTAAAAACAACTTTTTCTAGTAGTGAAAGTCTACTTTCTAGACTTTTTAAGACAGTTTTTCCTGAAAACCATTTTAGAATCCTCAATTTTTTTTAAAAAAACAAGACATTCTAAAATGCTTTTTCAGATAACCGTCTTAGAAAGTGTGAAAAATGTCTTAGAATAATCTTTTTCTTTAGAAAATGATTTCTAGGATGGTTTTTAACAAAACAGTCTTAAAAAATTAACCTTCTAAGACTATTGAAAACCATCATAAAAGGGACCTTAGAGCCGTTGTGGAAAACATTTTTTTAATAGTGTAAGCCATTTGTCCTCTAGAGATTCCTTAAGTAGGCTATGGCCAAACTAACATAACCCGTGGCTAAGCGAACTATCCTCTAAGAAATTCCCAAATAAGTTATATGCACACATATCTAATATTTATATCTTTTAAGTAAAAAGATTTTCTTTTTTTGGAATTAATATCATGTTTAACTCATGTAAAACTTGAATCACTACAAGAAAAATGACCTATGCCTACAGACAAAAATTATCACTAGATGTTAAAAATGCGTAGGTAAATGTAATAAAAACTTTGTCCTACGGACATTGTGGTCGTCAACTTTGAGGGGGCGTACAGTGACGGATTATCGTCTGTCAGTATAGGTTTTACCTACAGATTTACTTTCACCTACAATTCACAATGTGCGTAGGTAAAAGTCATTAATTTATATCTACAACCTCTAACTGTAGGTAAAAATATTAACTTGTACCTACAACCTCCAACTGTAGGTAAAAGTCATTAACTTATGCCTACCATGCATTAAAAGACTATAGATATAAACCATTTACTTGTACGTATGCCTACAGACAAAAATGAAACATATAAACCAAGGAACAAGAAAAGTAGAAAGAAAATAGTGGATTGCATACTTTCTGGAAGGTGCAACTCTTCTTAGTTCATTCAACTCTGCCTTGGCAGATTTTCTTTCAGGAGCTAATTACCTATCAAAACTTACATTAAGTAGATCAATTTCATATGTCAAATCAAAATAGATTAAAAACAGCTTAATTGAAGGCTTTCCAAAGAAATACCAAATTCAAACCAAAAAGAAAAGTTCAATCATGTCCCAACCTGCTCCTATGTTTAATAGAGAAGACATGCTATTAAGACAATGACCCTAATTTGAACTAGAATCAAGTAAATCAAGACTGAGAAGCCCCTCGTGATATGAACATAACATAAGTGGATTTCTGGTACACTAAACAAATTATAGTGATACAACATAATTGGTAAAGGTGTGTCAAATATTGTTGGTCTTTTTGTTGTAATTTAATTCCAAGAACTTAGAAACTATATTGTTGTAGATGAAAATAATAATAACACAAGTTTACCACACCAACGACCATGTCAAGTGCATACACAGAATTTGTCGAAATGTTCCGAGTTTTATTGAAAAAGAGCACTACCCATAAACAAGCCGAGGAGTCTACCAACCTTTGCTCTTCTTACACTGAGAATCTACCATCTTTCTTTGAACTGCCATAGCAACCTCACGAGCCTGTTCAAATATGGCAGAACAAAAAGTTCACTGTAAGATAAATAGATATTATCCAAATTATCATATATAAATCTTATTAACATGTATGCATTGCAATAAATACAACAAGTAAGCCCATTGGAGATAACCATTCTTAGCACTGCTCTCACCCAAACATGCACAGCACCAGAAGTATAATTCAATTAAGGCAGAAATATAGGAGAAAAAAATGCCCATTGACCAAGAACATTAAAAGGAAAATCCAACATAAGAGAACATAAAGATCCTGTAGTGAAAAGTCAAAGAAGGAAAAAAAGGAAAGTTTCAATGAAACAAGGAGAACATTTGTACTGATCCAAATCCCAACTAACAAAGGTCCAGAGCATGGAAGTTTTTGACACAAGGGAAACTACCTGTTTATCAGTTCAAAGGATGTGCCATTAAGTGTTCAATAAAAAGAAGCATGGACATTGAAGCAAAATTAATTTTAACTTATGGGATGAGTTAAAATTAATTTTGTGAATGTAGTGCAAATAAAACCTTTTTTTAATGGAAAAAAATCAGAAAAGGATAATAAATTTTTTTATATAAAATATGTTTAGGTCCTCGTAATAAGTTTTATAAATTAATATTTTTTATCCACTATATGAATTTTGTATTTTACTTAAGTTATATCCACCATTTGTACCATTTTTTTATATTTATTTATACACTGTTTGACTCTTCTTATGTAGTATTTATTCTCCAATTTTATTTATCCAATAATTTTAATTATATATATGTTTCTACAACAACTATTATTCACAATGAAAATATGTATTTTTTTAGTTTTTTGGAATTTAAAATCTAAAAAATTGAAATATTTCATCGGATGAAAGTTTTATATACTTTCAAAATTTAATTCCTAGAAATATGAAACCAATATAATCACTTGTTGCTTATTAAAAATAATATATATAACGATTTGAAATTAAAAATTGAGGTGTGAATAAGAAAGAAAACTGTTGAAAGCAATAGCCCTTCTCTAATTGGATTAGTGGTCTAAGCCCAAAGATGGAGGAGTACCTAGTGAGTATCAAATATTGTATAAATATTATTCTTTAAGACCTAAGCTTATTGTATAAATATTGGTGGAAGCAGGCACACAGCACAAGCCTGAAAGTTGAAGCGAAAGAAACGTCTAGGCCGAATGGTGTAATAATATATGGATTTACTATTTCCTGAAAGGAAGGGGAGTGAAAGGAAGGGGAAATCTGGAAGTAACATTCCAGAAATGGTTATTTTGCTCAAGTATGAAGGTGGACTATTAACTTATACCTTCTATTTTTTTATGTGAACCTATGTTAACATCCTCCTATATATATTAATTATAATTATAATTTGAACATGTATTTTAATTATTTATATTTATTTCACCTTAATGGTTAATTAATGTTTTGTGAATTTAAATGGAAGAATCTTTTTATTGCAAGGCCTAAGGAAAGAAAAGGACCGAATAAAGCTACAGGCTGACAATGTATCACGTGCATTATATCAATTATTTGGCTGGGCTTGTCTTTTCAAGAATCCTCCTTTGCTTAATTAATTAAATACAAAAGCCAAACAGTTCAGAATGATGTTTCTTACTTGGTGTGTACAAACACAGGAGTAGCCATGTATTCCTCATGTTCAAGAAGCTTATCTTTCTCAAGCCCAGAACTAGAGCTCTGTGATTAAGAAGTCATCAAGGATGGGTCTGAGATACCATGCTTCAACAAGTCAACCTGCATGATAGTTGAAATGCATTTATAGAATAGAGGTTGACAAACAAATATGAAAATCTTGATAAGCAAAGTTTTGGAACTTACCTCAAGGACTTTCATATTTAAACACTTTTGGATTAACAACAATGATCCTCCGTGTCTAGCATTGCATAGAGGAGATCCAAATTTTTTTTGTACGGCTGCAAACATGAACATGAATACTATGGGCTACTAATTCATTCCAATATATGTTAAACCCAATCAACTTTGCTGGTAATGATATAACAGAGTGTTTTTCTGGTTCCTCGTTGTAGGTGCTTCCACAAAACTCAACCTTAATTAAGGATATCGTTAGTTTTATAAAAGTATTTTTCTGTTTTGTTTATTTAATTTATTAATTTTTAGAAAGGTAGGAATTTTTAGAAGCATGAGATTTGGAAGTGGAAATAAATGGAATCAAATGCAGATAGAGAAAGAGAAAAAACCTTTTTCTATCAACAAATAACAAATAGTTACTACTAACATTTTTCTGTTAAGTGAAAGAATTTCTTTCCATTAAAACATTTCGCTTTGGTGATCTGATATCCCCATTCTGAGCTGAAATTGATTAATTAAAAGATGTTACTCAAGTTGAAAAGTACGCATTTTCATCTTGGGATCTTCAAGGAAGAGGTATGTAGGAAGGACAGAGGAGAAACAAGAGAAGCTTTTACCTCAGTGGCACCAGCACCAGTGCTCCGGTCGTTACCACCAGTGACTCGTTGGCCAACAAAAACCTGTCCAAAGAGAAAAAGTATTTAGATGGGATCCAAGTTAAAAGGTATTCAATCCAAACTTGAACGGAAAATAGTATTTTTGATGGGATCCAAGTTAGAAGGCATTAGATGTTAATTTGTAATTTTTATTTCTTAGTTGTTATAGTTTGATCAAAAATAAATTTTTATATTATTTCTTAGTTGTTATAGTTGTAATCCAAGTTATACTATTTTTATATTATTTCATTTTTTAAGAATTATGAAGAAAGACAAATAATATTTATTTATTTTTCAAAAAAAAAAAACAAAACACTGGGTTATCACATCTGACATAATGGCAACTACAATGTTCTGTTTAGTTTAGCAAATAAGTTGCTCCAGCTGTGAATTTTTTCCCTGTAAAATCTAGCATTACACTCAACTCACCAGCAAATTGTTAAATACGAAAAAACAACATTGATCTTGGCTGAGACAGAAATAGAACCAAATGCGTTAACTTCTCACTATAGTCTTCTGAACCAACATTTTTGTTTCATTCAAATAAAGACAACCTGCATAAACATAGATATTAAGATAAGCACAAATTGCCAATCAAAAAAATAAAAAGATAAGATAAGCACAAATCAGAAGAATTAAGCTTCTAAAGTAACACCAGATTTATGGAAGTATTCCATAAATTTTGTATTCTCCCCGGTAAGTTTTATTACTAGACATGTTATTAAACATGTTGAGATGTTAATTACAACCAGTGTCTCTTTGCCCAGTTTCCTCTCTACTTTGTAGACAGGTGAGCCTCCTACTTGAACCTTTTTATTAACAAATCAATAAACAATAAGCACCTTGACATATTACTCATTAAGCACAATATAACAATTAAAAGATAATAAAAGATAATAAGCACCATGATGGGGGATTAGGGTTAGGGTTCGGTGGATGGATGAGGAAAGTGAATGATAGCTAGCAGATTAAAGATGGAAAGAAAAATTAGAAATAGAAAAATCCAATCCAATAAATAAATAGAATGAAAGAAACGAAAGATGAAAAACAAATTTTTTTTATTGGTCAAAAAGACTATAATTAAGGAAAACTTGAAAAATTTATTCTCTTGCACGGATAATAAGATTAGGTTGAATAAAATATTTCAATTTTTTAAAAAAATTATTAACTAAAAAATTTGCTTAATTTTTTATAAGGAAAACTTTTTTTTTGTAATGAGTGTTTTAAAAATATTACTTAAAATAGTATTTTTTAAATGTTAACTTATAACTTTTTATGTTTTTTTACTCTTAATAATTTATTAGTTATTCTTATTTAATAAATTATGATTTTATAATTTAATAAATATTTTTTTTAGTTTTTAATTAACTTTTAAGTTAATTTTATCACAGGTAACTTATGTTTAAAGTTCCAAATGTATAACTTTTATATTATTATAATTTTTAAACTATCATTTGAGGTTATACCTACACCAACCAATGGTAGGTATAAGACTTTTTGAGGTTATACCTACACCAATCAATTATAAGCATAAGTTTTATGAAGTTTTATCTACACTATTCTTTTGTAGGTAGTAATCCTTGAGTTTTATCTACACTAATCAATCATAGACATACGATTCTTTGGAGTTTTACCTACACAATGTAGTTGTAGGTAGAAGTCTTTTTTTAGTTTTAATGAATTTGTCTACATCAAATAATAGTTAGTACAAATGGTTGAGTTTTACCTACATTAGTCAAGTGTACGTAGAAATATTTTTGAGATTTACCTACACTGATTCATGTATGTGGGAAAAGGCGTCCGTAGACATAGGTCATTTTTCTTGTAGTTTTTCGTGATCTTCCATTCAATCACATCAAATCAATGCTTTATTTAAACATTTGAGTCCAAATCAAATTGCCAGACAAATTCAGCAAATTCATTTTTCAATTCTCAGTCAAGAATACCCACACCTCAAATACTTACGCAAATTAGATTAAAATATGAGAGTCAATTATTTATATTCATCTACTATATATCAAAGCAGTTAATAAGCTCTAATTCAGCTTAGATTCATACGTTTGTAGCTAAAGTCGATTTCTATAAGTCCATTTAGGTGTCGTTAACTTTTCTTAGCAAGTAATTACAGAGATGAAAGCATTGACCATTTATAATTATTTTGTTTTGAGCAAGTAGTTTTAGAGATAACCACATGAAGCATATGTAGTTTTTGCATTCAATCTCAGGGAAATTTAGTGAAAGAAAAATAATAACAAACTCAATCTCTCCATGTTTCTAGTAAGAGAGATAACCAAATTAATCAAAGACAGCAAGGCAAATGGATTGAAGACCCATGTTCAAGCATTTAACCAAATACATCATAAAATTAATGAGTCATTTGTGATCATACCTTTTCAAAATTTGGAACGTTAGTTGATGTTGAGGAACTCATTGATGCACTGCTTTCATTGGTCACAACATTTTCTATCATAATATCCAAAGCTTCATCATCCAAATTTGGGTGGGTTTGCTTCATGAAGAACGGGTTGTTTTCAGAAATAGTGAAAACTTGTCAAGAACCGGCCAAACCGATTGAAAACCGGTATAGAATCGGTGTAAAAAATCAGTTTCAACTGGTATTTTTAAAATATTTTTTTTTTATCAATTATTCATTTTTAAAATTTAATTTAAAATACTTTCAGGATAAATAAAATGACATTTAATAAGGTTTAGTAAACGATATTAAATAAAAAGACATCAAAATGGTATTTTTGTCTTACTTTTTAGTGTTTAAAATTATGATATTATTATGTGTTATTTAATTATTATTATTATTATTATTATTATTATTAATATATATTGCATCATAGTTGAATTATTAAATCTTAAATTAATATTTTAATCAATTGATCTGATTTTAAAAATATTGTCAGGAGTAATAAAAAAAGTTAAAAACATCAATAGTAAGGGGTAGTACAAGGTAAGCAAAATATATGTATAAAATAAAAACAGTACTAGGGGTACCAATCATGAATAAACATATACAACAAAATGACAACAAACATTTGATGTCTTTCTCAATATAACTCGTCCCCCAGCAACCAAAAAGCGTCCCTGCACATTTAGACGCAGCAGCACTTAAATCACTACAAAAACTGCATGATTTAAATCCCGTGAACTTCACATACCTTAACCCCTCTACGCTACCAAACTTAAACTCATATTCCCAAGCATTCCATGATGAACCAAACTGGTTGCTTTTCGATGACAGCCATAACCATGCTCTGAGTTTGCTCTTCCCCACCCTAATTTCTGCACTGGGTTCCTCATTCTTAAAAATAACAGATTGAGTTTCGATGTAGCCATATACTCCAAACAATTGCACACCAAAAAGCGGTAGTACTAGTACTAATTATTTTGAGAAACTTAAATTTGAATAATGTTATAACAGTCGGAATCTTCTGTGCAATTAATTGTCTTGCTTTTTATTGATCTCTCATACGTTACATTCATGTGAATGGATGGAGCCCACCAATATCACTACTAATATGAAAACTGAGAATGTATCTGATCCGAAGTTATATATGCATTTAAGGACTATATCACAATTGACAAGGATATTAGCAATTAAGGAAATAGCTAGATTCCTTATTTTCAATAAGGCATTACAGGACAATCATTAGACCTTACATTAGCTTCCATCTCAAAACTGGATTTTGTCAGTGTCAATAAGCATCTGATTGAAACTGTTCAAAATTTTCTCAGACAGAAACCCAATCGGTCCCGTGTGTGTAGGATGCATGGTCAAATATTTGTTAGATGATGAAAAGAATTAAACATTTCATTGTCGATCATGTTTTTCTGTTTCCTATGTTTACGTTTCTCATTTAATTTCACGTGGTAATGTAATTAAAAACCCAGACAATTTTTCTACTAGTTTGTTTTTTAAACGCAAGGGATTCTTTTCTTTGTACTAATCACTTTTGTTTCACACATTCCATTTGAACTGTTTGAAGTTTAATTTGAATACGCTAGCTGAGAGGGTAGATGGAGAAAACGCGTGAGGGAAGAGCGCTAAACATAATAATAATAATAATACCAACGTACATAATTATGAGTATCTCATAGGTAGAATAAAAATTGAGGGGGGCCACCCTTGTCTTCTTTGGATCTATCTCTGTACTTGCATGTAAATTGTGGCATTAGAGCTACTTGTGTCAAAATTAGTAAGTGGACCTAGACATAGCATAAAAATGAACAAAATATCATGTTAACCTAACTTAGAGCGCGCGTGTTGCGTCATACGCGCATTTTACTAAAAGTTATAATATATTCTTCTGTATAATTTAATAGACTTGACATTTTTTTGGTGAATGGTTTAATAGATTTGACATGCATATTGAGTGTATGTTTCAAACACAAAATAAATCTAAAGTCTGATTGTCTCAAGCCAAACAAAGTTTAGTTTTAGAATATTTAATAATAATTTTTATAATAATAATTTAGAGGACAAATTCCAACTTAACACTAAAGTTATCGAAAACTTGCTTTAAATTAATTTGAGAGTTAAAAACTTATTAATTTGGTTCGAGTCAACTTCAAGCAAAGAAAAAAAAATCAAATCAACTTAATTAATTTGATTTGGGTAATCTGATTCATCAAATCAAACTGAATCAATAAACACTCATATCTAAGTGTGAAATTTAAAAATGTATTATTTATATGTTCTTGAAAGTTGAAACACGTTTGTACACTTACAGTCATGCTTATTCTCTTAAAAAGATTAATTAGTAACTGAAATCAGTTGCATATAAAAAAGTAACTGAAATCACTTTTGCCACGATGGTGTTATGCCAATATTATTCTCTTAAAAAGATTAGTAACTGAAATCACTTTTTGCCAGGATAATGTTATGCAAATATTATTCTCTCAAAAAAGATTAGTAACTGAAATTACTTTTTATTATTTATATTACATGCAATGTTAGATATTATTTTATAAAAACAAGAAAAAACAGAATGTTGTGTCGACAGCAATATTTTGTTAACCGCCACTATCGGTCACTCTCGGTAAGAACCCCATGACATCATTGCTGATGCAATTATAATCTCCAATAATGCAACACTAATTTCAATATCTCATATCAAAAGTTAAAGATATATGAAGCAAATATATAAAATCTCTAAATTTTCACTTAATACTTAATATATTTAATTTTTTTATTACCCAATTAGTCACTTGAGAAATTTTTACCCAAAAGCCACTTAATAAATTTAAACTTATATTAAATTTTCAATAGCTATACAACTTTAAAAGATCAATATAAAGTTAGCATACTTATATTTAAGTTCATATATATATATATATAAACTTTTTGTTTAGGAGCATCATATCCAAAATAACGTGACAAAAAATGTTAAATATCTTCTCTTTTGCATGAGTATTTTTTAAAAGCTTTGTTTCATTTTATCGAGGGTCATATGGCACTATAAAAACCGAAACAATTGTTCAACACAATCACTACAAAGAAGAGAGAAATCCAAGGCTACTGAGTCTAGTTTATTGCAGTTACTACACCACCTTACCCTCTCATACAGTCTCAAAAATGAATAGCCAGTATCTCATCACCCTTTCTTTTGTGTTATTAACTTTGGTTTTACCCCTATCATCAGCAACGAACTCATTTGAGTCGTATGACACAAAAAAGTTTCCAGCTTTGTATGTTTTTGGTGATTCCCTGATTGATTGTGGGAACAACAATCATCTTCCAAGCGGTGGAGCAGATTATCTTCCTTATGGTATAGATTTTATGGGTGGCAACAAACCTACCGGTCGTGCCACTAATGGAAAAACCGTGGCTGATTTCCTTGGTAAGATTAACTATTACTACTTTGCAATTTGTGTTCTTACTTTTTACCAATCAATTAACTATATTTGGTTCCATAAATTGATGTTCATCATTAATTTCCATACAACTTTTTAAAATTTTCCATAAACTAAGCTATTAAGTTTCTTTCAATGCAGCTATGCATCTAGGACTACCCTTTGTCCGTCCCTACTTGGATCTTACAAATCATCAAAGGAACAAAATCAGCACTGGCATTAATTATGCATCTGGTGGGTCTGGCATTCTTCCAGACACCAACAACGTAAGTAAATGTCACACTCACACCTATGTTTTGAACTACTTCATCAATTCAGCTACTTTTTTTTGGTTATTTTATTTGTCTTTGACATTATGCATGTATGTACTCTTTTTTTGTAGGTCACGTCTTTGACACTTGACAAGCAAATTAAGTTCTTCCATAGTACTGTTAAGCATAATTTGCATAAGGTGTTCAAAGAGAAAGAAGAAATTGAGATGCATTTATCTGAATCCTTGTTTTTTGTCTCTACGGGGGTGAACGATTACTTCCATAATGGAACCTTCCGCGGCAACAAAAACCTTGCTTTGTTCCTGCTAAATGAATTCACCCTACGCATCCAGGTATGTGACATAAAATTGAGTTTTAATTTTGATTTAAAAACCCTTTTTACGCATCCAGGTATATGTGACATAAAATCCAGTTTTAATTTTCATTTAATTAATAGCCCTTTTTTCACTCAATTTAAGACCATTGTAAGAGCAATTGCGCTTGCATTCTGCCAAGAGGTGGGTATTAAAATTATATTTTTAGTCATATGGCCTATACGGATATTCAAAGTGTGAACATAGCAAAGGTTTTGCATCAGTCCGCAATCATAAATGTAACTGTAAATTATATTCTTTGGGGAAAATGACAAATGGTAGGAAATTTATCTCACTGAAGATAGACGAAATTCACGTGTTGCTATTTAAAAGACAAATTTTCTTCTTTCTCTTGACCTTCAGTGTTTTTTATTTTAATACTCTTCCTTAAGTGGTAATGCAAAACTTCTTTCGCTATTTGCAATTCGTTAGTTTTCATAATTCATACATTTCTTTTTTTATCATAGTTCTTTTTACTGTTTCCTTAACTACACTATACCCATATATAATTATGAGTGGAGTTTGTTCATATTTATCCTCAATTTCTTACAGTATTATCATCTACTCCATAGTTTAAAACCATGTACTACAAACTGTGAAAAACAAAGCAGGAAAAATGGTTTTCATAAACAATAATTCTCGCACAAAGACATCTATCTTAGGTGCATTACATGCCTTTTTATGCACATAAATACATGATGAGATAAAATTAACCTTTATTTGTTTTGGTGTTGAAAAAATAATACTTATAATTTTCAATAAGTAATACGTTTAATAGTTAAAGATTAATTCAAAAAACCAAATTTTTACATAAATGATAAAAGCCTAAGTATCTGGGCGGCGAGCCAATGGCAGCAACTTAGTATACGGTCGAATTATAATTTATTGTATGATGAACTCGATCACATCACTTTGCCAGCAGGACTTATGGAATTGCATGTTTCTTCACATTCTTGTCGCCTAGTTTGGATTTTGGAATATCTAGAGATGCCAATTTTCAGAAATAGGTGACTTCTTAACACTAATAAAATTGCAAAAATAAAAATGCCCAACCTTCTTTTCCAGAGAAATGACAAATAGAACAGAACTAAATATAAAAAAGAAAAAACGTAGACTCTAAAATGTGTTGGATTTAGAGTGGTAAAAAAGAAAGAGCTAGATAAGAAAACAACATGATAGATGTGATGCCATAAGTAAGAACATGAGATGGCAGGAAAAGTACATGTATGTCTATAATTAGTAATTACCAATTCATTAAGCAACCCACATCACAAGTGAAAACCCTCAATATATTATTATCTTTAATATTCAAAACTCTCTTTATAGTTAAATGAACCTCAGAAGTGACATATTTAATTATATGTTATCATACTAGTTAAAACAAGAATGGGACCTTAACTGTATGTCTGGCTTTATCATGAATTCTCTCTTTCAAAGATTCACACTAGCTAGCATTCATGTTTACATTTGTCAACCAAGAAGATTCATCAGTAATAACATCACTAACGGGAATTTTTATTCATTTATTTCATTTGTTTTCTGACAGAGAATATATAATCTAGGAGCAAGAAAGTTTTTGGTGAACAACATTCCCCCAGCAGGTTGCTTTCCCTCAAAAGCTATCCGCGCTAGACCAAGAGGAAAATGTGATGAGAAAATAAACAAAGCTATCAGCTTTTACAATAGAAGGTTGCCTGAAGTGCTCCATGAGTTGCAGTCAAAGCTTCCTGGCTTCAGCTTTGTACATGCAGATCTCTTTGGGTTCCTTAAGGGGGTGAGGGAAACTGGAAAGAGTTATGGTAAGAAGTAAAAGCATATGTTAGCACTTAGCACACTTGAATAAGAACCTATTTAGAAACCTAAAAGAGCTTGTGAGAGTTTCTAAGAATTTCTTTGCCGGAAAAAGTTCTATATTTCTAGTAAAGAAAGTCTCAGAAGCTCTTTCTTTCCGACATGTATCCAAACAAAATCCCAACTAATTAACTACTTTCTTTTGCAGGGATAGTGGAAACATGGAAGCCTTGCTGCCCTAACACCATTTATGGTGATCTTAAATGCCATCCCAACACTGTTCCTTGTCCAAACAGAGATACTCATCTTTTCTGGGATGAACACCCCACACAAATTGTAAACCAAATATATGCATGGCTTTGCTTCAATGAGGGGACCATTTGCAAGTCCTGGGGCCTCAAACTAATCTACCATGCCTAGTTCTATATATCTTGTGTGATTGCTTTATTGTAATAAATAGCGATCAAAATCCAAGCTAGAGTAATTGCTGATTGAAAATGTAAGGAGTTACTATACATGAAAAGCCATCATCAAATTAATAAAAAGCTTTCATTTCAAATCATAAGAGTAAGCGTAGATTTTCACTAAAAAAAACAAAACAAAACAAGAGTAAACGTTGATGAGCGAAACGTATTCCGATTCATGTTAAACCTCTATTATTAAGTTAAGGAAACTTGAGGTACTTGGTGTTCCAATCTTTATATGCTCAATTCTTCCCTAGTCTCTAATTATACATACTCTTTCATCAAGAGTGATGACTAATGTGATTTGAACTTATCCTATTTCTATTTTGGCTCATTATAGAAATAAAAATATAACTTTTGATATCTAAACTTTACAAAATGAGATGTAAAAAATATTCCTTCATCTTTTATTAGATAATTTAATAATACACAATTGATGGTATATATAGACTCACATATATATTAGATAAATATCTAATAATCTCTTAGTTGGACCACATATGTCATTATACAATTATGTGAAGAATAACCTTATTAACTCAAAAATTGATATTTTCACTGAACAACATCTCTTACAAACTCGTCCATTAATTATATGACATAGTGTCAAAGCAATCTGCATCATATTTATCGTAACTAAACTCATCAATACTCACGTGTATCAATATAGAAAATGATGTAAATATATCTACTTAATTTAATTCTTTCCAATGATCCGTCCTTGGGTTAAATAAATATCTACCCAACATTCCAACAATATATATGTTCTTACCAATTTCCGAGGTGTTCTCCAGACCCATATCCAACAGCAATCTGTCTACTACTCAGTATGCTGAGCTACTCTAGGTTGTAGGTTGTAGGAGTGGTATCTGTAAAATCACTCTGACGTCCAAGTCAATGAGTGAATACTAAAAAATCTAGTAGAGTTACTGCAATATACTCCTTTATTTATAATAGTAGAATTTTCTTGTTAGTGAAATAGGAGGTTATAACCTAGTTGTGGGTTAGTGAAATAGGGAGTTGAATCATTATTATCCAATAATAACTCAGATAACCGAGTTACAGGTTGGTCAATACACAAGCCCCCAAGCCACAAGTACAACTTGTGCAAAATAGCTTAATGAAAAGCCGATTCGGGTTCTTTAATTATGATCGAGATATTACAGCAAGTGTTGTAAAGCAAGAGCTGTAAGTTGAAGTGCTACGTTGACCCAGAATAGTTTGAGATGTAGGAAATATGAGGGTTTAACTTGGTGAATTATCATGAGGCCTACGTTGACCCATAATAGTACAGTTGAACTTTGAAATTTTTTGATTTGGGAAAGTTTTGGGGAAATATCTCAAGGCTTGTGTAGGTCAAGAAAAGGATACTTTAAGAATATCATTTGAGTCTTATGAAGGCCAAAGTGTTGTGGTTAGAAGAGAAATTTGTAGGTCGAGTTTGATTTGATAAACACAAGGCCTAAGGAGGCCGAGTTGCGTACCTGCATTGGTTTGCCATGTTTAGAATCACTTTGGAATGTTTTGAACTCAAGCCCTATGGAGGCCAAGTTTCGGACCTATGTCGATTAGCAATGTTTAAATGTTTTTGGAAAATTCTAAACTTGAGGCTTGAGTAGACCGAGTAGATATTATGATGTTTCTTGAACTCGAGGCTTGTGTAGACAGAGTTTGCCACTTTTTTTTTTACGAGCCAAACTTGTGATGTTAGAGCACGTGTCTCTCAAAAGAGGACTTCTCTATTGTGTTGGCTAATTTTGCCTTTACAGTTTTAGGCTTTAGAGAGTGTATTCATTATCAGAGGTCGATCAACTTGGTGTTCTTCGTTTGTAATAAGGGTGGGAAACTTGTGCTCCTTTGATAGTAAGTTCATATTTTGTTGAATGATAAGGTTGCAACCTTTTTGAATATTGTAAGGTCACAACCTTTGTAAATTGTAAGGTCGCAGCCCGTATGAATCTTGAAGTCGGCCATCAAGATGTAAAGAGTCCGACTTTATTTCCACCCTTCCTTATTGTCGAATATTTAATCCATCCAGTTAGACATATAACATGCATTAATTATGAGGTCGGAGCCTTCAAAAGAATCGTGAGGTCAAAGCCAATGTAATAAGCAGCATGAGGCCAAAGCCGATGTAAGTAACAATCCAACCTTATTTCTTCTCCTACCTTATAACTCCTTTTCCTTCCTCCAAATCAAACATGATTTGTAATTAAGTGAGGCCGAAGCCGGTGAGGGGTGAGGCCGAAGCCAATGTAGGAATAAATATCCAATCGTATTTCTCCTCCTTCCTTATAACTTATTCTCCTTCATCAAAATTCAGTATAAGAGAAGTGAGGCAGAAGCCAATGTATATGGAGGCTGGAGCCAAAGTATGTAACAGCAAGAATTATAAATTAACTAAAAGGATGTTGATCTGATAAATAAAAAAATGTAAAAGAATTTTATCAATGATTGAGTTCAATGTACATGTGAGACAATTTTATACTGAGATATGAAAATAAAATGAGTGAAATGAAATTACTATAGTTTGTCACTCGACCGTTTTTCATGCTAGAATTGTGAAATAAATTTAGTGGCCCGCTCAGGAATTTTTTGAAAAGGTATCCATTTGTGTGGGGCTAACAATTTAAATTCTCGCCCTTGCAGTATATAATGACGATGACATGACACTATACAAAAAAGATTTTTTATGTCAGTTAAATTTTGCGTCGACTATTAATCGTTGTAAAAAATGTCGTAAAAAAAGATATTATTCTTAGACGATTGTCAGAACCGTCTTAGAATGATACCTTTCTAAGAAAGTTTTTAGTTAAAAATTATCTTAAAAGAGTATACTTTCTATTAAAAAATCGTCTTAAAATGTATTTTCTTATAAAAATAAAAAATATATAGAGGATTTTAAGATGATTTTTTAAGAAAATCGTCTTAAAATGTGAACATTCTAATATAATTTTTCAAAGAACAGTCTTATAATGTATTTTTTTTTAAAAAAAATAAATTAATAATATTTTGAATAGTGAGAATTGACTTGCATACTCGGCCAAAAAAAAAAAAAGAGCAAATAATTGAGAGACAAAATAAAGGCATGCGTTCAATATATACCTTGCTTGGCTAATGCAGCATTTTAATTCTTCGAGCCTCTTGGACCTCCCTCATTAATTGCTCCAGGTCCTAACCGTAGAGCCAAATGTTATTCAAATGATTATTACTAACAATGCATAGAAAGGGGAAACAGTAGCTCAAGGGTATCATAATAACAATTGCCAAAAAGAGTAAGATGTTTAGTCCAGGGCTCCAGGCTTTCAAGGAGAATGGAAAACTAGAAGGGAGGGAAAACATAAGTATATATATAATATCACTACTATCACAAATTAACATATATATTAAGAGTATTATTAGACTATAAGATTATTAGTTTTATAATAAATATTTTAAAATAGTTAATCTTTATTCGATAATATAATTAAAAAAATGTTGATGATTTTCATACGATGCCACAACACGGTGCAGAGATATGCTATATCTAGCAAGTTAAAGATTAATCTCAATCTAAATTCACAAAGATTTTCTTTTTTAACTTTACTTCTTTTTAGAAATTGATAAACTTCAATTAATTAATTTTTTAAAACGATCTGTTTTAACTCTATTCTTAAAAACTATTTTAAATTCTAAAATTTAGTTTATTTAGGATAATATTTGGCAAAGATGAAACAACTATAGTACTTCAAGTTGACAGAAAATTGCATGTTAGTTAATTTAGTAATATTTATTAATTTGATAGAAAACCAGCCGTATTGGGTGGGAAACAAAAATCAATATCCAGTTTCAGATAGGTATGTGTATAAGTACAACACCTTCTGCTTTCCTTTCTATTCTGGGTTTTGTTTCAATGTAAGTCTATAAGAAAATTTGTGTTAAAAGCCTCTACATGTCAGTTATTTAAATATGATCGGTAAGAAATTAAATACTTTTCACAACCTTTTAAAGTATTGAATCATGTGTGCAAATATAATGGAATTAATGTCAAGAAAAGCAGAATTAATATATACCAAATTCAATTTATTGCTATTAATTATGACCTTAGTTAAAATTGATTACACTATAAACAGAGCAAGAAGATGACAACTAGATCTTGATATCACACTTGCTCCACCACACTAAGATAACCAAAGACACAGGTCATATAATATATATATATATATATATATATATATATATATATATATATATATATATATATATATATATATATATATAGTGTTGTTAGTGTTATTTATTTATGTATTAATTTGTGACAGTAGTGATATTATATATGAATGTTACCAGTAGCTATAATAATTTTAAACTAGAAGGGATGAAAGAATAATTTTAAAAAAATAAAATAAAATCTTAAGTATAATTTAAAAATAATAAAAATAATCTTAAGAATATGATATTTAAGTCGGGTGCATTTATCATTATGGCATCATGAATTACTAAATTCTCCATCATGATAAAACATTACAAATGACAAGTAAATATCACAAACCTGTTTTCCGGAAGCTTGAGACATTCTTGAAGTGCCTCTCTCTGAACTGCTGCTCTGGCATCCTTAATTTCAGCACGAGCAAAAGCTCTTTCCTCATCAACAAGTTTCTTAGCATCTTCAGAAGTCTATAAATTAATCTAAACTCTCAGCATTGGTAAAGGAGAATATTTTATGCAGCATATAAAGAAGATATAAATTATAAATTAATCTCTTGGGAGATGTAAATTCTAACATAATGAAAACGTTAACTAGTTTTTAGCTGGAAAATAAAATAATTATTTAAAATTTAAATTAAATTTTTTTAAAATTTATTTTATATTATCTTTTAGGAAATTATATTTGTAGATTAGGCAGTTATCTTTAAATTTATTAGTAAACTATCATAACTATTATCTTTGTAGATTTTATTTGTTAAGTTATTTATTATTTATATTATCTTTTGTGTTTATCTTATTAGATTTAACTGATTTATCCTTTCAATTTATCATTTTAAATTTGCAGCATTTGATTTTATTTCCTTTTTTAACTTAAAAATATCAAAATATACATAAATATAAAGATATAATTCAGTTTTCTTAGTTGATCATAGATTTATATTTTGAATTTATGTTTCTAATTTATCTTTTAGAATTTTAGTATTTAGTTTTTCTTACTTTTATTTTTCAATTTTGATAAATAAATTTTGAAAAAAAAAATTAGACAAATATATTTTAGTTTTTACATTATCTTCAATTTTTAGCATTAAATTTTACTTTTCCTTTTTGATAAAATTATCGAAAATAAATAATTATACATTTCAGTTTTTAATATAGATTTATTTTCCTATTTTTATCTTTTAATTTTCAGCAAAAGTTTTCTTTTCTCATTATAAATATTCAAATTCTCGGAAAATATATCTATAACCCCTCCTATTGATTTTTGAAAAAAAATAAATTGCCTATTTTTAATAGTTTAATTTACCTCTTGTCTTTTAAATTTTATTTTTCTAAAAAATATTTCTACTTGTTTTAATTAAAAAAATAATAATTTAAAATCAGAAAATTTTTAGGCTAAATACTTTATTCTTTATATAAATTTTCTATTTAGTTATTATCTAGTAATGTCCAAAAATACCACTTAGCCCTTCTTTAGAAATAAATAATAAATATTTCTTTCTTTAGTATTGTACATAATTATAGAGCATCAAGTAAATCTTCCTAACGAGATCATTAATATTCTCCATAACACTCAATTTACGAGATCCAACACAAAAGAACTGCACACCCACCTTACGTGATTCCAACAAATATACACATTAGTAAGAATATCCAAAATCAAAGACAGTCGCATCAAGATGCAACTTTTTCCCTTTTCATTAGGGGGAAGTGCACTTAAATGATTCAATTCTCAACTACACCATAGTCTAACCTCATGGGAGCAAATCAAAGACAAGTCCTTCAAACAATTCTTTCCATAATAAAAAATCAAAGCTATAAAGGAAAGGATAACTAGCTTTTGACAAATGACATCTGAGTCTCTCTTCAATGCATGACAGAGGTATAAAGCTTTACTTAGGAGTTGTCTTTTCCATAGTCACTCTGATTACACCCAAATCTCCATGGTTATAAAAGGAACAACTGATTAATATAGAAGAATGATAAACACTTTAGTAGGAGGATACTATGTCAATGGAACCACGACCAAAGTAAAGAAAATTATAGAAGATATAACAACTAGTGCACGAGGCAGTAATTGCAACCACACCTCTCCAAAGGACGTTCACAAAGAAGACACTAAAGATGAATCCCTCAAACAACAAACACAAACAAAAGCTATGATGAAGGCTATGATGGAGAACGTAACCAAAAGCATAGTAAAACAACTTCAACCATTGATATCGCCAAAATAACCAATTCTCTCATGTGAAGAGTATGGAGGTAATCACCATACCTTTTACTGTATGGAGGAAGTAGCCAAGGAAGCCAATTTCATGAGAGAACACACTACAAAATTAGAAGAAGCCGTAATCAATCTTAGTACCACATCCTACTCCAACCTCGAGAATACCACGGAGGTAAAAAATCCGTTAAAAGATCAAGTAAAGGAGTTAACGAGGCAAATAAAATAAATCGCCAACAAGATTGACTATAATGTGTTGGATCAAGTGGCCTCGGAATAATTAAGAAGGGGGGTTGAATTAATTATTAATGTGTCTTGACTAATTAAAAATTTAACCTTCTTAATGTTACTAGATTCAATTAGGCTTTTACTACTAAGTTAAGAAAGTAAAAAACAATAACTTAATCAAAAGTAAAGCGGCAATTAAAAGTACACAGTGGAAATTAAAGAGTGTAGGGAAGAGGAAGGCAGACACAAGATTTATACTGGTTCGGCCACAATCCGTGCCTACATCTAGTCCCCAAGCAACCAACTGGTTCTTGAGATTTCTTTCAACCTTGTAAAATCCTTTACAAGCCAAAGATCCACAAGGGATGTACCCTTCCTTGTTCTCTTTGAAAAAACCAAGTGGATGTACCCTCCACTTGAACTGATCCATAAGAGATGTACCATCTCTTGTTCTCAGTATAACAACCCCCAAATAGTTGTACCCTCTACTTGTACCACAAAGGATGTATCCTTCAATGTGTTGGGACAAAGAATTCTCAGGCGGTTAGTCCTTTGAACCTTTGTAAGGGGAAACAAAAGATATCTCAGGCGATTAGTCCTTTGAAATCTTTTGTTTAAGGGGAAGGGAAAAATCAAAAGAATTCTCAGGTGGTTAGTCCTTCTATTGTTTTGGCAAAGGGAGAAGGGAATGAAAAAGATGAATAACACAAGTTTTTGAACAATGAACTTTTCTTGGAAGAGAAAGTTTTGAACAAAAACTCTTTGAAAGAAGTTGAGAAATGAATCAAAGATTTGTGTAAAAACTAGTTATGAAACTTGTTGAAAGATGAAGAGAAATGAGTTAGAAAGTTCTGTAGAAAAGCGTAGAAAGATATGTTTAGAAATTCATGCCATGGTCACATATTTATAATCTCTTGATGACTCAAGTTAAAGTTTGTGACTCTTGGCAATTTCTTTAAAACTAGTCACCTTTTAAAAATTGTGACTCTTTTGAAAACTAGTCACTTAAAAAGTTGTGACTTTTGAAAAAATCTTCAGAAACAAGTCACTTGAAGAATTGTGGCTTTTGGAAATTTATTTTTTGAAATCAGTCACTAGTAATCGATTACCATCAAGGTGTAATCGATTACACATCAATAGATGTGACTCTTCATGTTTAAATTTGAAAATTAAAACATTTAGAAACATTGGTAATCAATTACAAGTATTGTGTAATCGATTACACAAGTTTAAAATTATTTGAAAATGTTTAAACACAAGTTGTGACTCTTGAAATTTGAAATCTAACGTTTTAAAACACTGGTAATCGATTACATGCTCATGGAAATCGATTACAGCTTTGTAAATCAGTTTTGAAAACAATGCTGGCTACTGGTAATCGATTACTACCTTTTGGTAATTGATTACCAGAGAGTAAAACTCTTTGGTAATGATTTTGTGAAAACTTCTTGTGCTACTCAATGTTTTGAAAAACTTTTTTTAGTACTTATCTTGATTAAGTCTTCTCTTGATTCTTGAATCTTGAGTCTTGAATCTTGATCTTGATTATCCTTGAATCTTGATTCTTGAATCTTTGGAATTTGCTTAACTCTTGATTCTTTGGCATCATCAAAATAACCTTGGAAGGCATTGCTTCCACATAATGCGGTAACAACAAAAAGCAAGTTAGCAACTAAAGAGCTAGTAAGAAAGGACATGGAGGTAGACGACGGAGTGAAAGGAAGACATAAAAAAGAAGGATGTGATAGTTGAAGAAATAACACAAGAGATAATTAAGACAAAGAGCCAACTAATTAGAGATTTCTCTGTGAAAAATATGAATTAGAGTTTAAAGAAGGGGGAGAGTCCTCGACCCACAACAGATAGAGGGGTTTTTTTTTTCAATCACATCATTTAAGCTCCTAGAATATGGCACCATTGGGGATTTCTATTTGATTATATTGAAAGGCCCAATGAATTGGGATTTCCCTATTAGGCCATGAGAAGTTAAACAAGCAATTACATGTGAGAAGTTGTATCCTCGCAAACCAACAAAGTAAGACAAGAAGAAGCAATATAAAAGGCCTATAGATTTGATTAAGGAACTTGATGTCACCATTCCTTTCATTGATGCCATAGACATGATGCCAGAATAGTCAAAGCTCTTAAAAGACCTCATAACTAAGAAAAAGAGTTTGAAAGACTATGGCGTAGTGACTTTTGAAAAGGATTGCCAAAAAAGCTAGGTGATCCCGATAGTTTACTATTCCTATATCAATTGGGAACCTATCAGTAGGAAGAGCATTCCATGATCTTGGATCTAAGATCAACCTAATGCATATCTTTGCTAAAAAAAATTAGAAAGGTAGCGATGAAACCAACACGCATGACAATACAACTAGCGGACCATTCCATTAAATTTCCTCTTGGAATATTGGAGAACATGCCTGTACGAGTTAGGAGGTTCACCATACCAGTGGACTTTGTCATCATGGATATCAAAGAAGATGTCGTTGTCCATTTAATTTTAGGAAGACTATTCATGAATACCATTGATGTCAACATCAGTGTTGCAAAGGGCAAATGCACTTTACGAGTGGATGACAAGGAGATCACATTTGATGTGTGTGAAGCTATGAAGCACCCCAAGGATAGAGGAGCTTCAAGGTGGATATAATTGATGAAGTAATAAAAGAGAAAACTCCACAAATTGTAACACCAACACCATTAGAGCTTGTTTTAACCAACATTGTGGAAGACATCACACTAGAGAATAATAAAGAGTTGAGGGAATGCATGCAGCACCTAGATTCCCCAAAGGAAGTGCTGGAAAATAAAATAGAAGATCCAAGAACCTTGATTAAAGAAAAACCTATCTTGGAATTAAATCCTTTTCCTTTTCACCTTACATATGTCTTTTCAGAGGGTGAGGATGAAAAACCAGCCATCATTAGTAGCACATTGTGCAAAGAGGAAGAAAAAAGACTAGTGGAGGTACCAAAGAAGAACAAGGAAGCCTTTGGATGGAAAATCTTCTACTTCAAAGGAATAAACCCATACATCTGTATGCACAACATCAACCTTGAAGAGGACTTCAAACTAGTAGCACAACCACAAAGGAGACCAACCCGGTGATGAAAGAAAAAGTCCAAAAAGAAGTACTGAAGCCTCTTGAAGCTCACAACTATAAAAATGAGATTTTATGACACACTTTCTAAGATGGTTCCTATAAAACCATCTTAGAATGTTAAGCGGTGGCAATTTTGTAAATAACAAGAAATATATGACGGCAGTTTTATTAAAACTATCTTCAAAATTTAGTGTTCAAAGATGGTTTTCTTAAAACCGTCTTTGAAAGTAGTCTCACTCTGATGCATATATATACACCCCTTTTTATTTTTATTTCTGCCCTAGCCTCACTCTTCCACCATTTCCGTTTCGTATTCTCCTTCCATGACTTACCTTCACTCTCTTTCTTTCCTCACCACTCCATTTTCTTTCTTCTTTCTTAGCGCGTAAACCATGGCTTTATTGGTGGAGAAAACCACGAGTGGTCGCGAGTACCTTTCCTACACCGAGGTCCACTGGTGCTCCTCCAACATCTTCTCCACCTAGGACCACACCGCCACTGCTATTGCCCTTGATAGTGTCACTGTCTTCTCCTGGAAGGGGGAGACCCTCCAGGGTACTAGTGGTGCATCGAGCATGCCTTCGACTAGGGCCTCGATGGAAGACCCGACCTCATCGTCAACAACGATGGTGACACTACCCTCCTCATCCATGAAGGCGTCAAGGCCGAGGAGCTCTTTGAGAAGACCAATGAACTCCTCGACCCCAACTTCACTGACAACACCTTGTTCCAGATCGTGCTTACCATCATCAAAGATGAGTTGAAGACCGATCCCACCAGGTACCGCAAGATGAAGAGCATCTCATTGGGGTTTCTGAGGAAACCACCACTGGAGTTAAGGGGCTCTATCAGATGTAAGAGAATGGGACTCTTCTCTTTCCTGCTATTAATGTCAATTACTCTGTCACCAAGAGCAAGGTAATGCATCTTTTCCCCCCAGATCTAGTGCCTTTTTTGTGTTAAAATGTAGGATTGAGTTTGGCTTCTTATCATGGTTTTTACCTTTTTGCTCCCACATACAGCTTGGTGCATCTGTTTTCTAGAGCTAAGGTAAGAATTCAAAATTAATATGATTCAAGTATTTCCCCTTTTAATTATGTTTAGATAATTTTACTTGTTGAAGGTGTCCCTTCTCTTCGTAGATTGTTGTGTTGTTTCTTTTCAATGTGATACCAGCAAGATTATTGCATTATTGTTGGTGCTTATTGTCGGAGTATTTGAATATTCAAAAGAATTTCACATTGTTTGGAGGGTGGGGGCACAAAATAAGGAAAATGTGAAGTATATAAATATGGTACAAAAGTTTCTCCTGGTTCTGGTGCGAGTGATATGAATACTAAAGCTTTAACATTTATTTTACAGATATTCATAATGTTGATATTTTCATTCAGGAATCTGATCTACTTTTAACCCCATTTGATGAGGTATAAGATGAATCTAATTTTAGTTCATTTATCAATGTTTTTCAATAAACTTTGCCTCAAAAAATAAAATATAAGGATCAACTAATTACATGTTTTTTAAATTCTAATTATTGTTTTTTAGTTTTATTTTCCTTTTTTTTAATCTAAATTAAAAATGTTAACCTCTATTTTTTATAATTAAAAAAACTTTGTGATTCCCTTTCACTGATGTTATCTATGATTCTATGTGTTGATGCTGTCACTTGGCAAAGGAAGAACTTAAGAGTAACTGAATACAGAAAAGGAAAAACTTTGATTCCTTTTCACTGTTTTTCTTGCACATGAGGGTTTTTCTACTTATAATATGCCATCTTAATGATCAGTTTGAGTCTTTGTTGACAGAGTATTGATACAAGGGTTAAACTTGCATATGCTCTTGCAAGACAGTGGTTTGGTGTGTATATCACTCCTGAGGCACCAAATGATGGTAACTTATCAGAGGATATTTTGATTGTTGCTTTAATTTGATTTGTTTCTCTGTAAATTCAGTAGATTGTGTTTCCTTTAGTGTGATTGGTGAATGTGCTTTGCACTTTACAGAGTGGCTCTTGGATGGACTTGTTGGTTTCTTGACAGTTTTTTTATTAAGAAACATTTGGGAAATAATGAGGCACGGTACAAGAGATACAAGGTTTGTTTCCCTTTCTTGGATAGTCTGATCTATGTGAAAGTTAACTTATCATGACTGTCAAAAAATTATGAACTTGTTCTCTTTATTGTTGTCTAAAAAAGTTTCTGGTGCAATGTTGCTATTGGGGAGAGAATGCTCTGGAGTTTGGAGTGTTCATGTATTCTTATAAATATGTTTTTGTGCCTGGTTGTTGTTAATGACCTTTTCCCCCCATTGTTTTTATTTTTCTGCTCTACAGATTTGTTTCAATTTATTAATATTTTACAGCTACTTAATTTCAAATGCATGAGGCATTCTTCTTCTTTTTTTGCTTAGATTTTTTCTTCTAATATTTGGCATAGATGACTATAGCAAAGTTTTTCACTTGAATTTCATTTCATATTTGAACTTGGTTGATTTATTTTAGTCTACGTTGAGCCTGTAGAGCATTATGATATTAGTTTAAAGTGCAGCAGTTAATATGCTAATTACATTTTTCGCATGCTCGTGTAAATCAATCTACAGGCAAATTGTGTTGTTTGCAAAGTTGATAATGGTGGAGCAACAACTTTGAGTTGTTCAACTATTGAATTAGATATACAATTTTTTACCCCTTTCCAGGTGGGAGTTCTTCAGATGTTGGAAAAGAAAATGGGTCCTGAATCTTTTCGTAGAGTAAGAGTTCTTGACATTTGCATGATTTGTCCTCCTGACCATTTTCATATACTAGATGTGTCTTAATTTGTCATTTGGTTCATTTTTGGTGGTCATGTATATTAGTAATTTCTTTTGGATATTTGCTATAAGACTATCTTATTTCATGTTTACCTTTCCTGTTTACTTATTTGATGTGACTTAGGTTGGAGAAATATACTAATATATTTCCTCTGTCCCTAAATATAAGCACTTTTAAGTCTATAGTAGTCTATTCTTGTGCAATAAATTACTTATGATTGTTTATTAGTCGATTAAATATTGCAGGTGCTGGAGAATTTGAAGATATAAAATAAAGGTATCATCTCACCTTGGAAACCATATACAAATTACTAAGATTCCTTGTTGTGAAAATTGTCTTTCCTTGACATGAAACCCTTTCTACCGGTAGCATTGCAATCAAAGATCCCTTTTCTTACAATACTCCATATCCATCATAAAGAAATTGATATATGCTCTACAAATGACTGATTGTAGCCTCTGAAGATATTTATTCTTGTGTTGTTATTACAAAATGTTGAGAGTAATTAATAAGTAAGGTGCAAATCACAAATTTAATTATATGTATGAACAAATTTACTTTCCATTATGTGTATGATGTGTATTGAGTTACTATTCCTATATATATATTCACTTAAGTAATAGTGCGTTGTTTGGTGAATGTATGTCGAGAAAAAAAAATTACTTTCATTTTTCATAAGCACATTAACAGAGTTTTTCATCTAAAAATTGAATTTTTTTTGCGGTTTAGAGTGGTGATATCATAGCAATGAGGCGGGTCATTACACATGAGGGGTGCAGTGACCAAGTTGGATATCCCTAGTAGGGGAAATAAAGTGGTTAAAGAGTTTTAAGAATCTATGGAGTGAAAGGGTGACTTAGAATCTTTAATTATCCATGGCCACTGCATTAATGGTTTTCATGTGTCATACTTCACACTACATGGAAATAGTATAAACTTTGTTAGTAAGTACTTGTAGTTTTTCATGAGAGAAAATACTTGTACTTGTTATTGTTTGGAATTATGAAAAAGTTGATGAATATTTGTTAAGTGTATGTTGAATTGATGGATAATTGTGTATGCTTATGGTACTTGTTATTGTTTCTCTTGCTAATTATGGTTATTTGATCATTGTTGGTTTATTTTATAATAAACTCACCTTTGCGATTTTTTACTGTGTTTGGTACCTGCGATGATCGTGACCCTTCATTTGTGGGAACAGATGAACAACAGTAGATGACATGGAGGGAAATTCTTTGTGTGTGTGGCGTCCCTAAATTAATGACTGGTTTAATAGTAATAATTTAAATAACAAAAACCATGGTAATTTTTTTTTTCTTCTTTTTCTTTTTCATTTCTTTCTCTTTTCACCATAACTAGGTTTAGAAGGAAAATCCTCACTATAAAGTCCTGAATGGCCAGTTCACAACTCTATTCGGAGTCATTTCTTTCTTACCGCTCACAATTCTCTAAATTATTTTGCTGTTTCAAAAGGAAGAATATACCAGCCATTACTTTAGGTCGTCACGTGAAAATAAAAGGATAAAATACAGTCGATAAACTCTTTTACAAATAAAGTTGCTAATGCTTTCTTTTCAAATAACAAGATTGATCATAAATGCTTTCATCATTTAAAGCTGTCCAAAATATGGGAGTTTTTACAAAATATATAGTGTCATCCAGAGCAAAGGTGTCCACAGTGTTGGCTTCAGCCACATGTATACAATTATCAAATTCCTATACATCAGGTCTACCCATACAAAACCAAAGAGTAAACCTAACAGTCAGTCCTAGATACACCCACCCTCAAAAGTATACAAAACTAATCCAAGGAGCTGTCCACTCCACCGTGCGCTGAAGCGTCCGTGCAGGTTCATCTAGATGCACCAAAGAAGTAGCCGTGAATCGAATGGTGCCCCGAAATCGGCACCTCGTGTTGCCTTCGAGGGTCTCCCAAGCTCCCTCTAGGCACTCCATCTCAACTCGTTCACGGATTAGCTGCGCCGCCACCACGATCTACAAGGAAGAAAAGAAAGGGGTAGACTCTTTCACAAGAATCTAACTATGCCGCAACACAAAGCTTCTCATAACCATTACATGCAAGAAAGAGGGGTATTTTAAGGCTTTCAATCTCTGGTAATCGATTACACATCCTTGGTAATCGATTACCAGAGGCTAAACTTGAATTACACAGCCTCAGGACATGAAATATGCAAAAATGCACTGTGTAATCGATTACACATACCTGGTAATCGATTACCAGTGACCCATCCCTCTGTGTAATCGATTACACAGGCTGGTAATCGATTACCAGAGGCTCCCTAAGTTTCCTGACTTCGTTTTCAAGCCTGGTAATCGATTACACCCCGTGGTAATCGATTACCAGAGACCATCTTAGCCTCCTGTCTTCATTTTTAAGCCTTGTAATCGATTACCCACCCTTGGTAATCGATTACCAAAGGCCATACTCCACATATCACACAAAATTCACAGCTGGCCAGCCACCACAAGCCTCCTTGCTTTGTGGTCTTGTTTTCCTTTTATCTGTTGACTACCAGGAGCTCGCCTGCTTAGGTACATCGCAGGTTCTCACTGACCGACTATGCCCGGGTTGGGTCGGGATTGGTCAAGCTTGGTTTTGGGCAATAGCACCCCACCTGACGTCCCCAAGGTCTCCTGACCCCCGCGACATATCTCCAGGTACCACTCTATGGTCAATAATAAAAGCAGGAAGTTTCACCCTTCAACACTTCCTCATCTCAAGCTTGTAGGATTATGGGGTACCCATCACATGTGGTACTAGGTGGCGGTCGGGCGATGGTGCACAACAAGTTTTCCACATCCACAATGCGCGCATAAACCCACCATCCCCTGTTGCCCACCTCCAACTGAGCTCACGTACTCCCACGTAGCCCATATCCTCGTTTCTCTCAACACCGGGTCCCCATCAATCCTCCCAAGCTTCCACAACATCCAAGCAAAACAACATTCAAACAGCACAAGCTATCACAGCCAAGCAAAATAGAGCAAAGGCAGAAACTCTGCTCAACACATCAACCAAAATCACAGCTTTTCTCACTTAAAGACCACAGTAACAATTCCTTCGATCCAATTCGTTAACCGTTGGATCGACTCCAAAATTTTACTGGAAGTCTATAGTGCATAAGCCTACATTGTGACCGTTGGGATCTACTAGAAAACATCCAGAACTCATTCTGTACTACTCTTTCCACAGCCAACCACACACAAGCATTTTCTGCACCAAGCTAAAATCCTGCTGCACCTATTTGACAGCAAAATTCTGCATAAGTGCAGATTTTGAAAATCCCACTTCCTCTCATCCAATCTTGCCCAAATCAAATCCTACAAGTCCCAAATCATGTATCAATCATGTCTAAACCAAAACCAAGCTTCAAACCACAGCAACACAAAATCTAGGTGTCCAAAACCCCTCAATTCAATGGGTTTTCTAGGTTTGAAAAGTGAAATTTAGAATGAGGTAAATTTGAAGCAAACTCTCACCTCACACAAGTCCATAACATCAATCTAAACTTGCTCAAACTGAATTTACACCTAAAATTCCACCGAATCAAAATTTGACTCTTCAACACCCAATTTTGCCCTAGAAATGGCTCTTTGTTCACTTTGGTCATTTGTTTCTCCCTCTAGCACAGCCTAACCTTTCTCACATGTCCTAAATGACATTTCAAGCTAGGATTAACTCATTTTAACCTCCATTTACCACAGAATTCAGACTTAACCTTCCAACTCTCAAAGCCTCACTCTTTTTCCACTCATAACACCACATTCTCACTTTCCAACCCTAGGTTAACTCTACATTTCATCTCTAACAGTTTTCCATAGGCAATTTCAGCATATAAACACCACAAACATCATCACAAAAACCCTAAAACAGAATGGGTATGTCTAACTCATCCAAACATGGCAATTTCAACAAGTTTTCAGCAAATGCCTTCACAAATAATCATCATACAGCAGAAACCTAGCAAGACTACCCATCATATCTCCCAAAACCCCATACCCACGAAAATCAAAGGAGAAAGAAGTCCACCCAAACCTGAATTTTCGAAGTCCCACTCGTAGCCACGCACTTCACGACTCCGAAAATGCTCTCCTTTCGCGATTTGGAGCAGAAATGAGCACCAAAGGTTGAAGCTTTGTTGGGCAACAATGGTGGATGGGAGAAAAGAAGAAGAAGGCTGCGTGAGAGAGAGGGAGAGCTGTCTGAAATTTTGTGGGGCTGAGTGAAGAGAGAGAGAGAGTTGCTTTTTGGTTTTAAAAGAAAGGGTTTTCTCTTTTTTTTTTTTTATTCAAGCTATGCCACATGTCTCCATTTGAGTGGAGCAAGAAGGGCCCACTTTCTCTTTTGACTGTGACCCATACTCAGCCACAAAAGTGAGAAAAATCTGACCTTTGAAACGCTAAAATCCTGCCTCAGTTTGCGTGCCGTTTCTCTGGTTCCAATTCCTCGCGTTTCTCTGCGTCCGTCGGGGCCAGTTTTCGAAAGTAAGCAATATATATATCAAAACGCTCAGAATAAAACCCCGAGCGTGGTTCAGAGGTTGGTTTCGTTAAATTTTAAGTCGCACGCAAAACGATGATTTTTAGACTAATTAATTAAGAATTAACCCATAACCTCCTAGTTATGGACTTTTCTTCCTTAATCAGCCTAACCCGCATATCTTGCCCCCACTATTCCTACTTCTACCAAGAGCATATAGGCATATACACTGAATAATACTTATATATATAATCATTCAAAATACATCGTTTCCAAAAATTCCGGGTAGAAATTTCCAGGATGTTACAGTGTGGGAGCCACCAAGCCGATGTGATGACATTGGAATTATTTTGGAAGAGAATTATGTTTTGTTATCAACTCCTCCGTAGTGGTTCCATGATTCTTTTTTATTTGGTCATGTAAATTTCGGATTTAGATACATGTAAAAACTAAATTATTTTCGGTCATGTGAATGTTGTATAATGGTTTAGTGTGTGTGTGTGTGCACACACACACACACACACACACACACACATATATATATACACACACACACACACACATATGTGTGTGTGTGTGTGTATTTAAGTGTTTTTCCGTTGTTTGGTGAATGCATATAACAAAAAATTTACTCTCATTTTCATAATCAAATTAATGGAGATTTCATTTAAAAATTGAAATTTTACGCGTCTTAGAGTTAGTGATATCATAATGACGAGGTGGGTCATTACAGGCGGACCTTGGGTTTGAGAGCATTTGGAGATTTGTGACATCAGTATATTATATGCACAAAAATTATTAGATTGAAGGGAGAGGGAATTTTATTTAACTCAATCATTTGAGTATAAGTTCCCTCCATACCTCAAGTGTGCCTCTTTAAAACCTCTCAAGCCAAAACCCTGATATTACTATTTTGGGACAAAAGACTTGAGTAGGAAAAAGAGTATAGTGTCTAGTCTAGTTGCAGATCAACTAAAATAAAATTTTAGATGGGTGGCATTCCATGTTCTTGGAATTACTTTTCCATCTAGTTTTTGAAGTATGTATGCTCCATTGTCTAAGCTCGTCGCGATCCTAAATGGACCTTCCCAGATAGGTCCTAGCTTTCCTGCTCATGGAACCTTCCTTGCTTCTCCTTGCCACACTAGATCGCCAGGCTGAAAGGCTTCAGCCAGACCTTGGTATTGCATCTTCTTGATGCTCGAAGATAGGTAGTTTCTTCCTTGATTCTGGCCATCTCTTGGACCTTATCTTTCATTTCTAGCTCCACCTTCATGTTTTCTTCATTCTACTGTTACTAGGAAAATAACCTTCTAGTCGAGGGTTCCCCGACTTCTACAGGGATCAAAGTGTTTTTGTTGTACATAAGGTGGGATAGAGTCTCCTTAGTTGTTGTTTGGGGTGAACAATGATAAGCCCAAAGTATGCGGGGAAGTTTCTCTTTCCACAAGCCCTTGGACTTGTCAACTCTCGTGCGCAGGGCTTTAAGGATAACCTTATTTGTTGCTTCCACCTAGTCGTTTGTCTAAGGGTGCTCGATAGAAGTTACGAGGAATTCTTTGTAGGCTTAAGCCTTGAATTGGGTGCCGTTGTCAGTGACAATGGCATAGGGAGGATCGTATCTGCATATGAGGTGTTTCCAGGTAAACTTTGCTACCTCGCTGGCTAAAATCTCTCGTAGTGGCCTTGCCTTGATAGATTTGGTAAAATAGTCGATGGTGACCAGCAAGAACTTGACTTGCCCAAGGGCTCTTCGTAATGACCCCAATATGTCCATCTCCTACATGGCAAAAGGCAAATTAAAGCTCAGGTTGTAGAGGTTGTCGGGGGGTGTGCGCGGAACATCTATGAATTGTTGGCATCTTTTGCATCTCCTCACGAAGTTGAGGGCGTCAGCCTTGAGCGTCAAGCAATAGTAGCCGGCACATACTACCTTGGTTTCCAGGGAGTGCCCCCTTATATGAAGGCCGCAGATTCCTTCATGTAACTCTCGCATGAGGTAGTTTGCTTGCTAGTTGTTCAGGCACTCGAGTAAGGGTGTTGTCAACCCTCTTTTGAATAGTTCCTCGTCAAGGATGACATAGTAACTGGCCTTCCATTTCAAGTGTTGGGCTTCATTTTTGTTTGGTGGTAACACCCCTTGAGTTAAAAAAAATTCTTATAAGGGGTCATCCAATTTGACTCCTCTTTTTCTCCTGTCATGACCTCCTTAGTGTCTATCATCGGTGCTTGGAGTGTCTCTTGGATAATGGTCTTGAGGTGTCTAGTATTCTTAGTGCTTGCAAGCTTGGAGATCAAGTCTGCCCTAGTATTGTTTTCCCTTGGTATGTGATACATTTTGAAACAATCAAAATCATCAACAAGGGTCTTTTCGACATGATAGTATCTAAGAAGAACTGATTCCTTGGCTTGATATTTATTTGTAATAGCTACGAGTCATTATAGCACCTAAGCTTTCTTGCTCCAACTTCTTTTTGCCAAATTTAAATCGACTATGAGTGTTTCATATTTAACTTGATTGTCCGATGCTCTAAAGTCAAATTTGAGGGCCTGCTCTAATATGTCTACCCCGCTTCCTTTCATATTGGATGCACTATCTACATAAAGATTCCTTCAGTTTGGGGTAGCTTAGAAATTGCTAGCAAACTCTGCTAGAAAGTCTTCCATGAACTAGGTTTTCATAGGGTCGCAAGGCTCATATTGGAGATCGAATTCTAACAGCTCTACGAACCACTTGATCACTCTTCTTGCCAGTTCAGGTTTTCTCAACACTTACCTGGTAGGGTAGTTCGTCTTAAAAATGATCTAGTGACTCTGAAAGTATTGCCTGAGGTGTCAAGCAGAGGTTATGAGTGCCAATGTCACCTTCTCGATCATTTGGTATTTCTTTTCAACATCATGAATGACATGGCTAACAAAATAAATGGGCATTTGGTGCTATCCATCTTCCTGGACGAGGGCTAAGCTGATGGCCTCTTCTGCTACTTAAGGTAAAGGAGTAGGGGTGCTCCTGGCTTTGGTCAACTTAGAATTGGCTATCTTAAAGGCTAAGAAAGCTTGCTTCGAAGCCTCATCCCATAGGAATGACTCAGTTTTCCTAAGTAGCCTATAAAATGGCTTCGTCTTTTTTGCGAGCTTCGTGAGGAACCTAAACAATGAGGCCCGATTATCGTTAAGCTTTTGAATTTCTTTGACATTGGTAAGGTTTTGCATTTCCTGTATTATCGTATAATTGTTAGGGTTAGCTTCAATTCCCCAATAGGTGATCATGAATCCCAAGAATTTTTCACCGTCGACCCCAAAGGTGTACTTTTCAGGATTGAGGCACATGTCATACTTACGAATCACTCTGAACATTTCCTCTAAATCTACTACATGTTGGCCACACTGTGAGACTTGAAAACCATGTCCTCCATATAGACTTTGACATTTCAGCCTATCTATCATTTGAAGACCCAATCCATGAACCTTTAGCATGTAGCTCCTACATTCTTGAGTCCAAAAAGCATGACCCTGTAACAGAAATTGGCACCTTCAATTATGAAAGCGGTTTTTTCTTCATCTGAAGGGTGCCTCATAATTTTGTTGTATCCTAAATACATGTCCAGGAAACTCAACAATTGGAAGCCAGACGTGCCATCCACGAGCTTGTCAATGCTAGGTAGGGGATATGCATCCTTGGGACACACCTTGTTGAGGTTGGTGTAGTCAGTGCACGTGCGGCATTTTCCATTGGCCTTCTTCACCATGACAACGTTGGTCGGCCAGGTCGAGTATCTGACCTCTCTGATAAACTGGGCTTTGAGCAACTTGTCAATCTCTTCCCTGACCACCTTGCATAGTTTTTTTTCCCATCTTTCTCTTTTTCTGTGAGACTGGTTTGGCTTGAGGCATATGATGCTAGGATGGATGCCTAGCATATCAAATGGTTGCCATGCAAATAAATCTATGTTCCTTCGTAGGACTTCGGCTATATGTCTGTACTCATGACTGGTGAGGTTTTTGTTGAGCTAGATGCATTGTCCAGGTTTAGGTCCAAGCTGTAGCTTAATGAGCTCTTCAATGGGCTTTGGGCCTTTGTCAATGGTATCATCCTGAGGATCCACGTCCAATGTCTCATCCTAAGTTACCCTGGCTATTTCGTAAACGGTCAGGGTCTTTATTGAGAGATCTTCGTTAACACTCATGACTTGACTATTACTGCCATCAAAGGAGGAGTGGGGCTTGCCTAGTTCTCTAATGGGAGAATGAGAAGCCACCTTCAAGCTCTTATTGTAACATTGTCGAGCTTGCTTTTGATCTGCCTTGACAATCACAATTTCTCTTGTTAAGGTATGAAACTTCATCTTGAGGTGTGGTGTAGAGACTATAGCTCCAAGCTCATTCAATGTATTCTTGCCAATCAAAGCAAAATAAGAAGTATTTGAATCAACAATTAATTATCTTACAGTAAAACTTTGTGAGAGCTTGCCCTAACCAATGGTGGTCATTAGGTCTACGTAGCCTCTGGTTTCCACTCTTTCTCTAGAAAAACCAAGGAATGGTCCATATTGTGGTTGAATCATGGCAGGTGAGATTTCAAGCCTTTGAAATGTCTTCCAATAGAGTATATCTGAGGAACTGCCTTGGTCGTTAAGGAATTTAGACACCATGAAGTTAGCAATGCCATTGGAGAAAACCATGGGGTCATCCTGGTTGATGAGGTTGATGCCTTTGAAATCTCTATTGGTGAATGTTATGGGAAAAAGACTTCTCGACAATTGTATATCAACACAATTGACATCAATACCTCTGATGGCATAGGAATGATGCTGTAAGGAATGGCTAGATAGCCTTCCATAGGAAAATCCGCCTGCAATAGTATTCATCATACCCCTAATCTGCTAGGCAAGTTCATCTTCTTGCTCTTGTTGGGGTTGGTGTTCACGCCCTTTCGGGTGACGCCTCTGCCTCCCTCTCTCCTCGGTTTGTTCCCTTCTTTTATCAGCATCTCTACTCCTGCGATGGTATTCATGATTCCCCACTAGACCAGCCTTAAGTTCAATTGTCATCGGGCTTTTTTACGGACTAGGCTAGGCATCTGACCTATATGAGTTCCTCAATCTTGTTTAAGGGCTCAACAGTCTTTCAGTATTGTGGCCATGGTTATGATGGTATCTATAGTGCTTGGTTTTATCCAGTCCAAGTCTGGGAGGAGGAATGTGGGGTAACTATACGAGTACCTCTACATTGAAAGCTTTTTTTAGGATGGTTGTTCGATTTGTTGTCAAGGGTGTATAACACTCGTACCTTGGTCCCCTTGGAAGAGGTTGACGCTTGTCCTATTTGTGTCACTTGTCCGACTTGGGTGAGTCGGTCCTTGTGCTAATCTCTCATTTCTCACACTTTTGTCCAGTCTGTCAAACTTTGTTTCAAAACCTCGACATTTCTTCCATCTGAATATAGCCCTTAGATCACTCTCGTAACTCATCCATGCTACTAGGAGGTTTTTTGCATAGGTTGTTGACAAACTTGCCAGGTCATAAGGCCTACAACATGGAATGTAATGCCACCTTAGGATTAAGATTTCTGATTTAGATAGCGAGCCGACCAAATATGTTCATAAATTTGTAGAGTGATGCATTATCTACCTGCCGCAAACTAGCTAGAGCAACAGGAGTCAGGCGGTGTGACTAACTCATCGCATACTGAGAACTAAAGCGATCGACAAAGGTGTCGAATATGCCAATAGACTGGGGAGGGAGTCCTCCACACCATGTCAATGCCACCTCTTTAAGGGACGTAGGGAAGACTTAGCATAGGATCGTGTCATCATTAGTGTAAAGGTTAGCCTAGGTGAGGAACGTGTCTAAGTGATCCTCCGAGTCAGTGGTCCTATCATAACGCTCCAGGTTGAGTGGTTTCCAAACTTTGGGTAGGTCAACCTCCATGATTCAATTGACAAAAGGATGTTGTTGAGTTATCTATCCTTCATGTCAATGTGCATGCGAGGTGTTGTTATCATCCAAGGTATTGTTGGTTTGACGAGGATGTGATTCACCCTAGGTACGCTCGTTGATCATATGAGTAGATTGTTAGTCTCCTTGGGGCCGCCTAACATGAGCCTTGAATTCGTCGTGGTCGGCCTTCAACCTGTTGAGTTCCTCCTCATGGTGGCATTCCATCTCTGCGATGCGGGCTTCGAGTTGGCGGAGAGCATCATTGTCCACCATGGTTGTTGGAAGAGGATTGGAGTTTTCCGGGGGTGATTCTCGCCTGAGACCAAATCATATGTTGACCATAAGTGTGTGTGGCTGCAGGAGAAGTTTTACCATGGCCCCAAATTAAGCACCAAATGTATTTACCGAAATCTGGAGTGGACTGACATCAAGGATGGATCGTCATTTGAATAGGCTCCACGATCTCCTGTGTCAAACTTGTAGGTATCCTCCGCCAGAGGGATGAGAGGGGTACCTATAAAAGGGACTCCAACAGTCAAGTAAGTATGTAAATGAGTTGAGCACGAATGAAAAGTGAGTGTAGAATATGGTTATTTATAACAATTGGATGGAAGCTTTGGGTCCTTGATTGTCTGGGTTGTTAGAACAGCATAACAACTTTGCTGATAATTTGTAACAACTTGATAAGAGGATAATAAAATTATCATTAAAATTCAAACTTATTGAAAGCTTACCATCCTAATCACCTGGCTGCTAGGCAAGTACTGTCAACGTTGTAACTCCCTGAAATTTTGCTAACTGAAAATCAATGTTTAATGTATTTCTTGTGTTATTTGATTGATTTTGATAAGTTAGGGTGTTGTGTGAAATAGATATGTGTGATTGCTTAATGTGGAAGTTAGGTTATGTGGAGTTTGATTGACCTATGTTGAAATTGTGAGATTTTAAGTTTTACGCAAACCTAATTTGGTAAAATCCTGATCTTGATCTCGTTTACAGTTGGATCGCCTTCAAATTTAGACTGCACATTCTTAACCCATGTCTTCACTCTTTGAGCATTGGGATTTACAAAATAATACTTCTGAACATCTCGCTTAGCGAGCCAAGCGTGCTAAGCGCAATTCCAGCTAGTAGGGAAATTGTGCTCAGCGCGAAACGTCGCGCTCAACGCTAAAAATTGAATTTTGCTTAGCGAAGTGAGCTCACTAATCGAAATCTACAAATTATAAATGCATTCTTCAACATGAAAAACATGACTTTTCACTCTTCTTCTCTCCAAACTCTCACCCAAACCCTAACACCTTCGTCTCCACCACCCACGACCACCAGTGGCCAGCATAAGCTGCCATTACTTGCCATCGGACCACCACACAGAGAGGAACATTTTAATCAGAGTGGAATCCTCCAAATCCACCTTAAGGATTTGGTAGAGAAACAAGCTCTCAATCCTTTCTTTTGTAGTTTCTCAGAGGTAACATTGACTTTAATGCCTTTTTCCTAGTTAGTTTGAACTTCTCTTAGTATCCCTTATGTTTTGGGTACTGTAATAGGATATTTTTACACTTCCATTAAAAAACCCTTGAAAATGAGATGTTTTAAAAGTTACCTTTTATAAACTTGATGTTGTTTTTTTTTACCTTTGTTGAACCCCAGTCACATTAGTGTGATCGAAATTTCGAAATGACGTCTCTTTGTAGTAGAACCCAAAACACCCCTTAGTCCCTTTTATTTTGATTGGGGTATTTGACCTTGAATGTTTAGATTAACCTTGTTTTTGAAATCTATACTAAATTATCTTTGATTTAGTATATAGAACTCTACATTTGGACAGACGAACATGAACGTGAGAGGCCTCTGAGCGACGTAGAGACGAGTTGATGGAGAGCTCATGATAGGTGAGGAAAGTTTATTATAATTTATGGTTTTGATACCATAATTGGGGTCAAAGAACCCAATTATGGGAATGTATGTTTGTCCCTGTGCATACTGACTTTCAAGAAGGACAATGTTTTCGATTAATGGGATGCAATATATCTGTTATTGATAAATGACATTATAATTTTATTAGACTTATGTTGTCTAAAGACCTGGAGAGTGTGAATCTCAAGCATGAAATTTATATGTATGTATGTGTGGAATGTAATTATTGATGATGCTTTTATTGATGATAATAATTGACATGAGACGATGTTGGTATTTATGATAATATTGATATGAGATGATGTTGTTATTAATGATAACATTGATATGAGATGATGTTGTTATTGTTGATAATGTCATTGAGATGAGATGATGTTGATGTTGATAAAGACATTGAGATAAGATGTTGTTGATGTTGACAATGTCATTATGATGATGTATGTTGTGTATGTACATAGGGGGTGCAGTGACCAAGTTGGATATTCCTGGTGGGAGGAATAAAGTGGTTAAAGAGTTTTAAACATCTCTAGAATGAAGGGGTGGTTTAGAATATTTAATCATCCACAGTCAATGCATCGATGGTGCCCTTGTGTCATACTTCATATTGCATGGAAATAGTATAAACTTTGTTAGTAACTACTTGTAGTTTTTCATTAGGGAAAATACTTGTACTCAGGGGCATGTCACTCAATTTGGAACTCCCTTGTGACTCAGGCTGATCACCAAGTGGGGGTTGCCTGTGCACGATAGGGTGACCTCGACACTTGCTGCCTAGTTTTCTTGAGTGTGAGTGTCGCGTGGACATGCCCAAGCTATTTCCTAATGAATGGTACCATATTGCATTTGAGAGTTGAGGTCAGGTGCATGCATCATACTGAGCATTATTGAATTGAATTATGGAAAAGTTGATGAATAGTTGTTAAGTATGTTGAATTGATGAATAATTGTGTGTGATCATGGTACTTGTTATTTTTTCTCTTGCCAATTATGGTCATTTGATAATTGTTGGTTTCTTTTATAATAAAGTCACCCTTGCAATTTTATATCGTGTGGTTGGTACCTGTGATGATCATGAACCTTTGTTCGTGGGAGCAGATGAATAACAGTAGATGACATGGAAGGAGATTCTTTATGTGAGAGCCGGCAAGCCAATGTGATGATGTTGGGATTATTTTGGGAGAAAGTTGTGTTTTGTCATCAACTCTTTTGCAGTGGTTCCATGATTCTTTTTTATTTGGCAATGTAAATCTCATGTTTAGATACATGTAAAAACTAAATTATTTTCTGTCATGTGAATGGTGTATAATGGTTTAAGATATACATACATGTGTGTGTGTAAATGTGTATTTATTTAAGTGTTTGTTCATTTTTTGGTGAATGTGATGTAAGCTCCATTTGAGCTTGTAGGCCTAGGATCTTCTTCATCAATGGATTCCTTTGCTTCTTGGAAGATGAATGGCAACGAAATGGAGAAGGAAGAGAGAGAGGAGACGCCACTTCAAGGAGAAGATGAGTCTAGAAGAAGCTCACACCATAGGAGGCCATGGATAAGAGCTTAGAGGAAGAAAGAGATGAATAAAGGGAGAGGAAAAGAGGAGCACGAAATTTTGTACTCTAAAAGAGCTCTGAAATCTGAAGTTTAATATTCAAATGATCAAAGTTAAAAAAAAATGCACACACATGACCTCTATTTATAGCCTAAGTGTCACACAAAATTGGAGGGAAATTTGAATTTTTGTTCAAATTTCACTTGAATTTAAAATTGAATTTGTGGAGCCAAAATTTCACTAATTATGATTAGTGAATTTTAGCTATGGTTCAGCCCACTAATTCAAGATCAAGTCCAAGATTCTCCACTAAGTATGCTTAGGTGGCATGAGGCATGTAAAGCATGAAGCACATGCACAAAGTGTGACTATATGATGTGGCAATGAGGTGTAGCAAGCAAATGCTCACCTTCCCCTCTAAAATTTAATTGGATTGGGCTTCTCCCAATTCAATTAAATTTATTTTCCAACACACACATCAAATATTCACTTGATGCATATGAAATTACAAAACTACCCCTAATACAAAAATTAGTCTAGGTGCCCTAAAATACAAGTGCTGAAAAATCCTACATTTCTAGGGTACCTTACCTACATTATGGAGCCCTAAATACAAGGCCCAAAAATAAGGAAACCTTAATCTAATATGTACTAAGATAAGTGGGCTCATACTTAGCCCATGGACCCGAAATCTACCCTAAGGCTCATGAGAACCCTAGGGTCTTCTCTTGCATTTCTGGCCCAATCTTCTTGGAGTCTTCTATCCAATGCCCTTACGGGGTAGGATTGCATCAGAATGTATATCGCGAAAAATTTACTCTTGTTTTCATAATCAAATTAATGGAGATTTCATTTAAAAATTGAAATTACAAGTTTTAGAGTTAGTGATTTCGTAGCGACAAAGCAAGTCATCACAAACACTCTGATTCTAGGGCTGACGTGTGTACTTTAATGCCACATCACTTGCCATGTCATTTACGAACCTTGGACAATATACATAGGGTCACATAGTTGATATTTAATCTTATCCCCTTAAAGCATGTGGTCAGATATTTGATCCTTAAGTTAGTGTCTATGGAAAAAATGTATTAAAAAAGAAAATGAATCCTTTTTTCATTCACCATAACATTGTTATGGAGTATCTACCAGCTTTGTTGATGACTAATATCCGTCGGAAAACCTAGTGAACCACTTTACTAGGATCTCCTCTCCAAACCATGTTTTTCTTCTACAAGGCTCGAACTTAAGACCTTGCTTAAGGGGATCAAACTCAATATCGCTCGAACTAATGACTTCTTTCTTAAGTGGATCTCAGTACTCATTCACCAACAAAAGAATTGTCAATTAGTCCTTAACTCTTATATAAAAGCTTGGGCTTGCACATTTGAATCACTAACTACTTTTGTTTGCAGGGATTCTAGAAATATGGAAACCTTGTTTCCCCAATACCATTTATGGTGATCTCAAATGTTATCCCAAATATAGTTCATTGTCTAAACAAAAACACTCATCTTTTCTTTAATACACACCCCTCCCAAATTACAATCGAAATATATGAAATGTGTTGCTTCAATGAGGCATCAATTTGAAAACCATCAGGCCTCAAATTGATAAAGCATGCCTAGTTCTTTATTTTATGTATACTTTATTATAATGAAAATTTCATGCAAAAAGCAAGCTAAAGTAATTCTCTCTTGCTTTCACAATTGATCACCAAAATGCAACAATGTTAATGTCATGAACTTGTCATCAAAATGTCAATATTATGGGACATCATTTATACTGGTTTTCTAATTAACATATTGCACCATGAGTAGAATTAGGAAATCAAAACCAAATTTGATTATTACAATGTAAAGAGATAGATATTGGTATGACTCCTTACTAGGAACGGATCCAGAAATCTATTAAAAAGAGAGAGAAAATATTTTTAATTGTGTAAATATTTAACTTCTAATAAATGTAGTATTTTTCATAATAAAATATTTATTAATTATACACATAAAATTGTATTAATTTTTATTTTAAAAGACAATAACCTTAAATGTTGTTACAATAACAATAACAATGGATATAACTTGTTTTTATATAATTTTACACTAGTTATAACCTTAATTGCTACAATAATAGCAACAAATATAACTAATTTTATACAATTTTATTATTATTTAACCTAAATCATTAATATAATAATAACATACATAAATAATTTTTACATAATTTTCTACATGTATATACATGAGAAATTTCAAGGGAAGGAGGGGCTAGTCCTGCCCCCTCCCTTTCATGCACCTTACCCTTATTTTTTTGTAAAAAAAAGTTACATTTGAATGATGGGAACTACCATTCCCCCTACCGCATTTGTTATTCCTACTATCACTTTTTGAAAAGTAGTGGGAATAGAACAAAGTATCCTCCTAAACTTTTTACCCCACCTCTTCCCTTTCTTCTTCCCCATTCTTCTCACCACCCTTTTCTAACCCCTTTCTTCCCCATTCTTTTCCCTCCCCCACTCATACATCTCTCTCTTCCTTTACCCCTTCCCCAATTCCCTTCCTTTTTCTCCAACCCTTCTCCATTAAAGTATCTCCCTTGTGCCTAACTCCGTCTCTCATTTCTCCTTTACCTTCCCTCTGTGGTAAGATTTATTTTTGTTTTTTTATCCATAACGAAAGTATGATTCCTTGTGTTCTAGGTTCAAAAACACAAGAGAATCATACTTTTGTTGTATCTTTTTGTTTTGAAAAACAACACAACGGAAGTACGATTCTGTTGTGTTATTAGATTAATAACAAAACGAAATCATACTTTTGTTCTATTGTTTTTTAAAAAAAAAAACAAAACAAAAAATCACAACAAAAATACGATTATGTTGTATTTCTCAACCTATCACACAATGGAATTGTATTTTCGTTATTGTTGTTGTTTAAAAATGTAGAAGCAAGGCTTCGTGGTGAATGTGATTCAAAGGTGTTTTGATGATAACAATAATGACAACAAAAGATGAAGACAAAGGTGATGAACAAAAAGCTCAAAGATCAAAGAACATCTCAAGTGAATCAAGAACAAGTCAAGAGTTCAAGAATCAAGAAGAATTCAAGACTCAAGAAGAAATCCTAGAATCAAGAATCAAGATTCAAGATTCAGGATCTCAAGAATCAAGATCAAGATTCAAGAATGAAGAAAAGACTCAATCAAGATAAGTATTAAAAAGTTTTTTCAAAACTTTGAATAGCACATGAGTTTTTGACAAAACCTTTACCAAAGAGTTTTTACTCTCTGGTAATCGATTACCATATTGTTGTAATCGATTACCAGTAGCAAAATGAGTTTGAAAAAGTCTTCAAACTGAATTTACAATGTTCCAATTATTTTCAAAAGGCTGTAATCGATTACAATGTTTTGGTAATCGATTACTAGCGCCTTTGAACAATGAAATTCAAATTTAAATGTGAATAGTCACATCCTTTCACTCAAAAGCTTTGTGTAATCGATTACACTTATTTGGTAATCGATTACCAGTGACTGTTTCTGATAAATCAAAAGATGTAACTCTTCAAAAAGGTTTTTGACTTTTTCAAATTGGTTTTAAGTTTTTCTAAAAGTTATAACTCTTCTAAATGGTCTTCTTAATCAGACATGGAGAGTCTATAAAAGTAAGGCTTTGTTTTGCATTTCAATAATCTTGAACACTTATTCATACAATCCTTTACAAGCCTTAAATCTCTTTGAACTTCTTCTTCTTCTTTGTACCAAAAGCTTTATGAAGTTTTCTGGTTTTCCAAACCTTGAAAACTTGTGCTATTCTTCTTTTCATTCTCTTCTCCCTTTGCCAAAAAGAATTCGCCAAGGACTAACCGCCTGAATTCTTTTTGTGTCTCTCTTCTCCCTTTTCCAAAAGAACAAAGGACTAACCGCCTGAATTCTTTTGTGTCTCCCTTCTCCCTTGTCAAAGAATTCAAAACGACACAGTCTGAGAATTCTTTTGATTCTTCCCATTCCCTAATACAAAAGTGTTCAAAGGACTAACCGCCTGAGAATTCTTTTATATCCCCATTCACAAAGTATCAAAGGTTTAACAGCCTGAGATCTTTGTCTTAACGCATTGGAGGGTACATCTACTTGGGTTTGACTGAGAACAAGAGAGGGTACATCTCTTGTGGATCAGTTCTAGTGGAGGGTACATCCACTAGGTTCAAAGAGAACAAGGGAGGGTACATCCCTTGTGGATCTTTACTTGTAAAAGGATTTTTACAAGGTTGAAAGAAATCTCAAGGACCGCAGGTCGCTTGGCGACTGGATGTAGGCACGGGTTGTTGCCGAACCAGTATAAAAACTCTTGTGTGTTTGTTTCCTTCTTCCCTACTCTTTTACTTTTCGTTGTGCATTTAATTTCCGGTTTTACTTTCTGTTAAGTTTCTCTTCTACTCCTCATTCTCTTAACAATTTAGTAAAAGCCTTAAAAGAGTAATTTTTAATTGGTAAAGGTTTAAGAATAATTAATTCACCCTCCCCCCCTTTTTAATTATTCTGAGGCCACTCGATCCAACAAAAAAACCACAACAGAAATATGATTTCTTTATGTTATGGGTTAATAAACATAACAAAATTATATTTTCATTGTGATTTTTTTAAAATTATTTAATTTATTGTTTAATTAATACTTTTATGGATCTAATTTTAATTTTTGTTTTCTTTTTTTTTAGATGGGTCGCACAAAGCACACTGCCTATGTCTCCAATGCAGAGGTAGGGGAGAGGCAAGCAACTTGTGACTGCATCAGCACGTCATGATGTAGAGTTAGCTTGGAGACAATAGCAAGCAACATAGTAGCCAGAGGTAAAAGAGGCACATGCACAACTTGAGGTAGAGGCACAACTTGGTTGTATCACCAAAGCTCTGTTTGGAGGAGACCCCATGGATTTGACTTTGCTCTGGTCTTATAAGACCACATAGCTGGGCATGTGTGGATCGGTCAATCTAAAGATAAGCTGAAGCTGGCTAGCCATGGTGGCAATGTTATGCCTTACCCTACCCACCCGACAAGCATGTATGAATCTGCATGTACAAATCTTCTACTTGCAATACCTCTGTGATTTGGATTGCAACCATAAGTATGCTTGGGGGGCAGCTATGTTGGTTTATCTTTATGACTAATTGTCATATGCAAGCAAGTATGGCAGCAAGCAAATGGCATGTTATATGAAGCTACTTATGGTAAAAATTGTTTTTTTTAACATAATTGTTTGTTTCTTAGTATTATATAATGCTAAAAATATATTCATGTGTTTACAGGCATGAGTGTTTAAGAGCCTACCAACCATTCCTTGAAGTGAAAAGGTGTTGGATTGTGACCGCAAGCACCACGAGAAGCTTCTTGCGGCTAGGTGGTTTCGTTTAGGGGTATTGACAAGGCTGTTGGGACCAAGGAGTTGTTGGATCGGTTGTAGATGACCAATGTTGTTTAGTCCTCATATGCATCATGTAGAGACATCATACCTTTTAAGGACTAAACATACTACTCTGGCTACACCGGAGTTGGAACAGACATGGCACCTTATCTATCGGAAAGGGTTTTAAGGCAGTTCAGGTACATATAGAGGATTCCCGTGGACCAACTCAAGCGTCTGAGTGCATATGGGAAGTGTTGTGAGGCATGGATTGAGTGGGAGTAGCATGTGGTGGCATTGGGTGAGGTTGTTCGACATAGGGATCCATAGACCTACACTACAAACTACTTGCCTTGGTATTATGACCATTCTCATTCATACTTGATTCTACCATAGGAAGGAGAACCACCACATAGTCTTGTATTTCACCGCAGCCTCTGCCTCAACCACAACCATAACCTAGTAGTGGTCAAATACTAGATTATGTATCAGGTGCTATTTACTCCTTTAGGTAATGCAAACAATATTTTCATCATTTTTGTTTAAATTTTTAATGGAAAAAAATACTAATTGTATTGTTAAATATTTATGTAGGATCGATTTTAGATTATGTTAGCATCCACGCAGAGATTGTTGGACATGAGAGTTGTAACTGACGGCACAGATAGTCATTAGGTCATACAACAACTTCTGCTGATGGCACATGAGGGTTTTGCAGCTGGATGCAACTCAGCTGAGGAGATGCTACTGTCAAGGAAGAAAGCCAACAGAGGTGGTAGAGGAGGTGACCGCAAGGATAGTTGAGCTTTGTTTAGGGCATTTGTCATTTTGTATTATTTTATATTTATGTATTTGACTGATGATGTTCTTTGTACATTTTTTTATATTCTATGAACTTGTATTTAGTAGTTTATGTTTTTCTTGTTTTTATGTTTAAATGACACGTGCCTAGTAATGTAATAAAGAACAAAATTTTGGTTGGATTTAGAAAATTAACAACAACAACTAACATAAATTGCAATCAAAAACATGATTACCTAGACTTATCATCTTCATTAAAGCTTGTTCTCGCCATTGATCCACACATTAGACTAATGATCTCTTCGACAGTTCTTGGTTATCTTGGTTTACGTAGAAGGGCAAGGATTTCTTTTGGAGACCAACCAACTATTGCATACAACTCGATCAGACCTTTAAAACTAAACTATGGAAAGATGAAAAACATATTTCCCACTTCATTGTCATCTTTAAGCTCCATACAATTGTACTCAATATAACTAATAAACCACTTTTTGAGTGATACTTTGTGTAAGTTTTTTGTCATTTGCATGCATTTCGTTGGTAGAACTCACGTTTGGATGCTTGTTTTGTCTTGTAGAAGTATAACCCCTCAATTGACTGAAAAGAGTAAAAATTTGCACTTTACTCAAAGATTTGAAGACTCTATCAACTTGATCATGATCATAATGTATCCAACATAATCTTGGTGAGCATGATGACCATGGTGAGATCACAACACCCTTTTTCAAACAACACCAACATTTTAACGACGACCATAGTAAACTCACTATGGTCATAATCATGTCATGATGGTTGTAGTCAATTGATCATGCCCTAGAGTTCAACGTCAATAGTTTTCAACTATGGTCATGGTAGATTTCAACACGGTAGTAGTGCGCCTCAAACAAGTTTGTTATCTTAGGAAGCTATAAATAAGGGCTTTAAAATTTGTAGAAACATATTTTAACTATTTTACAAATTTAACAACACTGAGGGCTTTTGAGAGTTTTGAAGCATGGACAACATCGTAAAGACGAATTGTGATCATCATTCCTACCTTGTGGCATGTCTATGCTAATTTCTCATAGACTTTCTAGTTTTTCTTTGTTCATGAGCGACTAGTCATCCTAGTAGAGGGATTATGATGTAACTGTCTAATTGTACCCATTTCTCTGCTCTTAATAGAATTCCTCAATGTTTTATGTCAATTAATTATCTTCTTTATTCTTATTGTTTATTTGAGAACTAATTAATCCTATGCTTAATCAAATGTACTGTGGTGATCATCTATGTAAGTTGGGTAGACCTAGGTAAAGAATGTTTTACACCAAATTGCATGATCAAACTATTTGGGTAATGTCTGATAGATTAATTAATCCTTAATTGATCCTCCTTGGAATTCATTATATCCTTTGACTTAAATTGATATATTCATGATCATCAAGGTATTGATTGAAGGCAAAGAGCATCCTTTGACCTTGATCACAAACTTTGATTGACTTTGGGAATCGGTAATTAACTCTGAAAGGAACTCCATTAGTACAGGAATTGGGGGAAAATTGGTACTAGTGAATCATAATCCCTGATCACTTTTAATATCACTTAAATCTCTTTTATGCAATAGTTTATTTGTTTTGTTTTAAAACCAAAACCACAAAATACTTCAATCATCATTTAAATTATTTCAATTGTTTAGTTTAACAATTTTGACTATTTAAGAATACAACTGGTCTCTAGGATTCAATAACCAGACTTTCAGTCCACTGTTTCTATTGCCTAGGGTTCAATTGTTCTTGTATGAACATTATTTTTATGCATCAACAACCATCACCTATATATACAGGTTTACGATACAAAACCTTAAATAAACTTTTTGCACCTTCAACGACATCTGTAACTGCTTTCCTCAAAGCAACAAGAGACATTACCTCGCTAATTTTAATGAATTTAGGACCATTAGGACATTCAAACAATACCCCCTCATAAGTTGATACAACATCACCATCGTAATACACAACAGTAACGACTCCTTCCATCTGCAATCCAATATGGTTAAATATCAAGACAATGCAATGAGTTGCCTTAGGCTACTTGTATTTATTAGCATCTTATATTGTTCTCTCATGAGTCAATCATCAGCAACGACCAAGATTGCATCGACAAAATAGACGGTTCAAATTGCATTGAGCTCTACAGGGCATTGTTGGCTTGTCAGACCACCATAAATATGGTTGTTAAATCATAATATTAAATATTAAATCTTACTTTTAAAAAAAACTAAAATACTTTTTTAAAATTAAAAAAAAAAAAAACAATGAAATGAGGATTATGTTGTGTTTATCAACACAACAAAATTTTGCTTTCATTGCACAATGCAAGGTAAGAATAAAATTACAAAATGGAATCATACTTCCATTGCAAAATGGAATTTTGTGGGAAAAATCAAATAACACAATGAAATCATGATTTTGTGCTATTTGGGGGTGAAAAATAACAACGGAAATACGATTCTATTGTACACATGTACAACGAAAACATACTTCTATTTTTTTTTTCACACCCCCAAGTGCACAACAAAAACCAAATTCCGTTGTGCAATTTTTCAAGGGGAAATTTTGGAATATGGCTAAAGAGCACTCACATGGGTAATGCCATTAGCAAAAATGGTTGCGTAAATAGCAATACCCTTATTTACCTCTTTTCATTAACTTGTTAACTGGGTGGGCATAGGTCCATGAGTATGTTTGGTTTCTCCTTTGTTTTTTCTTCTTCCTTAAGTTTGGCCTACTTTAGCCCAACATTTACTTCCTTATTTATTTTAGGAAATTGATATTTGCCCTCCAAAGCTTTTGGCCCCTACCATGAATGCGGCAAATGCTAAAATATCCTTTTGCTTCTTTCCTTCCATATTGGCACCCATCCCATCATTTCTGACAAGCTAACAAAATCACGATTCAGTTGTGTTGTAAATTTGTCCCACAAGAGAATCACGATTGCGTTGTATTACTAAATTGTAATATAACAAAATCGTGATTTTGATGTGTAACATGAATTCTGACAAACACAAAATTAGGATTTCATTATGTAACAATTTATGCAGAGAAATCATACTTCTATTGTGCTTTTTTCAATAAATAAAAAAATTACAATGAAAGTTTGTTTTTGTTGTACACCATGCAAAGAATCATACTTTTATTATACTTTCTTAATTGACTCTCACTTGCACAATGAAATCATGGTTTCATTTTGTACAATTTCCACACACCCAACTGCACAAAGAAAACATACCTCCATTGAACTAGTGGAGGTGCGAAAAAAGATTATAATGAAATCACAATTCTATTGTACAACATTTTTCACATCCCTACTAGTTGCAGTAGAGTAGGTTTTCGTTGCGCATTGTGAAAAAAGATATCTTTAAAATTTGAGAATATTGGCAAGACCAAAAGTAAAATGGTTGGGACCATCTTTATTTTATCTGCTTTTTTTCCTCTTATTTACAATTACGCAAGCCGAGCTCCTTCTAGAAAGGGACAAAAAAAATGGGAGAATGAAGGTTAAGGTTATAATTAGTGTTTAGTTTAAATCACACAATTTTACACAACTAGATAAATCATATTTAATTCGCTAGATTACCCGGACCCATTTAAGGCAAATGTCTAGTTTAAATCACACAACAAATTAAACAAAAAAGAAATAACAAACTAAACTACATTACAGAAAACAAAAATTGACCTATTACAATAAAAAAATGAAAAACAAGAAAAATGAAAAGAAAAGATGAAGAAAAGTCTTGTATTAACCACCTTGACCCTTCGAACCTTACCACCCTATTGTCTCCGGATTTTTATTTACTGTCATTGTTGAAAGCCAATGAAGAGATCAGTAAATTGATAGAATTTATCAACTAAAAGAAATCAACTCAAATAAAGCAGGCAGGTGTGTGGAAATCTTTAACGGGGCGGAAAAAACTACGAATAAGAAATTAGAAAAACAACATAAGTTAAACAAAAAAAATTATAATGAAGAGAAACGATAGTTGAGTGAATTTATTAAATTGTGGTTAAGACTTAAGAGCCACCTTGGGGTGTTAGAAATAGGTAAATGTAAAGGCAAATGCTAATAAGTAAACAAAGTAAATATAAATCTATAGTGTTTGTTAGGAACTAAGTAAATGTTTTTAATTAAATCTCATATTGATTGTCTTACTTTTTGAAATATAGCTTATATATTTATTAAACAACTTTATTTTATACGATTTTAAGATAAAATCTAACATAATATCAGAACTAAACTATATTCTTAGAATTTTAAACTTTGTTGTTCACGCACAAGTCAACCGTATGCATAAAACTGGCAAAGTGTAAGAATCACTATTTTACACTATCTAATCTAATGATGAGCGTATATTAATAAGATTTTATCAAAAAAAAAAATTACACTTTTAATTTCATAATCATTAATTGCTTTGAAAATACAAGTCACATTTGAAGTTTCTTCCCAAATAAAATTTGTATTCTCACTTAGGACTTAGACTCTCTTCATGCTCATCCACCAAGGCTAGAAGATTATGTGTTCTTTCCAATCAGTGGGCAGCCATCGTGCAGCTTCAGATTAGGAAGGTTTGACCACACGGATTCCGATAATATATTCAGACCTTTTTGTGCTTGAGCACCAGAGGCTTGACACTTATGTATTTGTTGTATCCTTACTTGTTGTATGCTAACAAAGGATGATCCCAAGGTCCTTCATGGTTGTATACCAACCGACCTATCATTTATCTTGTATGCATGTTTCAAATTGATATTCGAATGCTTTCAGTCGCAGTTGAATGCTTTTAGACTATGTCTAGTAAACTCTAGGTTAGACTTAGATAAAAGAACACAACAAATAGATTAAGGAAGAACACTCACTTATCCTTGTTTAACACCAAGCTCCAACAACGATTTCACGAGCTTCTCTACATCCATGGAAGACTCGCCACCTTCCCTCACAGCCCCAATAGCTTCCTCTCTCATCAACTTCGCTCTTCTCTTCTCAGCACTGTCTCTAACCATAACCGCTTTCACGACCTGACCCCACTCATCCGGGTCGGGCACAAAATCCGACCCTTCACAAACCCGCACCCCTAGCCCTCTATCTTCCACCAACATCTTAGCATTCACAAACTGATCCGCCTCCATGGGCCACCCCACAATCACAACCCCACTCGTCATCGCCTCCAACACCGAGTTCCATCCGCAGTGACTCACAAACCCCCCCACAGCTCGGTGACTCAGTATCGCCACTTGTGGGGCCCACCCGGTTACAACCAAGCCCCGACCCGAAACCCGATCCGCAAACCCCTCCGGTACCAACCCGAACCCTTCATCCATTTCTTCCTTCGTGGAAGCCGTCTTCACCACCCACACGAATCTCGTTTCGGATTTTTCTAATCCCACCGCCAATGCTTCCATTTGTTCCTTTCTCATCAACTTCTGACTCCCAAAGCAAACGTACAACACCGACGCTTCTTCCTCCACCTCGTCAAGCCAACGCAAAACCTCGGATCCTCTATTTGGGTCGGACTCAGCCCGACCCAATCCCAACGGCCCGACCGAAAACACACTCTTATGACCCAACTCTTCTTTAATGTGATCCAAATAAGAACCCTCCAACGCGCGGAACGTGTTGAACACGCATCCCCAGCTCGCGTCGTTAAGAAGCATGCTCTCTCTAACAAACTCAGACTCCGGCTCCGATTCCTTGTAGCGGAGGAACAACGTGGGGAGGTGCTCCCTCTTAAACGACGGCGTTCCCGGAATTTCGGGAAAATTAATAATATTATTATCTCCCTGTGAATTGTAAAAGTGTAGATTTTTCCAGCAGCGCTGGAGGATGGCGATTAAGGACGCGCCGGAGCAGTAGAACGTGATCCTAGGAATACTGAGTTGGGAAGCGAGTTGCTGAGTCCAACCGAGGAAGAAATCGGAGACGAGTGCTACAGGAGGGTTACTGTGGGTTGCGAACCAGTGGATAATTTCTGGTTGGAGTTTGGAGAGGGCGTTGATGAAGGGGTAGTTTCCTCTGTTGCCGACCTCACGGACGTTCTCTGCGCCAGCGGGGATGTTAGGGTGGGGAGGGAATGGGAGAACTAAAGTTTGGACCGTGTTTGGATGCGAGGATAAGAGAGGGTTTAAGATAGGAACGTTTTTTGGTGTGATTATGATTGTGACGGTTAGGCCTCGTAGGGCTAAGTGGTGGATGAGGTCGAGGAGTGGGAGGATGTGGCCCTGTGCTGGGTATGGGAACGCCAGGATGTGAACTTTGTTCATGGTGTTTGGTGTTGTTGGAATTTGAAGACAGAGAACTAGCCAATTGCAAGATTAATATAATGAAAGGGTTGATAACTTAATATGCAGCAAAAGCATTTTGAGAAGAGAATACTAGAATAAAATATTAGTTGTGGTGCAGAATTGTTGGTTGTCAGTAGCTTTTTGACTTCACTCATCATGACTTATCAGGTGTGCTGTGAGAGGGACCTGTTGCTAGATTTTTTACTATGAAATTTGTTTGGCTTTGTGGACGGAAATAAAAAGATAAAAAAATGAGATTTTTTTTTTGAATTAAAATAGGTTGCGAAAGATGTAGGTAGATCTACAGAAATTTTTTCTTGTGTCTTTTCTTTCTCCTTAAATCAAACGCAGTCTAAATGTTACGCTTGTACTTTAATTTTGCTACTCTTTAATTTTTTATATGAGATTTTTGGCTTTTTTATTTTTTTATTTGAAAAAAAAAACTGTAACTTTAATCTGATTTTCAATATTATTAATTGTAAAGCACCAATTTTTTCTTATTAATTTTTTAATTTAATGGTTGATTAATAATATGTTAATATTATGATGTGATAAAAAATATTAAAACTTAACAATTATAAACTAATTTATTTTATTATACTGTAGAAAATGAAAATATATGTATCTATATGAAAAATTAAAAATTGAACTAAAATTATAATTTTTTAAAAATTTAAAATTAAAATTAGAAAATAATAAAACAAAAACACAAATAAAAAATTAAAGAGAGATTAAAATTAGTATAATTTAGTTAAAAATTAAAATACTTATTCACGCGTCTCACGAGTTTCGATCACAGTGTGTCTTGGTCTCCGTCAACGTAGTGGGGACATGCTTCAACGCAATTATTGAGCTCTTTGTTGATTGGCGCGTTTTTATTATTCACTCGCGCGTTGATGGTTAAAATTCTGTCTAATGGCTTAACTACCGCTATCGTCTTTTTAAGTCGTTCTTGAGTCTTTCCATTAAAATATGTTTTTTGATAGTATTTCTTTTTTACACTTAGCTTCCATTTAGATTTGAAAAATTTAATGAACACCCCAAATCCTTACGTAATAGAAGAAAAAGTATAAGTATAAAGAGAAATTAAATGTGTTATGATAGAAAGAAAAAGATAAAGAGACATTAAATGTGTGGTATTGTTAAGGTGCATGGTTATCAAAATCACGTTTTAAATCATAGAATAGTAAGATTCTGATTCCAAGAAACCACATCAAGTTAAAATTAGAGTAGAATTAAAATCAGAATAGACTCGGCCGAGTTAGCACAGACTCGGGCGAGTTAAGGTAGACTCGCAAGTATGTGGGTTTACGAAAAACCCAAAATGACGTCTTTTAATTTCGTTCACACTTCATTTTCTCTTCCTCATTCAAAGGTTCGTGCTTCGTGTTGCTTGCAACTGCTTAATCGTGTTTCTTCCTCCTCATGACGTGTTTGGTGTCGGAGTGTGACGGTAAAGTCCAACGGTGAAGGGATCCTCCGCGAGACCACGACGATGAAGTTCGAGTGCGAGTGTGCAACGGTGAACTTCGAGTGCCACTGTGTTGTCTATGCGAGTTCAAGAGTAGGTTTTTTTCGATCCCTTCACGGCTTCACTAACTGACCATTGCTTGTTTCTATGACTGTGATTGTGATTTTTCCCCCTTTTTATTTTTGTCAAGTGTTTTGCCCTTTGCTATTTACAATGCTAGTTAAGAAGGCATGAATTAGTTGTGGAGTTGGTGTAACTCATCAAGCTCATTTCACTTATCAAATCGCAGAATCCTGCAAGTTCTTGTTGATCTCGTTTCACTTGGTCGTGTTTTTGTTGTTGATCCTGCAAGTTCCCGCAAGTTCTGTGTTTTCTTCCTTTTGATGTGATTCACTGTTTCTTGTCGTGGATGCCATTGTTTATTGGAAACAAATTTGATTAGTGATTATTTTGTGTTTGATTCTACGAAAGTTTGTGGTAGAGATTTTTTCTGCTTATGAACTCGTGTTTAATATTCTAATTAGACTCCCTCTATTCCCCACCCAATTCGTAGCCATATGCCTAATTAGACAATTAGACAGTGATAAATTATAATCACCAATTAGAGGCATAGTGTTAGTGGGTTTGTGAAGTTGATACTTGATAATGAACATTTAATCCTTCCTTCACAATGCCATTTTACCTTACTTTATTAATGTCTATAACTTATTATATTTTTTGCTAATTCATGCCGCACTAGTTAGACCCTTATGTTGTTTCTTTGAAGAAAAAAACTTAACAAACCAAAACCCACACAACACAACACCTCAAATCTTAAGTTGTGGCCAGTAACTTTGAAAAATCTTAAGTGTAATGCTTTAAGTGGCATTGAGGTGATTGTTTTTGTTTAATCCCTTTGGTAATTCTCGTTGGTAATGCTTTGGTTTGAATTATGCAACTATGCAAGTGTCAACAATATCTATAAGGAGGAAAATACCAAAAAAAAAAACAGTGCTATTTTTAGCTACATTATTTTACTAGCTTTGTGTAAGCATTGGGTTATTTAGGATTCTCTTTTACTCTAGCTATATTATTTAGTTTCATTGGGTGTGGATTGTGGACTATGTTAGTTTATTGAATTATTGTTAAAGTTTGTTAATTTCATTTATTTTAGGGTTGAAATATTTACTTATGATGTTATATATAGGAATATTAATATATTTTTTTTAATTGAGTAAACTCTTACGAGTTTAAGATTCGATTCTATGAGTCGAGTTTACGGAGCCTCTACGAGTCAACGTTTGATAATCTTGCTAAGGTGTTTAAAATAATGAATTTTTTTAATTTTTATGCAAACTTAAGTAGTACTATTTGTCAACCATTTCAAACAATAATATTCTCCACCCTAAATTTATCATCTAATATTTTATGTTTAAAATATATTTTTTGTCTTATAAATATATTAAAGTTCGAATTTTGTCCATGTAAAATTTTTATTTGTTTTTCGTCATCATAAAATTATAATGGTGTATTTTTTGGCTCTGAGCTAGGTTCAAACTCATCCAAACCTATCCAAACATACGTGACATTTTTTAGTTTATTTATTAAAAACAACTTTTGGGGTTTTTTGTAGCAATTTTGGGGGCTTAAACACCCCCCCCCCCCCCCCCCACACACACACACACAAATTGCATAAATGCAAAAATCAAAACACGATTTTTGGAGGCTAAAAAATTACCACAAATTATAGAGAAAAAAATATGCAAGAATTGAAGTCGTTTCCCTAACAACACAATACCATCACCATCCAACACCATAATAAACCCAAATAAAAAAACCTCAACAAATCCAAAATTAGAGATTGTAGAAGGATTTATGATAGGAAGGGAATCATGGCTCAACATAACACTACAAGCACGAGTGAAAGGCCCAAAATGAAGATCATCCCACCAAAACATCTAAAAGATTATGTCTAACCAATTTTGTTAGAGAAGTGTTGAGTTGGCACTGTAGTAGTGGTTGGGTTAGACTGAAGGAATATGTTTGTCCGCCATTTGTCTATCATTTATCATTTTGTTATTTGTTGTTTGTTATTTTCATTCTTGCATCTGTATTACAACATGATGAGAATCCTAAAACTGCCCAAATACCATGACCAGGAGTAGGACCAAACAGTCAGAGGATACCCTCCAACAAATGGTATCAGCCATACTTAACAAGGCTCAGGTGGACAATGATGAAGGCCCATACCAAGAATCTTGATTGTTGTTGAAGGCTCAAACTAATTTGAAGACCCATGCCAAATATGTTTTTTTTCTATTTCTATTTTTTCGTTGTCATTTTGGCCCAAAGTAATTTGAAGGCCCATGCCATTTTTTTTCTATTTTTGTTTTAATTTTAAATTAAATAAAATTGGTGCCTTTCCAGTTGTACCTCAGATATGCTATATGTATTGAACTTGTTTTCAATAGAAGGGACTTTTGGCATTTTGTGAATATTTTGTGAGAGCTTCTCTCTGGGTTCCTTGTTGAAGCAATCTCAGACTTATCAAGGTAATTCTTGTTACGTCTACCCTGACTTATCTTCCCTCCCTGGAAGTGGCGTCATCCAAACTCTATGACCTGTATCAAGCGTCCGCTCCTAGTAAGGATCACATTATCTGGTATCAAAGCTTCGGCTCTTGAAACAGGTTCTATCCTATCCAATTTTTATTTTTTATTTTTTTCTTTGTAATTGGTTTCAGGTTCGTGTTTGTGCTGTAATTTGCGTTCTTGTTTCGATCTTGTTTTATTCTTGTTTCGTTGTTGCTTCGCTCTTGTTCTTGCTTCGTTCTGTTTCAATTCTGTTTCAAAATTCCGTTTGAATTCTGTTTCAATTCTATTCCAATTTTGTTCCAATTCTGTTTCAAATTCTGTTTGGGGACAAATTCTGTTAGGGGGCCAACTTGCATATTTTCCTATTGAACAAATTGTCTAATTTCCTATTGAATTTGGACTATTGGAATTGATTGATTGATGAACAGTCTATTATCCTAGACAAATTTTGAAAGGAACGCCTTATAAAAATGTTGCAGAAAGTCTGAACAAAAAAGTGGGTGTTTGATCTTTGTATGCGGATTTGAGGCAGTTAGAGGCATTTTTTTTGGAAAAAATAGAAGACCAAATCCCTTTTGGGATTAACCCAAGGATTCTCCTCTCAATTGTAAGCGTTTTGATATATAGTGGGTCTGAAATGGACAACCATAACGAAAGTTATGACCATTAGAAAATTACATGTCATCTTTGCTATTCTATTCTTCTTCTTTTCTGTGATTGAGAAGTTTCTTTGTTTCTTCTACCTGTTATTGAGTTTTTGTTATCTGTTATTGAGTTTCTGTTATATGTTATTGAGTTTCTGTTATCTGTTATTGAGTCTGTGATAATTAATTTGTTTTCTTTCCTGTTCTATTACCTTATGTGTCCAATTTGATTCATCCAGGAACTTAAGAGGGAGTGAGTGGTAAAAGGCAAGAGTGAAAACATCACATAAAAGCCTATATTGAGAGCATCAAACACAAGTGTGCTTCCATCAAAGAGAGAAACACGTGAGAAGAGTATAGTGAGGTCCTGAAACCTGTGTTTAAATTACTGCAAATTTTTCTGTTCCTTAATTATGGCAGGAACTGGTGACGATGGTGGTGAATATCATCAACTGGACGAATCTCAACGTTTGTTACTGGACGTGATGACTACACAGATGTAACGTTTGCTGAATTGTAACAATGAAGAGCTCTATGGATGAATTGAAGGATTGGAGAACCAACTAAATCAAAAATGCTGGAAGACATTATGGTGGGAACAGAGGGGGCAATGATGGACCCAAACAAAACAGAATGGAGGGGCAGAATAGAATTGAGGAAGTAAAACTCAATGTACCTCCTTCCAAAGGCAGGAGTGACCCAGACACCTACCTTGACTAGGAGATGAAGATTGAGCATGTATTCTCCTGCAATGATTATACTGCAGAGTAGAAGGTGAAATTAGCAGTAGTTGAATTCTCAGACTATGCCCTTGTTTGGTGGAATAAAAATCAAAGAGAGATGATGAGAGAGGAAGGGAGGGAGATAGATACATGGACTGAGATGAGAAGGGTTATGCGAAAGAGGTATGTTCCAACTAGCTATAGCAAAACCATGCGACAGAAACTCCAGAGGCTGTCCCAGGGAAGTCTGACTATGGAGGAGTACTACAAAGAGATGCATATGACACTAGTGAGGGCAAACGTTGAAGAGGGAATTGAGGACATAATGGCTCATTTTCTGAGTGGCCTAAATCCTAACATTAAAGACGTTGTTGAATTATAGGAGTACATGGAATAAGATGACTTGCTACATAAGGTAGTCCAGGTTGAGTAGCAGCTGAAGAGGAAAAATGCATTAAGAAGGAACTCATCCAACACCTTCAACTAGAATTGGACCAATAGATCCAAGAAGGAGGGAGGCAACTCGTCCAGCCCATCAACACAGTCTCCACATGGAAAGTCATCAGTGCCTAGTGCTGGAATCAAGCATAATTCTGCCTCATCATCCAACACCGGTACCAAAAACATAAAATGCTTCAAATGCTTAGGCAGATGATATATTGCTTCTGACTGTCCAACTAGGAGGACCATGATCATAAAGAAAGATGGATAAATCACCAGTGAATCTGAAATAATTGAAGAAGAAAAAGTGGAAGAAGAGCTCGAGGAGGAAGCTATGCAGGGTGATATGCTAATGGTGAGAAGGCTCTTGGGAAGTCAGATTCAGCCACTAGATGACACCTAAAGAGAAAATATTTTCCTCACCAGATGTACAATTAATGGTAAGCTTTGCTCTTTAATTGTTGATGGAGGAAGGTGTACGAATGTTGCAAGTTCCAGGTTAGTGTCCAAACTGAATTTGGATACTAAGCCCCATCCTAGGCCATACAGACTTCAGTGGCTTATTAAAGATGAAGAAGTAAAAGTGACTCAGCAGGTTGAGGTGTGTCTCACCATTGGAAGATACAACGATAGGGTGCTGTGTGATGTGGTTCCAATGGAGGCGACTCATATACTGTTAGGAAGACCATGGCAGTATGACACCAAAGTAGTGCATGATGGCTTCACCAACAAGATTTCTTTCCAACACCATGACCAGAAAATTATTCTTAAACCTCTATCCCCTAGAGAAGTGTGTGATGACCAAATTAGAATGAGAGAAAGAGAGAACAAGAGAAAGAAAAGAATGAAGCACCAAAGAGGAATAGGAAAAAGAAGAGTGATACATGTGAGGGAAAGAGTGATACACATGAGAGAAAAAGTGATACACATGAGAGAAAATTTAATTGTTTAGCAAAGGCGATTGAAGTGAGGAAAGTGTTACTTGCTCGTGAGCCACTCTATCTACTGTACTGCAAAGACAATAAAGTTTTTGTTGATAATTCTAATGAGTTAACTATTTCTGCTTCTCCTAGTGTTGAACTCTTATTGAAGGAATTTAAAGATGTCTTTCCCAAGGAGGTTCCTCATGGACTGCCACCTTCAAGAGGCATAGAACATCAAATTGACCTCCTTCCAAGAGCTTCATTGCCTAACAGGCCAGCTTACAAAAGCAATCCCCAAGAGACTGAGGAGATTAAGAAGCAAGTGCAAGACCTCATGCAGAAGGGGTGGATGCAAGAAAGCTTGAGTCTGTGTGTCGTCCAGTTATTCTAGTGCTGAAGAAAAACAGAACTTGGAGGATATGCATAGACTGTAGAGCCATCAACAACATCACGGTAAAGTATAGACATCCCATTCCTAGGCCATGTTCGTCACCCTGTGGGGGACGTTCTGCTATAAGGTGATGTCCTTTGGGCTCAAGAACGCCAGGGCAACCTATCAACGGGCTATGGTGGCTTTGTTCCACGACATGATGCACAGAGAAATCGAAGTCTACGTAGACGACATGATCGCCAAGTCTAAAACTGAGGAGGAACACCTTGTCAACTTGCGGAGGTTGTTCAAGAGGCTCAGGAAGTACCAATTGAGGTTAAACCCCGCTAACTGCACCTTCGAGGTCAAGTTGGGAAAACTGCTGGGTTTCATTGTAAGTCAGAAAGGAATAGAGGTGGACCTCGAAAAGGTAAAAGCCATCCTCGAGATGCCAGAATTGCATACCGAGAGGCAGGTCCGAGGTTTCTTAGGGCGTTTAAACTACATTTCCAAATTCATATCACAGCTCACAGCTACCTGTGAACCACTTTTCAAACTCTTACGCAAGAACCAGTCCGTCCACTAGGACGAGGATTGTCAAGAGGCGTTTGGAAAAATCAAACAGCGCCTCATGAACCCTCCAGTACTTATGCCACCGGTGCCCGAGAGACCTCTCATCATGTACATGACAGTTTTGGACGAGTCGATGGGGTGCATGCTGGGGCAGCATGACGAGTCCAGAAAAAGAAAGCGAGTCATCTACTACTTAAGTAAGAAGTCCACGGCCTGTGAGATGAACTACTCCCTGCTGGAAAAGACCTGTTGCGCTTTGGTATGGGTGTCCCACCGTCTAAGACAATACATGCTGAGCCATACCACCTGGTTGGTATCCAAGATGGACCCAATCAAGTACATCTTTGAGAAGCCCGCTCTCACGGGGCGGATCGCTCGGTGGCAGGTTTTGTTATTTGAGTTCGATATAGTCTACGTCACCCAAAAGGCGATACAGGGAAGCGCCTTGGCGGACTATTTGGCTCAGAAGCCTCTCAATGATTATCAACCCATGCATCCCGAGTTCCCAGATGAGGACATCATGGCCTTATTTGATGAGAAGCTAGACAAAGGCAAGGACAAGTGGATCGTGTGGTTCAATAGAGCGTCTAACGCTCTGGGCCATGGCATTGGGGCAGCATTGGTCTCTCCGGACAATCAATGCATACCTTTCACGACAAGACTTGGTTTCGACTACACCAACAACATGGTTGAATACAAAGCATGCGCCCTGGGTGTCCAGGCAGCAATTGACTTCAACGTCAAGCTACTCAAGGTGTACAGAGACTCGGCACTGGTGATTCACCAGTTGAGAGGAGAGTGGGAAACTAGGGATCATAAGTTGATACCCTACTAGACTTATATCAAGGAGTTGGCTGAGTTCTTTGATGAGATCTCTTTCCAACACGTTCCCCGAGAGGAAAATCAAATGGCAGATGCGCTTGCCACTTTAGCGTCCATGTTCCAGCTAACACTGCACGGAGACCTTCTATACATTGAGTTCAAGTGTCGTGGCAGGCCTGCACATTACTGTTTGGTAGAAGAAGAGCGGGACGACAAGTCATGGTATTTCGACATCAAGTGATACATTGAAAGTAAGGAATACCCATCGGAGGCTTCCGAAAACGAAAAGAGGACATTAAGGAGATTGGCGGCCGATTTCTTCTTGAGCGAAAGCATACTATACAAGAGAAACCATGACATGGTTTTACTCCGATGCGTGAATGCTAAGGAAGCAGAGCGCATGTTGGGGGAGGTCCACCAGGGCTCCTTTGGTACGCACGCTAACGGGCATGCCATGGCTAGGAAGATCCTGAGGGCGGGCTATTATTGGCTCACCATGGAGAGTGACTGTTGCCTCCATGTAAGGAAGTGTCACAAACGCCAGACGTTTGCGGACAATGTCAACGCTCCGCCCCTGCCATTGAATGTATTGGCCACGCCGTGGCCCTTTTCCATGTGGGGGATATATGTGATCGGGGCCATAGAGCCCAAAGCTACGAACGGACATCGTTTCATCTTGGTTGCGATCGATTACTTCACCAAGTGGGTCGAAGCTGCCTCGTATGCTAGCGTCACGAGGAGTGTGGTGATCAGGTTCATCAAGAGGGAGATAATCTGCCGATATGGGTTGCCAAGGAAGATTATCACAAACAATGGCACCAATTTGAATAATAAAATGATGGGGGAAATGTGCGAGGAATTTAAGATCCAACACCACAATTCCACACCCTACAGACCCAAGATGAATGGAGCGGTGGAGGCAGCCAACAAGAATATCAAGAAGATTATTCAGAAAATGACCGTGTCATACAAGGACTAGCACGAGATGCTCCCTTTCGCGTTGCCTGGTTACCGAACCTCAGTGCGCACTTCGATCGGGGCAACGCCATTTTCATTGGTGTACGAAATAGAGGTCGTGCTACCATTTGAGGTGGAAATCCCCTCATTAAGAATCTTGGCGGAGTCCGGATTAACGGAATCAGAGTGGGCCCAAGTGCGTTTCGATTTGCTCAATCTCATAGAAGGCAAGCGTCTGGCCGCTATGAGCCATGGGCGTTTCTACTAGAGACGGGTGAAGAATACTTTTGACAAGAAGGTACACCCGCGCAAGTTCAACGAAGGGGACCTGGTGCTGAAGAAAGTCTCCCAAGCCCTAAGAGACAATAGGGGAAGTGGGCCCCAAACTACGAAGGGCCCTTCATCATAAAGAAAGCTTTCTCTGGAGGGGCCCTTGTGCTCACCAACATGGATGACGAGGAACTACCTTCACCCGTAAAGGTCGACATCGTCAAGCGATACTACGCTTGAGGCTTGGGGCAACTAAGAGAGTCGCTGCATGTTTGTTTTATGTGGTTTCCCCCTAGGGATTCCTGTCCTTTGTAAGCTTTAGTCGCAATCATTTAAAGAGTGTTGGATTGATGATTCATTGTTCCGACCCTCGCATTGTCCCTTTTTGCTTTAAAGATGCATGTTCTTCTAATGATCTGAGCCTCTTCGCTCGATCCATGGGGATGCCTTAAGCGCTTGATTAAAATTGAACCCTATAGGCTTTTGTTAAAAGTTATTGCACTTAGACTGCCCATGCATACACATGCACATGCATATTTCTTATCTTATGAATCGAAAGACAGGAACAGGTTTGTTTCAAGCGATGGTCAATACCATGCCAAATCCAAGACAGAGATAAACCAAGGTAAGTGGTAGCGTAGTCATGTATTGCTGCGTGATTCCATTTCCTGCTTTCAGAGGATCGGGGACGGGTACGAGCAGACGCTAGGCCCACGATCACCAAATCATCATCATCCCACGATTGTCTCCAGATGTTAAGGGGGAACTACTGATAGACAACCTAATATCCTTTAAGTTTCTGCCTGTTATTATTGTTTATTCAACTATTTCTCTAGGGTGATGATCGAATATGCCTAACTTATCCTTGGGACTCTGAGTAAACGAATGCTGACCCGTAGGGAACACACAATTTCTTCACAAAGAATTTTGCAAAAAAATAAAAATAAAAATAAAATAAAAAAATGCACAGGGTTAGCTCGCCTGGGCGAGCACCCCCCTGCACGAATTAGTTTTAAAAAAGAAGGGGAGGGTGAGTTTCTTCACCCAAAACTCCCCCCCCCTCACTCACAAAAAACGCAACACCAACGGGGACCACAAGTTGGCAACCCCTAAATCACCCTTTTTTGCGCTTTTGCTTCCATTTTTGGTACTCCTACTCACTCCAACAATTAAGTACGTCATTCTTTGGTTCTCTAGATTTCCATTGATTCATTTTTGGCAAAATTCATGAGACAATGTGTGCTCGAATTCATGATTGTGTTGGAATTGGGGGGTTGTATGGGATGGCCGTAGGCCAATTGCATATTCTGAAGTGATTGGACATGTCACATTGCCCCCATTCCCCACTTTTTCGTGCCTAAAGGTGCACCCACCAAGTGCTCGGTGAAATGCCTCAATGGCATGTGAGCATATTTTGGTGAGTTTTGTTTGTGGGACTAACTTGGGCATAGGTGGCTGCCATTGTTGGGTTTAGGGAATACTTTTAGAAACTAGGATAAGCGCCAAAAATAGGACTTAGGCCTAGGAACACCAAGCTTTGATTTTGAATGCAAGAGAGCATGAAGATGAGAGCATGGTGGTGAGGATTTCCCTTTAGAACAACATTCAATTTTGGGCTGCACCCTGATGTTTCCCTTACACCTAGATGTTTAGAAATGTTGTTCATCATGACCATTAAGGTGTAGAGTAGGTAGCAAAAATGCCTTTGTTAGTTTCCTAATTAATTTAGGTAGCAAAAATACTTTTGTTAATTCATTCATATAGGTAGCAAAAATACCTTTATTGATTTATTCCTTTGACTATGTATATATCATGGTTTAGGTAGCAAAAATACTTGAATGTGTATATATATGTAATTTTAGGTGGCAAAAATAAGTTGAATATGTATATATGTAATTTAGGTAGCAAAAATACTTGGATGTGTGTATATGTAATTTTTGGTAGCCAAAATGCCTCATGTGTTGCATGTTAGGTAACAAAAATACCTTGTTAATGTAGGTAAGAAAAATACCTTGTTAATTTGTATGTAAAATGCCTTGTAAATCTGTATGTAATTTAGGTAGCAAAAGTACTTGAATACGCATAAAGTATATTAAGGTAGCCAAAATACTTTGAAATGCATGTATGTGATCTTAAGGTAGCCAAAGTACTTTGAAAATGCGTGTATGTGATTTAGGTAGCCAAATGCTTTGAATGCGTGTGAGTTTGCCCAAATTCACATTGACGTTTGCATGTTGGAAGGAGTGGTATACCCCTTTTGCTTGGTCTTGCTTGTAAGACGACAATTCTTGGTAAGCTAACTTCCTGAATGTTTTGTGTTCCACAGGAGATGGCTCCAAAGAAGCTCTCCACAAAGAGGTCCAGGAGGGACACCCATGGAGAAGGCTCTAGCGCCCACGCAGAGTTTGACAGTCATCGGTTCCGGAGTGCCGAGCACCAGCAGCGCTTCGAGGCCATCAAGGGATGGTCGTTCCACAGGGAGAGGCACGTACAGCTCAGGGAGGATGAGTACCCAGACTTCCAGGAAGAGATAGCTTGCAGGTATTGGGCACCGCTAGTGATTCCCACAGCCAAGTTCGACCCTGAGATAGTAATAGAGTTCTACGCCAACGCCTGGCCCACGGAGGAGGGAGTTCGGGACATGCGCTCGTGGGTAAGGGGTTAGTGGATTCCCTTCGACACAGATGCCCTTAGCCAGTTCTTGGGCCACCCGCTGATCTTGGAGGAGGGCCAGCAGTGCGAGTTCAGCTAGAGGAGGGATCAAGCCTCTGGCTTTGACGAGGAGGCCATCGCCCAGCTGTTATGCATACCGGGGCAGGACTTTGCCTGGACCGCTGCAGGGAGGCGGGTGCGGATCATGCGCACCAACATGACTACTCTGACTCAGATATGGATGACGTTGCTACTCAGCAACGTCCTGTCTAGTGACCATAACTCTGACCTCCCTCTGCCTAAGTGTCAGCTGGTGTATGCCATCCTGACACGGATGACCGCTCACGTGGCCCAGGTAATTGTTGACGCCATTTATTTGTTTGCAGGGACGTCGCCAACTAGGCACCCTTTGGACCCGGAGAAGTCCAATAGGTCCCTGGGGTTTCTGGCCTTGATCACGGGCCTCTGCCAATTCTATGGAGTACCTGTCGCCCCCAGCAAGGTAATCTGGCCACCAATCACCCGAGCTTTCATCGAGAAATATTGCAACCCTAGGCAGGCGTAGGGGGACGCACATCAGGCCGCGAATGCTTCACCACCTCAGCAGCCCGATTCGGCTAGACCACTGAGCGTGGAGCAGTATCTACTACATATGGTTCGTCAGCAGGCGGCCAACCACCGAGGACAGGTGCAGTTGCATGAATGCCTCTACCGTTTCAGCCTCAGCCAGCAGGGACAGGGCTCCACTCCTTTTGTATGCCCTACCCCAGAGCAATTCGGGGCTGAGGTCACGTGGCCTGGAGACTGGCCCACTGAGGAGGGAGCTGAACCAGCGGGATCCCCCGGTTATGCGGAGGAAGCCCATATGGACGAGGACATGACCGACCTGCTTGGTTGCCTGGGAGGGAGCAAAGCCACACGATCGAGGTTGCCGGACTTGTGATTCCTACTCATCTAACATTAATGTTTTCAGTTATTGTGTTTGTTTCCATTGTGATCTAACATTACTGTTTTTAGTTATTGTGTTTGTTTCCATTGTGATCTGGCATTGCAGCTCATAGTTGTTTTGTCATTCATTTTTTTCATTGTGACTTACCATTGCGGTTTTTTCCAGTTACTTTGACGTTGTGATTTGACGTAGGTAGGCCTTGTGTACCCTCGTTTGCACAACTTTTCAGAAAAATGTGATCGCAGATATCAACTATGTCTGGGGTGCATGTTGTTTTTTACTTTTTTGTAAAAAAAAAAACAAAATGGCTAAAAAGAAAAATAAATATAGTTAACTGAAAAGCCAACACGCTTTGAAAAAAAAAGAAGATGAACTTACCGTTTAGAACACGGCCGATTTCCTAGGGAAAATATGTGTACACCTAAAGGGTGGATGCTGTTCGTTTTTTCTCAAGCCCCCGAAACAGATTCAGATGAATGCATGAATTGATAAAATAACATGTTTTGAAAACACTGGGTTGACTTAAATAGGAAGAATGAGCCCTAGTGTCACATAACCACAAAACTTGGTGCTTGAGTGTCCACATGGGTGCATGCATGACCAGTTTTGCATAAATATCTAAATTCATCATTGTTGTGTGCGTGTCATGGAAATGATATGGGACATTCCCTTATCCCTGAACCGCTGGCCAAACCAATGCCCTGACATACATCATGTCTAGCCGCTCTACAAGCCTTGAGCCAAAATCCCAACTCACCATAAACCTTGATCCAAGGTGAGAATGTTCATCCTCGCCCTCAGAAGAAAACAAAAAAAAAAAAGAAGAAGAAAAAGAAGTTTTCGATCAAAGATCGGAAGAAAACAAAAGAAAAAGAAAGTTCCCGATCAAAGATCAGAAGAAAGCAAAAGAAAAAGAAAATTCCCAATCAAAGATTGGAAGAAAGCAAAAAAGAAAGGAAAGATTCCTGATCAAAGATAGGAAGAAAAGAAATATGCAAAAAGGTCTTCAGACCAGACAATATTAGAACAAATACAGACTTGTCACGAGAAAATACGAAAAGAAAGGAAACCATGACTTGAAGTGGTCCTCTCCCTTTGATTGTCAACCAAAATCCTGTGCGTTGGCGACTTTTTCGCCCCGCACTAAACAAAAACAGAGAAAAGGAACAGGCCGAAATGCCCAGAGCCAAGTTTCCCACCAAAAACACCATTCCCGAAAAAGCCCTATTGAGTGCGGAATTAGGATGAAACACTTGCCTGTGTGAGGTTCATACACTTTGAGTGATTTTCTTCTATTTTTGTTGGACCCAGTGTTTTCTCCAAATGATCATTTATGAGTGAAACGCAAACACCCTAAATCTCATTTGCGGTTATGAGAAAATTCTATCAGTAGGTTTCCTTCCCTAATAGGCACATTATTTTTCTTCGAAATATGTGTTGCTTTGATTGGTCGGGAGTTTGTTCTCTTTACTAAAGCATGTTCGCATTTTAGTGAAAGAACATCGAGGCTACATTAGTTTCACTGTTGTCATCCAGAGACGTCGAGTCCGATGACACGCGGACACACCTTATGGTTATCCACACCTTTTGTCAGCTAGAGGCAAGCGAGCCCGTTGACATGCAGAGACCAATGTGGTCATCTACACCCTTCTTGGAGATGTCAGCGTCTTCCGACCGAGACAACAAAAAAGTCTCAATTTTGCTATCATGACCCAAGGGTCCAGTAGCACGTGGACACACCTTATGGTTATCTGCACCTTTTGTCAGCTAGAGGCAAGCGAGCCCGTTGACACACAGAGACCAATGTGGTCATCTGCACCCTTCTCGGTGATGTCAGCGTCTTCCGGCCGAGACCGCGAAAAAGTCTTAATTCTACTATCGTGACCCGAGGGTCCGGTAGCACACGGACACACCTTATGGTTATCTGCACCTTTCATCAGGTAGAGGCAAGTGAGCCCATTGACACGTAGAGACCAATGTGGTCATCTGCACCCTTCCCGGAGATGTCAGCGTCTTCCGACTGAGACCGCAAAAAAGTCTCAATTTTGCTATCATGACTCGAGGGTCCGATAGCATGTGGAGATACCTCATGGTTATTTGCACCTTTATCATCCAGAGACGACAAGTCCGATGACTCGTGGAGACAATATATAGTCACCTACACGCTTCCTATCCAAAGACTATCAAAGTCCTTTTTATCATCTAGAGACGAACAAGTCTGATGGTATCGGGATCATGATGGTCGTCCACTTCTAATCATGTTGAAGATTGTTGCAGATTTTACCTTTGTCATCCAGAGACATTCAAGTCCGATGACGCGCAAGACTCGTCTCTGCTAACCAGAGACGATCAAGTTCGATAGCATGTGGAAACATCATGGCTATCCAGTTTTATCACTTTCAAGGCACTGAGGTTTTACTAATGCTCCTGATGCCTTTTCTGTTCTTTCTGATGACAGGTTTCGCTGGTTGGGCTATTAATCGGGCGAGTGAGTTTTCGCTTGAACGAAATTAGTGTCTTATCTTTACTTCCCTTTTGTCTCCAATAAAAGATAAGTAAAGATGGGCAATTGTCATACCCTAATTTCATTCGAGGATACTTGCGGTCGGATGTCGAACCTTGCTTGCTCCCTTCGGGACCCTCAAAACGAGCATTTTTGTGTAATCTGTAAAGTTTCGCAACATTCTGAAAGTCAAAACAAGCATTGTTGCATAATCCGTAAAGTTTCGCAACATTCTGGAAGTCAAAACAAGCATTGTTGCGTAATCCGTAAAGTTTCGCAACATTCCAGAGGTCAAAACAAGCATTGTTTCAGAATCCGTAAAGTTTCACGACGTTTTGGAAGGAAGACAGGTATCATTGCGTAATCCTTAAAGTTCTGCAATGTTTCGAAAAGAAATCGATAAAAAAACTCAAAAGGGGTGTATTTAGTAAAAAAAGGGGTGTAAATAGTAATCTGGCCCACTTGGACCTTCTTGAATCTTCCAAAAAAGGACGGTGGCTTCTGGTGGAAGCAACCCAGCTTGCCTGGGCAAGCTAGGCGACAACCACCTCCCCTTTTTCTCCTATTAATAGGGGAAGGGGGCAGAGTAAATGGGTTCAGCCCTTTTGGTATTGGGGAATCACTCAAAATTAGTGAGAAAAATTATTTCCGTGAAGAAAATCCAAGCCGAGGCACTTCCGTAACGCTTCCGAGACGTTTCCGTAAGTGATTCTGTGGAAATTCTTCATCGTTCTTCATTGTTCTTCGATCTTCAACCGGTAAGTTTCTGAAATCGAATCTTTCAATTCATTTTATGCACCCTTAGTGGTCCCTACTTGTTTTATGTACTTTCACTTTCATGCCGTTTACTTTCCGTACCTTTTTCTTGTTCATTTTTAACAAGCTTTAACCGTATTTAAGTCGTTTTCTCGCCTAATAAATGATAAAATGAATCCCAACCGATCATTTGTGTTGTAATCTCGTTTAATCACCATTAAAATAAAATTCAACCGACCGTTCATGCTATAACCTCAGTTAAATAAAAAAAAGGCAAAAATAATAATAAAATAATCAAAATATCTTTGAATAAAATAATAAAAAAAATCAATCAGGCGTTTTTTCTTTGAAAGTTTCTTTGAATGAATTGACTAATAACCGGAGTGAAACTAAGGCTAAAATCAACTCACAAATCAATCTTTGTCCGCAAAAGTCACTCAAAACCGTTTTAAGGTCCAACGCCTTAAAAACGGTCTTCTTTGCTTTTATTGGATAAAATGAACCATTCAAAGCATAAAATCAATACATAACTTTATCGCTTTTTCAAGAACTATGTAGGTCGGAGTTCCTTATCGCAATTGAGGATACGTAAGAGCAAAAACCCCACTTTTGTCGACCACCCCAAGAGATTGTTAATGATTTAACGCCTTAACGTTTCTCTCCTTTTAAAAACCAAGAGATCGTTAATGGTCCAATGCCTTAATGTTTTTCTTCTTTCACAATCAAGAGATCGTTAATAGTCCAATGCCTTAATGTTTCTCTCTTTTCAGAAGAATCAAAAGATCGTTTACTGGTCCAACGCCTTAAATGACCTTTGTTCAAATTAAAATCTATCTTGCGAAAAAAGATAAAAACAACTTAACCGATGTTTAGTTCTGAAAGAACTACATAGGTTTAATTTCCTCATCGCAATTGAGGAATACGTAGGAGCAAGGGAAACACCTTTGTCGACCACAAAAAGATAAAAAATACAAAAAAGGTCCATAAAAAGCTAAAAAAACATAAAAAAGGGGAAAATACATAATTTTGAAGTCATATTTGCACACTTGATTAAAGGTTGTCGTCCCCTGTGATGGACGCATGGGGTGCTAATACCTTCCTCGTGCGTTAAAACAACTCCCGAACCTTTCACGATTAAAGTTCGTAGACCACACCTTTCCGGTTTTTCTGACGTTTTCCTCGAATAAACATTGGTGGCAACTCCGCGCGCCTTGCTCCCTTGGAAGACGCACCTGTGAGCCCTCGTGTCGCCCTCCTGTCGAAGGGTAGGTTGGGACAGAGGGCAAATGCTTTCCAAGAAGGAGGGAATGATGAGAATCCTAAAACTGCCCAAATACAGGGACCCATGACCAGGAGTAGGACCAAACAGTCAAAGGATATCCTCCAACAAATGGTATCAGCCATACTTAACAAGGTCCAAGTGGAGAATGATGAAGGCCCAAAGGCACTACCAAGAATCTTGATTGTTGCTGAAGGCCCAAACTAATTTGAAGGCCCATGCAATTTTTTTTTCTATTTTCGTTTTAATTTTAAATAAAATTAGTGTCTTTCCAACTGCACTTCAGATACACTATATGTATTGAACTCGTTTTCAATAGAAGGGACTTTTGGCATTTTGTGAACATTTTGTTAGAGCTTATCTCTGGGTTCCTTGTTGAACTAATCTCAGACTTATCATGGTAATCCTTGTGGTGTCTACCCTGACTTATCTTCCCTCTCTGGAATTGGCGTCATCCAAACTCTATGACCTGTATCAAGTAATCCGCTCCTAGTAAGGATCACATCACATCACCTTTGTATGTTTTCTATATATACTTAATATGTATTGAGCATAAGCAAGCAAGAAATATTATCTCTTTTCTCACCTTTCTTCTTAGGAGGCTCCCAATCCTTGAATTCTAGGGAGATAAGTGTTGAGATCCTAACATGTTTGGTTCTTTTATTAAGCTCCATGGTTGAGTCTACTCGTTCCAAGTCCAATATGGACCATATTAAGGATGTCATCGCCAAAATCACCTTTAATCAGCTCAGCCTTACCACCACTCAAAACAACATGTCCATCAAATTAAATTCCGCAATCATTTCATTCAATCCTAAAAAATTACCACTTTTATCTTGATGTAATTTTTTTTATTTAATCCTAGAAAAACCAAATTATGTTTAGCAAGACATTTCACAGCTGAAAATATTCTAACTAAAACTTGTCTCCAACGTTATTTCTCTTTCATAACCTCTTGTTGCCAGGTTTTATCAATTTTTTTATTTTTATTCAATCTTACTCTCAATTCATTTCAAGTATTCATGTTATTCATATGCTCAAAACTATTCTCATGATATTTAAGTCTCTCGTTAATATGTTGCCAATCTCTAAAGCCCTCATTTGCTAACAAACTCTTCTTATTATTAGATTTGAATAACTTACAACATAAACAATATACTTTATCAACATGTTTAGAATAAACCAACCATTTCTTATCACTAGTCTCACCATTGCTCAGCTTTCTAGAATAACATGCATATGAAAAATGTCTAAAAGTGTTATCTAAAGGAAAAAACAAGATTAATTTCTCTAATAAGTCCCTTTTCAACTAAAATGTCTCTTGCCTGGTTATCAAGATTATCTCAATTTCTAGGATCATAAATATCTAAAGGAGGAATTGATTGTTCCTCGTCAATATTACCAAGATTTTCAATATTAGATTCATTTGGCATGTCGTTAGGCTCACTTGAATCATTAATTTTATCATTCTCACCTACATGATTTTCATTATGCAAAATTTCATTTGATTGATTTAAGTTTTCATGAGAACCTACCTCTTTGAAAATGAATTTTATTAATAGCTCTTTGTTGTGATTTTATTAACTATTCTGCTCATTTTCTTTTTTTCTTTTTCACTTTCAGATAAATTCTTTTTAGGTAGCATCTTATAAAAGATAAAAAAAATAGTCAACTAATGCAAAAAAGAAACAATTGCACTTAGAAGTAGAAGTCGAAGTTCAATACCCGTTCACGCTTTGCAGTTTGCTAATTCCAAAAGCTAAATCCTAACATTGTAAACATAATTAAAAAAATTAATATAAAATTAGACACAACAATTAACAATATCAATGTGAGAGAAATTAAAAAAAGAACTCTATAATTTTTCTAATACTTACTTTTTTGAATCTGTGGTAGTTGCTATCGTATATAATTAGCTAATACTAATAATATTTTGTGTGCCAATTCCCATTACAACACATTTAGGCCATTTACTCTTAAGCTTCAAATGATCAACACCTAGCAAGTAGGCTCCATTTTTTCAGTGGTTGTTTTCTTTCCACCATTGCTAGGCATGTCTTCTATTTCTCTTAATCTTTATTTGAAACTAATATTATACTCTAAACCATTAAATTTCAACATGAACAATTATCCTATAAATAACTTATAAACATTATTTTTTAAAATATAATAAATAGCAAAGCAACAAAAGAAAATGGAAAAATTTGATGCACATACCAATATACAAGCAATTAAGCAAAGTGTCAAAGTCCCTCGTAGCCTCACATTGAAATAGCCGAAGGGAATTTAGAAAGTTTAGTTTTGGATCAAAAGTCAGTCAATCAGACACTAATAGTGAGTGGTGAGCAGTGAGCCAAATAGCCAGTAAGTATATGAATTATGAATATATGATTTGTGTTCACAAATTATAAATTGCAAATCCTATTTCATGTCTTTAAATATGAAATATTATTTCCGTTACCATAAACTTAGAAAACAATGAAGGATTCTTCATGGATTTGGTGGAAATTGATTGCACAAACATCGATTGTAAAGTTGGAAAGTTGGAATGTGTAATTAGTCAATTGGATATTAAATTGTAGAAGCTAAAAAATCAGGTGTGAAATCGTTATTTTTTCTTCAAATATCAAAGAAAGAAATTTAAAGATTTTTCTCTCTCACAAGAAGTGGGAAAACAATACACATAGTGAAAGAAAATATTATTTCTTTCTCACTCGAAGTGAGAAAATAATACAAAAGAAAAAAAATAAAAGAATAATATTTCTCACCGGAAGGGAGAAAATATTACAAAAAGTAAAAAAATAAAAAATAAAGAATTTTCATTCTTGAAGAATGAGAATAAAAAAGAATAATTCTTTCTCGTTAGAAGTTAGAAAATAGTGCAAAAAAAGAAAGAATTTTTCATTCTTGAAAAACGAAAAATAGAAAAGATTAATTCTTTCTCACTAGAAGTAAAAATATAGTTTAAAAAAAGAAATTTTCATTCTTGAATAATGTGACATTTACCGTTTATTAAATTTTCAATATATATATATATATATATATATATATATATATATATATATATATATATATATATATATTAATTTATCTTAGTTTATATGTGATATCCTAATATAATTAGTCTTGCCTATATTATTTCTATATGTGCATTTGAATGACATAATACATAAGGTAATATGTTATATTAATATTTTATTTTTTAATATATGTTTCAATTTCTGGTAATTGTATTTGATAGGGGCTTAAATTTATTTTTGATCCCTAATATATACCCGACTTTAGCGTTTGATCCCTAATAAAATTTTCCTTCGAATCGGCTCCCTGATATTTGAAAACTTTGGTTTTAGATACCTGCCATCAGTTAAGTGATGTCATGTCTGTTAAATATTTGATAGTATGATTTGTGGTGACTCAAAAAAATGTCAGTATTTGTTAAAAATCGTCGATATTTGTTTCAAAATCAAATTTAAATTTTTTGGCGGTTAAAAACTGCCAAAATCAATAAGTAAATAGATTTTTTTAATCTAAAAACTTCCATAGCGTTCCAGATGCCTTCTTGCATGCATGGGGTAAGTAAGTGATGCATCGTGCAAAAGTTTTTGGGACCGCTGGATGAAGGAGTTCATTCGAGATGCATTGGAATGGACTGCACTAGATGGAAGTAAGGCAAGGCAGACCACAGGATCAGTAGTGGACCCTATTCATGCTCCCGCTGTTAGATCTCTCATTTTTCAAATGAAAGGTTAAGATATTTTCAACTTTTATCTTTATCTTTTTTTTTCTTTTCTCTGCATTTCCCAAATTATCCTTGTCTCTTCTCCTACCTCATGACCCTTTCTAGTGTTGTGAGAAGAGGGATTTGGTTCCCATGCGATGGTGCGGTACAAAGAAGTGACGAGCAAAGACGCAGAGTTGAGGACGACAAGGCAAGAGGCCGCACTCACGACGATGACCATTGTGCAGGATGACGACAATCATGTTAGTCTTCATTTACGACTAACTTTTGTATAGAAAAGCTTTATTAAATGTTTATCTTTTCCCCAATTTATGGTTCTTTTTGTAGGTTTGTACATATTTTTAGGTTAGTTTAACTTTGTTTAGTAGAAATGCCCAACATTGTGAATTTAATGTGTTTCAACTTCAATTTCAGGTAAAAAGGATGAAGATTATGAAGGCTTACAGCTGGTGTCTCGCTAAGCGAGGCTTGTGCGCTTAGCGAGAATCACGCGCTATGCGAGGCACTCAGCCTGCTTAGCAAGTTGGGAGAAAGGTGCTGCCTTGCGATGAAAGGCTAAGTATCTCTATTGGGAAATTCTGTTGAAACTTGATGTAAATTCTTAACTATCTAATCAAAGTTGTTTTATGTGTTCATTGCTTATATCTGCACTTAATTATTGCATGCTTTTGGTCTGATCACCCATTTGTGTGTAAAGTTAGGATTTTTAGCATTGGAAAATGTATTAATCCTTAGAACTGGATAGAGTAGGGCTAGATAATTGCATTGCTAGACATAGAGTGCAGGGTTTTAGTTTTTAATATGCTGTGATTGTAATGTTGTTTGGTTAGGCTAAGTTCAATGAGACATCCGAGAACGAGGTTTAATTAGAATTAGTCCATTTACGTGAGGAATCGGTGTTTGGTATTTTAGTCCTCAGCATAGAACACATAAATAATCTTAATTAGAGAAAAATCTTTTAATTACATCAAGCATTCCGTAGAAGGATCCAACGTTTTAATCATCTATTTTCTCTCCCGTTTTGATAAGCGTAACATGTAGTTTTTAGATTTATAGTATATACATCCTTTGATCATTTTTATTTACATGGCTTTATATCAATGTCTGCTTGCTGAATGAAACTTCACTAAATGAAACAAGTTCCCTGAGTTCGATACTCGGTTTCTTACCGTTTTATTATTACTTTAACGACTTGGTACACTTTCCGATAAAGTTCGGGGTTATGCAGGGCTTGAACAAATCACGAGCATGAAGATGACACTCATGAACACTACACAACGACGATGATGAAACTTCATCATGTTTTAGATCCCAGCACGTCTTCCTCTCCGCCACCAAACATTGATCTCTTAACCATTGCAACGTCATTTCAATCAAACCAAGTGAGTTAAGGATTAGGGTTTTGGAAGTGAGAAAGCACAAAATGGAAGTGTGAACCAGTGACATAGAGCCACACGATGATTTGGAGAAAATGATTATCGCGTACCATTCAGCGACATAGAGCCACACAACACAAGAGAAGAAGGCTATGACGAGGGACAATTTCATGGTCAAAAGGGGCTTCGATCTCACTCCTCCTTACTTCATCGTCAGTAGTGTCTCCATCTCCATGGTACTAATGCACACTATTGAAACTGATATATAAATGATGTTATTGCCACTGGTACTGTGTGTAATGTGGTTTTACTTTAGGGGTTAGAAAATGGAATGAGGAGAAGGTTAGGGTTCATGGAATTGAGCTATCTTATATTGACATGAAGAATCTGCTAGAGAAGATGGGATACAAGATGTACAAATGCATATGGTATCGACATCCAAGATACGCACTCAATCGCGAATTGAAGTCACTAATAGTGATAATGATGTGTTGCAGCTGGTTGTTAATAACAATGGGTATGAACTTGTTGAAATCTATGTGGAGCATCTAATTGATGTTCAGTTATAGATGAAGGGCTGGTCAAAGGAAGAGGAAAGGATTTTGTCTTAAGAGAAGATGCTAATTTTGTTCAGATTAATGAAGCTAAAAGTGACTATGAAGGTAAAGGTCAGAGGCATGGTGATGCTGATGGTGAGGGATAGCGTGAGGATGAGGTTAAGGGTGATGGTGTGGTGTAAGGTAAGGTCCAGTGTGAAGGTGAGGTTTAGGGTGACGGTGAGGTGCAAGGTAAGGGTGAGGTGCATAGTGAGGTTTAGGGTGAGGTCCATGGTCAGAATGATGTCGTTGATGATGAAGATTTTGTAGATGAAAACTATGATGATGAAATGAACATGAGAGTGACTGGACATCCTTAGATGACAGTGACTTTGATAAGGATTTGGATTAGACCAATGTGTTGGATCCACTATTGTTCGAACAAAGTCAACATCCACCACCACCCTCATAGCTTGATGAGGAAATTTCTCCTAATAATTGGGAGTTTGATGTAGCTGCAGCTGAATTTGGGGATGAGGACGATAAGCTAGACACCCGACCAGGAAGTGAGGATGAAGGGGTAAAAAAGGAGAAATTTCCAAGATTTAAAATGCCTGAGGATGATGCAGATGTTCGATTTGATCGGGGATGATATTCAATAGCAAATTCAAAGTTAAAGAAGCTATGAAAACCTTCTCAATGGTCAACAAGAAAAATGTAGTTGTCGAGTATAATGATTTGACTAGATTTGTTGTTAGGTGTGCCAGGCTGTCCATTTTGTTTAAGGGTTAGTTAGCCAAAGTGTAGAAACAATTGGCAGGTAGTTACTTTCAAAATTTGCACACATGCCATAGGACTACTACTAACAGGCAGGCTACAACTAAATGGATAAGTAAAAAAATCATTCCCTTGTTAAGACATACACAAACAATAGCGAGACAAGGACTAATTGCATATGCAATGGAGAAATGGGGTTCTAAGCTATTTGTACATCAGGCTTACGAAACTAAGTGTAAGGTAATGTATAAAATTCAAGGTGCAACTAAAAATCAATACTGCCACCTAAGAAGTTATGTTGTTGAGTTGCTTGATAAGAACAAAAACAATACAGCCATTATCAAGTGTATGATGCATGATAAGGGTCCTATTTTTGAAAGAATGTATGTGTGTGTTGAGGCATGTAAGGCTACCTTTGCAACAACTTGTTGATCATTAACTGGGTTAGATGGTTGCTTTTTAAAAGGTGATTATGGTGGTCATTTGTTGACAACTATGGGTAAAGTTGGCAATAACCAAATGCTACCTATTGCATATGTAGTAGTGCAATCAGAATCTACAGACACATGGTCATGGTTTTTGGGGTTGTTGTTGGCAGATCTGAATGCAATTTAGAGAAATAAATGGTCTTTAATTTCTGATCAGCAAAAGGTGATATTTATCAAACTTGTAAAATCTATTTGTATTAGAGTATCTTGTTCATGTAAATTTGTTGGTAATTAATGTCTGATTTTTTCTTGTAAAGGGACTAGTTCATGTAATTAAGGATCCAGGTGAAGATGTTGAACATCGTGTATGTGTTAGGCATCTGTATAGCAACTTCAGAAAGAGGCACCCAAGGACGCACTTAAAGGAACTAATGTGGCAACCTGTTAGAGCCACAACTACTGCACAATTGATGAAGGTTATGCAGAAATTGAAAGAGACTAATGAAAGTTCTTGGAAGGAGTTGGACAACCTAAAAGCATCATCATGGACTAAGCCAACATATGACCCAAATACTCAGTGTGATCTATAGGTGAATAACATGTGTGAAGCATTTAATAAATGCATCTTAGAGTTAAGGGGAAAGCCTATTATTAACTTGGTTGAAGGGATTAAGGTATATTTGATGATGAGGATTGTTAGGATAAGGGAAATGATGTTGAAATATTGTGGTCCTACCTATCCAAAAATTCAACTTATTCTGGCCAATATAGAGAAAGATGCTAAAGCTTGGACTCTTACCTTGTGTGGTGATGACCAGATATCATTATTTGAAGTGTCAAAAAACTTTCAGAAGTTTTTTTTTTAATATAAACAATAAAAAATGTAGCTACAAGAAATGGGAGTTAATTGGAATCCCTTGTTGTCATGTAGTTGCATGCTTGTGGCACAACAATTACAAACCTGAGGACTATGTAGCTGATTGGTACAAGTATGTATATTTTGGTATAAGTATGTTTTCTTACAATGCAATGCATATATTAGACTGATAGTACTTATGTTTTGCAGGAAAAACACTTATTTGGCCAGTTATTCATACTATATTTGAGCATGTAATGATCCAGACAAGTGGCCAGAAGAGTGATCTTCCACCAATCAACCATCATGACATAAGGAGAGCACCTGGAAGACCAAAGAAAATGAGAAACAAATTAAATGATGAGTCAATGGACAAGTTTAAATTACCTAGACATCAATTCTCAGTTGTGTGTGCAAACTATGGAAAATTTGGTCACAAAAAAGGACCTGTAAATGTAAAACAACTACTGATAGGGAAATCCCAAATGGTGGGAACAAGGTAAATCTTGAACTATTTTACTTTGGTTAATTTTGTTTCATGGAAATTAAATGCATTGGCTGATTTGTATGTGTGCTATGTGGCAAAATTTGAAAAGAAAGAATGATGCAATAATATCTGCTATAAAAAAGGTTGACAGTGCATTGGTTTAGTTTACTTCATGGAAATTTAATGCATTGGTTTATTTATACTTATGTTTGTCTTATTATATTATGTTTTTATATATAAATATTATGAGATAAATAAAAAGTTAAGAAAATAAAATTAAATAAAGTAGTAAAAGAATTTTAAAAAGTAGAAAATTATGGTGTAACAACTTTAATAAAGAAAGTCACAATATAGATAAATAAGTTACAATTCAAAATTAAAATAAAAAATATTAGTTTTCTTTCCATGTCTAAAATTCAAATGTCTTTTACGAATGATATTTATAAGGGAAACTTTAGCTGCATTGGATATTCAAATTTTATAATCATTATTATAGAAAATTTTAACCATCACTTCTCCAACTTGAAAATAATTGTCTACACAATTATTAAAAAAAATGCCATTGCTTCTTCTTTTATGTGTGAACTTATTATTTTAAAAAATTATTAGTTTGTTTCATGGAAATTCAATGCATTGGTTTATCTATACTTATGTTTGTTTTATATTACATATAATAGAAATCTAAGAAGGATGCAACATTTGAGTCTACACATGGTGAATCATTTGGATCAGCACAGGCTAGACCAACTAGGATTACTAATTCAAGTGCACGTATGCAATCTAGTGCACCTACACTAAGCCAAATCTCATCTCAAAGTATTGATGCATCAGCACCACAGACTCAACAATCACAAGTTTAGGGAAAATCAAGACTTTTAGGATAAATGGACATCAGTAACATTGAAATGGTAACTTTCCTTCATAGGTCGATGACCATTGTACACACTAATCCATGGAATTGCTAGCATTCCCATTCTGACCTTCTTCTTCGGTTGCTCATCATTTTCTTCTTCTACAATCAATTGTCCTCTCTTAAGCTTTTGTCACCATCAGTGTTTATGGTTTGATGTCTGGATTTGGATGAACTAACAGTTCTCTTAAAAAGTGATATATACTTTTCATAATTTGGTTTTTCATCAAACCTCAAATTCCCAACATACTCCACAAATTGCCGAAAATGTGGAGGATTGAGGAAACACAAAGCCTTTGAGGAGGTGGCCATTTTTTCTAGCAAACAAGAAATCCTTTATTTTCTCCTTGGTATACTTGCCAAGGTAGCCAACCATGAAGAAGGAAGATTAATGTGTAAGCAAGAGATTCCAAATCATCTCTCCTTCTACTTGTTCTACCAATATGAACAAGCACGCTAGCATAACGAGTTGTTCCCCTAAATACATATGGGCGTTGATCATACTCAAGATGAAGGCTTGCCGAACTATCTTGCCAATGGGTTTCTAATCCAAGATCAACTAGAAAAAGCTTTTTCTCCTCAACATTTGCTAGGGTTCCAAGAAAAACATTCTCAGGTTTTACAACACCATGCACATATGCTCTAGAATGCATCTTTTCTAATATGGAATAGCCTCAATTGCTATACACGCCACCATTTCCACAGTCATCATGTTTGTGTTGTTTTTCCAGACATCCCACAGACCTAACCCAACATATCCATAACCATAACTTAGTAATCACTGTCGCAACCTACCTTACAACGGGGCGACGAAAGCCAAAAATAAATAGGCCAAAGCGTTCGTCTCCTAGGGAGAAAATGTGTGGAGTCGCCACCAATGTTTATTCAAGGGAAAACGTTAGAAAAACCAAAAAAAGGTTTGCGAATTTTGAAAATAAGGGTTCGGGAGTTGTTTACGCATAGGGAAGGTATTAGCACCCCACATGCCCGTCACAAGGGACAACAACCTTTAATCGAGTGTGCAAAACATGACTTCAAAATTATGTATTTTCCCTTTTTTATATTTCTTTATTTTTTTTGGGTTGACAAGAGGGTGCCCTTGTTCCTACGTATCCTCAGGTGCGATGAGGAATTCATACCTATGTAGTTCTTTAAGTCTGAATGTTTAAGTGTTAAATTGATTTTATGTTTTCGAAAGATTTATTTTAATTGCGAACAAAGAGTCGATTAAGGCATCGGACCTTGAAACGATGTTTTGAATTTTGAAAAGCGGGGAGAATCGTCAAGGCGTTGTGTTGGATCAAGTGGCCTCAGAATAATTAAGAAGGGGGGGTTGAATTAATTATTAATGAACCTTTACTAATTAAGAAAACTTATCCTTCTTAATGTTACTAGATTCAATTATGCTTTTACTACTAAGTTGAGAAAGTAAAGAACAGTAATAGAAACTTAATCAAAAGTAAAAGTGATAATTAAAATGCACAACGGAAATTAAAGAGTGTAGGGAAGAAGAAGACAAACACAAGAATTTATACTGGTTCGACAACAACCCGTGCCTACATCCAGTCCCCAAGCAACCTGCGGTTATTGAGATTTCTTTCATCCTTGTAAAATCCTTTACAAGCAAAGATCCACAAAGGATGTACCCTCCCTTGTTCTCTTTGAACAACCAAGTGGATGTACCCTCCACTTGAACTGATCCACAAGAGATGTACCCTCTCTTGTTCTCAGTTACAACAACCCAAGTAGATGTACCCTCTACTTGTACCACAAAGGATGTACCCTCCAATGTGTTAAGACAAAGAATTCTCAGGCAGTTAGTCCTTTGAATCTTTGTAAGGGGAAACAAAAGATATCTCAGGTGGTTAGTCCTTTGAAATCTTTTGTTTAAGGGAAAGGAAAGAATCAATAGAATTCTCAGACTGTGTCCTTTTGAATTCTCTTGAAAAGGGAGAAGGGAGACATAAAAGAATTCAGGTGGTTAGTCCTTCGTTCTTTTGGAAAAGGGAGAAGAGAGACACAAAAAGAATTCAGGCGATTAGTCCTTGTTGAATTCTTTTTGGCAAAGAGAGAATAGAAAGAAAAGATATAGCACACTTTTGTTTTCTGTAGAAGAACAAGGTTTGGAAAACATAAAACTTAGAAAGCTTTTTGGCAAAGGAAGAAGAAGAAGAAAGATGAGTAGAAAAGGTTTCAAGATTTCTCAAAAGTTGTTCAAAGAAGTTCAAAAGTTATCAAAAGATATATAGAATGCAAGTCAAGGTCTTGCTTTTATAGACTTTTCATGTCTGGTCAAGAAAACTATTGGAAGAGTTATAACCTTGAGAAAATCATGTCAAGAGTTACATCTCTTGACTTTTTATTCAAAACTTGTCACTGGTAATTGATTACCATAATCATGTAATCGATTACACAATGTCTTTTATGAAAAGATGTGACTCTTCACACTTGAATTTGAATTTCAACGTTCAGATACACTGGTAATCGATTACCAATATATTGTAATCGATTACACCATTTAAAAATCATTTGGAACGTTGCAAATTCAGTTAAAATCTTTTGAAATCAAACTTTATCACTGGTAATCAATTATAGGAAACTGGTAATCGATTACCAGAGAGTAAATACTCTGGTAACTTAGAAAATTTTGAGAAAACTCATTTGAAAAACAAAACTGTGCTATGTTTGGTTTTTGAAAAATCCTTTTCAATACTTCCCTTGTGAAGTCTTCTTGATTTCTTCTCTTGAATCTTGAATTCATCTTCTCTTGAATCTTGAAATCAACTTCTCTTGAATTCTTGAATCTTCTTTATTTCTTCTCATGAATCTTGAAATTAATCTTGATCTTGAACTTGTTGACTCAATCTTGAAATCATTCTTTTGGGCTTTTTGTCATCATCAAAACTACTTGATTCATACTTGAATCATCATCATGAAACTTGCTTCTACACATTGGACCTTTGAAACGATCTCAAGTGATATTTGATAAATGAAGTTTAGTTATGAGTTGGTTTTATCTTGGTTTTGTTTATTAACTTTCAATCTTTTTAAAGACAATTTTACGACACTAGTGATCAGTTGAGTTTAAACTTTACAAAAAAAATGAGATCACCGATGATAGATGGAGGAGATGAATGTGCACATAATAACAAGGGGGGACCCCTAAGGGTACATAGATCACATTCAACTCTTGAAGAACAAAACCAACTGACTATTGCATGAAGAACACGGAACAAGAAAATGACGTAGGGAATGATCGCAGTGGCGATTCGGTAGCGCCTCGACTTCGTTTCCTCTTCTTTCTTCTTCTTCTTTCTTTCTTCTCTCAATTCTTTCCACCTCTAAGCCTTTTCTTTCTTTAAAACACCCCTAGGATGCCTATTTATAAGAAAAAGCCCACCTTGGGGCGGTTGGAGCACGCCCAGGCGAGCTGAAACTTAACCCTGAAGCAGTGAGCTCACCCAAGCGACCTAGCCCCTTAGCCTTGAAGTTATTTGGTGGCCCAGGTGAGCCAAATGCTGGCTTGGGCGAGTTGAGGCCTAGGAAAAACAAGGAAAAAACCATTTTCCCTCCTTTCTTGGTATCTTTTGTCTTCCTGATTGAAACATCGAATGGTTCCTTGCTTTGCACTGTAACTAGCATTCAACACCGTAATTTGACTAGCAAGGATCAAAAGATCAACGAATGATAGTTCTCAGACGAAATTAGGGTATGACAATTACCTTGCCTCCCCTTGTAATGAACTCGTGGAACACCGTGGAAACCGCCTAATGTATTGTAAACTTTCCCCTCATATGGTGGTCCATAATTGCTACTCATATTGCTTTTGTGTTCAAACTTCAATGCTACCTCTAATCAAAGATCAACTAGAAAAAGCTTTTTCTCCTCAACAGTTCCTAGGGTGCCAAGAAAAACATTCTCAAGTTTTACATCACCATGCACATATACTCTAGAATGCATATTTTCTAATATGGATATAGCCTCAATTGCTATATATGCCACCATTTCCACAGTCATCATGTTTGCGTTGTTTTTCCAGACATCCCACAGACCTAACCCTACATATCCATAACCATAACATAGTAATCACCTTGCCTCCCCTTGTAATAAACTCATGGAACACTGTGGCAATTGCCTAATGTATTGTAAACTTTCCACTCATATGGTGGTCCATAATTGCTACCCATATTGCTTTTGTGTTCAAACTTCAATGCTACCTCTAACACTCCAGCACTGACACCCATGCTACGACCAATGTAAACTTGTCTGAACCCTCATTTACCAAGTTTTCTATCTACTTTGTATAGCGGTGAGCCACCTACTTGAACCTTCTAAAGAATGGGAGCTGTGCTTCCTTCATCCTTGGTGGCTGGAACCATGTTGATAACATCCTCATCATCCATCATCAATTCATGCATTAACATGCAATTATATCAAATCCTCCGCCATTGCAGAAAACATATGTTTCTTATATGTCACAAATTCAATAAAAAATGCACTGCCACTAGGAACTCCATAAAGCCTTTCCTAAACCTGATTAGAGCAATAAAAACAAAAGAATCTAATGCTTCAACAATACTTTCTTTTCTCCACTATAAAATGAAAAGAAAAAAGAACAATGACAAAAGAATATGATAAAATTGAATAAAAAAATAAAATTAAATATGTTTTATGTAAAGGAGGAGTAAAAATTACCAATGCTAATTACTCAATTGGCACATGCGGAGCTTTTTGCTAACTAGTAAATGTGTTTTCTACCTGTACAAGAGTAAAAGATCACTCAGTTTTACATAAACACATAAAAAAAAGTACATGGACATATTTTGAGTTTGCAAAAGCGTAGTCATGTCATTGTTATTTTAGTGACATGTTGGGATAGAATAATTAGAACTTAATTAAGATGTTACATTCAATAACAAAAAATTATATTACTAGAGAAAATTCATAAGCAATCTAAAAAATACCATCACACTTCACATGACTGAGTTTAAAATTTTTCAATTTAAAAAAAGTTGCAAAATATACAACATTAATTGACTAATTCCCAATATGGATAGCCCTAATCCTTACTAAACTTAATTTATAGGCTATTGCTGATGTAAAAGTTTGCAATTGACAACTTCAAAAAAAATATAACTCAAATAATATGCAATGGAATTATCTAGCTTCAACCACAAAAAAAACACCAATACACAAAGTCTCCCTCCCTCCCAAACATAGATGCAACAATATAATAAAAATGAAACACAAATAAACAACAACAATAGTTTCTCACTAAGGCAGTGTTTAACGCAACGACTGAATAATAATATGAAATTGAATGGTTCTGTTCTATTCTCCATAGTCTTGCCTCTATTATATAAATCAAAGTTCCACTTTTTAACCTCATGTTTTATTATATTCTTTCAATACCCCAAACATAAAATAAAGGGCAAAACATAAATATATTCCCTTAGTTTTTTTTATTATTTGTGTTATTTTCTGACCAAAATTAAAGTTTCACCTCGCTAATATATCTAATAAATAGTTGCATACAAAAATAAATGTTAGAAACTACAAGAGAACTTGTATCTTTATTGAGTAATAGTAAAGTGAAGATAATGAGGATGAGTGTGATGTTTAGAGTGTGAGTGGGTGATGAGTGATGGAACCAATGGATAGAATTGTAGAGACACCTATAGTATATCTAAAACATACAAAATCTGAATAATTAAACATGTTATTTAATTTGATAATATATTGCATTTAATAAATATAATATTCAATATTATTCACTTGTCAAAGTTACTCAATACATTAATTATAGTATTTATTCAAGTCAATGCATTCAATTAACTTTACAATGATAATATTAAATATAATATATTTAGTAAGTATAATAAATATAATATTTTTTATTTAAAAATATGATTTTTCATATAAATTATATATAATAAATATACCTTATATATTTAATTAAAATATTGTTTAGATTTTATTAAATTTAATATTAATTCATTTTAAATATGTGGTTTAAATGTGTGTGTGTGTGTGTGTGTGTGTGTGTGTGTGTGTGTGTGTGTGTGTGTGTGTGTGTGTGTGTGTGTGTGTGTGTGTGTGTGTGTGTGTGTGTGTGTGTGTGTGTGTGTGTGTGTGTGTGTGTGTGTGTGTGTGTGTGTGTGTGTGTGTGTGTGTGTGTGTGTGTGTGTGTGTGTGTGTGTGTGTGTGTGTGTGTGTGTGTGTGTGTGTGTGTGTGTGTGTGTGTTGTGTGTGTGTGTGTGTGTGTGTGTGTGTGTGTGTGTGTTTTTTTTTTGGTTGGCTATTAGAGTGACTTTTCAAGTCATATTTTCGGTTGGCTGTTAGAGTGACTTTTCAAGTCATATTTTTGGGTGGTTTTATAGTGACTTTTCAAGTCATACAAGAGGGTGTAATTCTAGAAAGGTTCCCTTAGTGCTGTGGGAATCTTACACAGTGGTCTGGGCTGTTTTATCCTGGGGACTTCGTGGTTGATAGTCTGCTTGCACAACTTTTGGGCAGTGCCACGAAACGTCTTAAAGAAAGCGACATTGTCCGCGACTCAGCCAGTAATTTGTTCGGTTTGCCATAAATTATTGTTACAACAATTTTAAGACGTTTTTGGTTCTTCCATGGCTACCGTAGAGATTATTGGCTCGAACAAAAATTACCTCAACAAACCTTTTAGGTTTGAAGGGTATCATTTCAAACGTTGGCAACAAAAGATGATGTTTTCTTTAACTATAAGGAAAGTTGCCTATGTTTTGAACACTGATATTCCAGTGGTACCTGAAGATGCTGAGAAGGAAGTGAAGGATAAAATGACTGTGGAATTAGCTCTCTGGAATGAAAATGGTTACCTATGCAAGAATTTCATTCTGAATGGGTTAGCTGATGGTCTCTATGATTATTATAGCCCATATAAGTCGGTCAAACTAGTTTGGCTGGCTCTGGAAAAAAGTATGATATTGAGGAAGTTGGGACTAAAAAGTATGTTGTTAGCCGCTACCTCAAGTATCAAATGACTGATGATAAATCAGTAGAGTCTCAATCCCATGAGATATAGAAAATTTCTCATGATATCATATCAAAGGGTATGGCTTTGGATGAGCAATTTCAGGTTGCTGTCATCATAGACAAGCTACCTCCTGGCTGGAAGGATTTCAAAAACCTTCTCAGACACAAGACCAAAGAATTCTCTTTGGAGTCTCTGATCTCACATCTGTGCATTGAGGAAGAGGCATGCAGATAAGATCAGAAAGATGAAGTGTTGATTGTGTCTCACAACAACACCATGACTCAAGAGCCATACATAGCTGTGATAACTGAGATCAATATGAATGGAGGATCAGATGGATGATGGGTAGACATTGCCGCCTCCTGCCATGTCTGCTATGATCGTGCTATGTTTAAAACATACACGAATGTTGAAAATAAGAAAGTGTTGCTGGGTGATTCCTACACCACTACGATTGTTGGAACTGGAGATGTTGAACTGAAGTTTACCTCTGGAAAGACTTTGATCCTCAAAGATGTGATGCATACTCCAGAGATGAGAAAGAATCTGATTTCTGGTTTTCTTTTAAACAAGGCTAGGTTTATGATGAGCACAAGACCAAGAGCAAGGGCAAGGATCCACTTGAAGGACTTGGAGGACCTATGACAAGGGTTAGAGCAAGGAAAGCCAAGGAAGCTCTTCAACAAGTGTTGTCCATACTATTTGAATACAAGCCCAAGTTTCAAGGAGAAAAGTCCAAGGTTGTGAGTTGTATCATGGCCCAAATGGAGGAGCACTAAATGGCACCACTTTGCCTCAATTTTAGAGTGTTTAGTTTGTCTAAATAATGGCCCAATCCTTGTAAAGTTGGCTGACCAAAAATATGTTTTTGGTTAATCAACTAAAAGGGCTTTAGTTAGGTTTAGTTCAAGTTGTAATAAGGGCCCAATTGGCAACCTAGGCATCAGCCTTTTGGGAGACCAAATGGTGGCTGAGTTGTTGGCTGTTGGGGGTGACTTTTGGTTGCCACAATTTCAGTTACACTCAGCCATTAAGTTCTTTTAATTCCCTAGGTTAATGGCATTAAGTTATTTTAATTCTAGGTTAGTGGGTCATTACTAAAATTTGTTGTAAAGCTTCTATATAAGCTGAACCATTTTATCAATAAACACAAATTGAGTTTTATTCAGAAAATTAGAGTTTATCTCTTTTATCTTAGTGAGAGTGATTCTCCTAAATTCTTGAGTGATTCAAGAACACCCTGGTTGTATCAAAGGACTTTCACAACCTTTGTGTGTTGCCCTCACCGGAAAGAGTGATTCTTTCCTTCCTTTCATCTTCAACCTTGTTCTTTCAAACCACAATTCCAGAAAATCCACTTCTGCCCAGAATTATCTCGTGGCCATAACTCCTGTTTTACGCACTCAAATTAAGTGATTCTTGAGCCTAAATTGAATTGCAAGATGAGACCTTTCACCTCGTTTTGGAATCACCTCATTTGGAGCCTTGTAGCTTTAGTTATTGTCATTTCTATATTTCTGTCCAGCCACCACTTAACCTACGTTTTCTCATCTCATTATTCCATTTTATGCCAAGAACCACCTTATTAAGACCCACGAAATTAACCACCTTATTTTCCATCCTTTCCTTAATCAATTTCCGCATTTTCCATCAAGGTTTAATCCTAGACGATCCTAAGTCAGCCTTTGTGCAATGAAGGTTCATATCATTTGGTAATCAGAGCTCCAGTTTTAGGATTAACACTTCCTTTGCTGGAAATATTGGGTAACATCCTTCTTTATTTTTTCTTTTCCATTTATATTACCTTCTTGTTCATGTTTTTTTTTTCTTTTAGGCTAAACCATTGCAAAAGTTAAGCTTTTTGATCTCTTTGTTATATAAAAAAAAAACAGAAATTCGTATAAGCAAAAAAAAAAAAAAAATTGGGCTGAATGGTTCATGCTTGAAGAACTTTAAAAAAATCTCTTTAAGATAATATATTGGTTGTATGAAGGATTGCTACTTGAATTCCTAAATTCTGAATTTTATTTCCTTCAATTGTGCCTAAAAACATTGTTAGCCTTTTTCTTGGTTAACGTTTTCCTTGTCTCTCTAGCCTTACCTTACACATATTGGTGAATTGTTCTTTGTTGTGGCCATAATCTCTTGAATTGCCTAAGAACTCAATGGCAATTAGAGTGGTAAAAGGCAAGAGTGTTTTCATTAGAGAAAAGCCATAATTGTGTGATACACTTGAGTGGGTGAGGTATTCAAACAACAACTATAATTGTCTTGTTACGTTTGATTTGTTTGTTTGAGATGTCAGGTACTAATCCTAATGATGGAGTGGGGCTTTCGCAATTCCAAATGCAAGCTTTGATGCAACATTTGGAGAGGTTAATGAAACAACAAGATGATGCGCTCCATGAGAGGTTGGATCAAATGGAGAACAGAGATCATAATGAAGAAGAAAGGAGGAGAAGAGGGAATGATGGTGTTCCTAGACAAAACCGAATTGATGGTATTAAACTCAACATTCCTCCCTTTAAAGGAAAGAATGATCCGGAGGCCTACTTGGAGTGGTAGATGAAAATAGAGCATGTTTTCTCATGCAACAACTATGAGGAGGACCAAAAAGGTGAAGCTTGCAGCCACGGAGTTTTCCAACTATGCTCTTGAGTGGTGGAACAAGCTACAAAAAGAGAGAGCAAGAAATGAAGAGCCAATTGTTGATACATGGGCGGAGATGAAAAGGATTATGAGGAAGCGGTATGTGCCGGCTAGTTACTCAAGGGATTTGAAATTCAAGCTCCAAAAACTAACCCAAGGCAACAAGGGGGTTGAGGAGTATTTCAAGGAAATGGATGTGCTCATGATTCAAGCAAAGATTGAAGAAGATGAGGAGGTAACTATGGCTTGATTTCTTAATGGTTTGACTAATGATATCCATGATACTGTTGAGCTGCAGGAGCTTGTTGAAATGGATGATTTGCTTCACAAAGCAATCCAAGTAGAGCAACAATTAAAAAGGAAAGGAGTGGCTAAGAGGAGTTTTACCAACTTTGGTTCTTCTAGTTGGAGAGACAAAGGTAAGAAAGATGGGGCTGCTACTTCTAGTAGTTCCACACCTATCCCATCAAAAACTCGCTCAAAGTCCCAAGAGGAACCCTCTAAAAGGAGTAGAGATGTGAAGTGTTTCAAGTGCCAAGGCCTAGGACACTATTCTTATGAGTGCCCTAACAAAAGGTCCATGGTTCTTAGAGATGGAGAATATATAAGTGAATCTGATGTTGAAGAGGAAGAGGAGAGTGAGTACGAAGAGGAAGAGGAGACTCCGGAGGGAGATTTGTTGATGATTAGGCGGTTACTTGGTGGTCAATTGAAGCATGAGGAGGAGAGCCAAAGAGAAAACATCTTTCACACTAGATGTTTAATCAATGGCAAGGTGTGCATGGTGAGCATTGATGGAGGTAGTTGCACCAATGTGGCTAGTGCTAGATTAGTGTCAAAGCTAAATTTAGCTACTAAACAACATCCTAGGCCATACAAACTTCAATGGCTTAGTAAGGATGGGGAGGTGCAAGTGAGGCAGCAAGTTGAAGTGGACATTTCCATTGGGAAATACAATGATAAGGTACTTTGTGATGTTGTTCCTATGGAGGCCAGTCACTTACTTTTGGGGAGACCATGGCGATTTGATAAAAGAGCCAATCATGACGGTTACACCAACAAGATCTCTTTCATGCACCAAGACAAAAAGATTATGCTCAAACCATTGAGTCCACAAGAAGTGTGTGAGGATCAAAAGAAAATGAGAGAAAAACTTCTTCAAGAGAAAAAAGAAAAAGAAAAAGTGAGCAAAACACTTGAGAGTGAGAAAAAGAGGGAAACACTTGAGAGGAAAAAGAGTGAACAAAAGAAGAGTGAAACACTTGAAGTGAGGGAGAGCTATTTAGCCACAAAAAGTGAGGTCAAGAGGTTGTTTCATGCTAAACAGTCATTATACATCTTGTTTTGCAAAAATCAGATTTTGACCACTAACACTTTTGATGATTTTGAAGTCCCTTCTAGTGTTAAAACTCTTTTGCAGGATTTTCAAGACATGTTTCCATCAAATGTGCCAAGTGGACTACCACCTTTGAGGGGAATTGAGCATCAAATTGTTCTCATTCCGGGAGCTTCTTTGCCCAATAGGCCAGCCTATAGAAGTAATCCACAAGAAACCAAAGAGATTCAAAGACAAGTGGATGAACTCATTAGCAAAGGTTGGGTAAGAGATAGTATGAGTCCTTGTGCTATCCTAGTGATTTTGGTCCCTAAAAAGGATGGGACATGGCGCATGTGTTCCAATTGTAGAGCCCTTAATAACATCACCATTAAATATAGGCATCCTATACCTAGGCTTGATGATTTGCTTGATGAATTGCATGGTGCATGTTACTTCTCTAAAATCAATTTAAAAAGTGGATACAATCAAAATTAGGATTAGAGAAGGGGATGAATGGAAAACTGCTTTTAAAACAAAATATGGTTTGTATGAATGTTTGGTTATGCCTTTTGGCCTAACTAACGCTCCTAGCACTTTCATGAGATTAATGAACCATATCTTGAGAGAGTTCATAGGAAAGTTTGTTGTGGTGTACTTTGATGATATTCTTATCTATAGCACTTCACTTGATTTGCATATTGATCATTTAAAATCTATCTTGACTGTGCTTAGAGAAGAACAATTGTATGCCAATCTTGAAAAATGCATCTTTTGTACTAACCATGTTGTGTTTCTTGGTTTTGTTGTGAGTTCAAAAGGAGTGCAAGTTGATGAGGAGAAGGTTAGGGCTATTCAAGAATGGCCTACACCTAAGTCCGTGACCGAGGTGAGGAGTTTTCATGGCTTAGCAAGTTTTTATAGACGATTTGTGAAGGATTTTAGCACATTGGCAGCACCTCTCAATGAAGTGCTCAAGAAAAATGTTGGTTTCAAATAGGGAGAGAAACAAGAAGAAGCTTTCAATGTTCTTAAGCAAAAGCTAACTAATGCCCCCATACTTGCGTTGCCAAACTTTCAAAAATCTTTTGAAATTGAGTGTGATGCTTCAAATGTTGGGATTGGGGCTGTGTTGATGCAAGAAGGCCATCCAATTGCTTATTTTAGTGAAAAGTTAAGTGGTCCTACCCTTAACTATTCAACTTATGATAAGGAGTTGTATGCCTTAGTACGGGCTTTGAAAACATGGCAACACTATCTTTATCCCAAGGAATTTGTCATTCATAGTGACCATGAGTCCCTCAAATATATCAAGGGGCAAGGCAAGCTTAACAAAAGGCATGCGGAGTGGGTGGAATTCCTAGAGCAATTCCCTTATGTTATCAAACATAAAAAGGGGAAAGGTAATATTGTAGCCGATGCTCTTTCTCGGCGTCATGCATTACTTTCTATGCTTGAAACAAAATTGATTGGTCTTGAATGTTTGAAAAGCATGTATGAAAATGATGAAACTTTTGGAGAAATTTTTAAAAATTGAGAAAAAATTTCAGAAAATGGTTTCTTTAGACATGAAGGCTTTCTTTTCAAAGAAAACAAATTGTGTGTGCCTAAATGTTCTACTAGAAATTTGCTTGTTTGTGAAGCACATGAAGGAGGTTTAATGGGGCATTTTGGGGTCCAAAAGACTCTAGAAACATTACAAGAACATTTTTTTGGCCTCATATGAAAAAGGATGTGCAAAAATTTTGTGAACATTGCATTGTATGTAAAAAGGCAAAGTCTAAGGTAAAGCCTCATGGATTGTATACTCCATTGCCAATTCTGGAGTATCCTTGGATTGATTTATCCATGGATTTTGTTTTGGGGCTGCCAAAAACAAGCAATGGTAGAGATTCCATTTTTATGGTTGTTGATAGGTTTTCTAAAATGGCTCATTTTATTCCATGTAAAAAAGTTGATGATGCTTCCCATGTGGCTGATTTGTTTTTCAAGGAGATTGTGAGACTCCATGGTTTGCCAAGGAGCATTGTTAGTGATAGGGACTCTAAGTTCCTAAGCCATTTTTGGAGGACTTTGTGGAGCAAGTTGGGCACTAAATTGTTATTTTCAACCACTTGTCACCCACAAACCGATGGGCAAACGGAAGTTGTTCATAGGACTTTGGGAACTTTGCTTAGGACAGTTTTGAGGAAGAACTTAAAAACTTGGGAAGCTTGTTTACCCCATGTTGAATTTGCTTACAATAGAGCTGTTCATAGCACCACTAATTGTTCTCCTTTTGAAGTTGTTTATGGTTTTAACCTACTAACTCCTCTTGATCTTTTGCCTATGCCTAATGTTTCTATTTTTAAGCATAAAGAAGGTCAAGCAAAGGCGGACTATGTGAAGAAGCTTCATGAGAGAGTCAAAGATCAAATTGAGAGGAAACATAAAAGCTATGCTAAACAAGCCAACAAAGGGAGAAAGAAGGTTGTCTTTGAACCCGGAGATTGGGTTAGGGTGCACATGAGAAAAGAAAGGTTTTCGGAACAAAGGAAATCAAAGCTTCAACCAAGGGGAGATGGACCATTTCAAGTGCTTGAAAGAATCAATGACAATGCTTACAAAGTTGAGCTGCCCGGTGAGTATAATGTTAGTTCCACCTTCAATGTCTCTGACTTATCTCTTTTTTATGCAAATGGAGAATCCGATTTGAGAACAAATCCTTCTCAAGAGGGAGAGAATGATGAGGACATGACCAAGAGCAAGGGCAAGGATCCACTTGAAGGACTTGGAGGACCTATGACAAGGGCTAGAGCAAGGAAAGCCATGGAAGCTCTTCAACAAGTGTTGTCCATACTATTTGAATACAAGCCCAAGTTTCAAGGAGAAAAGTCCAAGGTTGTGAGTTGTATCATGGCCTAAATGGAGGAGGACTAAATGGCACCACTTTGTCTCAATTTTAGAGTGTTTAGTTTGTCTAAATAATGGCCCAATCCTTGTAAAGTTGGTTGACCAAAAATATGTTTTGGGTTAATCAACTAAAAGGGCTTTAGTTAGGTTTAGTTCAAGTTGTAATAAGGGCCCAATTGGCAACCTAGGCATCAGCCTTTTGGGAGACCAAATGGTGGCTGACTTGTTGGCTGTTGGGGGTGACTTTTGGTTGCCACAATTTCAGTTACACTCAGCCATTAAGTTCTTTTAATTCCCTAGGTTAATGACATTAAGTTATTTTAATTCTAGGTTAGTGGGTCATTACTAAAATCTGCTGTAAAGCTTCTATATAAGCTGAACCATTTTATCAATAAACACAAGTTGAGTTTTATTCAGAAAATTAGAGTTTATCTCTTTTATCTTTGTGAGAGTGATTCTCCTAAATTCTTGAGTGATTCAAGAACACCTTGGCTGTATCAAAGGACTTTCACAACCTTTGTGTGTTGCCCTCGCCGGAAAGAGTGATTTTTTCCTTCCTTTCATCTTCAACCTTGTTCTTTCAAACCACAATTCCAGAAAATCCACTTCTGCCCAGAATTATCTCGTGGCCATAACTCCTATTTTACACACTCAAATTAAGTGATTCTTGAGCCTAAATTGAATTTCAAGACGAGACCTTTCACCTCATTTTGGAATCACCTCATTTGGAGCCCTATAGCTTGAGTTATTGTCATTTCTATATTTCTGTCCAGCCACCACTTAACCTATGTTTTCTCATCTCATTATTCCATTTTATGCCAAGAACCACCTTATTAAGACCCACAAAATTAACCACCTTATTTTCCATCCTTTCCTTAATTAATTTCCGCATTTTCCATCAAGGTTTAATCCTAGACGATCCTAAGTCAGCCTTTGTGCAATGAAGGTTCATATCATTTTACTCAGACCATAGGTGCTGATTTATTTACTTTGACCAAGAATGGAGTATTTGTAGGAAAAGGGTACGCCACTGATGGCATGTTCAAATTGAATCTTGATATTAACAAAGTTTCTCCTTCTTCTTACATGCTGTGTGATTTTAATATCTGGCATTCTAGACTTTGTCATATAAATAGTCGTTGCTATCCAACATGAGTAACTTAGGTTTTATTCCAAATCTATCTTCAAATCACTTTGAAAAATGTGTTTTTTGCAGTCAATCTAAAATAACTAAGAAATCACATAAATAAGTAGTTAAAGAATCTGAGCCATTGGACTTAATACATTCTGATATATGTGAATTTGATGGAACGTTGACCAGAAATGGAAAACGATATTTTGTCACTTTTATTGATGACTGCTCTGATTATACATATGTATATCTTATGAAAAATAAAAGTGAAGCACTTGACATGTTTAAGTTATATGTAACAGAAATTGAAAATCAATTCAATAAGAAAATTAAGAAACTTCGAAGTGATAAAGGCATAGAGTATGATTTGTTTAATGAGTTTATAATTTGCATGGAATCATACATGAGACGATTGCTCCATATTCACCTGAAATGAACGGTAAAGCTGAAAGAAAGAACAAAACTTTTACATAATTAGTTGTAGCTACTATGTTGAGTTCTAATGCAACATCTTTTTGGTGGGGCGAAATTTTATTAACTGTTTGTTATGTGCTAAATAGAATCCCCAAATCAAAAAGCAAGACATCTCCCTATGAGATATTAAAAAAAAGACAACCAAATTTGTCCTATTTGAGAACTTGGGGATGTCTGGCCTATGTAAGGATCCCAGACCCTAAGAGGGTTAAACTTGCAAGTAGAGCCTATGAATGTGTGTTCATTGGTTATGCTATTAATAGCAAGAGGTTTTATGACCTAAACGCAAAAGTGATCATAGAGTCAAATGATGCTGATTTTTATGAAAATAAATTTCCTTTTAAATTATGGAATAGTGGGGGTACTTCATCTAGTCATCTTCCTGCTATTAGTAGTGAAAATCTTGCACAACCAGAACCAGATATAGAGCCTCGAAGAGGTAAGAGAGCAAGAATTGCTAAAGATTATGAGCCCGATTATATGGCCTATACATTAAAGGAGGATCCATCAAACCTCCAAGAAGCTTTGTCTTCTTTGGATGCTGACTTGTGGCAAGAAGCCATTAATGATGAGATGGATTCTTTAGAATCTAACAAGACCTGGCATTTAGTAGACTTGCCTCCTGGTTGCAAACCAATTGGTTGTAAATGGATCTTGAAAAAGAAACTAAAACCTGATGGTATTATGGATAAATACAAGGCTCGCCTTGTAACCAAGGGTTTTAGGCAAAGAGAGAATGTGGATTTCTTCAACACCTTTTCACCAGTCACTAGAATAACATCTATTCGGGTGTTAATATCTCTTACTGCTATTCACAGTCTAGTGGTACACCAAATGGATGTTAAAATTGCTTTTTTAAATGGTGAATTGGAAGAGGAAATCTATATGGAGCAACCTGAAGGGTTTGTGATTCATGGAGAAGAAGATAAAGTCTGCAAGTTAGATAAATCTTTGTATGGTCTAAAACAAGCACCTAAGCAGCGACATGAAAAGTTTGATAACTTAATAGTCTCGAATGGGTTTAAGGTGAATGAAAGTGACAAATGCATTTACTACAAATCTGTAAATAATACTTGCACTATCATATGTGTATATGTCGATGACCTTCTCATATTTGGTTCAAATATTCATGTAGTGAATGATGTAAAATCATTGTTGTGTAACAACTTTGATATGAAAGACCTTGGAGAAGCAAGTGTAATCCTTGGTATTAAGATTACTAGGTTAAAAGAGGGAATTTCTCTGGATCAATCTCACTACATTGAGAAGATCTTAAAGAAATATGACTATATTATGCAGGTTTTCCAGTAGACCTAGTATGGAGCACTGGCACGCTATTGAAAGGGTAATGAGGTACCTTAAAAGAACCATAAACCTTGGATTACATTATAAAAGGTTTCTCGGTGTACTTGAAGGATACAGCGATGCAGATTGGAACACTCTTTCAGATGATTCCAAAGCAACCAGCGGCTATATATTTAGCATAGCTGGTGAGGCTGTTTCTTGGAAGTCAAAGAAACAGACTATCTTAGCTCAGTCCACTATGGAATCTGAGATGATAGCACTAGCAACTGCTAGTGAGGAAGCAAGTTGGCTAAGAAGCTTACTTGTAGAGATTTTGTTATAGGAAAGACTGATACCAGCTGTGTTGATCCATTGCAATAGTACCGTGGCTATTGTAAAAATTGAGAACCGTTATTACAATGGTAAGAAACGACAGATACGTCGTAAGCACAACACTGTTAGAGAATTACTCTCAACAGGAGTTGTTAGAGTGGATCATGTACGCACTGATGATAATTTAGCAGATCCTTTGACGAAAGGATTAGCTAGAGAGAAAGTCCATAACACTTCTAAAAGAATGGAACTATTGCCCTTACTGCGATGATCATTCATGATGGTAACCCGACCTAAATGACTGGAGATCCCAAGAACTAGGTTCAATGGGTAATAACAAGTTATGAAGTGATATGATATGAACATGTTGTTATAAGTGAAAGCAGCATGATTCCTGAAGTAACAAGAGGATGAGTTATGGAAAAAAATTCATAATTCTTAATGAGATCTATACTCTATGTTGAGTAGAGTACTTAGGCTACAGGAGTACTTTTGATAGACTCACCTATGTGAATGCTGAAGTGGAGGCCGCTTCATATGAAATTTTGGGCAAAAATTTCTAGAGCGTTCACTATACCGGGATAGACGTGCATGGCCTTTAACGCACGGGCTTTATAGAATACACCTATGAAAAGGTTGTGTGTGGTTTGATGTCGAAGATAGAGTTCAAGACTTCGAGTCACTTTAGTAAAATCTGAATCTTAATCACTATGTAAAGGTTCAAGTTGTATGACACCTTTGTTTATGCACAATTTTATGAAATCCTCAAAAATCTTCTTTTCAAATTTCAAGTGGGGGATTGTTAGAACAAAGGAGAATATGGATGAAAGTTTGAAAAAAAAAAAGAGGCTTCAAGTCCCACATCGCTCAAGATAAACACTTGAATAGTGTTTCACTCCCTATATATAGAGAGCCTCTTTCTTCATTTTTTCTTGTCCCAGTTGAGAAACATTTCCTCAACTTTTCTTTCTCCCTCCCATATTTCAGCCGATGCATTTCCGGCAAACTTCTCCCTTTTTCTTTCTGTCGCTCTAAAATTTTGGTTGGCTATAATAGTGACCTTTTAAGTCATATTTTCGGTTGGCTATAAGAGTGACTTTTCAAGTCATATTTTTCGGTTGGCTATTAGAGTGACTTTTCAAGTCATATTTTCGGTTGGCTATTAGAGTGACTTTTCAAGTCATATTTTCGGTTGGCTGTTAGAGTGAATTTTCAAGTCATATTTTTGGGTGGCTTTATAGTGACTTTTCAAGTCATACAAGAGGGTGTAATTCTAGAAAGGTTCCCCCAGTGCAGTGGGAATCTTACACAGTGATCTGGGCTGTTTTATCCTGGGGACTTTGTGGTTGATAGTCTGCTTGCACAACTTTTGGGCAGTGACACGAAACGTCTTAAAGAAAGCGACATTGTCCGCGACCCAGCCAGTAATTTGTTCAGTTTGCCATAAATTATTGTTACAACAATATATATAAAAGAAATAAAAGCCAATTTTCTCTACTTACTTGTGTCTCTCTCTAGTCTCCTCTTTCTTCCTTTAAAACCCCATCGTAGAAACTATAACTTCCCATCAAGCTTATTGACACCCTCCACCATCACAGAGGTACAATACCTTACATTCGACAATATTAGCTCATTAAAGTATAATATTTATATGTATTATTGATCAAGTTTGTGGAAGAAGTTGGAACAAGTAGTTAACTAGTAATGATTTTTGGTCATGATTGATTTTATCATTTCTATTTTGCTACATAATTTGGTTCAATTCATTAAACGAGAATATTATTGCAAGGTGGTTACGAGAATATTATATTACGAGGTCATCTGCAACGACCGCAGCGGTGCCGACTTTCCCACTCGACGACCACCACTCATTGTCCTACTGTCACCTTAGATATATCCAATAGTGTCTTCACCAGAATGAATCAAGTACGTGAAAGTAGTCACGATTAGCGCATTGAGGAAGAGCGGAGCCGAGGTTCTCGAGTTGCCATTGTCGTCAACAGAAAAAGAGTGAAAGAAAGGAATATATAAAAGAGGGAACTCAGAGAAGAGACAAGAGAGGGAAACGAATGACAAGAGAGAAATGACTTATGTTTTTTTAAAAAAAATGTAGTTGAATTATTGTTATGTTCCTAAAATAAAGTAACTACATCGCAAGAAGTTATCGGGTTTTTTGTCCATATAATTTTTTATGTAACTTACTAACACCAATTGAAAAAAAGGGTGTGTGTCAGGAAACCATATATACATATATGTATGTATGTGTGGGGTGGTTAGGAAAAAATATCATCTTACTAAAATGAATGTTATGTTAGAAAATTAAAAATAAAATAAAAGAAATAAATAAGAAGAAAATGTAAAGTCTTAATCTAAATAACAAAACAACAGTAGCAAAATAACTTCAAAACATGAATCAAGAATACACTATAAATAAGCATAAAGGAAAATAATTCAAGGGATAAATTTTGTTAGCCTGGGTTGAAACGCGCAAAAGCTATCCTTAGAGAGAAAATGTCCACACTGTACTGGTAGGAAAATCTGATTGCGTTCCTCTCCCAAGATACGACAACCCATTAGTTCTGATCATGTGTAGCGAAAGGATCCCCGAACCTTCTGAACACCAATGCCTTTGCTCTCAAAAATAAGTTTTTATAAGAAAAGGAAGAGCAAAAATTTAGAGAGAAAGAAAGAAAATTGTTTTTCTGCTTGTGTGTCTTTTCTAGAAAGGAGGAAAGAGATATATATAGGCATAGACCCCCTTATGCAACAACAAAAATCTCAAAGTAAAAATATGTTACCGTTGGAAACTAACTTACAGGTATCATAACAAATTGCATTGACCCAATAAATAAAATCTTAGAAAGATAGAAAATCTAATTTTGCATAATAGATTCTAAAATAAATATTTTATTTTATAAAAGAATTAATATAAGTAATATATATTTATAAATTTTAAATTATAAAACAAATATTTACTAACATTCCCCCACATAATTTAAAATTTTAAAATACTTTTAAAAAAATAATTTGTATAGAAAGGTAAAAGAAAGAGCATGGGATATTGTATTTCAGTATAAGGAACCTTCTGGGTTTGAGCCTTATACCTAGTGTTTATGAACTTCCACCCGAGAAAAATGTAGTGACTTAATTGTCTTAAACTACACCTTTTTTAACCAGACTTTAGTACACAACCCCTACAATATTGATGTTCATTTAGGTTCTAATCAGTAGTAGCGCATTACATGATCTTGCACATGTATCGTGTTTCGTGAGTGTCAATTAGAGATTAGCCCATATCTCACAGTGGTGACCCCACCAACACACTCACTAGGTGAATCCTCAAAGAGTGGTTTGTGACCCCCACCCCTACAATAATTGTCATTGGATTCATTAAGAGGTATTTTTTTTTTACCAAAAATACACATATATAAATATCTCAACCTTAATATTGCCACAATTTATAATACACCTCGTCATAGGAATGAGAAATGGAACAACTCTGCAAAATTTTATTTTGGTGTACTTTAGTCAACAAACAATTTCGTTGTTACCCATTGAACTTCATTCATGGGATCACCAATCACATGGAGACGGGTGTCCATTGTTGTAACTAAATAATGGGCTCTAGTCCCATTCCCCTTGGCGACTCAAGTACTTGTTGACGCGTCAACCCTTTTATAAGCGGATCCGTAATATTGTTTTCTGACCTGACAAAGTCAAGAGAAATGACACCATGAGAAATCAAATTTTTGATAGACTTATGTCTCCCTCTTAAGTGTCTTCTTTTTTTATTAAAATTTTTGCTAGTAACTTTAGATATAGCAACTTGACTATCACAATGCAGTGGAATTGGAGGTATATGCTTATTCAATAAGGACAAATCACATAACAAATTTTTAAGAAACTCAACCTCACTAGTAGCAGTATCTAAAGCAATAATTTTTGCTTCCATGGTAGAACGTGAAATAATAGTTTGTTTAGCAGATTTACCTGATACTGCACCACCAGCTAAAGTAAAGATATAACCACTTGTCGATTTTGTTTCATCAAAATCAAAAATCCAATTTTTATTAGTTTTAAAAGAACTTATTTCATCATTAATAGCTTCTTTTCCAAAAAGATGCATCAATTGACCTCATGGCCTCACCATAAGTTTTAGGGTCATCTTCAAGTAGAAAAGAGCAAAATTCAAAACCAAAATCATTAACCTTTTTGGATCCTTTACTTCTCCTAGGTTCAAAAACAATGTCCTTATTAGCATTACTACAAGATGATAAATTAGAACAAGAAGTATCACAAACAGATTTAGACAATTTATTTTTCAAAGGAAAAACATTTTCAAAAAAAGTGGCATCTCTAGATTCCATAATAATATCATTAGAAATTTCAGACACTTCTGAATTAACTACCAAAAATCTATAAGTAGTACTATGTAAAGAATATCCAACAAAAATACAATCAACAGTTTTTGGTCCAATTTTCCTTTTCTTATTAATGGGGATGTTAACTTTTGCTAGACACCCCCACACTTTAAGATATTTCAGATTTGGTTCTTCTTTTCTCCATAGCTCATAAGGAGTTTTTTCAAAAAATTTATAAGGCACTCTATTAAGAAGACATGCAGAATATAAAGCTTCTCTTAGAGTGTATAATGTGAGAGACTTAACTCAACCCCAAAAGCTAGCTCAAGGGGTGAGGGTTGCCCCTCACTTATCTATTCTAATATGGGATTACTTTTAGCCAAATGTGGGACTTGGATTATTTCCAACACACCCCCTCATGACAAGCACTTCCTGGGCTTGGGGCGTGAACAACAAATGGTGGGTGTTTGTCACCACAAAGCGAGGACTAGCGAAAGCGTGGTCCCAGGATCAGAATTGGCTCTGATACCATACCCCACATATTACTTGGCAAACCAGAACTTACAAGCATATCATTCACCATATCAAGCAAGGTACGATTCTTTCTTTCCACAATACCATTAGATTGAGGAGCATACGGAGGTGTCACTTTATGAATAATACCATGCATTTCACAAAAATTACTTATGTCTAAAGATGTGTATTCTCCACCTCTATCAGAACGTAAAATTTTAATTTTTCTTTCTAATTGATTTTCTACTTCTGTTTTATATACTTTGAACTTATCAAACAATTCACTTTTGTGATTAACTAAATACACATAACAATATTTGGAGAAATAATCAATGAAAGTAATAAAACATCTCTTACCACCACGTGTTTACACATCATTACTATCACATACATCACTATGAACCAATTCAAGCAAGTTAGTTTCTCTTTCAATACATGTAGTAAAACTCTTTCTAGGTTGCTTGAATACATGTTTCACATTTTTGTTTTAAAAAAATGGAATCCTTAGGAATAAGATTAAGAGACATCATTCTTTTGATAGAATTCAAATTCACATGTCCAAGCCTAGCATCCCACATATTAGAACATTCAACATTTGCAACAAAAGAAGAAATGCTGGATATTTTATCAATAGAAAGAGACATAAGACTTAATTTAAACAAACCATCACAAATGTAGCCTTTACCAATAAAAACACCATGTCTCATAACAACAACTCTATTGGACTCAAAAACAACCTTGTACCCTTGTTGGACTAACAAAGAAGTACTTATTAAATTTTTCCTAATATCAAAAATATGATAGACTCCATCTAAAACAAGAAAATTCCCTAAAGATAGCTCTAGCTTCACTTGACCTTTTCCTAACACATGTGCCATACTCCCATTCCCCATGCTCACAGTACGTGTGCTTGATTCCTGATATAAAGAAAATATATTTTTTATCAGCACACACATGAACATTAGCCCCGGAGTCTACAAACCAATCTTTTGAGTTAAAAACACAATTTAACTCAGGGCTAGTGACATGGTACATGTCAGATGGGGAATCAGAGGCAGCACTTGTGGTAACAACATTAGCCTGTGGTTTAGGGAAAGACATAGGTTGGCAATGACGTTGAAAACAATTCTTGGCCAAATGATTAGCTCGCCCACAAACAAAGCAAAAAATTTCATTCCCCGAATTTGTATCCTTAATCTTATTGTTGTTATTAAAAGCATTGTTCTTATTTTTAGAAAAAGAAGGCTTTCTACCAAATTCATTTTTGTTAAACCCATTCTTTTTGAAGGACTTAGAGAAAGGTTTGCTGGAGCTCTCAACAAGACAGGCTTTAGAGAGAGAATCATATTTTTGCAAGTATTTTTGAGATGAATGATGTTTATCCTCAATGTGGAGACAAATAAGAAAATCATCAAAGCTGAAGCCTTCATGTTTATGTTTCAAGCTTCAAGCAAAATCAATCCACAAAGGAGGCAATTTTGAAATCATGAAAGCCACAAGCATAATGTCATGCAAAACAATTCCTTTCAATTTCATTTCATAAATAGTGTTTTCAAATTCATGGATTTGATTTGAAATAGATTTTCCATCAATCATTTGAAACTCAATCATTTTTTCACAAGAGTATCGACTTAAACCTTTTTCAGCAGATCCATATTTCAATTCAAGTACTTCCCATAACTCAACAGAAGTTTTAGTCTGGCAAAAAATTTTATATATGTTATCAGCCAAAGCACTTAAAATGCGTCCATGACATAAAATATCTTTATCAGAAACATCATGCTTAGTGGTAGAAGATTTGGTTGCATCAGTTTGAACTATATCAGTAGAGGAAGTTGAAGTTTTTATTTCTCTTTTAGAAATCATAGAGTATAAATCCAATTCAGTAAACAAGAATTTCATTTGTTGTTGCCAACAGAAAAAATTTTCACCCGTAAATTTTTCAAGCTTACTGAAGGGACTTAATCATATTCATGGCGAACATTTTGATAAAATAGAATGCTACTGTAGAAAAGACTGTGCAAGAAGAAAGTGAAATTTTTCTCTCTAAGACTGTTAGAAAATTAAAAATAAAATAAAAGAAATAAATAAGAAGAAAATGTAAAGTCTTAAACTAAATAACAAAACAACAGTAGCAAAATAACTTCAAAACATGAATCAAGATTGCACTATATCATACAATAAGCATAAAGGAAAACAATTCAAGGGAAAAATTTTGTTAGCCTGGGTTGAAGCGCGCAAAAGTTATCCTTAGAGAGAAAATGCCCCCACTGCACTGGTAGGAAAATCTAATTGCGCTCCTCTTCCAAGATACGACAACCCGTTGGTTCCGATCGTGTGCAGAGAAAGGATCCCCGAAACTTCTGAACACCAATGCTCTTGCTCTCAAAAATAAGTTTTTAAAAGAAAAAGAAGAGAAAAAATTTAGAGAAATAAAGCAAATTGTTTTTATGCTCGTGTGTCTTTTCTAGAGAGGAGGAAAAAGATATATATAGGCATAGACTCTGATGTGCCATCATTTTCTTCTATTTTCTAAACCCTTTTTGCACCATTTTAATTACTGATTGGTCTTAATTGTCAATTAATTAGGTAGTTTTATTATTTGGGCTCATTTAGCTAATTTGATGTTTTTAATCTAATTTCAGGAATTAATGAAACATTGGGCTTAATCTAAATTATGGTTGTGGACTTGATGAGGGCAAATAAAGCAGCGCTTACCATAGTTAATTTCTAATTAGGAAATTTCGCAATTTTATTTTATGTGGTTCAGTGTTTATTTCGTTTTGGGCCAGAGTATTGTAATAAGGCCCAATGACTTTGAGTGACTCTTTTTAAATAGCAGCCTTGGGATTCGTGCAAGGCTATTCTGTTATGTCATTCATTATTCATAGCTTTGTTTAGGGTTTTACGTTTTTCTGCTTGGATGCTACTGTTCACGTAATGCAATTTTCCATTTCCTGCTTCTAATTACAATTTCGTTCTTGTTTCTTCTTCTACTTTCATTTACGTTTCCGTTTTCATTTTCGTTTCTGTTTATTTACGTTTCTGCTTCATGTTTCATTTACGTTTTCTGTTTGAATCTATGGAAGGCTAAATATTCTGGTGTTGTTTCCTTTTAAGGACGAAGCCCAACTCTCTTTGAGGTTTCGTTTATAATGTGGTTCTCTGGCAGTTTTCCCTTCACCAGTTAACCTAAATTCGTGAACATTAATCAGTGCACGCTTTGTGTTCGATTAATTGCCTCTGAGCCTAACTTGCGTTCATGCTTAATGGACGAAGGGCTAACTGGTGTATGTGGTGCCTAATCACGTATTGACAACCCTAAGTTGATTTTCGCTTAGTAAATTGAAATAGGGTTGGAATAAGTGGTTAACTGTTAGGGACGAATTCTCCATAACCCAGGATAAGAGAATGGCTTCTGAATCAGAGGAAACAACCCATTTTTAATATTATTAGTTTCGTATTCTAGTTTACTTGTTATGCTCCTTAAATCACAAAACAAACAACCCCCCCACCCCAATCGTTACTGTTACTGCAAGTATATTATGAACATTTGGTTTATCATTGCTCGTTGGAAAACGACCTAGGATCACTTCCTAGTTACTGCATTTTCATGTTTATTTGATTCGGGTACGGCCTCGATTAAATTTGGCGCCATTGCCGGGGAGCAGTGTCCAAAGGTTCATAATAGCTAGCTAGTGTTGTGTGTTTAATTCTTTCGTGTTTTATGTTTAATTGTTAGTATTGTGTTAGCATGTGTGTTAGTGTTGTTTAGTGTCCTAGTATTTTGTTTAGTGTGTGTTCTGTTTCAGTTTTCCTATTAAGCGCTTCCCCTGTTTCAGTTTTGGGTGTTTTGCTGTGAATAGTGTTTTGCGACGGACTTAGCGACCACTTTTGCTTGCGGCAAAAAAGAGTAGTAGTAGAAATCATGTAGCGACGAATTTTAGCGACCACCCATGCTGAATTATTTGGGATTTTTTGTTTTAGTAGCTAGGGTTGTTATTTTTGGCTGAAGTTTTTTGTGGTAACTTCTTTCAATCCATATTTTGTGGGAAAAATAGCTAGAGCCTTTAGTTTGGTCAGATTTGAAAGTTCCAAAAAAGTAGCAAATTTTGTTTTTGTCGAAACTTCAAACGGCCATAACTTTTGCTCCGGTTATCAGAATCGCAATTATTATATATGTATTTGGGGTAGAAAAAAATTTCCTATGCCATGGCAGCCCGCCATAGGCTGGCTGAGGTCTCCATTGTCCAAAAATAGTGATTCTGTCAAAAGTTTTTTATTTTTCAAGTTTTATTCACTTATTTTTCTTAACCTACCATTTTTAGCTTCCATAGTTAGACTTTGAATTTTTGCCTGAAATTTTTTGTGCTATCTTCTCATCATTTTATAAGGTTGCTCACAAAATTTCAAGTCATTTGGATATCATTTGGGGGTAGTTGTAGTTCAAACCTGTACCTTTATTTACATGACAAGGCAACTAGTTGTGCATGCTGAATGTAGTGTATGACTAGAGGCAATTCATCTTACTTACAACCCTTTGATCCTGAGATAGATAGGACATTTCATAGATTAGTTAGGCATCATTTTATACCTTTTGATCATCCTGAGCATTCCATTATTGGTGAATCTGTGCATTCTGTTATTGGTGATTTTGAACATCCTGATTTTGAGCATTATAATTTTGAGCATTCTGATTCGGAGCATTCTGATTTTGAACATTCTGAGAACATGGCACAACCTCCACCCCGTGAGAGGACTCTAAGGGAAACAGCTGCACCTGATTTTACCTACGAAAGCTTGTGCATCCAATACCCTGATGAGGATGTCCCATATGTTCTTAAAACTGGACTGATTCATTTGCTTCCAAAGTTTCGTGGCCTTGCAGGTGAAGACCCGCACAAACATTTGAAGGAATTTCATATTGTCTGCTCCACCATGAAACCCCCAAATGTCCAAGAGGATCATATATTTCTAAAGGCTTTTCCTCATTCTTTAGAGGGAGTGGCAAAGGACTGGTTGTATTACCTTGCTCCACGGTCCATCACGAGCTGGGATGACCTTAAGAGAGTATTCTTAGAAAAAAATTTCCCTGCTTCTAGGATCACAGCTATCAGGAAGGATATCTCAGGTATTAGACAACTCAGTGGAGAGAGCTTGTATGAGTACTGGGAGAGATTTAAAAGACTATGTGCCAGTTGCCCTCACCATCAGATTTTGGAGCAACTTCTTCTCCAATATTTTTATGAAGGACTCAGTAATATGGAGAGAAGTATGATAGATGCTGCCAGTGGTGGAGCCCTTGGAGACATGACTCCTGCTGAAGCCAGAAATTTAATTGAGAAGATGGCTTCCAACTCCCAGCAGTTTAGCGCCAGAAATGATGTTATAGTCATTAGAGGAGTGCATGAGGTAGCTACAAACTCAGCTGCATCATCTGAAACTAAGAAGCTTGAAGGCAAACTGGATGCATTGGTTAACTTGGTAACCTAGTTGGCCTTGAACCAGAAATCTGTACCTGTTGCAAGGGTCTGTGGTTTGTGCTCCTCTACTGACCACCATACAGACCTTTGCCCTTCCATGCAGCAACCTGGAGCAATTGAGCAGCCTGAAGCTTATGCTGCAAACATTTACAATAGACCTCCTCAACCTCAGCAGCAAAATCAACCACAACAGAACAATTACGACCTCTCCAGCAACAGATACAACCCTGGATGGAGGAATCACCCTAATCTCATATGGTCTAGCCCTCAGCAACAACAACAACAGCCTGTTCCTTCCTTCCAAAATGTTGTTGGCCTAAGCAGACCATACATTCCTCCACCAATCCAACAACAGCAATAGCCCCAGAAACAGCCAACAGTTGAGGCTCCTCCACAACCTTCCCTCGAAGAACTTGTGAGGCAAATGACTATGCAGAACATGCAGTTTCAACAAGAGACCAGAGCCTCTATTCAGAGCTTAACTAATCAAATGGGACAATTGGCTACACAATTGAATCAACAACAGTCCCAGAATTCTGACAAGCTGCCTTCCCAAGCTGTCCAAAATCCCCAAAATGTCAGTGCCATTTCATTGAGGTCAGGAAAGCAGTGTCAAGGACCTCAACCCGTAGCACCTTCCTCATCTGCAAATGAACCTGCCAAACTTCACTCTACTACAGAAAAAGGTGATGACAAAAATTTACCTAACAATTTCTGTGCAGGTGAATCTTCCACTGGTAATTCTGATTTGCAGAAGCAGCACATCCCTCCTCTTCCATTCCCTCCAAGAGCAGTTTCCAACAAAAAAATGGAAGAGGCAGAGAAAGAGATCTTGGAAACATTCAGAAAAGTAGAGGTAAACATACCTCTGCTAGATGCAATAAAGCAAATTCCAAGATATGCCAAATTCTTGAAGGAGCTGTGCACTAATAAGAGGAAGCTTAAAGGAAGTGAACAAATTAGCATGGGCAGAAATGTCTCTGCATTGATTGGTAAATCTGTTCCCTAAATTCCTGAAAAATGTAAAGATCCAGGTACATTCAGCATACCTTGTATTATAAGGAATAGTAAGTTCGACAATGCCATGCTAGATTTAGGAGCTTCTGTTAGTGTTATGCCTCTGTCTATTTTTAATTCTCTATCTCTAGGTCCCTTGCAGTCAACGGATGTGGTAATTCATTTAGCTAATAGAAGTGTTGCCTATCCTGTTGGTTTCATAGAAGATGTCTTAGTTAGAGTTGGTGAACTGATTTTCCCTGTTGATTTTTATATTTTGAATATGGAGGATGGATTTTTTCAAGGATCGGTTCCCATCATTCTAGGCAGACCCTTTATGAAAACTGCTAGAACTAAGATAGATGTTTATGCAGGCATACTATCCATGGAGTTTGGTGATATAACTGTTCATTTTAATATTCTGGATGCTATGAAATACCCATCTGAAGATCTTTCTGTATTTCGTGCTGAAATAATTGACCATGTTGTTGATGAATACATGACTGATCTTTACTCTAATCTGCATGCCTCTCACTCTTCATGCATTGAGTCTAAAATTGTACTTGATCATATGTCTGAATTTGATGCTGAGAGTGAATCTGAAAGTGATATTGATTGCATGTCTGGTGGTGGTGTTTTACCTCTTGAGATTGATTTTATAGAGTCAAATAGGACTAACCATGTTTCAGGAAGTACACATACCTCTGACTTTCTTTATGAGGTACAGGCTGGGAAACCATCTCCTTCTACCACTATCCAGCCGACCACACCAGAATTGAAGCCTCTGCCATCGAATTTAAAATACGCTTACTTGGATGATAACAAAAGTTTTCCAGTGATTATATCTTCCTCCCTTGCTTATGAGCAAGAGGAGAAGTTGTTGTCTGTTCTCAAGAAGCATAAGAAGGCTATAGGCTGGACCCTGGCGGACATTCCTGGTATTAGCCCATCCACATGTATGCATCGAATAAATTTAGAGGATGGAGCTAAACTAGTAAGACAGCCACAAAGAAGACTCAACCCGGTGATTCTTGATGTAGTGAAGAAGGAGATAACCAAGCTTTTGCAAGCTGGAATCATTTATCCTATCTCCGACAGCCAATGTGTGAGTCCCGTCCAGGTAGTCCCGAAGAAGACCGGCCTCACAGTGATCAAAAATGAGAAGGAGGAGCTGATTCCTACTCGGGTGCAGAACAGTTGGAGAGTCTGCATTGACTATAGGAGGCTGAACCAAGTTACCAAAAAGGACCATTTTCCCCTGCCATTCATTGACCAGATGCTTGAGAATCTCACTATTGTTTCCTTGATGGTTTTTCTGGTTATATGCAAATTACTATTGCTCCTGAGGATCAGGAAAAGACCACATTCACCTGCCCCTTCGGCACTTTTGCCTATAAGAGGATGCCTTTCGGCCTGTGCAATGCCCCTGGTACCTTCCAGCGGTGCATGATTAGTATTTTCAGTGATTTCTTAGAAAATTGCATAGAGGTGTTTATGGATGATTTCACTGTATATGGATCCTCTTTTGATGGTTGTTTGGATAGTTTGGAAAAAGTTTTGAATAGATGCATTGAAACTAACCTTGTTCTAAATTTTGAAAAATGTCATTTTATGGTTGAGCAAGGTATAGTTTTAGGCCACATTATTTCCAATAAGGGTATTGAAGTAGATCCTGCAAAAATTTCTGTTATTTAACAATTGCCTTACCCCTCTTGTGTGCGAGAGGTGCAATCTTTTCTTGGTCATGCAGGATTCTACAGGCGCTTTATAAGGGATTTTAGCAAAGTATCCCTTCCACTGTCCAACTTGTTGCAAAAGGAGGTGGAGTTTGACTTTAATGACAGATGCAAAGAGGCTTTTGATTGCCTCAAAAGAGCACTGACTACCACCCCCATCATCCAGGCACCCGACTGGACAGCCCCTTTTGATGCATCAAATTATGCATTGGGGGTTGTCCTTGCTCAGAAAATTGATAAATTGCCCAGGGTGATATATTATGCTTCTAGGACTTTAGATGTTGCCCAAGCGAATTATACTACTACTGAGAAAGAGCTTCTAGCCATAGTTTTTGCTCTTGAAAAATTTCGATCTTATTTGCTTGGTACCCGCATTATTGTTTATACTGACCATGCAGCTCTAAAGTACTTGTTGAAGAAGGCTGATTCTAAGCCTAGGTTGATCCGATGGATGCTCTGGCTTCAAGAGTTTGACTTGGAGATCCGTGATAGGAACGGAGCACAAAATTTAGTTGCTGATCATTTGAGTCGGATCGAACGTGTATCGGATGCGAATTCACCCTTCAGGATGATTTCCCGGATGATCATTTGTATATACTGTATAGTATTTCTGACTCTCTTTCTACTCCCTAGTTTGCTAACATTGTCAATTATTTAGTTGCTTCTGTTTTTCCTCCCTTAGCATCTAAAGCCCAAAAAGATAAAATTAAAAGTGATGCTAAGCATTTTATTTGGGATGACCCCTACTTGTGGAAATTGTGCACTGATCAGGTCATTAGACGATGCATTCCAGATCATGAGACTGACTCAGTCCTGCAGTTCTATCATTCTTCCGCACCGGGAGGTCATCTGGGTGTTCAAAGGATAGCTCCCAAAGTGCTTGATTGTGGTTTTTATTGACCCACCATCTTTAAAGATGCGTGGAAGATCTGCAGCACTTGTGAGCAGTGTCAGAGAGCAGGAAATACACTTACATGGCGACAACAAATGCCTCAGCAACCTATGCTATTCTGTGAGGTGTTTGATGTCTGGGGTATAGATTTCATGGGCCCTTTTCTTGTCTCTTTTGGTTATGTTTACATTCTCCTTGCAGTTGACTATGTTTCAAAATGGGTGGAAGCCAAGCCCACTAGAATTAATGATGCTAAAGTTGTTGCAGATTTTGTCAGGTCTAATCTGTTTTGCAGGTTTGGAGTACCTAAAGCAATTGTTAGTGATCAAGGAACCCATTTTTGCAACAGAACAATGCATGCCCTGCTTAAAAAGTACGGGGTGGTACACAGGGTATCCACACCATACCACCCCAAGACCAATGGACAGGCAGAAATTTCTAACAGGGAGATCAAGAGAATTTTAGAGAAGATTGTGCAGCCAAGCAGGAAAGATTGGAGTACCAGGCTTGATGATGCTCTCTGGGCACATCGGACTGCCTACAAAGCACCCATAGGAATGTCTCCTTATCGGGTTGTCTTTGGAAAGGCATGTCATCTTCCAGTGGAAATTGAGCACAAAGCATATTGGGCAGTGAAGACTTGCAACTTCTCTATGGATCAAGCTGGTGAGGAAAGAAAGTTGCAACTGAGTGAGTTAGATGAAATCCACCTAGAAGCCTACGAGAATGCCAAGTTCTACAAAGAAAAGACCAAGAAGTTCCATGATAGCATGATAGTTAAGAAGGACTTCATGGTTGGGCAAAAAGTGCTATTGTATAATTCTAGGCTTGGACTCATGAGTGGTAAGTTGAGGTCTAAGTGTATTGGTCCTTTTGTTGTTACTAATGTTTTTCCTTATGGTACAGTTGAGATCAAAAGCGACTCCACAAACAAGAGCTTCAAGGTCAACAGACATCGACTTAAGCCATTCCTCATGAACCCTTCTTTATTGGACGTAGTGGTGGAAGAGACTTCCTTACTCCACCCTACTCTTCCTCCACCATGACTTAGGGAGTTCTTCTTTTCCTATCTCCTTCTTTGCTTTTATTACACTTGTCCAATTCTATTTGATGGTTTAATTGTTTTAATCTTTTAATTGTGCTACATTGAGGATAATGTGTTGTTTAAGTATGGGGGGGGGGAGTGTTCTTTGGTTTTGCTAGTTTTGTCGGTTTTGTTAATTTGTTAGTTGTGTTAATTTGTTAATGTTGTTAGTTTTGTCGGATTTCTAGTTTAATATTTTGGGTCAATTTTGTGTGCATGTACGACTTTGCATGTTTTTCTTTGAATTATAGGATATGTTCAAGAAATGGGTAATTGTTTTGAAAATAAAAGTTTTTGACATTTTGTGACTTGAAATCTTTGATTCTCCTCTACATGTCATGATAGTTTTGAAAGCTCAATTCGAAAGTGATGAGTTTACCTTTGTGAGAATTTGAGCCATACATCATCATAATCATTTGGTGTGTTTTGCCCCATTGATTGCTTGCACAATAGCCTTGGCTTGATTCTTGTTGATGCTTCCTAATTCACATGCATATTTGGAAATGATTGAGGCAATTTTGTTCTTATAAGCTTCTAGCCAAATGGACTTACCCTGACTTAATTCCTTTGATAGCCCTTTTGAGCCTTGTTTCCCTTTCCTTGTTTTGAAGCTCACTACAAGCCTTAAGTGAAAAACCATGATATCACCATATCCTTAAGGAATTTTGGAGCTTTGGAATTGTTTTGGGAATAAGTGTGGGGGGTTTTGTTTCATTGGATAACATGTTTTGTTGGCCATGCTTCATGATATATTTTGAGCCATACTTGATGTACATTGCATATTGGTTAAATGTTGGACATGCTGAATGAGATGCTGTTTCTCAAAGGCTACAGAGTAAAAAAAAAATTCAGAAAAGAAAAAGAAAAGCAGTAAAGTTGAGTGAATAAGATCTTAAATGACAAAAGAATGATGAGACTCTTGGTTCTACTCTTTATGTTTAAATTTTATCTTTACTTCTTTTTATTTTCTTATTTTTTCTTAATATGCACTTATTCCTCATTGCTACTTTATTCCTTTGGGATTCAGCCACTTATTCCATATTTTTCCATACCTTGTCCTTGGCCCCATTACAACCTTAAAAGACCTTTTGATCCTCATGTGCTTGTGTTTATGGGTTGATTGTCAATTTTAGAATCTTGCCAAGTTTATGTGGTGTTTGTTTTCATGGGTGCTTTGAGGGTAAATAGTAGCCTAGACACTTGAGAGATAGAGTGTATATCTTGTGAGGCTTTATCATTTTTCATTCTTGAGCTGATTAACTATTTTGCCATGATTGGGTTGCTTGGATGATTTTCATGAATGTCTTGACTTTTCGGATCTCCTTATGTTAGATGTTACCCATTCCTTTCATTCCTTGATGTTCATTGAGAAATATGTGAATGTTTTCGTTTGACTCTCTTTGAATATCCGTGGATTTTGTTCTTTGTTTCATTTTTCCCAGGAGTGCAAAAGGTTAAGTACGAGGGGTTTTGACGTGCCATCATTTTCTTCTATTTTCTAAACCCTTTTTGCACCATTTTAATTACTGATTGGTCTTAATTGTCAATTAATTAGGCAGTTTTATTATTTGGGCTCATTTAGCTAATTTGATGTTTTTAATCTAATTTCAGGAATTAATGAAACATTGGGCTTAATCCGGATTTTGGTTATGGACTTGAAGAGGGCAAATAAAGCAGCGCTTACCTTAGTTAATTTCTAATTAGGAAATTTTGCAATTTTATTTTATGTGGTTCAGTGTTTATTTCGTTTTGGGCTAGAGTATTGTAATAAGGCCCAATGACTTTGAGTGACTCTTTTTAAATAGCAGCCTTGGGATTCGTGCAAGGCTATTCTGTTATGCCATTCATTATTCAGAGCTTTGTTTAGGGTTTTACGTTTTTCTGCTTGGATGCTACTGTTCACGTAATGCAATTTTCCATTTCCTGCTTCTAATTACAATTTCGTTTTTGTTTCTTCTTCTACTTTCATTTACGTTTCCGTTTTCATTTTCGTTTCTGTTTATTTACGTTTCTGCTTCATGTTTCATTTACGTTTTCTGTTTGAATCTATGGAAGGCTAAATATTCTGGTGTTGTTTCCTTTTGAGGACGAAGTCCAACTCTCTTTGAGGTTTCGTTTATAATGTGGTTCTCTGGCAGTTTTCCCTTCACCAGTTAACCCAAATTCGTGAACATTAATCTGTGCACGCTTTGTGTTCGAGTAATTGCCTCTGAGCCTAACTTGCGTTCATGCTTAATGGACGAAGGGCTAACTGGTGTATGTGGTGCCTAATCACGTATTGACAACCCTAAGTTGATTTTCGCTTAGTAAATTGAAATAGGGTTGGATTAAGTGGTTAACTGTTAGGGACGAATTCTCCATAACCCAGGATAAGAGAATGACTTCTGAATCAGAGGAAACAACCCATTTTTAATATTATTAGTTTCGTATTCCAGTTTACTTGTTCTGCTCCTTAAATCACAAAACAAACAACCCCCCCCCCAATCGTTACTGTTACTGCAAGTATATTATGAACATTTGGTTTATCATTGCTCGTTAGAAAACGACCTAGGATCACTTCCTATTTACTGCATTTTCATGTTTATTTGATTCGGGTACGGCCTCGATTAGACTCCCTTATTCAACAACAAAAATCTCAAAGTAAAAATACGTGAGCGTTGGAAACTAACTTATAGGTATCAAAACAAATGTAACAAATTGCATTGACCCATTAAAATAAAATCTTAGAAAGATAGAAAATCTAATTTTACGTAACGGATTCTAAAATAAATATTTTATTTTATAAAATAGAGTTAATATAAGTAATATATATTTATAAATTTTAAATTATAAAATAAATATTTACTAACATGTTAAACATAATGGTTTAAGTTAAAATGCTTTAATGCACATGCGTACATAGTTTTTTATGATCGTAGGTACTAAAAGCTTTGTTTCATTGTCTTATAAGAGTTAAGTGTATTAAAGAATCTTATTGAAGAGTTGGCTCTTACAATGCTCACTTACTTTGTGATAAGACATGGTTTTTTTCCCAAGATGCACATTCTTTTTCTTGCTTTTTCCTAAATTACACTAGATTGGAAAACAATTCCAATCTACACCACATTCTTTACTCAATGGGAAGTCAATTTTGGCCACCCCGACTTCCGAACTGGCTTCTTATTTTTTTATTTTTTTTTTGTTTTAATTTATATGTTTAATTCTTTTTCATTTAAATTATTAAAATAATACAAATAAAAATTAAAATGTTTAATAATAAAAAAATTTAAAATAATCTAATAATATATTTGCTTTATTAAAAAATTAAAATTTTTTAAAATAATTATTTTTTCCAATTTTTTATTAAAATAAATTTTATTATTTTTTTAAGCGATATATATAGATAAAGAAAAAAATTGAGAAAATTATAGTAGAATTTTTTAGTTACATGTATATATATTTTTTAGCTAAATTTATGTGTTGTTGAAATTTTTATTTTGTTATATACGTTAATTAAAAAATGAGAAAATTAGTTAGTAGTATTGAAACAAATTAAAAAACACATTGAATAAATAACTGATACACATAAAATTAAACATCGGTGACTGAGATGATAAACAAAAATAACGAAACGTACTAAAAATACAATTACAACACAAATATGAAAAAACTAATGATAGTCTAAAAGTTGTTGTGTAGGAGACATGTCTTCTTCCATTTGGATTATTGGTTTACTAAAAATAGCTAAAATTTTTGTTGGGCAAAATTTTTTCTAGTAGTTGGATGGTACTAACACCTTTAGCACGTCTTCATCATTTTTCAATTCTGTTATTTCATATTCGATTAAATTTTCTGAATACTTAGCATGACCTGGTTGTCGAAAGAACAATCATGTGACCAATAGTGATTCCTGAATTCCATAAGGGGGAACCCCCATAGATGCAACTTGCTTGATTAAATCCTTGAGTTTGTCCATGCTACATCCTAAAGGAATGTCAAATCTTATTGGATTTGTTCCAGTGAAAGAGTAACCCAAAAACCCACCTTGGCGTGGTATGCTCCACTTGCCGTTGTAATACATAATTGCATCATGAGTAGGAGTGATAGTGGATTGAAGCAAGTTGAGTATATCATCTGGTGTTCTATTGATGGTACATAATAATTCTATAGGGCCAACACATGAGTATTGCTCATTTCACATTAACATTGTGTAAACATCATCATCATTTTTCAATTGTAGAGATTGAAAAAAAAATTGCTGACCTGCATCTATGAATGGTTATCGGTAGTAGATTTCATCCACTAATTGATCATTGGTTAGCTGAAGGGTGTTGTGCATTCTACTCATGAGTGTATCAAAAGAACAAGCATTAGGAACTCACATTGGTGTTGGAGTGGGACTTTCAAAATAAATACTTGTTTGGTTGTGAGTGATTGATCCATTTGAAAATATAAAGGTTAATCTCGAGTTAGCAATGGTTTGGCTGCTTGTTTCTCCCAAAAATGACATAGTAATAAAATTGAATTTGGTTTGTGAATGTATGTTGTGTGAAATTGTGTGTTTGTATTAAGGGTGTTTTGTGTTATTTATAGTTGTATGAGCATTTTGCACTGTTGATGTGTATTGGAATCTCATAAGGTTAGAATTGTGTTCCTGCTAAAGGCTTCTCTGGAATCCAATGTTTCTTTTTCCTTGGTAACTGATGCAGTAGACGTCCATCATAATTTTCAGAGTGAAAAAAAGAGATTCTGAGTTATCCATTTCATGTCAGTTTTGCTGGTGAGACATTTAATTTTTTAGAAAGTGTACAAATTGCAGAGCGTTGTCAATTTCGACTGTGATTTTTCCCTTATAATTAATGCAGCATACGTCCATAATAATTTTCAGAGTGAAAAAAGATATTATGAGTTGTCCATTTCATGTCAGTTTTGTTGGTGAGACATTTAATTTTTAGAGATGTGTGCAAATTGTAGAGTGTTGTCAATTTGGATTGTAATTTTTCCCTTGTAATTAATGCAGCAGACGTCTATGATAATTTTAGAGTGAAAAAAGAGATTATGAGTTGTCCATTTTATATCAGTTTTGCTGGTGAGACATTTAATTTTTAGAGACGTGTGCAAATTGCAGAGTGTTGTCAATATGGACTGTGATTTTTCCCTTGTAATTAATGCAGTAGACGTCCATGATAATTTTCAGAGTGAAAAAAAAGATTATGAATTGTCCATTTCATGTCAGTTTTACTGGTGAGACATTTAATTTTTAGATACGTGTGCAAATTACAGAGTGTTGTCAATTTGGATTGTGATTTTTTCCTTGTAATTAATATAGCAGACATCCATGATAATTTGCAGAGTCAAAAAAGAGATTATGAGTTATCCATTATATGTGAATTTTTCTGGTGAGACATTTAATTTTTTGAAACAGTGTAGTGTAAATTGCAAAGTGTTGTGAATTTCGACAGTTATGTTACCATGTTACCTACTACAGTAGAAGTGGGTAAACTGAAAATTGCTAACTTAAATTTAAACAAAAAATTTATTTCATTACGTAAAGTGATCACTGAACACGGACATAAGACACTACATGAAAACCTCAAAGCAGAAATAACTAAGACATGAATCATCTGTAGATTACCAATCTCGTTTGAATATTGTTTCGCGGGATGGACATGTTACATCCTTCGGGCCTGAAAAAGGAGTCAGTATTACTACCATAGTTTTTGACCCAACAAGTCTCGTATTCATCTGATAAGTCTTCAAGATTGGAGGTTGAGCCATGTTAATTTCTTGGTGGGATATTATTGTCATAGATTATGGCAAATAACTCCACAAATGGTAGTGATGGATTGTTGTAAAAAATGTTGAACATTTGTAGAACATCAACATCATCTCGCAGAATAAAAGATTTGTACATATAACGTTGCCCTGACTCAAATATAGGGCACCGAAAGTGGAGATTTTGGATATGTTGTTGTGGTTCAATGCTTAGTTTTTGGTGAATAAGTTCAAGCAATTGTGTAAAGGTTATGACCTTGTTGACCATGAAATTTTTTGTGTTGTTACTAACGATGGTGGTGCCCTTATTAGTGTTGCAGATTTGGTCGTTGTAGTCAACACAAACATATGCAGTTGGGTGACACATTGTGGTAGGGATTGAGATAAAAATTTGAAAGTGCTACGAATGTCTTTAGCTGTAGTGGTATTTATAGAATTTTCTTATAGTTGGATGAGTCACTAGTTAACTGTGCATTTAAATGAACGGGTAAATGAACACTTAAGCATATTTGCAAGGATCCACAATGTGCAAATTGCAGAGTGTTGCTGGTGAGGCATTTAATTTTTTAGAGACGTCTGCAAATTGCAGAGTGTTGTCAATTTGGACTGTGATTTGTCCTTGGCAAATGATGCAACATACATTTATTGTAATTTTCAGAGTGAAAAAAGAAATTTTGAGTTGTCCATCTCTTGTTAGTTTTGCTGGTGAGACATTTAATTTTTTAGAGACGTGTGCAAATTGCAGAGTGTGTCACGAATATATTTTTTTTTATTCTTTGACGTTCAAACTATGGAAAAAGTGTGTCACGAATATCATTAATGTGTTAGACATAATTTTAAAAATATGCAGAGCATGGGCACCTAAGCATAGTTGCAAGGATCCAAAGCATAGTTTTTTCGATTTTGTGCTCCTATTTTGAGGTGGTTGATCATGAAACTGGTGCATGATATATTTTTTTGGATTGTTTGACGTTCAAACTATGGAAAAAGTGTGTCACAAATATCATTAATGTGTTGGACATAATTTAAAAAAAAAATGCAGAACATGGGTACTTAAGCATAGTTACAAGGGTCCAAATCATAGTTTTTTTTTTATTTTGTGCTTCTATTTTGAGGTGGTTGTTCATGGAACTAGTGCACGATATATTTATTTTTGGATTTTTTGATGTTCAAACTATGGAAAAAATGTTTCATGAATATCATTAATGTGTTGGACATAATTTTAAAAAAAATGTAGAACATGGGCACTTAAGCATAGTTGCAAGGGTCCAAATCATAGTTTTTTCGATTTTGTATTTCTATTTTGAGGTGGTTGTCCATGGAAATAGTGTACGATATATTTCTTTTTGGATTTTTTGACATTCAAACTATGGAAAAAGTGTGTCACGAATATTATTAATATGTTGGACATAATTTTAAAAAAAAATGCAGAACATGGGTACTTAAGCATAGTTACAAGGGTCCAAATCATAGTTTTTTTTTATTTTGTGCTTCTATTTTGAGGTGATTGTCCATGAAACTGGTGCACAATATATTTTTTTTAGATTCTTTAAAATTAAAAAATTTCATAAGATGACCACTTAAACATTGTTTTAAGGGTGACAAACATACTTTTTTATTTTTTACTCTTAATTTGAGGTCTTGTTTGATGAAATCGTTACAGGGGTACTTAAACATATTTGATCCCATTATCACAACATTTTATACTTCAATGACCAAGATGATGACCAATCCCACAGGGCAGTGGACGTCGATTATGTCGCGGATTTCTTCTTTCCTGTATGATTGGTTCTCCCACATCATGATGATGTTGTTGTTCTATGTCAGTATATTCAATGTGGGTTGTTGCAGCTGAGGAACTTTGTCCTTGTTCTCCAAACGAATGTGGTGCATCGAACTATTGTAAAGAAGCTAAATATGATGCCGTAGAATTTGGTGTATTCAAATCGACGCCAAATAAATTGGTCACCCATTCATGGCTGGTTGCACTGACTGACTCGCTAGTCTAGCCAAAAGTTTGATGAACAGGTGAAGGAGTACAATACATTGACTAAGGATGTGAAATTTCAAAATGTGTTTGTTCAACACTTGTCCCTGCAACATTATGGGTAATTGTTATGCGTGGATCATTTAGTTGTTGTGCAACAAACAAGAACAACATAGTGTTTTTCCTATACTATTCCATGTACGTTGGTGTGTGTCACTATTCCTTTAACCCATTGCCTAGTTAAAACATCATTGCGTTTGTTTTTCCAGATATTAATCCACTCAGCATGATATTCCATCCAGTCACCATAATGATTGTCTCGCATGTTAATTTGGTGAAGTCGATCAAGATTCATGGGATCAACAGGGATATCTTGTTGTAGTCCAAATTGTAGCTTGACTCGATTTGTTTGATGTCATTCCACAATCGGAAAACAAAAATTGCAGTACATGCAAACTAAATCTCCATGTCTCTATATGCATGTCTCGATAGCTGTTCTTCAAATCCTCTATATGGGACCCAAGAAAACTGAAATATATGCTAACAATGCAACATTTGTAAATGTTAATATGTACACATTGATGGTGCAGTTCATGGTAGTATTATACCTCATGGCCCTCCATATGATCTATACGAGATCTATATCTGACCAAGTCACCATGAGGTGTGACCCTATATTTTAATCTATCACCACTCCATCTGAAATGTAAAACATACAAAACCAGTATTCATTGTAATGTTATAATTCGCGTCATTAAAATTAAAAATTTAGATTTTGCTATATGTAAATAACCTTTTAGCCAGTGGATAAGTTGTTTCGGGTCGTGGGACTCTTGGTGCAATAAAAGGCATGCGGTACCAAGCCCATGACTGCAATAGTATGGCACCACCACCCATAACTTTACCAACCTCCGATGATGCTAGACATAGTTCTCAATACAGGTTTGCTAAACAAGCCGAACCCCAACTATATTTTTTTATGTTGCTTAAATCACGTAATAGATTTAAATACATTAGATGAGCTCTATATCCAGATTTATCAGGAATTAAAGCACCGCCAATCATGTACATTATGTAAGCTCTACACCTGCATTGTAGTTGGTGTATTGTTGGTTCTTCAGGCAATGGTGCGCACAAGATGCTTAGCAACCATGCCAACTTCAGTGCAGCTCCTTTACGTGCATTTTCGGGAGGGACTTCTCCTAGTAACTCATCGCATAACTCATTATAATGTAAGAAGTTAGGTCCAGCCACAACACGACCATCGACTCTAATGCCTAGATGCAGTGCAACATCTTCGAGTGTGATGGTGCACTCACCCCATGGCAGGTGAAAGGTGTGTGTTTCAGGCCTCCATCGTTCAACCAATGCAGTGATCAATGCAAGATCAATTCTACACTGTTTGATTAGGACAATATGTTGGAACCCAGTAGATGATAATAATGGTATAATTTATGGTTCTGGTTCAGGTATTGTATGGTAATAGGAAGTGATTAAGTCGTTAATCGTAGTACATCAACAATGAACGTGTTGATGACACAATAGAGGTTTATAAGCCATGACAACGATGTCAAATGGTAAACCGAGTATAAATTATATAAAATTTAAAGTTGGGTGATGCAAATGTGGTATTGACATGCACCTCCCATCTATTTATCATATAAACTTTGTTGAGATTCCAAAGCACAAATACACTTTATCTCATTGTAAGGCCTCAAGATTCCAAAACACATTTATAATTTGTCTCATTGTAAGGTCTCAAGATTCGAAAGCACATTAACACGACTGTGCTAGTGTCACGCATCGAGATTCTAATTCACGTGAACCATGGACCCGTGATTGATTGTATATATAAGCATACCATATCGCCCAAGACATTACACAGTTGCGTCAAATCAAATTGTGAGAGTAAACAGAGAAAGCAAGCAATGAGGTCAAAGCCAATTTGTGCATACGTTTATATCAATGGTGACAATACAAAATCATTACTATTGAATCAATGGAGCACAAGATGCATAATTTCCTGAAATTAGAATGTGTGGTGTTGCACACTGTTCACTCACATGCGTATATTTACCGCATTAACGTGGTTCTCAACAATCCGCATAGGCTCGACATTACACTTTATCTCATTGTAAGGCCTTGAGATTTCAAAGCAAATTTATCATTTGTCTGATTGTAAGGCTTCAAGATTCCAAAGCACGTTAACACAACTGTGCTAGTGTCACACATCAGGATTCTAATTCACGTGAACCATGTACCCATGATTGATTGTATATATAAATGCACCATATCACCAAAGACTTTGCATAGTTGCATCAAATCAAATTGTGAGAGCAAACAGAGACAGTAAGCAAAATGAGGTCAGAGCCAATTTGTGCGTACGTTTATATCAATGGTGAAATCATTTAGAGTTCAAGTGCAAATGCAGTCTTCAGAGGTGACAAGACAAAATCGTTACTCATGAATCCAACAATGATGCTGCCAAACATAATCACCGCAATACAGTCATCAATTACAAATAATGATGTTACGCCTATAATTATTGCACTTTGGTATCGTTGTCCTGTATATGAATTCAATGGTCAAGTTCAATATAAGGCAATTCAAATTATTGACGAAGAAGGTGTTTGGTGCATGTTTCATACATTTGTGAATATGGAAAGTGTAATATGTATGGAACTTAAAGTTGATGCTCATAATTCATTATCACCTACTCAAGTTAATGACCTAAGTTGGGCCGACATGAAGCAGAAGCTGGACAATTCCCTAAAATTAGAATGAATAATTTAACATATTTTGTTGTTGTATTGCTTTTAAGTTTTTCTCAGTCTTTATTATGTAGTTGTAGTTGTTGCATGCTTTGAAGTTGTTATTTTCAATTTCCTTCATTAATAATAGCCTACACATGCATGATTTCAAAGATGTGGAGCAATGTCGTACCTAACCCTCACATGCACCGACAACCCCATTAATGTGTGGAGTTCCACATTTTTCACTCACATGCGTATGTTTACCCCCATTAACGTGGTTCTCAACAATTCGCGTGACCTCGACACGCGATGCAAAACACCGCGGTCAACACTCATGATGCAACGGACAGTCTGTCATGTACATTAATGTGTGGTATTGCACATTGTTCACTCACATGCGTACACTCTTTCGCGGTTGCACAGTATTCACTCACATGCACTGAATATCCTACCTGTGTCTCTCACCTAACTCTCCTACCTAACTTTGCCACCTATCCCTCCCACCTAACTTTGTCACTCATCCCTCCCACCTAACCCTCGTAACTAAATTTACCACCTAACCCTCTTACCTAACCTTCCAATCTAAGTCACCTACCTAACTTTGTCACCTATCCCTCCCACCTAACTCTCCTACCTAACTTTGTCACCTATCCCTCCCACCTAACCCTCCTGCCTAACCCTCGTAACTAACTTTTCCACCTAACCTTCCAATCTAACTCTCCTACCTAACTTTGTCTCCTAACTCTCGCACTAAACTTTCTCATCCTATATATAATCTCACCATTTGCCAACATATCACACACAATAACATTCTCACAAAACAAAACTCGATTTGTAACTCTCACAGTATTTCCACTCATATCCCACAAGCACCACCATGGCTCCACCTAAATAAATTGCGATTGTGATTTATCACAATGGTCACAGCAGATGACCCAGTTCAGGGATCGGTGTACACATGTGCAAACCCAATATTTATTTAAGTTAGTCATTCTATTATGTTAACACAATTGATTCAGAAAATTAACAACCGTCTCCCTACTCGAGCAACTGAAAAAGTTGCTCAATTGTTATTTCGTGTCCCTATTTCATTTCATCAAGGATAGACACATTATATTTCAGCATAACTACTCGACAATGATGATCTCAAAGGTGCGATGGAAACAATTCTCCAGAATCCACAATTGAATTCTGCCAAATTCTATGTTGTTACTGACCTTATTCCTCAACCACAACCATCGTCTCCACAACCCTCATGTCCATAACTACAACTACCGCCTCCACAACAATTACCATACAATAACCTGGACCTCAATGATATAGTCTCTTCATACAACAACCTTGAAACACAAGACGCATTTGACATTTATACTTCATACACACAACTATTATCCGAAAATGATTCTTTTTTTTTATGCCCAACAAATCTCCTTTGACCAACAAAATCATCATTCATCCCCTTTTACGCCACCCTCACAACAACCACAAGCACAAACATCAAACTAAAATGAACATCCCATCGCTAACGAAGATCCCATTATACGATTTCATGAGAAAAACATGGATGATTTTACTGAGGATGAGGATCAACAATTCTTTGATCACATCAATCACCAAAGTGATGACCAAAGCAATGATGAGAGTGTTGGCAGACCAACGACACCTCCGTCACCTCCATTGCAATATCACCAACCTAGGTGTCTAGTAGACTTGAACCTTGAACACCTGTCACACTACATTGATCGACACAATTTCGTTCAGCAACCACATAATGTACAACCACCAACCGTTGCACTCGAGGTTGGCATGGCCTTCGATGAAAAAGCTCAGTGCATTCAAGAAGTCAAAGAATACAACATTAGAAATCATTTTGATTGCAAAACAATTTATTCTGACCAGAGAAGACTAAACTTTGTGTGTAAATCACATGAAAATGGTTGTACATGGATCTTAGGCGCATGCAATTCAAAGAGGCATAAGAAATGGATTATCAAGAGTATCAAAGGTCACCACACTTGTCTCGCACCAATGCTCAGACAAGATCATCGGCAACTCGACAAACACGTCATAACACAGATCATCCGACCAATTTTCAAAACAAACCCAACCGTTTCCATCAAGATGTTGATTGTAGAGATCAAAATGATCATGAATTATACCCCATCCTACAAAAAGACATGGTTAGTAAAGCAAAGAGTGTTGGAGATGATTCATGGAAATTGGGAAGAATCATATGTCAAGTTGCCAAAACTTTTGGGAGCTTTGCAATCTTGTGTTCCCGGGACTATGGTCGCTACTCAAACAAAATCCGTGTTTGAGGGAGGAGATATTGTACCGGGCAAAAGAATGCTTAAACATGTCTTTTGGTCATTTGGTTCATGCATTAGTGGGTTTGCATATTGTAAACCCATAGTACAAGTAGATGGTACATGGTTTTACAGGAGGTATATTGGCACATTATTGATAGCTACAGCACAAGATGGAGCTAACCATATCTTCCCAATTGCCTACGCCATTGTAGAAGGGGAGACAACTTCAGCTTAGGGTTTTTTCTAAAGAATTTGAGAAGACATGTTACTTCGCAAATTAACATTTCTCTCATTTCATATAGACACCCCTCGATTATAAATGCCTATAACAACCCAAGTAACTTATGGGTTCAAGACACATCCCATTTCTTTTGCCTGTGCCATATTGCATAAAATTTTCTTCGCGGTAACTCAAACTGCAAACATTTAAAGAAGCCACTCATGTTGACTGGTGAGAATCTATTTTATTTCTTCGTTAAACTTTACTTTCAATCAAATTTCATAACGTAATAGATTGATGGAATATTTACAGGTTACGCATACACGAAGAAGATGGACTAGCGACATCTTGAGGATATCCATGCAAATAAGTCAAGTGCAGCCTTGATCAGTTACCCAAACAAAATTGGGTACAATGCTTCGATGAGGGGAAACATTGGGGGATATATGACTACAAATTTGTCGATGTCATTGGTTGAGGAGACATACTTCAAGACCGCATAAATCTTTGCTATTAGAGGCCGACAAACTTAGGCAATGATCAACTCCGGATCACAGTATTCTGAAGTCGTCTCTGAGGCAATGAATAGCGATCAACAAGAATCAAATACACACATTGTAAACGAATTCGACAAATACAACCACACATTTATTGTAATAGAGACTCAATCCCCACTTCAAGCACCCAGACCACCTGGAATGTTTGGAGTAATGTTACAATCTCAAAAGTGTGATTGTGGTGAATATCAAGCTAAACACTAACCCTGCTCTCACGTCATGGCTGCTTGTAAATCTGTCATTGTTGATCCCATGAACTATGTGTCGCTGCTATTCACTTTACAACACATTTTGCACGTCTATGATAACTCCTTTTGCCACACGAATTAATGAGGCAAGAATATGAAAGAGATCAGTAGGGTCCTGATCCAAAGAGAAAAAGAACCGCAAATGGTCATCCGGTTTCAACTCGCATTCTTACTGAAATGGACAAAGATGAAAATGAACGAAAAAATAGAAAAAAAATGTGAAATTTGCCGGCAACATGGCCATAATAGAACAGAAACAATTGTCTCAACATACCTTCATCTTAAGTTTTTCCTTTCCCAAATGTAATTGTTTAAGTATTTTATTTATAATGTAGTATAATGTTCTTCTATAAATAAATTGTTAAACAAAAAGTATTATCATTCTTAAAAAAATCTGACATAAAGAAAAAAATTATATTTTGTAACATAATAATATTAGAAGTTTTAATTTTTTTACTAAAGTAAATATATTATTAGACAAAATTCATATTTAAAAAAAATGTTCACCTACAAAATGTCTTATATAAATTAAATAATACAAAATAAGTAATTATATTTAATAATATTATTTTTTTATTAAAATATTATTTTAATAAAAAAATTAAAAATATATTTATATAATATAATAAAGAATGTGGTATAGATTGAGAATTATTTTCGAAACTTGTGTAATTTAGGGGAAAAAACAAGAAAGAGAATGTGCTGGAAAAAAAAACCGCGTATATACCCTTTGTGGCAGGATTCTAGTACCAGAAAAGCAAGATAAAAAAAGTTACTTTATCTTATCAAAGTAACAAGTTGGTGAAAGATACTAAATGATGCATTAAATGCCCCAAGATACACTTTACTCCTTTGAAGAAAATGAAAATGTCTCTCAACAACTATCTTCAAGAGAAGGCTATAAATATCAGACTGCTTGGAAAACTAAGAACGTTTGAGCGAATTTTTTTCTAAGCTTACTAAAAGCTCTCTTCCATTTCTAAGTTTAAGAATTTCTAAGTAGAAACAAACTTATGCTAAACCTTGTACATCTATTTGTAAGAAGCAGCAGTTCAGTCTGCATTATAGTACCTTAATTATTCTTTGGGAAAAGGTTGAGGCCTGGGGAGGTTTTGTGTAAAGAATGGCATAGGCCTGGGGAAACAAAGTTGGTCTGTAGGATACAGGCTTTTTTCAAAAAAGTATGGACCTAGCATAGATATGCCCACATTAGAGTAAATTAAATAAAAAATACTAAAAAAGTAGTCTGTGCGGTCCGGTTGTAGAGCACGATCATTGAAAACTTGAAATAGTTGGTGTGAGTCCATATTTGATGGCTTCCAATTCCAATAAACATTATTGTTATGAAAAAACTCTTCTACACCCATTTTAGTATCCAGAACCTTTTATAATTTGTGATTTATGAACAATTAAACTATGAGCAATTAAAATTATTTTTCACATTGCCCTTTCAAAAAAAAATCTGGAAGACAATATGAAGGTTTGCAACGTCAACACCGCATGAAGGATGCAGAGTGAGCGCGTCGATGCAAGAGCTTTGTGATTTGTGATTGTGATGGTGTTGTTGCATGGAGAAGGAGAGCACCAGAGATGAAAGAAAGAAGAGAAAAAGGAAGAAGGGGTGGTGGTTTCTCTCACGGGGCCACCATAGGTCGGGAGAGAAGGGGGAGAACGGAAAGAAAAAAAAAAAGGCATTTGCTAGAAATCTCTCTAACGGCAAGACACGATAGAGCTCCACCATCGACGACGGTGGTGCTATTTTATTTTTTTTTCTTTACTTTCCCTCCTTTTTTTGTTTTGATTTTTATTTTGGCTTTTGATCTTCTGGTGCAGATGGTGGTTTTTCACCACAAACTTTCAAGGATGATATGCATAAGAGAAAATGTTAGTAACACTTTTTAATGATTGACTAAAATTTATTAAAAATCACAATTTTTTTATATCTCATTTGTTATTTAATGACTCTTTTTCTAATTTCATAATTTTTAATAAATTTTAAGTAATAATAAAGTCTGTTAAAATAAGTGTGTTAAAGTGTTAAAGAGTGTGTTACTAACATCTTTTTATATAATAGCTACAAGCTACTTTTTTTAAAAAAAAATCTACTTATTTTGGTGTGGGCATGCCTATGCTAGTCTTATACATATCTCAAAAACCACTTATATTCTTCGTACCAGCTTTGTTTCCCATGGTGAAAGATATGTGGGGTTTTTCCATTCTAGCCTAGGCTCGTAAAGAATACCTAGTGCAAATTCTAGGGAGGGAAAGCTACTCAAGTTTCCCATCATGGGAAAGTAGCTTCCCACCGTTGGATATCTTAATTCTTAGATCCATGGTTGAAAATTTATCCTTTTTCTTATCTTTCTTTTTTCTTATTTATCCCTACTTACCCTTTCTTTCTTTTTTAAAACCAATTTAAACCATAAATCGGTTTTCAACCTACTTCAGTTAGAGTTGTTTTTAGGTGACTTTGGTCACAACTATTTTTTAACGACTTGTGCTAGGATTATTTTTTATCAACGTCAATTCAACTATTTTTGATCAATGTGGAACTATTTTTTGGTCGAGGTCGGCTAGGGTTTTTCAATCAATGTCAGTCGGTAATTTTTTCACCAACATCGACTAGGTATATTTTCAGTCGAGGCCTGGTATGGCTATTTTTTGTTGACATAGGCTTAGACTTTTTCGGTCGACATCGATTGTGTCTATTTTTTGGTTGAGGTCGACTAGGGTTTTCTATAGTCAACTTCAGTTGAGGCTATTTTTTGGCTGATATTGGCTAAGTTTTTCTTAGTCGACGTTAACCAGTGATTTTTTTTGTCGACATCAACTGATTATGTTTCTTTGCCACCATCAGCCAAGGCTATTTTCGACTGACATTGGCTGAGATATTTTTCGGTCAAAGTTAGTCGGTGATATTTTTTTGGTCAACATCAACTAAAGCTATTTTTCGAGCGATGTTGGTCATGGCTATTTTTCTGCTGATGTCAGCTAGGGTCATTGATACTAGCAAAATAATATCATCAACAAAAGTTGCCCAAAAACATCCTAGTTGATGTCGGCCAAAAAAAATCATCAACCAACGTTGGCCAAAAAAACTTAGCCAACATGGTTAAAATAGTCTCGGTCGATGTCGACCAAAACAAACATTAGTTGACGTCAACCGAAAAATAGTCTCAACTGAGGTTAATCAAAAAAGCCCTAGCCAACATCGACCAACAAATAGCCTCGACCAATTGATTGAGCATTTGTAGTTTAATATTTTTCTATTCTTCTTAGCTCAATTGACATCTCTTTGACCCTTACTTTATCACCTTAACTCAGTTTTGGTCTAAGGCAGATGATTGAGCTTAATTGAAAATTGTAACTAAATTTCAGATTTTGTGCTTAGTTAACCTATCTGCCTTGTTGTAGGGCCTAGAGGACACTACAGAACTCCAAATGGAACGTATGAGTAATCCCTGAAAAGATAAAAAAAAAAAAAGGTCTTCAATTATGTTACAAATAAGCTTTGTCCAATGCTGTCATCTCGAGGGTCAAATTAAGCTTGGAAGTTAGAACCTCTACATTTGAATAATTGGGCTGCGAGTTTGGGCTTCTGTTTTGTATAATTAGTTTAGTTAGGTAGTTAGTTAGTTGGTTGGGTAGTTAGGTAGTTATTTAGTTAGTTATTTACTAACACTCTATGTATTAGTGTTAGTTAGTCATTTTGTGAAGAACTCCATTTGGAGAAAGAACTTCACTTGAACTTCATTTTGTACAAAACTTGTTGTGCAAACTTTCTCTTTTTCTGTCTTTTTCTCTCCATTTTTCTTCATCCTTTCACTTCTGTTCCACCATTTTTCATACACAAATTCCATGATATCTCTATTAGTGATGATCATGGAGGGCTAAACAATTAATCAATCCAAGGATCCACTCCAAGCAAAGTTGAATTCGAGTCCTCATTTGGTTTTTCTACTCTTTATGAATGTTTTCTTTCTCTTCAATCCTATTTTTTGTTTTTCATGATTGTGATTATGTTTAGGATTGAAAATGGATTAGGTTATGGATTCATTTCCTAATTTCTAAATTTAATCACAAATTGTTCGGATGATTGTCCACTCTAATTTGTGATTTCAAACAATTTAGAGATTTGATTCGATTGAACCCTCTCTAATGGATTTGAGTGAAATTTCACATTGAACAACATTTGTAGTAACTTTGATAATTCTATTTGCATTAGTTTGGTGAATTCGATTGATGCTTTTCATCTTGAATTGTATTCTGTCCTTATTTTTTTTTTTTCTTTCTTCAATTTTGTTTTGTGTGATTTCATATTCTTTTAGAGTTGCTTACAAACTGTTTGATAAAAATTCCCCTTCTTGTTTATAACTGAATAAATGTAGGGACCATATTGAATCATATTTTTGAGTTTAACCTAGGTTAATCTTGTGCTACAGAATTCCCTAGTAAAAATTTTTTTGAACGATTCGACATTCGTTATCACCGATGTCGGCTAAAAAATCACCAATCAACATCAGCCAAAAAAACATTGGACGACATTGATTAAAAAATAGTTTAGACCAATGTTGTCCAAGAAAAACTCTTGCTAACATCAACTGAAAAATAGTCTCAGCCGATGTCGGTCAAAAAACATAACCAATTAAGGTTGGTCGAAAAAACTCTGGACAACATTGACAAAAAACTAGACCTGATCAGCATCCACTAAAAAAACGCTAGCCAATGTCCTTCGAGAAATAGTCTCAATTGAGATCATCTAAGAAACATTATCAACTGATAGTGCCCAAGAAAACTTTGGCTAATGTCTAGAAAAAAATAATCTTAGTCAACGACGACCCAAAAGTAGTCTCAGTTGTCTGTCAGCTACAATGCTGCTTTCGACCAACCTTGACCAAGGTTGTTATGGAGGAATGCTAAAAAATTTGAAAATCCAATAAAATATTCAACCATATCCTAATAATTTGATTGGGTTTATAATTCAAAAAATAGGATTTGGATGTAAAACCAATCCATTAAAATGTATTTAAAGTGGTTTGGATATGGACGGTTATGAATTGGTTTTATATAACCAGATTTTTTGAACACCCGGGTCATGGCCTCACCTTCCTACCACTGCTTAACCTTCCTCACCATGGATGACCATGCTACCACCGTGAACAACCCCGATGCCACCGCTAGCAACCATGTCATTTCAAAACCCAAATGGGAATCACTTGTTTTTAAAACAAAAAATATCAAATTCAAGAAACAAAAAAATCAAATAAAATCAATAACCCCAAAATGCCTCTTCCCATTCTCAATTAGACTAATCCAACCCCACAAATCCAACACCCATAAGTCAATCAAAGATTCCATCTTTTTGAATCTAAAACCACAATCCCCATATCTCCAATTACAGTGAATAGGTTTTTCTCTCTTTATATAATACATAAACACAATAATAGTTAGAGGGGGGCATGAGGACTATCTTTATATAATAGGTTTTTCAATTGGATCTCTCAATTATTAAAAAAATTCAACCAAATCCTCTATTTGTTTAATAGTACTACAATTGTACCCTTTCCATCAAGACAAAAGATATTTTACATCGATTTTCAATACAATCAGTGTAAAATAATTTTTTTTTGGCATCAACTGAAATAAAAATGATGTTCTTGTTAAGATATGTGGTTATTGTAATAGACATTTTTACATGAGTTTCCAATTCAACTAATTTAAAAAGACAATTTTACATTATTTGCTAATACAATTGATGTAAAAATATTTATTTACACAACTTTCATTAATCAAACTACCAATGTTGACGGAAAGAGTATGATTATGGTGTTTTTAAATAAGGCTTAATTAAGTTTTTCATACATGAAATATAGGTCGTTTTCAGATTACTACCTAACATTCATTATTTTTTCAACCAAGTGCCTGAAAAAAATTTCAAATTCATTCTACTACTTGTCGTTGGTCGCCTTCCGTTAAGTAATCATGTGGCGGATGAAGTGTAATGTCATCATGCCTTGTCACAGGCATCTCATTGTCACATCATCACCTTCAATGACATGTCTGTGATTGGGTGTGATGGCGTGACACTCCGTTTGTCATGTCACCACTTAACGAAAAGGTACTAACGATAGGTAGTAAGTTGAAACATAAAAAATTTATAGCTAGTTATTTGACAAAAAAATGGATTTTTAAGTAGTAATCTGAAAATAGTCTATTTTCCAGGTATGAAAAACTTAATTAAGTCAATCTAAAAAATAATTTTTTAGTTAACAAATGATAAGGAGGAGTTTTATCAAAATAAATAATTTAATTTCAGATGAAATGATAAATGATAAATTTTATTATTTTCTTGAAAATAAAAATAAAAATGGTAATCGTAAATTTAAATTATGCTTAAAAGTAAATCTTATAAGTCAATAAGAAAAAAATTGTTTCTCAAACACTTTTATTTGATCAAACATTTGTAAACTTATCAAAAAACTAAAAATTAATTAAAATAACTTGATGAACATATATGCAATTTACTTTTATATAGACTTAAGAAACTTTATCCTATTTATTTTTTTAAGATAATTCCTCATTCAAAATAATAAATTAATTAAATTAATAAGATATTTTTTATTGGTAGGAATAAAAAAATACTATTTGAAATTTACAATAACTCACCTATCAATTTATTATGTTTAATCAATTGAACTAGATTAATAAGATAGTATTAAAGATGAAATTAAAGAGTTAAGATGCATACATTTAATATCTAGACAAAGATAAAAGAGAACCAACAAGATCAAATGGTGAGATATATATTTTGGGTCCAGAGAATAGGGAAGGAAGAGTGAGGGAAGGCATAATATGTTACATGTGTACATTGATCATAGACCGCAAAACACCAATTATATATGGTTTAAATAAGTTCTTTATACTTGAAAAATAGGTCATTTTCATATTACTACCTAAAAATTCATTTTTTTGTCAAATATCTATCTGAAAAAATTTTGTTTCAACTTACTACCTATCGTTAATCCCCTTCTGTTAAGTGTTGATGTGGCAGATAGAGTATCTCATCATCATATCCAATCACTAACACATCATCGCCACGTCATTAAAGGTGATGGTGTGACAATGACTTGTCAATGATTGGGCGTGATGACATGACACTCTATTTATTGTGTCATCACTTAACGAAAGGTGACTAACGGCAGGTAATAAAATGAAACTGAAAAAATTTCAGGTACTTGGTTGAAAAAAAATGAATTTTAGGCAGTAATCTAAAAACGACTTATATTTTAGGTACGAAAAACTTAATTAAGTCTTTAAATAATTAGAGGGCTTGATTGAACTTTTTAATAATTACGAGATTTAATTGAACTTTTAATTATAATTAAGGAATCAATTATATAATTAAACCAATTAAGTACAAGGTCTATTTATATATTAAGAATCATATACATCAACTTATCCACGTTTTTTTATACCTCAAACATGACTCTAGAGCTCACTTAGTAAGTTTCAGTCCCATTAAGTAGACTATACATTTAAATTTTGTTTGTGTATATCAGAATTTTGCAATAGTTGATGTCACTTCTATAGAACCCTTAGTGGTCGAATTGCATACTAGACAAATTCTACAGATCACTACTATAATATATGCATTTAACACAACCAATTAACATTGGTTTTATGAGAACCGATGTTAAGAAATGTACAATGACATTTTTGTAAATAAATGGACTTCATTAACATTGGTTTTCAACAAACTGATGTTGTTTAATGGTCTTTAACATCGGTTTCTAGAATAATCAATGTTGCTTAATGGTCATTAACATCATTTTTTAGAAAATCGATGTTGTCCTTTATATAAAATTTGCATTGGTGCTTTGACCTCCCACCAACACCAACACAACCACTCTCGCTCGAACCCAACAACCCTCCTCTCTTGCTCAAACCCAACAACCCTCCTCAGTTGCTCGAACCTACCCCGTCATTGGAGCTGAACCCAACAACCCTTCTCTCTCGCTCAAACCCACGGTCATTGTAGCTGAATCTCCACCCTTTAGACAACACAAAGCTCTTATTTGAAACCAAGTTGTCAGATTCATCAGCGTGTGACCGTGAATCAAAAAACCCTCTTTTGTCCCTCTTTCTCCTACTGAACCCCCCCAAAGGGTTTCTTCATGGTGGCTCAACTATCAGTTTCATCAAAAACCCTAGATGAACCCCAACGAAAATTGAAAGACTCGTCACTGTCGGAGGAGTTGTTCCGGTTAGGGAAGTCGTCATAGTTGTGGAAGCTACCATCGAAGCAAGTGCGCTGGCAAGGGCTGGTTAGTCGATGAAAGAGGAGTCGGGCTTGGCGGTTAATTCAACGAGGGAGTAGTTCTAGTCCTTCTTCTTCTTGGGCTTGGTGGCGGCGGCGATGGCAAGGGAGGGGAAGCAAGTTCTGAAACTAAATCCTTTTTTCTGTTCTATTTTTCTGATTTTTGTGTGTTTTTTCCAGTTTTGATTTAATGCAAATTTGTGTGTTATTCATGTTTTAATACTATTACTTTGTGTACACGTCTGACAGTACTCCTCTGAAACTGCTATAAATAAAGCCTATTCAATGAACCTCATGGCAATACCAAAAATATTGATCTCTTCTAACTTCTAAGCATTCAGTAAAAGAACTAAACATGGTAGGGACCATTCATTTGGTTGTTGTTGTTCTTGGTACTCCTTTGTTCATTAATTCCTTTAGCTTAGAACTTAGGATTATAAATTATTTATTACTCATTATTTGAGTCTTCAAAAAAAGTGAATCATTAGTGCCATTGTTTGTTTGTTTTTCTTGCGGGCAATGCAGTCTCAGTTGCCCTTTATGTTACACCAATGTATGTTACATGTTACATATATAATTACATTGCTACTTAAATGTTCTCCCCTTTAGAGAATGAATAAAAGTGTTGAATGCTTTTTCATGCTTTTTTATGTTCGGGGTTACCTTTAGAAGAGTTATAAGGAAGAAAAGCACAGAGGAGTTTTCATGCTTTCCTTACAACATTGGCCTCTGGAATTGTCTCCTTTTCACTTGGTACGGTTTTCCTGTTGTGAGTTACAAGTAGGAAAATTTCCATCTCATCACAGTTAACGGAATTCGTATTGTTCTCGAGTTATCCTATGTTCTCATTTACTTCTGGTATGCTTCAACCAAAGGAAAGGTAAACATAAGTTAATCAATTGACTTAGTTATTCTCTTCTTGTGTTAAAAATGTTTGCACACTTGGCACCTTGTTTTTTAGGTTCTTGTATCCAAATAATGCTATATAGGTTGTAAGAGACATGGTTTTTGAGATGTGTAAATATGTTGTTGCAGGTGAAGGTAGCCATGACTACAATACCATTTTTGCTGGTGTTCTTTATAATTGTTGCAATGTCAGCTTTTCCATTCCATGATAATCATCATCGGAAGCTTCTCGTAGGTAGCATCGGCTTAAGTGTTTCAATAACAATGTATGGATCCCTTTTGATTGTAATGGTGAGTGACTCATCTATGTCTTCCACTAAAATATTTTCAGTTATTATTACTAAAATGGTATATACTATTCTTGATGTTAAATGGGAACTGAGAGTCTTGATCTTTTGCATTTGTCCTTGATAGTACTTTCATTTCAGAGAATGGCTTCCTTATGAAGAAATATCAAAATTACAGCATAGGCATGATCTGGATTTTTTTAGTAAAATATATGATTTGAGTGAGATTGCTTTTGTTGGATTGCAATGGCATATACATATTATATATTCTCAAGAGTACAACCACTTAGCTACAAAAGTACATTGAGTTAGTTGAGTATGTCACATAAAAGAGAGATTTGGAAGTTCTTTATTGGATTTCATCATTCACTACCCAATGGCATATGCATTTTCACCGCAATGATTCCCATCATGCAATTTATTGGTGTTAAGAGTCTGATATGACATAAAAACACTTAAATCATAGATGTTTCAGGAAAACTGAAGTTAGCCATGGGCTATAAGCCTTTAATATTGTGTTGGATTTTCTATTGATGTTTATTTTCTTTAGTTACTTGATTCAGAAACCTTGTACAACAAATCATCTCTAAACTAAACTTTATATTCTGTGACTATTTATAGCATAATGGAATCTGAAAATGGAGTTGCTATGGAGGACGAGAAACACGTCATTGGGGAAACAACCAAGGAGAACATAAATAAAGAAGCTGAAAATAGTTGTAATGCTAAAATTCAAACCAACAATAAGGTATCTAAAACTGATGTAAAAGTTAAATGGCCCAAATCTGCAACAAGTAAAATCTCAAAACTTGCCAATGTACCTTATATGTATCATAATTGTGTCTTCAATTAAACTCTTAATAGTCATTTACATTTAGAATACACATTACATGATCTTCCACTCTGATTCATATAAATGTGGTTAGGGACATGGTGGCAAAGGTGGTGTTGCTTCAAAGAACAACAAATTTGCCACCTAAGACGAACCCAATTTGAAGTCCACAACTTCATATCAAACATAGGCCAAACCTTTCCAAGAGCCTTTCTTTTCCAACCAAATTAACTGGTGGAGATGGGATGAAGAAAAGCACTAATGGCACTCTTGTGAAGACAAAAACTAAGCATGCTAATGAGGCTAAAGCTGAGGCTTCCATTCGCTGTTCAAGCAGGCTGACAAACTGTGAAGTTAACTCAAAGGAGGAAAAAACAAACGCTGGAAATTCTAACCAAAGGACTTCTTTGACATCCATCACTAGCCCTACCTTGCTTGCATCAGGTTTGTTTCATAGCTTAGTAATCAATAACTTTTATCAAATAGCTTCTTTTCCTATTTGTTTGATGATACATTGCTTCAGTTCATCTCTATTATTGTCATCTGAGTTTGAGTCACTGATTCATAGAAAAAAAATATTAAAGTCACTTAGAACTTACGAGAAGAAAGAGAGGCTTTTTCATGTCAATTTTCTCCAATTTTAAATCTAAACACTTTTTCAAGAAATGCAATATGTTTTAAACATTTTTTTTTTGTGAATGATGGGATAGGTGTTGCTCTGTTGTCCAAACTAGAGCTTATTCATGATGTAAGTCTATATAATATGTTGTATTTATGATTGTGCTTCTAAAATGTGTTTAAATCCTTCCTTTTTAAAACTTCATATTTTAACAACATTAAAGAGGAATTTGAACACACTAGTAACATGTAAGATTCAACTTCTAAAATCACCACATGATACCATATAAGTGGATTGGATATGAAAGCATTCTTAATATTTTCTTCATTGATAATAGGCTTAGAATGATCAATTTTTTGGAATGTGATTTTAATTGAGATTTGTGGGAAAATTGTTATGGCAGTCATTCGGATTTTGGTTAACATGCATGTATATAGGATTGTGGGATGGTCTTTTCACGTTGTCTGTAAAACTGAAGTAATAACTTTTAATAATTGTAAGGAACTTTAGTTGTATATTAGGTTTTAGAGCTTTTATATGGTTACTGATTAGGTGAAGAACTGCTACTAGACATTGGTATATAAAGCTTTGTCTAGTCTAACGGGATGGGATGCAAACAATCATCAAAAGTTTTGGGATGTTGTGGAATGACTATGGCCATCATAGTGTGGATTATGGCCATAGTGAGTCTACCACGACCGTTGTTGGAAGCTAACGTTGTTCAAAAGGGATGTCATCATTTTTCCATGGTCGTCGTTAAACGGTTTGGCAAGTGCACAAATTCATCCCAAGTAGTAAATTTAAAATGGAGTCCGAGTGTCGAATCCAGATATACTTTGTTTGTACTTAAGTAGATGAATATTTGATTAATAAAAAAAGTTAAAGAAAATTGATTTAAAAAAAGTTTGTGAGAAAAATGGTAAATTAAATTGGCAAAGAATTTAATTAAAATAAGCAAGGAAAGGAATTACACAAAACTTTAAATTAATTAATTAAAAACATAAAAGAGAAAAAAAAGTCAATAATATAGAAGTTAAATTCAGAAGATGAGAATGTTGGAAACTTAGCCTACCAAAGCTACTCTTGAAGTAATATTAATGATTTTTCTCTATTTATAATTATTCCAATTTACACCTACATCTACTAATGTACTCAAACCAAGATCCCTTGAGTGAAAGAGCATAACTTATCTATCTTCTCTCTCAAATCCCTCTGCAGAGATAAAATAATAAATTGCATTAAGAATAAATATGTATAACAGGCTAAACAAAATCAACCTATCTCAAGTGATGACTTTATTTAGATACTATTCTCCTAGTTCTATTAGAAAATAATGTTTCCTAACGCTACCCTTAAAACTTACCATGCAAATGGATGATCAAGCCACAAGCAATTATATGAAGCACAAGAAAGGATAATGCAAAAATAATATTAATAAATAGATAGTAAGAGAAATTACATCAAAAGTAGTTGGCTGCCAAGTTCCCAACAAAGGGAGACTTTACAATTGCTAGAGGGTAATATTTAGTAAAAGAGGGATAGATAAGAAAGGGAATGGAGGGACGGAATGACTCCTAATGCTTCTTTCTTCTTCTTCTTCTAGACTTTGCCTTCTATAAGGAATTATATTCTCTTGAATTTTCTGTGTGTTTTTCCTTCTTCTCTCTCCTTCTTTTATAAGTTCAGATTAGCTTAGTTTTCATGCAACCTCGTGTCAAGTGCACTTGTCGCGTTTAGCGAGTATGGCAGTAATCCCTCGTGCTTAGCGTGATACTCGTGCTAAGCACGACTCTTTACTAAATTAGCCTTTTTTCCTCAATTAACCCTGTTTTCCTAAATTATCCTACTGGCGCTAAGCATGTGCCTCGCACTGAGTGCCTGGTACGCACTAAGCGCACCTCTTCAAATTTCCAATTTGCTCTTTTAGGCTTTACTTTACTCACTAAACATCACAAATTCATCAAATTTTAATATTTTCTGCACAAAAACTCAAATGATGTTAAAATAACAATTATTTGCACAAAAAGGAAGAAATAGGAGAGAAAAATTACCAATCTCTTACAATTTAATCCCAAAATATACTTATAAATAGTAGTTATCAGTCGTACTGCTATCCACAACGGTGATGAATGTACCACGCCCATAGTCTAGTGAGAAAGTTCTTCAAATCTTCATAAAACATAAAATCTCAACCTCTTTCACTCCATTGAGCGACTATACTTCTACAAGACAAAACTAGTCTCCAAACGTGAGTTCTGCCAAGAAAATGCATAAAAATAGTACAAAAACTGACACAAAATATCACTCAAAAAGTGGTTTATCACTTAGCCTCGAGTTTTCCACACATAGCCTTAGACTGACAGCAACAAAGGAGCTTTTTGATGCTTTCAGGCTAAGCTTCAACTTTTCAAGGCTTAGCCTTAAGATGGCCGAAGAAAAATAAGTGAAAATTGACCTTGAAAACTTGCTTCCATAGGTGTGGCTTGATCTTCCAAATGCTATTTTTCCAAAAATCATCAAATCCTTTTCTTTGCCTACAATGAAACCTAAAAATCTAAAGTCCCTAATAAATTAAAAACACTAAATATATATCTAATTATTAGTGAAATTAAACCAAAAAAAGTTTTAAGCTAGGAAAATGTAAGATAAATAAGTATACTTGGCATTTATCAAAGCTTCTACTTCTTTTTCCTCTTCTAACATTAGGTTGGCAAACTCCTTACGAGGACCTTGGGAATATACTCGTAAGATATCGACAATCACACTAGAATGAGGATTGAATAGTGTGTTAATCAAAGATAATAATTTTTCGCAAATAAAAACTTTTATCACCAATCTAAAAAGATGGATATAACAGTGTTGTCCACTGAATAGAAAAACAAGGTTTGTTCGTCTAGTAATGAAAAAACAATATTTTCACAAAGGATTTTTGGTAAACACTTGGTGAGCAATTGTGTCAAGATAAGCTTAAAAGAATACTCCATAAAACTTCTTAAAAGAGACATAGAAACTTTTGATTTATATTAGTCCACTCAAATATAGCTACATCCAATTCTCCTTTACAGAACTGTAAATGGTTCTACTAATCAAAAATTTGATTACAAACAATTATTTTGTCCTATCACTCTTGGCTTTACAAGTATTCTCTATGTCACTTCTGACACACACTTAGACTCCCCTGGAATCTAAGACCGCCTAAGTATTGTTTTAACACTAAGTCACTCCTGGCTTTCACAAGCAAAAGTTTGAATGAATACAATGATTCAACAACACTCAAAGAGTGGATAAACAATTAAGCTCAAATGCAAATAACTTTGGATAGCAAAGGATGAAAAAGATTAAGTGTTGAATATATCATCCACTAATTTTGCAAAGTTTTGCTTCATAGAACTTGTGCTTATTTTTTTACCTGATTATCTTTTTCTCACTTTTTGTTCTTGTCATACCCTAATTTCGTCCGGGGATTATTACTTGATAACATGCAACCTTTGGTTAGCCGCTTTGAGATACTTGGCGTCCTTTGTTGCACAATAAATGAAGTCCCGAGACGTGTCAGAAATCAAAAGGAAGCAGGCTTGCGCGATCCGTGAAATTCCGTAATGTGGCGGAAATCGAAAAGAGGTGTTTTTGCGCAATCCGTGAGTTTCCGTAACTTCTTCGAAAGCTAAAAAAGAGTAAATACATAATCCGTAAGGATTCGTAACCTTACGGAAGGAAAATAAGTATCGTTACGAAATTCGTAAAGTTTCGTAACGTTACGGAAAAAGAATTACAAAAAAATATAGAAGGGGTGCATTTAGTAAAAAGGGGGTGCAAATAGCAATCTAGCCCACTTGGACCTTCCAGATCCTTCCTCCAGAAGGTTGTTGCTTCTGGAGGAAGCAACCTTGCTTGCCTGGGCGAGCTGGGTGGCAAGCTTCTCCCCTATTTTGCTATAAATAGGGGGAAAAGTGAAGAAGAAAGGGGTTCAGCCATCTTGGCACTTCTCTCTCTCGAAATTGCTGAGGAAAATTATTTCCGTGAAGAAAATCCAAGACAAGGCGCTTCCGTAACGTTTCCGTAACGTTTCCGTGAGTAATTACGCGAAGATTCTCGACCGTTCTTCAACATTCATCGTTCGTTTTTCGTTTTCTTCGGTCTTCAACGGGTAAGTACCTCAAACCGAGCTTTTCAATTCATTCTATGTACCCGTGGTGGTCCACATTTTGTTTCATGTATTTTTATTCTCGTTTTCATTTACTTTTTATGCCCCCTTTTGACGTGCTTAAGCCATTTATTTAAGTCATTTCTCGCCTAATCTAAAAATAAAATAAATTTACACCGATCGTTTGAATTGTATCATCCGTTAACTTCGGTTAAAATGAATTCTGACCGTTCGGTCGTGCCGTAACCACGTTGGAAATCAAAAAAGAGGTAAAATAAATAATATAATAATAAAAAAAATATCTTTTAGTAAAGTAAAGCGAAAAATCAATCGGACGTTTTCTCTTTGGGATTTCTCATTCTTAATTGAATTGACTAATAACTAAAGTGAAATTAAGGCTAAAAACAACTCGCCTAGTCAAGCTCGTCCACAAAAATAGGATTTTGAAGATTTATCATTTCAGTTTCTTACCAAGTAAAATGGATCATTTTTAAGGTCCAACGCCTTAAAATGATCACCTTTCAAGTAAAAAAGAATCGCTTGATTCACGCATAAGAAAGAACTACGTAGGTCTGATTTCCTCTCCAAAGGAGGGTACGTAGGAGCAAAAGCCCCGCTTTTGTCGACCTCAAAAAATAAAAAGAGATAAAAGTTAAGATAACACAATTCCACAATTCTAAAAAATAGGTTGTTGTCCTTTGAGACAAACGTGAGAGGTGCTAATACCTTCCTCAAACGTAAATACAACTCCCGAACTTAGAATTTTCATTTTGACCGGTTTCCTTCGGTTTTCCCGACGTTTTCCACAAATAAATGTTGGTGGCGACTCCGCGCATCTTTCCTCCTTTGGGAAGCGCACCTGTGAGCCTCGCCCTCGCTCGCCCGCGATGGGCACGTTGCGACAGTTCTTGAGCAAGAGAAACCTTTTTATAGAATTCAATGAAAAATCCATTACCAGATTAATGTTGAGTGTAACATCCCAATATTACCTCTATGTGTGGTAGACAATGTTATTGTTTTGTTGTGTGATTGAGTAGTGTTTTTAGACTATTGAAATAGTAGAAAATGAGACATTATCATAAGATACCTAAGCATGGTTAATCAGAGGTTGTGCTTTCTCATGGTATCAAACAAATCCTACAATTCTCTACAATGTCCCTCTAAGTTTTCTTATTTGACAACCATGTCGTCCACGTATACTTCTATGTCTTTTTCCAAGTCGTCCTTCAAATACTATGTTCATCAATTGCTAGTATGTTGCCCTAGTGTTCTTTTGCCCAAATGGCATGACTTTGTAACAAAAATTCCCAAATTCGGTGGTGAAGGAATTCTTCTCCTCATCTTGTGGATTCATCAAAATTTGGTTGTACCCTGAATATGAATCCATGAAGCTAAGAAAATCATACCTAGAAGCCACATCCACTAATTGATCTATGTTGGGAAATAGGTATCAATCTTTAGGGCAAGCTTAGTTTAACTCAGCATAGTCTATGCACATGCGCCACTTATTGCTTCTCTTCTTAACCATGATAGCATTCTCCAACCAAGTCGGATACTAGACCTCTCTGATGTAGAAGCAAGCTTCATGATGATGAACCAAGCAATTTTGATGATACCAAAAGCCCAAGTGATTGATTCAAGATTGATTCAAGACTTCAAGATCAAGCATCAAGAATCCAATCCAAGATTCAAGATTCAAGGGAAGAAATCAAGAAGCAACAAGTCAAGACTTCATATAGGGTAAGTATTAAAAGAATTTTTCAAAAACCAAATAGCACAGTTTTGTTTTACAAAAGAATTTTCTCAAATTTTCTAAGTTACCAGAGTGATTACTCTCTGGTAATCGATTACCAGTTATCAGTAATCGATTACCACTAACCAGTTTGGTTTTCAAAATGTTTTCAAATGGTTTGCAACATTCCAAAATGATTTTCAAATAGTGTAATCGATTACACTATATTAGTAATCGATTACAAGTGAATCTGAACGTTGGAATTCAAATCCAATTGTGAAGAGTCACAACTTTTCATAAAATACATTGTGTAATCGATTACACCATTGTGGTAATCGATTACCAGTGAATAGTTTTAAAGAAAAAGTTGAGTTATAACTCTTAACATGGTTTTCTCAAAAGTCATAACTCTTCCAATGGTTTCTTTGACCAGACATGAAGAGTCTATAAAAGCATGACTTTGGCACATGTTCAAAAGATATAATATATTCTTCCAAACAATCCTTTTTCACAATCTTTCTCTAACCATTGCCCATTGCTTTTTCTTTGCCAAAAAGCTTTCTAAACTTTGTTTTCAAAACTTTGTTTTTCTACAAGTGGAAATTTTGCAGAAAACAAAAGTGTGCTATCTTTTCTTCCTTCTCCCTCTTGCCAAAAGATTCAAAGGACTAATCGCTTGAGAATTCTTTTGATTCTTCCTTCTCCCTCTAGCCAAAAGATTCAAAGGACTAACCGCCTGAGAATTCTTTTGATTCTTCCTCTTCCCTTTAAACAAAAGATTTCAAAGGACTAACCGCCTGAGATATCTTTTGTTTCCCCTTACAAAGATTCAAGGGACTAACCGCCTAAGAATTCTTTGTCTTAACACATTGGAGGGTACATCCTTTGTGGTACAAGTAGAGGGTACATCTACTTGGGTTGTAATATTGAGAACAAGAGAGGGTACATCTCTTGTGGATCAGTTCAAGTGAAGGGTACATCCACTTGGTTGTTCAAAGAGAACAAGGGAGGGTACATCCCTTGTAGATCTTTGCTTGTAAAGGATTTTACAAGGTTATTGGAAATCTTAAGAACCGGTGGTTGCTTGGGGATTGGATGTAGGCACGGGTTGTTGTCGAACTAGTATAAATCTTGTGTTTGTTTTCTTCTTCCCTACACTCTTTATTTTTCCGTTGTGTACTTTTATTTCCGCTTTACTTTTGTCTATTGTTTTTGTTCTTTACTTCCTCATAACTTAGTAGTAAAACCTAATTGAATCTAGTAATATTAAGAAGGATAATGTTTAATTAGTCAAGACACATTAATAATTAATTCAACCCCCCCTTCTTAATTATTCTGAGGCCACTTGATCCAATATCTGATAAAGTTTGCAGCAAGGAGTTTCTCAACTTTTTATTTTATTGGTCTTCTCTTGTCGTCCCCAAACTTTCTCCATTTCTGGGCCACAGGCCTTGCTTCAAAGTTCAAAGAGAGTTTGTGGGAAATGAACTTGGGGTTTATTCTCAACATGACTCGCACTTTCCAGCTAAAGATATCTTTATTGCATACTAAACATCTAATCAATTCTTCATCCACAATCAACGGCACTAATCGACCAAACTTAGTTTTTTGCTTCAATTTTCCTCCAATGAGTACCTCTTTCAAGTCATCCACCAGCTTGGGTTGTCGTTCCACAGGCTCACTCCGAGGATCTAAATCCAAGACGTTAATAGATCAGCTTGTCTTGGCCAGTATCTTTTCCCTTCTTTTATTTATAGGCTATCTTTGTAACATTTTCTCGCCAATTACCTGTCAACCCTTAATTTACCAATTTGGTGTTGATCCAAGGGGTATTTTATACAAAGATGTGGTTTCTAGACTACCGCCCCTAACTAATTCAAGGTTGCTCTTCCCATGATCATGTTATGGTGTCAATTACCATATACCAGAGAGTGACCATCTTCGCGTTCTTATCGATGCTGAACATAGTTCATAAGTAGGCATGCCCCCAAATTTATGTCTATTCTCCTGAAAAACAACTAGTGAACATGAGCACGATTTTGGCCTTTCTCTTGGTATTTCCATCTTCTTGTACATGTTTCAATGCATTATGTTTATTGAGCTCCTTTGGTCTATAAGTACTTAGGAGGGGTTCTCATTCTTTCTTTTTTTTCATTTTGATCATAAATGTATTTTGTCAAGTGAACCCTCAGGATTAGCTTTTCGATCTCTATTTTCAAATTTTTGCATTCCTCCATGTCATTCCCCTAGTTCTGTGATACTCGCACAATTTATCAATCCTTGATCCTAGTTGTGCTTCTGTGAACTTAGGGTTGTTTAGTAGATGGGTGTGATGAATCTCCTTCAAATTTTCTCTCTCCGTGTTTTGAGTGGGGTAAAGACAAGGATTGACTCCCAATTCCTCCTCTAGTCTCCTCAAGGCCTCTCCACGATTTAGACTTAGGATGGGGATGGTATCCACCTTCTCGAGCAATATTTTGAGTAGGTTTCCTACTCAATCTCCCTTCTTTTAGTAGTGTCCTTCTTTGCTCTATGCGCTTCTCGCCTCTTGAACCTATTTCTTCCATGTCCCCTAGCCTCCCAAGTACCAAGGAGTCGAAAAAAGTCCTGACAAGTAGGCTTTACTGAAAAGCCTTTACAAAGAACTTTTGGTTAGGGTCATCCACCATCAGCGTTGCTATGTTGAACCTAACGAGGTATTTTTTTCAACGATTCACCTTTTGTTGCTTGACATCAAACAAGTCAGCAACCTCCAACCATTTACTTTTGCTAGCCGCGAACTAGGATTTGAATTGTTCGGCCAACTCCTGAAAGTTGGAAATGGATCTTAAGAGGAACTTGAGAACCATTGAATATTCAATCCTCTCAAGGTGGCCAGGAAGGCCTTGCAACTCATAGTGTCATCCCTGTTGGATCAAGTGGCCTCAGAATAATTAAGAAGGGGGGGTTGAATTAATTATGAGCGTGTCTTGACTAATTAAAAATTTATCCTTCTTAATGTTACTAGATTCAATTAGGCTTTACTACTAAGTTATGAGAAAGTAAAGAACAGAAACAATAACTTAGACAAAAGTAAAGCGGAAATAAAAAGTACACAGCGGAAAGATAAAGAGTGTAGGGAAGAAGAAGACAAACACAAGATTTATACTGGTTCGGTAACAACCCGTGCCTACATCCAATCCCCAAGCAACCACCGGTTCTTGAGATTTCCAATAACCTTGTAAAATCCTTTACAAGCAAAGATCCACAAGGGATGTACCCTCTCTTATTCTCTTTGAACAACCAAGTGGATGTACACTCCACTTGAACTGATCCACAAGAGATGTACCCTCTCTTATTCTCAGTATTACAACCCAAGTAGATGTACGCTCTACTTGTACCACAAAGGATGTACCCTCCAATGTGTTAAGACAAAGAATTCTTAGGCGGTTAGTCCCTTGAATCTTTGAAAGGGGAAACAAAAGATATCTCAGGCGGTTAGTCCTTTGAATCTTTTGGCAAGATGGAGAAGGAAAAAAAGATAGCACACTTTTGTTTTTTTGCAGAATTTCCACTTGCAGAAAAAACAAAGTTTTGAAACAAAGTTTAGAAAGCTTTTTGGCAAAGAAAAAGCAATGGGCAATGGTTAGAGAAAGATTGTGAAAAAGGATTGTTTAGAAGAATATCATATATTTTGAACATGTGCCAAAGTCATGCTTTTATAGACTCTTCATGTTTGGTCAAAGAAATCATTGGAAGAGTTATATGACTTTTGAGAAAACCATGTTAAGATTTATAACTCTTAACTTTTTCTTTGAAACTATTCACTGGTAATCGATTACCATAAAGGTGTAATCGATTACACAATGTATTTTATGAAAAGTTGTGACTCTTCACAATTGGATTTGAATTCCAACGTTCAGATTCACTTGTAATCGATTACTAATATAGTTTAATCAATTACACTATTTGAAAATCATTTTGGAACATTACAAACCATTTGAAAATATTTTGAAAACCAAACTGGTCACTGGTAATCAATTACTGATAACTGGTAATCGATTACCAGAGAGTAATCAGTCTGGTATCTTAGAAAATTTGAGAAAATTCTTTTGTAAAACAAAACTGTGCTATTTGGTTTTTGAAAAAATCTTTTAATACTTATCCTATATGAAGTCTTGACTTGTTGCTTCTTGATTTCTTCTCTTGAATCTTGGATTGGATTCTTGATGTTTGATCTTGAAGTTTTGAATCAATCACTTGGGCTTTTGGCATCATCAAAATTGCTTGGTTCATCATCATGAAGCTTGCTTCTACAATCCCCACCACTGATGTACACCCGAGTTTGAAATGTCTACAAGTGCTCCTGAGGGTCCTAAGTACCATCAAAGGTGTTAGCGGCTAGCTCCTTCAATATAGGTAGGACTACCACCTAATTGATCTCCTCCAAGAAAGGTTGGCCAAAGTGGACAGTATGTTGGCTTGGTTCATCTTTCTCCAAGTTAGTTGGGCTTTTTTTGGGCTTCATTATTGTTTTGCAAGTCCTCCACCGCTTTAGGTAGTTGCTACAAAAGTGGATATCATTGGGTGTGCTCATGGCTACTCCATCGTCAAAGTGGTGGGTCCCCTTTCAAGACCATTCCTACTCCTTGTGGTCACCATGATGCTTGTTCACAATGAATGGTAATTGGATTGAACAAAAGGAAGAAAAGCAAGCTCTTTTAGTCTCATGGTCTTGGGTTCTTGGTCGTAAGGAATATTTTTTCCAAACACCCCACAATGGGTGCCAATGTTCACATCGGAGAACACCATGGAGAGAGGACAGAGGGCTTTATCTCAAAGCTAACATCAATGTCTCCCCCTAGCTATCCCTAAGTATGAACCTAAGGTGATTCAGGCAGTTCACTTCTTCTTCAACATCATCGTCCACGTGTCATGATCTCATTGGTCCTTTTTGCCACATCACATGCATTCTCAGTTCTGTCCCCCCCCCCCCTTTACATAGTATAGGGTGCTTGATTGTGCACCCCTGACATGTTAGACCATGGTGATCCTCTGATCTTTTTGCCGCATCTTTAAAGTATTGTCTTGCATTGTACCTTTTGTCATTTCACCTTCTCAACCATGTTAAGAGTCGAGTATCACTTCATCTACCTGGTAATGTTATGACGAGTCGGGAATTTGTTTGGCTCTTTGGACTTGGGACCTTGTGGCATAGGCACAAAAGGGCTAGTCGTCCTTTTTGTTTAGGTTAATATTTTTGGGATATTCGTTCCGAATAGTGTATAGGTCCTCAAGAATTGAGCCTTGTGGCGTAAATGCTTAGGGCTGAGTCATCTCCTCACCTGAGTTGGTTTTCTCGGGATACTCATCCTGGACCATGTACAGCCCCTCAAGCATTGAACCTAATGGCCTAAATGCTTATAAGTGAGTTGTCATTTTGTCCTGAGTCGGTATTCCCATATATAATACTCATCTTGAACAATGTACAACTCTTCAAACATTAAACTTATTAACGTAAATTCTTAGAAATGAGTAGTCATTTTCCCCTAAATTTGTATCTCTGGGATACTCATCTTGAATGATGTACAACACCTTAATTAGGTTCACTAGTTACTATGTATTGACTTTGAAGACCTTTATTTTTTACATTAACCAAGAAAGTCAGCAAGACATTTAGCAGTGATAACAACCATTACCTTTACAAGTTTAGATAGAAAACAAGTTAACTTGTTGTCTAAATCTTGTTTTTTAAGATAAACTTAGGTAAATTCGTTAAGCTTGCAAAACACTCAAGAAGTGAATAAACAAATTTGAAATAAAATGTAATTGTTTTCATTCATCATATAGTACAATATTTTATGTTGCTCATGTTTTTGAAGCCAAATAAGTGTAAAATTTTAATGGGGCACAAATGATTTTAAGAAATTAGATATTTCTCTAAATAAATGTTTTATAAGAACTTGTCTTTTTTTAAAAAAATCAGGTATTATTTGATCATCTATGTAGTTTGCTCTTATCTAAATATGTATTCTCACATTTTATTATTGCACTTTGCTAGTTTTTTTTATTGCCTATAATGGTCCATATTTGCTACAAGCAAGATTATCTCTTGTAAAAAATGCATGTAGTCTCTATATTAAAAAAATATATTGAATTATTGTTGTGTTAAGAGTATTAAACCATGCATATATGTCATAATATACTTTTATAACTAAAAAATTACTTTTTTATCTCTTAATTTGATTCTTTTATTATCAAAAAGTTTAATTTAGTCTCTTAATTTTAAAATTAATGTTCTCCTTACCATCCAATAAAAGCAATGTCATTAAAAAAAAGTAGTGCCATTAGTACAAATACTCTTGGTTCTGAACTATGAATAGTGATGATTTTAAACCACCATTATAATAATTTTATTTCATAAAAAAACTTAAAATATAATATTATAATAAAGGATAAAATATGTTTAATGTCCCTGTAAAATTTAAAAAACATTAATTTCATTTTCATAAAACTTTTCATATTAATTTGGTTCCTATAGAAATAAAACTTATTTTTATTAGCTTAGTAATAACTTCATTAGATGGTAATATGATGTAACTAAAAAACTTACATGTATAATTTTATTACGAATGAATTAAGCAATTTGTGTTGATTAAAATCTCCAAAAGTTATAATTTTTTGTCACTTCCTGGGCAATTTTCCCCCACTTTCTAATGAGATTAGGTGGAAGATTAAGCAACAATGGGTTATGGTTTCCTCTAAATGTGCTTGAAAAAATAGAAAGAAAAAAGTAATTAAGTCTGTTAGTTCCATTAAAGAAATGTCAAATGAAGTTATTATAGAGGACCAAAAAGAATATATTTTATTTTTACAGGGACTAAATTAATATCAAAAATTTTATGAGAACATAAGGAATATTTTTCAAATTTTACAGGAATCTCAAACATATTTTATCGTATCATAAAAGTTACAATTTACTAACTTTAACTTGTATAATAAAAAATTATAGTAAATTTATTTTATTAAATTTTAAAAATTAATTTAATAAACTTCACTTATATAATTTTATAATTTAATTTATATCAATATTTGAAATTTTATAAAGGAAAACTTATATTATTAAATATTTACTTAATTTAATAACGCAACATAATGATATAAAAGTAAATATTTTAAAATTTTAATTTTTAATATATTATATAATAAAAGTCACTATTATAAGATATTGTTTTTATCACATTCTATTATATTTTAAATAAAGTAAAATACTTTATATTGTATATTTTGCCATTTTTATTCTATAATACTCATATTTAAAAATAAAAAAAAATTAATAATTATAATAAAATATAATAATGTTTTTTAAAATTTAAAACATTACTTTAGATATCGTTATAAATATTATATATGTAAAACTATTAAGTTATTATATTTTAAAATTTAAATAAATCAAAATTTTAAAAATAAACCTAAATCATAATTTTTTATTATATTTTAAAAAAAACATAGTTTAAGTTATTACATAAGTAAAAATTATTCAACAACTATCTTTTATTACATTTTTTAAATTTTAGTAAAATAAAAATTACTATAATCTCAAAATTATTTATGAATAAAAATTATTACATTATAATTTGTATTACATTATTATAATTTTCTACATTTAAAAAAAATAAAGCTATTATATTTGTAATTAAAAATTGTCACCATCTTAAAATTATGATTTTATAATTAAATTATAACTTTTTATCATACTTTTTAAAATTAAAGGAATAGTTTCAATTATAAACTGCCACTAATGTGTAAGTCAATTAGTTAGTTTTTTAATGGCAGTTCAAAATTGTCGAAATTTGTGAAGCTAATGACATTTTTTTCAATTGGACAAAAAAAAAAGATATTACATCAATTGTGAAAATTAAGGTGTTAAATTAAGCTTTTTAATAATAACGAAATTTAATTAAAAGAATAATTTAACCTATTATTTTTTACATTATGTAAATTCATTCAAGTTTGCAAATCAAGTCTACAAGTCAAATCTCCAAAAGCTGCGTGAATTTACATAGATTGCATAGACTTCTGCTCGCAATATTCAGCTAAAGACTTTGGGCATGATACTTGATTCTGATATATAATCAAGCAACTCGCTAAGTCTATATGTAACATACTTTCCTTATTGGTTCTATATATATGACAGCAGAGTTGAATAAGGAATTAAAAGATGTACGTATGTGGTCATGACCATCGTCCATTAGTATCTTCAACAAACTAATTTGAGAGAACATATACAAATATGGTGAATAGAAATGTTATGAATTTTAAACTACAACATCAAATAACCATTCAAATTTTGCATTTATAGAATACCATTAGAAAGACCCTGAACATTGAACAAGAAGTTCATGGTTGTGTCAGATTTATTTTTTTTCCAACTTTATAACAAGGTATAAATAGAAAATCCACGGAGGATTAATTTTCTCACGTGAGTAGATCCTTTGAAACAGTTATTTCTGCAAATTATATTCACTGTAACTTTGAACTACTAATCTTTATCCAAAAAAAAAACTGATAGTAGTTAATAACTATCACTTCCACTTTCATATCAACAAGAAAATTCAAGAAAAAATTTATGCCATCAAAGATAAACAATAGGTAATATGATGGTGGGGCTCCCCGGTCATGCCACTAAAGAGTCCCTTTTGGAACAATTTAAAAGAAAAGGGTTCAGAAATCTTGTGGTTTGGGACGATAATCACTTGGGGTGCTTTATGTGGTCTTTGGTTTGATAAGCCTTTTATTTTGTTGTTGTTTCAAGGAAAGAGTTATATTTAATTAGTATAAGAATATCAACCATATAACTGATATTTGAGTTTACTATATTTACCATTATCATCCTATATTACGGGTTAAAAATCTATTTGGTGTTTTTTTTATATTCAAATTGAGGAGTGAAACTCAGGTACACTAATTAATCAATTGAATTAGATCTTTTGGTAAAACTTATATAATGTTGAAGTTATTTCCTAAAATATAATGGTGAAGACAACTTGAGTATAACAATAACAAAACTTTATCTTATTAGGTAAAGTCAACACAATGGATTGCATAATGTCGTTTAACTCGATTAAAAATTAAAGCTTTACGAATTTATTTACCATAAAATCTTTCTTGATGACTTTCTTCAAACTATAAATTTCACTCGTCTGACTAATTTTTCTTATGGCCTTCCTTGTATATATTCAAACCAAACTTCAACCCATTTTGTATCATCTTTTCCTCAATTAATTAGTGTAGCTCCAATTTTTTGTAATATATTACAGTTTTACTTTCTGTTTTTCCCTTATATGATCATGCATTCATCTTAATATTCTCATTTATGTTACACTCTCATCATTCTCCCATATTTTCCCTTTAAAGCCCAAAACTTTCTATTATGGAATATAATTTGACTATATCAATGATAGAACTTGCCTTTGACCCATTTTCAGTCATGAAATAAGATACAAAAGTTGTTATAATTTGAAAGAAAATGTGTTCCCCGATTCGAAAGAAAAGCATATATAGGAAGTGTGCTAGTATGCCAAATGTTGATATCCCATAATGATAAGGATCAATGCTTTACAAGTTTTATTACAGCGCATCACGAAGAGATATTCGTTGTGTGATAATTTTTAAATAAATCGGGAATAAAGAAGAATTCCATTCCAGGAAATTTCAATTAAACTTGCAGTGAAACTTGATCCACAAGAATTCACTTCAAAGATTAGTCAAACACAAGCATTTGGCTCTGCTTCACCCACCTGTTCCTAGTTCCTACACCTATGACATTATTCTTTTCTGTGATTCACATCAAAAAGTGTTTCTTTACTCACTCCCTCACTCTAACTCATTTAAATCAACACCTGTATACTTCTAGCTTTCCCTTGTTCTCAAATAATCAGACACAAATCACTCTTTGTTACGAAGAGTGGATAGATGCCTTGCTTTCATTGATGATCAATTTTAAATATAAAGTCTAAGGTATCAAGTAGTGTGACAGTTAAAAAGGCTTTTCATATGAGTATTTTGAAATGTTTTGACGCATTAAAGCTCATAAATGTAAAGAGTTACATATCACCTAACCTAACGATTAATTATAGGATTTTATAAAATTACCACTGCCACACTACTTCTACCAATAATAACAGTAGTAATAAGGGATGTGAAAAAAAAATTGAACCAAACGAAATCACTTTAAAAAAAATTAGTCTGTAGGTCTTAATATTATTATAAAAATTGTAATTAAGTCTTATATTTTACTTTTTTGAGTCCCTATATAAATTTTAAATTTGTAGTCAAGTCTACATATTAATTTGTCCCGAGAAATTTGTTAGATTTGACGATAGAATATTTTATCATATGCACACGTAGATACCAAGTATTATTCCATGTAAGTTCAAATGGTGTTATTGTTACACATAGAATTATTTAACTTTTTAATCTAACTTGTCTTAATACCCCTTATTTTTTATTTTCATCCCACCCATTATCTCTGTAACTCAACCCTAAAATGTGAATGTTGTATCTCCTAGACTGTAACTCCAATTTTATTACGTGATTAATCCTTAATTTGTATTTATGTGTGTGTGATGGAATATTTCATCAAGTCTAACAAATTTCTCATGACAAATTAACATAGAAATCTGATTACAAATTTAAAATTAATATAAGAATCTAATTAAAAATAAATAAAATATAGCGACTTAATTAAAAAATTTGTGATAGGGGACCTTCAAACTAATTTAACCTTAAAAAACAAAATCATTTTAAGAAAAAAAATAAAAAAACTGAACCGAGCCACCACTTTATAAAAATGATTGATTAGTCTAACCGTTTTTAAAAAGAGGTTCAGTTCAATTCAATTAATTCTTTAAGAAAATGGATCCATATATACATATAAAATGGATAACCATAATGAACCAAATGTAAAAAATACCAGAATTCCAAAACTGAACTGATTTATTTAAATAAATAAAATAATTTGGTTAATCAAATTGTTTTCTATAAAGTGGTACGAAAATGGATCGTTTGAATTTTAGAAAAATCCAAATTTTGCACAGTAGTAATGGTTTTGAATCTGGGCTTCTAATCTCATTTACCAGTTTCGTCAAATTGAAAAAGCTATAGCAAAAACTTTTACAATCACATTGCTTTGAGATGCTAATCCAGGGGACAATGAGACAAGTCCCTGTTCCACTCTTCCTCTTGTCTTTTTCCCCCTCTCAGGTGTATCATTCTAACTTGCAATGCAAACCATTAAATGATTCGCATTCAGAGACCCTCACACCGCCAATTTACCACATAGGGGCATTTTTTTTTTCACTTTTTCAATTGGGTAATTTTTAAATTATTACTCATTTTTGTTACGACTTCTTATTTTTGTTTTAACTGAAGTCACAAATTTTTTTTACAATTTTAATTTAATTTTTTTTAATTAATGACTTCCAAATTGTAGGTTTTTTTTTTTACTTTTTGTTTTAATGATTTTAAAATCGTAGACCTTATTTCTTTTATGACTTTAAGGTGGTTGTAAACTTTTTTTTATTTTAAGTTGTTTATTTTTTAAGAAGTCATATATTAAACTACAACTTCTAATTTATTTTGTGCTTTGGTCAAGTTTTTTAAAATATTTTTTTTATTTAATATATTTATTTATTTAATTAATTAATATTTTTTAAAATTTAATTATATTTTAAATTATTATTTTTAGTTTCTATTTGATTTAATATTTTGTATATATTTTTTATATGATTTTATTTAATATGTCATATATTTTTTGAATATTTTTTTATTTAATATACTTTATATAGATGACTAATATTATTTTTATTTTTTATGTTTCTCTTTAGTTTGTTTTGTTAATTTTATGTTAATGTATTATGTTGATTTTATTATTAAATCATTATTTGTTATTAGTAGTAAATTCTTTTATATAATAAAAATAATAATATTTGATAAATTATAAGTTAATATTAATAACAAAATATTTTAATATTTTCATTTAAATTCTATTCTATTTAAATTTAAGTATTTTGTATTATTTTTTTCATTTACAAAACAAATCAAATTCTTTAACATTTGTAAAAAAAATATTTAAATTTTAAATATACAAAATATATTAAATAAAATAATATTCATAACATATTAAATAAAATCATACACAAAATATATGTAAAATATTAAATAGAACTAATAAAAATAAAAAAAGTTAACATATAATAAAATTAAAAAAATTAAATAAAAAATTATTTAAAAAATTGAAAAAAAACAAAATAAATTTGAAGTCGTAATTTAATATATGACTTCTAAAAAAAATAAACCACTTAAAAAAAATTTACGATTTTAAAATCATAAAAAAAAATTATAACTTTAAAGTCCTAAAAACAATATATATATATATATATATATATATATATATATATATATATATATATATATATATGACTTCAAATTCATAAATTAAAAAAAATTAAACTGAAGTCATAAAAAAATTATGACTCCAATATTTATTCCAAAATATATAATTTAAAAACAACCCTCGATTGAAAATTTAGAAAACAAATTAGCCGTGTGGTAAATTGACCCCTCACACTGTTCAAGCCTCGGAACACGTGGCAATAAAAAACTAAAAAGAAAAATATAGCTATAGATTAGGATGCCACTTCACCAAAGTCACTTTCCTCTTTGGACATTGTTCAGGCCAATCTCTTACCACTAGGCTAACTAATATTTCCTGCAGAAATTCAAGGCTAAGTTATGTCCCTTAATGGCAACTATTATTAATCTTGGAAGATTATGTAAGATGCAAAATCCTATCAGACCCACAGGAAAAGTTGTTGGATCTTAGATTATCAGTGATCAAGACTCTCACCAAATATCTCTATGTTTATCTAGCTGACTCAAAGACAAAATTGTTGACAATGACATGCTAAGTTACCCCAGGAGATAGTATAGCACCCCTTTTTACGCAGCTAGCCCTTTAAAACACGTTTCTTAAGTCTAAATTGATATAGTTTGTTGGTAGAATCATGTGTCCCTTCATATTGTATAGTATATATTCCATTGAATCATTGACCTCCAATATTTTTTAGTTGTTACCATATGTGTAGGATATGTTTTATTGCATTTAAATCAAACTTCAGTCATTTTATTCACTTTACTTTTTTCATTGTATAAAAAATATCATTTCCTTTCAGGAAAAAAATGTCATTTTATTATAGTGAATTTAATTAAAACCAACAGTCAATCTATTTTTTTTATATTATTATCTGGTCCTGAATTATTATGTTTAGATAAATTATTTATTTTTATGATATTATTTTAAGAATTATATCTCACATCATTTCTAATTTAGGACGATCTAATCTAGGATTTATTTAAAGAAATTTTTCTATGAATAAAAAATAAAAAGATAAATGAAATAAGTTTCTCCAATTAAATTCAAAAGATTGATGAAGTAGTGTAAGATTTTATTTTATTTATGTGTGGAGGGACAATCTATATGGTAGGAAAATCCATGTTCTATTTTCACTGTACTCAAAATTTTCTTGGGTTAATGAGAATCACACATCAGGAGTGAATTTAGCTCCTAACTCAGTGAGTTGGAACACTGGTGTTTTGTGACCTTGAATAAAATAAAGTTCATCTAGTTAAAATTGATTTATGTATAAATTTGAAATGTGCTTTTTTGATAAGCTGAAATCATTTAGGTTTTAGAAGAAAAATTTATGCATTGCCAATTTTAACCTATAGAAGAAATTTATTTTATTTTATTTATTTATTATTATTATTTTCCTTTCTTGTAAATGCTTAAAAAATAAATCCAACCTGAGACTTGGTAATTTTTATTAGGTTAAATTACTCATTTGGTTCTTATAATTTTACGATTCTTATATTTTTAGTCCTTATAGTTTGAAATTGAGTTTTTTTAGTCCATATAGTTTGAAAGTGGTTTTTTTTAGTCTTTATAGTTTACATTTTAATTCTTTTTTAATCTTTGTAGTTTGAAAGTAATTTTTTTAGTCGTATAATTTGTATTTTAATTCCCTATAGTTTGAGAGTAGTGTTTTTAATCCCTATACTTTATATTTTAATTTTCTTTTAGTCCTTATCATCAAAATATGAGTAATATTATCAATTACAATTAACTACAAAAATATTAGCAAGTAATTCGTAACTAATTTATCGCAAGATAATTTGTAATAAAAAAATAGTTGATAATTTATAACTAATTTGTAGTTAATTATTTTTATTTTTTTATTAAGAAGTAAAAGGTAATTAAAATACAAATTATAGGGACTAAAAAGATTACTTTTAAACTATAGGGACTAAAAGAGAATTAAAATATAAATTATAAGGACTAAAAAGAACACTTTTAAACTATAAGGACTAAAAGAGAATTAAAATATAAATTATATGGACTAAAAAAATCACTTTCAAACTATAGGGACTAAAAAAATAAAAATTATAAAAATTATAAGAATTAAATGAGTAATTTAATTAAGAACCAAATGAATAATTTAACCTATTTATTATTAGTAGTAGAGTCTTAGGATAGTTATGATGAAAGGTAAAGAAGAGAAAAGAGCTTTGTTATTCTCTCCTTTTCTCGTAGACAGGTGAGAATTGAAGAGATGATAAGATGCATTAATAACTAATTGAAACTGATTAGGAGGATTGAGCCTCTCCACATAATGAAGAACCAAAACATTCTGGTCCAATGGTTATAGTGGGACCATTTCATGTAATGTGCGTTCCTTCGTTGGTTTGGTTTGGTTGCTAATATCTGTGTATCTTCTTCTGCTTCTGCATCGACAACCTTTGTTTTGTAGCACTTCACCTTTGCTAGGTAGTTTATTAATCTTAACAACCAACAACATAATAATTAAAATAATACTCGTGTCCATTTCAACCAATGGCATAAATAAAGTCACTTTTTTAGAAATTATCGAAAGGGAGATTTGCTTCTTCTTTTTTTGTTGTCAGGGAAATTTACTTTTTTAATACTTTGTTGTCTTCTTAGCACCATATAAAAAATAAATAAAACGTTCAAATCGTTGCGACGGCAGAGAAATAATTCAGAAATTGATGGCAGCCACTTGTGAAAAAAACGAAGCCGACTTGAACAGTATTACTCGCTGTTAACTATGATTTCTCATCCGCTACGTAGATTGACAAAATACTTACTGGGATCAAATATCAAAATTTGTCTTAGTCTTTATATCTTAAAAACGGTAAATTTGGTCTTCATTGTTTGGTGATTAATGAACTTATTTGTCGCTCTTTATGAAAGTTATGATACCGTAAAAGACAAAATTCACCAATTATAAAAACTACTGATCATCATTTTTAAAATATAAAAACTATATATAAGTTTATGTTTGCAAACCATTTATCAGCACACATTTGTTATAAGGTTAAGATGGTAATTGAAAAAGAAGATTTAAGAGTTGAAAGAAGATAGGAGAAGAGATTCTTGATTCAAATCACTTCCTTTACTAGCATTCTAACATAAAATAACAATTAATATTTGACTGATATAAAAAAAAATATTTCTATACTTTTGTGTGTTGTAAAATACAAAAGTGCAATCAAACATGTAATAATTTTAATCAAAAGTTAAAAACTTTAAACACATATTATCTTATTATGAATTCAACAGTCTTTAACCTTAAGCTAACTATTAAAAGTGCGTTAGGGCAGTCCGTTTTTAATTTTTATATGATACCAGAATTTACTTAAATTATAATTTTATGAGTTACCTACATACATTTAATATGTAATAAAGAAGCCCTTCAAAAAAAATGTAATAAAGAAACTTACAAGTTACAACCGGTACTCACGTGTCTCAATGAAAAGTAGGCCGGTTTAGCTGGACTAGGAAGCAGCAATATGGCACAAGGCAACAAAAAGATCCATGGTTTTGATTAATGTTGATTCCTCTACGCCCACCACTCTAGATGTCTTTATCAAAGAAAACAAGTGTCATCAACATGCTCTAAGATAAGGAAGTGACTAAATGCATCAAACTTTTTGAATTTTTAGACACAAGTTATCTGGATATGATGATGATTTTTCTTAACCTGTATCAAATAGTTCATCATAAAGTTAGAACAATGTTACTTTGAATCAATTATTGGATATTGAGCCGGCGTACAATGAATGTAGAATAAGCAAAAATAAATACATAAATAAATAAACATAAATATAAATAAAATAATCGCATACAAGTTTATTGAATTGTTTGCAAACTTGTCGTGAAGCATATTAATACTACCGGAGAAATCTAACTTAAAGAAAACGGAAAATTTGAGGGTATCCTTAAATGATAAAAATTTGAGGTGTAATAAATTAGTCTAATAAAAATATATTAATACTTTTATAATAATAAATTATTATTTTAGTTTAATAATAATAATGATATTTTAATGACATTTTAATCTTATGATGTAAATATATTGATATTTTGATTTAAAAACATTTTCTTGTAATCTTTTTAACAATCATATTAACAAAATCAATTTTGTGACACTTTTTTTCTTCTATGACTTTTATATCCTCGGAGACTAGAAATTAATTTTTCATTTTTAAAAAATAAATTTATCAGTTATTTTCACGTTTAAGAACAAAAATAATTTTCACGTTTAAAGACAAAAATAATTATTTATCATTTAGCTCTCTTAGAAATTATTTAGTTCATAGTAAAGTTTTTTATTTTTTTTCTAGACAAGTTTACAACAACTAACGGTAGAATGGAGAAAATTACTTAAATTAATTTAAAAAAAAATTAAAAAAACTTTTAACATAAATAAACTAGATTGTAAATGAGATTCACTACATACTTTATTTTACCATCCATTAGAAACCAATTCTTTTAAACACTCTTTTACAATATCATTCCTAAATATTAACTAATTTTGTTAATCTCAATCCTTATCTTATCAAGTTATTCTTTCAACGCCAGTCAATACAATACCTTCTAATAATTTTAGAATCAAAATCAATATTGGACAAACAAACTAGCAGGAAGCTGGGTTGTATGTAATTCAAATAGTACTACACAATAACATGAAATGCCATTGCAGCTACAGAGCTGAGGTTTCCAGAAAACAAACATATAATGAAAGGAATCAAGCGTTTAAAAAATAATCTACTCACTGCAATTTCTGTCACAACATCAAGGTTTTTAAGTATTGGAGGTCGCAATTGTAGCTGCATCAATCACATTTATCGCCAATTTCCCACAATATCAAGAAACAAGATGAATTCACAATTGAAATTTAAAACATTGGCAGAAACCAATTTAAGTGGAGAAAAGAAAAGGGCACATGCCATTTCACTATATACACAAATTTCATTTCACAATTTTATCCTACAAAGAGAAGGGGGAAAGAAGAAATGAAATCATGAAATCAAAATACAAACAACTAATCGGCTCACCACTTAGCTGATGCCAAGCATATTTACAGCAGGTTTTTCTACGTTGCACTCATCCAAATTTCATAGACCAGAACTATCTTAACAACCCTTCATTCATTCCCTGAAACCTACAAACCTTATTCTTCTTCATCCTATAGTCCTCTCTATCATACCAACATATCGCTCAACTTCAAAACTGGCAGGAAGTACCAAGCCTCTGTCTCTGCCTCTGACCTAAGGTTATGGATTTCCTCTTAGCAAATGCCGGATACAGCAGCTCTTGAAACTTCTCCAGAAAATTTGACCATTCATCCTCGGTCATTTCTGTCACATCCACAAAGCTTATGCTTGGAGGAAGCTGCTCATTGGCACTCTTATGACCAGATGATGTATTTGCAAAATGGCCATTATCCACCTTTCCTCCATATTTCTGCTGATTCTGGTTTTTCCCATCTAACATGGTATTTTTCAGTGACACGGAAAGTTCTGAAACAGATGGGATTTTTTCTTCAGTGGAAGAAGTAACAAATCCCTTTGGAGATTCTCCCTCAGCTTCCTCCTCTTCCTCCTCAATGCATTCATCCAATTTGGAAAGCGGGTTACGAGCATGCCCATTCCCAAGAGCAGGCTGAAAAGTTGCTCTGGTTAAGGGGTCATCTATTGCCATCTTTGGCGTAAAATCTGATCCAACTTCATCATAATAATCTATATCAAACAGAAACTCATCATCTCTCATCTCAGCCCCGGGAGACAGTTCCTCCCTGTCCCTCTCCGCCACTATCTTCCTTGCCTCCAAACAAACAACTTCAAGTTCACTGGGCTCCTCCTCACCCCTGCGGAACTCCCTAGTCATCATCTCACCAATTTCAGCGAGGCAAAGGCCATAAGCCGCAGCCTCCTTGAGGAAAATAGTGCACAGCACCAAGACTCTGAGACACGCCTCTCGGATCATCGGCAGTTCCATTCTCAGCATCTCACAATCCCGATAAGGGTCAAGATCTTCAATGTAGGCAAGCTCATCCTCTGAGAACGGAATGGAAGCCTGTGGCCAATGAATCCATTCAAAATATGGATCCTCCAAAGTTTCAGGCAGGCAGAGCCCATGATCAATGGGAATCAACTCCACCTGACCAAAACTCCCAATGCCATCAAGTTTCCTAACCAACAAGTTCCCAGCATGCCTATCGGTGTTAAGAATCCTAATGTCCAAAATCCCTATACGATGCACAGAAGCAACCGGGAAACTCGATGTCCCATGATCACTGGCATCAAAATCATGAGGAATAAACTGCTGGAAAGACGCAATCTTGCTAAACAGCCTCTTCCGCCACAAATTGTTCCCATTGACACCATCATTCACATTGAACACAGAGTGTGTGATCTTCACCAATGCAGTAGGAGGCACGTTGGCAAAATGATCATAGTCAAGAAGATAAGCAGCAACCTCTCTAAACCCAGTCTCCCCGACCCGAACAGATCGCTTCAGCCCAGGCTGCCCAAGCGCCTTGCCAACAAAACCTTTCGGGTTATTTGGGGCAAAAGGCTCCTCATCGGTTGGCTTCACAATTGCAACACTTTCCCCCTTACTGTTTCTGAAATAGTAAGCACCTCCAAGCCCACTATGCACAGGAATCGGTTCAATCCCCATCTTAATCGCCTTCATAATGTCCTTGATCATGTGCTTGATCCCATCAAGCCGGTTAGACTGTCCCAATATCTCGATAGGTCCACTTTTATCAATGTCCCTCCCCTTCGGCGACAGACACGGCGTGGAGGAGCTCCTAGGCATTAGATTATTTTTCCCCCTAGTGAGCAAAAGCGGGGTATCGTTCCGAACAGCACTAAGGTCATTCTTGAAGACCATATCCCCAAAAGTGAGATAACTCTCATCAACCGGGACATTGAGGGCAAGCTGCAGCCTCCTCTTAACAGTGTGCACATTGTCACCGCGATCCAAATCCATACCCAGCACACACCCTTTCTCCGTCTGCACGAACACGCGCCTCCGCCCCGCTGGTTGCTTCCCATGATACTCTCTCCCAAGGGGACTGCTCCTTATCACTGCCACAGCCATCTGAGTCTGCACAGGGCTGTCGAGTTTCCGAGACATCAACAGAACAACAACCACGGCACACGACAACAGCGGAAGAAAGATTCCTCTTCTTCCCTCCTCCCAAGTAGTTGTCAACTACACTGAAAGCTTTGTACCAATGTCTCACACCCTCAACGATCATTAATTTCTCACAACAACCACACCATCATCACTTCAAGTTTCGACCTAAGATATAAATCTGCAAATACAATAAGTCTAAAATTACAATTCATGAACATGAACCATACGAAAAAACACGACTAGATTCAATCTTGATTGAAACTTAATAATGATTAATAAGAAGAAAATAAAACTGTTTAGGGAACAATAATGAGTTAGGATTTTGAGGAAAAGATAGAACATACCCCTAATTAAGGGAAGGAAATTGAACGGCGTCGTTTCAGCTGAAACCAATGCGAGATCTGAACAAAAAACGGAGAGAGAGCAAAACCCCGCGAACGGTGATTTCGGAAGGGAAAGAAGAGGACAGAGTCCGAGGACGGAACCGTACGATGAGGCAACTCGTCCGAGTTGACTCGGAGGGTTTTTTCTTCTTCTTCCTCGGAACACGCAGAAGAGAGGCTTTGTTGTTGAACTTGAGAACCTTGAACTTGAACCTTCTCTCTTTCCCTTTCTATAATCTCTCTTCTTTCTTTTTTTATAAATTGTTTTTTAATCTTGTGCTTTGTATTTCTCGCTCACGCTCGAAGCGTTCCTTCTTCTTGCTTTAACCCGATGCGGGGAGTGCGGTTAGGGAACTAACCATGGTTAGAACCTGACCACTCTCGAGGAGTGGAAGGGTCTAGAACCGGGGTTCGGGGCCGTTGGATCGTGCCGCGAGATTTGCGACACGTGGGAGGGGAGTGACGTGGAGATAAGGGAGTGGAGGATGGCGTGGCAATGAGGAGTCACCGTCGAGGGAGGAGGGTTAGCGAATGGGCGAGGGGGGTTCAGCAATGTTGTGCGGTGATTTTTAGTCGCCCCACGCGTTTTTCACACGTGTGATTGTTCAATGCCGAAATTAACCTTCACTAAAATAAAATGAGTAATGGTTACATGGATAAGCATACACTTAATTCAGATTATGTAACTTTTTTCCACATCATTTACACCCACCATAATTATAAGAAATAAATTTTTTAATTCATTAAAATTAATAGAAGTGATTAAATTGAATAATTTTAATTAATAATATGAAATTTTAATTTTATTCTAAAATTATTTATGACATTAAATAGTTTAAGTGATAGTTATATTAAAAGATAATTTTTACAAAGATAAATATTAACAGTATCATATGGATTGGTTAAGAAATTAAAGTAAAAATATTTTTATTAAGAGCTTAAAAAAAATTCATTGCTTATGATTTTTTTTGTGTTCTCCTTTTATTTACACAATAAATAATTTTTTTAAATTTTTTAACTAATACCTTAAAAGATTTCATTAATAAAATCTTTTTGCAAAACCAATGAGTATCTTTTTTTTAATAGCTTAATAAATATATCTATTTTGTGGAAATAAATGTATATCATTAATTAATAGACCTTACAATTAATTAATTGGAGATAAAAGAAAAAATAACAATTATACTTCAAAGTGATTTTATATTTCTTATAATTAAAAAAATATTATCTTTTGTTCTTAATACAAAAGACTCGATGTAGTATTATAAATGTCAATCAAGATTGAATTTAATAAAATAAATTAGTTAATATCTATAAACAAGCGAATCATGTTACTCATATTCTTACAAGGACATCTAGATTCTTTTCTAGTGCACAGTTACAATAAATACGTGGTAAACCAAGGTCTTAATTCCTGCTTAAAAAATATGTGTGCATTCAGTATTTAATTTTGTTTCAAATAAAATTATCTCAAAAAAATATTTGTTAAGATTATGATTTATAACAAATAATTTAAATTTTGATATAAGATTATTTTAAATTATTGATAATATTTTGTAGAAATTATTGATAAAGTGAGATAGATAAATGATCGATTAAAATAAATGGCAAATTAAATTTTTTTTATCTATAATATTTGAATTTTTATACTTATATCATTGAGGAGTATAAAATTATTTTTTTTGTAAAATATATCATAGACAATAAAAAAGTATTGCAAACTATCCGCGAGGAGTATAAAATTAATTCTTAATATAAATATTTTTTTGAAAAATAATTCTTAATATAAATTAATACTCTAACTCATACAATATACGGATAACTTTTACGTTTTAATATTTTTATCAATACTTTTATTTTAAAGGATACTTTTATTTTAATATTTTTATTTCAAAAGATAAGAATATTTTTCAATATATTAGTTGTTTACTAAATATAATTCAAAATAAAATAAAAATTATGTAGATAATAATAGATAAGAATAAATTTAAACTTTTATAATGTTAAGAAAATTGATTACTTTAACACTTTAACATATTTTAAATAAATAAAAAATTACATGATAACATTAGATAAAGATAAGTTTAAAGTTTTTATATTGGTACAGAATTTCTTGTTTATTAATATATTATTCATTAAATTATAAGAGAAAAGAGAATTTTCTTATTTTTGAAATTGAATAAAAGATAATCCAATTGAATTAATTTCTAAATATTTTAAAAAAATAATTATTTAAAGCAAATGATAATTAATGAGGACTAAATTTATTGAATTTTAAAATTGAAAAAAATTAATTAGATCAAACAATTGGAAAAATAAAATCACACAATCAAAATTAAAAAATAACTAAAAATATCATTGAGTCAAACGAAAATAGTTTGACCAAAAAGTAAAAATAGCCCTTTTGCTTTGGGTCGTACTGTATAAGATCATGGGTTTCTATATTTGATCATTTGTACGGTTCAAATTGAACGTAAGAATTGTCATCTATATCCTGTACTTTTTATTTGGAAAATGTTTGGTGTATACACAGTATGTTATCCAATATACAAAGATCCAATATACAAAGAGTAGAAAAAAAAAACCATAGGATTTATGATATGTAAGAAAAAAAAAAAGAGATAGAGAAAAATGAAAAAATATTGGTGAGATGTATAAAATTATGAATGATTCATAACATAATATTTGACAATATTTGACATGCTCCTCGTTGAATATATTTTTTCAATGATTAAATTTATTAAAAATAATAAAATTATATGAATTTTACATCATATTTAATTATTCTCTTTCTTAATTTTATAATTTTAATAAACTTTAGCAAATTAGAAGAAAAAAATTGTAGTCCTTCTGTCGTATTTTTTTACCTATCCTTATCCCCATTACAAATTGACAGGGTATTTGGTAATACTATAAATTGATCGTACGAACTAAAGGGACAAACACAGCCACAAGATCAGACGGTTGATCTAGACGACGTCGCTTTCAATCTAACTGTTTATGCGGTCTGCAGCAGATGAGAATTGCTTCTCAGCATTGACTCACCCCTGATCGGCATGCACAAACTTTGTCCTTAATGGAAGAAACATGATGTGATGATAACATCAAACCCAAAATTGTCTGATAAATTAATCAGTTCAATTTTGATTATTTAATAATGTCCAAAAGAGAATAAATAAATGCAATAAATAAATAAATCTAACTTTGGCCCCACTTGGGTTGCTTTATTTAATTTTGGGTAGCCGGTTATGTTTCCCCATTGATGAGAATTTCCCTTCATCTCTATTATTTCCATAAATGCGTTAAAAAAATAAAAATACATTCTTTTAAGACATTTTTAACATGTTTTTATTCGTTCAAATTGTAAAAAAAAACTATTAATAAAATTTATTAAAAATTCTTTTGGTTTTGATATATTTCTATTAATAAAAAAATATAAGAGAGTGTGTTAAAAAAATAAATTGTTAACATTTCTCTTACAAATAAAAGCTATAGTATCATTCAAAAAGATAATAAAGTAATGCTATAATATAGCAAAAGCCAAAAGATAATAAAGTAGTGCTCTAAGTAATCTAATATTAGCTCTGTTTCTATTTATAAAACTTAATTACTCAATTTATTAAAATTAAGTAAAGTGATTAATTTAGTTGATAATATAAATTTATCTTAAATTTATTATTTTTTCTAAAAATATTATTGTCATTAATGTTTTTTATTTATTTTAAATATTTTTTAATATAATCTCTCTCTTATTTAATTATAAGTGTTTTAGTCTAAAAAAATAATAAATATGAGAAATATTTATGAATTAGGTCTTATAAAAGAAATGTTATATCTAATTTGAGTATTATAAATAAGAATGGATATAGGAATAAAGAGTGTATTTAGGAAAGTAAGCTGTTAGTATTTCTCTTATGATTAATATTATAAAGTATCATCTTTTCAACCCAAAAAAATAAAGGAGTATCTCATCTTATTAATCTTTTTATATATTTCTTCTACTACCGAATAAAGAAATGCTATTAAATAAAACAGTAAAATATTTAATATATAATTCAAAACATATAACACATTTATTACTTACCATTTAAGAAAAATAAGGAAAAGATATTATATAAAAGTTTAGAATTATTCTTCTCCTGCTTGCATATAAGAAACTCCGAAAAATCTTGAACAAGAAGAAGAAGCAGATTTTGCTGGTGGCACCCACCTACGCTTTATCTGTCGCATTTTTAAGTGGCGCGGGAAAAAATGTTATCAACTGTGGGCTGATTCAAGCCATGTGTGCTGAGACAAGGTATAAGTAGAAGACAAGAGTGTGCACTGGATTTCTGCCTCATTTTTGCATTGTGCATATTAAATATAACGTATTTTTATATGAGAAAATGAATTATGAAAGTAAGATAGGGACAAAAAAGAAAAAAGTAAGAAGGAAAAGGAAATACCATTGAATGAGAGATTCAATTATTATATAAAAAAATTGCAAAGTAGGTTTTAACTATCAAATCTGGACACATTTATTGTGTTTATGTAACCATGCATGGACAAATAGTAGAAATTGTTCTTTTATGAATATGCTTTATCCGTTTCAATATCAATGGCATTATAATAAGAATAAGAAATTGTTTATTTTCAATAGGAAAAATACATTTAAAATATCGTTTAATTATAATATACTATAATGTAAATATTTGTTATACTATATGATAAGTTTGCTATAGTCATATATGCATGAGATGTTTTTTTTTTATTAATTGACAGTTAATTCAACTCTTAAAAATATAAAATTACATTCATTCATTCATTAAATTATTTTTACCAAAATTCATTTATATAAACCCGTGTAATATGGAATCTAAAATTGTATTTCATTAAATGCTATAATTTTATATACATTTCATAATTTCAATAAAATATATCACTTGTTGGAGAAAAGTTAAAATTTTTAAGTATAAAGGTTATGCGGTCTTTGTGACCTTGGATGCACACACAATGCGTATGATGTTACAATAACTACTTTATCTTTTTTCTTGAAAAAAAATGGATCATTGATTTATTCTTTTTACTTATGAATTATAAATTGGAAGGTAAAAGAATGTGGAAAGGGAAAAACATAAAACTCAGTTAAAACAAAATGCTGCTTTGCGCTTTTATGAATCCTTGAAGTGTCTTTATCCTTTTCAACTCATGCAACTTGTCATCAAGGGTCCCATAAGTTAAATTTCTTAAAGTTAAAAAAATAAAAGGGAAAAAAATCACACATACGCCGATTTGTTAGAAATAGCATTGAAAATCATTCTAGATTAAATAAAAAAGGAATAATTTGTATCTTGGATTTAGAGTTGATTTTATTATTTTTAATTATTAGATGGGAAAAATTTAGACAAAAGGTTTTCAATTTTTAATTTTTTTTTAAAGTAGAGACTATATTAATCATTAATCATTTTATCACTATATATATATATATATATATATATATATATATATATATATATAAATTCAAAGAATGTATAAGTAAGAAGTTGCAAATAAATCATTTTTTTAATATATAATTGAGGAAAATGATTATACATCCAGGTATAAAATTTAATATTATTATTTAATTATAATCTATCATGTATAATAAATTTATTAATTTTTATGATAATTATTTTAAAAATCATATTAAAAATGAATTATGATTAAACGATAATATAAAAGTGGTTTACACTATATCTATCACCATTAAATTCTATATAATTATATTATATAATTATACATTATTTTGAGAAAATGTGAGGCCATGATCTACTCTTATTGTCTTAGGATTCATCTCTCTTTTTTATACTTGACACATAATAATTATATTCAGTAAAAAAAAAGTTTAATTTTCATACACTTGTAAAATGTTTATACGGTTAATTAATTAAAAATTAATTCTGTGATTTTTACGGTGGTTATTTTAAAAGAAAAAAACTTATGAAATATAACTATTTATAATTAGATTACAAGGTAAAAAAAAACTATGTACATTGTCACTGCATTCTAATTAAATTGTTGGTAAAATAACAAAATTAATTAAAAATAAAAGATAGTTTACTTGTAAAAATTACTAACTTATAAAAGTGTTTGGTAAAAGTTATTATTCTAGAATTGATAAATATAAAATGATATAAAATATACTTATATGATTTTTATATAATTTTTAATCTTCTAGATTAAAAAATATTTTTATAATTATATTTTTAAGTTACTTGTTGAACTCTTTTTTATTTTTTTATTTTAACATCAAGTGTTTTTTGTTGAAAAAAAAAACAGAATAGCTAAAATAATTAAACATTATAATATTAAATAAAATATGCAGAATTTTATTAAAGTGATGTTAAAGATTAAAAAATAATAATAAAGTACAAGCTCAAGAATTACTATAAGTAACTTTTGAAAAAATATTCTAAGTTGTTAATGAAAAGGATTGTTTACCAAATATCTCAATTTTAGTAAAATGAATTTATTAAGTTATAGTCAAATAAATTATAATTTAGCTAAAATCATAAGTTATTTTAAAAAATACTAATGTGTACTAAGCAACACTTATATATATATATATATATATATATATATATATATATATATATATATATATATATTGAAAAAAAAAACTAGAAGTCAATCTAACAAATTTAAATTTGTGATCCGTCCCCCCTCAAATTCCACACACACACACATATATATAGGTGACTATCTAATTAAAATAAAAAAACCTCTAAATCAGTATGATACAGGGTATTTTTTATGTGTGACGTATGTGTCATTATATGAGAAAAATCAAAACTGCATAGAGTATTATATCTTTTATATGTGGGCAATAATTTATGTATTATCATGTTTACTAAGACGTCATGTATGTAGTACGTTTGTAACTGTTTGTACGTATTCAACTATACATATTTTCATAATATTCAATAGTCACTGTTTCATATTACATATATACTTCAGAATTATTGAATGAAAATATCCTAACAATCATATACCAAAACAATTTCATGAAAACCACATCTTAACTGGATGAGGTAATCTACATCCAAACTAACACAATATGATAACTTTTTTATCACTTTTTTCCAAACCTTATTATGATGGAAGAATGTGGTGCTATGAGCACTGTTTGGGGGATTTATAGATTCAAGTATTGCATCACCAGCAAGCATGCATGATTGCATATGAAAAAGCACAACACATGGAGGGACCGAAATGTTACTAAATATTTGATCAAACTGGGCATGACCATGATTTTTTTTTTTTTGGTTGATGATCACCCTTGTTAGGTACGCGCATTTGTCAGTACTTTTGATACAACAGAATCGAATGTATATCCATTGCCACATATTTTGGGCACGCCGATTAGGCTTAGTTAGTGCCATATCACTGTCTCTGAGTAATTCTTATCCATTAAAATTGCATAAAAATAAAAGTGTTGCCTAGAATATGAATCATCAGTTTCGCAGTTTTCTTCATCTTATAGGCACACTAGCCGTGGTACAAGCGGTAAACAATAGGTAAAAAGTTTCTGCAATATTACAGGTGTTAATAAAGATTTACATTAATATCATAAATGAAATTAATCTCACCCAATAAATAAACAGTACAATACCTAGACGAGTTACAAAACCATCATCATGCTGAATTATTGATTATTTTATTTATTTTTATATTATAAATTTATATCTTTATTTTTAAAAATAAGATTATATATATATATATATATATATATATATATATATATATATATATATATATATATTGATCAAATTACGCAGAATAACTTTAACAACTATTACATTATTTTTATAACTTAAAATAAAATGTAATTTTTATTGATTTAATCATTGAATTTTGTCTACATACTACAATAAAAGATTATTTATGTCAAAATTAAATAATAACAAAAAATAATCAAATAATCTATATTTTAGTGTATTTTAAAATATTTATATTATGTCGATTTTAATTTATATAAATGAGGTATTAAATAATTTTGGATTAATATAAAATTTTACACATATTATATATGTGAAAGAAATATTAAATCTAATAATAAATTTTAAGAAAATATTATTCAATTGAAAGTTATGGAATAAAATTATGTTAAAAATACTAAGAAAATAAACCTTAAAGATAAGGAGTCACTCTAAAAGAATTATTTTTCCAGTAAGTGGATACCTTATTTATATATATATATATATATATATATATATATATATATATAATTACATGTCTTTATCATTTTATGACACATAACTTTTATATCAAATTAAGTTAATTTTTTAAAATAATTATTTAATTAAAATAAATCTTATATTTTTTAATTATTTTAATTGATGTTAATTTCTTATCAAATAAATTATACCATAATGAAATATTTACAAATCACTGCTAAAATGATATTTTATTAATTAAATATTTTTTTAGATTTTTAAATAATAATAGTGTTATAAGTATTCTATCCCAGAGAGTATAATATTAGATTTTTTTCATTATACCAGCTCTATAACCAACAAAAATAAATACTAATGACAATACTTTGTTTATATAACTAATAACAATATTAATACTTATAAAATTCATAATAAAATGCATTAATTAAAGAACTGTTACAGTGTCTAATACTTTTGACAATTATCTGATGTATGTTGAATAACATATTTTTAGAAAATTATATTTTCATTTTCTAAATAATATACAAAATAATTAATTCTCAAAAATAAATTGATATACAATGACAGTAACGAGATTTGAACTGAAAGTTATGTACAATCAACTCAAATTTGTCGGACTCTAATGAATTTGTTTTTTTTTCATAACCAAAACAGGACAAATTTATAAATAAATTATCAATTGGGTAGATTTTTAAAAAATTATCAAAATGGATAAATCGTGTTTCAAAAGACGATTATTTTATAAAAGAAATCATACTTTGAAGCACAATTTTACTTTGAAACAGTTTGAAAAGAAGTCTGATTACTTTGTATTTGTCGATGGCGACTTTGAAATAATTTGTGATAATTTTTTAACTGTCACGAGTTTTTAAAATAAAAAATAAAAAATTTAAAAAGTAAAATCGTGTTTCAAAGCACGATTTCTTTTATATGAAATCACATATTGAAGTACTATTTATTCATTTTTATAATTTTTTAAAAATCTTTCCATTTTGGTAATTTATTAGAAAAAATTCCTATTTGGATAAAAAAAAAAACAATGAATTTGTCTTAATCTTAACCTAGATATGTTACACAGCTAAAAAAAATAGCTTAATTGTAATTTTAGTCTCTTATTTTTTTAAAACCTACAATTTTAATCCTTTTATTATAAAATAGAGGCATCTAATCTTCATATTTTTTAAAATTCATAATTTTAGTCCTTCTATTTTAAAATATAGACATTTTGTCCTTCAATTTTATAAAATTTACAATTTTGATCCTTCCACCAAATTTGAAAAATGTTACTAGTAAAAAATTAATCTAATATAACTCAAATTTAATGATGTGACATATAAATATTTATTTGATTTATGTCATAATTAATGTTAATCTCTTATCCCTTCACGTTTGAGTTTAACTAAATGATCAAAATTGCAAACTAAATGTGTTTATTTTAAATAAAAAGATTAAAATTGCAGATTTTTAACATAAAAAACTAAAATATATCTATTTTCAAAATTACAAATTTAAAAAAAAAACTAAAATTACATTTAAATCTAAAAAAATACAAAAGTCACATAAAAAAGTATATCATCCTATGATGAACTTGTCAATAAGATCAACCGTTCATAACTCATATAACATGGAGGTGATTAAAATGCTAAACGATTAACTTTTCAATATCAGCCTTTGAATAATGGTCTGTGTGGTTGAAAGAAAGAATAAAAAATGAAAAATTTGAATTAGAAAGAAAAAACTTAAATTTAATTTATTTCTAAAAATCAATAATCTTCTTTTTTTTCTTACATTTTTCTCTCAAAAATATATTTTATTATTTATGTTTTTTATTTATTTTCTTTCCAAGCAAACCTGGGTAACTTCTCAAAAGTCACATTAAAATACCAAAAAGTATATCAGCCTTTGATTAACTTCTCAATAGGATCGACGGTTTATTCAGCATGGAGGCTCGATCTCCCAGTAATCATACTTCACTTCACTTTGTCAAACTTCAAATCCACGGTCAAAAATCAAAAGAAAAAGAGCAAGGAGTTCACGTGACTTTTGACACGTGGAAGCTTTATCCACTATGTTCTTTTCTTTTCAATTGTTAATTCTAATTTGTCGGCAATTATTAAATTCCAGTGCTAAGGTTCACAGAAAAAATATACTAAAATCACGTCGTATAAAAGGTATAGTTAAGGACGAAATTTTCATGCACTAGTGCGTTAAAAAAGTTTCATAAAACAGGGGATACAGAAAACTCGTACAATACAATATTAGTAATATACCGTCGGTTCATGGGATATATCAAAAGGGGGGAAAACGACTTTTTTTTTTTCTTTGACTGAAAGCAAGTCTCTACACGATCAATCAACGGTAAGTGAAATTTAAAATAAAATTAAGATAATTATTTTACTTTAAATAAGATAATTATATGTTAGATTTTTTTGTTACATACATATATTTATTGTTAAGATATACGTAAAAACTAATCTTATTCACAGAATAAAAAATCATAAGATTAATTCCCAGAAAAACATAGTACCAAATAAAGGACAATTCATCTTTCTAGAAATTAATTAATGTTTCTCTATTTATATAGTTAAAAATTGAATTTTTGACGTATGCTTACAGAATCCAAACTATTAATCACCTGTATTCTATCTTGTGAATAAGAAAAAAAACGAATAATTTATGCAATGCATGTCCAAATAAAAAGTGTTTTTTTTTCTGGAACTAATATTATTATAGAATAAGTATATTTGCAAGAAGAAAACAAAAGGATTTTGGATAGCAATAGCATGGACATGATAGCTTTAGTGCGATGCATGAATGGATACATAATACAGTGTATCGGTGAGAAATGGCCAACCAAGGAACCAGAGTCTACTCCAATCACGTTCTGTACTGTTCTTGCGCAGCACTGCACAAACCTACTCGTTTTTTACTCATTGGCTCAGCCTTTATGTCCTCACCTACTCTCACTGCGCGGATCCCAAAATACGTGCAACCGAATAAAACAATAATGTGGGTTAACTTAATGGAGTATACAACTTATCCTTTGGTTAGAGAAAAAATAAGAGGGAAAATGGAAAGAGAAAGAAAACGGATAATAAATTTTATTTTTTTGTTGAATAGAAAATGAAAGAAAAAAAGAGAAAAAATTAACTTCTAGAAATAAAATTTGAAAATTTTCTTTTCAATTCAAAATTCAAAATTTGCTCTCCTCATTTGACTTCTTTTCTTCTAGCCAAACGAATTATTAGGATTTATTTTAGAAGTATTCAAAAATTAGTTCAATAAAAAAATTCTAACCAAATTGGTTTCAAACTATTTTAACATATAGGGTTTTATATCCAAATAGGTTTAAAAATAAATTCAAAACCAAATTCATTTTAAGAAATTGATTCTGAATCAAACTAGTTTTTAATCTGTTTTAAATTGGTTCTAAGAATTAGATCAATTTTGAACTAATTTTCAAATTATTTTTTTTCAAATAAAAAATATTCAAGTAAAAATGAGTTTGGTTAATCAAATTAGTTTTGTATAAACAATTTGATTAACCAAATTGGTTTTATAAAAAGTACACTTCTTTTTTCTAGAACTAGTTCGAGAAGAAACTAATTCGATTTAGGTTTGATTACATAAGTTAAAATTATAAAATAATTTTCTCCATAAGTTAAAATTAGCTTGCATTAGTTAATTTGTAGATGTTTTCTTATCTTGTAGAGAAATTATATGAAAAAACTTTTACAAATTAGCTAACAATTAGCTAATGGAGAATTAATTTTAACTTATGAAAAAATTTATTTTATTTTTCTTCTCTTAAAAGTGCTTCTAAAGAAATTTACACAAACATACTCTTACAATATATATTTTTTTATTCTAAAGTTTTGTGAACACTAAAATAAAAAGACATTTTTGAGAAGTAAAATTTAGGAATATGATGTTTTTCATGTTTGGTATGAATTTTGAAAATATTTTTTTTGATATTGTTGATTATTAAGAAAATAACATATTATAATTTACTTTTATTTTTTATGATGAGCGATGAATATATTGCACTCTTGCTAGGGTTATTTATTTTATTTTCCATGTCTCAACTGTGAACAATCCTAATGTTATTTGGTCAAAAAGTTTTTATACAAATTATTATCTTTAGTATGATTTTTGTTTAACTAAAATAAACACGTAAATTTTCTATATTTACATTATAATATTTTGCATCAAAATTGGATTCTTTTAAACTTGAATTGAATACTCTATTAGTATCATGACTCAATAGTCATATCTAATTAAGTAGTGACAACTATGATTCAAGACTTGAAAAGCTATGGATCATTATGAACCTGGATCAAGTACATTTTTAGTGGCTTAACTCAGTCGTCTTTCTCAATCAAATCTTTACACTTATGATTCTAGATCTAGAGAAATGTGAATTCTCTTAGACTTGGATAGAGTACTTTGTTAGTAGCTTGACCTAATTATCTTGCTTCAAGATCACAATTAATTTATGAGTACGAAAACCCTAACCTCATTGGCTAAGCCGCCTAATTAGCACATTATCAAGTTATTATTGCTAGTCTTGATTCTAGTACTCCTCTAATTTCAACATAGATCCCATGAGATTATATTTCCCCCTCCTTTTGGCTAAGTCAGACCACTTAATAGATAAAATTCTAGGTCAATCTTTAAATATTGATAACAATTGCTTCGACTAAGACTATAGACCTTGAAATCAATCTCTCAAATTTATTTCAGTTTTTGTAATAAAAAATTAGATGAATTAAATTTCAAAGGCTCGCCAAAGTCATGATAAACTTCAAAGCTAAAATAATGTTTATTAAATTTATAAATTACCCACTAATTAATAAGATTTTTATATTGATAATAAGATTTGAACTTATGTTCATATAAAATATGAACTCAATAGTTACCGATTAGACCAATTTTTTTAGTGAAAAAAATAATATAACACAATATATATGGTGTCACATACCAAAAAAAAAAAATGCATATAGCATATGACCAAGTTTTATATTAAACAATTATATAACATCCAACCCTTTAATAAAAGATCTCCAACTGAAAACTCTACACTGACGTAGTTCACTTGACTGTTTGTGTCATGACAAGTTGGCAAAATATTTCAAGTTTTCCTTATATACTTGATTTCAATTTTCAATTTATTCATTTATTTATTTTGGGGGTCAGGGTTCTTCGGTTATTTTTAAAAATGCATTTTGATGATTCCTTTTCGGTGGGCCGGGATTGCGGTCTTTTATCATGGTCGCACATAGAACTAGCACATTGTATCTTCCTGTAGGGTCCTCGCGCAACCTGGGTTTACTATGATGAGCCTCAGCTCTATGAAGCTTCATGTACCTTCGGTTGCAGTATTATGAGATTGTTTTTATATTTTTTTTTCAACGCTCGTTATCCCTTTTCCCGTTTAATTATTTTAAAGATGTAAATATTATATATGGCTTTTCTTCTTACGTTTAAAAACATATTCTTCTCCTTTAATAAATTTGAATATTTAACACTTTTATTTTTTAATGTATCATCATTTTTTTTATCTTTTTGTTAAAAATACTATTAAAATATCTTTTACATTGTCTTTCTCTCAAAGATGTAAATAGTTACAGTACATTCCTTATTTATATTAAAATATGCACTCTACTTTCTTAAACATGCAAATATTATATATATATATATATATATATATATATATATATATATATATATATATATATATATATAATATTTACTTTTTTATTATTGTTTCAAAAAAGTATTTCTTAAATTTTATTTTATTCATGAGTTCGAATCCAAAAATTACCTTTATGCAATGCAAGAATAAAGTTGCACACAATAACTTTTTTTTCATACTTTCACGAGAAGTCTTCTAACGCCGATATATGTTAGTTTTCTTATTTTATTTAATTAATTATATATATATATATATATATATATATATTATTTTTTATTGTCTCTCTATATATGAAAATTTGTCTTTTAGTATTTAAGTTATTATAAATTTTTTCGTATGTTTTCAATTTTTATGGATAAAAAATAATTTATCTCTTAATATATATGTATGGTCCAGTCCACAAAATATATGTGACATCTTACGTGATACTTTGAGACACACGTCAATCCTTCATGGCAGTTCTGACACAAGAGCATGAACACCCAACCCTTCAGTCGGGCTTCCCAACCGAAAGGTTATCTCTAACCTCTAATTATTTGAATATAATGTCATCCCTTTATCTCTAGGCAGATATTTAATTGTTTATAAAGTCACACATTATATGTAAATAACAATTATTTACTATCTTTTATCTCTAACTTTATCTATAAGCTACTGATTATTATCTAAAAGTCAGTAATTACATGTAAGGACTCTAACAACCCCTACAAATAAGGAAGAACCCATAACTCCCACGCCCTCCTATAAGTACCAAGTTCCCTTGTATTCTCTCAACATCTTCAACACATATGCAGACATGCTTGCATACTCGTTTATATATACTTTCTCTTATTCTCCTAAATCATATACTTATTTGAGCGTCAGAGTCCTTTGTTTTGCAGGTCCCCTCTCTTGTCCTGTTAACAAAGGCTACTATCTAGTCGACGTGCAAAGTCCAGGAGTCCACCTTAGCCACGTTCACCCTGACGTGTGCCAGCTCCATATTTTGGTAAGTATATTTGGCACCCACTATGGGGTTGCGATAAAACATACCCTGCAGTCTCTCGTTATCTCTATCTCTTTCACCCATGGTTAGCACCCGGGCCTTAGACGTAAGACCCCTTCGAAGGCTCCAACCCTCCACCAGCAGCCATGACAGATACCGATACTCTCCAGCAACTCCAAAATTGCATTGCGAAGATGGAGTGACACCATGAGGAGGAGTTGAGAAAGCTGAAGGTCGACCATGATCACTTGGAAGCTTATGTTAGTTGCCCTCAAGGCGATGAGTACTCCGCTTACGCATTGCCTGAGCGCACCCAAGGGAAATCACACCCCCAACACACAGTCAACACTCAAGATGATCTAAGTCTCTCCCACATGCATTGTCCAGTAGGGCAGGCTACTTGTTAGCACCCCTTTATCGACTGCATCATGGAAGTTGACATACCCTTAGGTTGGAAACCTCTCAACTTGAAGTGGTATGATGGGACATCAATCCAGATGAACATCTAGATGCTTTCTTGACTCAAGAAAATCTGCACACCAATGACGATGCGATCCTGTGTCGTGTCTTCCCAACGTCCTTAAGGAGGCGTCATTGACCTAGTATGGTGGACTTCCTCCATGGTCCATTGACAACTTTGACACTTTTGTCAAGCGCTTTAGTGCGCAATATGCAACCAGCTGGTCACATCGCATGACATCGGTCACATTGGCCAGCCTACAACAAGCAGAGGATGGATTTCTCCAAAAATTCATGTATAGGTTTGGATGCATTGCTATCCAAATCCATAATCTCAACCCAAAGGTAACATTACATTCCATACTCCTCACTGTACGGCCTAGCAAGTTTGCGGACAATCTGTGCAAAAAAACCTAGTAGCATGGACGAGTTGCATGAACAAGCCAAAAGCTACATCCAAATGGAAAAAATGTTGAGGTTCAAGAACAAGGTTCAACAAGCCAGACAAAATTGCGACAAGAAAGAAGGAAACACTAAGACCATCTCACACAAGTCGGACAAGAGGCACAAGCCAAACAAGTGCAAACCTCTCCCAAAAGGGCCTAGGTACGAATGTTACACACCCTTGACGGCCAATTACACTACAATCCTTGAGGAAGCATTCAACTTGGAGGTACCTATTAGGCTACCCCCAATGAAACTCCCAGGCCGAGGTTAGACACGACCAAACACTGCATATACCATCTTGGCATCGGTCATAACACAGAAGACTGTTGGGCCCTAAAGGACAAAATATAAGAGCTCATACAGGCTAGATACCTAGCCCAGTTTGTTAAGAGGCCAAACAACCACCAAGTAGGAGCAAGACCTGGAGGACACCAAGAGGATTAACACAGGAATCACGACACGGAAAAAAACAAGAGCCAAAGTAAACAATCGAGGAAGACAGAGACATAATTGACCAAGACGCGATCGACAACCTCCACAAGAACAAGAACCCGCCTAGCAAATAAAAGGTGTGATCAACACCATTGCGAGCAGATTCTCTTATGGAGGACAGTCCAACCAATCCCGCAATGTGACACCTTATCCTCCCACAAGGGAGCCTGCCAAACCAAACCCCACAACAGCTAAAGGTACTCAAGTCATAAGTAGGGATAAATGGCCTCTAATCTGAGCCTTGACCGTCTACCAAGCAAGCCTGGATGACAAATTCGACGTAGATCCATGTGACAACACTTCTGATAGAGGCCTAAAGCCTATCGAAGAGCTCGTCAAGCTGCAGCTTAGACCCAAACTCGGGCAGTGTACGCAGCTCAGCAGGGACCTCACCAGCCATGAGCACAAGCACATCGCTGATGTCCTACACAGTAATGTGAACCTATTTGCTTGACAACCATTTGACATCTGGGTTCCAGGTGCTAAGCTTCCTGGACGCTTACTCTAGATACAACCAGATCAGGATGCACGCTCCAGACGAGGAGAAAATGACATTTATCACTGAAGATGCCAACTTCTGCTATAGGGTCATGCCTTTTGGCCTAAAAAATGCAGGCGTTACATACTAGAGATTGATGGACCGAATTTTCAAGCAACAAATTTGGCAAAATGTTAAGGTTTATGTCAACGACATGGTCTTCAAGTCTCAGAGCATAACCCAACACGTGGTAGACTTGGAAGAGGTTTTAAGAGAACTCCGTAAATACGACATGCGCCTCTACCCGAAAAAATGTACTTTCGGAGTCGGCAAAGGTAAGTTCTTAGGCTTTATGATCACGCATTGGGGAATAGAAGCCAAACCTAACAAATGCACTGCTATTTTGGAGATGCATAGTCCTACTAATGTCTAGGAAGTCCAAAAGCTAAATGGAGGACTAGCATCCCTGTCTAGGTTTCTCCCCAAGCTTGCTGAAAAAGCGAAGCTGTTCTACAAATTGCTCAAGAAGACTCAGCCGTTTTTGTGGGACAAAACCTGTGAACAAGACTTCTTAGTCTTCAAGAAGACCATTGCTACACTATCAGTCTTGAGTTGACCCTGGCCAGGATTACCCCTACTCCTATATCTCTTAGTAGTCGACGAAGCCGTTAGCTCAGTCCTTGTATAAGGGGAAGGGAAGCATAAGCTCTCTATCTACTTCACCAACCACATACTCCACGACGTCGAGTAGCGCTACCAAATGATAGAGAAGGTGGCACTATCACTCATTACCTCAGCCTGATGACTCAGACCCTACTTTCAGAGTCATCAAGTGGTAGTCAAGACGAACTACCCCATTAAATAGGTTTTGCGAAAGCTTGAACTATCAGGAAGGATGGTGGTCTAATTTGTAGAACTTTTAGAATTCGACATCTAGTACGAACCCTATGGTCCGATGAAGACACAACTCATGGTAGACTTCCTGGAAGAATTCGTTGGGAATGACCAAACCACCCCAGACTGGTGGAGCTTCTACGTTGACGGTGCATCCAACGTGAAGGGGAGTAGGGCATGAATCATCTTTGAAGGCCCTGGAAATGTCACTCTAAAGCAAGCCCTTAAATTTAACTTCAAAGCCTCAAACAATCAGGCCGAGTACGAGGCACTCATTGCAGGTCTAAAACTAGCAACAAAAGTTGGGGCCATAAAGCTCTGATGCTACACGGACTCGCATCTTGTCCAGGGGCAGGTTGCCAACTGATACCAGACCAAAGAGACAATGTTGCTCAAGTACTACCACATTTCCAAAACTCTTATTGACAATTTCGAATGCTTTGAGATGTAATACATACCCAGGGAAAGTAACACCAGAGTAGACTTACTCACTAAGCTAGCCAGCACTAAAATGACCAGGCACCTAAAGACTATCATCCAAGAGACGCTCCAAACTCCCACCATAGACACTGAATAAGTTATGGCTGGAGAAGAGGAGGAACCAGACTAGATGACCCTGATGTAGCTCTAAGTGGAGCTTGTAGGCCTTGGATCTTCTTCATCAATGGAGTCCTTTCCTTCTTGAAGATTAATGGCAACGAAATGGAGAAGGAGAAAGATGATTGGAGATGCCACTTCAAGGAGAAGATGAGTCAAGAAGAAGCTCACCACCATAGGAAGCCATGGATAAGAGCTTGAAGGTAGGAGAAGAAGAATGGAGGGTGAAAGAGAGAGGGAGCACAAAATTTTGTGCCTCAAAAGAGGTCTGAACTTTGAAGTGTAATTCTCAAATGGTCAAAGTTGAAAAAAGGCACACACATGGCCTCTATTTTTAGCCTAAGTGTCACATAAAATTGGAAGGAAATTTGAATTTCTATTCAAATTTCACTTGAATTTGAAATTGAATTTGTGGAGCCAAATTTTGGAGCCAAAATTTCACTAATTATGATTAGTGAATTTTAGCTATGGTTCAGCCCACTAATCCAAGATCAAGTCCAAGATTCTCCACTAAGTGTGCTTAAGTGTCATGAGGCATGTAAAGCATGAAGAACATGTACAAACTGTGACTATATGATATGACAATGGGGTGTTGCAAGAAAATTCTCACCTCCTCCTCTAAAATTTAATTGGATTGGGCTTCTCCCAATTCAATTAAATTTATTTCCAACCACATACATCAAATATTCACTTAATGCATATAAAATTACAAAACTACCCCTAAGACAAAAACTAGTCTAGGTGCCCTAAAATACAAGGGCTGAAAAATCCTACATTTTTAAGGTACCTTACCTATATTATGGAGCCCTAAATACAAGGCCCAAAAATAATGAAACCTTAATCTAATATGTACAAAGATAAATGGGCTCATACTTAGCCCATGGGCTTGAAATCTACCCTAAGGCTCATGAGAACCCTATGGCCTTCTCTTGCATCTCTGGCCCAATCTTCTTGGAGTCTTCTATCCAATGCCCTTGCGGGATAGGATTGCATCAGACCCCCTAAAGAATTTCCTAATTCAGGGGTGTTGCCATCATACGAGAATGAAGTCTGACTCCTGAAATGGAAGGTCAGCTACTACGTTATCCTTGATGGTGAGCTACTTAAAAAAGTGTTGACATCACCTTAGTTAAAGTGCTTGAAAAACCAATAGGAAAATTATGTCATGGGAGAACTCCATGAAGGAATTTGCGGTCTCCATATATAGGAATGATCCCTTGCAACAAAGGTAGTGCATGCTGGCTACTACTGGCCAACGCTCAGGGCTGACGCCCTTGACTTCACAAAGAAATGTAGGTGATGCCAAGAGTTTGCAGACATTTTGCACACCCTTTCTGACAATTTCCATAGTCTGAACTCCCCTTGTTCCTTTTCCATATGGGGAATGGACATACTGGGACCACTACCAAAGGTCCCACAAGCAGTCAAATACCTACTAGTCGTCATTGACTACTTCACCAAGTGGATAGAGGCAAGACCACTGTGGAAAATTTTGGCCAGTGAGGTGCAGAAGTTCACCTGGAAACACCTCATATGCAGGTATGGCCTCCTATATGCCATCGTCACTGACAACAACACCCAATTCAAATCTCACACCTATGAAGACTTCCTAACGAGGATAGCGTCAAGCACCTTGTCACCTCTGTCAAATATTCTCAGACCAACGGCTAAGTAGAGGTAGCTAACAGAGTCATCCTCAGGGCCCTATGCACTAGACTCGGCAAGTCGTCTATGCAAAGAATAGCTTCCCAATATACTCTAGGCCTACCACTGTTCAGCCCAGACAACAACTAAAGAAACTCCTTACCGACTCACATATGGCATAGACACCATGATCACTGTCGAAGTCGGGGAACCATCAACAAGGAGACCGATGTTCCAACAACAACAAAATGAAGAAAACACGAAGGTAGAACTCGAGACAACAGAAGAAGTCCAAGACATGGTCAGGATTAGGGAAGAAGCTACCAAACTCCAAGCAGCAAGGAGATACAATACAAAGGTTCAACCATGAGCCTTTCAACCTGGTGACCTCGTATGGCGAGTCCGAGGTGAAGCTAGAAAAGGCCCCTGAGCGAGAAAGCTTGGTCCCAATTGGGAAGGCCCATTCAAGGTCCCAGCAAGCCAAGACAATGAAGCATACAAACTACATGAATTGGATGGCAAAGAAATTCCAAGACAATGAAGCATACAAACACCACCCACCTGAAGTTCTACTTCAGTTGACCTAATGCAAACCCAAATGTTGTACTTTTTTTCCTTCTCAAGTCTTTTGTCCAAAAAGAGAAAAATTAGGGTTTTGGCTTGGAAGGTTTTGACGAGGCACATCTAGGATAATGAAAAGAATTTATACTCAATCAAATACATTGAATAAAATTCGACATCCCTTCTTTTTCATAATTTTCTTATCAAGGCAGGTACATCCAGGGCTGTAGCTCCACAAGCTCTTCAAACCCAAGGACCGCCCTCCTTCTAGCACCATGTCTCCAGTACCTCACAAGTAACATGTATGCAAGAGAACCACATCTCTAGTATGTGCCACCTCACAAGTGACACGTATGCAAGAGCACGCCACCACGTCTCTAGTACGTGTCATTCCACAAGTGACACGTATGTAAGAGCATGATACTACGACTCCAATATGTGCCACGCCATAAGCGACACATATGCAAGAGCATGATACTACGACTCCAGTACATGCCACTCCAAAAGTGACATGTATGCAAGAGCACGACACTATAACTCATGTACATGTCACTCCATGAGTGACATATATGCAAGAGCACGACACTACGACTCCAGTACATGCCACTCCACGAGCGACATGTCTGCAAAAACATGACATGCACACTACACACATGTTAGTCGTCATTTACGACTAACTTTTGTATAGAAAAGTTTTATAAAATGTTTATCTTTTCCCCAATTTATGGTTCTTTTTGTAGGTTTGTACATATTTTTAGGTTTAGTTTAATTTTGTTCAGTAGAAATGCCCAATAGTGTGAATTTAATGTGTTTCAACTTCAATTTCAAGTAAAAAGGATGAAGATTGTGAAGGCTTGCAACTGGTGTCTCACTAAGAGAGACTTATGCGCTTAGCGAGAATCATACGCTAGGCGAGGCACTCAGCCCGCTTAGCGAGTTGGGAGAATCTGCAAAGCATCTGCACGCTCAGCGGGTCATTTGCTCGCTTAGTGAGGCGTTTGTCTCTTCCCGTGCTAAGCGCGCTCAGCTCGCTCAATGGATTTTCACTAACTTGTGCTAAGCGCGAAAATGGCACTAAGCGAGCCTTCGAGGACAGAAAGCCCTTTTTAAGGCTGAAGTTGGAAAAATCAAGCATAGAGGAGGGGGGCTAATTCAGAGCGTAGAGAGCAGAACAAAGGCGAAAAATAGAGCAAGGAAGCCAAAAACCTCAGCTTTCAAGAGGATCTTAGGTTTAGGGGCAATTTCTAGGTTCCTAGAGGTGGAGGAGACATCCCCACCATTGTGTAATCTGTTAGCAATGGAAGGCTAAGTATCTCTGTTGGGAAATTCTGCTAAAACTTGATGTAAATTCTTAACTATCTATTTAAAGTTGTTTTATGTGTTCATTGCTTCTATCTGCACTTAATTATTGCATGCTTTTGGTCTGATCACCCTTTGGTGTGTAAAGTTAGGATTTTTAGCATTGGAAAATGTATTAATGTAGAAGCAAAGCTTCATGGTGAATCAAAGGTGTTTTGATGATAACAATGATGATAACAAAAGATGATGACAAAGGTGATGACAAAAAGCTCAAAGATCAATCAGAGAACAACTCAAGTGAATCAAAGATCAATCAAAGAACAACTCAAGTGAATCAAGAACGATTCAAGAGTTCAAGATAAGAATCAAGAAGAATTCAAGACTCAAGAAGAAAGTTAAGAGTCAAGAATCAAGATTCAAGGTTCAAGATCTCAAAAATCAAGATCAAGATTCGAGACTCAAGATTCAAGAGTCAAGAGAAGGCTTAATCAAGATAAGTATAAAAAGTTTTTCTCAAAAATTGAGTAGCACATGATTTTTCTCAAAACATGTTTACCAAAGAGTTTTTACTCTCTGGTAATCGATTACCAGATTGCTGTAATCGATTGCCAATAGCAAAATGGATTTGAAAAAGTTTTCAAATTGAATTTACAACGTTCCAATTAATTTCAAAAAGCTGTAATCGATTACAATGTTTTGGTAATCGATTACCAGCGCCTTTGAACGTTGAAATTCAAATTAAAATGTGAAGAGTCACATCCTTTCACATAAAAGCCTTGTGTAATCGATTACACTAATTTGGTAATCGATTACCAGTGATTGTTTTTGAATAAATCAAAACATGTAACTCTTCAAAAGGTTTTTTGACTTTTTCAAAACGGTTTTAAGTTTTTCTAAAAGTTATAACTCTTCTAAATGGTTCTCTTGGCCAGACATGAAGAGTCTATGAAAGCAAGACTTTGTTTTGTATTTTTAATCAATTTTCATTCAATCAATCTTTCTAACAATTCAATCAATTCATTACAATCCTTTACAAGCCTTGAATCTCTTTGAACTTCTTCTTCTTCTTTGTGCTAAAAGCTTTCCAAAGTTTTCTGGTTTTCTAAACCTTGAAAACTTGTGCTATTCATTCTTTTCATCTTTTCTCCCTTTGCCAAAAAGAATTCGCCAAGGACTAACCGCCTGAATTCTTTTTGTGTCTCTCTTCTCCCTTTTCCAAAAGAACAAAGGACTAACCGCCTGAATTCTTTTGTGTCTCCCTTCTCCCTTGTCAAAGAATTCAAAACGACACAGTTTGAGAATTCTTTTGATTGTTCCCTTTCCCTAATACAAAAGTGTTCAAAGGACTAACCGCCTGAGAATTCTTTTGTATCCCCATTCACAAAGTATCAAAGGTTTAACCGCCTGAGATCTTTGTCTTAACACATTGGAGGGTACATCCTTTGTGGTACAAGTAGAGAGTACATCTACTTGGGTTTGACTGAGAACAAGAGAGGGTACATCTCTTGTGGATCAGTTCTAGTGGAGGGTACATCTACTAGGTTCAAAGAGAACAAGGGAAGGTACATCCCTTGTGGATCTTTGCTTGTAAAAGGATTTTTACAAGGTTGAAAGAAATCTCAAGGACCGTAAGTCGCTTGGGGATTGGATGTGGGCACGAGTTGTTGTCGAACCAGTATAAAAACTCTTGTGTGTTTGTCTTTTTCTTCCCTACTCTTTTACTTTCCGCTGTGCATTTAATTTCCGCTTTTACTTTCTGTTAAGTTTCTCTTCTACTCCTCATTCTCTTAACAACATAGTAAAAGCCTTAGAAGAGTAAATTTTTTAATTAGTAAAGGTTTAGGAATAATTAATTCAACCCCCCCTTCTTAATTATTCTGAGGCCACTCGATCCAACAATTAATCCTTAGAACTGGATAGAGCAGGGCTAGATAACTGCATTGCTAGACATAGAGTGCAGGGTTTTAGTTTTTGATATGCTGTGATTATAATGTTGTTCGGTTAGGCTAAGTTCAACGAGACATTCGAGAACGAGGTTTAGTTAGAATTAGTCCATTCACGCGAGGAATTGGTGTTTGGTATTTTAGTCTTCAGCATAGAACACAAAAATAACATTAAATAGAGAAAAATCTTTTAATTACATCAAGCGTTCAGTAGAAGGACCCGACATTTTAATCATCTGTTTTCTCTCCCATTTTGATAAGCGTATTTGTAGTTATTCTAGATTTACACTATATACATCCTTTGCCCATTTTTATTTACATGGCTTTATATCAATGTCTGCTTGTTGAATGAAACTTCACCGAATGAAACAAGTTCCCTGAGTTCGATACTCGGTTTCTTACCATTTTATTATTACTTTAACGACTCGGTACACTTTCTGATAAAGTTTGGGGTTGTGCATGGCTCGAACAAAGTTTTTGGCGCCGTTGCCGGAGATCTTCTTTCCATTTGGGAAGTCTAGTTCAGTTTGTAGGCATCAATTATTTATTCTTTGATTATTTGTTTGTGTGAATATTTAGTTAGTTCATAATTTATTTTTCTCTTGGATTGGTTAACTGTTGCTCTTGCTAGTGCTTTGTATGCATGGAAAATCCTCTGCAAGTGATTTGGTTCCATTAGACTTGGAAATTGAAGCCAACTATAGACGGAACAACACAGAGCGGAGAAGAAAATTTCTGCAGGACAGGACAACGTTACCAATTCTTAAAGAATCTCAATCTTCTGAGTCGTCTTCTAGTTTTCCAGATACAAGGGAATCCAAAAATGCAGTGCTTGAGGCCGACATAATGGCTGAAGAGCAATCAAGAAGAGTAACCCTTGAAGACTACTCAGCTTCTACTGTGCCGCAATTTTTCACTAGCATTGTGCAACCAGAGGTTCAAGCCCAGAATATTACCTATCCTCATTCACTAATCCAGTTGGTACAGGGCAACCTATTCCATGGTTTGCCTAATGAAGACCCATATGCACATCTAGCCACTTACATTGAAATATGTAATACAGTCAGAATTGTTGGTGTGCTGAAGGATGCTATGCGGTTGAGTCTATTTTCATTCTCATTGTTTAGAGAGGCGAAAAGATGACTTCATTCGTTTAAAGGCAACAATATAAAGACCTGGGACGAAGTTGTTGAAAAATTCTTGTAGAAATATTTCCCTGAGTCCAAGACTGCAGAAGGAAAGGCAACCATCTCTTCCTTCCACCAGTTTCCAGATGAATCCTTAAGCGAGGCCTTGGAAAGATTCCGTAGTTTGCTACGGAAGACTCCTACTCATGGATTCTCAGAACCGATTCAGCTCAACATATTCATTGACGGGTTGAGCCCACAATCGAAGCAGCTCTTAGATGCTTCTGCAGAGGGAGAAATAAAATTAAAGACCCTTGAAGAAGCCATGGAATTAATTGAGAATATGGCTGCAAGTGATCACACAATACTGCGTGATAGGACTCACATCCCTACCAAAAGGAGTTTGCTAGAGCTCTCATCCCAAGATGCACTTTTGGCACAGAACAAGTTGTTGTCCAAGCAGCTTGAGACATTGATCGAAACCTTAAGTAAGTTGCCAAACCAGTTTAATGTTAATCAACCTTCCCATTCTGTTGTTTTACAGGTATGAGGTTGCAACATTTGTGGTGGAGCTCACGAGTCTGGCCGTTGCATTCCCATTGATGATTATGCTCAAGAAGTGAACTACATGGGAGGGAATCAGCCCAGGAAAAGTTACAATGCAGGCGGATATTCATGTTTTCAGCATGGTTCAAATTTCAATCAGCAACAAGGGCAATGGAGGTCCCATCCTGGCAATCAATTTAACAAAGAGCAGGGTGGACCATCTAATAGGCCTTAGCAATAGGGGCCTAGCCTATATGAGAGAACCATAAAGCTGGAGGAGACACTGGCTCAGTTTATGCAAGTTTCAATGTCCAACCATAAGAGCACAAAGTCTGCAATTAAAAACCTTGAAATCCAGGTGGGGCAGTTGGCCAAACAGATTGCAGAAAAACCTTCTAGCACTTTTGGAGCGAACACTGAGCATAATCCAAAAGAAGAATGCAAGGCTGTGATGACCAGAGGCAGAATGGCAACCATGGGTGAGAATGAGGGAAGAGCAGTTGATGACCAAGAGCTAGTAGTTGTCGAAGAAGAGGAAGATGAGAAGGAAACAGAAGGCAATCAGTTGGGAGAGGACACAATAAATAAGAATAAGAAAGAAATAAATGTAGAAGAGAAGGAAGAAACAGAAAAAGAAAAACAAAAAGAAAATGAAAATGAAAAAAAGAGTGAGAAAGAGGAGAAAAGAAAAACTAAGAGTGAGCTGGCTCGTGAGAAGAAGAAGAGAGAGACTAGTCCATCTACAGGGAAATAGGTGCCATATCCTTTGGTACCCTTAAAGAAAGACAAGGAGTGGCACCTAGCTTGCTTCCTTGATATCTTCAAGAAGTTGGAGATTACAATACCCTTTGGAGAGGCCCTTCAGCAGATGCCGCTCTGCTAAAAGTTCTTGAAAGATTTTTTAACCAAAAAGAGCAAGTACATACATAGTGACACCATTGTTGTGGAGGGAAATTGTAGTGCAGTGATTCAACGGATCCTTCCAGTGAAGCACAAAGATCCTGGAAGTGTCATTATACCATGCTCTATTGGTGTCATGTCTGTTGGTAAGGCTCTCATGGATTTGGGAGCTAGTATAAACCTGATGCCACTCTCCATGTGCCGGAGAATTGGGGAGTTGGAGATAATGCCAACCAAGATGACACTTCAATTAGCAGACCATTCTGTTACCAGACCCTATGGCGTTATAGAAGATGTTTTGGTTAGAGTGAAACATTTCACTTTCCCAACTGACTTTGTAGTGATGGACATCGAAGAGGATACTGAGATCCCCTTGATCTTGGGTCGTCCCTTCATGCTGACTGCTAGGTATGTAGTGGACATGGGGAAGAAAAAGCTTGAGATGGGAATTGCTGATCAAAAGATCAGCTTTGATTTATTTGATGAAGAAAAGCATTTGCTCAACTAGAATGTCTGTTCAAAGGTAAAGGAAGGATGAAAAGAGATGGTTCTGAAGGTTGGAACCAAATTTGATCCGATCCATGAAGTAAGATGCGTCAAGCTAATGACGTTTTACGAGCGCTTATTGGGAGGCAACCCAATCCTTTTTAATTTTATGTTCACTGCATATAGTTAGGATTACTTGTTTGTGATTGTTGAATGATTAATCAACATGTTTTGCATTGTTACATGGGGTTGAGCAAGATTCTCTAGAAGTTGTGGATGGAAACACTTAGAAATTGTTTTTTAGTCATCCACTTGCTCAGCGCGCCTTGTGCGCTAAGCGAATGATCCTTCATGCGCTGAGCGAGTCACTTGTCGCGCTAAGCGCATCAACCCCTGCTCATTGACTGAAAGGGCCTCGTTGAGCGAGCCCTGTTCACTAAGCCCAAAAAATTCTCTGTAATTTCATTTTTTGGAATTGGGCTAAGCGAGTCATCTTGGTAAGCGCACAGCTGCATCTCGCTAAGCGCCCGCTGTGCGCTAAGCGCAATGTATATGCTTTTGTGCTGTTTTGATTAGGTTCTGAGGCCTAATAGGGGCCTATGTGTGTGAGGGGCTGAAAAGCACAATTTTTTTTGGATTTTTCGATGATCTCGCTAAGCACGCCTATGCGCTAAGCGAGTTCATCAATTTCTGTTGATTTTTTGGGTTTTTGGATGAACTTCCTTTGTTGGCCCTGTCCCGCTAAGCGTGTTCATAATTTTTGTACATATGTTTGAATGTTCGTATGAACTCACTAAGCCACTGCACATGGGCTTAGCGAGTATTTAAATTTCCAGTTTTTATTTTCAGTTTGTAAGAACTCGCTTAGCCGGCATGCCGCGCTTAGCTAGTTAGTCTGCTTAGGTCAGACTCTTAGAGTCTTTTTGTCTTTTTTTGGTGGCTAAGCAAGTACTTTCGCTAAGCCACTCAGCCCTGTTGGCTGAATAAGCCTGGGCTAAGTGAGTCTGTCTCGCTAAGCCCAAGGCATTTGTGTATTTCAGAGTTTTTGTTCATGTGCTAAGCGAGTCAGTCTCGCTAGGTGCAATTTCTTCTCTGTTTTATTTTATTTTGGAATTGGGCTTAGTGAGCTTGCTCGCTAAGCCAATTCAGTTCTAGTAGTCATTTTGGGCTAAGCGCCTATTGGCGCTAAGCTTGTTTAGTGTGTCGCACTAAGTGAGCCAGTCTCGCTAAGCGCAATTAACTCTATGTTGGAGAATAAGGCTTAGCGAGCCATGCTCACTTAGCCACTGTGCAGTGTTTAGCTAAGCGAAGGTGTCTCGCTTAGCTTGAGTCTTTGTTTTATGTTGTTGTGCTAAGCGCGCCCCTGCGCACTGAGCGTAAGTGTTATTTTTCATAAGGCGCGCTAAGCAAGTCAGTCTCGCTAAGCGCCCAGTCTGTTTTTCAATTTTATTTTTTTGCTTTCAGTTGAAATAAAAACCTGTCTAACTTGATTTTATTGCTCATTTTTGATGCAGATGGCCTCCAGAAAGAGGAAAGCCACAACATCTCGGCCCTAGGAGCCCTATGATACCACTAGATTCACTTCTGAGGGGGCCTGGGAACGTTATTCATAGAACATCCACTCCCGGAACATTCTCCCGGAGAGGAATGTTAATCTTTTTGTCACAGAATATGATGAGTTCAGGCAGGAGCTCATCCGGCGGAATTGGCACAAGGCGCTGACACAACATATGGATGGGCACATTGATGTGGCCCTAGTCAAAGAATTTTACTTGAACCTGTACGACCTTGAAGACAAATCACCAAAACAGGTTCGAGTTAAAGGGAAGTTGATAAAGTTCTATGCGACATCGCTAAATGCCTTTCTAGAGACACCACCACTTATCCAGCCAGGGGACCAGTACCCCTCATATTCCATCTTCTGTAGGATGCGCACTGATCCTCAGGAGCTTGCCTCCAAGCTTTGTATTCCAGGGCACGAATTTGTTCTTAATGCTGAAGGAGCGCCCTGGGAGCTCTTGAGGATGGACTTGACCACCCTGGCCCAGACTTGGAGTGTATTATCATACTCTAACCTCGCCACCACCTCTCACACGTTCGACCTTAATATGGACAGGGCGAGGTTATTCCATGGGCTAGTTATGAAGATGGACATGGATGTGGGCTTCCTCATATCACATCAGATCTTGCAAATGGCCCAATCCAACTCCTCACGGCTCGGTTTCCCAACCTTGATCACCGCATTATGCGTAGCCCAAGGAGTTATCTCAGATTCTCTGACTTTCTAGTCCTTCAGCCCTGTCATTAATTTGGAATACATAAAGAAGAACTGCTAGAACTTGGATGACCCTTCATTCACATTTCTAGGGACTCGCAAGGCCCGGGCTAGAGGATCTGAGGGCCCATATTCAGCCGCTCCTTCTGATCCTTCTCCTTCTACTCTAACTCCCTCTACTTTAGCACCGCCACTTCCATCAGTTCCAGCACTAGCTCCCTTTGCTCCGCCATCATTAGTTCCAGCATAGTACCAATGCTCCGAGGTCACATTGCTGATGTTGTAGAGCATCCATCGTGGATTATGCCTGGTGATGCAGACTATTCACGCCCCGACTCAGCATCGACCTATCATTAGCTTGGAGGATTTCATGGCACAAGGGGCCTTACTAGGAGTCTAGCCTTCTCCTTTGGGGGGAGGTGAGGCTTCCACAACCCAGGAGCCTCAGCCAGAGCCAGAGGTCGCATGCGAGGCCACTCCAGAGGCTACTCCACAGGCTTCACCAGCTACTTCACCAGTTTTGGAGGTCTTTGATGAGGAGGATGGCGTTGCTGATGCGGATTATGCAGCTGATATGACCGCAACGCAGAGCACCTGGGACCCATGGCCTGTTACAGCTTAGGATATTCCTCAGCCAGCCCAGGATGCTCCCACCTCACCTTTGGATGAGCCTGCACCAGCCCAAGACGAGCCCACAGTTGCACAGGAGGAGCCATGACAGGACTTTTATTTATTTTTCCTACTTTAGATACATTTTATATTCAATTTATGTTTTTGGTTTTAGTTTTATATTTCAGTTTATTTAGTTAGAAAAGTTTTACAGCTCATTGTGAATAGTTTACAATTTGATTGATTATGCAGTGGTTGTTTGATTTGAAAATTTAGTGTTTGTATGAAATTGGATTGAACAATGGCATGAATTGAGTGAATTGTAATGCGTAAATCATATGCTTTGAATGAATATTCATTAATTAGAAGAGAAAGAACATGGATTGGGTACATGGTTGAAAATGTTAGTTTGATTGACAGATTAATTGTGAACGTAATCATTAGCCATAACCCGGCGAGTTGTGTGATCTTTAATTGTGAGAGAATGACTAGCATTGAGTACCGATTTTTGCATGAATCTCTGATTACTGAATGAATGCATGAGTTTGAAGATGATGAAGGCCATGATTGACTGAGATAGCTGCTTAGCCAAAAAGCTTACCTTGTGCATGAATGAATTATCCCTTGCACCCATGTTGAGCTAAAAATTTGATTGATTGACTTGAACCCTGAGCTTGTAAATTGTAATATCCATCTACCTTGTCTTAGGTTGTAGGAGAGCATCATAGTTTAAGGCAAATTTTTCCCAAATTTGGGGGAGTTTATTGGGTGATAGCAATTGTGGTAAGAAGATGACAACACACACAGTAAAATCAATAAGCAGCAAGTAAAAGCTGCTAAAATAAAAAAAGAGAAATAAATTTCAAAAATAAAAGCTAAGTGTGTGCTGTTGTCAAAGCTAAGTGAAGCTAAATGTGAAAGGCAAGTAATTGAAGCTGGAATAAAAGAGAGAAAGGTTGATCTAAGGATGAATGCTCTTCTAGAACCTAAGCTTTTGCATCCTAGAAAAACCATGAATTGTTTGCAGCCCAACTTCATTACAAGCCAAGAAAAGTCCTTCTGATTCAATTTGTGTGTTTGTGACTGTATGGCATGAGATGAATTGCAAAGATTAAGACTTGTGTTGGTTGTTGATTGAGAAATAGCCTTAAACACTTGTGCTTGAGCGAAATAGTGACCGTGAGGCATTGGCTTGATGAATCTTCCTTGATATTTGTCTTGCCTACTAGCTTATTTCACTTGTGTGCCTAATTATCATGTTCATATCTTTGAAAAGCTGCATATCTTGTGAAAAGTTGTTGGTTGAAGCATTGTATGCCACTTGTGTCATATTATTGAATGCTTGTAAACAAACACTCTTTTGAATAACCACTGTGATTTTGTCACTTGAGGACAAGTGAATTGTTCTTTCTTTGCTTGAGGGCAAGCAAAACTGTAAATTTAGGGGAGTTTGTTAGTCTTCATCTACTATTAACTTTTGTATAGAAAAGTTTTATAAAATGTTTATCTTTTCCCTAATTTATGGTTCTTTTTGTAGGTTTGTACATATTTTTAGGTTTAGTTTAATTTTGTTCAGTAGAAATGCTCAATAGTGTGAATTTAATGTGTTTCAACTTTAGTTTCAAGTAAAAAGAATGAAGATTGTGAAGGCTTGCAGCTGGTGTCTCGTTAAGCGAGGCTTGTGCGCTTAGCGAGAATCATATGCTAGGCGAGACACTCAGCCCGCTTAGCGAGTTGGGAGAATCTAGAGGAGAATCTGTGAAGCATCTGCGCGCTCAGCGTGTCATCAGCTCGCTCAGCTAGACGTTTGTCTCTTCCTATGCTAAGCGCCCCAGCTCGCTCAGCGGATTTTCACTAACTCGCGCTAAGTGAGCCTTCGAGGACAGAAAGCCCTTTTTAAGGCTGAAGTTGGAAAAATCAAGCATAGAGGAGGGGGGCTAATTCAGAGCGTAGAGAGCAGAACAAAGGAAAAAAATAGAGCAAGGAAGCCAAAAACCTCAGCTTTCAAAAGGATCTTAGGTTTAGGAGTAATTTCTAGTTCCTAGAGGTGGAGGAGACATCCTCACCACTGTGTAATTTGTTATTTTCTTCTTAAACCCTCATCTTGTGGCTGAAAGGTGTTACCTTGTGATGGAAGACTAAGTATCTCTGTTGGGAAATTATGCTAAAACTTGATGTAAATTCTTAACTATCTATTTAAAGTTATTTTATGTGTTCATTGCTTCTATCTGCTTTTAATTATTGCATGCTTTTGGTCTTATCACCCTTTGGTCGGTAAAGTTAGGATTTTTAGCATTGGAAAATGTATTAATCCTTAGAACTGGATAGAGCAGGGCTAGATAACTGCATTGCTAGACATAGAGTGCATGGTTTTAGTTTTTGATATGCTTTTATTGTAATGCTGTTCGGTTAGGCTAAGTTCGACGAGACATCCGAGAACGAGGTTTAATTAGAATTAGTCCATTCACGCAAGGAATTAGTGTTTGGTATTTTAGTCTTCAGCATAGAACACAGAAATAACATTAAATAGAGAAAAATATTTTAATTACATCAAGCGTTCAGTAAAAGGACCCAACATTTTAATCATCTGTTTTCTCTCCGATTTTGATAAGTGTATTTGTAGTTATTCTAGATTTACATTATATACATCCTTTCCTCATTTTTGTTTACATGGATTTATATCAATGTCTGCTTGCTGAATGAAACTTCACTGAATGAAACAAATTCCCTGAGTTCGATACTCGGTTTCTTACCATTTTATTATTACTTTAACGACTCAGTACATTTTCCGATAAAGTTCGGGGTTGTGCAGGGCTCGAACAACACACCAGGTTCATTAAACTCAAGGTTCATCCTTAGTGAGTTGTGCGAAAATCCAGGATGGACGCGCCACTGGTCTATTCTCCAAAGACTCGCCAAACCCAAGGTCTACTCTTGGCGAATTTCACAGGTTCACAAAACGCAAGGCCTGCCCTTGGTAAGCCTCGATGCAGCTCTACAGGCTTGTTAAAACCCAAGGCAAACACATCCCCATTCCAAGGCTCGTTAAACCTAAGGTTCACCCTTGGTGAAACCCTTATTTTGCTAAGTTTCATCTCCACAAGAACTCAAGGTACGTAAGGTTTACCCTCGATAATATTTCCTATTCTTAACTCTTACTATGCAGGGAAACTAGTCTGCAAGTGTATCATAAACCCAAGGTTCGACCTTGGTAGAAAAACCCAAGGTTTGACCTTGGTAGAAAAACCCAAGGTCTACCCTTGGTACAACAACCAAAGGTCCACCTTTGGTTCGTACTCCTAAGGAACCCAAGGCACCCCCTTAGTCAACTTACTCCTTAAGAACCATGACAATCACAGTCAAAGGTCCAGGTTCCACAAGACGAACTACCACCATAATGGTCGGCAAGACCTTCAATTAGGTGAAAGTCATACTTACTCCTTACAACCATCAGGGGAGAAACTCAATAAGCCAAGATGACCTATCACCAGACTAGTTGACAAGACCTTCAACGAGGTGTAAATTACACTAACTCCTCAGAAGGATCAGAGGAGAAGCTCTGCGAAGCGAAAGAAAGCACCACTGCATGAGTGATAAGACCTTTAATCAGGTTAAAATCAAATCTAAGATGATTTCACATCACCTACTTTTCTATTTTACAAGACCATCAAGGTCTTCCTTCCCCTATCACCAAGGTCTTGCTTCTTACACCGTTAAAGACATCACGCTCATCACGATGGCCTATTCATACTAACAGAAGTAACAAAACATTTCATAGACAAAGGCAAACACACAAGACATACATAACATACACTAGGAAAAATTTATCAACATAGGAAAAACATGCACATTGAAGAAAAACAACAATTATCATAATTACAAGGCCTATGCAGCCAAAATCCAATAATGAATAAAAGAAGAAAATAAAGAGAAGGCAGCCTAAACTAGGGCACCATCGCCTCACTCCTTAGCACCCTGCTCCTCATCAGTAGCCTCCTCCTTCGCAACAATTTCTTCTTCGTCAAGTAGAACACCATCCTTCATGTCCTTGAATGAGTCAAAAAGGCCCAAGTCAAGGTGCTTGGCAAAGAACCCGGCCTGCCTAACAACCTTGTTAAAGCCTTTCTCATGTTGTTTCACATCCTTCTTCTTGTACATTATCAACTCCCCTTCAAGCTCCATGCTGACCCCCCTCTCCTTGTCACCCGCAGCTTGGACTCCTCCAGCTTAGACTTCAAGTCTTTCAGTCAGAACTCTAACTTAGCAACCACCTTGGCAAGCTCATCCCTCTTTACCGCAATGCCTTCCACCTTGCCAACCAAGTCTTTTCTCTCTTCCTACAAGCCTTTGCAGCGTGCGAACAATTCATCACCGTACAACCTTGTGCGCAACAACTTGGCCAATACACTACCAACCTTGGAAGACAATTGGTGGTTTGACCTCACAGCTTCAGCGAAGGCAACAATGACATTAGTTACCTTGGGGCACTTCTATCTCCAAATCTTGCGAGCAGTAGCCCTCTACTTGGCGACCTCCATCTCTAAGGACGCCATCTTGCACAGAGCTTCTTGGTGCCACTATCTATTCTCCTACAGAATTGCCAAACTTCTGTAGAGAAAGACTTTGGCAGAATCAATAGCGTTTTCCACCCTAACTAACTGAATAAGGTTTCTATCGAAAGCTGACACAAAGCCATTCGGGGTCTTCTTTTTCAGCTTGTAATTTGCACCCCACAGTGAATCAACATCGTTGGAAGTGTACAAGTGATCCAAACAAGACATGGGGACGAGAAGAAGAGGAAGGCGAACCCACCACCAACACAGCAATGGGTGGAACTGGTGGAGGCGAAAAAGGAGGTGGCGACATCACGAGAGCACTAGTGGTCACCACACTGACACTTAACAAGGGTGTGGCAACGGTGGATAAAGACGCTGCAATAAAACCAGTAGAAGTAGCCGATGCATCTACTCTAGCAGTAGAAGTAACCTCCTGAATAGGTACGACATGAGGAGTTGGAGGAACAGAGTAACAACAACAATAACGGTGGAAGCGAGAGCCTCGACGACTGCTAGCACATCTTGCAAACTCATAGGGTGACCCAAACAAGGTGTTAACCCTGCAGCTTACCTCAGACACAAAGGCTCAAAGGGGTTCTCGACTTCTTACGGCCCGACACCCCAGTGTCGTCATCTCGCTTCCTATTAGCTAGAATAGAAGAAAAGGGGACTAGGAACGACCTCAACAACACTAGCAACAAGGCCAACCTCAACAGCATGTTGACCCCTTTCTCTAGTAGCAGGAGCAGCAACAGACGGTGGCATGGTCCCACCAGCAGATCCGGCCTACTTCACTAGTGGCCTTCAAGGTAAGTCACCCATTATTCCTACAAAAAAAGCAACAATAGCGCAATAGATGTCAATTCAAGTCACAATGCAGTTCAAACACAAAGAAGGAAGACAAGACAAGATAAAATGTTTACCGTCCAAGGCAGCAAGAGGATCGCTCACCGAGGAAAGAGATAAGATGGGCCGCACGTCCAACAAGGCCATCAGGTGTTCCAAAATAGCTTTGTTGACCCTCTCCATAAGGGTCAACAGATCCTCATCAAATGAATTGAACCGGGTGGGGTCAGACTACTAGTAGAATGGGAAACAAGGGTCCCCATCCTAATTAAATATAAGTGGCAAAACATTAGCCACAACATCAGTAGCTAGGACATTGAAGAAATAGTCCTTCAAGCGGCGAAAGATGTTTGAGTCAAACTCAAACAACTTCTTGGACACGCTGTTCAAGGAGACCTAGCTAATCTTGCTACTTAGCTTCATCTTGAAGAAAAATAGAAAGACTGACACACTAGGCCATATGTTGAAGAAAGGACACAAAATTTCAAAGGCCCTCACTATGGCCTAATGTTTTGGGTGGATTTGGGAAGGGAACATGTTCAAGTGCTCAAGAAGAGCACACAAAAAAGCGGTCAAGGGGAGAAGGAAACCCAAAACCTCAAACAAACATCTGTACATGAAGAAAAAGGGCGGAATGCCTGACGCCGTCGTCAAGAAAGGGAAGTCATCACTCCTGCAAGCCTGGACAACCATCTTGCAGGAGTCCATAGGATTTTCCAGCTTCACTTGGCGTTGGAGAGTAGTGACACTCGCTATAGAGGCGATGTATAACTTATACTTCAGAACATCGTCCCTCACCCACTCATAGCCAACAATGACAAGTGGGGATGATGGCGACCTAGTGCTATGGCTACGTTGCACAAGGGGAGACACCCTAACGTCCTTACTGCTTCTCCTTGCTTCCCCAAAAATAGAAAGGGAGAGAATCACCATGACCAGGACATGGTCCCTGGATGGGGAAGCAGTGGAAGGCCACGCCCTCTCGCGGAGGCAAGAGGTGCCTCCACCAGTACAGTGCGAAGCCCTCAACCTCTCTGAGGAAGAGAATTCATTGTTGGAGGCACCACAACGAGTACCCTTCGAGGATGAACCGCCAATGGAAATGACCTCATGGTCCATCAGGGGTTGCTGAATCGAACCCCTTGAATGACTGCCACCCATGCCGATGGCGAAATTAAATCAGACAGAAATGAAGATGTTGTCAGAAAAAGTAATACCTATAAGATTGAAGAAGAAAGGGGAATGCAAAAAGCAACACATTATCTGTAAGTAACAACTATCTACTATCTTTTATCTCTAAGCTATATATTATCTCTAACTTGATCTATAAGGTACCGGCTATTATCTACAAGCTGGTAATTATCTACAAGGGTTGTAATAGTCCCTACAAACAAGGACCTGCAACTCCCACTCACTCCTATAAGTACCAGGTTCCCTCGTACTCTCTCGACATCTCCAACATATATGCACACCCGCTTGCATACTCGTTCATATATACTCTTTCTTATTCTCATAAATCATATACTTACTTGAGCATCAGAATCCTTTATTTTGCAAGTCCCCCCTCTTGTCCTATTAACAAAGGCTACTCTTTAGTTGACGTGTGAAGTCCAGGAGCCCACCTTAATCACGTCCAACCTGACATGTGCCAGCTCTGGATTTTGATAAGTATAGTATACATTAAATAATTATTTTAAATAAAATATTATAAATGATGCTAATTTAATTAATTACATATAAAAAAATCTCTTGCATGCGGATAATAGTAACTGATAACTAGAAATATTAAAGTCAAATCTCTTGCTCTAAAAGTTGATCCATCCAATAATTTTTTTATATAAAAAATGAGTTTTTATTTATTTATGTATCTACCGTATCAATCAACTAAAAATCATTGTTATCAATCACTGTAAAACATTTTTACATTATTATTCAATCATAAATTATTATTTGAATCACTCTTTGGATGAGTATGTAAAATTTTGTTAATGCATATCCCTTTTTTTCTTTTTAAAATAATTATTACAAAAGTTAGTAAACTTGTCTTGCATATATAATAATTTATAATCGTCAAGATATGATTTCTTTTACACTACAAATACATATATTAATTAAATAAGAATGTAATAATATGTTTGGAAGTTTTTTTAAAAAATAATTATTTCAAAATAATTATTATAAAAGTTAATAAATTTATTATATATGATAATTTATAATCGAAGACGACATAATTTTTCTTACTCGTACATGGTATATATATTAATTAAAAAGAATACAATAATATGTTTGGGTGTTTTTTAAAAATAATTATTTGAAAATAACACATTTAGAAAGTTAAAAATGCTTGAAACAGACAAAGTTAACAAGTAGTTTCGAAATAAAATAAAATAAATAAGCAATGAGAATTTGAAATCAAATCACATACGCCTTCTCGAGTCCTCCAAATGTAAAGCTTTCCCAAATAACCTACTCTCAGAGTCAAAGACAATGAAAAAGAAACTAAAAAAAACACAAAAAGAAAAACCAAAAACTTAAGCATGCAAGATACCTCAAAGTCTTATTGGAGAACCAAAAATTTCAATTACAGTAGTTATAAAAAAATCATAGTATATATATAATATGTAATTGACTGCTCATAAATTGATTGTGCATCGCTAGAGAATGCTTCATGACTGAAATGATCACACACCAATTATTCTTTTGATACATCAAACCCAATTAGAACATGTTGGATCAAGCATTTATTGCTAAGGGGTGTTGACCAATTAACTTAGGGATTCATATATACAAGAGTAACAAGACCTTGCTTCAAAATATCTTTTTCGATCAAGCATTTGTCACTAAGCTAAAACGTTAAGAATAATATTATAGTTTCATTTTGCTAAAATCTATAAATCAGATAAGCATTAACATTAACGGGTTAAGATATACTATCAAGTCTATTAAACCATAATAGTACAATATAGATGAAACGTGTGTGTGTGTCAGCATCCTGCCTATAAATATTTTGATTTCAAATTACTAGAAGATTCTATCAGAATTCCACGTGCATGCAACCCATATCTATATTTTCTATTGTCTCTCGAATGTCCTTAATTTACCAGTAAAAGGGTTGTTAAGTTGTCGCACTACTAGATCAGGAATGGGAAACTGCTGATGAATTTGGTTTCGTTGCACGTGTTAGGTTTGATGTTTATTTCTTTGTCTTCAAACTTTTGGGTGCTAACTTTGATGATTTTTTTTCTGATTATTATTGTTTATCTCAGAAACCACATGGTCGCATAATCGAGAGAACAAAGATTGCGCAGCTGTTGAAATATTATTGGTTGTGGAAAGCATCGTTAAATATACTCCAATATCTTAGTATTTAAGTTATTAATTATTGTATCAAGTAGAATAATTGATTGAACTGCTTCCCATGTGCCTCTAAATATATAAAATTGCAACCTTAAGTTGATATATAAAGCAATCGTACGTATATAAAAACAAACAAATTAAATCTATATTGCAGAAGTAAGAAAGTATTACAAAACTTAAATTATATATTAAGAAATTTCAGCAATTTGAAAATTGAGCAAACCCTGTCATGTTAGTCAGAAGTAATATAGTATTTTTTAAAAAATTTATTTTAAGTGTGATAAGAGATAGTGTCTTCCTTTCTTGAGTGACTATACATCCTCCTTTAACAAATTTTAAGCTCACTTTTAGATATCATCTCTATCACCTTTCATGTCACACCTAATATAAATAATCACAATAATAACCTTTGATATTTGTCACAATAATTGATATAACCTTTGTTCCATGAAACAAAAAACCGGGTAGTGGAGAAATTTTCTAACTTCATTTATTCTTTATTAATTTCATTTTACATAATTTATCTCTTCAGGTCTCCGACCTAGGCTATAGATAGATAGCTTATTGTAATAATAATGATTTACAACAAACACTAAATATTATTCAAATTACTTATGCATGTTTCTTGAATGGTGACAATTCTTTAAGACAGCTGATTAATTATCTCCAGAATTTTAGGTATATATCTCTTGATACTTTTGAATTACTACAATTACTCATAACATAATTAGGTTTTACCAATTTATCATTCAGCTCCTTTTCTATCGGTGTAGGTAACAGCTTAATTGAATAATTTTTTTAACGTGGCACTCATAATAACATGAGTTAAATGATTGTACTTAGTTTGCAATGATAATTGAAGATGATCGTTGTAGCTAAGTGATCAATGCCAAACTTGAGAAAGAATTTTGGGAAGGTATTTGATGAGCTATACATGCACATGTTGACTTGTCAGCTACTGTTGAATTTCATCACGCTCTCACCAATGATGGGATTTGGAGGCAATAGATTTATGCAGTCTTACCTACATAGGCCGAGAAATTGTTCTGAGATCATGTGTGACAGAAATTGCAATTTTGCAAGAAATATCAATATAACATATTGATTTTTATACATATAGTAGGGAATTAATGAAGTTTAGAGTCGAAGTATTTTATAAGAAATTTGAAAGGGAAAAAGAGGACAAATGTTCACACTTGCTAAATTGGCATGAGTGGTATCAAATCTGTCTATACAATACAGAAAATAAGGGTTTCAAAATCTTTTCCCTTTCATTTTTGTCTCTTACTCTAACATTGGAATATTTAGAGAAAAGAAAATCAGTCAAAGTTTTTAGACTAGACTGACTCAAATATTCCTTGTTTGAATATTTGAATTTAATCATATATTTTCTTTTTTTATTGTAAATTTGTAATGGTATGATATAATAAGTAATTTTATTTTTCTTCTTTTTTCTTTTGTAAACCATTTTTTCCCATTCATTTAAATGCTTCCTCTTCTATTTTGTCCATCGAACAATAGACCATTAATAATCTTAGAATGAATTACCTATTGTAAACTATACTTACAAAGTAGCTAGATTAATTAAGGCACGTGCAAACATTAATCTGGACACCATTGACCAAAATAAAAACGAAGTTCCACCATCACAACTCAATGAAAATGGATCCAAACAAATAGCAACTAAAATATTAATATTATTATTTTGGGATGGAGGTGGTAAGTAATTTCAACCCTTAGAATGAGAGCATAAGTTCAACGTTCTTATCCTAGGAAAGCTAATAATCTTGTGGGGGAAACCGCACATTCCTCATAATTTTGGGGTCAAGATTAGTTCCAGTATCTGTTCTAAATGGGCCGAACTTATAGAATACATTGTGATCTCACTAAATCATTATTATTATTATCATCATATCACATCAAAGTATTTTTCAATTAAAATTACTTTTTATTTTACAAACTTTTTATGCTATGCGGACAGCAATAATTTGGTTGCTCACCAAAAGTGATTGGGCCCAAACATATGGTAATTAACGAAAGAACTTATGAAATAAGGGCCAAGATATTGACATCCCTTTTTTTTTTTTACCTTTTCACCCCAATTTTTAATGTTTTTGGTAAAAATATTTTTGACAAATTATTTTCGATTGTGTATATCATCAGTCACATATTGTTCAATTCATAATTAATTCCCCATTTCACTCACCAACCATGGACTCTCATTTAGTTCATTAAACATGATGAGACTTTTCACAACACAAGTTCTCATAATCAAACATCAACTTATTTAAGATTTGAAATTTTCACACACACAAACACAAAAAGAAGCATTTAAGATTAAAATTTAAATGGAATGCACAGAAGAAAACTTGCCAAACACCCACACTTAAGCCCCATGCTTAAGTGTAGCCATTTTTCCTCCATGTCAGCTCGCTTTCCACGCTTAAGCGCCACCATGGGTGCGCTTAAGCGCAAAATGTCTACATAGTTGTGTTTTTTTTTGTCAAATCCCCTCTAATGGACCCCATATTGAATTCAAACTCAAATCTTTCTATATCCAACATGAATATCGAATTAAAAGACATTTAATGAACTCAAAACAACGATTAAACACACAAAACATAAGATGAAAGATGGTTTAAACTTCTCTTACCTGCCCAAACTTAGTGAAATAGCTTTAGGATGAACAAAAGAAGAAAGAAGGAGACTTTGGGTTCAAGATGAAAACTTTCTCTCACTCTCATAGTAGTTCTATATCATCCACACCATCCAAACCCCAAAAACCAACAAAAAATACATAAAACCCTTGAAAACAAATACTTTTATGAAGCTTCCACGGAGGAAAACGAAAATGGAGGATGAGAGGAAAAAAATGAGAGTTCCTTACCATTGAACTAACCTCAAACTAAAAAAGAACATTGCTACAAGGTCCCTTTAGTAAAGGAATTCAAAGTCTCAACCTCTTCAATGGTGGGTTGTCTTGGAGAGGAAGAAGAAGGTGAAATGAGAGTGTCTTTGGAATACAATTCAATTTTGAATCAATTGCACTGAGTTTATGACTGTTCCTCTTTTTTCTAGTCATGCCCCATCACTTCCTAAGCTCACCCACTCTGGTCTCATCCCTTAAGATTCAATCATCTCAACCTAAATACTCTAAAACTTACTATTCACACCTAAACAAGGTTTTTCACATACTTAAACATAAACATACATACAAACACCACAAACCATCACCTCTTAATTAATTAATTATAAACACTTAAATTAAATTTAGTTTCTCTTGTAACGTAATTAAATTACTTGTAACATAATTATGAAAAAATAACGTTACAATAGTTTTAGTTTAATGATTGCCACTCGAAATAGAAAATAATTTTTGTTGTGTATCCTAACATAATAAAAAGTGCAAATTATATCAACAACCCATAATTTCATAAAACTATACAAAGACCTGATGGTTTTATCTATTCCTACACTAACCTCCCTTAGTTGTTTAAAAATATACACTAATACTTCCATATACATTACATTAACCTCTTTTAGTTATTTAAAAATTGACACTGACATCTCTTTGACTGTTTGAAAAAACATTAAATTAGGTTCCCTTAATGGGAGGTTAGTGTAAATTTTAAAAAAGCAGAAGAAGTTTGTGTAATTATACAGAACCTTAGTAGAGATTTGTGTAATTTACTCCAACATAAACTAGGTCTCATCATATCAATCACACAAAAAAAACCAAGCAAAATGATATTGGAGAATAAGCAATGGAAGTACAAAAAACTCACATGGAAAAAACAATGAAGGATAAGGGAGAGCAAAACTTGTAGAATAGAAAATAAGTGTTTGATTCCACATCTAAGATACACATTTTGAGCAAAATCACATAGAAAGTGACGCAAAAGTAACTATGAGTTGCGTTTGGGATCTATGTTTAGCAATTTCTAATGTGTTTCTAAACACACTAAAAGTTAGATATTTGAAGACGAGGAGGTGGGTGAGGAGGATAGAGGGAAGGAAGGGTATAATAAGAATTTAAAAAAACAAAAGAAAAATTGAAAGGTGGGAGAGTTTAAGAAGGACAATGTCAAAATGATGAGCAATGAAACCATAAAAGAGATCCATCCACCTTAAATCTACTATTGGGTCCAAAACCAACAAATTGATATCGGTTTAGAGAAAAATGTTAATGAACCATGCCTGGTGTAATGGCCTAGGCGGGCCTAATCAGATTAGCCCATTGTCAAACCATCTGTTAGAAATTAGAAATTGTTATTATTACCACTACCTAAATTGCTATTTGCACTATCATTTTTTAAAAATGGTAGAGAAAAGATGAAGGGGCCCATAAGGCAATTTCTCTCCACCCTCCACCCTTTCCCCTTCCTCATTTGCCCAACCCTTCTTCTCACCCCCACCCTTCCCCTTCCATCTTCTTCTAATTTCTCTCCCTTTTCCCTTGTCCTCCTCCTTGTGTGTGCCCAAAGTCCACTCTCTCTTCCTTTTCTCTTCCCTTGTCCTCCTCCCCTATGATGGTATGTTAGTTATTTTTTTCCCATTTTTTTGTACAAAACAAAAATACTTTTCCGTTGTGTACTAGGTTGAGAAACACAAAAAAATTGTACTTTTGTTGTATTATTTTTTTAAAAACCACAATGGAAGTATGATACCGTTGTGTTGCTCAACCTAAAACACAATAAAATCATATTTTCATTTGTTGCTTTGCAAAAAAACACAACGAAAAGTCTTCAAATATGATAACAAAGAGAACTGTTAGTACTAGTTAGCTCTCTATCTCTACCCAAAGCTAAATAATGGCTCTGATACCAAAGAGGTACCAAGTCAAATATGATAACAAAGAGGTAAAAATAAAACAAATAATAAGATAAAGATAAATATAATATAGATCAGGAAAGGTGATAGAAATCTCGTTTTTTTTACCATCAAATTAAATATATACTACCTTAGTTATATATATAGATCATAAAATATATTTTTAATAATATAACTATATCACATCAAATGGTACATAGCAAGAGGATCTTTTATTTCAGCAGCATCTAAGACCTTCTCTTTAAAATAAAGAGAAAAGAAAACAAATTTTGAAATTTACACCCAGAAATTGAGAAACACTCAACTAATTGAACTTTATTTTGTGAGCTGAAGAGAAATGCTTTGATGCTGTAACCATGGTAGCCTGAGGTTCACTAACTTTGGTACTTGTCTTCACATCTTTACCACAGAATAACATCTTAAAGGATCTTAATATGGATGAAAACCACCTTTTCTTGTCACCCTTTTCACCCATTAATTTTACTATTGAATCCTAACAATGCCCAAGTAGAACCAATATTATTAGCACTAGGAAATTTATTTGAAAGAAATGTAAAATTTGCTCCTTGCAAATAGGATTACTTAGAATTCGTGCTCAATCTTCTTGAATTTAAATGAGTTTGCTAATTGATGCATTTGAAACTCATTAATTGACGTTTATATAAGATCAAGTTTCTTGTTGATGGAGCTAAACTTGGCCAACAAGTTAATGATTCAAAATGTCTTATGTTGTTGAGTGCTGACTCTTTTCAATTCTATGGTTTCTGCCCGCGGGACTTGAATTACCATTTTCATTCATCTCTTGGAATCCACCTTTACTGTATGTGCTTTAATTTGATCATCGTGAATTAGATCATCTCTTGGAATCCATTCAGACACGTTGTAAGACTAGGTAGAAAAAGTTGTCTTCTTAAAGAGTCTTATACAATTCGAAGTCAAAGAAGGTGGATATTTTTTTAATTATTAATAATTAAAACTTTTTTTGTAAGAATTAATAATCAAAATATTAAGAAGATTTTTTTATTACCTTTAATTATATGCACGGAGTAGATATTTAATATTGTCATATTTAATTATCAAAATCTTCTTAAATGAAGAATAATACTACACATAGCAACCTTCTACAGCAAACATCTTTTTTCCTATCCAGCATTTTTTCTTCTTATGTTTCTATCTTTCTCTTAAATAGTGAAAACTGTTGTGAAAATTATGTTGGATAAAAATCAATTAACCTTTTTTATTAAATAAATCAAATCATTGATTTTACTCCTACTAGACATGCCCTTAAGAAGGTTTTCCGATTCTGATAAGTTTTGATATCTTTAACATAATCCAACAATTCTTTTCCTCAAGATCCATCATAATACATTTTAGATTAATTTCGGCTTAAAATTTTTCTAATCATTTATCATTAAATAGTACCAAATACTTTTAATTTTCCATCCAACCATAATTTCATACTGTGCAATGGAATCACGATTCCGTTATTAATTTTAACCCCATCCTCACTAACACAACAGATTCATTGTGTTATTTTATTTTCACCCCCACTAAGTAACAGAATCATATTTTCGTTTTGATTTCTTTGTATAAAAAGTGTTTTAATTTTTAAAAAGTAAAATTTAATGTTTTATATTGTAATTTAACAACCATATTAGTGATGGTCTCACAAGCCAACAATATCCTTGTAGAACTTGATACAATCTGAATCGTCTATTTTGTCGATGCAATGTTGGTCATTGTTGATAATTGACTCATGATAGAACAATACAAGATGTTAATAAATACAAGTGGTATGAGGCAACTCAATGTCACTATATTGGGTTAAAGAGGGAGCGAGTCGTTGTTGTTGTGTATTATGATGGTAATGTGGTATCAACATCTAAGGGTTGTTTGAATGTCTTAATGGTCTTAAATTCATTAAAATTAGTGAGAAAATTTCGCTTGCTGCTTTGAGGAAAGCAGTTATGGATTTCATCGGAGGTGGAAGAAGCTTATTTGAGGTTTTTTTACCGCAAACTTTTATATGTAGCTGATGATTATGTTGAGTATGACTGTATGGATTTTAAAGATGATATATGAAGTGGGGAAGACATTTTTCCTCCTTTCAGAGCTTAGTTCTAAAGGAATGATCGAATTGTATGCAATGGTTGACCAATCTCCAAAAGAAATCTTTGCCCTGCTATGTAAGCCAAGATCTGTCAAAGAGGTCATTGCTCTAATGCATGGATCAATGGTGACAACAAGCTCTAACGAAGATGATAACTCTATGTAGTCATGTTTTTAATTGATGAATTTTATGTATATTGTTGTTGTTGTTGTTGTTGTTGTTATTTTTTCTGAATTTAATCGAAGTTTCGTTGTTTATTACATTACTAGGTGATGCGTAAAAATAGTACTCGCACAAGGGCAAATGTACCCTACGCAATAATAGTTTGGACCAAAGTCCAGATATCATATCCTAGAGACTAGTTATGTTTCCAAAATAGTCAAAATTATTATTAAACAAAATAATCGAAATAATTAAAAGAAGATTGAACTATTTTATAGTTTTTTGGTTTTAAGAGTAATCAAATTAACTATCGCAAAAGAGAGATTTAAATGATATTAAAAGCGGTTAGGGGTTATGATTCATTAGTACCAATTTTTCTCCAATCCTAATTCTCATGCAATTCCTCCCCAATTTAATTATCGATTCCCATGGTCAATCGTAGCCTATGATCAAGTATTAATGATGTTCTTTGTCCTAAATCGATACTCAAATGACCATAGATGTACTAATTTAAGTCAAAAGATATAATCAAATCTAGGGATGAACAATTAAGGATTAATTAATCAAAGATTACTCAACACAATTTGATCATACAATTTGGTGAAAAACTTCTCTATCTAAGCCTACCAAACATATGTATATGATCACCACAGTACATTTGATTAAGAATAAGAATGATTGGTTCCTAAATAAACAATAGAAATAAGAAAGAAAATTAACATAAAACACTGAGGAATTCCATTAACAACGGAGAAAGAAGTACAATTGGATAGTTGCATCATAACCCTCGCGGACTAGGGTGACTAATCGCTCATAACCAAAGCACAACTAGAAAGCCTATATGGAATTAGCATAAACATACCAACAAGGGAAGAACAATAACCTTGATCTGTCCTCACAGTGTTGCCTACACTTCACAACCCTAAAAAATACTCTCCAATTCATATAAATATCAAAAGTTTAAAGTTATAGACACTAGCACTCTATTTATAGCTTCCTAAGGATAACTACTCAAATTAGGCGCACTATGACTATGCTGAAGTCCACCACGGTCATGCTGAAATTCACCATGGTCATGATTAGAAACTATGATGCTGAAGCTCTAGGATGTCGTGGAATGACTATAGCCATCATGGTGTAGACTACGATTGTAGTGAATTCACCATGGTCTTCGTCGAAAGGCTAATGATGTTTAGAAGGGGAGTTATCATATTACCATGGTCATACTGCCAAGTGACAGAGTCTTCAAATTTTAGATAAAAATGAAAATTTTAACTTTTTTCACTCAATTGAGAGACTATGCTTCTACTAGACAAAACAAGCATCCAAACGTGAGTTCTGCCAAAAAAATGCATATAAATGGCCCAGAAACTCACAAAATATCACTCTAAAAGTGGTTTATCACTAGGCGTTTGTTGTTTAAAATAAAAGCAAGGCAAACATAAATTGTTAAATATAAGTTCATAGAACATAATAACAAAACTATACAAACATAATTATAATAATAATTAATAATAATACAAAATGACAAATGTCCTGAAAAATGCTTAATCTTTTCTGCAACCATTTCCTCTACCACCTTTAATGGGTTATTTCTTCCTCGACGATTTCTCCTCGACCAAGCTACATCCAGTTGTAAAACTCTCATGCGGCATCAATAGAAGTTGTTGTATGACCTGATGACTATTTGTGCCTTCAAGTACAACTCTCATGTATAACAATCTTTGGGTAGACGCTGACATCATTTAAAATCAATTCTACGTAAATATTTAACAACAAAATTAGTAATTATTTTTCATTAAAAATTAAAACAAAATGATGACAATATTGTTTGCATTACCTGACACGTGTAAAAAACACCTGGTACTAGTACATAATCTTGTATCTAACCACCACCAGGCTAAGGTTGTGGCAAAATACATACAGGATTACATGGTGCATCTTCCTCCTATGGCAGAATCAAGTATGAATGTGAATGCTCTTAATACCAAGGCAAGTAGTCTATAGTGCAAGCCTATGGTGCCCCATGTGGAACAGCCTCACCCCAACAACACCACATGTTGCTTCCACTCGCCCCATGCCTCACTACACTTCTCATATGCAAGACGCTCTAAGGGAATCCTCGGTACATACCCAAACTGCCTCAAAACCCTTTTAGGTAGATACAGCCACGTGTTTGTCCCAACTCTAGTGTAGCTATAGTAGTATGTCTAGTCCTCGAAAGGTTTAAGGTCTTTGCATGAAGCATATGGGGACCAGACAACATCAGCCATTTGCAATTGATTCAATGCCTCCCTAGTCAAATAAGCCATGCCAATACCCCTTAACGGCTCCCACCTAGCTTCAAGCGCTACTTGCAATCATACTTCTTTGCCTTCTCACAACAAGGAATAGTTGCAGATTCTCAAACACCTATGCTTGTAAAATATAAAAACAATTTTTAGCATCATATAATATTAACAAAGAAATAGTTAAGTACACAAAAAAAATATTTACCATGAGTAACATCATATAACCTGTCGTTTGCTTGCTCTCATACAGGTTTGCATATGACAATTAGTCATAAAGATAAGCCAGTGCAACTACTCCCCAAGAGTACTCATTTCATTAATCCAAATAATTGAGGTACTACAGGTACCAAATATGTACATGCATCGAGCTCTTGTTGGCAAATATGGTACTGCCGAGAAAATGCAGTAAATACGCTCTAGTAGCCTAAACATATGATGCACTAACAACATAGGTGTGATACAACCCCTCTGACCGACTCAACAGCACCTGTTGCCTGCGAACATCACAACATATGCCTTCTGATCTGCCATAATACCAAGCTCTAACTTCCACTGACCTCTGATCTCCTTCTTGGTGTAGCTCACCTCTATGTGATCAAGGATACATATTGTGATATGAAGATGTAAAAGGCATGACACATCATCAAGGGTGTTGTTCATCTCTCTAACTGGAAGGTGGAAGGAGGATGTCTCAATGTATCATCTCTCAATAAAGGGATTGATTACACCTTTATTCACAAACGTGTACTACGCATCATACAAGCCCTTAATCCCTAACCTATCCACACACTCCTTCACTATCGACTGGGTAGGGTAAGGCATAACATTGCCACCATGGCTGACCATCTTCAACTTTGCTTTGATATAGTTATATTATTAAAAATATATTTTATGATCTATATATATAACTAAGGTAGTATATATTTAATTTGATGGTACAAAAAACGAGATTTCTATCACCTTTCCTGATCTATATTATATTTATCTTTATCTTATTATTTGTTTTATTTTTACCTCTTTGTTATCATATTTGACTCGGTACCTCTTTGGTATCAGAGCCATTATTTAGCTTTGGGTAGAGATAGAGAGCTAACTAGTACTAACAGTTCTCTTAATAAATTTTCAACAAAAACCCTTGAAGACTTAATTGAACACTTAGAAAGTCTTACAAAAACACAAAATTTCCTATTTAACAAAGTGCAAACTTTAGAAAATAAAGTCAATGATATTTTGGAACTTCTTAGATCCAAAGACCAACAAATTCATTTTTCTACGAACGACATCAGTACAATTACAACACAACTCTCTAAACTATCTTTAGGAAAGAATCCTAATCAATCCTCAAATAAATTTGTGTTAGCAAAACCAAGAAAATGAACACCATACATCCTGTAATCGAATCTATAAACCAACATCCTGGAATCTTGGATAGATTCTTTAGGAGAACAAACTCCCGAACCAGACAACTGGAACAAATAGTAGACATAGAATCCAATATTGATATTGGGTCAAATTCTAGGATTGACACACTCAATCCTAGACAATTATACAACCTAAACTAGCTAAGTTCTGATAGAGCTAGTTTATACAAATATAGAAGAATTAATGACTTTCATCTCCCTGATGGAAGGCACGAGATTATTAGATTAATCTCAGAACAAACCAGATGACAACTTCTTGGTACAAATAGAAGATATGTACACCTAGGGTTAATTGCCATAGGCGTTAGGTCTCTAACAAGGTCTTTTGTGGGAGCTAAAGGTTTTGTAGTGCTCTTTGATCAAAGGTTCAGAGATAATAATTCTCAAGCCATAATAGGGATGATAGAAATAGATCTAAATCAAACAGTCTCTCTGATGTATATCGCCCCTAATTATACAATGAATCTTAGTGATTTCATACAAATTAATCCATAAACTTTGAAGTCTAGACAATAGGTGTGGGAGAAACTTTGTAGGACATAACTTACACCTAAACATCACCTTGTTGGATCAAGTGGCCTCAGAATAATTTAGAAGGGGGGTTGAATTAATTATTCATAAACCTTTACTAATTAAAAATTTACTCTTCTAAGGCTTTTACTTTGTTGTTAAGTAAATGAAGAATAGAAAAGAAACTTAACCAAAAGTAAAAGCGGAAATTAAAGTGCACAGCGGAAATTAAAAGAGTAGGGAAGAAGGAGACAAACACACAAGAGTTTTTATACTGGTTCGACAACAACCCGTGCCTACATCAAGTCCCCAAGCGACCTGCGGTCCTTGAGATTTCTTTTCAACCTTGTAAAAATCCTTTTACAAGCAAAGATCCACAAGGGATGTACCCTCCCTTATTCTCTTTGAACAACCTAGTGGATGTACCCTCCACTAGAACTGATCCACAAGAGATGTACCCTCTCTTGTTCTCAGTCAACAACCCAAGTAGATGTACCCTCTACTTGTACCACAAAGGATGTACCCTCCAATGTGTTAAGACAAAGTTCTCAGGCGGTTAAACCTTTGAAACTTTGTGAATGGGGATACAAAAGAATTCTCAGGCGGTTAGTCCTTCGAAATCTTTTGTATATGGGAAAGGGAAGAATCAAAAGAATTCTCAGACTGTGTCGTTTTGAATTCTTTGACAAGGGAAAAGGGAGACACAAAAGAATTCCGGCGGTTAGTCCTTTGTTCTTTTGGAAAAGGGAGAAGAGAGACACAAAAAGAATTCAGGCGGTTAGTCCTTGGAAAATTCCTTTTGGCAAAGGGAGAATGGAATGAAAAAGATGAATAACACAGTTTTCAAGGTTTGGAAAACCAGAAAACTTTGGAAAGCTTTTGGCAAAAGGAAGAAGAAGAAGTTCAAAGAGATTCAGAAATCAAAGTGGAGAAGTTGTTGTCAAAAGAATTGTTGAATGAATTGAAAGATGCATTGAAAAGCAAATCAAAGCCTTGCTTTTATAGACTCTACATGTCTGGTCAAGAGAACCATTAGAAGAGTTATAACCTTTTGAAAAACTTAAAAAACTATTGGAAGAGTTACATCTTTTGATTTTGTTCAGAAACTATCACTGGTAATCGATTACCAAATCAATATAATCGATTACACAAAGCTTTTTTGTGAAAGGATGTGACTCTTCACAATTAAATTTGAATTTCAATGTTCAAACACACTCGTAATCGATTACCAAATCATTGTAATCGATTACAACATTTTGAAATCAATTGGAACGTTGTAAATTCAGTTGAAAGCTTTTTGAAAACCATTTTGCTACTGGTAATCAATTACAATAATCTGGTAATCGATTACCAGAGAGTAAAAACTCTTTGGTAAAAGGTTTTGAGAAAAATTCATGTGCTACTTAGTTTTTGAAAAAACTTTTTAATACTTATCTTGATTGAGTCTTCTCTTGATTCTTGAATCTTGAGTCTTGAATCTTGATCTTGATTCTTGGAACTTGAATCTTGAAACTTTATTCTTATTCTTGAAATCAAATTTCCTTTTGAACCTTGAAGTGTTCTTGATTCAATCTTGAACTCATTCTTTGATTCTTGAGATCATCATCTTTGTTATCATGAAGTGTTCTTGACTTTTGAGCTTTTTGTCATCATCTTTGTTATCATCAAAACTCTTTAAATCAATCTTGATTCATCATGAAGCTTGCTTCTATACACCTTCATAGGTAGAATAAGTGATCAAATATCCCCTAGATACAGGATAAACACTAATCCATTAGTGACAGCTTTATCATCTGATGGAATTCAATTTTTGCCACCCGAAATCTTTGATTCCTCCAGAAATCAGAATAATCAATGGCAAACACATATCAATGCTAGATCCTCTAGGAGTGCTATAACCACCCCTGGATCAGCTATAATAAAAAATAGAAATCAGTAAGGTTTACTGATTATGAAGACATACAAAATCCTCCTGAAGAGGAGATGGAACCCTCTAGAATGTCTATGATTAATTTATGGCATTGCTCATATTTTGAATCATATATCGCTTACAAGGAACCCAAACAAATTGAAAACTCTTTTTTAGAAAAAAACTTTCCTTTCCTAAAAACTCTTTAAAGCAGTTGAAAAAAGGGAAGAAGACAAAAAGTGTTAAGGACAAAGTTTCGTAAATAATGAAACAGATTCAGATGACATTGATGAAGATGATGAATATATTTTTAGACAAAAATTATTCTCATTAACAGATAAAGAAAATTCATATACAAATAGTATTGAAGATTTACTTGAGAAGATTGATTTACAAGAATTTTACGAAAAAGAAATCAACTTCAAAAATGCATTAGACATTAATTCCAAGATTGATGAAACAAAATCTTTAATTTCGTTTCTTGAATCTTACATATGTCTCATGGCTTATGCTTCTGGTACTAGTTCCAATTTTACCCCACAATTTGATTATAGTATGGAAGATTACCAGATGGGGTTCCCTCCCCGTGAAAAAATTATCACTCCTATAGACTTAGCTCTAGGAGATAATATAACATCCAAAGGGAAAAGGTTGCCCATTGAACCAACATTCAATATGCCATCTCTCATATTAAGCATAGGAAGTGTTGACCCTCAATTACTTCCAAATTACATAGAACAATGGACTTCTGCTATTATAAGAGATTATAGGGTGAACCATGAAAATCATGTATCCACCAGCCAAGACATGATAGCAAGAGCTGAAACATATTTAGGAGATATCGCTAGAGCTTGTTGGGAATCATTTAAACAAACTTTCCCAGAACAAATCAAAATAAATCTAGTAGACCCTGGTCCAAACATCTACTTTTTTTGTAGCTTGACACAGAGAATCTTTACATCCCAATCTCTAAATGATGGAAATACCATCAGACAAAAGATTTACTTAGGTAACCTAGAAATACTTTCTATAAGTTACTTTGGCAAGATAAAGGAATTTACCGAAGATTACCTAATGTATGCCTCTATAGCAGGAGGATTTACTGATAAATCTTTGGGAGAAAAATTATTCCTAAAACTCCCTGGTAAATTAGGACAAAAAATTAGAGACAGTTGGAATAACGACCAAATTGACCCTGTCATGAACAACCTGACTATTAGAATCCAACACATAATGAAAGTGATGGAAGATACATGTACCAACATAGTCATTAACAAACAAATAAAAATGGTTGATTCACAAAATTGTAAATAGATTTACACCCCACAACAATACCACAAAGGAATTAGGAGGAAAAAGCCTCAGTATAGACCTCCTAGTAGATACCCTCCTAGAAAGAAGAATCCAACTCATAGGTATTCAATTAGAGTCTCTAATTCGAGAAAACCTACTCTTAACAAAGAAAAACATGTTAGAAAACTCAGAGATAATAAAACATATACAAAGAAACTAGAATGTTATGCTTGCCACCAACTAGGACATTATTCCAGAAACTGTCCTAACAAAGCCAATCTGTTTACGAGAGAAGCAAAATTGATAAAAAGTTGTAGGATGAGAAGAACCTGAAAGGTTTTCTGGATATTAAGCCGAGTACTAAAGATCGCTAACAGCTCGCACTCTTTGGGTCTTATGAAGATCTTATTTTCCTCCAAGCACCAGCCTAACCGTAAAGGACTTCTATCTTTTTTTCAAAAACAAATATCAAGGACACACCTTTACAGGCTTACAAATCCCATGTTTTCTTTTAAAAAAGGAAAAATAAAGTTAATGTCTGGGTTCTAAATCATATTCGTATTTTCTAAATGAAAATAACTAAGGCCCCTTGGGGGTGCCTTCGAAAAACTTAGCCGGTCATAGTAGATATCATACTTACAAATAGGAGGAATAAAAGATTTCGGGTGGCAAAAATTGAATTCCATCAGATGATAAAGCTGTCACTAATGGATTAGTGTTTATCCTGCATCTAGGGGATATTTGATCACTTATTCTGCCTATGAAGGTGATGTCTAAGTGTAAGTTATGTCCTACAAAGTTTCTCCAAAAACCTATTGTCTGAACTTCTAAGTTTATGTTTTGTATGAAATCACTAAGATTCATTGTATAATTAGGGGCGATATACATCAGAGAGACTGTTTGATTTAGATCTATTTCTATCATCCCTATTATGGCCTGAGAATTATTATCTCTGAACCTTTGATCAAAGAGCACTACAAAACCTTTAGCTCCCACAGAAGACCTTGTTAGAGACCTGACGCCTATGGCAATTAACCCTAGGTGTACATATCTTCTATTTGTACCAAGAAGTTGTCATCTGGTTTGTTATGAGATTAATCTAATAATCTCGTGTCTTCCATCAGGGAGATGAAAGTCATCAATTCTTCTATATCTGTATAAACTAGTTCTACCAGAACTTAGCTAGTTTAGGTTGTATAATTGTCTAGGATTGAGTGAGTCTATCCTAGAATTTAACCCAATATCAATATTGGATTATATGTCTACTATTTATTCCAGTTGTCTGGTTTGAGAGTTTGTTTTCCTGAAATCCAAGTTTCCAGGATGTTGGTTTATAGATTTGGTTACAGGATTATGTCTTGAAATTGTTTGTGAAGTTCCTATAAAGGGTATGGTTTTCATTTTCTTAGTTTTGCTAACACAAATTTATTTGAGGATTGATTAGTATTCTTTCCTAAAGACAATTTAGAGAGCTGTGTTGTGATTGTATCGAGGTCGTTTGTAGAAAAACGAATTTGTTGGTCTTTGGATCTAAGAAGTTCCAAAATATCGTTGACTTTATTTTCTAAAGTTTGCACTTTGTTAAATAGAAATTTTTTTGTTTTTGTAAGACTTTCTAAGTGTTTAAATAAGTCTTCAAGGGTTTTTGTTGAAAATTTATTAAGAGAACTGTTAGTACTAGTTAGATGTCTTTGTCTATCCAAAGCTAAATAACGACTCTAATACCAAAGAGGTACCGAGTCAAATCTGATAACAAAGAGATAAAAATAAAACAAGCGAGAAATAAAGACAAAAGTAACAAATAATAAGATAAAGATAAATATAATATAAATCAAGAAAGGTGGCAGAGCCTCCTAGTTAGATTATATTATATTTATATCAGAAGTAAATTATAATTAGAGAAAACACAATTATAAGAGCAAGCAGAAGGAAAGATCGATTTAGATGGATAGAGGGCACTCCTCAAGTGGACACTGTAAGTTATTTCATTTAAAAAAATTATAGCATATGATGATCCTAGACTTAAAGGTTTTTTTTTTTTTAATTTTAAGAAGAACCTTAAAGGTTTTCTGGATATTAAGCCGAGTACTAAAGATCGTTAACAGCCCACACTCTTTGGGTCTTACAAAGATCTTATTTTCCTCCAAGCACCAGCCTAACCGTAAAGGACTGCTATCTTTTTCAAAAACAAATATCAAGGGCACACCTTTGCAGGCTTACAAATCCCAGGTTTTCTTAAAAAAAGTAAAAATAAAGTTAATGTCTGGGTTCTAAATCATATTTGTATTTTCTAAATGAAAATAACTAAGGCCCCTTGAGGGTGCCTTCGAAAAACTTAGCCAATCATAGTAGATATCATACTTACAAATAGGAGGAAGATGAAGGGGGAAGAAAGGGAGGTCTGAATAACATTGGATATTATGGATCGTAATAGACCATTACAAACATCTACTTCTGTTACTCTCACTATTTTTCTAGTGTTTGTGTATGTTACAACTGAGCTTCGAGGCTCTTTTTATAGAGAAAGATGAATCAAGAAAACAAAAGACTCCTTCAGTCAAGAGTAGTAAAATTACTATTCCTTTACTTTGTCACAGGGCCCATTTTTACAATAGCTTATTTATGAAAAGACTCAATGTCAAAGTCTCGGCAAAAGTGAAGATTCCTGCTTCAATTTACAGTTGTGTTTTGGCAGGACATGTCTTTCTTCTGATCAACTCTTTGATGACTTTGTAACAGTAACATTTTCTTCTTCTTGGATGTTTCTAGAGTAGAAAATGTCTGATGAATATTCCATGGAAAGATAAGTGGATGGAAATGGAGGAGTTTGCTGCCCATGACAACCACTGGCCTCATAAATCTCTTTATCCTTCTTCTCCTTTTGGAAGAATTGAACCAATTTATTATTATGTTCAATCAGGAAGGGTATGAAAAACTTCCCATTGTAAGTTGGTAGTAAGAGTTTTATATCATGGGTTTCTCTTATCAGATCAAAATCCCATTTGTCCGAATCTGAGAAAAACCATTGGTACCCTTGTATTTGTGCCCTCATGAGGCTGTATTGGTATTGTATGTTACCCCTGTACATCCCAGGTCTCATATTCATCATTGAACAGACAGGGAAAGTCCCTGTGATCTTTTGGTAGGAGTTTCATAACATGACAAGAATAATTTTGAGCAGAAAAGTTGCTCGGACAGGTTATAAGTTTGATGGAAAAATAATCCATCATTTCTGTCTGTATTAGATTTATAGCTTCATTTATAGAGGGATTAAACCCTTCGAATCTGTCTGAGGGAGGGATCAAGATTGATTTTAGACATCTATAGTCTAGAAGACATTTTGTGGAGATTGCCAAGTCTTCATATCCGAATGACTTGAACTGGTCTAGGTCTAGTCTGGCTTTCCTGAAAAGAACTTTTATTTTGCAAGGACAATTAATTTTATCTTTGCAGAATGGCGTTTTGTTGGTACACACAAATTTCTGGTTGAAATAGGCATGCACACCTATGTAAAGGCCAGGAATCTGGGTTTGGTTGCTGTGTACCTTAAACAATAATTTTTGTATTTTCTTGAAATTGTCTGGGTTCAAGCAGTTTATTTGTCCGAGGACATTTGGGATGACTGAGTCTTTGTAGGATTTGGGGGAGGTTTTGGTTTGGTCAGCATTTATGACTATGGTTGTAGTTTCTGGCTTGAGGGCCTTCTTAATTTTATTAATATTAGTGGTATTGAATACCTTCCTTTGCCAAGCAAAGGTCTTTGAAATTGGTGTAAACACCTTTATGGGGTCCTGATAATAGGACAAAAGCTGTATAACCTTTCCCAGAAGGAGAGGCTTTTGTAAGGAGAATGACTCCTTGGTTATCTGCTCTACAGAAATTGTATAAGGCACAAATTATGCCCCTTTTTACAGAACAGACGAATTGCTTGTTATCGTTTGTATGTTTTGGAATATTCCAAATATTTTCAATAAGGCAATTGAATTTATCATTGATGGCTTCTCTACCAGGGTAGTGAAACTCATTTGTAAGTACCGACAATTCTTGATTGTTGAACTTCATTTTATGTTTTATGTTTTGGTAGGAGACCTTAGAAGACTTTATCTTGTTGGATTCCTGCAAAACGAGAAAGAATATTAGCAGCAACATTCTTAACTCCTTTTATGTGTTCAAAATTTATCTTTATTCCGTTATGATAAACATATTCTTGGAATAAAAGCCATCTTTTGTGAGGTTTTTTTATCGGTATTTATTTGTTGGCTACCATAAGCTACTATTGCTTCGCAATAAGTTCTTATGGTGATTTCGCTCTTATTGACCAGAAAGAGTTTAAATCCTTATAAGGCGACTGCATTGACTTCATAATTTGTAGAAGTTGAGTATACCTATAGTTTCATGTGGTATTTTCCTGAGGCATACCTACATATTTCTTCATCATGATCTTTTTCATATTTATTTTTCTTTTTCTTTAGGATGGCTCCCTATCCTTGCTCACAACCATCGCATTCTATGACTAGGTAATCAGAATCTAGTGGGAGAGATAAATATGGCAAATTATTAACCATTTCTTTTATTTTTTGAACCAATTTTATATCCTTTGTGTTAAATTTCCTTTGTTCGGTTAAGAAGGTCTTGTTGTAAAGATGAGCTGTATATTTCCCTAAGTCTTTAATAAAATTTCTTGCATAATTAAGCAAGTCTAGAAAGGCTCTTAGGGTTTTTATATCTTCCATTTTGTCTGGAAAACCAAGGATTTTTTGGGAGATGTGAGACTGAAGCCTTATTTTTCCATTTCCTATTTCTGTTCCTAGGAAAGAAATATAGGTCTTACAAATCTTCATTTTTTACTTTAAAATAATTAAGCCAAAATTTTCAAATAAGTGAAGAACTTGTTTAAGATGTAGATAGTGTCCTTCCTTAGTTTTTGCGAAAACAAGTACATCATCTATATATGTACACGTGAATTCTTTGTAATTTCCAAAAATGTTATCCATTTTTCTTTGGAAAATTTGTGATGCATTTTTCAATCAAAAAGGAATTACTTTCCATTCAAATAATCTTTCTGAACAAGAAAAAGCGGTTCATTTTATTGAGTCAGGATGCATTTTTACTTGGTGAAATCCTAATTTTAAATCAAATTTTGAAAACCATTTGGCCTTATGTATCCTACTTATTAACACATCTTTTGAAGGAATAATGTATCCATCTATGTGAGTGTTATCATTAAGCCTTTTATAATTATAGACCATCCTAGTTTTTCCTCTTTTTTGTTCTGAGTGTTTATTAACAATGAAAGCAGGACTCCTGTGAGGACTAGTGTTGAGTTCTATAACCTTTAGATCTAAAAGGGCTTTTATGTGATTTTTGCATTCTTCTTGTTCAAAATTCCCATACTGAATGTCTTTGGTTTTGATTATCAGGTCTGGGTTTATAATTTCTAATTTGCATATAACATGATCTTTTTCCCAATATTTAGTGGGGTCTTCTCCTATTATGCTTATTTTATTTAATCCATCTATAATTTGTTGTATGTTATCAAAAATTATGATTTTGTTGATCTTGACAGAATTGTAGTAAGATTCTGCTACAAATATTCATATTGTAGCTTAGTTTCTGTTTTTATGCTATCTAAGATATTTTCTTGGTAAGAATCTTGGGGTGTTTCTAAAATGCTTATCCTACCATAATTTTGTGATCCTTTCATTTTACAACTACCAGGTATGTCACAAGGACATTGGTTACTGGTATTGGTATTGGCGAGGGCATCACCATGCTTTGTTCGTAACTCTGATGTGAGTTCATCTATTATGGGTGGCATTTGTGAGTTTGTAGAGATTAATAAATAATCTTTTGTAATAGTGACTGATCTATTATCATGTATAATAAAATCAAGTCCTAAGATCATTTTTTCTTTGGTTGGTTGCAAATCTACTACGTCTGCTTTATTTATAAAAATTTTGTTGCCAAAAATGTCACAATTTGTAGATAATTGGATAGTGAAATTTCTGGTTTCTATATCATTGGTTATTATGTCTTCAGACTTGGTTCTAATTTTGGTTATTATGCTAATTCTAAAACAATTATGTTGAGGTACAACACTTTTGCATATGGAAGTAAAAAAACAACCAATATCTACTAAAGCTTGTAAAACTACTTCAGTTTGGTCTAAATTATTTATTTTAGGAAAATTTATTTTAACCAAAATATGTAGACTTTTATTATTCTTTTTATTGCAAATTATGAGAATGCAATCTTTGTTTTGTAGTGCCATAAGTCCACTTGTTTGTTCTTTAGAAAAATTTGGAGCTCTGCTTTTCTCAAAATTTTCGTAGAGAAAGTCTACCGTTTTTTCAATTTAGTTTAATCTGGTTTCCAAAGTGGAAATCTTGTTATTTATAATTTTATTTCCATAATCATTTTTCTTTTTAAAATTAGGGAAATCGATTTTCAAAACTATTTGTACGCAAGATTTGCAAAAATTCTTGTACCATAAACTACAATGAGCTTTTAACGTTTTGTGAAGATATCTTTTGCAAAAATAACATTCTTTAGGTTGCTATGTACCATTTGATGTGATATAGTTATATTATTAAAAATATATTTTACGATCTATATATATAACTAAGGTAGTATATATTTAATTTGATGGTACAAAAAAAATGAGATTTTGCAGCAGGAAGCATTTAAGAATATGATGTTTGGGGTTAAATATTCAATCCATCTTGTTATTAATTTTAGTTAAGAATTGTTCTTTATTTTATTATTATAGTTATTATTTTATTAAATTGTTAATTTGACAAGATCTTGATTAAAATTAATGACTTGTTATCATAATAGAGATTATGATAATGAGAAACAAATGTTTTATAATTTTAATCTAAATTGGTCTTGATCATAATCTTATTATGAATAAGACATCAATAATTCAAATAGATCAATATATGTGTGTGTGTGTTTTTTTTTATTAAATTACATGTAGACGATGCACATGTAGATGCCATCATTGAATTGACTCAGTTGAAAATTTCTAATAGTTAATATTATCTTGTATGTTAATAGGAAATTCTTAAGAAGAAATTTAACCGTTTCCTTTAATACGAGATTATCATAATAATTAACAAGTTATTTATTATATTTTAATTTCGGATATCTAATGTCTTAGTGTAACATCCCAATTTTCGTAAACTAAATTAGAAAGGATTGCTATTTATAAATAAATAGAATTTTAAAAAAAATGATGAGATTTTATAAATTAATAAATAAGGAGATATAATTATTAATTAAAATAATGATTTGAGAGAAAATAAAAAGGGTATTTTATTTATTTGTTTGATAGAGAATAAAATAAAGTTTGTTTTTATAAAATAATAAATAATAAATAAATAAATAGAGTAAGTAATAGGTCGTAAATGTCCCTAGCTATAAATAGCAACATGTTAGGTCAGTTTTCAGACTGACTCCTCAGTCTCCTCTGCCTCACAATTTCGTTTTTTTTCTTCTCCCAAAACCCTCTTTTTTCCCCACAGGCCACCTAACCTGCCTTAGAAAAATGATGATTTGAACACCACGTTCGCAACCCAATTCCGAGCATTCTCACCGTTGGGAATTTTGATATTATGTCTGAGCTAAGAGAAATACCCTCGCATTGTAGCATTTTCCTTTCCCGCAGAAATCCAGAGCTGTCTCGGTAAAACTACGATCCCGGTTTCTTTAACCGTTGGATTTTCATGAAATTTGGATATGTTGTTCGAAATTCAATTTTTCACTCTTTCACCGTTGGGATTTACAAGATAATATTTGTGGAGGGAGAAAAATAAATCGCATGATGACAGTACAAGTGGAGGCTTCAATCCCTTCTCTGTCTCTTTGACGTTTGAGAACTCTATCGGAACAGTTAGAGGAAAAAAATTGGAGGAATCTCAGGGAACCACTAGAGGTGCTACTATCGCTGGCTGAAGACATGTGAGCCCAGAGGTAAGGGATGAGTTATTCACAATTGGGAATTAGTGAGAACACGTGTAGGGATCCTTAGAGATATCAATTGGAATGAGTTTTGGGGTGTTTTTGCAATTTTCATTTTATCCTTATAATTATTACAGTGAATTATATATGTTTGACAGACCAATTATTGTGAAATTGATATGTTATTGTGTTGAGCGTGAACCCTATAAATCGAGTATTTTTCTAATTAATATGAATTGATGAAATAAAATAAGGAGAAATTTAGAGAGAGATATTGATTTTGTATTTTCTCTTTTTCTTGCTTTTTAGGTTTTTATATATAATTTAAAAAAAATTAATATCATAATTGAAATTGACCAAAGTGTTCATATAATTATTTAGAATTTGTGCATTGAAAGCTTACTTTGTAATTTGTAATTCAATATGATGTATGCTAGTTTATATATATATATATAGAGGTAGTTATTTATATTAATAATTTATGTAAATAATATTGTAGAGTGTTATAGTATGATTCCAAAAATTATTAAGTGTTGGAGTTTGAGAATATTATGGTTAAATTTGATGAACATGTGTATGTTGTACCTTATGAATATCATTAGGAATGTTATGAGATGGTTGATGTGATGTTATGAGATGTTAAAGTATGGACATGATATTCGATTTTGAATAAGTGGATGTGTTTAACACTTGATGTTACATTAATTATATCGTGAGCTATGAATTATACAATAACCCGACCAGTGTTTATGTGCAGTGTTAAAGAGAAAGTGTAAGTTCCTAGTTAGGAACCAGTGTTAAATTGTAGCGCAATTGTGTTAAACATATTTGAAACATGAGTGTGAGGTCGTGGTATTGTATAATTCATGAGCATTTCTTATAAATGAAATATGTGATGAATTGTGGAATAATATGTTGCCTTGAGATTATAATATTGTTATTGAGATTGAGTAAAAGTGTAAAGTAGAACAGGTGTTGAATTGTGAGATATGTGAAAACATGTGATGGTGGATTGTGACGTTATGAGATGTGAAATTGTGAATGAGTTTTGGTTGTGAATAAGTGTGTGATTAACTCTTGATGCGACATTATTTGTGTTATAAGCTGTGAATTGTACAATAACCCGACCAATGTTATCTTGAGAAAAGTGTAAATGCGCAGTGTTAAAGAGAAAGTGTAGGTTTCCTATTTAGGAACCAGTGTTAAAAAGAAAGTGTAGGTTCCTATTTAGGAACCAGTGTTAAATTGTAGCGCAATATGTTGTACGTGTTTAAGACACGAGTGTGAGATCGTGAGTATTGTATAATTCACTAGCAATGTCTGTGTGCTAAAATGATTTTAGGGGTTGGACCTGAATCAAGAGGGAGAGGCCCTGACGGACTCTTCGGAGTGTAGGCCTTGGGGGTCACTGGGTTTGAGTGCTCCTTTAAGCCTATGCTGATCCCATATGGTTGGAGAATTCTCGCAAAATATCGTGACCCTGACTGGTCTCCCTATGATCTTACTTAGTGAGAGTGACCTGACAAACCCATTGTGTGGTGTGTCTTGTTATGTACTCCTAAGCACCACAGAGTGGTTTTTCACTAATATGGTACCACATTGCATATAGGCTTGAGTCTTAGCATAACTGTCTCATGCGCTTGCTAATTGTTCATTATGAAATTGATGTGTTATTATGTCTTGATCGGAGTGTGTGATTATTGTGTATTGTGATTGATGATTGAAAGGTGTGATTGATGATTGAAAAATGAATTTTGAATGACAAAGTGATGAAATAATGTGAGATATGCTAAGTAAATTGTATTTGGCTACTATATGTTGTTTTGTTTCTCTCTAGTAGTTAGGAATGTGATAACTCACTCCCGATTTGCTGTTTGTGTTTGGATCCTGTGATGATCTTGAATCTTGTGTTCAGGGGAGCAGATGGCTAGGTGAAGTGCTTAAAGGAACCTTGTGATGAAGGACGTCGGGACACAATGCTCTGATAGGATGTGACAGCGGGGCATAAGTTTTATATTAATTGCATAATGTTAGTCTATTTTATTTTATCTCACTGATTTAACAAAATATTTTTGTAAATTTTGACGGCCTTGTTTCGAGCCGAATATATTTTTAATAAGTTTTAATTGATAATGGTGAAGTGAATGTGAACCTTTTACCCGTGTGAATTTGGTTACCAATATTTTTTATATATTTTATTTATTTATATGTCGGGGTAGAGGGTGTCACACTTAGGACACTAGTTGAATGAGTATTGAGTATGATTAAATACTAATAGAATTATTGATTAATTGAGAAGAAATTTATCAACTCTTGGTAATGAATTTAAACTCTATGATATAATTAAGACCTTGATCGAGACAATTGAGTGGAAGAAGAAAATAGTTTCTCAAGTCATTCATTGATTAAATAAAATATGTTTACTTATTAGAGTTTGATAGTAATACTATACTCTAGAGTTGACTTTAACTATAAATGATGAAAAGATAATATTACATCATTTTTCTATTGGTTCTTGAAGCTTAACATTGTTACTTCATGTTATCTAGGCGTTAAGAAGTGTTGCTATATTGAACTTACGAGATCACATACAAATGAATGTTCTAATTATTATATAAGAAATTAATTTATTTGATAATTAAATTAAAAAATTTAATCTAATCAAATAAATATTTTAGTAAAATATTATTATATTCTTTGCTAGCACCAAGAATATAATTAATATAAATAAAAATATCCTTTTCATAAATGAGAAGTTGTTCATAAAATAAGAATAAGATTCTATTGTTATTAAGATTAAATCATGCGATTAGTTACATCAATTAGTCATATGAATATTTAAAAATTATTTTTGCTTTAAATCTGAAAGCTTTGTAAGATAGAGACATATGAGATATATTATTTTAAATCAAAGATAGAGAGATATAAAATTAATTGAAATCAAATCTATCCTTTTGAAAAAACTCATATCCATATCTTTTTAACATTATAAATAGAAACATTTTCATGAGTAAAGTATATGAGAAACACTAGAAAAATTCAAGCTTAATGTCTAGATGTAAAAAGTAGAAAAATGTTTGTTCTTTCACTCGTCAAAGTTGATAATTATCACCTCAGTACACAATTCTAAATTTTCTCTTTATTATTCTTATAGTATATTTTGAATGCAAAATAGATTATATTTTCTTGTATGGGTGTTGGAAACACTTTTATTTTACTATCATCTTATCAATCTTATTTAAAATGTAAATGTTTCACTTTGTTATACTCTCAAATTCATTATATAACTTAAGCTTGTGCAAAGTTGATTGTGTATAATATGCTGAATGAATTCATTCGGCATCAATTCAATATATTTGGCAAATGATTGAGTTGCCCGGTCTCGTCACCAATTCTAAATAATGGGGGTGTTTTAACCCGTTTATGACTTATGAGAGTATGTTAGAAAACTTAAGGGACTGTTAGTTTGAAAGCATTTTCTATTTGCATTCTTAATTACAAAAATTTTATGTTGTTTTTATTTTATTTTATTTGTTTTAAAAATTGTATATAGAAAACAGGAAAAAAAAACTTTATATGTTATTTTATATTTTAAGTTAGGTTGTATTATAAGGTGCTCAAAGTTCACCGCTCTTGTTTCATATATTTTTCATTAGCTTAAAACACCTCATTTACTTCAGATGAATTTTTATGCTAATTAAGTTACTATGGAGATTTTTAATTAATCTTATAATCTAGCTTCAAAGCATAATGGTTTTTGGATTGATTGAAATATAGAGTCAGTAGAGAGATTGAAAACATGATGCCTTTTAGAGCTCAAAAATGTAGAAGAAAGGGAGGTTAGGGAAAACTAAAAAAAATAAAGGTAGAACTTTTTTTTAATTTAAAATGATTCAATAAAGTGAATCAAATAGATTTTCCTGAGGATAGTCTTGAACTTGTGCAAAAATAAAACAAAACTAAAAAAGTAAAGTAAAATAAGAAACATCCACTGTATATACTCAATATATGACAAAACCACAGCCAAGCTAAGCCTGTTGAGATTATTCTTCAAGGAAAAATATGAATATTTTAAAGCATTGCTACAATGCATCAAGGCGGATAGAGTTTAGGTCTTCTCATTTCTCATATAGACTAAATAATTTTCCAGAAAACGGGTAAAAATAACTCATTTTTTAGGTAACTCCAAAGCCTTCAAATCTTATTCATACCCACTAAGTATACAAATATAAACCAATTAGCATTGAAACCCGTGTAATACACATTTTTTTTAGTAAAAAAAGAGAGAGGGAGAAAAAAACAATAAAGTAAAATGTTAAACTTCTTTTTTATAAAAATACATTAAAAAATAAAAAAATACAAATTGTATAGCCAATTCAAAATTAAACTTCGTTATTAATGAAGAAATAATTATATATATATATATATATATATATAAAACCATGGAATAACTTTTCTACCTTGTGATTTTTTTGTTGTTGACATAAACAAACAGCTTATGTCATTCCATTCGGAATAATAAATTCAATAGATAATAAATACTAAAAAACTTGATAACTAGCATGCAACTGAGATGTTCTCACAAAAATGATTTGGTTGGTTTATCTTCTAATAAAAGGAACTTGACATTTTGACATATACTAAGTAAAGTTCTACAAATTACCACAATAGAATCAAACTTAATGTAATCATGAGATATTCACAAAAATAGGACTGATATGAGATAAAACATCAACTAGTTGCTTGCAATCTAATTCAATAATTATATTTTGCGACTTTATAAGATCAATCTATTTTAGAGCAAGAAGATGTACAATAACTTTCGCGTCATCAATTAGATAACTAACAAGCAAATGCTGCAAACCTTTTGAAATTAAAAAAAAGGTTTTCTACCTTGTCATTGATAACCGCATAAATCATCTTTGTACACTACTAAAAAAAAGTGAAATTAGTGAGGTACATAACTTCTCGCTAAATCATTAAAATTCAATAGCTAATTAAAACAAATCCTTTCTTAATGTATCCCTAAGCACTTTAATTATACTACTAAATAAATTAAAAGTAGTGAATTGGTTTAGTAATAGAATAATTTTAAAACAATGAATTTGGATTCTTAATTATAAAAGGCTAATTAAGATAAGGATACTCAATAACTAATTAAATGATTTTTGTCTTTTATTCAAACAGAAGCCTAAGGATGAAGTTAGAAAGCCAACCAAAAATTAACAAGTGAGGAGTGTAAATTGATGTATTAGGTTGTAATGCCATTTGTTTGATTTTGTATGTGAACCATAATTTCCATGATCAATTGCTCGCGAAAGTAGCACGTGTAACAAAAAAAAAAAAAGAAAAATCCGCGGACACCCGTTATACGAGTAGAGACTAGTCAAAGTCTACACAAATATTCTTTTATTTTTGGAGCAAGTAAAGACATATATCCTATTAGTTCAATTTGAATGAATGAACAAACTTGGTCGCCATGTTTAGCAACATCAGCAAGAAATTACTTAGAATTCTTAATTATAAAAGGCAAATCAACTCAATTCATATAACATGAATAAGCATAAATTATCATACATTTAGCACATCCTATTCTCGATCAATAAGAAGTGTGAGTGCTTTCAGCTTTTTCAACATTGAAAAATCTTTTATCATCAATTTCTGACACAAATTTTATAGTAAACACTTCAGTTCCGCTTGATCTTGAGATCAGTTTGAATTGCAGAAGCAAGATTGCCACCAATAAGGGCACGAATAGTAGCTCATTATGCTCTAAAGTTAAATTTTAGTTGTGTCTATTTTTGGTGGAAACGTGAAGACAAGTAAAAGTGCAGCGCCTGGTGGACCTGTGGCCACCATGTTGCTGCGTCCAAGCATTTCTCTTCACCTCACAAAGTGCGGTCTGGTTAGTTTAGATACTTTGTGGTTATATTGTAGTTTAGTTGACAATACGAATTAAATTTTAATCTTGTAGCATACATCTTTGGAAAGTTATGAAAAACTTTAGTGTTGAAGTCTTGAATTGTAGATTAGTCTTATAGTAAACACAAAGAATCAAAGTTTATAAAAATAATTGGATTCTGAGCAAGGAATCAATGGCTCTAGTTAGTGTGAGAAAAAAAATATCTTGCTGCCATTTTAATTAATCCTTTCAAATTATAATATGTTACCATGTTAGTAGGTGTTGAAAGTGTTTTTACTTTTTTCTTTTTTGGTGAAAAAAGTTTGTATTATGATAAATGTATAATATCTTTTTATATATAAATTAGAATAATTATTTTGAATGAGAATATTTTTAACTACTATTTTTTAACGAAAGTATTTTTAGATTGTTTTTAATTAAAATATTTAATTTAAATACATTGTATGTGTAAATTTGTTTTTACACACATATCCAATGAAAATTTACTCTAGCTTCACGTTATCTTGTTTAGTAATATGATGTGTTAGGGTGAATTTCTATCAGATATTTTTGTAAAAAAATTATACTGAAAGTGCATGTAAATTTAATTTTTTAATTAATCTATTCAAATTATAATATGCTGGCATGTAAGTAGGACTAGGAGTGACTAGGAGTCAAGAGTGGGTAACTTTGTTTTGTGAAGAAGTGTGTACTTCTGATAAATGTATAATTGCACACATAACATCCCAAAAGTTCTAAGATGTAGCAATATCTCAAAAAGTTGTAGCAATCCTATCCAAAAAGTTGTAGTATAAAGTTTAAGTTGTAACAACTCCGTGTGTTAACCATTTATGATGCATATTCGAAATTACAAGCGGATGGCTAACCAAATTTAAAGAATAATAAAAGTGTTGAATACAAGAAAGTACTAGAAAAATGTTTTATTTTAACAAAAACTGATCTATTGAAAAAAAAATCTAGATTCAGAATCAATTAATTTTGGATAGGAAATGTATTATCTCCCTTCACTATCCGATATTATAATGGTTATTTGTATTACTAAAGGCTAACTTCTTAATGTTACTTTTTTTTTATTTGTCTATCTTCGGTGATTTATAAAATAAACTGGAATAAGAAACAATAAAAAATAATTATAAAATTGTAACGGTCTTAAGCCATCAACAAAAGAATTAGAAAACAATAAAACAAATTGAGTCGGTAAAGGCTAAAGCTATGCTGGGAAATAGGCCTTGGCAACGTAGTATGCAAATTAGGGCTAGAACTTCCTGCACTCTTACTATTGTTTCTTGTATTTTTCATTGTATTTTCAAAAAGTTCATTATAGAATTCCAGAATGAACTTTTTGGAAATACAATGAGAAGTGCTGGAAACAATAGTAGAAGTTCAGTAAGCAACACCAACGAATCAAACTATGTAAATGCTATAACACCTGCGTAAGAGGAGAATGCATGATGAGAAGACATCTTGGCGTGTACAACAACATTGTCCAGAGTATCAAGGAGCAAAGAAACACTATAAATTGTATTATTTTACAACGCAACTCTATGTTTTTGTAGTTTGTTGTTTCCTTTTTTGATGAAAAAAGTTTAAATGAGTTGAATCTAACTCATTAAGGTTAGGACATGTCTCAAACCTCATTGAACGCTTACATCAACTACATCAGCAAGTAGAACACAATATTTGAGGAGAAAAGCATTGGTTCCACTTTGGTATCATGGAGTAGCCTTTCTAGCACTGATTGGTTCTATTTGAAGCTTCTCTTTCTAGCACCGATTTTCTTTCTGGAAATGGTGGGGTCGTTTTCATTTTTATGTAAAGATGACTTTTTTGTTGGGACCCAATTAAGAACAAAATGAAGGTATTGATTGGGTTGGAGAGAATAGGTGCTTTTGAGGTGTTTGTATGGTAAAGAATAAAAATGAGGCTTGTTTCTTGTTTGTTACTTTCTTTACCTTACAAAAAAATTGTGGTGGCTAAAGACATACTAGAGATTATGTTATTCTACAACGATTTAATGCGAGCGCAAAAACTAAACTGCGATTTTCTTTACAAAGAGAAAATCAAGGAATTTCATTGATAGTAGTGTTGTAGATACAAATAGGAATGGTATGAAAAACTGCGAGTCTGGCATGATGCATTGCAGACTTTGCAAGCTCATGAGCTGCAATTTGCTTGTCTCTTAACAAAATTAACTTTATAGTTTTGGTATTGTGCAAGGATGTATTTACATTGAAGAATAATTGCACCAAGGTTTGTATTATCCGGTTGGGAACTATTGTTTCTATCCACAATGGCTTTGAAGTTCAACTCAAACAAAACATGTGTCATGCCATAATTCGCCATCCACTGCAATGCTTTGAGCAGGCCAAGAGCTTCTCCTTAAAATATTACCACTCTAGGTTGATCCCAATCCGACACGGCTAACACGAATGCCCCTTTCTCATCTTTGCAACAAGCGCCCCAGCTAGTCAGATCGGCTAATTCATGAAAAGCAGCGTCAAGATTATATTTCACAAAATTGGGTAGAGGCACGCTCCAAGTAATCTGATAGGCATCATGCTGGATTTGTGCCAATCCGCTAAGAACTGCATTGCCCAAGAGCTACTTTGTTGTGCTGAAAACTATTTGTTCTACCACAATTTGTCATTCCTGCTTCTCCAAAGGGACCAATGATTAGTGCTAAATAGGGCATGTTTGTGCTAGTCTAATCTCTTTAGAATAGCAAAGACAACGTCTTTGGTCGAGTGGGTTGTATCAAGGATCGGTCTTAGCTCATTAATTTGTCCCAATTTTTCCCAGGTTTCATGTGCAGAGATGCATCCAACGAAAAGATGTCAGGAAAATTCAAGACTAAAGTCACAATGGAGACAAAAGGAAGGGCAATCTATACCTTTCTCGCGAAGTCTAGTCCTAGTTGGAGCAATATAATATCTCTACAAATTCGCCAAGTGAGCATTTTGACTCTTGGAGGAGTTTTCATGTTCCAAATCTGCAACCAGTCCTCACTGACATGGTGTTGAGTGTCATCAATAGCTCCCTCCATAAGTGTCAAGATGCCAGTACCTTATGTCAATAGAGATGAAATTGTAGAGGGGTTTTTTTTAGTGAGATCTTCAGTTTGAGAGTTTAATTGTACATAAGGAAAGGTAGAAATTGAATTTCACTACATTTCTAATACATTTATTAAAAAATAGTTACCTTTAGCTAAATATGTAAAATATTATTGAATTTTAAATATTTAATTAATCCTAATAAAATAAGAAACTAAATAAAACAAAAATATTTTTAAAATTTGTTTTACTTGATAAGGGGTTATGTGTCCCTAAGTGCATTAGGAAAATGAGAGAGGATGGAGAGTGGAGGGGTAGAGGACGGAAAGGTGATCAAGGGAGGGGAGGTGATGAAACTACATTCTTTTTCACTAAATTCCCAAAGAATATGAATGTTAGTAACTTGTGGGGGATCTTCCGTAAATAGGGAGGGTTATAGATGTGTTCATATCTTCGCAGAGGAGCAAGAGTGGTCAACTGTATGGATTAAGATTTGGAGGATTTGAAAATGAAGATGAAATGGAGAAAGCTTTAAACAATATTCTTATTGGGGGTACAAGGATGATTATTAATAGAGCAAGGTATGATGAAGGGGGGGGGGGGGGGGGGGGGAGGGGGTTCCAAGAAACAACAATGGAAGAGGTGGAAACAAAGTAACAATGTTCAAATCTCAAATAGCACCAACATTCAAGAAAGAAGGGTGCTCGTACGCTCAAGAAACAAATAATTCGATGAAAGCTTGGGTTGTCAAAAACCAGAGAAGGAGGGAAGTATTCCAGCATAGTGGGGCAAAAATTAGAATCGAAAGAACAAATTAGACATGGTTACAAAAGTGTTACATTAGAATTTTTAGCGTACAAGCCTATGCCCCCAATATAAGGGAGGCATTCTTCTTAAACTGGTTTTCATCAATAAGGATTAGATACCTGGGGGACAATTCGACTCTCATATCTAGCAGCAAGGAGGACAACTTGATGGAAGTAATAAAGAACAACAAAGAGTGGTTGGGTCAATGGTTTGAGTCCTTTTCAACTTGGCAATCACATTTGAGCTCAGAAAACAGACTCATTAGGGTAAGGATCTTTGGGGCACCATTAATGTTATGGAATGATCAAGGTTTTTCAAAGTTTACTGCTCTAGTGGGAAAACTCATCAAGATGACTGATGAAATGAATAATATGGACAATTTGGAGTTTGTAAAGGTTCTAATAAGGACCGCAATAATATCACCGATAATGTTGTTCCGAAAATTCAGTGATGAGTAGAGGATATTCAACGTAAAGATAGTTGAGGAGGGACCAATATGGGGCTATGGAAACTGTTGTTGCAAAGAGGGAGATTAAGAAACAAAGGACAATGTTTTAAACGAATATGTTGAAAGAGTATGGACGGGATCAAAGATGTCATAATGGTCTGGAGGTATGGAGAGCAGTGACAACATGCTTAGCTGGGAGGATGGTGTGGAACTAGTAGCCAACAAGTCACCGCCGGTGAAGGAAGCCGACAAGTTGGGGCAGTCAATAGTTACTTCCATAACAAAGAGGGTGAGGCATGTAGGACAAGGTGTCATTAATGCTGATGGATACTCTACTTTGGGGATACACACAAATGGTATTTATACTTTGACAGAAGAAGGCAGGTCTACTCTACCTGCCCACCAAAACAGGAAAGAAGTAGAGCCCTATGGAGGTGTTTACATATTAGGGACGGAAGTACACAAAGAATAGAAGAGGCAGGTGGAAGCATGGTCGAGGTGTTAGGTATGAAGCATGTGGAGGGAACAGAGAAGAAGGGGGAGCCATATACTTTTGATCATACAGAAGGAAAAAGGCATGGGGATGGAGCGGGGCATCAACAAGGTGGGAGACTTAGTAGTGTGTTGGTACAAGTTACGCCCAGCAGTATTAGGCATAATAACAAAAACAAACGAGGCTTGGAAATTGATGAAAACATGACCATATTAGAGGAGGTGTCTAGGCCGAAAGATATTGGGCCACTAACATTAAGTGGGGTAAAGGTTATTGAGACCGAAGAATTAAATTTGGGTCTGGGTGAAAATTCTCTCAGTATGTTAGGAGAAAATATAAACCATCAGGAAGAGCATGTTCATGTAATGGACTAAGAAGTAACAAAAAACTCTAAATGTGCATTTGTCAACCATGGTGAGGTGGAAATTAAAGAAAACAAACAAGTACAAGGTATTACGATCTCAATCAGGGGGAGGAAAACATAAAAGGCTGATAAACCCCACTATAACTACAGGGGCAAACATGTTATTTCATCTAGAAGGGGGTAGAGGAGTCAGGTGGAGCATATTGAAGTTGTAGAATGAAGTAATATGAAAGACCTGAAAAAAGATCCTGGTTGTGTACCTATTGAAGCCTATGTGGATCAAAATTATTGGCAGGTTCTACCAGATAAGGGAAATCAAAAGATATAGAGAAGACTGTGGTACGAGGATCATGTGGGAAGATCAGCAGGAACTTTAGGAAACCAACTAGATCACTCTCTGCTAGTTGCAAGAATAGAAGATTTAGGAGGAGGCTAGATCTATTATGGGTGAAGAATGAGTTAGAAAAGGCAGGGAAGTTATGGGATTTCGCTTGTAAACTTGGTGTTGGGTTTAAAGGAAGCAAATAGAAGTTTGTGGAAAAATTGATTCAATTGGAGGAAAGGGATAATAGGGCAGCAAAACACAAGGAGGGAAGGATGAAGAAGAAGGGTACAAAGAGTTGTCCATGAAGATTCTAGCCTATTATGTTAGAGGCTTAGGGAGTAGGGTAAAATGGAAGGTGGCCAAAGATCTTATCATAAGAGAGGACCTTAGTTTAGTGTGTTTGCAAGAAACAAAAATGAAAGAGCTGCAAAATAAAGTATGTGGAGCTGTATGGGGAGACCAACACGTGGAATGGAAACATAATCCTACATTGAATCATGCTAGAGAGGGTTATTGTGTTGTTGGGGTGAAGGAAAATTTGTAGTATCCGATTGAAGGATAGGGAAGGGATTTTTATTCTTGCAAGGAAAATGCAATGGAGATATAGACTTCACCAGCATTGTGAATGTATACTCTCCATGAGCATTAGAAGAAAAAATAATCTTATAGGAGAAGATCCTTCAATTAAAAAGATGTGTAGGTCAAGGGTTGTGGTGTGTTGTAGGTGACTTTAATGAAGTGAGAAAGAAGAAGAAGAATTGGGGAGATCAAACGGAAGCCAATATAGAGGTAATGAGATTGAGGAGTTTAACACTTTTATTGATAACATGGAATTATTTGACACACCATTGATGGGAAGGAGATTTACATGGGTGAGAGCTGAAGGGTGTGCTATAAGTAGAATTGGTAGGATAATGGTGTCCTTGCAGTAGTTACAAAAATGAATTAATGCTACATAACATGTCCTTGGTAGATAGATATTCGACCATTGTTCAATTATCCTAAAATATAAGACTTTAGATTGGGGCCCAAAGCCATTCAAAGTTTTTAATTTTTGGATAGATGATCCAAGGTTTATGGATTTTGTGAAGAAGAAATATGCATCTTTTGAGGTCCAAGGGTGCGGTGCTTTTGCATTTAAAGAAAAGCTAAAAAAGTTGAATGTGGAGATAGAAAAATGGGGCAAGGAGAAGTTTGGTGACCTAAAGGAAAATATGGGGATGTTGGTGAATTGTATCAACAATTTGGACATGAAGGAGGCGATTAAAGGTCTTTCTTTAGAGGTAGCTTGTGAAACAGAAGAGTTGATAAAAAAACTTTTGGCGTAATTAAAAAATACAAGAATCTATGCTATGCCAAAAGTCAAGAGTTAAGTGGCTTAGAGAGAGAGATGCAAACTCAAAATTTTTCCATGCTATGGTCCAAGGGAAAAAGATGAGTAATTGTATTAAAGGTTTGGAGGTCTCAAGAGAATGATGTGATGATCCCTTGAAGGTGAAGAATGTCATCAAGGATTTCTACCAAGAGAAATTCAAGAAAGATGGTGGGATGCATGTGTTGCTAGAAGGTGTGCGATTTAAGACTGTCAAGGAAGGAGATAATGGGCTACTTACACAACTGTTCTTGGAAGAAGAAATCAAGAGAGCAATATGGCATTGTGATGGGAGCAAAAGTCCAGGCCAGATGATTTGAACTTTAACATCCTCAAATATTGTTGGGAAGTGGTTAAAGTTGACATCCTTAGCGAACTCCATGAGTTCCACATGCATGGAAGATTGCCAATAGGTTTTAATGCCTCATTTCGTACTCTTATACCAAAGAAGGAGGATCCCATAGGGTTGGAAAAGTATAGACCAATTTCACTTATTGGTTGCTAGTATAAGATCTTATCGAAGTTGTTGGAAAAAAGGATGAGGAAGGTCATGGAGGGGATCGTAAATGCTAGACAAATGGATTTTTTAGGAGATGATGTGTAAAATATGAGTGCACAAGGGCAAGTGTACCTTACACAATAGTATCGAGAACTTAAAGTTCAGATATAGAACCCAAATGACTATTTGTATTCCCAAAATAATATATTTTGTCATAAGTAATTGAAGAAAGAGTTTAAAATTAAGATCTCATTATTGCATTCAATATGTTTTCCATGTCGATTCTTTAGCACATTCCATAACGGTTCTAAAATCGTCTTTGAAGCCACCGAACATGTTCCACGACGGTTTTTCACCATCTTAGTATGTCGGTTTCTACATAGGTTCTTTAGAAATCGTCTTAGATAATTTTATTTATTGTTTAAAAAATGTTAAAACATCAGTCACTACTACAATTTTTAGATTTAACATCGCACGGTTAACATCGGTTATTCACAAAACCGATGTTAACAAAAGCGCGGTGGCATTTTTGTAAATAAGTAGACTTAGTTAACATCGGTTTTTCCGAAACCGATGTTAACTACTTGATATTAACATCGGTTATTTAAATAACCGAAATAACCGATGTTACTATGGAGTAGTTAACATCGGTTTTGGAAAAACCGATGTTAATATCGAGTTGTTAACATCGGTTTCGGAAAAACCGATGTTATCGAGTTGATGTTTACATCGATTTTAAGAAAACTGATGTTACCTAGTTGATGTTAACATCGAGTATTTTTGAAAAAATGATGTTGTTATCATTATATATTAAAAATTTGAAATTGCATAACCCGCGTGCTTGAACCCTATCGTTCTTCTTCTTTCTCCTTCTGCCTGAGTTCGTCTTTGTCGCAAACTGGCCTACACTTCCGTGACTACAACCACATTGTGGAGTTCGTCTTTGTGGAGTTCATCTCTGCCACTTATCGATTGAGGTACGTCCTTTCGTTTTAACATTAGGCGTTCCTCGATTTAACATTTGGTCACTTTCGCAGGTCGAAGAAAACTAGGAAAGGAAAGAGTCCCGGAAAGGGTGGGAATCGATTTTGGAAGTCCATTGTGGTTGGCCTTAAGACTCCCAGGGTGTTCTTCTTCTTTCTCCTTCTGCCTGAGTTTGTCTTTTTCGCAAACTGGCCCGCGCTTCCGTGACTGCAACCACATTGTGGAGTTCATCTTTGTGGAGTTTGTCTCTGCCACTTATCGATTGAGGTACGTCCTTTCGTTTTAACATTAGGCGTTCCTCGTTTTAACATTTGGTCACTTTCACAGCTCGAAGAAAAGTAGGAAAGGAAAGAGTCCTGGAAAGGGTGGGAATCGATTTTGGAAGTCCATTGTGGTTGGCTTTAAGACTCCCAGGGAAGCCATCGAAGGTATGTCTCTGTTGTCATGTTTCGAAACCAATTGCTTAACTTTGTATATATCATGTCTACTTTGCTACTCAGGTGATTTCTTCATCTTCTTTAGTCGCTGTCAAGGTTCGTTGTTGCTTGTGTTCTGTGTGCTGGTTAGTGATCAGTGCTGATTAGGAATATCTTTGACGACAATTGACAATTGGTGAGTATATGCATCTCTATTTGTGCTTCTTACCAAGATGAGAATATGCTTGTTGCTAATAATTAAAATATGTTGTGTTGTAGTTCCTTTGGGTATTTGTATTTTGAAGTAATGGATTTGAGTCATTTGATGTTGCGGGATGTATTTGTATTTTATTCGTTTGTATTTGCTCTTTAGTTCATGAAGTTGATGGTTTGAGTGTTCACCATTTGTTTGATTCGTGGTTTATTACTGGACGAGTTTGTTAAATAAAATAAAATAAAATCCGAATCATGAAATGAGCCCTGCAATTCACTCTTTATGTTGACATGTTTAAATGTTGTTAATGCGTGTTTGGTACATGTGAGGCCTGCAACAGAGCAAGTTCCATGCATGCTTTGAGTGTGTTTGGTACATGTGACTTGTTGGTTACTGGTTAAAACATGAGCTTACTTAGTATTAATGATTTTAGGACTGTGTGTTTGAAAGGATGATTGCTGATTTGGTTTTCACCTATAACCACTATTTTAGGAAGGCAAACTGTGTCCCACTTCACCCAAGGGATCTTGTTGGCCTCAAGGTGACCTCCCCATAGAAAATTTGTTTGAATAGAGACAATTTTTTGCACCACTTTTTTAGGGTTCCTAAAAAAAGATAGCAAATAGATGGGGAAAGCTGTTAAGACTGAATTAAGGAGAGTTATTCTGCCACCCATACAAAGACATCTTTGCTTCCATTTTGCAAGCTTGGCCTCAAAGTTCCTTATAATAGGCTGCCATACAGTCCAGCTTTTAGCCCTCACCCCTATTGGAATTCCAAGATAAGAGAAAGGAAATTCCAGTTGAGTACAATTGAGAAATTGAGCTGCATCCCTGCACCAGGCCTCTGATTTGCCTAGGCAGCCGAAATGGCTTTTAGAATAATTTATCTTAAGACCAGAAACCTTCTCAAAACACCTCAGGATACATTTTAAGACTCTAACATTATCCTGAGTGGCACAAATAACTAAAGCACAGTGAATTTGGGTAATTCTCTGTTGCCCTGTTGGCTTGTTGGGCATGGTCTACAGGTTCAATATTTACCTACCAACAAGACCTTGACAAAAATACTTTTTAGAACATTGAAAACTTAGTCAGATGAAACAACAACCATTGAGTACTTGCTTGCAGCAGTTTCATGTGTTCATACAACCAAACACATCCACGATTTAGTATCATACAATACAATTTAAAACAGATAATGCCTCACTTATCAATATAAAAAATTTAATAAATACCTTTTTCATCATAATCCTTTATGGGTTAATTACAGACCTTGCAAAATCATAATCCTTGCCCCCATAATGTTGAGCCTATAGTGAATGAAGTTACAGATAGAGAGAATTGAATTGAATTGAATGAAGTGGGTACGGTGGTAGAGGCACCTTATGATGAGGTAGTGAAGTGGGTACACGCGCAAGCTTCAGAAAGCATTCAGATACTTAGCGTGCATGATATTACCTTCCTTTTTTGTAGAACTTGTTCACAAAATTATCTTCTTTTCTAGCGTCGAAATTTCTATCCCATGTGGGACCCCTCTAAACTGGGTTGTGTTTGTTTTAGTGTTGGTTTCATGGGTTTACAGAACGGGGTTGTTCTTGTTGGCATGTGTGCTCTTTAGGCTTACCTGTGAGCTTCAGATATTGAGGTTTGAAGGGCTTCGCAAGCTTTTTGAAGGGTGTGGGTCTGATGCTAACATGATATTTAGAGAGCACGTGAGAATTAGGAGGCAATTGTGGATCATGAGTCATAGGTACAGGTTCTTTATAATTACTTGTTTGGTGACAATCACGATTAGCCAGTTGGGTTCTCTTTTGCTGGTTTTGGAATCCAAATCTGACACCACCTTCTTCAATTCTGGTGACCTTGTGGTAAAGTTATTGCTTCACTTCAATAAATATTATTGCTCTCTGAATTCTTACTTGATCAATCACAATAAATTATTAGGTATGCTTAGACCACTACATGTTCATGATTGTCCATGCAAAAACCACTATTTTACTAGGAATCTTGATTTTCCATAGCTCCTCAAAGCATTCCTCGAGACTGTCCACTGTTGCTTCCTCCCAAAACATTGAATAAACACTATTTGTAGAGTAGATACCCGACGGGTCTGCTGCCCAGTCCCAGCTATCAGACCCATAATTGTGAACAGGCTTACCTTCAACTTCAGAAAGAAAAGTGATAGCCATTCCAATTTTGCTGTCGAACAACGGTCTTCTCAAATTAAAATACCACTCCCATCCAGAGTTATTATGCTTCCCCATTTGTCCAATAAGTTGGTGTTTTTGAGAAGAGATCAAGTAGAGCCTAGGATACTTTTCAGCTAGTGACAAAAGGGTCTTTTAATGGAGGGGGAACATATGCCCCCATGTGAGACCAGATACGAATTTACGGCCCCAATTAAGACACGTTCTGCTAAGATAGAGGGTAAAGAGACAAAATTAGTTTGAATTTTACAACACTCCAAATTGGTAACGATAAAAAACCTATGTCCCCACAATCTTTTAGGCCAGATTAGAAGGGCACCAATTCATCATTAATGGACCCAACAACTTCAAATAGTTTGAATTTCTAAATTTTTTTCTTTAAGGTGGTATTTGGTTTTGAAGCTTAATTTGCTTTGGATGTTGACCAACCACTTTGTGGTCAAAGATGGAGCATTTCTGCTCAACACACTTATATGTTAAGGGCATAAGTTCATTAAAAAAAAAAGTAAATTTGGAAGCAAACGAACAATAACATAACACATCATTTATATTATGTTTCTACTCCATATATATTCTATTTTTAAATTTTATAAAAAAATATTTTAATTTTTTTCTTTTATGAATAATTAACACATCATTTATATTATGTTTCTCCTTAATCCTTATTATCATATTAAAGTTTGCAATCTAATTCAAAATCTATATTGTGAAAATTTTGTTCCTTGAGCCACGAAAATGCATGAAGGAGTCTTTTTGAGAATGAATGTTCCTTGATAGTCTCTAATGCATAAGCCCATCCCAAAGAGTTGCAATCGAAATGTTGCTGGTTAGCAGACTCATGAGCTTGGGCTGCTGCCCAAAGATCTTCCTGCAGTTGCTTTCTTTTCTGCTCCTTTTGTTGGGATAGTTGTCTTTGGATTGTGTCTTCCTCCAATTTGTTTAATTCAGATTCAATCCTTTTGACCTTTGTAAAGGTATCTCCAAAATGTTCTCTATTCCATCTCTTCAAGATGTGCTTCAATTTCTTGATTTTTTCTTTAAGGATGTATCCTCCCCACCCTGCTTGCTGATTGGATGTCCAGCAATGATGAACAGTTTCCTTGAATGACCTATCAAGTAACCAGCAATCCATGATCCTAAAAGGTTTTGGGCCCCAATCAATCTCCTTAGAACGAAGCACAATTGGACAATGATCCAAAAAATTCCTTGCAAGTGTAGCTTGAATGCTGCTGGGCCATCTAGCAAGCCATTCATGAGAAACTAGGAACCTGTCAAGTCTGCTTCTAGATGCGCCATTAGGTCTATACCAAGTAAACTTTTTGCCCAGCCAAGGAACCACCATAACCTTCAATTCATCTATCCACTCATTGAATTCGCTGATTCAGCTGTCCTCAAACAAGCTTTGAACATTGGTAAACCTTTCATCTAAGCTTCTTATGGAGTTAAAATCTCCCAAAATGCACCACAGCCATGCATCCATTGAATGTCTCAGCTGTTTTACTGTTTTTTTTGAACTGCAAAGATAATTTATATCAAAGTAGGAAAAGTAACAGAGGTACTACAAGATACATAGGATAATAAAATCCTGTAAGAACAGAAAAAACAACCCAACAACAAGCCACAACCCTGCCCTACAAGAAAAACATTAACTAAAAACTAGAGGCATTGCTGAGGACCAACAATGAAAAGGAACATTGAAGTCCCTTTCCCACCCTTTCATCCAAGTCCACATAAGGAAAAGAGTACTATCTGCCAGCTTAGAGATATCAAAAGACTGATTATGAAATATCATTTCATTTCTGAGCTTCCAAATTTTCCATCTTCTGTTAGAAGCCATTGATCCTGCTGTAGAGTAATGCTGAAGGAAATTATTCATTGGCCTACAGTGGATGACCCTGACTTCCTTCACCCAAGAAAAGAATTCCCACCACAAAGGCAGGACTTTAACACAAGTGAAGAACAAATGAGAGGCAGACTCAGGTTGGCTATGGCAGAATGGGCAAAGGTCACTGTCAATTTGGATTTGTCTCTTAGCTAGGTTATCCTTAGTAGGAAGTCTATCCCATAACAATCTCCAGGAAAAAGATAAAGCTCTAGGGGGGATTTTAATCTCCCAAAGTTAATGGAAGCCCAGGTGCTGGCCTTCATAAGGCTGCTCAGCTTTAATGGCTTGGTAAGCAGATTTAGTAGAAAAAATCCCATTAGCTTCAGCTCTCCAAACCCAGGTGTCCTTCAGGTTGGTATTTAGCCTGATTGCTGAAATTTGATCAATAAATTTTAAAGCTATCTCCATCTCATTATCAAATAAATATCTTCTCCAAGAAAGATTCCAATCCCATCCATTTTCAGAGAAAGATCCCACATCTGCCACCTTGTGATTTCTTTAGGAAGAAATTATGTATAATTCTGGAAATAGGTCTTTGAGGGGAATCCCCTCATCAACCCAAGAATCTTCCCAGAAAAGAATCTGATCACCCCTACCCACCTTCTAGCAAATTTGATTAGAAGCAGTAGTCATGCTCTGGTGTTGGTTAATGGCCTTTAGGTTAGCCCACCAAGGAGAGAAGTAATGCTTTTGAGGCCCCTAATCCAGTCCCCTCCAACCTTTGTATTTAGAAACCAAGATCCTATTCCAAAGATGGTCTGGTTGGTGAAACATCATCCATTTCCATTTGATTAAAAGAGCATTATTAAGGATCTTAATGTCTTTGATCCCTAAACCTCCCATATCTCTAGAAGCACAACATTGACTCCAAGATATCCAAGCAATCTTCTTCCCTTCTCGATTACCACCCCAAAGAAATTGCCTTTGGATGGCAGATAACCTATTGATCACTGCTGAGGGGGCCCTGAAAAAAGACAAATAAAACAGAGGTAATGTTGTTAGGACAACATTGATAAGAGTGATTCTGCCAGTCATAGAGATGCTTCTTTGATTCCACTTGCTCAGTTTAGCCTTAAACTTCCTTATTATCGGTTCCCAAACCACCTTTCTTTTTGGATTGACTCCAATTGGAATTCCTAAATAACAAAAAGGAAGCTGGAGCAGAGCACAGTTAAGGTAGGCAGCAACAGAGATGCACCAGTCCTCAGGTTGACCTATAGCTCCAAATTGACTCTTTGAAAAATTGATCCTCAAACCAAAGACCATCTCAAAGCTTCTGAGAATGACCTTCACAACTTTGACATTCTCCATGGAGGCTTTTCCAAAAAATATAGTATCATCAACATATTGAAGAACATCTACAGACACCTTGTTATTCCCCACCAAGAAACTTCTAAAGCAGTTTTTTGAGATTGCTTCCCTCATCAGACCTGTCATGCCTTCAGCCACTAAATCAGTTGTTTTACTGTATCCCACATAATTCTTTTATTGTGTATGTCACATGGAGAATAAATAGTAACAAGGGTGACCAGTTGATCTTCTTGGACCCATTCCCCAACCATTGATTTTCCTCTGCAATCTAAATGAATTATCATTCCACAAACATCGTATGCCACCTGCTGAGTTAATAGCTGGCAGAAATTCCCAACTTACATCTACATGTCCCCACAAAGCCTGACACATAGCTTTGTCAACCAATTCTTTCTTTGTTTCTTGAAGACAAATCATATCCACATCCTCCTGCTTAACCAATCTCCTTATTGCTCCCCATTTTACACCCCTCCCTAGGCCTCTAACATTATAGGAGATTATATTCATTGATTTGTGTTGCTGTCATCCCTTCTGTTTGCTTCTACTTTGTCCCTTTCCTCCATTTGCTGGAATTTTTGAATGATTGCCTCCTTGCTTCCCCCTCTAGTGAGACCCAATTGTTTGGCCATACTCCATAACCGAGTTGCCTCAAGAGTATACTGGTTATCAGACTCTGGGATTGCCTCTAAGACTCCATTGCTGACATGTGGCTGAGGAGAAAGGTCCTGAATAACCTTATGCGTTTCCCCTTGCATTGTCGAGATATTTGTAAGCTGAGGTTGTGTGTTTCCAGTATGCAATGCAGCTCCTGCAATAAATGGAAGAAAGCCCAAATCTGATTTTTTGTTGCACCTTCTCTACCGGGAATAAACCTGCTAGGTATTTTCACCCCCCCTGCTTGTGGGTTAAGGCCCAATGTGGACTCTTAGGTTGCAAACATAGTAGGGTGGCAGAAAAGAGAACCACAACAGTGCATGCTAATAGAATATTAGATGATGCAATCTTCTTGTTATGGACATGGCTCACACATTTGGAGAAGGATTTCGGTATCCATTTCAACCAATGGTCATCCAATATCAGAGCAGGATTTTCTAATAGTATAGCATAGCATACTCAAGCAAACAATTGTATTATGTTTATTTTCCCAGCATTGGTTCAACTGCATAGGGACCAATCCTGAGTTGTCTATTGTATTTTCTAGTACCTCTGGTACTTAATTAATATATTAGTATTTTGGCTGATAAAAAAAAAAAAACAACGGTGCATGTGAACCACAATGAAGAGTTTGTCTTTCATTTAGTTTTAGTCGTGGAGAATGTCAACCAAATGAAAACTGTTTGGTACAAAGTTGAGTTGCTATAATTCTGCTATATACAAAAGAGTCTATATAATTGATAACTAGTTAGGAGTTACAGTTGTTTTAATGACTTATGGTGTGTGTGAACATTCGTACCTTTTGAGTTCACTTAAGTTGATATAAAGCTATAAAATTCTTGCTATTATTATTAGGATAAAATTTATTGTGCTTCTGTTGACTTTGAAATTAAACTGGTCGTGACATAAGCTCGATCGTTACCAGCAGTTATTGATATAGTTTTGAATTGGTCTTGAAAAGGATAGCACCACTGGTGTTACTTACATGATAGTTTTTAAAGAAGCTGCATGGAGAATCTCAATTTTAAATTTGCTAAACCCTAAATTATGCTGCCATACTATTTTCAGATTCCATTAGGAGCGATTTTAGCCATTGTTGATCCTGTGGTGATAGGCATTGTTGAGAAGCCAGAGGTCATTGCTGTTTCGAAATTAATTAAAAGTGGTCTTGCAATCATTGTTGGAAAGTGAATTGTGTTGAAGCCTCGAACTCAGGTATTTATATGTTTTATTCGAAAACTATTCTCAAATTGTTTGTGTATGCATTACTGGTATAGTTGTAGAACTATTTGATTTATACGCACCAGTTGTTTCTAAGTACAGGATAAATTGCAATGCCATGAAAGTAGTATTTATTGAATAATTTGGAAAGTAAATAAAAAATAATCAATTTGCAAGCCCAATACCATTGTTTGGTAGATAAATTGCTGTATTTGTTTGACTAACTTATCTAACATCTAATGAGTATCTGTCAATAGTCCTCCCCTAAAGCTATCTTTGAAATCCAGCTTGTGCTGTTGACACACACACAGAGCCACACAGCCACACACACACCCACATACACACACACAACCACACACACAAACACGCACACCCACAGACCCCCCCCCCCCCACACACACACAAACACACACACACCCACACCCACATACCCACCCACACACACACACACACACACACACACACACAACCACACACACAGAAACACACCCACACCCATACCCACATACACACACACACACACACACACACACACACACACATACACACACACACACAACCACATATAGAAAATACTAACAGACCGAAAATACTACTAATCCTACAAAGGAACACCCCCCCCCCCCCCCAAAACCTACCAGAGTTAGGCTACTGCATAATTAGTGAACTACCTGCATGTCTCTGTTACGGCCTGGGGAACGATCATTTACAATTTTATCAAACCTCACAAAGCTGAGCAAAGTATCACGACTAGTCATAGCGGCTTCAAAAAGCCCATCTACTCCCTTTGCAAGAAGATCATTTCCTTGTGAAAGCTTCTCGACACCCGCACGTAATTCCTCAACAGTCTTCACAAGCCATTCTATCTCAACGATATCTACACCAGCCTGGATAGTAGGATATAATATCTTCACAGAGGCATCAACCGCTTCCAACTAATTCAATACAGTAAATTTACCACCAAAAAATCTTACTCTAATTTCCTCATTTACAAGATTCCACAACCTTCTAAAATCTCAAGCCCATGAATGTATGTCCGCCACATTCAAGTCTGATAACTTATTTGACAAGCCAGAGAATGCTGCAGTAAACACCCTGCAAATAAATACAGTCTCCACCTTAACTCCATACATTGCTTGCATCAAAACCTTTCCTTTGGCAGGATTTTTAACCTTAGGAAGATCTAGTGAGATGATCCCACTGTCATTACCATTCTCTGTTATGTGCCTTTTGTGCTTCTTATGAGAGTGAGATGATCCAAGCTCCTTGTGGAGCTGCTTGAGCTCGTTGAAAGATGCAGAAGCTCGGTGGAGATATGCATTGATGACAAGAGAAGCACCATTGTCAGCAGAGACAAACTTGGTGAGAATTTTAGCTGCTTTCGAAACTAATATGTCTTTTACCGGAACACAATGTCCAGAGATTGTCTTCATCTTCCTGCCCTTTGGCTCTCGCACATATATTATCTATTTTTGCTGAGTAAAACAAAAAAAAAACAGTCTAAATTGTGCAGTGCACACTTAAGAGGAAGGTTTCCCTGGTTCAGACGTGAAAGCTCAGAGCTAAATGCATTGCAAATGTCTAGCAACTTTGAAGTTATGTCGAAGTACACATCAATCCATTTGTCCTCCCAATCACTCACAGGAAGCTCAAGGGCAGTCATAAGGGTCCATATATCATTGTGACTTTCACAAAGTGACTTCATAGCTAAAGTCATCGAAGACAAGGTGAGGATTTCATCCTTGCTTTTAGGCACAAGATAGTTGGTTTGTAGAATCAGCTAAGCCCAAACCTTGCAGAAAACGTTCCCTCCTCTCCTTCACACTAACAGGGTCCTTCAGACTTAAAGCAATAGTGGATAGATTTCCATAATCTGTAATCACACAAAACAACATTGATCACTAGTTTGCCCTCAAATTTTACTAGCATGACAACTACACACATCCTCATGATACACACAGACCCTCATGATACACACACATACACATATACCCAACTACAATAATAAAGCATAAGCACCCTTGAAACCCAGCATTTGAAATTAGTTACATAAGCAATTGCTGATGTCTATATTTGTCTGTAATTGAATTTTACCTTTTGTATGTTCTTGTATGTGATCAATGTAATTTGCTATATAAACAACTGTTGTTCATGCTGAGTGAACCTTAGATTCCCATTTGAGACTGAATGCAATGACTCTTGCGGACAATTTGCATTAGTCATTGTATTTAGTCTTGAATTGTCCGTTTGGACAGTTTGGGGAGACTGGTATTTTTATGTTAGATTCATTCGTTAAGGTTATTATTATTTTGAATAATTTGATGAAATTTCGGTACAATGCATTTGAACTTGTTCTCTGAGTGCATACTTGATTATCGAGAAATTAATTTCACTGATGTCATGTCGTGTACTTGGAGACCAATGCGTAATGCTGCCGAAATTTAGTCAAATTTTTCAAAATAATGCTAACCATGACGTTTGAGGCTAACATAAAAGACAATCTTCCTAAATGGGATAGGGCCACACCTATAAATAAAAAAGTGAGATTTTCATGCATGGAATTGCTTAGATGGATTGAAGTTGGACCAATCAAAGTCGCATGAGCCCAAAATATGTGGATGGCGTGGAGCAGTTCTTGCAATTTTCTTTAGAAAGAGGTCGACCGAATGAAGAAGGAAAATATTATTGTCCTTGCATCAATTGTTTGAATGGAAGATGACAACTATTGGACGACATATGGGACCATCTATTGTGTGATGGGATCAAGAAGAATTACACGACGTGGATATGGCATGGTGAAGTGACTGACATGCAGAGTGGGTCCCAATCTAAACCGTTTGATGTAGAAATGGGAGATCGCTTGGAGGACATGATTCGTGACCTTGGACAAGAGTCTTTTCAGGAAGCACACACCCCTGTGTATGAAGGATTGCAGAGTGATTCAAAGAAGCCTTTGTATATGGGGTGCAAGAATTCCTTAACCCTGTTGTCTGCGGTGTTAAGTCTAGTTAATGTGAAGGCCAGGTATGGGTGGAGTGACAAAAGTTTCACCTCACTGCTTGAGGTAGTGCACAATCTGCTTCCAGAGGACAACACGCTGCCTAAAACTTACTATAAGGCGAAAAAGATACTGTGTCCCATGGGTATGGAGTATCAGAAGATTCATGCTTGCCCCAATGATTACATACTCTACAGGCATGAATTCCAAGAAATGTCCAAATGTCCAAATTGCCCAAACGATCAGCACCAATTTGTGCTTCTTCCTCGTCTACCAACTCAATATCTTTCCTTTCAACTTTTGTTTTGTAAATTATAGTGTATTTTACAAAAGCAAAGGTGAAACAAAAGATATTGAGCTGGTAGAGGAGGAAGAGGCACGAATTGGTGCTAATTCTTCTAGTGCAACCTGTAATAAATATGAGAATTATAAGGAGGAACCACGAAATGCAGCACAGAAGCATAAAGCAAAGAGGGTGGAGAGTGTTAATGTTGATGTAGAAGCCTTTGGAGATCACTGGAAAGTTCAGATTGCTAAATGCATTCTAAAGCTGAAGCACTAGAACATATGAAGAAAAGAGATACAGGCCATCAAAGTGTGTCATTGGAGAATAAGACAGGAGATTCAACTGTGCTGAAGATAGGAGATTCGGCTAAAGTTGTGATAAAACAAGACATGAAGGGAAGAAGGCATAAATATGGGTTTAACAAAAATAAACGTGAGAAGCCAGAGAAGGTAAGGGTGGTGGATGATGAAACTGGCGACAAACATCAACTGGATGAAGTCCTAAGGATGCCATCTACATGTGTATTTCTCAAGATATAGTATTTATATTCCATCACGCATCCATTGACTGCTGATTACATGTAATAGACTTTTTTTAACATGGTTGCCCCAAATCAAATCATAATTCAATGTTTGCTGCACAACACGTCACTAAAATTTGCTATGTACAAAATGACACCAACCCCTCCCTTGGTAACCCCCAATTTCATTCCTTCATCATTCAAGGTCTTCATGTCATTCCTTCCCCGAGACTTTGAAGTACTGTTGTCAATGATTTCTCTACAATTCCAAAAATCTAAGAAAAGTTTGCTTGCATTCACCCCACTTTGACATCCTTTAAATCCCATGGAAATCTAGCTTTGAGTGCACACTATGTAATCTTGACATGTCTACGATTATTGTTACTTGTGCTACACAGTAATTTTCTTTCATGTCTTCAAACAAATTTAAAGCACAAGTATCACAACACATCATCAACCTTAATTTGTTATCACACTATTGATTTATCAGACTTTTTCATTACTATTACATCTTATCCTGTTTTGAATCACAATTAAAAAGCACAACTAAATCACTTATGACTTATCCTCTTTTGATTAATCCTATTTTGTATGTTGTTGTATGTTATTGTATAAAAGATCATGGGTTCTCCACCTGCCTCTTTTCCTCCTCCTCCTCCTCCTCCTGCTTCTTCGGACGCATCGGCTTCGCCATCTGCCGTGAAGCGGACACGCAAAGCCTCACGTCTACGATCATTGTCTACTAGACCACCTGGTGTTGAGAGACCAGTGGTCCATGTTGATCCTGCTACCAGCAAGGCCGACGGTCCCCACACAAAGAAATTAAGAACATATTTGGGGATTGTGGCGCGTGATAAGGTGGACGCCACCTACGAGAACTGGAAGGAGGTCCTTACTGCTCAGAAGGACCTGATTTGGGAGGATATTCAGGTATTTTTATTTTCTTATTTGATTTTGTTTAATTAATAGCCAAAAAATACATTATTGTAACAACTAAACTTTATTTGATGTTGTCAGGCGGAATTTGATATCCCAGAGGCTTTTGACAGTAGGACGAAAAGGAAGTTACTTCAGACCGTGGGGGAGAGATGGAGGCAGTTTAAATCAGACCTCATGAGGAAATGGGCCCTTGCAGCCGATCAGGACGGTGTCGAGAACATTGTTTGTGAGAAATATGGCATCAACAAGGAAAAGTGGGCCCAGTTTTGCAAGACTCACAGAGACCCTTCTTGGGAGGTATGTTCCTTGCCGTTTAAGTTGTTTTTCAAAAAACATGATGTTGTTATACTTCATTCTACCAATTTGAAACATTATTGTTTAATTTTTTCAGGATGTGCGCAAGAAGGCACATGCCATCCAGAAGCAAAATACTGCCCCCACGTTTTGTCTCGTGGGGGTTATGACTATTTGGAGTAGAAGCTTCTCCTGGCGGAGAAGACGAAGAAGAAGCTGGAGGAAGCTGCACAGTCAGGAAGCGTTGATGGCGTCATCGACCCTCCATCCCCGGTCAGACACCACGTGAAGTGGAAGGTGGCCCGCACGAAGAAAACAGGGGAGATGACGACTGAGGCTGCAAAGGAAATCGCTGAGAAGATTGTAAGTCATTTTCAACTAACCATTACAATTATATTTCAACATTTTCTGAATTCCATGTACCACTGTGTGTTTTCTGTGCAGGATTCCTTTGAGGAGCAGGCCACATAGGGATCCTTTGTCCCCCATGGACGTCAGGATGTTCTCACTGCTGCTATTGGACGTCCAGAGCACCCTGGACGTGTCCGTGCTGCTGGAGCCGGTGTCACCATCAAGCAATACTTTGGACCAGCTCCACGGACGTCCCGCAGCTCTTCCTCCCTGCCTCCCGAAGAATTGCAGCAGTTGACCCAGCAAATCAGGGACCAGCTAGAGGAGTCCATCACAGAAAAAGTGACGCGGCAGCTCATGGCATCATTAAGCCAGATGCAGTCCTAGTCTCAGGGACTTGCACTGCCTCCCAACCCTTTGGTTGGTCCCTCCAGTCCTCGAGTAAGCACAAAGGAGAGTTGTGTTGATCCCTCAGGAAACGATCCTGAGATGGGTGACTCTGATAGGTGCGGCTTGTATATAGAAATAGATCCTGCCCGCCTGGTTGCCATGGGGAGAGTTTATGAGGGATCCACTGTTGTTCATAAATCTCCTTTGTTAACTGGCCAAGTAAAGGTGAGTGTGGAGGAGGTTACAGATGCAGATGCTCCAGTTCCTGTACCCACTGATGAGGTTTTCTTAGTGGGGCAGGCACTTCACACCTTCCTTGCTTGGCCGACACATCTGGTCAAGTCTTTATCACAGCAGGTACTTATTGTCCTTACTATATGTTTCTTCTTTTTAAATTAATTCATTAAGCGTGCCTCAAATTAGGCCATTTAACTTTGTTTCATGAACATGTAACTGTGTCTCTGGCAAAACCACCTCCAAAGCTCAATCCGGAGGTCGATGATCCGCTTTATCTGATGACATTGACCATCCCAGAGCTTTTCTTGAGGCCTTATCAGGTTAGATGGGATGCCACCGTGTTCGAGGTCTTTAATCTAGATTTCCCCCTCTACATAAAGCATGAAGACCTGTTCGATATCGCACACGGTGGTCAATGTCTCAGCATATCAGTGTTACAATTGTGGATTTTGTAAGTCATTTTATATTACTTTTAATTACCTAAGTTATTGCTTTCAATTCATAAATATTTAACTTTGACTTAACATAAACAGGCATCTCACTGAAACATGTATGCGAGCGGGGAATTCTGATATCTATGGATTCCTCGAGCCACAGTCGATTCAGAGGTCTGGGCAATCGCAGTTTGAGTCTGAAAGTTACACAAAGACTTGGATGCAGAGTTCAAAATGCGATGTCTATCTTGGAGCCTACCTAAATGGGTAAGTCACACAAAATAACTGAATTTAATTAATGTTTACTAATATACTAACCCATATTCGTCTCCACTGCAGCGAACACTAGCAGATGGTGGTCATTCTGCCCAAGGAACACCTAGTTGTCTGGTTTTGTTCATTGCATAACAGGCCAGACAACTACCTTAAGGGGATTATTAATAGGTTAGTGTTCTTTTCAATACATTTGCATTGAAATACCTCAACGTACAACACCAGTTTTTAATTGTTACTCATCTAGAATAGTGCTTTAAAAGGTCTTGATGATGCTCCACAGCCTAAATCAAAGGCTCCTACTAGGTGGATTGTCGTCAAGGTACGTCATTTACATAAAACTTCCACTTATATATATTTCTTTATGTTTTTGTACACTAGTTGTTTAATCAATATCCAAATTTCATTATGTATTTAGTGTAATAGACAAAAAGGAAGTACTGAATGCGGCTACTATGTGATGCACTAGATGTCCACCATCATTTTAGGAACTTTTAGGAATAATAGGGAAGCGATAAGTTTATTTTAAACAAAATCGATTTATTTATAATTTGTATTACATTATTAACTTATTATGATTTATTTCATCATGCAGTATTTTAACGATCCTAGACCATTGGAGCCAGAGAGATTAAAGGCATCGTGGATCCAGTGGGCACAGTTTTATCTCCGAGTTAGAGATCAGACCTAGGATTTAGGGACATTATCTTTAGCTTAGTTTACTTTGGTTTAACATTTTTGACATTTTCTATGTAATATGAACATTCAATTCATTTGATGATTGTTCTTTATGATAAATAAATTATTTGATGTTTATTATCATTAAAACTGCTTGAAAGCAGAATAAAATGTTTATTTGCTGTGAATTGGGCTTGAAATTGCATTTCATAGGTACAATTTTGGGTTTATTGTAAAAACAGAAAGTATATATATAAAAAATACTTGAAAACAACATCGGTTATTAACAAAAATCGATGTTAATATGGTAAACAACATCATTTATTTACAAAAACCGATGTCAACATGAACCTTAACATCGGTCATACAGAAAACCGATGTTAACTTTTGTACATTAACATCGGTTATTCATACATAACCGATGTTACCGTTTCTATATTAACATCGGTTATTTATACATAATCGATGTTAATGTACATAAGTTAACATCGGCTATCTATACATAACCGATGTTAATGTACAAAAGTTAACATCGGTTATATATAAATAACTGATGTTAACGTTGTACATTAACATCGGTTTTCTATGAATAACCGATGTTATATACAAAGACGTACAACAAATAAGTATATGCATCACAACGTTGACATCAGTTTTCTACTGAAACCGATGCCAATATATAACATTAACATCGGTTTTACTACAAAACTGATGTCAACTTTCGTCATGCATACACTTTTTTTGCTGTAGTTCTTTGTGTTTAACATCGGTTATTTAGAAAACCGATGTTATCATGTTTATGTTAATATCGGTTTTTCAAAACCAATGTTAACGATGATACATTCAACATCATCACTTTCAACTTCGGTTTTGGAGCCGATGTAGAATGCTCTAAATAACCGATGTTGAAAGTGTAATTTCTAATAGTGAGTATTCTAAGACGATTTTTCAAAAAACCGTCTTAGAAACTCCATATTTTAGGATGGTTTCCCCAAAAAAATGTCTTACAATCTATAGAATCTAAGACGGTTTTAAGTAAAAAGCTATCTTTGAATCTTGACATTCTAAGATAGTTTTGATGAAAATCGTCTTAGAATCTATAAAATCTAAGACGGTTTTTAGTGAAAACCGTATAGAATCTAAGACAGTGAAATCTGTCTTAGAATCCTGACATTCTATGATGGTTTTACAGAGAAACATCTTAACTTTTATAAATTCTAAGATGATTTTAAGCAAAACCGTTTTAGAATGTCATGATTCTAAGACACTTTTCTAAAATCGATGTTATTATTTTTTTAATGTTTATTTTGTTTTACATCAAACCAAACTCGCAATTTTAGTCATCCAGGCCTAGACATATTGTAATAAGATATTACTAATTTTTTTTTGCTTTGATAATTATCAATAAACTATTAACTAATTATAATGTTTACAATAAACTTGTCCTCTTCAATCTATCTAATTGTACCAATTTTGTTCCTCTGCAATTGATTGAAGGAAATCATGAATTCATGAGGCAGTAAGATTCCTTACTAGTTACTATAACAAAATGTAATAGCAAAATACGCTGAAGAAGTTCTAGCTAGTAAATTTGTTGAAATGAACCCGAATGGGACAATAATTAGCTAAGAAAGGAAAAAAAATAAAAAAATACTGCATCAGTTAGATTGCATAGAGAGTTCTCACATTCATTGGCCAAGAGAAATGGAAGTTATTCAAAGGTTGAAAGCTTTATGTGTCATATTCTTTCACACCACAATCATTATTGGAAGCAATAATATGAGTTACACCATTGCAAATGTTCATGTTCCAAATTGTGACAAATAAATTGGTATGAAAAATACCACAAGGTGTCATTTATTTCAATTGCATTTGTTAAAGCATTATAATCATGAGCGGTTCGATCCGTGTACAAAAGCCTACTCCTTTCTTATTCATATGTTGCATTCAATATAGACATTATAAGTTGCATCCAACATAATCCTAATAAGACAAAATGGAGAAAGAGAGGGACGTAGCAAGCTTGTGTAGCAGCAATAATTCCTACTACATATCCAATAAAATGAATAGATTACGGGTGCATCTTCCAAGGAGGAAGGCGCGTGGAGTCGCCACCAACGTTTATTCGAGGAAAACATCAGAAAAACCAGAACGTGTGGTCTACGAACTTTAAGTGTGAAAGGTTCGGGAGTTGTTTTTACGCACGGGAAAGGTATTAGCACCCCACGTGTTAGTCACAAGGGACGACAACCTTTAATCAAGTGTGCAAATATGACTTCAAAACTATGTATTTTCCCTTTTTTATGTTTTTATGTATTTTCCCTTTTTTATGTTTTTTTAAGCTTTTTATGGGTCTTTTGTATCTTTTATCATTTTGTGGTCGACAAGGGTGTTTCCCTTGCTCCTAACTATCCTCAATTGTGATGAGGAAATCATACCTACGTAATTCTTTGAGAACTAAACATTGGTTAAGTTGTTTTTATCTTTTTTCGCAAGATAGATTTTAATTGAACAAAGGTCATTTAAGGCGTTGGACCATTAAACGATCTTTTGATTTTGACAGGAGAGAAACGTTAAGGCGTTGGACCATTAACGATCACTTGTTTTTGAAAGGAGAGAAATGATAAGGCATTAGACCATTAACGATCTCTTGGTTGTGAAAGAAGAGAAATGTTAAGGCGTTGGACCATTAAAGATCTCTTGGTTTTCGAAAGGAGAGAAACGTTAAGACATAGACCATTAACAATCTCTTGGTTGTGAAAGAAGAGAAACGTTAAGGCGTTGGACCATTAACAATCTCTTGGTTTTTAAAAGGAGAGAAACGTTAAGGCATTGGACCATTAACGATCTCTTGGTTGTGAAAGAAGATAAACGTTAAGGCGTTGGACCATTAACGATCTTTTGGTTTTTGAAAGGAGAGAAATGTTAAGGCATTGGACCATTAACAATCTCTTGGTTGTGAAAGAAGAGAAACGTTAAGGCGTTTGGCCAGTAAAGATCTCTTGGTTTTTGAAAGGAGAGAAATGTTAAGGCGTTGGACCATTAACGATCTCTTGGGGTGATCGACAAAAGCGGAGATTTTGCTCCTACGTATCCTCAATTGCGATGAGGAAATCAGACCTACGTAATTCTTGCAAAAGCGGTAAAGTTATGTGTTAATTTTATGCTTTTGAACGGTCCATGTTAACCGATAAAAGCAAAGAGGACCGATTTAAGGCGTTGGACCTTAAAACGGTTTTAAATGAAAGCCTTATGAAAGCATATCAGACTTGATTTTCTTCTTTTTTTCTCTTCCTTCTCACCTATATTAAGTGAAATATGCTTATTTAGGGTTACGGGAATTTTACGGAAGCATTACAGAAGCCCCAGAAGCCATTTTTCAACAAAATGGGGGAGGAGGTTGCCGCCCAACTCGCCCAGGTGAGCTCAGCTTGCCCAGGCTAGGTTGCTTCCTCCTTAAGCAACCCAGCTTCCAAAATGCTTTGGAAGGTGCCAGATTTGAAAATTTCTATTTACAGCCCCAACTTGATAAGTTCACCCCCCATTTTGTGTTTTTTGGGCTGTTTTCCTTCCGAAACCTTATGAAAATTTATGGATTCCATGGCGATGGGTGTTAAGGCTTCCAAAGCGATCAAAAACGGTCCCCGAATAAAATTAGGGTGTAACAGTCTATTTACACCCCCACTTTGCTAAATACACTCTCGTTTTCCTATTTTTGGTCGGTTTCTCTTCGAAGCATCCTGAAAATTTACGGATTCCATGGGGACGGGTCTCAAGTGTTTGGAAGTGGTCAAAACAGTTTCGCATCCTCGCAAACAATGGTCCCCAAACGAAATTAGGGTATGACAGTTGCCCCTCTTTACTTATATTTTATCGGAGACAAAAGGGAAGTAAAGATAAGATACTAATTTCGTTCGGGTCGACACTCCACTCGACCGACCAAATAGCTCCCATAGCGACCATGTCTCACGCTATCAGGCTTGATCGTTCCTTGAAAGCAGGAGGGCCTTTTGCACGCCATCCACTTGATTGTCCTTGGATGACAAAAAGTATCTGCAGGAAAATCTCAAAAATTGATTAGAAACAGACGACTATCATTGTCCAAGATATCACCGGACTGGCTTGTCTCGGGATGATAAAAAGAACTTTGATAGCCTCGAAAAAAGGAAAGCAAGTGTACGGATAACCAAAAGGTATCTCTGCATGCTATCGGATCTCTCAGAGGTCGGGGTAACAAAATTGTGTTTCTACAGATAACCACTTGAGGTATTTCCACCTGCCACCTGACGCATGGGTCAGGATCAACAGATGTTGTCTTTCTACGGATAATCACTTGGGTATATCCGCCTGCCACCTGACGCATGGGTCAGGATCAACAAATGTTGTCTTTGTACGGATAATCACTTAGGTATATCCGCCTGCCACCTGACGCATGGGTCAGGATCCGCAGATGTTGTCTTTGTACGGATAATCACTTGGGTATATCTGCTTGCCACCTGACGCATGGGTCAGGATCAACAAATGTTGTGAGACCAAAAGAGTCTCAGCCGGAAGGTGTTGACATCTCTGGAAAGGGCAGGGACGACCACATTGGTCTTCGCTTGTCAATCAGACTTGGGGTCTCTAAATGACGAGGTGTAGATAATCGTAAGGCGTCTCCGCATGCTATCGAACTCACGGGTCACGGTAGCAGGATGGGGTGGTCGACAAAAGCTGGGCTTTTGCTCCTACGTATCATCAATTTGAGATGAGGAACTCAGACCTACATAGTTCTTGCTGAACTGTGAGACTAGAATAGTCTCGATGTTCTTTAACTAAAAATGCGAACATGTTTTTGCAAAGAAACAAACCTCCAACCGATGAGAGCAACATATAATTTTTGAAGAAAAACAATGTGTCTATTGGTGGAAGGAGAGTATGCTGATAAAATCTTCTCATAACCACAAATGAGATTTTGGATGTTAGCGTTTCATTTCTAAATGACCATTTTGAGGAAACACTAGGTCCAACTGAAAATAGAAGAAAACCACTCAAAGTGTATCAATCTCATACAGGTAAGTGTTTTATCCTAATTCCGAACCATAGATATGTCATGATTTGACTTTACAAATCATTTCTTATCAAATCAAAGATTACATGTGTGATCATGGATCAATAGGACCTTTTTTGGTAATGGTGTTTTTGGTGGGAAATTTGGCTCTGAGTGTTTTGGCCTTTTCCTTTTCTGTTTTTGTTTAGTGCGAGGCGAAAAATTTGTCGATGCACAAGATTTTGGTTGGTAATCAAAGGGAGAGGACCACTTCCAGTCGTGGTTTCCTTTCTTTTCTTGTTGGCTTGTGACAATTTTGTATTGTTTAGATATTGTCTAGTCCAAAGACCTTCCTGTATATTTTTTTCTTTCTTTTTTGCTTTCTTCCAACCTTTGATAGGGGATTTTTTCTTTTGCTTTCTTTCGATCTTTGATTGAGAATTTTCTTTTTCTTCTGTCTCCTTCCGACCTTTGATCGGGAACTTCTTTTTCCTTTTTGTTTTCTTCCAAGGGCGAGGATGGAAATTCTCATCCTGGGTCAAGGTTTATGGTGAGTTGGGATTTTGGCTCAAAGCTTGTAGAATGGCTGGACATGATATATGTCAGGGTGTTGCTTTGGCTAGTGGTTCAGGCATAAAGGAATGTCCCACACTATTTTTCATGACACGCGTGCAACAATGATGATTCAGAAATTTTATGCAAAATTGGTCATGCATGCACCTATGTGGACACTTAAGCATCAAGTTTTGTGGTCATGTTTCCAAAACATGCTCTTTTATCAATTCATGCATTCATCCGAGTCCATTTTAAGTGTTCGGGAAAATTTTCACAACATTCACCCTTTAGGTGTATACACATTTTTTCAACAAAACCCTTTTTTGTTTTGATTGGTGAATCTTTTTCAAAGAAAGAGTTGGAGTTTATTTCTTTTCAAAAGTGTCTTGGCTTTTTAGTCAAAAAATATATTTTTTGTTCTTGTTTGTTTTTGCTGTTTTTTTTGTTTCGACCATTTTTCAAAAGATCAAAAACAACTCGTAACCTGGGCACGGTTGATACCCAAGATTACATTTTATTGAAAAAAGGTGTGTAAATGAAAGTACACTAGACTTACACACATTTTTCCATTTCGGACAAATCATTGTAAATTAAGTACGACCATATGCCAAAATCGGTAAATTACTCACAATGTGACAGATAACTGCATGTTCAGTTCAATCATAATGGACATAATAATTGGAAGCAGATAATGTTAGATCACAAGGGAAATAACAGAATAACAAAATAAATGAAAGTGCATAAATTCATCATCCCTCAGCTGCCCCTGTCTCTGTCTGAGGAATGACCATCCCTTGATGGCCTCAAAACGCTACTGATGTTCCATGCTCTAGAATCGGTGTTTGTCAAAGCCTGTGTTGGCTTGTGGGGTCGCACTGGAACCCTATTCAATGGTGCCCTTCCTGGACCGCTTCGTGAGGAGCTTCTTCGTAGCCAATTATGTGTTGCTTCCTAGTAGCGCTTCTTTAACATCTTGAACCGGATACATCATGACTTGTCGATCATGGGCATAGTACTTTTGCTTACCTTTGGCTTTGGACTTGGTCGCCTTCTGGTCGGACATGTGTTGCAGGCAACGCTCTAGCCTTTTTGTGGATGAGCTTTGGTGAACTCTGGAGGTGGTGGCAGTGCGTCTGTTGCCCGCTGTTGGCAGTCACCCAGGCTGCTGTGGTGCCTCGCCTTGTGCCTGCCTAGGGGCGCAATACTTCTGGATGAAAGCCCTGTTAATGGGGTGCCTGATGACCTTGTTGGGGGCGACGGACATTCCGTGGAACTGACAGAGGCCCGTTGATGTGAACCTTACGGGGCGGATCGCTTGATACATGTTACAGAGTTTGGATGACGCCACTTCCAGTGAAGGAAGATAAGTCAGGGTAGACGCCACTTCCAGTGAAGGAAGATAAGTCAGAGTAGATGCCACAAGGATTACCTTGATAAGTCTGAGATTGGTTCAACAAGGAACCCAGAGAGAAGCTCTCACCAAATTTTATGAAAATGCTAAAAGTTTTTTTATTGAAAACAAAAACCAATACTTATAGTGTATCTGAGCAAAAAGATAAAAATAGACATCGGCCTTCTAAACAGTTTGGGCCAAAATTACAATAAATAAAAATTATAACTAAAAACATATTTAACTTGGGCCTTTAAATTAGTTTGGGCCTTCAGCAACAATTAATAGTCTTGATAGTGTCTCTGCCTCTGGGCCTTCATCCTTCTCCACTTAGGCCTTCATCCTTCTCCACTCGAGGGCTTTATCCTTCTCCACTTGGGCCTTCGTCCTTCTCCACTTGGGCCTTTAGCTTGTATTTGGCTAGTTTCAGGATTCTCATCATTCCCTCCTTCTTGGAAAACATTTGCCCTCAAATGTCCAAGATCATCACCGGGTTCGAGTACCACTTCCTTCCTTTTCTTGTTGGCTTGCTTGGTATAGCTTTCATTCTTCTTTGCAATTTGCACATTCACTTGGTCATACAATCTTTTCACATACTCAACTTTGGCATGTGCATCCTTACGTTGAGTCTCTTGGGGATTGCTTTTCTAAGTTGGCCTGTTAAGTAATGAAGCTCCGGGGAGGAGATCAACTTGATGTTCTATGCCTCTTGAAGGTGGCAGTCCATGAGGAATCTCCTTAGGAAAGACATTTTTAATTCCTGCAATAAGGGTTGAACACTAGGAGAAATAGAAATAGTAAACTCATTAGAATTATCAGTAGAAATTTTACTGTCTTTGCAATACTGTAGATTGAGTGGTTCATGAGCAGGTAACACTTTCCTCATTTCACTCGCCTCTGCAAAATAATTAAATTTTCTCTCATGTGTATCACTCTCTCTCTTATGTGTATCACTCTTTTCCTCGGGTGTATCACTCTTCTTTTTCATATTCCTTTGTGGTGCCTCACTATTTTCTTTCTCTTGTTCTCTCTTTTCTCTCATTCTGATTTGGTCATCACACACTTCTCTAGGGGATAGAGGTTTAAGAGTAAACAAGGAAGATTTGGCTATTTGTCTGTAGAGCTCTTCTTTGTTACGGTTCAACAAACGTTGCATTTGTGTAGTCATCGCGTCCAGAAATAAGCACTGAGATCCGTCCAGTTGATGATATACACCACCATTGTCACCAGCTCTTGCCATGATTAAGGAACAAAGAATTTTGCAGTAAATTAAAAAAAAATTCAGGACCTCACCACACTCTACTCACGTGTTTCTCTCTTTGATGGTAGTTCACTCGTGTTTGATGCTCTCAATATAGGCTTTTGTGTGATGTTCTGACTCTTGCCTTTTACCACTCACTCCTTCTTAAGTTCCTGGATGAATCAAATTAGACACACATGGTATATAACAGGAAAGACAGTTTAATTATCACAGACTGTGTAGCAGATTTAATTTGGATAACAAATCATATTTGATTTTGGTTAACAGATTAGACTTGATTTGGATTTAGATTTGATTTGGATAACAAATTAGACTTGATTTGGATAACAGATTGGATTTGATTTGGATAACAAATTAGACTTGATTTGGATAACAAATTAGACTTGATTTGGATAACAGATTAGATTTGATTTGGATAACAAATTTTGATTTGATTTGAATAACAGATCAGATTTGGATAACAAATTAGATTTAATTTGGATAACAGATATGATAACAAATAAGATAAACAGATAAGATAACAGATATGACAAGTAAACTTCAAATGCTCATAACTTTTGCTACGGTTGTCCATTTGAGGCCCACTATATATCAAAATGCTCAGAATTCAGAGGAGAATCTAGATAAGGGGATTTGATCCACGATTTTCTTTCCAAAAAAACACTTCTAAATGCCTCAATTTCGTGTTCAAAGATCAAACACCCAAATTTTCTTTTTTCAAAATTTCTGCAACTTTTTTTTTGACACAAAGTGTGAAAGACACAAGAAACAAGAACAAGAGCACAAATAACAGAACACAAGACACAAACAAGAACGAAACAAGATGTAAACAAAAACGCAAATAATAGAACAAGGACAAAACACGAACCTGGACAAATTACAAAGAAAAATAATAGGATAGGATAGAAACTGTATCAAGAGCCGAAGCTCTAATAACAGATGATGTGAACCTTACGGGGCGGATCGCTTGATACAGGTTACAGAGATTTGGATGACGCAACTTCCAGTGAAGGAAGATAAGTCAGGGTAGACGCCACTTCCAGTGAAGGAAGATAAGTTAGAGTAGACGTCATAAGGATTACCTTGATAAGTCTGAGATTGGTTCAACAAGGAACCTAGAGAGAAGCTCTCACCAAATTTTATGAAAATGCCAAAAGTTTTTTTTTTTGAAAACAAAAACCAATACTTATAATGTATTTGAACAAAATGATAAAAATAGACATGGGCCTTCTAAACAGTTTAGGCCAAAATTACAATAAATAAAAATTATAACTAAAAACATATTTAACTTGGGCCTTTAAATTAGTTTGGGCCTTCAGCAACAATTAATAGTCTTGATAGTGTCTCTGCCTCTGGGCCTTCATCCTTCTCCACTTGGGGGCTTTATCCTTCTCCACTTGGGCCTTCGTCCTTCTCCACTTGGGCCTTTAGCCTGTATTTGGCTAGTTTCAGGATTCTCATCACCCGTAATCAGAGTTGGAAACCCTAGGACCCTATTGGACTGATTCGGGTCCGCTGGATGTCTTGTAGGCGCGATCCCTGCAAACAGTAGATGACATTAGAAATTAGTTGAGCCACGTGCATACTTACCTATGTCATGATGGCATAAACCAGCTGACACTTCAGCAGGGGGGATCAGAGTGGTGGTCGCTGGGCAGAATGTTGCGAAGTAGCAACGTCATCCATATGTTGGTGTGCATGATCCACACTCGTCTCCATGCAGCAGCCTGGGCGAAATCTTGCCCTGGTATGCATAGTAGCTGGGCAATAGCCTCATCCTTTGGCTGTGCTAGCATAGTTGGCCCTCCTCCAAGATCAGGGGGGTGGCCCAGGAACTGATAAAAGGAAACCACTGGCCCCTCACCCAGGAGCACAAGCCTGGATTAAGCATTAAGGGCAAAACACCTTGAGTTCTCTAAATGCGTGGATGTGGAGCCCTCTAAAGGCGAGGGCGGCCAGCCCTCTAAAGGTGAGGACGTGCAGTCCTCTAAAGGCGAGGGCGTGCAGCCCTTTGAAGGCGAGGGTGTGCAGCCCTCTGAAGGCGAGGGCGTGCAGGCCTCTAAAGGCGAGGGCATGCAGCCCTCTAAAGGCGAGGGCATGCAACCCTCTGAAGGCAAGGACATGCAGCCCTCTAAAGGCGAGGGCATGCAACCCTGTGAAGGCAAGGACATGCAGCCCTCTAAAAGCGAGGACCTGTAACCCTCTGAAGGCGAGGACCTGCAGTCCTCTAAAGGCGAGGACGTGAAGCCCTCTGAAGGCGAGGACGTACAGTCCTCTGAAGGCGAGGACGTGCAGTCCTCTGAAGGTGAGGATATGCAGTCCTCTGAAGGCGAGGACGTGTAGCCCTCTAAAGTCGCGGACGTGTAGTCCTCTAAAGATGAAGACATGTAGCCCTCTGAAGGTGAGGACCTACAGTCCTCTGAAGGTGAGGACGTGTAGCCCTCTTAAGGCGAGGACGTGCAACCCTCTTAAGGCAAGGACGTGTAGCTCTCTTAAGGCGAGGATGTGTAGCCCTCTGAAGGCGAGGACCTGTAGTCCTCTGAAGGCGAGGACGTGTAGCCCTCTAAAGTCGAGGACATGTAATCCTCTAAAGGCAAGGACATGCAGCCCTCTTAAGGTGAGGACATGCAGCCCTCTTAAGGCGAGGATGCGTAGCCTTCTTAAGGCGAGGACGTGTAGCTCTCTAAAGGCGAGGACCTGCAGTCCTCCGAAGATAAGGACGTGTTGCCCTCTAAAGTCGCAGACGTGTAGTCCTCTAAAGGCGAGGATGTGTAGCCCTCTGAAGGCGAGGACCTAGAGTCCTTTGAAGGCGAGGACGTGCAGTCCTCTGAAGGTGAGGACATGCAGTCCTCTGAAGGCGAGGACGTGTAGCCCTCTAAAGTTGTGGACGTGTAGTCCTCTAAAGATGAGGACATGTAGCCCTCTGAAGGTGAGGACCTACAGTCCTCTGAAGGTGAGGACGTGTATCCCTCTTAAGGCGAGGACGTGCAACCCTCTTAAGGTGAGGACGTGTAGCTTTCTTAAGGCGAGGACATGTAGCCCTCTAAAAGCGAGGACCTGCAGTCCTCTGAAGGCGAGGACGTGTAGCCCTCTAAAGTCTAGGATGTGTAGTCCTCTAAAGGCATTAGGTACTAGTACCCAAGGGTCCACCCTTATGAGAAAGCAAGAGATTGACTCATCGAGAGGGCCGGTCATCCCAAATTCAAAAGATTGGACATTAGATGTAGGAAATCTATGTAGTTAACATGATTTTTAAGGATGCAGATGCATGCAAACTTTGTCTTGAAATGCGGTAAAGGCAGACTTCGTATGCAACAATGCAGTGTAATGGAAAGTTGTACAATGTTCATGACGTTCTTTCCCTATTTTGTGATTTTGATTTGATTTGATTTTTGGAAAACACAAATTGACTGTCCTTTTGAAAGAGGTGATAATTCATGCAACCTCATTCTATCTTTTGCAAATTTCTTTGGGAACTCCCTTAGAGTGTACGTCCTGTTTGATTTACTCACATGACAATTTTGGAGTGATGGCAATGTAGTCGTTTAATCAACCCATTGAACTCCCAGGGTTTGTCCCCCTTTTTTCTGTTTAAAAACATCGACGAGTGAGAACTTTTGACCTGCCCCTAGGTTCACATGAGGCTCATGCACGGTGCCCCTCATTGCCCAATGTAGGGCTTTGAGATATCAATCGTTGTTTTTCGTTATGACCTTGTAGCAGGGAACCTATTGGGTGAGAACTTCTGATCTGCCCCTAGGTTCACCTGAGGTTTATGCATGGTGCCTTTCATTGCCCCAGTGTAAGGCTTTGAGGTATCCATTGTTGTTTTATTTTCACCACCTTGTAGCAAGGAAGAATGAAAGAAGCGGTTGATTCACACAAAAAGAAGTTTTCAAGGACGAGAAACAGTTGAAGGATTTTTCAGTTGGTAGATTAAGCAAATGACTCCTATTCTTGATAACTTACTTCTCTCTCAAAGAGACAAACTTTTAGGAATTATAAAATGAGATCACATGAATGTCTATATTTTTACTTGAAAACACAATCAATCAAATGCTTTTTTTTTTTCTTTTTGAACTTTTTTGCTTTACTCATCGTTTACGGCACCCTCACCAAATGTGTAGCACGAGTAATTTCTGATTAAACGGTCTTGGAAGTCCAAACTCAAGAGCGTAGGTCGCTTGAGCAAACAAACCAATGGCTTACACTCACATTCCAGTGGAAGCAAGGATGTAATTACCAGAGGATGAGGGACAAAGATGTCAAATTTATCCTTTTTATTAGCATTGTAACTGTGGTTTACAATAATGGCATAAACTTGAAAATCTTAATGAGTCATTAGAGACATCTAACAACAACTTTCAAAATTTCCCCATGTGTGGTGTCGCTTGTCAATGTTAGGATTCATAAGCGATTCTCCTCAAATTTCAGTCAGCCCGAATCAATTAGACTTTGCACCTTATGCTTCAAGGTCATATAATTCTCAATGGAATGTCCCGAAAATCCTCCATGTTGCGTTCGATTCGTATCCTTGGGAAAATGGAGGTTGAGGAACCTTGGCAGGGGTTATGGCTACCATTGCATTATCAAGTAGATATGGGAGCAAGTTAGCATATGACACCGGAATTGGGGTGAATTCTATAGGTTTTTTGTTGCAAAATTCCTTCCTTGGTTGGTGTTTTGGCACCGGATGTGCAGCGGGCAGGCTTTGTGGTTGATTTAGGGATGGCCTTTGTGGATGACTAGGTGGTGGCTAATGAGAAGGGCTAATATTGGCTGAGCAATGATGTTGTTTAGGTGGTGGGGAATTTGGTCATGTAGGAACGGTAATCGCAGCACGGGTTCCTCCTTCTATCTCATTCTCTCCATTTGCCCCAGTTTTCTCTTTCATCAAAGAAGAATGATCAAATTTTCCTCTTTTTAGACCCACTTCGATCCTTTCACCAGTGAAGACCAAATCCGCAAAGTTTGAAAGTGTGTAACCTACCACTTTTTCATAGTAAAACACTGGTAATGTGTCCCCTATCAATGTGATCATCTCTTTCTTTGTCATTGGAGGTGCTACTTGAGTTGCCAGGTCCCTCCACCTTTGGGGCGTATTCCTTGAAGGATTCATGCCCCCTCATGCACATGCTCTGTAGCTGCATCTTATCCGGAGCCATATCAGAGTTGTACGGATACTGCCTAATGAAGGCAACCATTAGGCCCTTCCAAGAATGGACTCGGGAAGGTTCAAGATTAGTGTACCATGTGACGGCTGCCCCAGTATGACTCTCTTGAAAGAAATGCATTAGCAACTTTTCATCTTTCGCATATGCCCCCATCTTCCGATAGCACCTTTTTAGATGATTCTCGGGGCAAGCAGTCCCCACGTACTTATCAAACTTTGGTGCTTTGAACTTCAGAGGAATGACCATGTTTGGGTACTAGGAACAACTCTTCTATGTCAGTAAAGGCATAACCTCTGCCTTCTTCAATGGCTCTGAGCCTTTCCTCTAGAGATTTTATCTGCTGCCATAGCAGGAGGGATTTTACTCGCAGTGGAATGCAAGGGTTGTGGTTGGGGGTGAAATTGAGGGCCCTCCAAAGTGTTTTGCATGGGTATACCACCAACTGCTTGCCCTTCAGTGGCATATCCGAGGCAAGGCTTGAAGTCACCTAGATTGTGGTAGGGTATTTCATATGTCTCCCCCATGGGTTGAAAGACATGTGCATGATGAGGTTGTCGGCTCTCAATGAGTATGGGAGAGGAGTTATTGACATCCTTACTGAGAGTGTACGCCACATTGGGTGGTGTATAGTTGGGAGGCAAGCCATATGGCGGGAAGGCATACTTGTTTTGAATTTGCACACAATGGGGGTCGCCTATACTTGCCAACTCTTTGCCTCTCACATCCGAGGTCAGATAACTTATTTGATTGAGGCCAGATGGGGGGAGTCGGGTCCACCTCAATAATGGCGCTGATAACAGCAACTGCAGCCGCAATGACCTCCATTATCTTCTTCATGCTCATCATGGCCCCCATCACTGTGGCCATTTGCTCTTTCATGGCCTCCATGTCAGCCTTGATTTGTTCTTGTACCTCCTTTACTGCACCCATTACTCTAGCTCTAGCACGTGTTTGATAAGGGTGTCGTAAAGCGTGTTTTTTCCAGTTGATAACAAAGATTAGAGTTCAGGTTTTTTAAGAAAGAATCAATGAACAATGCAACCAATGAAAAGCATGGATATATGTGAATGATGCATTGTTGAAGTACTGAGATTTTTAGGCAGGACATGGGGTTGAATCAATTTTATATTTTCAACATGGTCCATGACATCTTTGTCAAAGTGAAACTGGAAGTAACAGGGACATCAACAGTCCTAAAGGTGTTTGGCAGTAGACAAAGTAGCGAATTAACTCGATTCAGCTTTTGCCCCAATTTTTTCTAGACGGTTACTTCCATACTTCAACTTGACTTGACGAACCTTTTCTTAAAAGCATGAGCTTGGTTTAACCCCATAATCCAAGGAAAAGAAATTTTGATCGCCAATACTTTGATAATATTTCATAGAGATAAATGACTTAGGCATACTTATGCTATGCATGGCAAATGTAATTATGAGATTGAGATGCCCGAAGAAACATCATTTCCTAGTTAACCATGCATTAGGTACCATGTTCAATCATTTTGTTTTTTTTATAAAAGAAACGGGTTTATGATCCCAACATGGTTGGCTCATGGTACCTAACACATGCAACTAAGAATGCAATGTGAACTTTCATGCTTCCTTTTTTTTTTGTTTTTGTAGAGGAAAATGCAAGGATCATGCATGAGTAAACACGAAAATAAACGTTATGCAAAAACACATGTTAGATGTAGATGCATGATGATGAAATGACTTATGCAAAATGCAATGCATGAAATGATAAGTGACAAATGCAGGAACGATATGTCCATTATGATGCCATGAAGAGATGCTTATGAGATGCATGATATGAATGCATTTACGGACACAAGAGCCCAAAAAATCATCTCTTCTTACTTGCGCATTTGGGGGTGCAGTGCCCCATGTGTGCAGTTAAGAAGGTGATATGGACCTTCTGACTTCCTGTGACAAAAGACGAGACCAACATACAACGCGTGTGTGACGACATGATGCAGATGCGCAAAAGCGTAACAAGGGGATGTACACAACATGGCAATATCCACAAATAATCATATAGCAAAGGCGTACATGACATTTAGGTTATATGCATGGTAGTGTTTAAAAGGCACGCAGCGTGTTCGCTTCGTGCCCCTATTTTAGGAACATAGACGGGAGGATCTAAGAGGCTTTTAGTGATAATTCCCAAGGTGGTCGTATCTTCCTTTACGGTCTCTAGAGATATTATTCCCTTGATATCAACATTGTGGCGGTAGGGACTACCAGCGACAATATATCATCGAAGAGAAAAACTCTAGATGAGGTTTCACTGTCATCAAGCATGTCGGAGACTTAACATGATCACAGATTCACCTCCATTTCTTATGTTCCCACGGACCCGGGTATAGGGCCCTTTTTCAACTCACCGTGTATGCAAGAAGTGTTGGTGTTCATGTGCATCAAATGAATAAATATCTATCTCATGCATACATTTAAAAACACACTAAAAGCATCAAAGAGTTATATACAAGAACGTAAGAGAAATAAAGGTAAACAAACAAAAGAGAAGTCATGGTAAGGAATGCGCATAGATCAAAATGGCCTAACTTTCTTAAAACATTTCCTAGCGGAGTCGCCAACTGTTGCAACCTAACCTTCGGGGGGAGGGCGATGCGGGGCTCACGGGTGCGTCTTCCAAGGGAGGAAGACGCGCGGAGTCGCCACCAACGTTTATTCAAGGAAAACGTTGAAAAAATCGGAATGCGTGGTCTACAAAATTTAAGTGTGAAAGGTTCGGGAGTTGTTTTAACGCACGGGGAAGGTATTAGCACCCCACACGCCCGTCACAAGGGACGACAACCTTTAATCAAGTGTGCAAATATGACTTCAAAACTATGTATGGTCCCTTTTTTGTTTTTATGTATTTTCCCTTTTTTATGTTTTCTTTTAGCTTTTTATGGCTCTTTTGTGTCTTTTATCTTTTTCTGGTCAACAAGGGTATTTCCCTCGCTCCTACGTATCCTCAATTGCAATGAGGAAATCAGACCTACGTAGTTTTTTGAGAACTAAACGTTGGTTAAGTTGTTTTTATCTTTTTTCGCAAGATAGATTTTAATTGAACAAAGGTCATTTAAGGCGTTGGACCATTAAACAATCTTTTGATTTTGAAAGGAAAGAAACGTTAAGGCGTTGGACCACTAACGATCTCTTGTTTTTGAAAGGAGAGAAACGTTAAGACATAGACTATTAACGATCTCTTGGTTGTGAAAGAAGAGAAACGTTAAGGTGTTGGACCATTAACGATCTCTTGGTTTTTGAAAGGAGAGAAACGTTAAGGCATTGGACCATTAACGATCTCTTGGTTGTGAAAGAAGAGAAACGTTAAGGCGTTGGACCATTAATGATCTCTTGGTTTTCGAAAGGAGAGAAACGTTAAGGCATTGGACCATTAACGATCTCTTGGTTGTGAAAGAAGAGAAACGTTAAGGCATTGGACCATTAACGATCTCTTGGTTTTTGAAAGGAGAGAAAAGTTAAGGCGTTGGACCATTAACGATCTCTTGGGGTGGTCGACAAAAGCGGGGCTTTTGCTCCTACGTATCCTCAATTGCGATTTTGGAAATTAGACCTACGTAGTTCTTGCAAAAGCGGTAAAGTTATGTGTTGATTTTATGCTTTTGAACGGGCCATGTTAACCGATAAAAGCAAAATGGACCGTTTTAAGGCGTTGGACCTTAAAACGGTTTTAAGTGACTTTTGCGGACAAAGCTTGGTTTGTGAGTTGATTTTAGCCTTAGTTTCACTTTGGTTATTAATCAATTCATTCAAGGAAACTTTCAAAGAAAAAGATTCAATTATATTTTTTTTATTTTATTATTTTTTTTCAAGATATTTTAATTATTTTATTATTATTTTTTTCAAGATATTTTGATTATTTTATTATTATTTTCCTTTTTTGATTTAATCGAGGTTACAGCGTGAACAATCGGTTAGATGTTGCTTTAACAGTGATTAAACGACATTACAATACAAATGATCGGTTGAAATTCATTTTATCATTTATTAGGCGAGATAACGGCTTAAACGATCTGTTAAAGCTCGTTAAAAACGGAAGAAAAGAAAACCGAAAGTGAACAAAATGAAGATGAAAGCCAACAAAACAAGAAATGAATTGAAAGTCTCGGATTTGAAAACTTACCGGTTGAAGAATGAAGAACGCACGAAGAATGGACGAAGAACGGCGGAAAATCTTCACGAAATTGCTCTCGGAAACATCTCGAAAGTGTTACGGAAGCACTTCGGCTTGGATTTTCTTCATGGAAACATGTTTTTTCACGCAAAACATCTAAAATGCATAGGATAGGGGTCAGGGACCCTTTGGATCAGCCTCCCTCGACCTATTTATAGAAAAAAGGGGTGGTGCTTGCCACCCAGCTTCTTGAGGCGAGTAGGTGGCTTCCTCAGGAAGCTTCCTGAGGCACCCCCTTTTACTAAGTTCACTCCCCATTTTTTATAATTTACAGAAAAGTTATGGAAGCCTTACGGAAGCATATCGAACTTGATTTTCTTCTTTTTTTCTCTTTCTTCTCACCCATCTTAAGTGTAATATGCTTATTTAAGGTTACGGGAATTTTACAGAAGCATTACGAAAGCCCCAGAAGCCAGTTTTCAACAAAACGGGGGAGGAGGTTGCTAAGTTCACCCCCCCCATTTTTGTGTTTTTTTTGGCTATTTTCCTTCAGAAACCTCACGGAACTTTACGGATTCCACAGGGATGGGTGTTAAGTCTTCGGAAGTGATTAACAACGGTCCCCGGATGAAATTAGGGTGTAACAGTCCATTTACACACCCCCCACTTTGCTAAATACACTCCTATTTTCGTGTTTTTGGCCGGTTTCTCTCCGAAACATCCCGGAACTTTACCGATTTCACGAGGACTGGTCTCAAGTGTTTGGAAGTGGTCAAAAGAGGTTCGCATCCTTGCAAACAATGGCCCCCGAACGAAATTAGGGTATGACATATATATATATATATATATATATATATATATATATATATATATATATGCCAGACCCTAATTTTGTCCGGGGACGATCATTTGTTAACATTTTGGTTCTTGCTAGCCAAATTGAGCTGCTTGACATCAGTTGACACACAATCTGAATGGTTTTTCGATGTTTTAGAAAAGAACATGAAAAATACCCAAATGGGAGGTCAAAAGGGTCATTTGGGAGTTTTTTGTGACCCCTGGCTCACCCAGGCCAGCCTCTAGCTCGCCTGCCCCCAGAAGACTTAGGGGTGAAGTAACCAGCTCGCCTGGGCGAGCTGTTGATCAACCAAGTCCCTTCATTTCCTATAAATAGGCATAAGGGGGCTGAAAGAAAGGGTTCAGACTTTCAACATTGAAAGGATTTAGTGAAATTAAGGAGAAGAAGGAGAAAGAAGAAGAAAAAACAAGGCCGAGGTGCTTCCGAATCACAATCGTGACCAATTCCTACATCGTTCATCGTTCGTTCTTCATTCATCAACCGGTTAGTATTTATTTCGAGGTTTTGAATTCGTTGTATGCACCCTTAGGGGTTCCCTTTGTTTCTTTTCACATCTTCATCTCATTCTTCTTCCATCAGTGATCTCATTTCTTTATATAAATCGAATTTCAATCGATCGTTTGTGCCGTAATCTCATTTTATCATTGTAAAATAAAATTTCAACCGATCGTTTGTGCCGTAATCTTATTTTATCATTGTAAAATAAAATTTTAACCGATCGTTCACTTCACAAGTCATCTTTTAATGAGGTTGAAAGTGAATAATAAGTGAAACCAAAGTTAAAATCAACATGTAATCGAGCTTTTATCCAAAGTCGCTTGAATCCGTTCAAGGTCCAACGCCTTAACGGTCTCTTTTACTTTTATTGGTTAAAATGAACCTTTCCAAAGTTTAAAATCAATGTAACACACAAACTTTTGACTTTAAAGAACTACATAGGTCTGAGTTCCTCATCGCACTTGAGGATATGTAGGAGCAAGGGCAACGCTTTTGTCGACCCCAAAAAGTAAAAAACATAAAAAAGGAAAAATAAATAAATATTGAAGTCATGATTTTGCACACTTGATTAAAGGCTGACCTCCCTTGTGACGGACGCGTGAGGTGCTAATACCTTCCCCACACGTAAACAACTCCCGAACCCATATTCTTAAAATTCGCAGACCCTTTTTTAATTTTCTAGCGTTTTCCTCGAATAAATGTTGGTGGCGACTCCCGTGCGTTTTCCTTTCTTGGAAGACGCACCCTTGAGTCTTGTCTCGTCCTCCCGCCGAAGGGTAAGTTGCGACAATATATATATATATATATATATTGCCAAACTAGACAGAAGCCACAAGAGGAGAAAAAGAGGAAAAAACACCGAGATCATAGAATCATGAATATCTATTAAGGCAAGCCCTATGAATTAAGGAAGGTTTGACCCCTAAAAGCAAGTGTGATTAACTACAAGTTAATCTTAGGCTATTAAGTGGAGCTTGATTGCGAAGTGATTGTGATAGAAAAAGGAAGAGTTGAAATAAGGGAGACCAAGCTCCTCGCAAGCAGAGGTACCCATTTATTAAAGTGAAATCAAGATGGTATTTTTAACCAAACTGGTCAAACATGCCTTTTGTTTCCCAATATTGAATCTCACCTCTAGATATTAGTCTCCAAAGTGAAAAAGCTCAACAATATTTAACAAGGAATTTGCCAGAAATGGAAATCTAAACAAAGATGTGTTCCTCTTTAGTACATATATCTATAAGAGTTGTATTGTTAACGTAATAATTACTATTATGACACGATAAGATATTAAGATCCATAACTTATGACTGTGTTCACCATTAGAGATACTCAAAGAATAGCTTTTAGTCAAAAATATTAGTTTATGTTTGATTTATTAATTATTTGTACATACATTCCAAGTCAGTTAAATGAGGAAATGTGTCACAATAGATTAACTTGAATGGCCTACCAACAGATATCCAAACACACTAACAATAGTAGTACCATCAAAGGCCAATTGAATTATATCAAAACTGAACTTTCTAGCCACCTAGTAAGTGTCTTGCACTTTCTAGCCACCTTCAATTTTTTTGGACATCTTTGTTAAAATCCCCTTTTCTTGATATGTTTGTGTCTGTTCTCTCCTCTTGTCCTTGCCTCTTTGATCCACTGCTGCAGCATCTACGTGTTTACCCCTCAAGTCCTAGGTATGTTTCTTTCTTTATTATATATCATGTTTTTTTTACTAATCTTGAACGATTGACTTAACTCTATAAAATTAAAGATTCTTTTTTTCCACTAATGGTAAGTTGTTGGCTGCTTCCATGGTGTATTGAACCCAATTTTTCCATTTACAGACTAGGAAGGTGACCTTGCCCTTGTTTTTTTTTTCTATTGAAGTTAGCTTTTTCATAACCAATTTGTCTACTTTTCTTTGGTGCCCTTAGAGGGAGGGCATTGGTTAAAATCAACTTGGATTAGATCATTTGCAAAAGTAACCTATGATATTTTTTCTTGGTACAACATGCTTTTAGTTTTTTTTTGAATCGATACTTTTAGTTTACATTAGCCAAAAGGCTAAGTTTTGGGGGTTCATGCTACAAGAAAAATAACATATACCTACAGAGGCTTTTACCTACACATATAAATTAGTGTAGGTAAAAGTCAAAAAATACTTATACCTACAATTGTTTGTCATAGGTAAATTCAAAAGTTTGTACTTACTATTATTTGGTGTAGGTAAAACTCAAAATAACTTCTACTTACAAATGCTTAGTGTTGGTAAAATTTCAAAAAACTTATACCTACGATTACTTAGTGTTGGTAAAATCCTATCAAACTTGTACCTATAGTCCATTGGTGTAAATAAAATTTAAAAAGTTTCTACCTACAAATAACAGTGTAAGTAAAATACAATAAAACAAATATACTAAAATAATTATTTTAAGAAAGTTAATCACAAACTCAATAACATACAATATTTTCACTATTTTTCTCATATTAAAATAATTATTTTAACATATTAAAATAATTATTAATATACTGAAGAAAGAGCAATAGAACCACACTTCTGCCCCCAATTCAATAAACACTCTCTTTCCAAACTCCCAAACAATAAAACCCCCAAACCCTCTTCACTCCGTTGCCATCTCAAACCTGAATCCAAATCCAAATCCAAATCCAACACGAAGTCGTACCGACCTTCCGCCAACGCCAGGACCGAGGTTCGTCGGAATCGCTACAAGGTTGTTGTGGACGCCGATGAAGGTCACCGACGCCAAGAGGATACCATGGTGGAGATCCGAAAGAACCGTAGGGAAGAGAGTTTGCAGAAGAAGAGATGTGAGGGTCTCCAATCCCAGCAGATTCCTTCCTCACTTCACTCTACTGTAATTGAGAAGAAGGTCAATTCCTATCATCTTTCAGTAATTGTTTTCTTTCACTATTTTTTTAAATACCTTGCCTAAATTCAATTTCTAATACTAAAAATCTTCATCTCACTACGCCAACTTAGACAACTGATTAGGTTATAGGACCTATCTGGTTTTTGAGTTTATGTTGAAAGGATTATAGTCGTTGGTGACGAAATGTGTGATAAATTATGTTATCTTTATCTTGCTCTGTACTTGTGTACTCTCCTATAAAGTTTGATTGTTATTATGATGGATTTGTGAGAATTAGAACTAGGTTAAAGCATATTGAAACCGTAGCGGGTTTTAGGAATTAGGACAACGGATAAGATTATGATTGAAGGGAGTGATTTAGACGTAGCGGGTTTATATGGCAATTGGCAAGAAGGGATGGAACTAAATTTGTACATCTTTGATTGAATAACTAAATTTGTACATCTTTGATTGAATAACCTATTAATGCATAAATACCTACTATGAGTTGTGAAAATTCTGATTTGGCTTTGACTATGGGGGATATTTTTACCTATCTCCTTAAAAATGGTAGTTGTTTATTACATCTTTCCTTATAGGTATCATAGTAGAGGGAAATTTATTATAATTTGTAGCAATAAGTCTAAGCATTGGAAAAAAGAAATTAACACAGTTACTGAAATGATGCTCTTCTTTGGTCTTCTGGTAAAATGTCTCCCTCATCGGACTTGTTTTCTGTTACAGGTAATTTATTTAACACAGTTACTCTTGTCTCAGTCTGTGTAGGTAATTTATTTATTTATTGTTATTTTTTTTGTTTCTGAGTGAAATTGGAGTTCACTCCAAAGTCCAAATTTTTGTTTACTTGGAATTTGATTTTGTTGTTGCTGCAGAATCCGAATGTTTTAATTTGCACACCCAACTTTACTATTGGCTCAAGTAGGAGTTGCAATTTTGTGTTGAAGTATCAGACTATAAGTGCAAATTTGTGCAAGATCAAGCACACGTAGGTACACGCAAATTTGTGCAAATTCAATTCTAATCCACCCTTATATTTCGGCTCCAACAACAATGTCAATGACAACAACTACAACAATTAGAATCTGTTCCCTCTATGTGAAGTCAGCTACATGAATCAAATGAGACCATTGTATTCTGTTAAAAATTGGATGATAGAAAATTTTTAAATTCAATTCTAACTCACCCCTACATCCCCCCCCTCTAAACTTGTATTTCTCATAATAAAATGCTCTCAAACAGGTCCTTCAAAAAAAACTCAGGTTTTTGTTTTGAAAGCAAAACTTAGTTTACCCTTCATCAACCAAAAAACCTTGCAGTTTTTCTTACTCACCCAATAAATTTACTAAATATAGATGGTAAGTTGTCTGTTACTCTACTTTATGAGCTGAAATCTGAAGCAAGGACAAGTTGATTGTTGAAAAAACTGTACCATATATGTGAAAAAAATGATTTAGCTGGAATAATATTTAGGTGAATTGAAATGAGAAAATGCCACGTGGCTTTTAGCTGCAGTTGCTTCATTCATATATAATTTATTCTCTTTTCTTCTATACTACTTGCTTCATTTATATTATTTTGTATTTGACTTTTGTAATAAGCATTTGGATTTTATATCTTGGGTGCTGCTTTTATCAACTATGGTCCAAAATCAATATTTTAGCTTTACCTTTTCATGTGCTTTCTTTTCTTTTCTTTCTTCCTAACAACTCTTTCATACTGTGATATAGACTAAGCTAATATGAGAAATAGGACTCTTTTCTTTTCTTTTTAACAACTCTTTTTAACAATTCAATTAAATCCCATGATACATTTTCAATCCGTTTCTAAGCATCAAATGAATAATTAGTTAATTCAACAAAAAAGATGAATAATTAGTTATGCTTATGCTTATGTTAAACTTTTCGTTTTTCTTAATTAAAGATTGGTATGTGTGAGTGTGATGTTGCACGTTCAGCAATACATTTTGGATGTTTGTTGAGTCACATGACCTGCAACTGGAAAGTGCCAACTATCAAATGTCCACATCCTACCCTTTCTCAGGGGCATGGGTCAACCCACCAATTATGATTTGCGGACATCAATCCAAATCTCAAATAATATATATAACAGTATTTTAACCTCTATATTACATAGAACACATATTTATATTTATATAACTAAAATTTATAATAAATAAATATTTTAAATATATACATTATATATTAGATTTATGACAAATACTAGTACCTTATATTGTGCTAAGATGTTATTTTTGGTTATTGATAATTTTAAAAAAATATATTAATATTTAAGTTGGAATTAAACATGTTCATGACTTGGTGTACTAAAGAAAAAAATAATTAAAGATGTTAAATAATTTGAGTTGTGTAGACTATAATTGCTATGATGATTTTCTTAACTGTTTTCATTTAATTTTATTTATAGGTTTTGAGCCGTTGTGGGGTGGAGTGTGAAGGACTCGAGACCTTGTGCATTAAGGATTAGACACTTAGTATTGAAAGTATGTTCTACCAGTATGTGCTTAAGGTTTTGCTGCTTAAATATCTCCTATAACATTTTTTCTATATTGCAGATGCAGAGAAGATAGTTGGTTGGGCTTTAAGCCGTCATCTCATGCAGAATGTTGAAACTGATCCTAATGCAAAGCTTGTGTTGTCTTGTGAGAGGTAATTATTAGCTTGCACAGGTTGTTATTTAATATAAGTAGATACATACTTACACACACATAACACTTTTAGGTTGTCTTATGGGATGTGTCCTTATAATTTATTAATGTTAAACTGATGCGTTTCTACTCTAACTGGTCATTTACCTAATTTTATCCTTGATTCTTTGCATCCTATAGGTTGGACAGGGTGCTCTTCTCCTTAATATTCTTTCAAAATACTGTGATGGTACTTAGTCATCCCTTATATCTGGTTTCTTATCTCTTCAACTTTTACATCTGTTATTTAATTTCATTTTTTTCATATTCATTTACTGGTATTCCTTATATAACTACCTTCCAAATTTGATCATGTTATTATAACTATTTGATTTTTCATATTCATTTATTGGTATTCCTTAATATTCTTTCAAAATACTGTGATGGTACTTAGTCATCCCTTATATCTGGTTTTTTATCTCTTCAACTTTTACATCTGTTATTTAATTTCATTTTTTTCCATTTAATACAAGTATACTGCTAGTTTCTTTGTTTTGGTCTTAATTATTTAAATGATATAAATAGCTTAAAGTTGCAAAGGGGTAGGACTTGGTAGCATGCACAATACTTCTTGCTGCCCCTATTCTTTCTTTTTTTTTTTGTTTTGGACAATCATTTTTTACCCTTTTGGTTGCATTTTAATGATATGCTTGTGTGATGCTACTAAAACTTTTCCAGGGATCAGAAAGACTTTGAATTCAGAGTTATGGCATGCTTGTGCAGGGCCTCTTGTGTCATTACCCCAGGTTGGGAGCCTTGTGTTTTACTTCCCTCAAGGACATAGTGAGCAGGTGAATGAATCTTTTGTTCTCTTTTCAAAGTAATAACTTTTCTTACATTGCTTGTTTTAATCTCTAACTCATTAGTTTCTTTTCAATATTTAGCCAAGATTCTGAGGTGATGACTTTGTTTGTTTTGGTTTGCTGAAGCATATTGTTTCCTTTTATTTGAATATGAACAAGTGGCAGCTTCTACTAGAAGAACAACAACATCACAGATTCCAAACTACCCCAATCTTCCATATCAGTTGATGTGTCAAGTTCAAAATGTCACACTTCATGTGAATGTTGGGTGTTGGTTGACTTGACTTGACCACTTGTTGCATTTGTCCTCAAGAGCTTATTGCATCTTCAAATCCATCATAACTCCAAACAAAATTTTACCTTTTTTCTTGTATGTTATGATAGGCAGACAAGGAGACAAGAAGTGAGTGCAACAGGAGTAGTTCTTTCACACTTAAATTACAGGGATGCTAATTGTAATCAAGCATTTAATTTTTCTTGATGTCAAGAATCACAAACCAGAAGGTCAAGAAGTGAGTGGAGCAGGAGTAAACATTGATAATCACTTGAATGAAGGCAGTGGCTGGATTAACTCAACATAACAATGCAAAGCCTGTTGCTGATTCCAGTTTTTCCAAGGCTAAACCAGAACATTCTTTGGACTCACAATTCAAACCGCCATAAGCTTCAAGCTAGTAATAATTTAAGGAAAAATAGAACTTGGACACTCATGTTATAGCAAGGCAAGATTAAGGAGGGCATATTGCAATGCCAAGGTGCATCCCTAGTTACCAAACAGGTCATAGCCTTTCTAGTTAGGCTCTCAAATTGGCACCCTAGAATTGTCTTCTTATTAGAGGTGTTCATGTTAAACGTATTTACCTACAGTTGAAGATGATAGGTACATATTAAAGACTTTTACCTACAGTTAGGAGATGTAAGTAGAAGTTAATGACTTTTACCTACACACTATACATAGTAGGTAAAACCTATAGTGACAGACAATTAGCCGTCACTACACACTATCATACATTTACCTATGGATTTTTTATTTATAGTGATAGTTTTTGTCTGTAGGTATAGGTCATTTTTCTTGTATGTATCCACCGCCTGAATAATCAGATTTGCTCATAAACCATGACAGCATGATTGCCCTTTTGAAACATTAGTTGTCATGATTATGATGTTCCATAATTATTTTTGTTTTTTACACTTCATTTCCATAAACTTGATTCTAGGTCTATGATCATACAATATTTAATGAAACTATTTTTATGCTTAACATATAGTTTATGTTACAAATTATTAATATACTACTATAGTCTATGAGATTACAACGTATAAGCTAATTTCATTCGGCTTCCACTTGCAGCAATGCTGGAACAAGCACCACAACAGCCCCAACAACCACCACACCAACAATAGTGATGTAATCCTATCCCGCAAGGGCATTGGGTAGAAGACTCCAAGTAGATTGGGCTAGAGATCCTAGGGAAGGCCCTAGGGTTCTCATGAGCCTTAGGGTAGATTTCAAGCCTATGGGCTAAGTATGAGCCCACTTATCTTTGTAAATATTAGAATAGGTTTTTCCTTCGTTTGGGCCTTGTATTTTGGCCATTCTAGTAGTATAGGGTTTTAGCCTTGTATTTCGGGGCATTTTGAGTAGTCTTTGTAGTAAGGACTTTTTTTTGTATTTTCATGTTTTTTGTCACGGGGGTGAGCTTAGCTATTATAGGGGGTGTGTAGTTAAGTTCTAGCTTCTCATCTCAAGGAGGTGAGCTTAGCTATTAGAGAGGTATGTGTAGTTAAGCTCTAGCTTCTTTAGGAATCTTCTTAAGGAAGCTTCTCAAGGAGGTGAGCTTAGTTATGAGAGGGATGTGTGTAGCTAAGCTCTAGCTTCTCAAGGAAGTTTTCTCAAAGAAGTTTCTCAAGGAAGTTTTCTCAAGAAAGCTTCTCAAGGAAGCTACCTAGTCTATAAATAGAAGCATGTGTAACACTTGTTGTAACTTTGATGAATGAGAGTCTTGTGAGACACAACTCAAAGTTCAACTTCTCTCCCTTTTTCTTCCTTCAATTTCGTGCTCCCCCCTCTCTCTTTCTCTCCCTCTTTCTTTTCCTCCATTGAAGCATCCTCTCCAAGCTTCTTATCCAAGGCTCATCTTGGTGGTGAAGCTCTTTCTTCCATGGCTTATTCCCTAGTGGATGGCGCCTCCTCTCACCTTTTCTCATTTGTCTTACGCTATATCTCCATGGTGGAAAATCACCATTAAAGGACCTCATTGAAGCTCAAGATCCAGCCTCCATAGAAGCCCCACAAGTAAGCTTCCATCAAGTGGTAATCAGAGCACAAGAGCTTCAAGTAGGTGCTCCTTAAACCTCCATTAATTTTTTTTTCTTGACCTTCTCTTCCATTGTTGTTTCTTCATTTTTCTCCATGTATCTCCTCACATGTCTTGTTCTAAATGTTTTTAACATGATTCTTTAGAGTTTCCACCGATTAAACTTGCTATAGAAACTAGATTTGATTTTCTATGGTTCAAATTTCTTGTTATTGTTCTTGAACCATGAATTGTGTTGAGTTTAGGTTCCTTTGAGTTTTGTCTTGTTATTTTTTGTGGCTGAAACCTAAACCATAAAATTCTTACAAAAATATTAAAGTAGAAGAAAACCTCAAAAATATAGAGTGACTTGTTCACCTATTGTAGTTTTGTCATAGAAGTCATGTCTAGTCATGAAACTTGTCAAATTAGATTTCTTATGTTGTGCTGAATTTTATTTTCTTGTTTCTTTGTCTAACTCATTTGTTCATGAGTGTATGAAATTCTTTTAGCCTATTATTTGATTTGAGTCAAATCTTTCATGTTAATTAGTCCTTAACATGTTCATGCAAAATTCTTAGAGAGTCTTTGATTGTGAACCTTTTCTTGAACTTTTAGGTTTCCTTATGATTGTGTCTATTGTGAATTTGAGTTTTGGTGATTGAATTGCTGGCTGAAATGTTGATCCTAAGTGAATATTGAACTCCTAAAACTGTGGTAAGCAATCCTAGTGAGTTCAACATACATAGGAAGGTTGAAAGTAAGCCCAAGGCAATCAATATACCATGCTTAAAGAAACAAATCGCTGGTGCTGGCAGCTTGAACATACAAACTTGTAAAAATTACTGAGAATTAGTTACTTCGAATTTTGAGCTAAAATTTTTACTGAAGTTTCTAGACATCTGGAAAGAAGTTATAAAAAAAGAAACAAGTGATTTGGATAAAAGGAAAAAATATGAAAAATCACACAAGTTTGCAGGAAAATCAGTATCCAGAAAAAAAAAAGGTGAAAGGGAAGTGTGCTTGTTGTTTTGGCTCAAAATTTATTCTATAATTGGAAATTTCAATTGAAAATTAGTGTGAAGACAAGTGCCAAAGCTAGAGGTTTGTTGAGTCTTTTTTCAGTTTTTTTACTCTACTCTAGAGCCATTCTAAGTTTCTCTTTGAGTCCTAGCTTGCTTCTATGTCCTTTTCATTGCTTTAATTGTTGAATAATCCTTGAAAAATTGTCTTGTTAAAACTCCATTGGTTTAGCTTTCATTTCATTTTTTTTGGTCTTTGGTTATTGCTTGTCTCTTTGTTTCCTTGTTTGTGGGTTGCCATATAGGGAATTGGAAGGAGGATTGGTGCCATCCCTTGAAGAATTTGAGTCCAAAAGCAAGGGGCCAACCACCTTAAGAGCTATTGGACTAAGAAGCACTCCAAATTGAGTGAATCACCAAAGAGAGAACAACAACCAAAATTGAGGACCGTTTTGTAATTTTGTAATTTGAAATTTACTTACCTTCATTGCTTTCAAGTTTTGTAACAAAAAGGCCTTTCATTGGAAGTGTGTTGGGAGCCTCCAATAGGTTACCAAACTTCCATTTGTGTGTAATAATTTTAGGCAATTTTTCCTTAGGATAGTGAGTTTTTTGTTGGGAACCTTGAATGTGGTCATCCAAACATTCTTAGGATTCGCCTAGTTTACATTTCTTGCTTACTTTCATAGCTTATTTCCTTTACCTTCCATTGTCAAACCACCTAGATAGCTTTCCTTTTACCAATTAGTTTTTTACCTTATCTTTCACACCTCTTTTAGTGTTTATTTGGCTAGTTTCAACCATAGTTTCTTTTACCTTTTGTTTTCAAACCTCCAACAAGAAAGAACCACAACTTAGGAACCAACATGAGTCATCATTCATCTAGTGTTAATGGCAAGGGTACTAGTCATAAAGACCCTTTATCTAGAATCTTAGATGAGTTGAGTTCCCTCAAGTTATGGAAAGAAAAACAAGAGAGAAAAGAAAAAGGAAAAAAAAGAGTGGAAAAAATAAGTCAAGATGAAAGAAAGAAAATAAGAGAGGAAGAAAGAAGAAAAATAATGAAAGAAATGAAAAGAGTAAAACATGCCTCCTATAGTAGTCATAACTCTTGCAAAAGCCTAAGTGAAGAACTTCGTGACTATTACGAAGGAAGGCATAGGTCACATCTTAGACCTCACTCCCATAGAAGAGAAAAGGAAAGAAAGCCTCAAGAGGCTAACATTAAACTATCATACTTCCATGGGAAGGACAATGTAGAGGCTAACTTAGATTGGGAAATAAGGGTAGAGCAACAACTTAAAAAGAAGTCTACTTCAAAATCTTATGGCTCTCACTCTTATCCAAAGAAAGACCAAGGTCAAGGCATCTTAGGGGTGACACCTTCTAAGCCCAAAGATGATAAGGAGAAGACAATAGAAAAGCAAGCCCCTAAGGCTAGTATGCAAGAGAAAACTAGCTCTATAAAGTGCTTTAAATGTCTTGGAAGAGGACACATTACTTCTCAATGCCCCACCACAAAAACCATGATTATGAGGGGCCAAGACATTTATAGTAGCCAAGATGATGCTACTACTTCACCTTCCTCTAGTGAAAGTGAAAAAGCAGAAGGGGAAGAATCTAGTGAAGAAATCTACCCCCAAGAAGAAGGACAACCATTAGTGGTTAAAGAGAAGTGTAAGGAGGTAAGTGTCTCCTCCAAGAGTTTAGCTAAGAAGGAAACTCATTTTACAATAAAGACAAACATTAAAGAAACTTTCCCTCTTAGACAACGTCCACATTTTCTCTTTTGTAAAATGGCACTTGCTAGCATTGCCACACCTCTTGGGCTTGAGTTTATTCCTCAAGTAAAGAAGTTGTTGGATGAGGGTTTGGTTCGCAAGAGCTTAAATCCTTGTGCTTTGTTGGTGCCCAAAATAGGTATTATTAGGTACCAAGTCCCTAAAATAGGTGGTATGATGAATTTTTTGAGTGGTGCAACCCTCTTTTGTAAAATCACTCGTACACCTAACATCTTCATGGTGTGTGTACATAGGGACCCATTAGGTAGGTTTGTTCTTATTTTTAGTTTCAATACAAACTTAGGTACTCATATGGGACACCTTAGGTTTGTCATACTTTTTGGTAGGAATAATCAATATGAAAATACAGAAAAAGGTATGTTTTATTGCGTTACTTTTCTTAATTTTTCAAATAGTGATCAAGGGGTTCCCATGAACCCTAAGAGAATAAAGGTCATTCCTAAGTGGCCCACTCCACCAAGTATAAGAAAAATTTAGGGCTTCCATGACTTAACAAACTTTTACAAAAGGTTTGTCCCATATTTTTCTATACTTGTAGCACCACTCATTGAGTTGGTGAGAAACCATGTTCCTTCATGGGAAGATGCCCAGGAAATGGGTTTTCAGACCTTACCTTACTTCAACATACCAAACACCACTAATACATATGTTTTTGTTCTTTTTACAGGTGTTGAGGGAAGGAGCCCAGAGTATGAAAAACCTCGGGATTTAAGGTCAAATCCTTTCCAAGGTGGAGGGAATGATGCAGTCTTATCCCGCAAGGGCATTGGGTAGAAGACTCCAAGTAGATTGGGCTAGAGATCCTAGGGAAGGCCCTAGGGTTCTCATGAGCCTTAGGGTAGATTTCGAGCCCATGGGCTAAGTATGAGCCCACTTATCTTTGTAAATATTAGAATAGGTTTTTCCTTCGTTTGGGCCTTGTATTTTGGCCATTCTAGTAGTATAGGGTTTTAGCCTTGTATTTCGGGGCATTTTGAGTAGTCTTTGTAGTAAGGACTTTTTTTTGTATTTTCATGTTTTTTGTCATGGGGGTGAGCTTAGCTATTATAGGGGGGTGTAGCTAAGTTCTAGCTTCTCATCTCAAGGAGGTGAGCTTAGCTATTAGAGAGGTATGTGTAGCTAAGCTCTAGCTTCTTTAGGAATCTTCTTAAGGAAGCTTCTCAAGGAGGTGAGCTTAGTTATGAGAGGAGTGTGTGTAGCTAAGCTCTAGCTTCTCAAGGAAGTTTTCTCAAAGAAGCTTCTCAAGGAAGTTTCTCAAGAAAGCTTCTCAAGGAAGCTACCGTGTCTATAAATAGAAGCATGTGTAACACTTGTTGTAACTTTGATGAATGAGAGTCTTGTGAGACACAACTCAAAGTTCAACTTCTCTCCCTTTTTCTTCCTTCAATTTCGTGCTCCCTCCTCTCTCTTTCTCTCCCTCTTTTTTTTCCTCCATTTAAGCATCCTCTCCAAGCTTCTTATCCAAGGCTCATCTTGGTGGTGAAGCTCTTTCTTCCATGGCTTATTCCCTAGTGGATGGTGCCTCCTCTCACCTCTTCTCATTTGTCTTTCACTGTATCTCCATGGTGGAAAATCACCATTAAAGGACCTCATTGAAGCTCAAGATCCAGCCTCCATAGAAGCCCCACAAGCAAGCTTCCATCAAATAGGCACACCATCCACCACCTTAACTCCAACCACTCCAACTAGTACAACTCCAGAAAATTACGAAAATCAATTATAATAAAAAAAAATACATTAACCATTTATAATTAAGAAAATTAAATAAAATATGTACCCCAAGAAAATTCTACTTCTACTTCTACTTCATATGAAAACTATCATAAAAATGAGGATATGTGCAAGTAATACTCAATTGGTGTGGCCAAAGATCATAGATCTCGAACAATAGAAGAGGAGTACTATATGAATAACTCATTGTATAATTAATTGATTTAAAAAGATACAGCTATAGTGTCATCGGGTTAGTGATAAGAAATTTAAATAATTTATACAAGATCATATATTCAAATCTCATTTTCATCATTGGGACTACAAAAGAAACTCACATAAGTCGTCTTTTGATAAAAGCTGAAGAGAGGTTTAGGCTACAACACCCAAAGAATTCCCCCCTTGATTGAAGCTATTCCCACTTGACTGGAAGTAAGAAACGGTTTCCTAAATTACACGCAGGACCACAATTGTAGCAAATACAATACCTCTAATAGTGCAAATGACCTACAACTCATAATCAAATATTACCTATGTATGCATTGTGCATTAAAGAGTGTGCAAATAACATTTCAATACAAGATTTCTACAAAAACAAGTTGCAAGTTCTAGAAGAAATGAGCATAATGCTTTTTTTCTACTAGTCACTATAAGAGAGGTATTATTTTCCTGCCCACCCTCTAGTGTTAACCTTCCTTTATATCTCTTATTTACACCTCAGGAAAAAAATTGATTCAATATTTCAATTCAATCAATGCTTATAATAGGGAAATATTGGGGAAATAATAATAGGAAATGTAAGGTAAAAGAAACTGAGATTTCAACTTCAACTAGCCATAAATTCCCATTTAAATTATACAATAATGAGAAGTAATACCTCATGAAGTACTTTGACAAAAAAAAGTGAAGCAAGTAGCAATGTCCCATCAACAACAAAAGAAACCTAAATTTCTCTTGATAGAATGATTTTCCAATTTTTAGGGGACAAAAGATGGTGGGGAGCACAACATATCATCGTTATAAAAGCACCTTAAGGATTAATACAATGACTTTGAAATGGTGGGAGCAACGAAGAAAATCGACTCAAAAGATTCAATGTTCTGTTACAAGAACATGGAAGGGACAATGAGTAGGTTTGCCCACTCACTATTCCACTGATAGAGACTACGATAGTGCCAATAAGAGATCCAAATGGAAGTTCATCTGACATGGTAAGTGGTTCTTACCTTCAATGTCATGACGTGGCAGAGGAAAAAGCGAGATTGAGGGGTTCACAACTTCAACGTCAATGATGACACAAGAGCACAAGAGTAGTGGCACATTGTGGTGGCACAAAGGTCAAAGCATGGTGGCACGATAGTGAGGGGTTTCAAGGCGAGGCATAATAGGTTTTAGGGTAGCAAGGCTTGGGAGCGAGAGTGAGGGGCTTTAGTGAGGCACAATTGAGAACGAAAAATTTTAAGTTTTAAATCAAACAACCATGATGGTTTTACAAAATCATCCTTAACTCACTAGTCTCAACTGTGAATCATGCAGGTTTTGATGATGCCAAAAGAATTTACTTGATGAAAGCACACATTGTTTCAAGTCAACCAACAAGATCAAGAAAATCACAGATAAGGACTTAGTTAAATTGTTAAAAGAATCTCATTTTTATTCCAATAGTTTGGCCTCAAAGTCTTTTATCAAAATTTCTTTATCAAGCTTAATCAGTTCAAAAGTTAGATATTTTTGAACTGGTAATCGATTACCAAAGCCTGTAATCGATTACTAGAGAGATCATGAACATGGCTTGTTTTAAATTTTGAACTTATTTGAATTTTGAACTGTGTAATCAATTACCAGAATCCTGTAATCGATTACCAGTGAAGAGATTTTAGAAAAGCTTTGAAAAGACATGACTCTTCAGAAATATAACTGTATAATTGATTACCAGTGAGAAAATTTCAGAAAAACATTTTGAAAAGACACATCTCTTCAAACTATTTTGAAAAGGCACAATGGGCCTATATATATGTGTGTGTGTGTGACTTCAAAAAGAAAGAGAGAGATTATTCAGAGAACTTAATTGCCAAATTCTCTCTAAACAACTATTGGCCAAACTCTTGCAAATCTATTGAGAATTCTTCTAGGAACTTTAATTTGTATCATTTACTCCAAAGGAGAGAAATCTTTCTGTACATTTCATAAACTCAGTTGTAATCAAGAGACTGTTTATCTCTTGGCTTGTGAGAATCTTGAACACAAGGGTGAGGGATCCCAAGGTGTGTTCAAAGATTGTAAAGGATTTACAGAGATAATGGAAAATCTCAAGTGGGTTACTTGAGGACTGGACATAGGCACGGGAAGTGGCCGAACCAGTATAAATCGAGTTTGCAATTTTCTCTTCCTTTATCTCATTTATTTTATTGCAGTTTATTTTGTCTTGCACATTTAAAGAACATTGATTAACTTAATTACTACTTCTTCTTCTACATTCTGAGTCTATCATATGTCATTTAAAAGGGGATTAATATTTGTTAGTGGGAAAATTTTGAAACTTAATTCACCCTCCTCTTAAGTTATTAAGGCCACTTTTCCAACATCAACGATGGTTTTTTTCAAAAACTACCCTTAACTCAAAAATCTTAACAACGGTTTTTCCAAAACCGTCGTTAACCCATCCAATTAATTCCAAAAATGCCACCGTGCATTTTTTAAGATGGTTTTGGAAAAACCATCATTGATCCGGCGACGTGAAAAACATTTTTTCTAATAGTGATGTAATCCAGAAATTGAATCTAAACAAGCAAGATATTGTGAAAGCTAAGATGAGATGAGTATCCAATGATTATGATTTCACACAACCAATTCACCTAATCCTAATTCTAACAAGATTCTTATGATTGTTAATTGCCAATTTCCCAATGTCAATTATTAGCCATTGACGGTGGTCTAATAATACTCTTTACCTTAAACAATCCTCAATTAATCATGCATGTATTAATTTAAACCAAAGGATTAAGAACAATGATGAGGGTGATTAATCAATTTCCTAATCAACCCACCAAAGATTACCTGAATAGTTTGGCTATGCAGTTTGGTATAAAACACTTTCTTCCTAATTCTACCAATTATATGTAGATGATCACTACTATGCAATCGATTATGTATTAGAATGACCATTTCCAAATAAAAATTAAAATTAAAAAAGAGAATCAATTAACTAAAATGCATCGAGAATCTTATTAAAATCAGAAAAGGGGTTCATGGTAGGTTACATCATAATCCCCGTACTAGGAAGATTAGCCATTCATAGCCATGAACTAACTAGAAATGTAAACATACCAAGAGGGTTGGAATCTAGGTGATGAAATTTCCAAATGGAAATCTTCAAGCTTTGCTAAGGCTAAGGACTCGCTCTTGCTCTTCGAAACTCTCAAAACACAACAAGAATAAAAGCTTCCAACTTAAGGTCTAAAAGAAAGTACATATAGCCTTAGGATAAGTAACTGCCAGCATGTTTTGATCACGACTGTGGTGACTTTTTGTACTCAATTTTGCATTTGGCCGTGATCGAAGGATCATGGCTTGGATAATCGTCAACTATTTTCCAATGTTGGGCCATGATCAAACCATCATAGCCTTGGTGACTTCCAGGTTGATCACGACTGTGATGACTGATCACAACCATGATAGAGTAGCCAGATTCCTCACTTCATCAATTTGGCCTATTTTGAGCCTTTTTTCTCACCAAATTCTCCCTAATCACTTGGTTAACAAATCTAATTATAAACCATGACTTTTGCCAACAAATTATATCATAAATGCACACAATAGGCCTATAACTACACATCAAAGGCAATCAAAATTCAATTTATCAAAACAAAAAAAAAATATTTTGGATGGTGTGTTAATTGCAAATGTGGTTGTTCATCAAGCAAAGGTAAATAATAAGGGTTGCCTTGTATTTAAGGCCGATTTTGAAATGGCCTACGATTCAATGAGGTGGGATTTCTTGGCATATATGTTACATAGATTGGGCTTTTGTCTAAAGTGGATTGAGTGGATGTGGAGTTGACTACAATCATCCTCCATACTAGTCCTTTTAAATGAAAGCTCACTGGAGGAATTCGTTACACACAAGGGACTTTGACAAGGAGATCCATTAGCAAATTTTCTATTATTGGTTGTCACAAAATGTTTGAATGGGTTGGTGAGGGAAGTAGAAGAAAATATGCTATTTATTGGGATACATATTGGATCTGGTTCTTTGAAAGTGCCCCTCCTCCAATTCGGGGATGACACTATTTTCTTCCTTCAAGATGACATGAGAGATGCACTTACCTTGAAAACAATACTTAGATGCTTCAAGTTGGGCTCCGACCTTAAAGTGAATTTCTTCAATAGTAGTTTGGCGAGCATTCATGTGGATCAAGGAAAAGCCAACAATTTCGCAAGAGTGTTGAATTGCAAAATTATGACTATTTTTATATACTTGGGTTTACTAGTGGGTGTGGATGCATGAAAATTGAGCATGTAACAACCAGTGATTGAAGAGATGAGGAGGAAATTATAATCATGGAAGAGGAGATAATTGTCTTTTGGTGGGAGAGTATATATAGTTGGTTAAATCGTTACTATCTTTCTTATCCCTTTACTTTATGTCATTCTTCAAAGCACCTAGAAAGTCATTAATATTCAAAGAAATTTCCTTTGGGGGCTAGAGGGGAGGAGAGAAAAGTGTCTTGGGTGAGGTGAAATGTGGTATGTTCTCCTAGAGAGAAAGGTGGATTGGGAATAAAAAATTTAGAACTTTTCAATAAGGTTCTAGTGGAAACATGACTACAGAGGTTGCTTAGTGAGAAACAATGTCTTTGGAGAGAGGTCTTGAGAGAAAAATATGATATTATGAGTTTAGATAGTCTAGTTAGAGGTTCTCATGCAAATAAGGGGTCCCAATGGTGGTGCAATCTTCTATGTATTTGTGAGGTTTTTTAGAATAGTCTTGGGTGGTTCAAAAAATATGCCAAGGGAGTTGTGGGTGATGGGAGGGAAGTGAGCTTTTGGCACTCTAGGTGGGTTGGGAACGCAAGTTTATGTAAAAGTTTCAACCATGTCTTTTTAAATTCGGAACAAAAATCCAATTGCATTGTCGACATGGGGAAATGGTGTAGGGGGGAGTGAATGTGGGATTTGTCTTGGCAGGGACCATGGTTCCCATGGGAAAATAACATTGAACAAAATATGTGGGAGGGTATTGGAGATAAAAATTCAAAAAAAAACATGATGGATGGTTGGGAATGAATTTTAAGTACAATGAAGTAATATATTGTGAAAGAGGTATATGAGGAATTGCATGATGTTGGTGGGCTGGAACATGCAAAGTTTTACTCTCAGTTGTGGAAATAGCCTATCCCTTATGAGTGATCGAGGCCGTACCTGAATCAAATAAACATTAAAAATGCAGTATCTAGGAAGTGATCCTAGGTCGTCTCCCAACGAGCAATGGTCAACCAAACGTTCATAACAGATAGTAATAAAACAGTAACGAATTGGGGGAGGGGTTGTTTGTTTTTGTAAATTAAACAGCAAGCAAATTTAAATTAGAAAATAACATAATTAAAACATGTTTCCCCTTGATTCACAAGCAAGTCTCTTATCCTAGGTTACGAGAATTTATCCTTAATCAGTTCAACCACTTAATCCAACCCTAAATTAAATTACTAAGCGAAAATTAACATAAGGCTATCATTATGTGATTAAGCAAAACATACACCAATTAATCATGAACGAAACTGATCATTAAGAATGAACATAAATTAAGCGCAGAGACAATTAATCAAGCACTAAGCATGCATGGATTAATAGCAACAAATACAGAGTAATAGGTGAAGAGGAAAAATTGATCAGTATTCAATAGTAATAACAAAACCTCAAAGAGAGTTGTGCTTGATCCTCAAGAGAAAACAATGCTGGAGACTTAGCCTTCCATTAATCAGCAGAAAACGAAATTATAGATTGAAGCAGAAACGAAATTGTAGAAAACGAATTTTATTCTACGTGAACAGTGTGCATGAACAGTAATAAAAACTAGAATTCTAAAACCTTAGAATTATTCTCCTCTCCCCAAAAAAAATCTCTAAACTAAAACTATGGTGCTGTTATATAGGTCATCTTCCCCAAAGCTTACAAATCTGTTTTAAGTCCAAGCTCATAAATAAAATAAAATTTGGACAAGATAAGATAAGATTGGATGAAATAAAATCTGGATAAGATAAGATTTGATAAAATAAAATTTCCTGCTCTCTTCAAGTCCAAGCCCAATTCCGAAGTCAAACCCAATTGCTTATAATTCTCTTGAAATTAAATTAAAATCACAAAATTATTCAAGTAGGCCCAAATGATAAAACTGCGTAATTAATTTGATAATTAAGGCTAATCAGTAATTAAAATGGTGACAAAAAGGGTTAAGAAATAGGAGAAAATAATGACACATCAAATCCCCCCACACTTAGCCTTTTGCACTCCTGGGCAAAATCAAAAAGCAAAGCAAGGAACAAATCCAGAGACATTAAAGAGAAACAAACAAACACAAAAAAAATTACATATTTCTCAATGAATCTCAAGAAATGAAAGGAATGGGCAACATCCAACATGTAGAGAGTCAAAGAATCAAGACAGTCAGGAAAATCATCCAAGCATCTCAAACATGGCAAGATAGTCAATCTGCTCAAGAATGAAAAGTGATAAAGCCTCATAAGATATGCAGTCTAAAGCAAACACCACATAGACTTGGCAAGACTCTAAAATTGACAATCACACCACAAACACATGCACATGAGGATCAAAAGGTCTTTTAAGGTTGTAATGGGGCCAAGGACAAGGTAGAGGAAAGTATGGGATAAGTAGCTAAAACCCAAAGGAATAGAGGAGCAATGGGGGAATAAGTGAGAACTAAGAAAAAGTAGTAAACCCCAAAACCAAAATTAAAAATTAAGCTTAAAAAGTAAACCCAAAACAAAGTCAACCAAGTCCTCAAACCAATCCAAGTCTTCAAACCAAGACCTCATGTATTCAACTTCATTCTTTTTTTGTTTTCTTTTTTCATTTTTTTTTGTTTTTTTTAACGTGAACAGTAGCAATTGAAAGCAATTGAAAAAAAAAAGCAATAATTAGGCAATATATGTATATACATCAAACATGGCCAAAATACATCATCAAGCATGGCCAACAAAAACATATCATCCAATGAAACATACCCCCCCACATTTATTCCCAAAACAATTCCAAAGCTCCAAAATTCCTTAAGGGTAGGGTGAGATCATGGTTTTTCACTTAAGGCTTGTAATGAGCTTCAAAACAAAGAAAGGGGAACATAGGCTCAAAGGGGCTATCAAAGGAATTAATTCAAGGTAGGCTCATTTGACTAGAGGCTTATAAGAAAAAAATGCCTAAATCATCTCCCAACATGCATGTGAAGCAAGAAGTATCAACAAGAGTCAAGCCAAGGCTATTGTGCAAGCAATCAATGGGGCAAAACACACCGAATAAAATAGATGATAATGGCTCAAATTCTCACCAAGGGTAAATCTATCACTTTCAATTCGAACTTTCAAAACTAACTTGACATGTAGAGAAAAATAAGGATTTCAATTCACAAAATGCTAGAAACTCCTATTTCAAAAACAATTACTCATTACCTGTACATAACCCAAAATTCAAAGAGAAACATGCAATCTTGTATACAAAACATAAAACCAAAATAACAAAATTAACCTAGAAAACCTAACAAAATTAAACTAGAAAACCCCAAATAAAGAACATAAAAAAAAAAGAACAGTCTCCCCCCCCCCCCCACACTTAAACAACACATTGTCCTCAATGTAGCACAATCATAAGATCAAGAGCAATCAAAACAATCAATAAATTTGGACAAGTGCAATAAAAGTAAAGAAGGAGATAGAAAAAGAAAACTCCCTAAGTCATGGCGGAAGAGAAGTAGGGTGAAGTAAGGAGGTCTCCTCCACCACTACATCCATTAAGGTGGGATTTGTGAGGAATGGTTTCAGTCGGTGTCCATTGACCTTGAAGCTCTTATCTGTGGATTTACTTTTGATCTCAACTGTACCATAAGGAAAAACATTAGTCACCACAAAAGGACCAATCCACTTTGACCTCAACTTACAACTCATGAGTCCGAGCCTAGAGTTATACAATAAAACTTTCTATCCAACCACGAAGTCCTTCTTAGCTATCAAACTATCATGGAACTTCTTGGTCTTCTCCTTGTAGAATTTGGAATTTTCATAGGCTTCAAAACGGATTTCATCTAGCTCACTTAGTTGCAACTTCCTTTCCTCTCCAGCCTAATCAATAGAGAAGTTGCAGGCCTTTACAGCCCAGTAGGCTTTATGCTCTATCTCTACAAGAAGATGGCATGCCTTGCCAAAGACAACCGATAAGGAGACAACCCGATAAGCACCCAAAGAGCATCATCCAGCCCGGTGCTCTAATCCTTTCTGTTCGGTTGCACAATCTTCTCCAAGATCCTTTTTATCTGCCTGTTTGAAATCTCAACCTGCCTTTTTATCCTTTTTATCCTTTTTATCTTCTCCAAGACTCACAAGTGCTACAAATTCTCCACGCATCCTTGAAGATGGTGGGCCAATAGAAACCGCATTCAAGCACCTTGCGAGCTGTCCTCTGTATGCCAAGATGGCCACCTGGTGCGGAAGAATGACAGAATTACAAGACTGAGTCAATCTCATGGTCTGGAATGCATCTCCTAATAACCTGGTCACTGCACAACTTCCACAAATAGGGGTTAGCATCGCTCTTAATTTTATCATTTTGAGCTTTAGATGCTGAGGGAGGAAAAACAGAAGCAACCAAATAATTCACAATATTAGCAAACCAAGGAGTGGGGAAGGAATCAGAAATACTATACAGAATGTACAAATGGTCATCCGGAAAATCATCCCCAATGGGTGAGTCCTCAGACGCATGCTCAATCCTACTCAGGTGGTCACCCACGAGGTTCTGTGCACCACTCCGATCATGGATCTCCAAATCAAACTCTTGGAGCCAAAACATCCACTTGATCAATCTAGGCATTGAGTCAGCCTTCTTCAACAGGTACTTTAGGGCTGCATGGTCAGTATAAACAATAACACGAGTACCAAGCAAATATGAACAAAATTTTTCAAGAGCAAAAACTATCGCTAATAGCTCCTTCTCTATGGTAGTGTAATTTGCTTGGGCAGCATCCAAAGTTCTGGAAGCGTAGTAGATTACCCGAGGTAGCTTGTCAATCTTTTGAGCAAGGACAACCCCCAATGCGTAATTGGATGCATCGCACATTAGCTCAAATGGGGCTGTCCAATCAGGTGCCTGAATGATAGGGGTGGTAGTCACCGCACGCTTGAGGCAATCAAAAGCCTCTTTGCATCGGTCATCAAAATCAAACTCCACCTCTTTTTGCAACAGATTGGATAGTGGAAGGGCCACTGTGCTAAAATCCTTGATAAAGCACCTATAAAACCCTGCATGACCAAGAAAAGAACGAACCTCTCGCATGCAAGAGGGGTAAGGCAATTGTGAAATAACAACTATTTTTGCAGGGTCTACCTCTATGCCCTTACTGGAAATGATATGCCCTAAAACTATACCTTGTTCTACCATGAAGTGACATTTTTCAAAATTCAGCACAAGGTTAGTTTCAATGCATCTATTAAGAACTCTATCCAGACTATCCAAACATGTATCAAAAGAGGATCCATAAACAGTAAAATCATCCATAAACACCTCTATGCAACTCTCTAAAAAGTCACTGAAAATGCTAAGCATACACCGCTGGAAGGTACCAGGGGCGTTGCATAGGCCAAAGGGCATCCTCCTATAGGCCAAAGTGCCAAAGGGACAGGTGAATGTGGTCTTTTCTTGATCCTCAAGAGAAATATGAATTTGTAAATAACCAGAAAAACCATTAAGAAAACAGTAATGAGACTTACCTGCCAAGTGCTCAAGCATTTGATCAATGAATGGCAAGGGAAAATGATCTTTTTTGGTTACCTGGTTCAGCCTCCTATAATCAATGCAGACTCGCAAGCTGTTCTGCACTCTTGTGGGGATAAGCTCATCCCTTTCATTCTTAATTACTGTGAGGCCTATCTTCTTAGGAACCACTTGAACTGGACTCATCCACTGGCTGTCAGAAATGGGGTAGATGATTCCAGCTTCTAAAAGCTTGGTCACCTCCTTTTTCACCACATCCAGAATGACGAGGTTGAGTCGCCGCTGTGGCTGCCTCACTGGCTTAGCTTCATCCTCTAAAAGTATCCTATGCATGCAGGTAGATGGGCTAATACTAGGAATGTCTGCTAAAGTCCATCTAATGGCTTTCTTGTGCTTCTTGAGAACTAGCAACAACTTCTCGTCTTGCTTAGCAGCAAGGGAGGCAGAGATGATCACTGGAAATTTTTCCTTGTCCTCCAAGTAAGCATATTTGAGGGTTCTGGTAAGGGCTTCAACTCTAGTGTGGGTGGTGGCTAAACAGTGGGAGGAACCATGGTAGGAGAAGAAAAAGGTTCCTCAGCCTATACCTCATAAAGCAAGTCAGAAGTATATGTACCTCCTGCAACATGGTTAGTGCATTCTGACTCTAAAAAATCAACATCAAGAGGTACAACATCAGACTCAAATTCAAATTCACTCTCAGCATAAAAATCAGATACATGATCAAATTCAAACTCAGGTTTAGAGTCAATGCATAAGGAATGACAAGTATGCAAATCAGATAAAAATGGATGTTTCCTATCATGAAGAGGATCAAAATCAACCATATAATCATCAACAATCTGATCAATTATCTTAGCACGAAAACGGAATGATCCTTAGATGGATGTTTCATGGCATCAAGAATGTTAAAAAGAACAACAATATCACCAAATTTCATAGACAATGTGCCAGCATAAACATTTATCTTGGTTTGGGCTGTTTTCATAAATGGCCTGCCTAAAATTATTGGAACTGAACCATGGGAAAATCCCTCTTCCATATTAAGAACATAAAAATCAACAGGAAAAATAAGTTCACCAACCCGAACCAGCACATCCTCTATGAAACCTGCGGGGTAAGCAACACTTCTATTTGCCAAATGAATCACCACATATGTAGATTGCAAAGGTCCAAGAGATAAAGAATTGAAAATGGACAGGGGCATGACACTAACTGATGCTCCTAGATCTAGCATGGCATTCTCAAATTTACTGTTCCCAATAATGCAAGGTATACAAAAAGTACCTGGGTCCATACATTTCTCAGGAATGTGAGGAACAAATTTACCTATCAATGCTGACACATTTCTGCCTATGCTAATCCTTTCATTGCCTTTGAGCTTCCTTTTGTGGGTGCACAACTACTTTAGAAACTTGGCATATCTTGGAATCTGCTTGATGGCATCTAGCAGAGGTATGTCCACCTCTACTTTCCTGAAGGTCTCCAAGATCTCCTTTTCCACTTCTTCCATGTTTTTGTTTGGAATTGCTCTAGGTGGGAATGGAAGAGGGATAAGAGGTTGTTGTAAGTCAGAATTACTAGAAGAAGGTCCACCTGCATGAAAATTTTTGTTAGGAAGCTTTCTCTCTTTTGCAACTATCTCATCCTCTTTTTCAGGTGTAGGTGCTGCTACTGGTGGAGGCACTTGAATTTGGTTGTCAGACCTCAAGGTGATGGCACTCACATTTTTCGGATTCTGCACAGTTTGTGAAAGCAATTTGTCAGAATTTTGGGACTGAGCTTGGTTCAACTGAGTAGCCATCTGCCCAATCTGATTTTTCAGACTCTGAATGGAGGCTCCTTTCTCTTGCTGAAATTGCATATTCTGGATGGTCATTTGCCTCACTAGCTCTTCTAAGGAAGGTTGAGGAGGAGCCTCAGTTGCTTGTTGTCTTTGTTGTGATAGCATCAATCATACTCCTTTCCATGTTGCTAAGTCCCTCATAGAAATATTGAAGAAAGAGTTGCTCAGAAATCTGGTGGTGAAGACAGCTTGCACACAATTTCTTGAATCTTTCCCAGTACTCATACAAGCTCTCTCCACTAAGTTGCCTGATGCCTGAAATGTCTTTTCTGATGGCAGTGGTCCTAGATGCAGGGAAGAATTTCTCCAAGAACACCCTCTTAAGGTCATCCCAGCTGAAAATGGACCTGGGAGCAAGGTAGTATAGCCAATCTTTTGCCACTCCCTCTAGAGAATGAGGAAAATCCTTTATAAAGATATGATCTTCTTGAACATCAGGGGGCTTCATGGTGGAACAAAAAATATGGAACTCCTTAAGATACTTGTGAGGATCTTCACCTGCAAGACCATGAAACTTGGGTAGCAAATGTATTAGTCCAGTCTTGAGAACATATGGAATACCCTCATCAGGATATTGAATGCACAAGCTTTCATAAGTGAAATCAGGTGCAGCCATCTCCCTAAGAGTCCTCTCATGACGTGGAGGTTGAGCCATGTTCTCAGTATGGAAATTAGTAGTTGAATGCTCAAAATCAGAATATTCAGAATCACCAGCAACAGAATACTCAAAATGCACAGAATGACCAGGATGCACACTATGCCTAACTAATCTATGAAAGGTTCTATCTATTTCAGGATCAAAGGGTTGTATATCACCTGGATTGCCCCTAGTCATGCACTATATGCAGCAAATAATGTGTTCTCAAACAAGCATTAGGGGAGGGTTAAAACTACAACAATAGTCAAACGATATCAAAATGAGCTGAAATTTTGTGAGCAACACCCTAAAATCATGACAAGATAGCACAAAAATTTTCAGACAAAAATTCAAAGTTTAACTAGGAAAACTGCCTAAGGTAAGTTTAGAAAAATAAGACAATAATACTAAAAAAACAAAAAAAAACTTAGTGAACGGATGATTTTTCAAGTTTAAAATGGCAACCGACCTAAACAGACCTTAGGTCGGTTGCCATGGCATGGGAAATTTTCTTCTACCCCAAATGCATACATAATAATAGTCATTCTGATAACCAGAGCAAAAGTTATGGCCGTTTTAAGTTTTGCTAAACACAAGTCCCCAAAATTTTTGCCTCTCTCAAATTCAGCTACACCAAGTGCTTCTGGTATTTTTCACGCAAAATATGGACCAAAAGAAACTACCACACAAAAAATTAGCCAAAAATAACAACTCTAACTATCAAAACAAAAATCGCCAATTAAATTGCAAAATCAGTCGCTAATCACTGTTCACAGCAAACACAAAACTGAATCAGTCGCTAAACAGTCGCTAAAAACAGTCACTAAATAGGGGACGCGACCGAAATGCAAAACAGAACACTACACAAAACAAAACAACACACACTCATAACCTAAACGACAGAGCTACACACAAAAAAAACTAAACATTATTATGAACCTTTAGCCCACTGCTCCCCGGCAACGGCGCCAAATTTGATCGAGGTCGTACCCGAATCAAATAAACATTAAAAATGTCATATCTAGGAAGTGATCCTAGGTCGTCTCCCAATGAGCAATGGTAAACAAAACGTTCATAACAGATAGTAATAAAACAGTAACAAATTGGGGGGGAGGTTGTTTGTTTTTGTAAATTAAACAGCAAACAAATTTAAATTAGAAAATAACAGAATTAAAACATGTTGTTTTCCCTTTATTCACAAGCAAGTCTCTTATCCTAGGTTACGAGAATTTATCCTTAATCAGTTCAACCACTTAATCCAACCCTAAATTAAATTACTAAGCGAAAATTAACATAAGGCTGTCATTATGTGATTAAGCAACACATACACCAATTAATCATGAACGAAACTGATCATTAAGCATGAATGTAAATTAAGCGCATAGACAATTAATCAAGCTCTAAGCATGCATGGATTAATAGCAACAGATACAGAGTAATTGGTGAAGAGGAAAAACTTATCAGTATTCAATAGTAATAACAAAACCTCAAAGAGAGTTGTGCTTGATCCTAAAGAGAAAACAATGCTGGAGACTTAGCCTTTCATTAATTAGCAGAAAATGAAATTGTAGATTGAAGCAGAAATGAAATTGCAGAAAATGAATTTTATTCTACGTGAATAGTGTGCATGAACAATAATAAAAATTGGAATTCTAAAACCTTAGAATTATTATCCTCTCCCCAAAAAAACTCTCTAAACTAAAACCCTGGTGCTGTTATATAGGTCCTCAGCCCCAAAGCTTACAAATCTATTTTAAGTCCAAGCCCATAAATAAAATAAAATCTAGACAAGATAAGATACGATTGGATTAAATAAAATCTAGATAAGATAAGATAAGATTGGATGAAATAAAATCTGGATAGGATAAGATTTGATAAAATAAAATTGTCTGTTCTCTTCAAGTCCAAGCCCAGTTGCTTATAATTCTCCTGAAATTAATTAAAAACACAAAATTAGTCAAGTAGGCCCAAATGATAAAACTGCATAATTAATTTGACAATTAAGGCCTAACCAGTAATTAAAATGGTGACAAAAAGGGTTAAGAAATAGGAGAAAATAATGATACATCAATGAGGTAAAAGCTTTGTTGTGGAAGGTGTCCCACAATAGACTTCAAACAAGGGACAATCTTGTTAAAAGGCATATCATAGATGGTGCAACTAATCTAAATTGCATTTTTTGCAACTCTTGCATAGAATTAGTTGGCCATCTATTTTCTAAGGTTGGTGTGGTGGTCTGTGTGTGCACCGGTGTTGTGAGCAATTTGGAAGCAAAGAAAAGACATCATATTCAACATCGGAAGCTATGATTTAAAAGTGGTCTTTGATGCTATTAGATACAGGGTATGGACATGGTGCAAAACTAATGTGATTGGCTTAATCCACTCCTTTATGTATGGTGTATTGACCTGATTATTTGCTTGGATTTGTTGACATAAGAACCATGGAAGGAAGGGAATGCGAGATAGTGAGCTAGGGGGTGGGTGTTTTATTGCTCCTATTTTGTACTGCAACATAGGTTAGCTATAGTGGTATAATATCACAATAGGCATGTTAACAGAGGGGCCTAGGATCAACCACACATTTTGCTTGTGAATATGCCACTATTCTATGTTTGGCACAAATAAGATAATGACATGATAAGAAATAAATTGTGTTCAAGGACAAAGTTACTCTTTTGTTAAAATTATATATAATTTTGTAAATAGCAACATTTTAATTTAATTTTTACAAATTATAAAAAAATTAAAAAAAAGGCTTAAATAAAACTTTAGCTGTTGTATTTAGCACTTTTTCATTTTTTTTCTTGTAACTTTTTTTTCCAATTTTAGTTTCTAACTTTTTCAAAATATTCAATTTTTGGTTCTACTGTCAATCATTATCACAAAAAAATGATATTATCATTTGTCACATCAATAAAAGATGACATCATCATATGTCATGTTAACATAGTGTCACATCATCAATATTATGTTAATAACAATTTTATGTCAACAATGACATTAGAGAAATTAAAAATGTCACAAAAGAAATTAAAAGACTAAAAATGAAAGAAAAAAGAATTTATAGAGATTAAAAATGAAAAAAAAAATTATAGTAATGAAAATTGAAAAAAAAACATACAAGGACAAAAAAAATGAAAAACAATACATGAGCTAAAAGTAAAAAAGTTACATATTAGTAGACATAAACAAATATTTAAACCTATAATATAATGGTATAAATTTAATTTAAAATTAATACTATAAAATAAAAAATAAGAAGGAGTTAATTAAAATATTTTAAACCATTAAAAAATACATTAAGATATGAAGTTGAATTACAATTTCAATTGACACAAATTAATACTCGAAACAAAATTCATTATGAACACAATCACACCTTTCTACGGTTCTACTAATATCTACTTAATCCTATGATAGTATCACTACTACAAAAAGCAGATTTAACATCCTCAGATTAACATCGGTTTTTGACAAAACTGATGTTAAGATAAATGGGGTGGCATAATTATAAATAATGTGTATCCATTAACATCGGTTTTTTGAAAATTTGATGTTAACGAAGTGACGTTAACATTGGTTATAGGAAAACTGATGTTAACATTAATTAGTTAACATCGGTTTTGAAGAACCGATGTTAATGTAAGTTCGTTAACATTGGGTTTTCAGAAAACTGATGTTAACGTATGATAAGTTTACATCGGTTTCTTCTAGAAAACCGATGTTAACGTTAACATCATTTTGTTAACATCGGTTTTTTTATTTATTGAAAACCGATGTTGAACTTACATTTTAAAATATATCAGACGCGAGTGTTAGTCAGTGAAAACGACTAACTTTTGTGTATAAAACTTGTGTAAATTTTATGAAACTCTTCCTATTTATGGTTATTTTGTAGTGTTATAAGTATTTTCTGTTAAGTATAGGTAATAAATACTTAGTACTTCCATTTTGTGTGTTTAATAATCATTTTCTCTCAATTTCAGGTTAATTAGGCAAGCTTTGAAAAGTGTTGTTTTTCACCTTTTCGCTAAGCCAATCAAGCTTTGAAAAGTGTTGTTTTTCACCTTTTCGCTAAACTAATTTGCTGGCTTAGCGAGCGTACGCTAAGCGCAACACTCATGGGCTAATCACGAGGAAGACTCTGAAAGAAGATGAGTTGTACAGGTTCACTAAGTACACCACTTCATCTCAATAAGTGCACCACTTTAGTTCATCTGCTAAGCGAGAAAGGCACACGCTAAGCCAGAATTCACTAATGTGCGCTAAACGGTCCATGAGTGCGCTAAGCGCACGAGCACGAACAAGACCACCTATTTAAGCCTGAAATCAGATTTTAGAGAGGGACTTTGGACTGGGATTTAAAGCTTTGCATGTCTAGAGTTTCTAGAGAGAGAAAGGTCCAAGTTCCAGAGAGTTTTGATAGATTTTGCTGTGTGAAGATCTGCAGAGACCAGAGCTTGAAGCAGGAACCAGTTTGAGAGCTTGAGATGAGTTTGTGAGTGATTGTGAGATCCTAGAGGTGAAGGAGACATCCTCACCACTTGTATTTTTGTAATCTTTCATCTTGTTCTTCTCTTTGTTGTAAAGAAGGCTTTCTAGTATGGAAAGCTAAATCCTCTGTTGGATCTTCCCTGTAGGTACTTGATGTAAATATATTTTTATCTATTTAATGATGTCTTGTGTGTTCTCTATGCTATCTGCTTTTCACTCCAGTATGCCTTTACCTTGATTAAGTAGATGCATGCTTTGTTAGGGTCATTCAACAGTGGAAACTGGTCTGACTCTAAAGTCCTTGATAGTACAGGGCTAAGTTGTCATACTATCACGAGGAATCGGGGTGCGATAATTTAGTTGTGTATGTGTGTCTTAATGCGGTCCTGGTTGAGTTTAGTCCTACAAGAGGAATCTGCGGACGATGCTTGATCAGGATTAGGCTAAACTATCATGAGGAATCGGGGTTTAGTATCTCAGGAGACACCATAAGAACACATGAGCATTGTTAGATAGAGAATATCTTTTTAGCATCAGGCACCTATTAGGAAGGCCAACGTGTTCTCTACTTGTTTTTACACATCATTTCTCTCGCGTAATTTTCTTTCTTTTTGCATAGATAGTTTATACACCTGTTCATATTCACACTTATCTTTACACACTAGACACCTATTTTCTGAAATAGCTTACCAAATAACACAAGTTCCCCGAGAGTTCGATACTCGGTTCTTACCGTTTTATACTACTTGTGCAATCCAATGCACTTGCCGGAATCTGAACAAGTTTTTGGCACCGTTGCCGGGGAACATCTTTTTATTTGGGAAGTTAGTTCGTCTTTAGGTTTCTATTCTTCATTTTTTATTCTTTGATTATTTTTGTGAATATTTGTGCATAATTCCTATTTGTCTTTTCTTGTTAAACTGGATAACCACTGTTCTGTTAGTATTGTATATGCATAAATCTCCCACGGACAATTTAGGTACTCTGGACTTAGAAATTGAAGCTACATTGCGAAGGAACAGGGCCGAGAGGAGAAGGAAACTTCTGCAAGACAGAACAATTGCATCCATTCTTGAGGAGGAGACTCATTTCTCTGACTTATTATCACCTGATTCACCATCATCAAGGGAATCCGCCACTCAATTACCTGAAGTCATTACCATGGCAGAAGAGCATGACCAGAGGATTACCCTTGAGGATTACTCAAGTAGTTCAATACCACAATTTTTCACCAGCATTGCATGTCCCGAAGTGCAAGCTAACAACATCATCTACCCACATTCCTTAATTCATTTAATACAGGGGAACTTATTTCAAGGATTACCTAATGAAGATCCCTATGCACACTTGGCAATGTTCATTGAAATATGTAACACTGTTAAGATTTCCGGTGTACCAGACAAAGCTATTAGGCTCAGCCTTTTCTCATTCTCATTGGCAGGAGAAGCCAAGAGGTGGCTCCACTCATTCAAGGGCAACAGTCTGATAACCTAGGAAGAAGTTGTTGAAAAGTTCCTAAAGAAATACTTCCCAGAGTCCAAGACTGCGGAAGGGAAAGCTGCAATCTCTTCATTTCATTAGTTTCTTGATGAATCTCTGAGTGAAGCATTGGAGAGGTTCAGAGGCTTGTTGAGAAGAACTCCCACTCATGGGTTTTCCGAGCCAATCCAATTGAATATGTTTATAGATGGGCTGAGACCACAAACCAAGCAACTATTAGATGCTTCTGCAGGGGGAAAGATAAAACTGAAGACCCCGGAAGAAGTAATTGAGCTAACTAAGAACATGTCAGCCAGTGATCATGCCATTCTATGAGACAGAACATATCAACCCACGAAGAAAAGCTTGATAGAGTTATCATCACATGACATTTTATTGGCACAGAACAAGTTGCTTTCGAAGCAACATGAGATTTTAACAGAAACACTCGGTAAGCTGTCAACTAAGTTGTCTATGGGTCAACCTACACACTCTTCTATTTTGCAGGTTACAGGTTATACCATCTGTGGTGAGGCTCATGAAACAAGCCAATGTATTCCCACTGAAGAAAACACTCAATAAATTCATTATATGGGAAATCAACAGCGACAAGGGTATACTCAAGGAGGATTTTCAGGCCTCCAGCAGGGTCCCTATAATCAACAAGGACAGTGGAGGACACACCCTGGCAATCAGTTCAATAAAGACCAGAGTGGGCCTTCAAACAGGCCAATCCAACAAGGACATAACATATTCCAGAGGACTACTAAGCTGGAGGAGATCTTGACTCAGTTTATGTAGGTAACAATATCAAATCATAAAAGCACTGAGTCAGCACTGAAGAACCTTGAGGTCCAGGTGGGGCAACCGGCCAAGCAGATAGCTGACAAGTCATCCAACAGTTTTGTGGCAAATACAGAACAAATCCCAAGGAGGAATGCAAAGCTGTGATGACAAGGAGTAAAAGGTTTATGGAGGCTAAGGATGAGGATAGTGTTGTGTATAAGAAGAAAACTACTGACAAGAAAGGTACTGATGGTAAGAAAAATGAGGTGAGAGGTGAAAGTAATCAAGAAAAAGAGGAACAAATAATGGTCAAGAATAAAGAATTGAAGGACCAAGAAAAAGAAAAAGAAGTAGAAAAAGAAATAGAAAATGAAAAAGAAGAAAAAAATAATAAGAATGCAAAGAAGAGTAGAAGTGAAAAAGTTGTGGATGAAGGTGTGGAAGTACCATATCCTGTGGTACCTTCCAAGAAAGAAAAAGATTGTCATCTGGCGAGATTTTTAGATATTTTCCGAAAACTGGAAATAACCATGCCCTTCGGAGAAGCTTTGCAGTAGATGCCCCTCTACTCTAAATTCTTGAAAGATATGTTAACAAGGAAGCATAAATATATTCATCAGGAAAACATCATAGTGGAAGCAAACTGCAGTGCTGTGATCCAAAAGATCCTTCCACCCAAGCATAAAGATCCTGGGAGTGTAACTATTCCTTGTTCAATTGGAGAAGTCAATGTGGGAAAAGCTCTTATTGATCTGGGAGCTAGTATCAATTTGATGCCACTCTCCATGTGCAAAATATTGGGAGAGTTGGAAATAATGCCCACTCGAATGACTTTACAATTAGTTGACCGCTCCATTACCAGGCCATATGGAGTAATTGAAGATGCGTTGGTCAGAGTAAAACATTTTATCTTCCTGGCAGACTTTGTGGTAATGGATATCTCTGAAGATACTGACATCCTTGTAATATTGGGAAGGCCATTCATGTTGACCGCAAGCAGTATAGTTGATATGGGGAAGAAGAAGCTGGAGCTAGGTTTTGAAGATCAAAAAATTGATTTTGATTTGTTTGTTGAAGACAAACCTGCTCCAGAACACAATGTCTACTTATAGGTAATGGAAGGAGGTCAAGAGCTTCTGAAAGTAAGAACCAAAACATAAGATCACCCAGTGAGGTAAAAGCTTCAAGCTAATGACATTAAAGAAGCGCTCCCTAGGAGGCAACCCAGTTTTAATTTCTGTTATCTTTGTTTTTCATGCATTTAATCATTTGGAACTTGTTGTATAATCTGTACATAGGAGTATATCAACATATCTTTCAATGTTCACATAAGGGTTTCAATTTCTTGGAAAAAGGACTGAAAAATAACTTAGAAAACATTTTTTCTGAAAAAAATAGTCCTTTCGCTAAGCGCAAGCCTCGCGCTAAGCGCATCTATGTTCATGCGCTAAGCCGGGAGTCTTAAGCGCTTAGCGCCCAACCCTTGCATCTGAGGCTGATTCATTCTGCTAAGCTAGCTAAGGCCAAGCTAAGCCTAATCGAATTTGATTTGAATTTGGCTAAGCGACAACCAAATCGCTAAGTGACACCTTATCCTTGGCTAAGCGTGACTCAGTGTCGCCAACCTCAATTCCTTACGGCCAGATCTGAGGTTCATGAAGCTAAGCGCCAGTCATGGCAGCTAAGCTGAATTCATTGTGGAAATGTGAGCGCTAAGCGAGTCCTTATCAGCTAAGCACATGCTCCTCTGTACTTAAGATGCATCATTTTAGCTAAGCCAGACAGAGCCTGGCTTAGCGAGAGTTGCAGCTTTTCAGATCTACAAACCTCACTAAGTGGTATGATCCTCGCGCTACGCTAAGCCATTGTGAAAAAAAAAACTAATTTTGAATTTGAAACGTCGGCTAAGCGCGCGGGTCTGCTAAGTGAGCCTTGTTGAGAAACCAAACGTCTCTCTGGCTCGCTTAGCACAGCGTTCCGCTAAGCGAAAGTGTCGAAAACTGCTTAAGTGAGTGTAACAACAGTTACACTCACACTTGCCAGATTTTAGAAACCCCTTCTCTGCACTCTCTCTCTCCAAAAATTTTTACATTTTGCATCTGTGCTTTCTCTTTGCGTTATCTACTTCCAATCCCAAAGCATTAACAATCCAAGTAAGTTCCTTGATTCTTTTTCTCTTTTTCTTGTCTAAACTTTAGGGTAGAAGACTTCTACTGTAGTTTTAGATTTTTAGGGTTTTTATGTTTTGTTAGAATTAGTTTAAGATTAGGACTATATACGCTTGTATATTGTATTGAGTATGATGCACACATTGTATGTCTGATATGCCTTTTAGAGGCTTGAAAAGTGTAAGAAAACAAACTGCATTTTCTGTGTTTTCTGGAAAACATGATGAACTCGCTAAGCGAGCATGCTGCGCTAAGTGAGTTCATCAGTACTCATTGTGTATATAGGTGTTCTCAGAAGAACTCGCAAAGCGCACCTACCGTGCTAAGCGAGTTCATCCTTTGAGGATGAACACTTATCCTCTTGCTAATCTACCTGTGGCTAAGCGAGGCTGAATCGCTAAGCCCAGGTAACTTAGACAATTTTTTGTTGATAGTCGTATGCTAAGCCGAGCTTGCCTGGGCCAAGCACGATTTGTTGTGGCATCCGCTGAGCTAAGCGAGCTTCGCTTGCTAAGCTTCCAATACTTAGTGGAATTTTTGAAGAGTTGGTGCCGCTAAGCACAACCTTTAAGGAACTTAGCGCATATCCTTGCGGCAAATGTTCAGCTTAGTAGGCGCTGTCCAGCTAAGCCAATTTTGTAGAAGCTAAATTTTTGCAACTTTCGCTAAGCGGCTCCACATGTCACTAAGCGGTAGTGTTTTTTTTTTGTGAAGGCCAGCTAAGCGGACCATGTCTCGCTAAGCAACCAGTGTCTTTTTCAATTTTATTTTTCAGTTTTTGAAATTTGAATAACTTGTGTCCTAATTAATTGTTTGGTTCCTTTGTCTGCAGATGGCTTCCAGAAAGAGAAAGAGTATTGGTACAAGGCCCACATCTCAGTATGATACAAGGAGGTTTCACTCCTTTGAGGCCTGGACCCGATACACAAATAATGTTCTAGGAAGACATATACTGCCTGAGAGGAAGGTAGAAATATACCATACTGAGCTGGACGAGTTTAAGGCTAAATTGGAGAGGTGTAACTTCCATAAACGCCTCACCAATTTAATTGACATCAGCATAGATCTAGCTTTGGTGAAAGAGTTTTATGCCAATCTTTACTTCCCCGAAGGACCTTCACCAAAGGAAGTCAGGGTCAGAGGCCACGTGGTGAAGATTGATGCAGACAGCCTCAACACCTTTCTGGAGACACCTGTGGTACTAGCTGAGGGTGAAACCTTACCCACATATTCCAGAACTATAGGTTGCCCGCTGATATTAGAGAAATTGAGGTTGCCTTATGTATCCTAGGTCGGGGATTTGTTTTGAATGCTGAAGGCCACCCTAGGAAGATTCACAGGAAAGATTTAACAACTCTTGCTCAGGTGTGGAGTGTTCTCTCGTACTCCAACCTGGCTCCTACTTCCCACACCTCAGACCTGACAGTAGATCGAGCTAGGCTAATCTTTGGTCTAGTTTCTCAGATGGACATGAATGTGGGAGCTCTCATCTCTGGTCAGATTACATCTATGGCCCAGTGTAACTCTTCTAGACTTGGGTTCCCTGCTCTTATCATCGCTTTATGTAAGTCCAAAGGGGTTGCTTCTGGCAGCTTGGTCTTTGAACGCCTGAGCCTGGTCATTAACTTGGCCTATATCAAGAAAAACTGTTGGAACCCTGATGATATGACAATTACTATCAGAGAGGCCAGGAGAGCGAGGACAAGGCCAGCTGAGGCCCCTTCCACATCTACAGCTCCTCCTCTAGAACGTACCCTAGCAGCTCCTTCCGCCTCATCTCCTGCAGATTTTCAGCATTTTGAAGCCATGCTTCAAAGCATCCATCAGGGGCAGATTATCTTATTACAAAGTTTACAGATGGTGGCACCTCCAGACTCTATTCCTTTAGTAGAGCAGTTTAATGAGTGCGTAGCCTGGCCCGGAACTCAGTCTTCTCTTCATAGGGAAGATGAAGGTCCCATAGCCCAGGTACCACAACAAATGGAGGATGAGTCATACGAGACTACCACTCCAAAGCCCTTGGTCATAAGGAAGAAGGCAGATCAAACACAAGAAGTTGTAGCCACTTCTGAGAAATCTCTTGAGGCCACTTCTGAGCCTTCAAAACCGGTGGTAGATACAGCTTTAATTCAGCAGGCAGCAGACCCTTCCACTCCTGAGGATCAGACTACACCAGTCCTATCTCCGAACACCTCTCCTACAGCTACCCCTGTGCTTCACTTAATAGACGAGGAGGATGTTCGGACACAGGATACTCAGGACCGATCACAGGATTTTTAAATTCTTGGTGATATTTTTTGTGCCATTTAGTTTATTATTATTTTAACTATGGTTTTAGTACAATATTTCCTTTATGTCTACATACACTGCTAGTTTTATTTATGAGTAGTTGGTTTGCTTATTCTGAAGCATTTTGAACAGTTTAACTTAGTTTTTGATGACATGGCAGTAAAACACTTTTATCTTTTTGTGAAAATGGGTGTATGTCTTTATTTTGAATGGAGTGCATGATTTTGATGGAATTTGTGTTCTTTTCATGAGTTTGGGCAAGTGTGTATGTTAGACAAAGAAAGAACAAGAATGTGAACTTGTATTTAGAATTGTTAGTCAGTAGACAGATTGATTGAGAAAGAAAAGCTTGAACCAAAACTGGTGAGAGTGTGAACTTAAACTATGAGTGAACGACTAGCTGTGAGTAATAATCTTTGCATGAATCTCTGAATTTTAGAATGAAATGTATAAACGAGAACATGATGAAGGCCATGATTGTACATACACAAGCCTTTTGACCAAAAAGCTTACCTTGAATGATAATTATATCCTTTGCACCCTTTTTGAGCTGAATGATACTGTCAAAAATTTGAATCCTGAACTTAAATAATTATCTCCTAATACCTTGCTTAGATTCTAGGAGAGCATATGGTTCAAGGAAAATTTACCCCAAATTTGGGGGAGTGTGATCGAGGTCGTACTCGAATCAAATAAACATTAAAATGTAGTAACTAGGAAGTGATCCTAGGTCGTTTCCCAACGAGCAATGATAAACCAAATGTTCAAAACAGATAGTAGGAAATAGTAACAAATTGGGGGGGGGGGGGTTGTTTGCTTTTGTAAATTAAACAGCGAGTAAAATTGAATTAGAAAATATTAGAATTAAAATACGTTGCTTCCCCTTGATTCGCAAGCAAGTCTCTTATCCTAGGTTGCAAGAATTTATCCTTTATCAGTTTAACCACTTAATCCAACCCTAAACTAAATTACTAAGCGAAATTTAACATAAGGCATTCATTATGTGATTAAGCAACACATACACCAATTACTCATAAACGATCCTTAACCATGAACGTAAATTAAGCGCAGAGACAATTAATCAAGCACTAAGCATGCATGAATTAATAGCAACAAATTCAGAGTAATTAGTGAAGAGGAAAAACTGAACAGAATTTAACAGTAATAATAGAACCTCAAAGAGAATTGTGCTTGATCCTCAAGAGGAAACAACGCTGGGGACTTAGCCTTCCATTAATCAATAGAGAACGAAATTATAGATTGAAGAACGAAATTTTATTGATAAAACTAAAAGTCAGAACTGGAATTGCCAAAAACGAAAAAAGGAGAAAGAGCAGAGAGAGCTAAACTAGAACCTTGATGCTGATATATAGTTTTCCAGCCCTAAAGCTTACAAATTTGTTTTAAATCCAAGTCCATAAATAAAATAAAATCAAATCTAGATAAGATAAGATCTAGATGAAATAATATCTAGATGAGATCAATCTAAATAATATCTAGATAAGATAAGATAAGATCTAATTTTGCAGAATAAAATTGTCTGCCCTCTTCAAGTCCAAGCCCAATTTTGGATTCAAGCCCAAGCCCAATTCTGGATTCAATCCCAATGCTTCATTAATTCCTGAAATTAGATTAAAAACATCAAATTAACTGAATGGACCCAAATAATAAAGCTGCCTAATTAATTTGACGATTAAGACTAATCAGTACTTAAAATGGTGCAAAAAAGGGTTAAGAAATAGGAGAAAATAATGGCACATTAGAGTGGAACTAATTGGGATGCAAAGAAAGAGATAAAGCATCAGCACACACAACACACAAGTTGTCTGTTAAAAAAAAAAGAAGAAGAAAGAGGAAAAATGTGTTGATGTAACAAGGTCAAAAGAAAATGAAAGTGAAAAGCTAGTGAGCAAACCAATTGTATTAAAAAGACCATTAGGATAAGTCTAGGATTTGTGCTCTCTTAGAATCTAAACCTTTGAATCCTAGAAAAACCAATGAATTTTTGTAGCCAAACCTCACTATAAGCCTGAGAAAGTCCTTCTGATTCTGTTTATACATTTCTAACTTTATGACATGAGATGAAATTCAAAGATTGGACCTCTTGCTAGTTGTTATTAATGAGTAGCTGAAACACTTGTGCTTGAGTGAAACAGTAGTCGTGAGACTGTGGTTTAAGCTACTTTCCTTAATATATGTCTTATGATTAGCTCCATCTAATTGTTCAGGTTACATTTTATTCTTCTCTTTGGATAACTGCATACCTTGTGAAAGACAAGTGATGAGGGCATTTTACTCCATTCTCTTATCATGCAATCAGTAACTTTTGTTGCATACACCTTTGTACATAGTCACTGCATGTCATTGTCACTTGAGGACAAGTGAGTTGTTCTCTTTTTGCTTGAGGACAAGCAAAACTGTAAACTTGAGGGAGTTGTTAGTCGGTGAAAATGACTAAATTTTGTGTATAAAACTTGTGTAAATTTTATGAAACTCTTCCAATTTATGATTATTTTGTAGTGTTATAAGTATTTTCTGTTAAGTATAGGTAATAAATACTTAGTACTTCCATTTTGTGTGTTTAATAATCATTTTCTCATAATTTCAGGTTAATTAGGCAAGCTTTGAAAAGTGCTATTTTTCACCTTCTCGCTAAGCCAGTCTGTTTTTCACTCCATTATGTCTTTACCTTGATCAAGTAGATGCATGCTTTGTTAGGGTCATTCAACAGTGGAAACTGGTCTGACTCTAAAGTCCTTGATAGCACAGGGCTAAGTTGTCATACTATCACGAGGAATCGGGGTGCGATAATTTAGTTGTGTATGTGTGTCTTAATGCGGTCCTGGTTGAGTTTAGTCCTACAAGAGGAATCTGCGGATGATGCTTGATCAGGATTAGGCTAAACTATCATGAGGAATCGGGGTTTAGTATCTCAGGAGACACCATAAGAACACATGAGCATTGTTAGATAGAGAATATCTTTTTAGCATCAGGCACCTATTAGGAAGGCCAACGTGTTCTCTACTTGTTTTTACACATCATTTCTCTCGCATAATTTTCTTTCTTTTTGCACAGATAGTTTATACACCTGTTCATATTCACACTTATCTTTACACACTAGACACCTATTTGCTGAAATAGCTTACCAAATAACACAAGTTCCCCGAGAGTTCGATACTCGGTTCTTACCGTTTTATACTACTTATGCGATTCGGTGCACTTGTCGGAATCCGAACAGCGAGCCATATTTTGCTCGCACTCTCTTCTTCTCCATCTAAGCTCTTTTCTTCTACGTTTAAGCTTCTTCTTCTCCATCGCGCTTGAGACCATGACAGGTTGCCACCTTACCTAGGTACGTTTCGTGACTCTTTCTTCTCTTTAACATGTTCTATTGAATACCTAGGTCTTTTTGGGGAACTCGTGCTCACTGCAAGGACCTTTGTTTGTTTCTGCTGCAAGGATTTGGTTTGTGGAACTCGTGCTCACTGCAAGGTCTGTCTGGGGTGCTCACTCATGCTCATAGGGTCTCATTTTGATTGAGGTAAGTCGTGCTCACTTTGCAGTCCTTTGAATGCTTAATGGCTAGCTAGCTAGGTGTCTGTTGTAATGCGTATAGCACCATGGCGCCCACTTCTCACTTTGAGTGTGCTGTTCCAATACTTGTGACCACTATAGTTTTGGAGGAGTATCCAAAAGTAGAATGGGATGGAAAGTAAGTGATTGATGTGTAGCATAGTGATGTTCATTAGGGGCAGGGCATGAGGAGATTGAATAATGTGCCCATGGTACAGTTGTAAATGATAAACTATGTCCATGTCATACACCAGCAATGCTGGGATATTTGGATTCATGATCTCAAATTCAAAACCGAATGGATAAACGAGGCCTTGACTCTCCCCTTAATACATTGATTTCCGATGAATATTGCTTTTGCAAGGTCAAGATGAAAATTCTTGCAGTGAATAATTAGGTGAGTAAGGAAGTTTCAATATTACCTGTTTATTGTGGTTGATCTAAGAAAAGTTGGAGCATTTAAGCACTAAAACAGTGCCCACTATGTTTCCAACTTAAAAGCAAAGACATCATCTTGTGGTGAGATGCCAAATGTTAATGCATTTGACGCTTTGACGCTGCAAGCTTCTATATATGTCATATATTGGTCTCTGCATACTTATGCAATTTTTCCTAATGCTAATCTTGCCTACCAGAGGGGATGCAATATGGTATCTGCATTCCAATTTATTGGCTTGGTTGGATCCATTGGAATCGTGTGAATTGGTGAGATACCATAAAGTTGTTGGATCAAGTGGCCTCAGAATAATTAAGAAGAGGGGTTGAATTAATTATTACTAGACCTTTACTAATTAAAAATTATCCTTCTTAATATTACCAAAAGTAAAAACAATAATTAAAGTGTACAGTGGAAATTAAAAGAGTAGGGAAGAAGGAGACAAACACACAAGCGTTTTATACTGGTTCGACAACAACCCGTGCCTACATCCAATCCCCAAGCGACCTGCGGTCTTTGAGATTTCTTTTCAACCTTGTAAAAATCCTTTTACAAGCAAAGATCCACAAGGGATGTACCTTTCCATGTTATCTTTGAACAACCTAGTGGATGTACCTTCCACTAGAACTGATCCACAAGAGATGTACCCTTTCTTGTTCTCAATCAACAACCCAAGTAGATGTACATCTACTTGTACAACAAAGGATGTACCCTCTAATGTGTTAAGACAAATTTCTCAGGCGGTTAGTCCTTTGAAACTTTGTGAATGGGGAAACAAAAGAATTCTCAGGCGGTTAGTCCTTTGAAATCTTTTGTTTATGGGAAAGGGAAGAATCAAAAGAATTCTTAGACTGTGTCGTTTTGAATTCTTTGACAAGGGAGAAGGGAGACACAAAAGAATTCAGGCGGTTAGTCCTTCGTTCTTTGGGAAAAGGGAGAAGAGAGACACAAAAAGAATTCAGGCGGTTAGTCTTTGGCGAATTCTTTTTGGCAAAGGGAGAAAGGAATGAAAAAGATGAATAGCACAAGTTTTTGAACAAAGAACTTTTCTTGGAAGAAAAAGTTTTGAACAAAAACTTTTAGAAAGATGAAGAGAAGATGAAATAAGAAAGTTCTGAAAGAAATGAAAGAAGATATTGAAAGATAGATTGAAAGATAGAATGGTTGAAAGAGATGATAGATCTGAATGAGATTGTTAAAATGTTTCATGCCAAGGTCACATATATATAGTTTCTTGATGACTCAAGTCAAAACTTGTAACTCTTGGCAATTCCTTTAAAACTAATCACTTAAAAAGATATGACTTTTGAAAGAATCTTCATAAACAAGTCACTTGAAGAAATGTGACTTTTGGAAATGAATTTTTCGAAAACAGTCACTGGTAATTGATTACCATAAAGGTGTAATCGATTACACATCAACAGATGTGACTCTTCATTTTGAGGATTTTTTTATTAGTTGAAAAGCTTTGTAACATTAAGAAAATATTTCATGATCTAACAGGTTAAGATTTAGGATTTTTTATTTATTATAATAATTCCTTCGGTTGTGCTATTTTGAATTTTTCTTAACATGATTATTGACTAATTTTAGTTTAGGAACTGCTGCACCATTATTTATGTTCATTTTTAGACTAGCAATGCCCATGTTTTCAAGTTTTGTGCAGTTTACTTTTTGGTTTTAAGAAATTGTGCATGCAATTTATAGCTGGTGTAATCTTTCGGAGGAAGGCAAATGGAAATAATAAGTATTATTAATTCATAGTAATATATAAATAATGAGTATGAAGAATGTGCTAACTAAAATTATTATGACTTAGAGCTCTTTCATTGTCACCCTAGATTCTAGTGAGTAGTGTAGTGACATTATTGTTTTGACCCAAAGTTTACGTAGGCATGTGTTGTGCCCATGCTTTAAACTCATGATTTTCATGTGAGGAGTATATTAGAAACATTGAGTTTTAACAGGCCAGTACATAAAAGTATGTGGTTTTAATAGGACTTGCTTATTGGTAAACACAAATAGTGAAATAGTTTGTGTTACATTGGATGAGATAGGCATTTTGAAGTCTAGATTAATTCAAGAAGGAGATTCTAAAGGATAAAAAATTCAATCATCTCTTCAAAATATGATAAAATATACCTGTAGAAATTCCAATGCCCTCTCCGAATAACCTCAAGTGTAGCTAATAAAAAGTCTAGTAGTTGTGAATGAACAGGCCCTACTTTGAAGTGCATGACAGTCTCCACCCATGTCACTCTTAAGACAATATTTAAGACCTACAGTCCAAAATCATTTCGTTATATAAAAAGCTTATGATTGTGACATTCAGATCAGGAGGTAAAGAAAACTTACAATAGTGATGTGCCATCATTTTCTTCTATTTTCTAAACCCTTTTTGCACCATTTTAATTATTGATTGGTCTTAATTGTCAATTAATTAGGCAGTTTTATTATTTGGGCTCATTTAGCTAATTTGATGTTTTTAATCTAATTTCAGGAATTAATGAAACATTGGGCTTAATCCGGATTTTGGTTGTGGACTTGAAGAGGGCAAATAAAGCAGCGCTTATCTTAGTTAATTTCTAATTAGGAAATTTCGCAATTTTATTTTATGTTGTTCAGTGTTTATTTCGTTTTGGGCCAGAGTATTGTAATAGGGCCCAGTGACTTTGAGTGACTCTTTTTAAATAGCTGCCTTGGGATTCGTGCAGGGCATTCTATTCTGTTATGCTATTCATTATTCAGAGCTTTGTTTTAGGGTTTTCGTTTTTCTGTTTTGATGCTTCTGAGTTCGTAATGCAATTTTACGTTTTCTGCTTCTAATTACAATTTCGTTCTTGCTTCTTCTTCTACTCTCATTTACGTTTCTGTTCCATTTTACATTTCTGTTCGTTTACGTTTCTGTTCATTTACATTTCTGTTCATTTACGTTTCTACTTCATGTTTCAATTGCGTTTTCTGTTTGAATCCATGGAAGGCTAGATTTTCTGGTGTTGTTTCCTTTTGAGGACGAAGCCCAACTCTCTTTGAGGTTTCGCTTGTAATGTGGTTTCGTGGCAGTTCTCCCTTCACCAGTATCCCAAATTCGTGAATATTAATCAGTGCACGCTTCGTGTTTGATTAATTGCCTCTGAGCCTAACTTGCGTTCATGCTTAATGGACGAAGGGCTAACTGGTGTATGTGGTGCCTAATCACGTATTGAAAACCCTAAGTTGATTTTCGCTTAGTAAATTGAAATAGGGTTGTCACTGTTACTGCAAGTATATTATGAACATTTGGCTTGTCACTGCTCGTTGGGAAACGACCTAGGATCACTTCCTAGTTACTGCATTTTCATGTTTATTTGATTCGGGTACGGCCTCGATCAAATTTGGTGCCGTTGCCGGGGAGCAGTGTCCAAAGGTTCATAATAGATAGCTAGTGTTGTGTGTTTAATCCTTTCGTGTTTTATGTTTAATTGTTAGTATTGTGTTAGTATGTGTGTTAGTGTTGTTTAGTGTCCTGGTATTTTGTTTAATGTGTGTTCTGTTTCAGTTTTCCCATTAAGCGTTTCCCCTGTTTCAGTCTTGTGTGTTTTGCTGTGAAGATTGTGCTTGAAAAGAGAGTAGTAGTAGAAATCAGCTTGCGGCAAAAACAGAGTAGTAGTAGAAATCAATTAGAGACGGATTTTAGCGACCACCCATGCTGAATTATTTGAGATTTTTTGTTTTAGTAGCTAGGGTTGTTATTTTTGGCTGAATTTTTTTGTGGTAACTTCTTTTAATCCATATTTTGTGGGGAAAATAGCTAGAGCCTTTAGTTTGGTCAGATTTGAAAGTTCCAAAAAACTAGCAAATTTTGTGTTTGTCAAAACTTCAAACGGCCATAACTTTTGCTCCGGTTATCAGAATCGCAATTATTATATATGCATTTGGGGTAGAAAAAAATTTCCTACGCCGTGGCAGCCCAGCCATAGGCCGGCTGAGGTCTCCATCATCCAAAAAAAGAGATTCTGTCAAAAGTTTTTTATTTTTCAAGTTTTATTCACTTATTTTTCTTAACTTACCATTTTTAGCTTTCATAGTTAGACTTTGAATTTTTGTCTGAAATTTTGTGTGCTATCTTCTCATCATTTTATAAGGTTGCTCACAAAATTTCAAGTCATTTGGATATCATTTGAGGGTAGCTGTAGTTCAAACCTACACCTTTATTTACATGACACGACAACTAGTTGTGTGCATGCTGAATGTAGTGTATGACTAGAGGCAATCCATCTGACTTACAACCCTTTGATCCTGAGATAGATAGGACATTTCATAGATTAGTTAGGCATCATTTTATACCTTTTGATCATTCTGAGCATTCCATTACTGGTGAATCTGTGCATTCTGTTATTGGTGATTTTGAACATCCTGATCTTGAGCATTATAATTTTGAGCATTCTGATTTTGCACATTTTGAGAACATGGCACAACCTCCACCCCATGAGAGGACTCTAAGGGAAATGGTTGCACCTGATTTCACCTACGAAAACTTGTGCATCCAATACCCTGATGAGGATGTCCCATATGTTCTTAAAACTGGACTGATTCATTTGCTTCCAAAGTTTCATGGCCTTGCAGGTGAAGACCCGCACAAACATTTGAAAGAATTTCACATTGTCTGCTCCACCATGAAACCCCCAGATGCCCAAGAGGATCACATATTTCTAAAGGCTTTTCCTCATTCATTAGAGGGAGTGGCAAAGGACTGGTTGTATTACCTTGCTCCAAGGTCCATCACGAGTTGGGATGACCTTAAGAGAGTATTCTTAGAAAAAATTTTCCCTGCTTCCAGGACAACAGCCATCAGGAAGGATATCTTAGGTATTTGACAACTCAGTGGAGAGAGCCTGTATGAGTACTGGGAGAGATTTAAGAAACTATGTGCCAATTGCCCCCACCATCAAATTTCAGAACAGCTTCTTCTCCAATATTTTTATGAAGGACTCAGTAATATGGAGAGAAGTATGATAGATGCTGCCAGTGGTGGAGCCCTTGGAGACATGACTCCTGCTGAAGCCAGAAATTTAATTGAGAAGATGGCTTCCATCTCCCAGTAGTTTAGCACCAGAAATGATGCCATAGTCATTAGAGGAGTGCATGAGGTAGCTACAAACCCATCTGCATCATCTGAAACTAAGAAGCTTGAAGGCAAACTGGATGCATTGGTTAACTTGGTAACCCAGCTGGCCTTGAATCAGAAATTTGTACCTGTTGCAAGGGTTTGTGGTTTGTGCTCCTCTGCTGACCACCATACAGACCTTTGCCCTTCCATGCAGCAACCTGGAGCAATTGAGCAGCCTGAAGCTTATGCTGCAAATATTTACAATAGACCTCCTCAACCTCAGCAGCAAAATCAACCACAGCAGAACAATTATGACCTTTCCAGCAACAGATACAACCCTGGATGGAGGAATCACCCTAACCTCAGATGGTCCAGCCCTCAGCAACAACAACAGCAGCCTGCTCCTTCCTTCCAAAATGCTGCTGGCCCAAGCAGACCATACATTCCTCCACCAATCCAACAACAACAACAACCCCAGAAACAGCCAATAGTTGAGGCCCCTCCACAACCTTCCCTCGAAGAACTTGTGAGGCAAATGACTATGCAGAACATGCAGTTTCAGCAAGAGACCAGAGCCTCCATTCAGAGCTTAACCAATTAGATGGGTTAATTAGCAACCCAATTGAATCAACAACAGTCCCAGAATTCTGACAAGCTGCCTTCTCAAGCTGCCCAAAATCCCAAAAATGTCAGTGCCATTTCATTGAGGTCGGGAAAGCAGTGTCAAGGACCTCAACCCGTAGCACCTTCCTCATATGCAAATGAACCTGCCAAACTTCACTATATTCCAGAAAAAGGTGATGACAAAAATTTACCTAACAATTTCTGTGCAGGTGAATCTTCTTCCACAGGTAATTCTGATTTGCAGAAGCAGCACATTCCCCCTCTTCCATTCCCTCCAAGAGCAGTTTCCAACAAAAAAATGAAAGAGGCAGAGAAAGAGATCTTGGAAACGTTTAGAAAAGTAGAGGTAAACATACCTCTGTTGGATGCAATAAAGCAAATTCCAAGATATGCCAAATTCTTGAAGGAGCTGTGCACTAATAAGCGGAAGCTTAAAGGAAGTGAACGAATTAGCATGGGCAGAAATGTCTCCGCATTGATTGGTAAATCTGTTCCTCAAATTCCTGAAAAATGCAAAGATCCAGGTACATTCAGCATACCTTGTATCATAGGGAATAGTAAGTTTGACAATGCCATGCTAGACTTAGGAGCTTCTGTTAGTGTTATGCCTCTGTCTATTTTTAATTCTCTATCTCTAGGCCCCTTGCAGTCAACTGATGTGGTAATTCATTTAGCTAATAGAAGTGTTGCCTACCCTGTTGGTTTCATAGAAGATGTCTTAGTTAGAGTTGGTGAACTGATTTTCCCTGTTGATTTTTATATTTTGAATATGGAAGATGGATTTTCTCAAGGATCAGTTCCCATCATTCTAGGCAGACCCTTTATGAAAACTGCTAGAACTAAGATAGATGTTTATGCAGGCACACTATCTATGGAATTTGGTGATATAACTGTTCATTTTAATATTCTGGATGCTATGAAATACCCATCTGAAGATCTTTCTGTATTTCGTGCTGAAATAATTGACCATGTTGTTGATGAATACATGACTGATCTTTATTCTAATCTGCATGCCTCTCACTCTTCATGCATTGAGTCTGAAATTGTACTTGATCATATGTCTGAATTTGATGCTGAGAGTGAATCTGAGAGTGATATTGATTGCATGCCTGGTGGTGGTGTTTTACCTCTTGAGATTGATTTTATAGAGTCAGATAGGACTAACCATGTTTCAGGAAGTACACATACCTCTAACTTTCTTTATGAGGTAAAGGCTGAGAAACCATCTCCTTCTACCACTGTCCAGCCGACCACACCAGAATTGAAGCCTCTGCCATCAAATTTAAAATACGCTTACTTGGATGATAGCAAGAGTTTTCCAGTGATTATATCTGCCTCCCTTGCTGATGAGCAAGAGGAGAAGTTGTTGTCAGTTCTCAAGAAGCATAAGAAGGCTATAGGTTGGACCCTGGTGGACATTCCTGGTATTAGCCCATCCACATGTATGCATCGAATAAATTTAGAGGATGGAGCTAAACCAGTAAGACAACCACAGAGAAGACTCAACCTGGTGATTCTTGATGTAGTAAAGAAGGAGATAACCAAGCTTTTGCAAGCTGGAATCATTTATCCTATCTCCGATAGCCAATGGGTGAGTCCCGTCCAGGTAGTCCCGAAGAAGACTGGCCTCACAGTGATCAGAAATGAGAAGGAGGAGTTGATTCCTACTCGGGTGCAGAACAGTTGGAGAGTCTGCATTGATTATAGGGGGCTGAACCAGGTTACCAAAAAGGACCATTTTCCCCTGCCATTCATTGACCAGATGCTTGAACGCCTGGCAGGTAAATCCCACTACTGTTTCCTTGATGGTTTTTCTGGTTATATGCAAATTACTATTGCTCCCGAGGATCAGGAAAAGACCACATTCACCTGCCCCTTCGGCACTTTTGCTTATAGGAGGATGCCTTTCGGCCTGTGCAATGCCCCTGGTACCTTCCAGCGGTGCATGATTAGTATTTTCAGTGATTTCTTAGAAAATTGCATAGAGGTGTTTATGGATGATTTCACTGTATATGGATCCTCTTTTGATGGTTGTTTGAATAGTTTGGAAAAAGTTTTGAATAGATGCATTGAAACTAACCTTGTTCTAAATTTTGAAAAATGTCATTTTATGGTTGAGCAAGGTATATTTTTAGGCCACATTATTTCCAATAAGGGTATTGAAGTAGATCCTGCAAAAATTTTTGTTATTTCACAATTGCCTTACCCCTCTTGTGTGCGAGAGGTGCGATCTTTTCTTGGTCATGCAGGATTCTACAGGTGCTTTATAAGGGATTTTAGCAAAGTAGCCCTTCCACTGTCCAACTTGTTGCAAAAGGAGGTGGAGTTTGACTTTAATGACAGATGCAAAGAGGCTTTTGATTGCCTCAAAAGAGCGTTGACTACCACCCCCATCATCCAGGCACCCGATTGGACAGCCCCTTTTGAGCTTATGTGTGATGCATCAAATTATGCATTGGGGGCTGTCCTTGCTCAGAAAATTGATAAATTGCCCAGGGTGATATATTATGCTTCTAGGACTTTAGATGCTGCCTAAGCAAATTATACTACTACTGAGAAAGAGCTTCTAGCCATAGTTTTTGCTCTTGAAAAATTTCGATCTTATTTGCTTGGTACTCGCATTATTGTTTATACTGACCATGCAGCTCTAAAGTACTTGTTGAAGAAGGCTGATTCTAAGCCTAGGTTGATTCGATGGATGCTCTGGCTCCAAGAGTTTGACTTGGAGATCCGTGATAGGAGCGGAGCACAAAATCTAGTTGCTGATCATTTGAGTCGGATCGAACGTGTCTCTGATGCAGATTCACCTATTCGGGATGATTTCCTGGATGATCATTTGTATATATTGTATAGTATTTCTGACTCTCTTTCTACTCCCTGGTTTGCTAACATTGTCAATTATTTAGTTGCCTCTGTTTTTCCTCCCTTAGCATCTAAGGCCCAAAAAGATAAGATTAAAAGTGATGCTAAGCATTTTATTTGGGATGACCCCTACTTGTGGAAATTGTGCAGTGATCAGGTCATTAGACGGTGCATTCCAGATCATGAGACTGACTCAGTCCTGTAGTTCTGTCATTCTTCCGCACCGGGAGGTCATCTTGGTGTTCAAAGGACAGCTCGCAAAGTGCTTGATTGTGGTTTTTATTGGCCCACCATCTTTAAAGATGCGTGGAAGATCTGCAGCACTTGTGAGCAGTGTCAGAGAGCAGGAAATAAACTTACATGGCGACAACAAATGCCTCAGCAACCTATGCCATTCTGTGAGGTGTTTGATGTCTGGGGTATAGATTTCATGGGTCCTTTTCCTGTCTCTTTTGGTTGTGTTTACATTCTCCTTGCAGTTGATTATGTTTCAAAATGGGTGGAAGCCAAGCCCACTAGAACTAATGATGCTAAAGTTGTCGCAGACTTTGTCAGGTCTAATCTGTTTTGCAGGTTTGGAGTGCCTAAAGCAATTGTTAGTGATCAAGGAACCCATTTTTGCAACAGGACAATGCATGCCCTGCTTAAAAAGTACGGGGTGGTACACAGGGTATCCACACCATACCACCCCCAGACTAATGGACAGGCAGAAATTTCTAACAGGGAAATCAAGAGAATTCTAGAGAAGATTGTGCAGCCAAGCAGGAAAGATTGGAGTACCAGGCTTGATGATGCTCTCTAGGCACATCGGACTGCCTACAAAGCACCCATAGGAATGTCTCCTTATCGGGTTGTATTTGGAAAGGCATGTCATCTTCCAGTGGAAATTGAGCACAAAGCATACTGGGCAGTGAAGACTTGCAACTTCTCTATGGATCAAGCTGGCGAGGAAAGGAAGTTGCAACTGAGTGAGTTAGATGAAATCCGCCTAGAAGCCTACGAGAATGCCAAGTTCTACAAAGAAAAGACCAAGAAGTTCCATGATAGCATGATAGTTAAAAAAGACTTCGTGGTTGGGCAAAAAGTGTTATTGTATAATTCTAGGCTTGGACTCATGAGTGGTAAGTTGAGGTCTAAGTGGATTGGTCCTTTTGTTGTTACTAATGTTTTTCCTTATGGTACAGTTGAGATCAAAAGCGACTCCACAAACAAGAGCTTCAAGGTCAACAGACATCGACTTAAGCCATTCCTCACGAACCCTTCTTTAGTGGACGTAGTGGTGGAAGAGACTTCCTTACTCCACCCTACTCTTCCTCCACCATGACTTAGGGAGTTTTTCTTTTCCTATCTCCTTCTTTGCTTTTATTACACTTGTCCGATTCTCTTTGATGATTTAATGGTTTTTAATCTTTTAATTGTGCTACATTGAGGACAATGTGTTGTTTAAGTATGGGGGGGGAGTGTTCTTTGGTTTTGCTAGTTTTGTTTGTTTTGTTAAGTTGTTAGTTGTGTTAATTTGTTAATGTTGTTAGTTTCGTCGGATTTTCAGTTTAATATTTTGGGTCAATTTCGTGTGCACATACGACTTTGCATGTTTTTCTTTGAATTATAGGATATGTTCAAGAAATGGGTAATTGTTTTGAAAATAAAAGTTCTTGACATTTTGTGACTTGAAATCCTTGATTCTTCTCTACATGTCATGATAGTTTTGAAAGCTCAATTTGAAAGTGATGATTTTACCTTTGTGAGAATTTGAGCCATCCATCATTATAATCATTTGGTGTGTTTTTCCCCATTGATTGCTTGCACAATAGCCTTGGCTTGATTCTTGTTGATGTGTCCTAATTCACATGCATATTTTGAAATGATTAAGGCAATTTTGTTCTTATAAGCTTCTAGCCAAATGGACTTACCTTGAATTAATTCCTTTGATAGCCCTTTTGAGCCTTGTTTCGCTTTCCTTGTTTTGAAGCTCACTACAAGCCTTAAGTGAAAAACCATGATATTACCATATCCTTAAGGAATTTTGGAGCTTTGGAATTGTTTTGGGAATAAGTGTGGGGGGTTTTTGTTTCATTGGACAACTTGTTTTGTTGGCTATGCTTCATGATGTACTTTGGGCCATACTTGATGTACATTGTATATTGGTTAAATGTTGGACATGCTGAATGAAATGTTGTTTCTCAAAGGCTAAAGAGTAAAAAAAAAAAAAAATTCGAAAAATGAAAAAGAAAAGCAATAAAGTTGAGTGAATAAGATCTTAAATGGCACAAGGATGATGAAACTCTTGGTTCTACTCTTCATGTTTAATTTTTATCTTTACTTCTTTTTATTTTCTTATTTTTTTTTCTTAATATGCACTTATTCCCCTTTGCTCCTCTATTCCTTTGGGATTTAGCCACTTATTCCATATTTCTCCATACCTTGTCCTTGGCCCCATTACAACCTTAAAAGACCTTTTGATCCTCATGTGCTTGTGTTTATGGGTTGATTGTCAATTTTAGAATCTTGCCAAGTTTATGTGGTGTTTGCTTTCATGGGTGCTTTGAGGGTAAATAGTAGCCTAGACACTTGAGAGATAGAGTGTATATCTTGTGAGGCTTTATCACTTTTCATTCTTGAGCTGATTAACTATTTTGCCATGATTGGGTTGCTTGGATGATTTTCATGAATGTCTTGACTTTTTGGATCTCCTTATGTTAGATGTTACCCATTCCTTTCATTCCCTGATGTTCATTGAGAAATATGTGAATGTTTTTGTTTGTCTCCCTCTGATATCCTTGGATTTTGTTCTTTGTTTCATTTTGCCCAGGAGTGCAAAAGGCTAAGTATGGGGGGTTTTGATGTGCCATCATTTTCTTCTATTTTCTAAACCCTTTTTGCACCATTTTAATTATTGATTGGTCTTAATTGTCAATTAATTAGGCAGTTTTATTATTTGGGCTCATTTAGCTAATTTGATGTTTTTAATCTAATTTCAGGAATTAATGAAACATTGGGCTTAATCCGGATTTTGGTTGTGGACTTGAAGAGGGCAAATAAAGCAGCGCTTATCTTAGTTAATTTCTAATTAGGAAATTTCGCAATTTTATTTTATGTTGTTCAGTGTTTATTTCGTTTTGGGCCAGAGTATTGTAATAGGGCCCAGTGACTTTGAGTGACTCTTTTTAAATAGCTGCCTTGGGATTCGTGCAAGGCATTCTATTCTGTTATGCTATTCATTATTCAGAGCTTTGTTTTAGGGTTTTCGTTTCTCTGTTTTGATGCTTCTGAGTTCGTAATGCAATTTTACCTTTTCTGCTTCTAATTACAATTTCGTTCTTGCTTCTTCTTCTACTCTCATTTACGTTTCTGTTCCATTTTACATTTCTGTTCGTTTACGTTTCTGTTCATTTACATTTCCGTTCATTTACGTTTCTACTTCATGTTTCAATTGCGTTTTCTGTTTGAATCCATGGAAGGATAGATTTTCTGGTGTTGTTTCATTTTGAGGACGAAGCCCAACTCTCTTTGAGGTTTCGCTTGTAATGTGGTTTCGTGGCAGTTCTCCTTTCACCAGTATCCCAAATTCGTGAATATTAATCAGTGCACGCTTCGTGTTTGATTAATTGCCTCTGAGCCTAACTTGCGTTCATGCTTAATGGACGAAGGGCTAACTGGTGTATGTGGTGCCTAATCACGTATTGAAAACCCTAAGTTGATTTTCGCTTAGTAAATTGAAATAGGGTTGGATTAAGTGGTTGACTGTTAGGGACGAATTCTCCATAACCCAGGATAAGAGAATGGCTTCTGAATCAGAGGAAACAACCCGTTTTTAATATTAGTAGTTTCGTATTCCAGTTTACTTGTTCTGCTCTTTAATCACAAAACAAACAAACCCCCCCCCCCCATCGTTACTGTTACTGCAAGTATATTATGAACATTTGGCTTGTCACTGCTCGTTGGGAAATGACCTTGGATCACTTCCTAGTTACTGCATTTTCATGTTTATTTGATTCGGGTACGGCCTCGATCAAATTTGGCGCCGTTGCCGGGGAGCAGTGTCCAAAGGTTCATAATAGATAGCTAGTGTTGTGTGTTTAATCCTTTCGTGTTTTATGTTTAATTGTTAGTATTGTGTTAGTATGTGTGTTAGTGTTGTTTAGTGTCCTGGTATTTTGTTTAATGTGTGTTCTGTTTCAGTTTTCCCATTAAGCGTTTCCCCTGTTTCAGTCTTGTGTGTTTTGCTGTGAAGATTGTGCTTGAAAACAGAGTAGTAGTAGAAATCAGCTTGCGGCAAAAACAGAGTAGTAGTAGAAATCAATTAGAGACGGATTTTAGCGACCACCCATGCTGAATTATTTGAGATTTTTTGTTTTAGTAGCTAGGGTTGTTAATTTTGGCTGAATTTTTTTGTGGTAACTTCTTTTAATCCATATTTTGTGGGAAAAATAGCTAGAGCCTTTAGTTTGGTCAGATTTGAAAGTTCCAAAAAACTAGCAAATTTTGTGTTTGTCAAAACTTCAAACGGCCATAACTTTTGCTCCGGTTATCAGAATCGCAATTATTATATATGCATTTGGGGTAGAAAAAAATTTCCTACGCCGTGGCAGCCCAGCCATAGGCCGGCTGAGGTCTCCATCGTCCAAAAAAAGAGATTCTGTCAAAAGTTTTTTATTTTTCAAGTTTTATTCACTTATTTTTCTTAACTTACCATTTTTAGCTTTCATAGTTAGACTTTGAATTTTTGTCTGAAATTTTGTGTGCTATCTTCTCATCATTTTATAAGGTTGCTCACAAAATTTCAAGTCATTTGGATATCATTTGAGGGTAGCTGTAGTTCAAACCTACACCTTTATTTACATGACAAGGCAACTAGTTGTGTGCATGCTGAATGTAGTGTATGACTAGAGGCAATCCATCTGACTTACAACCCTTTGATCCTGAGATAGATAGGACATTTCATAGATTAGTTAGGCATCATTTTATACCTTTTGATCATTCTGAGCATTCCATTACTGGTGAATCTGTGCATTCTGTTATTGGTGATTTTGAACATCCTGATCTTGAGCATTATAATTTTGAGCATTCTGATTCTGAGCATTCTGATTTTGCACATTTTGAGAACATGGCACAACCTCCACCCCATGAGAGGACTCTAAGGGAAATGGCTGCACCTGATTTCACCTACGAAAACTTGTGCATCCAATACCCTGATGAGGATGTCCCATATGTTCTTAAAACTGGACTGATTCATTTGCTTCCAAAGTTTCATGGCCTTGCAGGTGAAGACCCGCACAAACATTTGAAAGAATTTCACATTGTCCGCTCCACCATGAAACCCCCAGATGTCCAAGAGGATCACATATTTCTGAAGGCTTTTCCTCATTCATTAGAGGGAGTGGCAAAGGGCTGGCTGTATTACCTTGCTCCAAGGTCCATCACGAGTTGGGATGACCTTAAGAGAGTATTCTTAGAAAAAATTTTCCCTGCTTCCAGGACCACAGCCATCAGGAAGGATATCTCAGGTATTAGACAACTCAGTGGAGAGAGCCTGTATGAGTACTGGGAGAGATTTAAGAAACTATGTGCCAGTTGCCCCCACCATCAGATTTCAGAACAGCTTCTTCTCCAATATTTTTATGAAGGACTCAGTAATATGGAGAGAAGTATGATAGATGCTGCCAGTGGTGGAGCCCTTGGAGACATGACTCCTGCTGAAGCCAGAAATTTAATTGAGAAGATGGCTTCCAACTCCCAGCAGTTTAGCGCCAGAAATGATGCCATAGTCATTAGAGGAGTGCATGAGGTAGCTACAAACCCATCTGCATCATCTGAAACTAAGAAGCTTGAAGGCAAACTGGATGCATTGGTTAACTTGGTAACCCAGCTGGCCTTGAATCAGAAATATGTACCTGTTGCAAGGGTTTATGGTTTGTGCTCCTCTGCTGACCACCATACAGACCTTTGCCCTTCCATGCAGCAACCTGGAGCAATTGAGCAGCCTGAAGCTTATGCTGCAAATATTTACAATAGACCTCCTCAACCTCAGCAGCAAAATCAACCACAGCAGAACAATTATGACCTTTCCAGCAACAGATACAACCCTGGATGGAGGAATCACCCTAACCTCAGATGGTCCAGCCCTCAGCAACAACAACAGCAGCCTGCTCCTTCCTTCCAAAATGCTGTTGGCCCAAGCAGACCATACATTCCTCCACCAATCCAACAACAACAACAACCCCAGAAACAACCAACAGTTGAGGCCCCTCCACAACCTTCCCTCGAAGAACTTGTGAGGCAAATGACTATGCAGAACATGCAGTTTCAGCAAGAGACCAGAGCCTCCATTCAGAGCTTAACCAATCAGATGGGACAATTAGCTACCCAATTGAATCAACAACAGTCCCAGAATTCTGACAAGCTGCCTTCTCAAGCTGCCCAAAATCCCAAAAATGTCAGTGTCATTTCATTGAGGTCGGGAAAGCAGTGTCAAGGACCTCAACCCGTAGCACCTTCCTCATCTGCAAATGAACCTGCCAAACTTCACTCTATTCCAGAAAAGGGTGATGACAAAAATTTACCTAACAATTTCTGTGCAGGTGAATCTTCTTCCACAGGTAATTCTGATTTGCAGAAGCAGCACATTCCCCCTCTTCCATTCCCTCCAAGAGCAGTTTCCAACAAAAAAATGGAAGAGGCAGAGAAAGAGATCTTGAAAACGTTTAGAAAAGTAGAGGTAAACATACCTCTGTTGGATGCAATAAAGCAAATTCCAAGATATGCCAAATTCTTGAAGGAGCTATGCACTAATAAGCGGAAGCTTAAAGGAAGTGAACGAATTAGCATGGGCAGAAATGTCTCCGCATTCATTGGTAAATCTGTTCCTCAAATTCCTGAAAAATGCAAAGATCCAGGTACATTCAGCATACCTTGTATCATAGGGAATAGTAAGTTTGACAATGCCATGCTAGATTTAGGAGCTTCTGTTAGTGTTATGCCTCTGTCTATTTTTAATTCTCTATCTCTAGGCCCCTTGCAGTCAACTGATGTGGTAATTCATTTAGCTAATAGAAGTGTTGCCTACCCTGTTGGTTTCATAGAAGATGTCTTAGTTAGAGTTGGTGAACTGATTTTCCCTGTTGATTTTTATATTTTGAATATGGAAGATGGATTTTCTCAAGGATCAGTTCCCATCATTCTAGGCAGACCCTTTATGAAAACTGCTAGAACTAAGATAGATGTTTATGTAGGCACACTGTCTATGGAATTTGGTGACATAACTGTTCATTTTAATATTCTGGATGCTATGAAATACCCATCTGAAGATCTTTCTGTATTTCGTGCTGAAATAATTGACCATGTTGTTGATGAATACATGACTGATCTTTATTCTAATCTGCATGCCTCTCACTCTTCAAGCATTGAGTCTGAAATTGTACTTGATCATATGTCTGAATTTGATGCTGAGAGTGAATCTGAGAGTGATATTGATTGCATGCCTGGTGGTGGTGTTTTACCTCTTGAGATTGATTTTATAGAGTCAGATAGGACTAACCATGTTTCAGGAAGTACACATACCTCTTACTTTCTTTATGAGGTAAAGGCTGAGAAACCATCTCCTTCTACCACTGTCCAGCCGACCACACCAGAATTGAAGCCTCTGCCATCAAATTTAAAATACGCTTACTTGGATGATAGCAAGAGTTTTCCAGTGATTATATCTGCCTCCCTTGCTGATGAGCAAGAGGAGAAGTTGTTGTCAGTTCTCAAGAAGCATAAGAAGGCTATAGGTTGGACCCTGGCGGACATTCCTGGTATTAGCCCATCCACATGTATGCATCGAATAAATTTAGAGGATGGAGCTAAACCAGTAAGACAACCACAGAGAAGACTCAACCCGGTGATTCTTGATGTAGTAAAGAAGGAGATAACCAAGCTTTTGCAAGCTGGAATCATTTATCCTATCTCCGATAGCCAATGGGTGAGTCCCGTCCAGGTAGTCCCGAAGAAGACTGGCCTCACAGTGATCAGAAATGAGAAGGAGGAGCTGATTCCTACTCGGGTGCAGAACAGTTGGAGTGTCTGCATTGACTATAGGAGGCTAAACCAGGTTACCAAAAAGGACCATTTTCCCCTGCCATTCATTGACCAGATGCTTGAACGCCTGGCAGGTAAATCCCACTACTGTTTCCTTGATGGTTTTTCTGGTTATATGCAAATTACTATTGCTCCTGAGAATCCGGAAAAGACCACATTCACCTGCCCCTTCGGCACTTTTGCTTATAGGAGGATGCCTTTCGGCCTGAGCAATGCCCCTGGTACCTTCCAGCGGTGCATGATTAGTATTTTCAGTGATTTCTTAGAAAATTGCATAGAGGTGTTTATGGATGATTTCACTGTATATGGATCCTCTTTTGATGGTTGTTTGAATAGTTTGGAAAAAGTTTTGAATAGATGCATTGAAACTAACCTTGTTCTAAATTTTGAAAAATGTCATTTTATGGTTGAGCAAGGTATAGTTTTAGGCCACATTATTTCCAATAAGGGTATTGAAGTAGATCCTACAAAAATTTCTGTTATTTCCCAATTGCCTTACCCCTCTTGTGTGCGAGAGGTGCGATCTTTTCTTGGTCATGCAGGATTCTACAGGTGCTTTATAAGGGATTTTAGCAAAGTAGCCCTTCCACTGTCCAACTTGTTGCAAAAGGAGGTGGAGTTTGACTTTAATGACAGATGCAAAGAGGCTTTTGATTGCCTCAAAAGAGCGTTGACTACCACCCCCATCATCCAGGCACCCGATTGGACAGCCCCTTTTGAGCTTATGTGTGATGCATCAAATTATGCATTGGGGGCTGTCCTTGCTCAGAAAATTGATAAATTGCCCAGGGTGATATATTATGCTTCTAGGACTTTAGATGCTGCCTAAGCAAATTATACTACTACTGAGAAAGAGCTTCTAACCATAGTTTTTGCTCTTGAAAAATTTCGATCTTATTTGCTTGGTACTCGCATTATTGTTTATACTGACCATGCAGCTCTAAAGTACTTGTTGAAGAAGGCTGATTCTAAACCTAGGTTGATCCGATGGATGCTCTGGCTCCAAGAGTTTGACTTGGAGATCCGTGATAGGAGCGGAGCACAAAATCTAGTTGCTAATCATTTGAGTCGGATCGAACGTGTCTCTGATGCAGATTCACCTATTCGGGATGATTTCCCGGATGATCATTTGTATATATTGTATAGTATTTCTGACTCTCTTTCTACTCCCTGGTTTGCTAACATTGTCAATTATTTAGTTGCCTCTGTTTTTCCTCCCTTAGCATCTAAAGCCCAAAAAGATAAGATTAAAAGTGATGCTAAGCATTTTATTTGGGATGACCCCTACTTGTGGAAATTGTGCAGTGATCAGGTCATTAGACGGTGCATTCCAGATCATGAGACTGACTTAGTCCTGCAATTCTGTCATTCTTCCGCACCGGGAGGTCATCTTGGTGTTCAAAGGATAGCTCGCAAAGTGCTTGATTGTGGTTTTTAATTGCCCACCATCTTTAAAGATGCGTGGAAGATCTGCAGCACTTGTGAGCAGTGTCAGAGAGCAGGAAATACACTTACATGGCGACAACAAATGCCTCAGCAACCTATGCTATTCTGTGAGGTGTTTGATGTCTGGGGTATAGATTTCATGGGTCCTTTTCCTGTCTCTTTTGGTTATGTTTACATTCTCCTTGCAGTTGATTATGTTTCAAAATGGGTGGAAGCCAAGCCCACTAGAACTAATGATGCTAAAGTTGTCGCAGACTTTGTCAGGTCTAATCTATTTTGCAGGTTTGGAGTACCTAAAGCAATTGTTAGTGATCAAGGAACCCATTTTTGCAACAGGACAATGCATGCCCTGCTTAAAAAGTACGGGGTGGTACACAGGGTATCCACACCATACCACCCCCAGACTAATGGACAGGCAGAAATTTCTAACAGGGAAATCAAGAGAATTCTAGAGAAGATTGTGCAGCCAAGCAGGAAAGATTGGAGTACCAGGCTTGATGATGCTCTCTCGGCACATCGGACTGCCTACAAAGCACCCATAGGAATGTCTCCTTATCGGGTTGTCTTTGGAAAGGCATGTCATCTTCCAGTGGAAATTGAGCACAAAGCATACTGGGCAGTGAAGACTTGCAACTTCTCTATGGATCAAGCTGGCGAGGAAAGGAAGTTGCAACTGAGTGAGTTAGATGAAATCCGCCTAGAAGCCTACGAGAATGCCAAGTTCTACAAAGAAAAGACCAAGAAGTTCCATGATAGCATGATAGTTAAAAAAGACTTCGTGGTTGGGCAAAAAGTGTTATTGTATAATTCTAGGCTTGGACTCATGAGTGGTAAGTTGAGGTCTAAGTGGATTGGTCCTTTTGTTGTTACTAATGTTTTTCCTTATGGTACAGTTGAGATCAAAAGCGACTCCACAAACAAGAGCTTCAAGGTCAACAGACATCGACTTAAGCCATTCCTCACGAACCCTTCTTTAGTGGACGTAGTGGTGGAAGAGACTTCCTTACTCCACCCTACTCTTCCTCCACCATGACTTAGGGAGTTTTTCTTTTCCTATCTCCTTCTTTGCTTTTATTACACTTGTCCGATTCTCTTTGATGATTTGATGGTTTTTAATCTTTTAATTGTGCTACATTGAGGACAATGTGTTGTTTAAGTATGGGGGGGAGTGTTCTTTGGTTTTGCTAGTTTTGTTGGTTTTGTTAAGTTGTTAGTTGTGTTAATTTGTTAATGTTGTTAGTTTCGTCGGATTTTCAGTTTAATATTTTGGGTCAATTTCGTGTGCACGTACGACTTTGCATGTTTTTCTTTGAATTATAGGATATGTTCAAGAAATGGGTAATTGTTTTGAAAATAAAAGTTCTTGACATTTTGTGACTTGAAATCCTTGATTCTTCTCTACATGTCATGATAGTTTTGAAAGCTCAATTTGAAAGTGATGATTTTACCTTTGTGAGAATTTGAGCCATCCATCATTATAATCATTTGGTGTGTTTTGCCCCATTGATTGCTTGCACAATAGCCTTGGCTTGATTCTTGTTGATGTGTCCTAATTCACATGCATATTTGGAAATGATTAAGGCAATTTTGTTCTTATAAGCTTCTAGCCAAATGGACTTACCTTGAATTAATTCCTTTGATAGCCCTTTTGAGCCTTGTTTCCCTTTCCTTGTTTTGAAGCTCACTACAAGCCTTAAGTGAAAAACCATGATATTACCATATCCTTAAGGAATTTTGGAGCTTTGGAATTGTTTTGGGAATAAGTGTGGGGGGTTTTTGTTTCATTGGACAACTTGTTTTGTTGGCTATGCTTCATGATGTATTTTGGGCCATACTTGATGTACATTGTATATTGGTTAAATGTTGGACATGCTGAATGAAATGTTGTTTCTCAAAGGATAAAGAGCAAAAAAAAAATTCGAAAAATGAAAAAGAAAAGCAATAAAGTTGAGTGAATAAGATCTTAAATGGCACAAGAATGATGAAACTCTTGGTTCTACTCTTCATGTTTAATTTTTATCTTTACTTCTTTTTATTTTCTTATTTTTTTTTCTTAATATGCACTTATTCCCCTTTGCTCCTCTATTCCTTTGGGATTTAGCCACTTATTCCATATTTCTCCATACCTTGTCCTTGGCCCCATTACAACCTTAAAAGACCTTTTGATCCTCATGTGCTTGTGTTTATGGGTTGATTGTCAATTTTAGAATCTTGCCAAGTTTATGTGGTGTTTGCTTTCATGGGTGCTTTGAGGGTAAATAGTAGCCTAGACACTTGAGAGATAGAGTGTATATCTTGTGAGGCTTTATCACTTTTCATTCTTGAGCTGATTAACTATTTTGCCATGATTGGGTTGCTTGGATGATTTTCATGAATGTCTTGACTTTTTGGATCTCCTTATGTTAGATGTTACCCATTCCTTTCATTCCCTGATGTTCATTGAGAAATATGTGAATGTTTTTGTTTGTCTCCCTCTGATATCCTTGGATTTTGTTCTTTGTTTCATTTTGCGCAGGAGTGCAAAAGGCTAAGTATGGGGGGTTTTGATGTGCCATCATTTTCTTCTATTTTCTAAACCCTTTTTGCACCATTTTAATTATTGATTGGTCTTAATTGTCAATTAATTAGGCAGTTTTATTATTTGGTCTCATTTAGCTAATTTGATGTTTTTAATCTAATTTCAGGAATTAATGAAACATTGGGCTTAATCCGGATTTTGGTTGTGGACTTGAAGAGGGCAAATAAAGCAGCGCTTATCTTAGTTAATTTCTAATTAGGAAATTTCGCAATTTTATTTTATGTTGTTCAGTGTTTATTTCGTTTTGGGCCAGAGTATTGTAATAGGGCCCAGTGACTTTGAGTGACTCTTTTTAAATAGCTGCCTTGGGATTCGTGCAGGGCATTCTATTCTGTTATGCTATTCATTATTCAGAGCTTTGTTTTAGGGTTTTCGTTTCTCTGTTTTGATGCTTCTGAGTTCGTAATGCAATTTTACGTTTTCTGCTTCTAATTACAATTTCGTTCTTGCTTCTTCTTCTACTCTCATTTATGTTTCTGTTCCATTTTACATTTCTGTTCGTTTACGTTTCTGTTCATTTACATTTCCGTTCATTTACGTTTCTACTTCATGTTTCAATTGCGTTTTCTGTTTGAATCCATGGAAGGCTAGATTTTCTGGTGTTGTTTCCTTTTGAGGACGAAGCCCAACTCTCTTTGAGGTTTCGCTTGTAATGTGGTTTCATGGCAGTTCTCCCTTCACCAGTATCCCAAATTCGTGAATATTAATCAGTGCACGCTTCGTGTTTGATTAATTGCCTCTGAGCCTAACTTGCGTTCATGCTTAATGGACGAAGGGCTAACTGGTGTATGTGGTGCCTAATCACGTATTGAAAACCCTAAGTTGATTTTCGCTTAGTAAATTGAAATAGGGTTGGATTAAGTGGTTGACTGTTAGGGACGAATTCTCCATAACCCAGGATAAGAGAATGGCTTCTGAATCAGAGGAAACAACCCGTTTTTAATATTAGTAGTTTTGTATTCCAATTTACTTGTTCTGCTCTTTAATCACAAAACAAACAAACCCCCCCCCCATCGTTACTGTTACTGCAAGTATATTATGAACATTTGGCTTGTCACTGCTCGTTGGGAAACGACCTAGGATCACTTCCTAGTTACTGCATTTTCATGTTTATTTGATTCGGGTACGGCCTCGATCAAATAGACATATAGTATATGCTTTTATTCTTTAGAATTAGATCATCTCTAAGCCATGGATTTATGGATTTTGGATTAAGAAATCCCCAGTCCTTGATAAAATCCTAGTACAATTGATACATTATGGCCACCACAGAAGTGATTAAGACTATAGCAAACCATAGATTGTCATTTTTCCTGTTGTATGTTACTCTAGCCCCTGCTGCCACTAGTGCATTCTTTCTTTCTTTACAACAATGACTTTCGAAGAGAAAACAATTTAACCACCTTAGCCTCAATTCCCCACTACACCCTTCTAGAGTGTGTCTTGGGGATTTTTTTCACAGTGATGACCATCCTCCTTCAGCTTCCTTATGAGTACATAGACAACAATCCAGTTCCCACCATAGTCTTCAAGGGTCGCCCGAGAACATTCCACACCTTCATAATATTCATAATCTTCGCCTTCTCGGGTGCCACCAATGCACTTGTGGCATTCAATAAGTCAAGATTTTCTAGGCTTTGTGGTATTATGCAATGGGTTCTATGGCTTCTGCTTTGGCAATTCTCTTGTGGGCATTGTGTTGCACATGTTTCAATTAGAAAGGCTGGACTTTGATTCTGGAACTGCTACATCTTTATAAAGATTAAACATTCTTGTGTTGTATCTTGAAGATTTTTGGCTTCAACCTCTTAGGAAACTATTGGTTTATGTGAGAGCCAGTATGATAAAATTTTTTAGCAAAATTTGAATTAATTAATTATTGAATGTAATTTATCGGATTAATAATTATAATTTTAATGATAAAACATATTAAAATTGATTATTGTTACATAATTGCATAAAAGTCTTAACTCTTAAACTTTGTTCCTTGGATTTATGTACTTTTGGTTCCTTTGTTTCATCAATCATGTGGTATGTTCAGACTTCAAACTTCTTAATTTGGACTTCTATAAGAGTGAGTCTTGGAACAACAATCAGGTTGTTGCCTTGTGACCTGGAGGTCACAGGTTGAAATCATGGAAACAATTTCCCACTTGTGAGGGTAAGACTACATATATCTACCCTAGTGGGTGGGAGCCTTGTTCTCTGGGCAGATCTATAGTTCTATGGTAAACTATTTTAGTAATTAAATGAACAAAGGGTTAATTGAGAGAAGGTTCATATTTTGTTTAAGCTTGCAGCAAGTTTTAGAAAGTAATTTTTATAGGCCTGCACATATCTAAAATCTATAAAACAAGAATGAGTAGCAAGAAGTATTCGCAAAGTGGCCTTGCTAAGCTTCTATCACAGAAATGTCCAAACAGAAAATTTTAGCCTAAGTTTCCCAAGTAAATATTAAGTCAATCTCAATTAGCAAACTGAACAGCTTCTCAACAGAAGGCAAGTGCCTGGAGGATTATAATAATGAGTAATCCTTTGTATTCTAATTCTAATTTCAAAATTACATAAGCATCAAAATTTTGAGGCATGAAAAATCAGATTATAGAACAAAAACAAAAAATATTTCTGTTGCAAAATATATAAGAATAAATATAAAGAATTCAATCTAGTCTCAATATATATTCATAAATTTCAAAACTAATTGGGTTTATCATTTAGTTTTTTAACCTCTCGCAAATTGGTCTAAGACCTGGAAGATGAAGAAAATAGTTGATTAATGAATGAGAGTTGTAACATAGGATTTATTTTATTAGTAGAATCTCAATTTTGCAGCAATGGTATTCTTTTGTATCAATTAGCTATCATAAATTTAGATGTTGTGTATTTACTTATCTGCAATTTGCATACTTGTCAGCTTTGTTTATAATCAAAGGACACTGATTTTCTTACCTGGTAGTGGTACTGGATACTTTAGCTGATGATAGGAGCAGTGCTATATGGTGCTGGCCAAAATTGACCATAAGTTCATTGCTATACACACACACACACACACACACACACACACACACACACACACACACACACACACACACATAAGGGGTAGATAAATGTCTTCTATCCATGTCTCAAATGGAGAACAATTATACCCCCTCCCCCTTTTTTCTGGCTATAAGAACACTGGTTATTTGCAAGATAGTACTCTATACCAGTATTCTTGTAGATCAATATTGAAAAAATCAATAAGAAACTCCCACTCATGTAATTCTTCCATTTTATTTAGTGCTTTTTTTTCTTCTCCGAAACATAATGTCAAATTTGTTTGAGTTCACATAGTTATTTCCTACATTTTAAAAGGCTAAAAAAACAGTATACCCAGAAATAAAAGACATTAAAAAAAGGAACTTTTAAAAGACCATCAAAGAAAAAGATCCGCTAAGTCGAAAGTTTTACTAACAGCTTTGCACCAAGAGGCCACTTTCTTTTTCCTTAATTCCTCAGTCATTAAGGGGCGGAAAACATTAGCATTCTTCAACTTGTCCTTAGTATTGAAAAGATAATCTTCTTTCCAAATCCCAATAGCTAATCCTACAGTATAGGCTGCTCCAAGTGTTGTTGTCTCTATGTCAGTAGGTCTAATTGCTGGACATCCCACCAAATATGCTTGTAGAACATTATTAACAAAAATTTATCAGTTATGTGAAAAGTAAAAGAGGTTTTGCATCAACCTATGAACATGAACACTTCAGTAACAATTAACAGTAAAGAAGAATAACAAACCAGAAATCATATAATGAATGTTATTGTCAGGGGAAAAGTAACATGATCATTAACAAAATTAAAAAAAGAGATCCATAGAAAATAATATGAAATTAGTCCAAACCTAAATTTGCATCAGCAGGTTGTTTATAGCTGCCCCATCATCCACTCTAAGCAAAAAATTCTTTCGAGATTCACTTTCTCCTGAATCTTTATGCATTGAATCCAAGACATCTTTCACTTGGAAACACATGCTCTCGAGCGTAGCTCGAGCAATGTGAGCTTTGCTTGTAAACCTTGTTATTCCAATACAAACGCTACGAGCATCCTCACGCCACCATGGAGCAAACAATCCATTAAAAGCAGGAACAAAGTAAACCCCACCAGTGGATTCAACCTGTAATGCCATCTCCTCTATCTTTGAAGCACTAGAAATGATGCCAAGACTGTCTCTAAGCCACTGCACTGCATCTCCGGTGATAGCAACTAATCCTTTCAATGCATAATTGGTTGGAGCATTTAGGCAAAGTTAGAACTTGTTTTGTGCATCATATGGTTTCCTTAAGAACACTGGAGTTCATCCATTCCACACTGGTAGCATTGTCTATAGGATGGCACATGATAGTTAGACCTTGTTGGCATCTCTAATTAACTGCATCTTGGATCAAAATATCTATTTATTTATAGATAGATATGCTGCAACCAGCATACCCCCACTCACTATTCAGCATGCCCTCAGCTTGAATAAAATATGAAAACTCCCAAAGTTCCAAAATCAAAGTACTACATCAACAGAAAACAAAAGATTGCATATCTTCCCCTCTATGCAAACACTTTCTTGAGAACCACTATTGGCAAGTAAGCTCTTGATCTTCTTTGCTTTCCTATAATGTTCTGCTTCAGCATATTTACCATTTCTTTCCAAACCGGTTAATAGTCCATCATAAGTACCTAACACAGGACAAAATTCTTTGCTGCACATGATTTTGTGTATCTCAAGTGCCTCGTTAACTCTTCTAACAGAGAAGTAAACACTAATTAAAGCAGTATAGGTAGCACTGCACTTATGGTTATCAGGTAATAAGTTGAAAATCTTCATGGCCAAAGAGTGCTTCCTAGCATAACCAAGCCTAAAGATCAAAAGTGAAGCCAAATAGATTCCAAGAGAATGCCCAGCTCTAGTCATTTTCTCAACAATTTCCACCAGCTTTGAAAACATATTTGATCTGATCAACAAGCCATTAAGTAAAGATATCTTGTTCTCTCGATACTTATTCCCATTGTAACACTGTACTTGAAAGCCAACAAAGCACCTTCAGGTCGGCAATGACTACAATTTACCTCAATAATGGTTGATACAACCTTATGATCTTAAGATATTTTGTGTTCCTCACAGTTGACATAGTTAAGGCAAGAGACACCACATGCACATCACTTTCTACCACGTGCCAATAAAGAATTGTCTAGTTTGTATGCATTGAACTTGGCTTACACATTTGTTATTCCATTCTAGTTCATAGGTTCCTATGGTTGGAAAATTTGATGTTTTTCTCTTATCTATATGTTAGTCATTTCTATAGAAACATATTGAACCCTTATTTGCTACAACATAAGCTCGGAGACCATTATCATTTTTCTGTTTGCCTCATCATTGACGATATTCATTGTTGGAGACTATTGATACTGAGCATTATCACAGGTACGAATGCAAAACATACTTTTCTTGGCCTGGTTTATGTTAGAGTCCTTTTTTACATTGTTTTATGTGATTAATGACTATTGTTGTGCATATAGTTAATGTTTATCATAAGTGAACCTTAGATTCCCATTTGAGATTCAATACAATGATTCTTGCGGATAGTTTGCATTAATTGTTGAATTGAATCTTGAATTGTCCGTTTGGACAGTTTGGGGAGACTCATATTTTTATGGTAGAGTCATGCGTTAAGGTTAAGATTTCTTTGTTAAATTTGATGAAATTTTGGTACAATGCATTTCTATTGTTCTCTGAGTGCATACTTGATTATCGGGGAATTAATCTCACCGATTTCATGTCGTGTACTTGGAGACCAATGCGAAATGCTGCCAAAATTTTGTCAATTTAACACAAGAGACTTAACCTTGACGTATGAAGCTACCATAAAAAAAAGGTCTTCTTGAATGGGTTAGGGCCACACCTATAATGAAAAAGTGAGATTTTGATGCATGGAATAACTTTGTGAGTATCACGGAGTTATTATTTAGATGGATTGAAGTTGGATGAATGAAAGTCGCATTAGCCATGCATATGAGGAAGACGTTGATCAGTTCTTGCAATTTGCTTCTGAAAGAAGTTGACTGGATGAGGACGAAAAATATTTTTGTCCTTGCATCAATTGTTTGAACAGGAGACGACAAATGCTAGACAAAATACGGGAGCATCTATTGTGTGATGGGATTAAGAAGAATTACACCACGTGGATATGGCATGGTGAATTGACAAACATGCAGAAGGGGTCTCAATCTGAACCATTTGATGTAGAAATGGGAGATCGCTTACAGGATATGATTCATGATCTTGGACAAGAGTCTTTTCAGCAACCACATGCCCTTATGTATGATACATTGCAAACTGATTCAAAGAAGCCTTTGTATCTGGGGTGCAAGAATTCTTTGACGTTGTTGTCAGCAGTGTTAAGTCTTGTTAATGTGAAGGCTAGATATGGGTGGAGTGACAAAAGCATTAGTTCACTGCTTCAAGTTGTGCACGATATGCTTCCAGAGGAAAACATGTTGCCTAAAAGTTACTATCAAGCCAAGAAGATATTGTGTCCAATGGGTATAGAGTATCAAAAGATTCATGCTTGCCCGAATGATTGCATATTGTACAGACATGAATTTCAAGAAATGCCTAAATGCCCTAGGTGTGGGGTATCATGGTACAAAGTGAAGGATGATGACGACTGTAGTAGTGACGAAAACTCAAAGAAGGGCCCCCCAGCGAAGGTGTTATGGTATCTTCCCATCATTTCAAGGTTTAAGCATATGTTTGCTAACGGAGACGATGTCAAAGACCTTACATGGCATACAAATGGGAGAAACTACGATGGAATGCTTTGTCATCCGGCTGATTCCTTGCAGTTGAAGAAGATTGATAGTTTGTATCCGGATTTCGGCTAAGAGGCAAGAAATCTTAGGCTTGGACTAGCTAGTGATGGAATGAATCCATATGACAGTTTAAGCACTCAACACAGTTCATGGCCAGTTTTGCTAGTAATTTACAATTTGCCTCCTTGGTTGTGCATGAAGCAAAAATACATGATGTTGTCTATGATGATATTGGGCCCAAGACAATCAGGAAATGACATTGATGTTTATCTAAGTCCGTTGATTGAAGACTTGAGAAAGTTTTGGGACGAGGGGGTTTTAGTGTTTGATGGGTTTCAGAATGAGACTTTTCAAATGTGTGCAATGCTTTTTTGTACCATTAATGACTTTCCAGCATATGGGAATTTGAGCGGTTACAATGTTAAGGGCCATCGTGCATGCCCCATCTGTGAAGAAGACACAAGCTTCATACAACTGAAACATGGTAGAAAAATAGTGTACACAAGGCATCAACGTTTTCTAAAACCTCATCCCCCTTACAGGCGATTGAAAAAACATTTAATGGAAGTCAAGAGCATGAAACTGCGCCGATACCATTAACTGGTGACCAGGTCTTCTAGTGGATTCAACACCTGAATACTATATTTGGAAAGACCCAAAAGAAGGAAAAAAATAAGACTTACATATGGAAGAGGTTGATTTTGTTTGATCTTGCGTACTGGTCTGACCTAGATGTTAGACATTGTATTGATGTTATGCATGTGGAGAAAAATGTATGTGATAGTGTCATTGGGATGCTCCTTAACATTCAAGGCAAGATGAAAGATGGTTAGAATACTCGTTAAGATCTAGCGGAGATGGGTATACGATCACAGTTGCATCCAAGGTCTAATGGTAAAAAAATATACTTGCCTCCAGCTTGTCATACTTTGTCCAAAAAGGAGAAGATCAGTTTTTGTCAATATCTGTGTGGATCAAAGTCCCACAAGGATACTCTTCAAATATTAAGAGCCTTGTGCAGTTGAAGGATCTTAAGTTGGTAGGGTTAAAGTCTAATGATTGTCACATCTTGATGCAACAATTGTTAGCCGTGGCCATATGAGACACTTTTCCTAACAAAGTCAGACTTGCCAAAACTCGGCTATGCTTTTTCTTCAATGCCATATGTAGCAAAGTCCTTAATCCTGTGAAGTTAGATGAGCTGGAAAACAAGGCTGCTATTATATCGTGTTAGTTGGAGATGTATTTTCCTCCTGCTTTCTTTGACATCATGGTTCACTTAATTGTCCATCTGGTCAGAGAAATCAAATGTTGTGATCCTGTTTTTTGCGATGGATGTACCCGGTTGAGCGATACATGAAGATCTTAAAAGGGTATACCAAGAATCTACATCGTCCGAAAGAATCTATTGTTGAAAGGTACATTGCAAAAAAAGCCATTAATTTTGTTTAGACCACATTGAAAAAGCTAAACCTGTTAGGCTTCGCGAGTCTTGGCATGAAGAAAGAGTAGGAGGTAAGGGTTCAAGAGGACTGCATGTTATCACTCCAACTATAGAAGATTTTCAACAAGCTCACTTGTATGTGTTGAATAATAGTAATGAAGTTTTGCCATACATACTTCACCATGAAGGTTTAGTGAAAGAAAGTAATCCAAAAATGTCAAAGAATTGGGCCTTGAAAAAGCATAACAAGACTTTCCTAGATTGGTTTAAAGATACAATCTTTGTTGATGATAATGCTTCTAAAACGTTAAGAAAGCTAGCATATGGGCCTAAAAGGAATGTTATAACTTGGCAAGGATACGATATAAACAAGTATTCCTTTTATACAAAAGCACAAGACGAGAAAAATACAATGCAAAATAGTGGGGTCACCCTAAGGACTGAATCTCAACACTTCGGTAGTGTACATGATGACAATTCCCATGTAGCTTTCATCCCTTACTTTGGTTTCATTGAAGAAATTTGGGAGCTTAACTATGTCAAATTTACTGTCTGTGTTTTCAAATGTAAATGGGTTGACTGCAACACCAGTGTGCGGACCGAGGATGTAGGATTTACGTTGGTAGATCTAAAGAAACTCGCTTACCAAAATGACCCTTTCATCATGGCAGAACAAGCTAAACAGGTATTTTATGTTCAAGACCCTTGTGATGAAGGGTGGTCAGTGGTTCTACATGGGAAAACAATTGGTGTTAATGTTGAAGATGATGATTCATACATTGATACTTATGTTAGTCCTTTATCCACATAAATGTCGCCTAACATCATCGGAGAAGAAGAAGCTAACGACGTTCATGTTAATCGTAATAATCATGATGAAGGAGAATTAATTAACATCATCTAATGTAATTTTCTTATTATGTATTTCATTTCAGTCCATTCATTTACATAACTTATTCAGTTTTGTGATAATGTTAATTAACTAATGTTTTTTCTTTACAGGCAAATGGCTACACCACCCAACTCTCCTCTTCCTCCTCCTCCTCCTACTGGTGCAGCATCACAGTCGCCATCTACCTTGAAGCAAACAAGAAAAGCCACACGGCTAAGATCATTAGCGACTATACCAGTTGGGATAGAGAGATCGCTGGTCCATGTCAATCTTGCGACCGGGAAGGCCGACGATCCCCACAGAAATAAGTGAAGAACATATTTGGGGATCGTCGCTCGTGATAAGGTGGATGTCACATACGAGAATTGGAAACAAGTCCCTACTGCTCAGAAGGATTTGATATGGTAGGATATTAAGGTATTTTAGTTAAATCTTTCATTTTATTCATTGATAATCAAATTGTAATTTAGTAACAATAAAATGTAATTTTTTCTTTGTCAGGCTGAATTTGATATCCCTAAAGCATATGATTTGAGGACAAAAAAGAAAATACTTCAGACTGTGGGGGAGCCCTGGAGACAATTCAAGTCTGATTTGACGTCGAAATGGGCACTTGCAGCCGACAAGGAAAGTGTCGACGACACTGTATGCGAAAAGTACGACATTAGCAAGGAGAAGTAGGCCCAATTTTGTCAGACATGCAGAGACCCTTCCTGGGAGGTAAGTTTGTGATTTTCATTGTTTTAAACTGTAAATTAACTTACAGTTATACATTGTAATGATTACTTTCAATAATGTTTAATTTCTATAGGATGTGCGCAATAAGGCACACGCCATCCAAAAACAAAACATTGCCCCTCACGTGTTGTCTCGTGAGGGTTATGAATATTTAGAAAACAAGTTGATGGATGAGAAGAGAAAGAAAAAACTGGAAGAAGCTGCTCAATCCAGAAGCATTGACACCGTGATTAATCCTCCATCTCCCATCAGACGACACGTGAAATGGAAGATGGCCCGCACCAAGAAAACTGGGCAAATAACGTCTGAGACAGCAAAGGAAATTGCTGAGAAGATTGTAAGTCATTTTCAATTATTAATTGCAATTATTTATGTTTATTATGTGATTAACTAAACCAATAAATGTGTTCTTTGTAGGATTCATTAGAGGAGCAGGCATCACAGGGTTCCTTTGTCACCCATGGACGTCAGGATGTACTGACTGCTGCCATTGGGCAACCAGAATACCCTGGTCGTGTGCGTGCTGCTGGAGTCGGTGTCACGATCAAGCAATACTTTTGACCGGCTCCAAGGACCTCCCGCACGTCTTCCTCCATGGCTCCCAAAGACCTAGAGCAACTAATGCAACAAATTAGGGACCAGCTATAGGAGTTGATCACAAAAAAAGTGACTCGACAGCTAATGTTATCCTTCAGCCAAATGTAGTCCCAGTTTCATTCGCAGATGCAATCACAGGGACTTGCACTGCCTCCTAAGCCTAAGGTTGGCCCTTCAGCTGCTCGTGTCAACACAAAGGAGAGTTGTGTTGGTCCCTCCGGGAACGATCCAGACACGGGTGACTCAGACAAATGCGAGTTGTACATCGAAGAAAATCCTCCCCACCTGGTTGCCCTAGGAAGATTTTATGAGGGATCCACAACCGTTCACAACATTCCTTTGTTACATGATCAAGTCAAGGTTTGTATTGAGGAGGTTAGAGATGCAGATGCTCCCATTCCTATACCCACTGAAGAGGTTAAGTTAGTGGGGCAGGCACTTAACACCTTCCTTGCTTGGCCGACACATCTTGTCAAGCGTTTATCATAACAGGTATTTTAGTGTCATTAAATGCTTCTTTTTTCAATTAAAGGGTTCACTGTAATTAAATTATGTTAATTAACTATGTTGGATAAACGGGGTGCTATGGGACCGACAAAACCTGCAGATAGGCTGGATCATGATGTCGATGATCCCCTATATCTGATGACATTGACCATCCCACAGCTTTTTCTGAAGCCATTGTAGGTTATGTGGGATGCTACCGTGTTCGGGGTGTTTAATGAAGACTTCCCTTTGTACATAAAGCATGAAGATTTGTCTAAAATAGCACACGGTGGTCAATGTCTCAGCATCTCTGTTATACAGTTGTGGATTCTATAAGCAAATTTACATTATTGTTAATTACCTAACTTATTGTTTTAAATTCATACATAATTTACTTTGTGTTAACAACAATAGGCATATGACTAAGTCAAGTATGCGAGCGGGGAATGCTGATGTATACGGATTCCTCGAGCCACAGTCCATCCAGAGATCCGAGCAATCATAATTTGAATTAGAAAGTTACATTAAGAACTGGATGCAGAATTCAAAACAGGATGTGTACCTAGGATCCTACCTGAATGGGTAAGTTAAACTGAACAAATGAATTTAAAAAATGTATAACAGTATAATAACCTATATTGGTCTCCACTGCGGTGCACATTGGCAAATGGTTGTCATTTTGCCTAAGGAAAATATTGTCATCTGGTTTTGTTCATTGCATAATAGGCCAGACAACTACCTCAAAGGAATAATTAACAGGTCAGTAGTATTGTTTTTCAATACATTTACATTAGCATTAGTCGGGAACATCAATATTTTAATTGTACAATAAGCATCCATGTTTGTATTCAACAGTGCTTTGAAAAGACTTGACGATACTCCACAAAGTAAATCCAAGGCTAGTGCTAGGTGGATTGTTGTTAAAGTAAGTCATTTAAATAATGCTTCTACTTATATTTTAGTATTGTGTAGACTAATTTGTACTTAACGTTGAATATCTAAATTTCATAATGTTTTTAGTGTAATCGACAAAAAGGAAGCATTGAGTGTGGGTATTACGTCATGCACTGGATGTCAACTATAATCTTAGGAAGTTTCAAGAATAATTGGGAAACGGTAATTGTTTAATTCAAACAAATTTCATTTTCTTATGATTCGTATTATATTATTAACTTATATTTTATTATATCATGCAATATTTCAATGATGCTAGACCATTGGAACTTGAGAGATTGAAGGCGCTTCGCATCCAGTGGGCAAAGTATTATTTGAAAGTTAAAAATGAAACTTAGACAGTTTAGGCAATTTTGTAATTGTATTAGTTTATGTAGTTTACATTTTTTACAATTCATGTCTCCTTAACATTAAATATTCTTTTAATTCATAGTAATTAATAAATTTGTCATCAAATTTTTGGTACAAATTGCTTCAAAACAAAATAAAAAATATATGTTGTGTGGTCTGCTTTTAAACTTTGCAGGTTAATTTTGGGATTATTGAAAAAACATACAGCATATTAAAAAAAATCCTAAAAACAACATCGGTTTTATAAAAAAAACTGATGTTAACTTACAATAACAATATCGGTTTTTTAAAAAACCGATGTTAACTACCAATGTTGGTATGAACATATATACTTTTTTTGTGTAATTCTTATTATATAACATCGGTTATTTAAATAACCGATGTTGTAATTTTACGATAACATTGGTTTTTGAAAACCGATGTTAACTATAATACTTTCAACGTCGGTACTTTCAACATCGGTTAATAATTGATGTTGAAAGTCCTAAATAACCGATGTTAAAAGCTTATTTTTTAGTAGTGTATGTACCCTTTAGCATAATGAAGCTCCCTTAAAGAGGATTATATGAATGTTTGATTTTATGTTTAAATTGTTGTAGTAGGAATTTCGAGATAAATCTAACAAACCAACACAAAATGAACATAAAATAAGGTTTTGATATGTTAGCAAACTTTAGTTTGGCCTCACCAACCTTCCAGGAAGGACAAGTCTCCAAAGTCATTTCCAACCATTTCCCAATACTACTTGAAAAGGAATGATTAATTACAACCCATCAGGCCCCTAGGCCTTGAAATGAATCTTCGCATGGTTGGTTTTCTTTTGAGGATCAAACGAAAAGAAAGAGACTAGTGTAAGAGAATATGGGAATGAATTTCGTCCACTCTTTAACTCAAAATTTTAATGCTTAGATTTATGAGTCTTCTCTTCATTTATATGGTACTTAACTTTTTTGTTTCAACTCGATGTGAAACTTCACCTCACACTTGTACTCCAACAATCTCTCTCTCAAGCGTGAGTGTCTTCCGATCCACATGGTAATTTCCCCCTCAAGTAGGAATGAGAAGGTTGAATACCATATATGTGAGTGATTGTTGCCAACCCGTCACAGAGAGAAAAGAAATGCAAGCATAGGCCTCAAAGAAAAAGCAATAAAGAAAAAGGGATCTTGGAAGCACACCCCAAATGGCTAGCACTACTTCCTATGAAGCTTTTGTATTTTTATTTTTTTGCTTTTTGTTTAAACTATTCCAGATTTTTGCTGCAAAGTTGTTGCATATTTGACTTGTTGTAGCTACAGTTGTAAGAGCAAACAAAGTTGTGGTATTTGGAGCATAAGGGAAGAAAGGTACAGGAAACAAGCAAAAAGGATCTTGGCTTCATACCAAAGGGGATGCTCGTGCTAGCCTTTGCAAGTGTTGTTGTTTTGTCTTGTTTTTCATATTCTGTGATATTTGCTTTGTTTTGTATTTTTATTCTTTTTTTTCATTTCTCTTCATTTTTTAAAGACTTGTTTTGATATTTTTCTTTTTTATTATTCTCTTTTATATATATATTTTTCTTTTTTTCAATCTCACTTTTGTTTTTTTTTTGTATTATTCTTTTTATTTCCCCTTTTTCCAAACTAATTGAGTTGCAAATAGGTAAAGAAAAAAAGAAACAAAATTAGATTTTAATTTCAATGACTATTCTTTTTTCTTTTTCTTTTTTTTTTGCTAATTTTATTTTTGCTATTGTTTTTTTTCTATTTTCTTTTTAATTTTTTTTTTGTTGTTCACATTTTTTTAATTTGTCTGAACAAACTTGGATATCAACACATTAGAGAAAGGGTCCATATATAATTGTAACAGAAAATTGGTTACGATAAAACTTTAGCATGCATCTAGAGATGTCACTCGGATTTCCTTGTGCTTAACTGCAAGATATGTGGCACTTTCACTATAACACGTCAGAGGGTGGTACACATCATCTGATGATGTCATCCAAATGCTATTTAAAAAAAACATTTAAAAAAATAAAATTTTCTTCTTCTTAAATAAAATGAATGAACTTGGTCTTCATAACAAGAAAGGGGATTAGAAACAACTGCATAATCAAAATTACATTCATATAACCCGAGTGAAAAAAGCCCCTATAATGAAGAAATGGAATCAAACCATTTATCAAAATATACCCATAGCGGCCATCCATATTGGCCAATACAAGTAGTCACCAGAACAAGAACAATTGGGTCTTTGTAAGTACATTTTTCTGAGATGCCTAATACATCTGATCAAGTTTTATATATACCATGATATAATAAGATCATGGTAATGAAAACCTCAATTTATGATAAATTTTTATACATGCCATGATACAAGACAACAGTAATGAAAACTCAAATTTAGTATCTTTCATTATAGAATTGTTTCATACCTAACTTCTACCCAACAAGTTGTACATTGCAGCAAATTATGTGACTCATTATTTTCCTATTAAAAAAATCACATCTAGAAAATTGCAATATCTTCTAAAATTTAGAAAAACAAATAAACATAACAGACATTTGGAGTTTAGCAAGGTAAATCAGAGTTGAATGCAAAACATATTTAGAAAAGTTCCACTTCAACTTAACACCCCCTTAAAAAGTAACAAGAAAAAAAAAGAACAAGAAGACATCAAAGATCCCGAACTAGAACCCTCACATTGTTGTTCCAATTCCTCCAACCTAACACCAAATTTCTCCTCCCTATTCCCACCCTTTTTCACAAACTCCCTAATCTCCCTCTCCAAACGAACCACCCTCAACTTCGAACCTAATGTCGAACCTAAAAATGAACCTCCCCTTCTATTCTAAATCATCTCAATGAAACCCTTTAGAGCACTCTTTGCATAAATGCCTATAAGCAAAGGGTTTCTCTTGTTTTTTCTCGCAAGAACTTTCACGATCTTGTGAATATTTTCGTCGGGCCTGACTAGATCGAGATTGCAGAGGAAAACCGGAGGTGACTAGTGCTAAATTGGAGACTGAGGTGATTAGAGCAAGGCAAGTTTTATATCGCAACTTCAAAACCGTACTTTAGGGAAAACATGATTCACAATAGGGTCATCGAGGATCAACAAAACAAAGTGCTTTAGTTCAACTTTCAAAAATGAATGTTTGATTTTATGTTTAAATTGTTGTAGTAGGAATTTCGAGGGACAAAACAAAGTACTTTAGGGAAAACATGATTCACAATAGGGTCATCGAGGGACATTTCTCTCACTACAAACATTATTTCACAAATCCCAATGGTGCGGATGTGTGAAAATGAGTTCCAAACTAGGTGTTTACATTTCAAAATGATCCAATGGTTAATGAATCTGGTATCATAGTTTTATTGAGACAGGTTTGGGTGTATGCAGGAAAAAGAAAGCTACATGCGAAGGACATTTCTCTCACCACATACATTATTTCGTAAATCCCAAATGGTGGAGATGTGCAAAAATGAGTTCCGAACCTGGTCTTTAAATTTTAGAATGATCGAACGGTTAACAAGTCCTAGATCGTAGGTTTACTGGGACATGTTTGAGTATATGCTAGAAAAAGGGAGGGTTTTGGGAGAGAGGAAAGGGAAAACAAATTTGAGAAAAAGAGACAGCGTAAAAACGTATCGTAAATGTAAAACTGACCAAATATGTCTCTATTTATAGTTAAGGTACTCTCAATCTATTATTTACTCTACTTTTTATTTTATTATTTTATAAAAAAAAACTTTATTTTACTTCCTATCAAATGAATAACTAAAATCACCTTTTTATTTCCTAAGAACATATATTTATTTTATTTACCTTAAAATCATTATTTTAATCAATAAAACTATTTATTTACTTACAAAAACCTTATTATTTTCCTAAAACTCTATTTATTTTTAAATAAAATCATTTTTAATTTATTTTACGAAAAATGGGATGTTACATGTAGTAGCTTGAGCATATTTGTTGCATCTAGTAGGTTGCACACTCTTTGCTAACAAGAGCGCCACACGTGTTCATGTGGTATTTTTGGACGCATTTCGTGACCTGACGCAGAGTGGAAGTTACGCATGAGGAGCTTCTGCACTGGTGCATATGTATGAGAATTTAAATGATGCATCAAAGAGCACTGCATGGGCCACTACTTTGCCTGATGATTACAATGTGTAGACCATAACAAAGCTAGTGACGGTGACGAACAATGGTCTCTTAGAAATACCTATTACATAAGGACATATACATTCAAAATATCAGAACATATTATTTTAAAATTAGACAAACATGATGGTCATGTTTTTACCTAAACAAAATGATTGGCATACACATGACCAATACATATGACGCAATGCACAGAAGAATCTGTTGGTGGTTGACTTCTAAGAGGAAAAAAATTCATGCTTTTTTGGATTGAAAGAGAAACAAGGATGACATTATACCTTGATGCAATGACATATCCCATGTTGGTTATATTCATCTACTTGTCCATGGTAACTTGCATGTAACAGTTACAATTATATTTATTTAAAGCAAATTTAGAATTAACAAAATGTAACAATAAACTTATATACCATGGATAATCCATCAACAAGTAGGGACTGGTTTAATTCCTCAAATCTGTCTATGCCACCAAGCAAGTTGATATACTCATCAGACCATTTTGTAAGTTCTTTAAGCAAATGGTTGTGCACCAATGACCATAAATCTTAACCAATACCTAATAAGGCAGCAATTGCACAATATCCACAGTTACCATTATCGTTGACATCAACAATGTTTTCAATGGAATCATGAATGCATGGATGAAATTGATCCAACATCAGCATGGCTCTTCTTTGAATTGGTTACTCAGATGATGATGCACTATGTTTGACTGAAGAATTACTATTCTGCATAGAATGTAATGCATCAACATACTCCCAGTAAGACGAATCACACTTTGTTGATCTTTGTTGCTTGGTCCTTCTTTGAATGTAATGCATCAACATCGGCATGGTCCTTCTTTGAATTGGTTGCTCAGATGATGATGTACTACGTTTGACTGAAGAATTACTATTCTGCACAAAATGTAATGCATCAACATACTCCCAGTAAGATGGGCCGCGCTTTGTTGATCTTTGTTTCTTGGTCATCAGTTTCTTCGGAGCACCTTTTTGTTTTCACATTTTTTGGAGGAGCACACATAAAATTTAGATCAGGGTAAGCAATTTCCTAAAGTTTACTCTTCAAAGTAACTTTGCCACAAACATCAAGCTCTTCAAATCGCTTGGATATGATTTTCATCTCTTCAGTTATGCTGACTTTGGGCTCAAATAACCCTTGGTCTGAAAAACTTAGCCTTCGCCAAAACATATGGATTGTCTCAAGTGGTATGGTACTAACAACATATCTAGCTAGCTCACATGCATATGGAAAACCGTGAGTAGTTTTCATGATACATCCACAACAAGAAGGGTTTTTGCCAGCATAATGTACACGCTCAAACTCAGCAACAATCTGGTTTTAAACATACCTTGATACCATACCATGTAGTCTCTTCTATAAGGTAACTTTAAAAACATGTCCAACCACATGTGTACTTGTCTCAAAAGATGCCTTAATTTTAGTGTGTTGCAGCGTGATCATGTTGTTCATGGCTTCCCAAACACTACATAGGTCTCGAAGGCTATTTGGTAGTAGTCTGCTTAAGGCCCAATGAACAAACTCAATCCTGCATATGAAATACACAACCAAGTACACAAACACAATTATTTTTATCCATTCAATTGTAAACCCTAACAACAACAAAAATTTAGAATTTTCATACTTGTTAGTTGTTGTGTTTCCTAAGTGCATCACCTTATTCGTCCAAGCTTTAACAAATCTTTCTTTGTGGGGAATCAACCATGTTTAGTTCACATAGTTAGCAAACATTAGCCATGATAAGCAAACAAATTCAAACTTCTTAAGGCACTCATCGAACTCTTGCTTAGAAGGACAATCCACCAAATTCCCCCGACCTTCCATAACATAACCCCATGCATTTTTTTTTACCAATCAGAATTTTACACTTTGCCTTAGTCAGTCGACCAGCATATGAATGTCCAACGAATGACTTCACCAATTCATGATTGTGACTCCCACAAATTAACTTCATCATCCATCCTTCACCTCCCACAACTGGTTTCCCATGTAGCTTAAAGGGACACCCATATTTTCTACTACTAGTAACTGTTCTTACCAAATATTTCTTCTTGGCCCTATATTGACCACTCCTTTCACAGCCAATTAAAACAAATGAGGTCCTTCATCTAATACCATTATTTGTATTTGATCTCATAATCACGACCACAAAACCAATTTTATAAGCAACAGATCGAACCTAATGCAGAATATAATCATGGGTAGCAAACACCTACAACACAATCCATACAAGTTTAGTCTTCAAGGGACATTCATTTAATTACTTTAATAAAAATAAATCAGATTAATACCTGAGAAGTATTGAACATATCAAAACAATCAACATGTTCTTCATTCACACCAACTTTGTCTTCATTTTGTTCATTCATATCAACTTCTTCAGACCTTATATTATCATACATCCATTGATCTTCGTCCATCTTATCAAAACATTGAAAAAATTCAATGGCAAACAAAAAACCCCTAATCACACCATAATTATACTATCATATAATTTTCACATTTGTTACTGCATTTATTAATATAATACATTAAAGTAAAAACAAAAAAAAACAAATTTATGTATAAATTATTTTCACATTAATATCACTTTCAAACTATAAACTACAACTTTCAAATGAATATTCAAACTAAAATTATTTAAAAGTTTTTAATTAACAATTCTAATTTTATCTAATTAAATAATAAAATAAATTTATAAAAATAACAAATAAATTTAAAAAACTTAGGAATTGGTAATCCATAAGAAACATACGGATTGAAATTTTGTAAGTTACATACGGATTGTCAATTTATAAGTTACAAATTGACAATTTGTAGGTAACTTACAGATTGTCAATCCGTATGTTTCTTACGGATTACCAATCTGTAAGTTATATAAAACTTACGGATTATCAGTCCATAAATTTTATATAACTTATGAATTATCAATCTATAAGTATTACGAGAAAAAATCAAATCAAGAACTTACCTTTGCCATTAATGGCCAAACCAACCACCGCCACAACCATCACTTGTCGACGAACCACCGTAAACAATGCACCTCCACCAAAGAGGACACAAGAACGAACGACAAACTCTCATGAAACACCTCTCACGAGAACGAAGGTCAAGGAAAAAAAATAAGGTTGCATGAAGAAACGTGAAGAAAGAAAGCACTGAACAAAAACTTATAACAGAGGGATATAATGGGAGTTTAAAAACATTTCTGGGTGTACCAGCAATTCTGCTGGTGCCCAAAGCAACTCCCAATATGTGGCACATTCGGTAGCCCAATACAAGAAAAATGGACCGGAAAGTTCACTTTGGTTTTAAAAACCATGAAACATAGAGATTTAAGTTATTATTTTAATGTGACTCTGGTATGTATTTTATATAATTCAATCATGTAGTACTATGTGGATTACGTAAACACATAAGCTAATCATGTTTAATTTTTTTTTAATTCAAATCTAATAACCTAATAATTAATTTTATATTTTTTATTTATTTTAATTTTTAATTTAATTTTATTAAAAGACCACTTTATCCCTTATCTTCTTAATTCAATTCCTAATTTCCTAAATATGAATGCTAGTCTTGTAATCGTGTAACTCTGAATCGTAGCCTTCGACTCTCACTGTCTCCCACAATCACGGACAGATTCACCGTGCCGCTTTCGCACCGTGGCCCTTACCTCACCACCTTCCAGTGGTGGAAAGCAGAGAAAAAAGGCAATTAGTGCATAGGTTGGTTTAAATTCTGGGTTGAGAATGAGAACATGTTGGATGGCTTTGTATCTATGTATGAATGTTTGATTGAACGATGTATAAATTACAAAAGCATTGATGTTTTTTATTTGAAGAATTCAAGTTGTTCGGCTTAAATATGATTGGACTTTTGATAAAGTATGCTTTTGAATGATGTTTTTGGGTATTTACAAATTTTAACTTTTGAAGTCACTGAAGGAGAAAATGCAGTTTAAGTAGCTTAACTTTAAACTGATTAGAATTATAGATACTGCGATTTTGAGTGTTAAGGATTCAAAGGATCTGCTATCCGCAACCTCCTCATCAACCACCTGAATTGAGCCCAGGTTGCTTAAGGCCTGGTTGATTGTGTTATGATTTTTTTTTAAATATTATTCTGTAAAATAGTTTTGAAGAACTGTTTGTTTGGTAAGTATCAAATTGAATAAATTTAGAGATAAAAAAAATAAAAATAAAATCGCTTGATAAATTTATTTTGAGAATGTGTTTTGAAACAAAATTAAAAATAGAAATAATTGTTTCCTTGTTTCTAGAATTAAAAAAAGCCAAAGTGAAAAACAGAAACACCCCGTAGCTGTTTGTGTTTTTCAGTTTTAAATTCAATTTAATTGGAAATAGTTTTAAAAATTAGCATTTAAAAATAGCTGGTTGTGTTTTTCAGTTATAAAGATTAGGGATAAAGTGATGTTTTATTAAAATATTAAGATAAAAATGAAAATAAAAAATAAAATATTAGTTATTAGATCCTCAAATTTGAATTGTAAAAAAAAAAAAAAATTTAATTGACTGATGTATCAATATAATTCATATCACGTTATAAAATACATACTGACGTGATTTATTAAAGTTACACCGAATTACTTAATTTATTTATAAACAAACCAAATATTCAGGAGCGAAGTACCATATTGAAGGCTGTAGCTAACCTATATCGGCCACCACTAAACCAAGGAAGGACCTTCATTTGCTCACCAAAATCAATCTCAATCCTTCCTTCCTTAAATATCTCGAACACAGCAAAATGCATTACGTTAAATTCGTACTGACCATATTCCTCATGTATTGCATTGGTCTATGAAAGATTGGATTTATAAAAGAAAAATTATGCGTTTTCTTTAAAAAATATATTTACAAATTATAGTTTTGATAGACTAAAAGTTTCTTGAATAATTTACAAATAAAAATTTCATAAACTAAAAGACGACTAGTAATAAGAAATATTAGAAGAATACTATCTAGCTTGTGAATCTACTCTCTTTACTCTCAATTTCATTTAAATTCTCTTTAATTAGAAGTGAACTACACTCCCCCATGCAAATATTTCCTGTTGTTAAAAATTCCCCACTTAATATTTATCTTTTCCCCCTTATCACTTTCGTGATTTCATCTCCTCCTTAATTATTCTTATCGCTTTTAATTATCCTTATATCTTTTAACATATTATTATTTTATTTAAATTTCTTTATCTCTAACCTAATTAAGTTAAAATTGCATAATTTTGACCACATTGATATTTGATAATGTCTTGAAACATATTAAAGCAACAAATTAGTATTGTATAATTGAATTTTAATTATTATTGTATTATTGAAATTTAATTTATTATGCTAAAAATTATCATATATATATATATATATATATTTAATGTTCTTACATAAATAAATTTATTAATTTTATTGAAGTTATTTGATATGTATATATACTTACTTTAATTATATGAAATGAATATTTTTTTTTAATTTTTATGATGAATAATTATAATTATAAAATTTAACTATCAAATTTAACCCGTGTTAAGTCATTATTATTATAAGAAAATATAAGAATATATATGATTATCTAATATTTCATTTATTGAATATTTTGATAATTTTTTTTTAAAAAATATATAAAAATGATTATTATTACTACTAATTATAATTGAATTGAATTTTCATTTATAAAGTAAGTGTAATTTTTTTACATTATCAATCAATTAAAAATTATCTTAAACATAAAAATTATTATTAAAATTGAAAAAGAAAATATTATTCATGTTAGATCGAATAATAATATAATATTTTTTTACAATATCATTCGAATTTAATTAAATTACTATAATAATAATAACAATAATAAGAAAAATAGTTGTCATACCTTCCTTCTAAATGCTTAACATGGAACAAAATGCATTATTTTTTTTAATTATTATTATTAATTTATTATGATCCAGGTAAAGACTCGAAAATGATTAAGAAAGAAGTGTGAGAATACGAAAGAAGGGGTTTATTGCCAAATGAAGAAGGCTCACGAGATACGCATGGGATCAGTCACATGCTAGCGCTCCTCCTTCTTCTTCTCTCTCCGGTGGTGGTGACTCGCCGGAAGACACCAACTTCCACCTTCAACGCCGCCGCTGGTGAACACCCTTCTCAAAATCTCACCTGACCCAATTCCACTTTCTCCTTTCTCTTCTCAATTTCCCATCTGGGTATCCCTGTTTCCCTCAAAGTTCTCTTCTTTTTTCGTGATTCAGAAGTGCTCAGTGATACCCTTTGTTTAGAACAATGAGAGCAGGGAAAGGGAGCCAGGAAGAGGATGAGTACGAGGAAGAAGAGTTTGGTTCTTCCAAGAAACAGGGTACTTCCTCTGCCCCTAACGCCAACAAAGGTACCTTCTTAATTTTCATTGGAAAAAAAAAACATGTTTGCGTGATTATATCTCATTCCTACGTTAATGTTAGATTCAATTATGAGGTGTTTCTTCTCAAGTTCATGTTTGAATGAATTTAGAGTTCTTGTTGTTATAGCAGATGGAAAAGCCATCGACAAGGCTAGTGCGATAAGATCGAAACATTCTGTGACCGAGCAGCGGAGAAGGAGCAAGATAAATGAGAGGTATGCCATATGTGTAACTCTTATTGATTAGACTAGTGCTGTAGTGCGTTGAGTGTTCTAGTGTGAGTTGCTTGAAAATAAACTCAGAAATTAAGTCATAGCTTATTATTGGTTTTGGTTGATTTGAAATTGAAATAATTTGTTGGTTCTCTTTAGTACAATTCTTTTTATTTAATGGATGGTGAGTGTAAAGGTGGATAGGTTTGTCAGCAGTTTTACATTGCTGTGGATCTTATCACTTCATTGCTTCAATTTTATCTTTGTCTTAACCCCTGCTGCAGAATTGGTAGTAAGCGATATTCATGCTAGTGATTGTGAAAGAGGCTACTTAAAATTTGTTGTAAAGAATGTTAAAATCTTGAAAGTCAGTTTCTTGTAAGGCTCTTCTATTATCTTTTATCCTTCTCAGATAAAAAACTTTTGATATTGAAGTCTTAAGTATTAAATGTTACGTGATAAGTTTATAATGGATTTATGAGGTCCTATGTGTTTTTTAATTAACTTAGAGAGCTTAAAATTTTAGTGCATTCAGTTGGAGTTTTGATGATTGGTAACCCTTTCCTCCAGATTCCAGATATTGAGGGATCTCATACCTCATAGTGATCAAAAGAGGGACACGGCATCATTTTTATTAGAGGTACATTTTGTAAAATAATTATATTTTTCTAGTTTAAATTGATTGAGAATATATCAAACAACCTGTCAATCTGTCATGTTTCTTTGCAGGTGATGGAGTATGTTCAGTACTTACAGGAGAAGGTACAAAAGTATGAAGGTTCATATCAAGGTTGGGGTCAAGAGCCCCTGAAGTTGATGCCATGGGTAAATTAGAAAAACCATAATGTTTTTGGGATCTTTTGCTTTTAACTGTATGCAAATCCCTTATTGTATAATACTGGTTTGCCAAAAACAATATCAAAACGGTTGTTTAGCATACAAAAATGCTGACATGAAGTTAGACAAAGCCATTATTGCAAAATGCAAATACGTTGACATGTGAGCACCTGGATGAAATGAAAATTATTAGTTAAAATTAACAGAATAGAGATATAGAGTGAAATAGAAACAGTCTTTATTTTGAATTACTTAATCATTATATTGGTCTCAACTGCAGTTTGGACTTCTATTTTTCATATATTATTTGCCAAATTGATAACAATTATTTGATTTATTATTTTTGTTGGAGATCTCACATTGTCTAGTAATATGTCCAAAATAGTGTATATAAGTGAGGGACAACTCTTACTTCATGAGCTAACTTTTGGGGTTGAGTTAGACTCAAACCTAAAATTCTAAGATGGTATCTGATGACCTGTTAGGTCACCTGTTATCAGATACCTGAGATGTCCTTGGCATAAGGGGTGTGTATTGGAGGTCTTGCATTGTCTAGTATTATAACCAAAATAGTGTAGAGCGAACTTTTGGGGTTGGTTAGGCCCAAACCCAACATTCTAAGAGTAGTGTTTTTTGATAGAGGAGTGCTAACAGCACACTCTCTAATCTAACACATATTTTATATTAGTTAAAAACTACAAAATTAAGAGACTCATTAGATAAGAAGTGAGACCTAAAGAAATTTGTGATTTTCAACAAATTTCAACCAATGGTAGAGTGTGTGTTCAAAAGAATGGATTAGAAAGTGTGTTGCTAGAATTTTTCTTTATCATAAAAGGTTCCTCTGCTGTCGTCGAATTTCTTTAACTCTGTTGCTTTTGGTTGAACTTATCAACGTAAGTACTTAACTGATAATATAGAGTAATATGTATAGTATGATGATCAACCTATTTCATTGGTTAAATTTTTTATTGTATTAGCTTGCTTACTCACTGTAATAATACAGAGAAATAGTCATTGGCGTGTCCAGAGCTTTGCTGGTCAACCTACAGCTGTAAAGAATGGTTTGGGTCCAGTATCACCTTTTCCTGTAAAGTTTGACGAAAGCAATGCTAGTATCTCTCCAACTATGCTTAGTGGCACCCAGAATACAATAGATCCTTATCAGAGCAGGGATATTGTCAACAAGACGGCTGAGAGGCAACCTGATTTAGTAAACAAGGGAATGCCTCTTCCCCTTGCTATGCATGCAAACATGTCTGTTCCTGTCAGAAGTGATGGTGTACTTGCACATCCTCTTCATGGAACTGTTTCTGATCCACAATCAACTGAATGCCCAACAACTAGTGAACCACAGAACCAACAGGATGAATTCACGGTTGAAGGAGGGACAATTAGCATCTCAAGTGCATATTCCCAAGGGTGGGTAATTGCTTAAAGTTTATTGTTGTTGTTGTTATTATTATTATTATTATTATTATTTTATTTCTGTTAGATTGTATGGCTCTGTTTATTATGGATGTTTGATAATTGATACACTTTTTATTTATCTATTCTTTTAGTTTTTTAAAGAACTTTCTTGATTTCTTCTTGTTATGGTTTTAAAAATCTAATAATGCCCGCTTTTTCTTTTGAATTTGTCCATTTTTAAAAATCTGATATTACATTTTCACAAAGATTTCAATAATGTTGTGATGTTTGACAATTGTAAGGCAACATGTATGTTGATTTTATGTTCCCTGTTTGTTACGTTTCATTCATTCTTTAGTATATGTTCATATGGAGAAGAGAACACGAGTTGGTGCTTCATCATTGTTGAGGGGAGTGAGAGATTACTAAATTGATGGATATTTACTTTTTTTTTTCTGAAAAAATAGAAAAGGGAAAAAGGTAACATTTCAAGACCGCTATTAGCTCCTGAGGAATTAGCTAAATAGCATTTGTTCCCCCAATTCTTATGCTACCTGATGGGTCTTGAATTAGGTTCTTGGTCACTGTATTGTGTGGATTACAATTTACACATCACTAATTCATGTCTTGCATCAGCAAAATGTTGGACTGCTGGGGACCACATTACTCCTTTATATACTGTCTTAAAAGTGTGAAATGTGGTTGAGATTCTGAAACCATCTGTTATTCAATTTATAAGAATTCAAATAAGTTGGCATTTTCTTAAATTGATAGTCATTGTGCCGTAATGTTGCTTGTAGTGTTTTAAAGGTTTCTAATAGTCTTGAGTAAATTAGTGTAAGCTGGTTTTAGAATGTTATTACTCATGTTGACTCCCAGCAGTACCATTTGGGACCCTCTAGATGCTTCTTCAAATGGTTTTGGATGGATACCTATATGCTAATGTCATTTAGAATATTGTTCTAGCATTTTTCTTTTTCTGTTTTTGAAGTCTTTGTCATCATTAATAACAAGTATTAAACCATTTGATGAACAGGTTGTTGAATAATCTAACTCAAGCGCTACAAAGTGCTGGTTTAGATCTGTCACAGGCTAGCATCTCAGTTCAGATTAATCTTGGGAAACGAGGAAACAAAGGACTGAGTTGTGGGACCTCTTCTCCCAAGGTATATAGTGGCATGTTGTCTTCATTAATACTTGTGTCTTTCTATTGCGAGATGTGTGTGTTTGCATTCCTGTTCCATCCAATGTAACGCCAATCCATCACCCTCCCTCCTATTTTTTTATATTCGAATGTGAGATTTTTCCGTTCAACACTGCTGGAACGGGTTTCAAAACACACCCTAAGAAGATTTCGATACCCTACCAGTGTATATAGAAATGTTGTAAACGGAAAATAATATTTTGTCCCAGACATTTTTATAAAAATATGGAAAAATTTGTGATACAAAATTAATATTTTAAATGAATTTATGGGATTCATTTGACAAATATTCTATTGATTTTGGATTTTCATTATCTAGAATTTCAACCATTAGTGTAATTGAATTTATGATTTTAATATCATTAATTCTTAATTAGAATTAGTTTTAAGACCTTATAAGTTTGAAGATCATGTATTGGAAAAAAGAATTTGTTATACTATTTCTTTTTAGCCTGCCCCGCATAATTCACAGGTTAATCGGGTTTTACCCGCGGGTATTTTAATCTCTATTAAAAAAATAAAATAGGGTGTGTGATTTTTAACAAAAAAATGGGGGTGTTTTAGTGAAACTAAAACCCCTAACCTAAGGCTCAGCTCTAATACACAGACACTAAACTAAACCTAAATCCCTTTGGCACACTCACCTCAACACTCAGACTACCTGCATCATGCACCCACCAGCCACCAGCCAGTCACCACGCCGGCACTGCCACGGCTGTTACAGCTGTTATAAGTTGGATGGTGAGAGAATAGAGGTGTCATTGTTGTAAGTCAATTTTGGGAGTGTTTGGGGACTATGGAATTACCTCATTATATCGTTCGTACTTCTGAATCACATTGATTCAGAAGGAAGGTTAACCAGACTCTTTTCATTCGATTCTTGTTCTCTAATTTCTGGTTGAACCCTATCAATTGCCTTCCCATTTTGCTGTGCTCAGGATGTAACAGAGGAGCATTAGAACTGAGACTGGTAACTAATCAATGTTAGAGTATTAATATTTGAAATTAAAAATAGGTGGGTTCTTTGATGATATGCTCGTCAATTATCTATCTGGTGATAGTTTGATTAAGTGATATCCACCAAAATCCAAAATATGCAAAATTTCAAGTACCTAGTTTGTATACTGAAGCACTGATCCTCTTTTGTTTGTGTTATGCAGCATCATGACAACCCTTCTTCAAACAATCAAACAATTGCACATTTTAGAGATGCAGGCAGTGGAGAAGACTCGGATCAAGTACAAAAAAGAATGAAAACATATAAGTGATAATTTATGTGGCATTTTCATGAGCATCCACTTGCATCCAGATTTCTCACTTGTTCTTGACGCAGCATATAACTTTTGGTTTCTGTACATCCTTCCCCATTTGTTTGACTTTTAATGGTTATTTTAAAATTATATAAACCTAGAACACAAATACACAATCATTTGTGGAGATATTGAGGCTTCTTCTGTAGGGGGCTTGTCATCTATTTTGCTTGTATGATACATATTATAATTATAATTATTCAGTATTATTGAGCTTTTGCTTGGCAATTTTATGATATGTATACTTAGTTTAGTTATTTTGAGTGCATTTGAGGATTGTCTGGGAAAAATACATTTTTGTGATATGTTTTTAGAGGCAGTTATTGGAATTTAATCTTTCTAGCTTATGCAAAATCAAACTATTTTTCTTTTGGGGTGTTTTGCTTTTCTTCCCTTGACTTTGTTTTCGGGGGCTTGACAACTTGTGCCAACGTACTAGAAACATTTGGTTTCTCCCTGGAAGAATGAATGCACCATCATTTTCATTTTTAAAGTATTACTCTTTCTTAAATAGTTCCCAAAAATTAAACAAATTATATAAATAATTTCCTAAGTATTAGAAATCATACTAGATAGTTTTCCAAATATTTAAAAATCCTTCAAATTTGTCTCTGCATGTTGGTAAAATGTCAATATAGGAACTAAATTGATGGATATTTAATACTTTAAGAATTATTTATATTATTTCATTATTTAAAGACTATTTAGGAGTGTAATACTTGAGGGACCAAATTGATGGTTAACTCCAGAATTTTGCCATTGTGGTCGACTTGGATTTAGCGAGGGATAGGTTTTTTTTTTCTTACTTTCACAATGATGTGAAACTGAATGGACGGTTGTAGATATGGGACTAGAGTTACTTTGCAAAATTGGCTGAGAAACTTCAGAGTGGCTCATCCTTTCCCAACCTTACACGTGCTTGTAAATGTGACATCATCAAAATCTTCTTACATGTGATGAAATTGTAGATGAACTGTGAGTTGAGGTCATTCCATATAACAATAGATCCTTCCATGATATTCCATCAAAATGTCCTATACAAACACACACACGTGTGTATATATATATATATATATATATATTTGCCTCGTGTGTTCCAATGAAGAGTATTATTGTTCTTGTGGCTCTAAGTTCCTTTGATAAGGTGCAATAGGGAGATCGAGGTTCTATGAGGCAGTTGGGAATTTCGAAAGTAATATGATAAATGATCTTATTTATGTGATCAAGTGGAGCTAGGATGTTCTTTGTAGTATCCTTTGGAGCAACTAGTGCAACTTAGAATTTACCAAAAAAAATATATCGATTTGTAAGGCAACAAGTTAAAATCACCCTTTTAAGCATCAATGTTCAAAATATAAGTTTAAGATCAAAAGGCCGAATGAGAGAGATTGATTACACAAATGATACTTTCATCCCTCACAACAGAATGGACTACACCTTCACGTGTCAGCACAGCAAATATTATACATAAATACATAAATTAAGGGAAATTCAAGCCTAACAAGGCTAATATCAAAGATCGTGTACATGCTTAAGGATCATATAAACTGCACCTTCTTCATGACTAAGGCCAAGCACTGAGATTTGAACAAGGAGCTTGTATTACTCGTCAAAGACGTCATTTGGTATTTGTATACTGTAAAAATATGTTACCCACTTCTATTGGCGTAAGCATAATCCATAATAGCATTGTAACACCTGATGCCAACAAGGACCAAATGAGAAACGGGTTAAAAAATATCCTTTGTCAAGGACAAGTTTACCCAATGATGAACAGTCTTCTTATGAGGAGGTAAATCTTCACATCGTATCAGTAAGATAAATTGTATCCCTAAAAGCCGAGATAGGTCAAGATAATTCTCATAATCTAGCCCCTTAAGTGTTGGCAGAACTTTGACAAGAAATAACCTGAAGTTCTCATCAGCTAGCTACTGCATATTCCCTGTGATGTTGATGTTTAACTCAGTCAATGCTAAGTTTCCAAATATCAAGAAAGCTTCCCAAAATTTTGTGGCACTAAAGCTGCCAGTTAGAATTTCAAAACGGTCCCAAGCAAATTCTTTGGTATTAGCTACAGGAGAAGAGCATAAGTATCCCGTTGTGTCAATTGAGTGAGAGCCTAATTCGTTGTACGAGATATTCAACACTTTAAGTGACTTGAGCAATCTGAGGCCCCAAAGCAGTAAAGCTACCGAATTTATTATGACTCAGATTTAAGCAAGATAGAAGTTGCATGGCCTCCAACCCTGTCAAAAGATCAGTATGAGACATTTTATTTCCATTCTTAGATACAACATCAAAAGCTAAACTTTCCAAAAGTGATTAGACAAGGATACAACCTACGCTAGAGTTAGCATTAAGTATTAAAAATAAGGGCGGGGGGGGGGGGGGGGGGGGGTCATGAATCTATGGTATAGGATTAAGCGCAATGGCATACTAGAATCCATGTTGCGGACCTTACTAAAGGAATAAGCAAAGATTCTTGTATTTGAAGGGGGATAAAAGCTAAGTTACAGCTAAATTATAAGATATGCAAGTTCTACCTTCAACGGATCGAAGTTTGTTGTGGCTAAGGATTTGCACCCACAATAAATTCTCAATGGATCCTATCCGTGACAGTGATAGATTTTGTAATCGTAGACAGACATAACCAGTGACTGTTTCTGTTGCATCTTTTATAGTAATGGCAGTATGATATTAAAGAGTCCCTAGTTGAAGTTATCTGCAGAATCATAAAAAAATAGTAAGAGTAAAAAGATTTTTTTGGGGAAGAAACAGAAAATTTGCACTAGTGTTAAGTTGTAAAAATAAGCATACACCAGCGTGGCCTAGTAAAATCTTTCCAAAATCTAGTGCAATTTTATAGGAAAACCAGATGAGGGGGAAAAATCATTAAGAAAATTACAAGATTCTTGTATTTTCTAAATGGCTTTTCTTCAGTCAACTGTTTTTAATATAAAACTATAAAGTGAAAGTTTGGTTCTGAAAATATTTTCAGTTTCCACTTTTTACCCCACATCACACATGGGAATCTTAGAAAATCTTTTTCAGTCAAATACAAATAAATACATTCCTAGTCATGTTTCCTATTGTCAAATTGAAAGAAGAAGACAATCATGTGATATGCAAATACAAGAATGGAAGGTCCATTTATTCTAGCTAGCTATCATATATTCATATTCACATGAAATTTATGCTGATTGATATTCACATGAGTATTTGACATCTTTATCAACAAAAGGGAAAGGGGAACAAGATCATGTTATGATAGATATTTAATACTAAAGAAAATTATATTACTCACTTTAGTGGTATCAAACTATGCTCTTCCTTGTAGTATATAGAATGTGTTGGATCCAACTTCATCAGATCGGTATAAAGTTGGAGAACTTCTTCACTGTTAGATTTTCTTCCATCATGTTGAGATGATAACATATCAAGAGCAGTCAAAAGTTTTGCGAGTGTAAGCCTTCCGATTTTACTACAAAAAGAAAAAGGCACGATATTATCCAGAAATAAAACAAGGGAATTAAACTTCCAAGGTGTCATTTCAAACCATAAAGTTATCCATTTAACAAATCAACCTTACCATTCATTCTCTGACAAGTAGTCCTGAAAATTAGTTATTTCTTCAATAACTTCCTCAGTGCATCAATTGGAAGTTGTTGGAATATGGTGATTTTGATTAGCAGTAACAATGGAATTTGATTCTTGAAAATGATCATTTTTTTTTTTGCAAATTTGTATCCATCCATGTAGTCCTTTTTCCAACCTGTGCTTCAGTAGGTTCAATATATGAGTTTGTACAAACAATTTAAAGGAAATTTGAGAATGATCACCATAGTAATTTTTGTTTGAAGATACAGTACCCTTAGAATGTCCAATGTTGATCTCCATAGAGTAAGTTTTCAACGGTTGAAGGCTCCATATTTCCAAGGTTTAGATATACAACCCAAACCTGAGCAGTATTTGGATTGTTCATTGAAAGTGGTTTCCAACACTACCAGAAAATTTAGTTTTTACAACACTGATTTTAAGTCGGTTGATAAACAACTGCCTTAGAAAGGAATGCGGTAACATTTTTGTAAATAAATATGATTTTAGAAGATTTTTTATTGTTTTTAAAATCTCCCTCTACTCTCTCATGCCTCTCTCTATTCTCACTCTCCCTCCCACTCTCTATGCCAACCTCTCGCGTTTCTATGCTAGGGTTTCTCCATCTTTCACCTCCGTCTAATTCCCTTTCGCTCCTCCTCCTTAACCTTCGTCTTCCTCCTCGTGTGTGTGATGGATGACTTAAGTGCGTGACGATGAGCAAGTTGCGGCAGAAGCACCACACCTTCATCTTCTTCGTTCTCTCTTTCTCCACATTGAGGTGGAGAGCAATGACACCATCGACAACGCCAAGGCCAAGATCTATGTTCTTTCTCTCTCTCTCTCTCTTCCATTTCTTTGATAAGCATGGAGAACAAGATCGATTCACTTTAATATAGCCGATGTTACTTCACTTGCTTTCGTTGTTCATTTCTCTCTACATTTGCTTTGTCAGGCCTTGGATAGCGTGGAGAACGAGGTCGATTTGCTTGCCGAGTGTTGCGACAGGTCTAGATTTCTGTTTCTAAGAGTTCCTTATTTGCATTTTGTCATTTGCGTCTTTATCATAACAAGTTGATGCGCGTGTGACTATATTTTTGTGTGCTTTGATGCCTAATGTTGTTGACTGAAGCTCAGTAGATTAATATTGAGTTGCATTCACTTTTACTTCTGTAGAAAGTGCTTATATGGACGATAATTGCATTGTGTCCATGTAATTAATTATCATATATGAAACTATCACATTGTGAAGAAAGTGCTTAGTAGGACTCATACATCAATTACTACTGAAATAAGTATTCAAAAATTGAAATAAGATAATGATGTGAAAATTGACTGATTAATCATTAATCATTAATCATTTTTCATCCTGGTATATAATGTATCCTGTAGAAGCATAGTAAACGTATTCGCTCAAAGATTACCTTGGTAGGGCTTGTAAAATGCAGGCGAAGAAGAATAATGCAGTTAGGAGGTAATGAGGTATAGTTTCTATGTGTCCTGGGATTCAACATTTTAGGGGATACACTTTTTTATTCTGATGCCTTGTACCTACATGCATTTTACACACAAAGAAATCAATGTTCCATGTGCAGACAGTAAATAAAAAATAGCTATAATTATAGTAATTAGGAATAAAATAGGTTGCTCAGGGCTGTGTCTGCCTAGAGTTATGGTTCAGATTTAGGTTGTTTTTCAATCACTTAATAGGAAGTTCTTGGGATTTTAGTGGGTGATCTGGGTGAAATAGTTGGGATTTTTTTTTTATAAATTGTACAAATCAGGCAGTTCCATCATTCCATGCTAGCAAGCATAATAGAGCCGAGTATGGTTTGTGATCAAGAGATTCAATTTCTGTATTTGGTTTGGAATTTAAGCTTGTGATTCTTAATTTTGGTTTTTAGCAGTGCACCTCTATAGTCACTTGTTTATGAGTCATGTTTTGGAATTTTAAACTTTGCCTCATAGAATATCAAGTTTACATTTGAAAATTGAAATTGTCTTATTGTTCTTTCAAAGGGAATAAATTCTTTATTATGCTAGTTTGTAGATTCTTTGATAAAATTTTAGGTTCTATATGTACTGGATAGCAGAGGCTTTCAATAGTTGTAGTGCTAGCACTACTGACATTATCGGTACCTTAAAAAGGGTTAAACTAGAGCTTGAAACTACTTCACAAAGACAAGAGATTATGGCATGTTTCTTACGCGATTATCAGCTCTCCCTTGAAGAGGTTTAAATTATTGTTTTATGTCTTGAACTATGGCTTTGTGAATTAAATGAAATACATGTACTTTGTTCTTGCTTACAATTAATTGTTGATTATCAGTAGATAAATGCACTTAGAGAAGAAGAGCTGAATGGAAACTTTTTCAAGGCATTATCTCATGTCCAAGAGATTCATGACAATTGCAAAGTGTTGCTTAGGACACATCATCAGGTAATCTTCTTGTTGTCTCTATCCCCCTATATTAGGCATGCAATTCAAACCTGTTGTCTGAAATCTGAATTCTGAACCCAAAATACCTATATAATTATGAGTTTACTTGGGAATACTCTTCATCCTCTTGGGAAATATTTTCCATCCTTGACTTAAAGTCATGAGAGTTCCGCTAGCTTGCTGTTGTTGCAAAGTGGGTAATAACATTACAAAGGTGAATGTGGAAAAAGATTTACGTAAAATCTAGAATTTAGATCATTGATGGAGATATTTGTAGCAAACAAGAAGAAGGTGCACATCTTTGGAACAAAAATGAAACTTTCCTGGATGAATAGGCTCTGTATTCTTATTCAATAATTTGAAGTAATTATCCTTAATCAATGTTAATTCCGGTTGTACGAGTTTTGAAGATTTCCATTATTGACAACTCGAAATGAACAGTAAGATGTTCTATAATTAAATAGAATTAACAAATATTATTAACTTTATATTTATATTTCTCTAAGTTATAAATGACCAAAGCAACTTGGTCTTTCTATTTCTTCATGTCAATAATTATTTTGTTGCATGTTGTTTGCTTTTCTGTCACAATTTTCACCTGGATTGCACCGTACTTAGCTGTTACTTTATCAGTTTAAAATAAAATTTCATTTTTTATTAAATTAAGAAATTTCATTGCAGCGTGCTGGTTTAGAGCTGATGGATATGATGGTTGTGTATCAAGAAGAAGTTTATGTGCGCCTATGCAGGTGAAGATTCATCTACTTCAGCCTCATATGGCTAGAGCATGCATTGTATTTTATCTTTGTGAGTTACACACACACACACACACACACACACACACACACACACACACACACACACACACACACACACACACACACACAAACACACACACACACACACACACACACACACACACACACACACACACACACACACAATATACACACACATAATCCATATTTCTAGGTGGGTTCAGGTCGAACGTAGAAAATTGGGTGACACTAACAATCCAGAAGTTAGTGAGTTTCTGAAAACTCCAGTGCGCTACCTCAAGGAAAGATCTGTCTTTTTCAAATATTGTCGAAAATAGGTAATTCTATCATGGATTTAATTAGCTTTTTTCTAAATTGACAAATCTAGTTTTTCGTGGGATTAAAATTTGGCCATCTTCCAAGGTAAATATTGAGATATTTTGTATTCTGAAGCATATTATATTGCACCATCTATTGGTGACTATGATAAAAAAATTTGCTAGTAGACCTCATCAATAATAAGATCTAAAGATTAAAAAGTTATCAACTCCAAATGATTAAAAAGTTATCAACTTGTCCAAGGATTTCAGTTACCTGTGAACTATCCTTTGAATGGAATTGGTAATGCATTAAATTGTTAGAACCTATTAAACCTCCTCTGGTCCCCACTGCTGGTGAATTTCCAATTGGACAAGAGCAACTTGCTTTAATTTCAAGGGAGCATGACACAGCTGCTCTACAACAATATGGAGGGGTATGTTGCCAATAATATATTCTCTTAACTTGGTAATGATATTATTCAGTGTCATAATTTTCAAGTGTTGCTTTTGAATCATTATCAAGTTATAGGACTATCAAATTTGTTGAAAACCAATCCTGAGAAGGGTATTCATGGTGATGATGTTGACTTACTAAAATGAAGGAATGCATTTGGTTCCAACAATTATCCTTGGAAGAAAGGAAGAAGTTTTCTGGTAATTTTAGTCATTATGAGTTTAATGATTGTACGATATTTTATGATTTATATGCTTTTTAAATGATTGGCGAACAAAAAAAATTGGAAGTGTATTACTTATAACTCTGTCAATTAATAATGCAAGCAACAAAGAAAATAATGTTAGATTTGATTTAGTTTTATTAATGTTTTATGAGAATCCGTTGGACCCAGGGCCGTGCAAGATGCAAGGAAAATTAGGCATAAGCCTATGGCTCGAAAAAAAAAAATTTTTTTTAGGCCCCTAAAATTTTTTTATTACTAACTATTAACAAATTTTAACTGATCAAAATAAAATAATTTAGAATCTCTCTCTTCCCTAAAAATTAGTCAATCAATATCATCTTTTTAAAAATTAATCAATATCACAATTAATGCCATTTAAAGTATTTTATTTATCCCAAAAAAGTAAATCCCAATTAACTTTCCTTTAACCCATCTCAATTCCCTAACTAACGTATCTCACTCTCCAGACTCCATTCTTCACGTTTTTTCATCTCCTCATCTTCTGTTCATAAAAAAAAACATCTATTCTTCTCCTTCCCTTGAATGAAATCTATTGTCTATTGATCAAACTTTGTTTTCGTGGCTTAACCTCTCTGGATTTGACATCATCTAGATTCTGAACGCCTATAAACCGCATACATCCCGGCGTCCCACATACGGAGCCTTTCATCTCCATCCCGGTGGATTGGTGGAACGATTCATTTCACATGCATGACTCTAGGTACGCAGCAATACAACACGTATCACGTAGCACCCTTGCGCCTGACATAACATCTAAACAACAAAATCTCTGTCTATTTCCAATTCCAGGTTCTATCTGTTGAATAAGTGGCCTCAGATATCTTAAGAAGGGGGGGGGGGTTTGAATTAAGATATCAGAAACTTTTCTTAATCAAAAAATTCTATTTTGATTCTATCCCAACAACCCAAGATTCCTTTTAAAAATGAACTCCTAAATAATAATGCAAATTAATCTTACTAAATAGAAATAATAAGCAATAAACAATAAAGGAGTTTAAGGAAAGAGAAAATGCAAACTCAGATTTATACTGGTTCGGCCACACCCTTGTGCCTACGTCCAGTCCCCAAGCAACCCGCTTGAGAGTTCCACTATCTTGCAAAATCCCTTTACAAGTTCTGAACCACACAAGGACAACCCTTCCTTTGTGTTTAGATTTCTTTACAATAAGAGACCCTCAGTCTCTTAATCCCTTTTGAGAAATAGAATGGAGAAAAGAATAAATCTCTCTTGAAAGAGATAGATTGTACAATTGAGCACTCAATTAATTCCTTATTGAATTGCAAGTGTATTGGCCAAGGAATTCTTAAGAGGATAAAATGATTTTGCTTTTTGAGAGGATAAGACTTTTTGTTCTGAAAAACTTTGAGCGAATTCGTGTTCCAAGTCACATATAAATAGACCTTTGATGGCCATGTAAAAACCATTTGAAAAGTTGTGACCCTTGGAAATAATTTTCTGAAAATCTCCTCTGGTAATCGGTTACCAGACTTGTGTAATCGATTACAAGCTTTAAAATTTGAATCAAAACGTTTAGTAACTGCTGGTAATCAATTACCATCCATGTGTAATCGATTACACAGTGTAAAATTTGAATTCAAATTTCTAATAGCTGTTATAAATCATTTTGGCCACTGGTAATCGATTACATCCTCTGGTAATCGATTACCAGAGAGTAAATCTCTTGAAAAAGACATTTTTGCTTAAAACTTCTTGGCCAAACCTTTTGCAGTTTCAATTTGGAATTCCCTTCCTAAAACACTAGAGATCCTCTTGATGTTTGTACCTTGTTTTCTTGGATTTTTGTCTTGAATTAAACTTGAGAAGCGCATTTTCATAAGGCATCAAAACATCACGATCATATGGCATCATCAAAACATCAAAGGCAAAGTCTTTGCTTCTACAATCTCCCCCTTTTGATGATGACAACTTAATTCATGTAATCAAGATACAAGCAATGTATATGCAAGATATAATGTCGCGTTCACTCATTTCATACTCCCCCTATGTTCTCCCCCTACTTTTTGGAATTGATGATCACTTAATCACCACTTAATCACTTGATTTCTAAGCTTCTATACCATCCCATTTCTTTCCCCCTTTGGCAACATCAAAAAGCCAAAGTGCGTGGCAATCAACACAAGATGATATAACTAAAGTTTACACCATCAATCATAAGTCATAACCAAATATAAGACGATCATCCATAAGTTAAAACCAAATATAATCCAAGCATAAATAAGTCATAACCAAATATAATCCAAGCATAAAAGACTAAGTGCCAATTATCGAAAGATTACGAAAGTTCAGAAAATGATAACTAAAAAGCATAGCCAAATACACGACTTATAATAAAAGATAATAACATCCTAAAAACTAAGATGGTGGTGGAAGGTCAAAGCTCCGACGAAGATAAGTGACATCCTCTTCAAGCTGGGTGATGCGGGTATCCATGCCTTCAAAGCGACCATCTAAGGAATCGAATCATTCACCAACATAAGTGCGGAGACCCCGTAACTCCGAAAGAACTTCAGTCATAAGGGCTGAGGAATCATCTCGCTGAGGAGGAGGAGAAGGAGTATGCTCGTCTTGTGGAGGTAGCGCGTCCTTCTTTAGCCATTGACCATCACGATCCTTACGGTAACCAAATGAAGTGACTGCACCAGCACCTATAGGAAAGGAACGCTTGACTTGAAAAAAAGGTTCATCATCAAGAGGAATTAGAAAATGACGGAGAAAAAGGGTGACCAATTGAGGATATGGAAGAGGTGCATTGGCCCATAATGCCTTATGCATTCAGTACCTAACCAAGTGGGCCTAGTCGATCTGACGACCGGTAAGGAAAGCCAACATCAAAATCAAGTCCTCCTCAGAGGCTTGAGCCAAATTAGAAGAATGGGGAAGCAAAATTCTAACGATAATATAGTGCATGATGCGACAATCAAAGGTTAATGATCCGACCAGTAATCTACTAGTCATTTCAGCCTGCTCATTACAAACCATACGACGAGCATCATGACTAGAATAGTCGAACTTCTAGTCATCAACAATGGTTCCTTCAAAAGGTGCACCTTGACTGGGTAATTTAGTCAATGAAAAAAACAGAGATTGATCAATGATCATAGAAATACCATGCACCTCAGAAGAAATAATACCATCCTGAATTTTTAAATTATTGTAAAAGACTTTAACAAGTTCAGGATAGTAAGGCAATTTTAAGGACATAAAATCAACCAATCCAGAGTTTTGAAACACTTGATAACAGTCAAATGTCTCATCATTAAACAAATCTGTGTCTAGGTACTTAGGGTCTAAGATGATCCTAGAAGAAAATTGAGAGTTGTACCGTAGATGTTGATCATCTGAAAAAAATAGAGTAGATGATCTTGGAGATGATAAGGAAGGATGAATTGGTGTTGTGGGTGCTTCAGATGGTCCGTGGTGGCGATGGCCAGCAACAGCGGTGGTGGAAGATGTTCCCTTTCGCTTCTTCGATGATTCTGCCACTTGATGAAGTTTTAGTGAATTTCAATTGGTGGAATTGAAAGAGGAGTGAAAATGATGAAGATTGAGCTTTGTGGGACGTGATTTGGTTAAAAATTGAGGGAGTTATGAAGATTTGAAGATTTAGGGAAAATGAGGCACGTAGGGAGAAGTGTGGTTGCGCAGCACCACTGAATTTCATGAGTATTTATAGAAGAGGATGTTATGTAATCAATTACAAGGTTTGGTAATCGATTACAGGAGCATTTAACCTTCTGGTAATCGATTACAGGCTGTTGTAATCGATTAAAGACTATTTGTTCTTGTGTAATCGATTACATGTTATGGTTATTGATTACCAAAACAATATCTTGGCTGTTTCATCAAAGAATATATACTTCTATGCTAAAAACATCTATCTATATCAATTATCAATACTAATACTTATTTATTTCAATCAAACAAGTATTAATCACACAATTAACACACCAATCAAACATAATCAACATCATAGAATCAAAAATCAATCAATCATGAAATATTAATATTTCAATCAACCAATCAATCCTTAGTTATCCAAATCACTAATATCTAAGAGACCTAATTGGGGAGAGGTTTTGTGAAAATATCAGCAAGTTGATTCTTTGTATCTACAAACTCTAACACACAATCTCCCTTCAAAACATGATCTCTTAGGAAATGATGTCTGATTTCTATATGTTTGGTTCTAGAATGTTGAACTGGATTTTTGGATAGAATGATTGCACTGGTATTGTCACACCTAATTGGTATATGATCAAGAAGGATTTCATAGTCAGATAGTTGTTTCTTCATCCATAAAATTTGGGCACAACAACTACCAACAAAAATATATTCCGCTTCAGTAGTAGATAAAGCAACACTATTTTGTTTCTTACTATGCCATGATACAAGAGCAGATCCAATAAATTGACATGTCCCACTTGTGCTCTTTCTATCAGTCTTGGATCCGGCAAAGTCAGAATCAAAGTATCCTATTAAGTTACATGTTGAGTTCTTAGGATACCATAACCCTAAATTGATTATTCCTACTAGGTATCTTATGATCCTTTTTACTGCACTCAAATGTGGTTGTTTGGGGTTGGATTGGAACCTAGCACACATGCATACACTAAACATGATATCTGGTCTACTAGCAGATAAATAGAGAAGAGATCCAATCATACCTCGATATTGTTTCATGTCTATAGACTGACCGGATTCATCTTTATCTAAATAACAACCAGTACTCATAGGTGTAGCCATGTGCCTTGCACTTTCCATGTCAAATCTTTTGATCAATTCTTTGCAGTATTTTGCTTGATTGACAAATATACCTTCTTTAGTTTGCTTGATTTGTGACCCCAGGAAGTAATTTAGTTCTCCCATCATTGACATCTCAAATTCGCTTTGCATATGAAGAGAAAACTCCTTGCACAATGAATCATTAGTGGATCCAAAGATTATATTATCAACATATATTTGAACCAATAGAATATCATCATACTTTCTCTTTATAAGTGTGGTATCCACTTTTCCTCTAGAAAAATCTTTTTCTAAAAGAAATTTGCTTAGACGTTCATACCATGCCCTAGGGGCTTGTTTCAAACCATATAAAGCCTTTTTCAATCTATAAACATGATTTGGCTTATCTGATATTTCAAAACCTAGAGGTTGTTCAACATATACTTCTTGAATTAAGCCATTTAGAAAAGAACTTTTAACATCCATTTGATACAGTTTAAAATTCATTATAGATGCATAGGCTAAAAGCATTCTAATGGCTTCTAATCTTGCAACTAGAGCATATGTTTCTTCATAATCTATACCTTCTTCTTGATTGTATCCTTTTGCAACTAATCTAGCCTTATTCCTAATGATTATGCCATGTTCATCTAACTTATTCCTAAATACCCATTTTGTTCCTATGATGGGGTAGTTTTCAAGTTTCTCTACTAGTTCCCACACATTGTTTCTTTCAAACTGATTTAGTTCTTCTTGCATAGCAACTATCCAATGATCATCTATTATGGCTTCATTTATATTTTTAGGTTCAACCATAGACACAAAAGCCATATTATTGCATAAATCTTTAAGAGAATGTCTAGTTGTTACCCCTTTTGAGATATCACCAATAATGTTGTCAAGGGGGTGATCTTTTGAAGCTTTCCATTATTTTGAAAGTTCATCATTTGATTTGGCTTCTTCTGGAGAATCTTCATTGCTTCCTTTCCCTTTTCCTTTAGAATCTTGTCCATGAATATGCATTTGTTCTAAAGATTCTGCAACATCATCTAAAATATCCTTTCTTGGAGAAATAGCATTAGACTCATCAAAGGAAACATGAATAGATTCTTCAATAGTCATAGTTCTTTTATTATATATTCTATAAGCTTTACTATGCAAGGAATAACCAAGGAAAATTCCTTCATCTGACTTGGCATCAAATTTTCCTAAGTTATCCTTTCCATTGTTTAATACAAAGCATTTGCAACCAAAAACATGTAGATGTGAGATGTTTGGTTTCCTACCATTGAACAATTCGTATGGAGTTTTCTTTAAGATAGGTCTTATTAAAGCCCTATTCATAATATAACATGCAGTATTAACGGCTTCAGCCCAAAAATATTTTGGAAGAGAAGTATCATTCAATAAGGTTCTAGCAATTTCTTCCAAAGACCTATTTTTCCTTTCAACAACTCCAATTTGTTGAGGGGTTCTAGGTGCCGAAAAATTATGTTCAATACCATGATTTTCACAAAATAAATCAAATTCTTTATTTTCAAACTCACCCCCATGATCACTCCTAATAGATATAATTTTGAGATTTTTCTTATTTTGAATAACTTTTGCAAGTTTCCTAAATGCTTGAAATGCATCATTCTTATGAGTGATAAATAATGTCCAAGTGTATCTAGAGTAGTCATCAACTATAACAAAGGCATAGTAACTTCCTCCAAGACTCATAATTCTAGAAGGGCCAAACAAATCCATGTGTAGTAATTGTAAAGTTGAGTAGTTGAAACAATGTTTTTGGATTTGAATGAAACTCTAGTTTGTTTTCCTTTTTGACATACATCACATAGTCTATCTTTTTCAAATTTTAGTTTTGGAAAACCAACAACTAAATCTTTTGAAATTAATTTATTTAAATGTTCCATGTTTATGTGAGCAATATGTTTATGCCATAGCCATGGATCATCATCTTTGCTAAGAAAACATTTATTATTATCTAGTTTTTGGCTTAAATCTATCATATAAACATTGTTAACTCTATACCCTATATGCTTTATATTTGTATCATGTTTATGTTCAATAAGACATTTTTGAGAATCAAATGATACTAGATAGCCCTTATCACATAATTGACTAACACTAAGCAAGTTGTGCTTAAGGCCTTCAACAAGTAGAATATTTTCGATGAAGTTTTAAGAATTCGTACCTATTTTTCCAACTCCAAGAATTGTACCTTTGTTGTTATCACCATAAGTAACATGCCCACTTTTCTTAGGAGAGATATGTGCGAAATTTGATGAATCTCCCGTCATATGCTTTGAACAACCGCTATCTATATACCATTTCTTCTTCAAAGATACCTACATAATCAAGTTTGTGACTTAGGTACCCAAACTTTACTGGGACCTTGTGTGTTAGTATTGACTAAAGATCCTTTTGGGACCCATATCATTTTGATATTGTTGCAATTTTTCTTAAAATAACACGTAGATGTGCCATGCCCTTTTCTTACACAATAAAAACATGAGATGAAAGGAGAATTGTACTTTTGTGAGAAAGAAAAGAAACTTTTGTAAAACTTTTGTTGTTTTTCTGGTTTGTATCCAATTCCTGCTTTATCAAAAATATATCTTTGATTTCCTAATATAACATCTAGGCCTATTTATAGAGTTTCCTTCAGGGAATAAGAAGTTTGCTGAGGCCATTATTCTTTTGCTTCTAAACTTTATACAAGAATGAAGCTCTGATATTGCTGGTTGAACAAGTCGCCTCAGATATCTTAAGAAGGGGGAGGGGGAGGTTGAATTAAGATATCACAAACTTTTCTTAATCAAAAAATTCTATTTTGATTCTATCCCAACAACCCAAGATTCCTTTTAAAAATGAACTCCTAAATAATAATGCAAATTAATCTTACTAAATAGAAATAATAAGAAATAAACAATAAAGGAGTTTAAGGAAAGAGAAAATGTAAACTCAGATTTATACTGGTTCGGCCACACCCTTGTGCCTACGTCCAGTCCCCAAGCTATTTGCTTGAGAGTTATACTATCTTGCAAAATCCCTTTACAAGTTCTGAACCACACAAGGACAACTCTTCCTCTGTGTTCAAATTTCTTTACAACAAGAGACCCTCAGTCTCTTAATCCCTTTTGATAAATAGAACGAAGAAAAGAAGAAATCTCTCTTGAAAGAGATAGATTGTACAATTTAGCACTCAATTAATTTCTTATTGAATTACAAGTGTATTGGCCAAGGAATTTTAAAGAGGATAAAATGATTTTGCTTTTTGAGAGGATAAGACTTTTTGTTCTGAAAAACTTTGAGCAAATTCGTGTTCCAAGTCACATATAAATAGACCTTTGATGGCCATGTAAAAACCATTTGAAAAGTTGTGACCCTTGGAAATAATTTTCTGAAAATCTCCTCTGGTAATCGATTACCAGACTTGTGTAATCGATTACAGGCTTTAAAATTTGAATCAAAACGTTTAGTAACTGCTAGTAATCGATTACCATCCATGTGTAATCGATTACACAGTGTAAAATTTGAATTCAAATTTCTAATAGCTGTTATAAATCATTTTGGCCACTGGTAATCGATTTCCAGAGAGTAAATCTCTTGAAAAAGACATTTTTGCTTAAAACTTCTTGGCCAAACCTTTTGCAGTTTCAATTTGGAATTCCCTTCATAAACACTAGAGATCCTCTTGATGTTTGTATCTTGTATTCTTGGATTTTTGTCTTGAATTAAACTTGAGAAGCGCATTTTCATAAGGCATCAAAACATCACGATCATATGGCATCATCAAAACATCAAAGGCAAAGTCTTTGCTTCTACACTATCATTCTGTTCATCGATCATCATGTTCTATATTTTATTTTCTTTGGTTTTTTATTTGACTCCAAAAAAATTAAAGCTTTAGATGAGGATGAATTGAAAAAATATTGTATTAATCTTGAAAAGTTTTTAAGGTTTAATGAATACTCTGATATTGATGGTCTTGATTTATTTTCAGAATTGAAAGTACTAAGCGAAGTGTTAAGAGAAGAAATTAGCACACTAATAGAAGTATTGAGTTATATTAAAACTTTAGATTCTTTTCCAAATGTTTACATTGCGTATAGAATTTTATTGACAATCCCTGTAACAGTTGCTACTTCTGAAAGAAGTTTTTCAAAATTAAAATTGCTTAAATCATATCTAAAATCAACAATGTTATATGATAGATGGAATGGGTTAGCTATTTTATCTATTGAAAGTGAAGTGTTAGAATTGGTTGATTATAAAACTCTGATAAATGATTTTGTAGCTAAAAAATGTAGAAGATTAATATAAAAATTGATATTTTATATAATATACTAAGTCTCTTTAAAATTCTTGTATAAAAAAGACCCCTTTAACATTTTCGCCTTAGGCCCCAAAATGTCTGTGCATGGCCTTGGTTGGACCCATTAAATAAAATTTCAACTTGATGTACAACAGTGTAGTTTAATTTCACTCTTTGGATTGTATGAACATTCTGTGAAACCGCTATCTCCACAAATTTGGCAATCTCATTTCTTGTATAATCCATGGTTTTTTGGTGCATCTTATTCTATACATTAATAATAATAATAATAATAATAGTTGCACTTGCATGATTGTCTAACCATGGATTTTTTGTTTTTACTTTTGTGGTTATTATTATATTTTATGAGTCAATATTTTCTTTAGGTCCTTCAAAGAAAGACGGAAGAAGTTGCAATGGCCACCAAGAGGTTAAAGGAGGTTTATTTTTAGCACAACCAAGACACTTCAGGTTTGGTTTCTTTTTAGCACAGCTTATGCTCACTTTTAATGATTGACATGTCCTCTTGCATGAGACATGGGGAAGTTTATTGGATCATTTGAAATGGATAATAAGTTTGAATTGATTCTTTAGAGCAATGAGAAGTCCAATAATAATAATAATAATAATAATAATACTTTATATGTATAAATTATCCAATTATATATAGGTTACATAATTAAGAAGCCTATGTGTCTCTATAGGTTCTAGCTAGTCAACATTTCTCATGAGCTGTAGTTAGGGACATGTGTTATGAAGGAGGTCAATTATTTGCATAGTACGTTAAAATTAAAGAACGAAAACAAAGCTTTTATATTGTTATGTTTCTTTAAATAATTTAATTATTGTTATTATTATTATTTGGGACTTTGTATCATCATATGTAAATACATTTACTTTGTAGGTAAGATACTAATTAGTTTCCTTGCCTTTTTTCTATTTTTGTAAATTATTTTTTTTTAAAATAAAACATTCTAAGACAATTTTTTAGACAACCGTCTTAGAAAGTATATATTCTAAGACGGCTATTAGCTAAAAACCATCTTAGAATGTTTTAGAAGGACAATCTTCTAAGACTGTTCTTAGTTAACAACTGTCTTAGAAGGGTATCCTTTTTTAAGACGTTTTTATGGAATCATCGTCGAAAGTCTTGACTTTCAACGATGTTGGCTTCAAAGACGGTTCAAAACCATCTTTAAAAGTGGTTTAGAACCGTTGTTGTAGGGTCTTTTTGCAGTAGTGCAAACAAGTTCCTCCTTTAGAAGTTCAGATTTAATAGCCACTGTGGATGAGTTTATTCCTTCGACAACCTGATTGAAATAAAGAATGTACCACTCCATTTTTTTGTAAAAATTTATTAAAAGGGTTTTTAATTAAAATAAATGACTTTTTATTTAAATAAAAATAGAGGTTAGGAATAAATAATATATGTGAGTTTTTAGAAAATAAGAGAGAGGTTTATTTATCCATTTTTTATTTATTTAATAGAGAAAAAAGAGTGTTCTTTTATAATCAATAAAGTAAACTAGAAAAATAGGAATAAAAACTAAGTCCTTAGATTTCTTACTATATAAGTGAGCTTTTAACCCTCAAAGTAGTTTTAAAAAGCATTTTCTATGTTCTCTGACGTTCAAGAATCCTAATAGAACAACCGGAGGAGGATTTCTAGAGAGTATCGGAAATGGCACCATTGCTAACGGAGAATGCTTGAGTGATTAAATCAAGGTAAGGAATGGGTTACTCATGCTTGGGGATTAGAATGAAGATGTGTAGGGATCCCTAAAGGATCAATTTTGGGCTATTTTATGAAGTTAAATTCTGTTCTTATGCTTTTATTTGTGAATTGACTGTGTTTGACGGACCAATTGATGTCTCGATGCGAAATTGTTATGAAATTAATATGTTCTTGTGTTGAGTGTGAAGCCTAGAAATCGAGGCTTTTTTCTAATTAACCTGAATTGATGACATTAAGTAAGAGGGGTTTACCGTAAGGGGAAGTGAGTTTTCTCTTTTCCTTCTCTTGAGTAAAAGAAGGATAAATTAAATAAAGTTATAGAAATTATTGCTTAACAATAATTACTTTTGCTACACTTCAATTTAATTGTTGTAGAGACTATTTTTAATTGAAAGTAATATAGGTCGATTTAATATACACGTGTTTTGTGCCATGTAAACGTTACTCCTGTGTGATGTGTATATAATTCATGAGGCGTGATAAATTGTTATATTAGGATCATGAAATTGTGATTGCGATTATGTGTAAGTGATAAATTGAGTATGTGATGAATTCTAAGATACATGTGTATTGAGATGTTGTATGTATTGAGTTATGAGCTATGCATTGTGCAATCACACCATTGTAAGACCTTTTAAGGGCGACGGGTTAATACGCGATGAGTCTTGTGATGTGCTTCACTGTGGGATAGTATCTAGTGCATACAAATCCACAAACCCTACTACAATGTCAAAATATCTCTCATATTCAAATGGTAAGAGACAAAGAGTCATTGCGTCATGTATGATGATCATTTAAGATGTGGGAAATAGGCAGGTATATATTTTGATGGAACATGGCATGTCACCATATCAAGCACCAAATAGGGTCATTTTTTAAGTCATGCAACATATACTTTCAGTTTGTTTATCTATGTGAGAATCTTATAGAATGCTTCAAAGTAGCAGTCAATTGATTATTGTTGACAATACTGAAACAATATTTGCCAAACACCCATACGGGTGTAGGCACAAAATCAAACCACCATTCTCGGCTACAATTGATCAAGCATAGATACCAGAAGAACACCTCCAAGTCTCACATGGAAAACATATAAATATATACAGTTGAAATTTAATGCTTTTTTAGAGACATGCAAACATAAGTAAAACAACTTGGGGCCAATAAGTATGAAAAACATACTTGTGTAACTCCTGTACTTAAATGAGTGGAACCATACAGAAAAGCCACACAGACAACAAGCACCGAAATGCCTCTTTGAATGAGTAAATTTGAAGATAGTTATACAATTATACCTAGCTACGGTTGTGCCATGCAAAGTAATTACTGAAATTAGGCCCTATCACTTCCTCTCTGTATTTCAACTCATCCTCATCTGATTGTTTCATCAGTTCAACAAAAAACCTGGAAGTATAAAATTATTTTGAAAAACTGCATTGAAAAAGTGTCTTTTTAAGTGTTTAATGATCGTGTACGGATAATTTTATATTGTCCTCCAATCATAAATTATTATTGGCATAACTTTTAAAATAATTATCATAAATGCATGAGTTGTAGTTAGATGACACTGTAAAACTATTTAAGTGCATAGCCTATTTTCTCTTTTATTTCATGCAAGAATTGATTTCTTTAACTATAAAAAACAAACAAGGTCAACAAAAAAATTCTATCAAATTGCATAATTCCAGGCATGAAAATTTAGAGGATCTTCCTTCTAAAAACATTCAGAAGATGCATTTTGTTGTCCATGAATGAATGCCCATTGCTGATTACCCATTTTCAATGATGCCACACGCCGTAAGACTTGAAATTCTTCCTCAGCGCAATCTCCACCTTGAAAAGTAAATGACCAATTGAAAAATAAAACCAAGTAATTGTTTCTTTTAAATAATTGAATTAAACTTGGGATGAGATTTGGGCAACTACGTGTTATTCTTTATGGCTTTGGAGAAACAAGCATGAACATGAAATTATTTGGTTAGACCTTATAAACCTTGGGTGGTTATTCTCAAAGCTTGTGAGGATTATTTCAACATGCAGGGTAATGCCAATATTATCAAGTTGAGATCCAAGGTACAAATTTCTTGGAAACCTCATGCTGATGGGTGGGTGGCCATTAATTTGGATGGTTCAACTAAGGAGCAAGGTGGCTTGACTCCTTATGGGACTTTAATAAGAGGGCATGATGGGAGATGGTTTTGTAGTTTTGCCTAGAAAGTTGGCAGGACAAATTCTTATATAGCTTAATTACGAGGTGTGTTGGATGGTTTGAAGCTTGCTCAGGTTAAAGGTTTCCAGTTTCTATAGCTATAAATTGATTCTAAAGAAGTTGTTAAGTGTTTGCATAGTAATGCATCTTGTAGTGCTATCGGGAGAGAATGATTAGGGAGATCGGGAGATTGATGAGCTCATTCATAAGAATTCACCTGTGTCATTTATCATGAAGGAAACTCATGGATGAATGCTTTGACCAATTTAGCTTATGATTTGGAGATGAAAATGTTGGATTTGGGCTCTTGTCCTATATGGAGAAAAAGGCCGAATATGTTAACCCATTATGTCTCACTTAACCCAGGGGATTTTCTTCTTGTACCCAACATAGTTCTTCATACACCCACCAATGAGAGGAAAAAAAAACAAAAATACCCTTCACTTAACCTACACTTTAACCTTCTCCCCTTTCAAACCATTCACGCTACAATTTCACCCTCTCCCCTTTCCCATCGTGTTGCCTTCACAGATCCTCCTCTTCTCTTCACTAATCTCTTTATCTTATCAATCCATCCTTCATTTCACCAATCTATCTCTCATCATCCTAATGGCTGCCATCATCCTGTTCTCACCGATGTGAGTTTTCTTTCATTGTATTCTACCTATATTAATTGGCAATCTGTGTTGCCAATGCGGATTTGAAATTCGTATAAGCTATACGAATTGGCAATCCCTATAAGCCATACGGATTTCCAATCTATGTGGCATATACAAATTGTTAATTCATGTAGCCTATATGCTAATCTGTATTGGCAACACAGATTGCCAATCCGTATAGTCCAATAATCAAAATCTATTAGAAATTATATGTTTTTCTGTTATGTGTTAATCATATTTCACTTTCACTTACATTTTTTTTGAAAGTGTATTTTTCTTTTGAAATCTTGTTTATAAATATTGTTTTGTTTGCCTACTTTTTTTATGAAATAGTATTTTTATAGTTACCAAATGATATTAATTGATATTAATGTGTCGAACTTTATGCAGAGATTTAGGTAGAGAGGTTAGTGGTGATGAGGAAGAAGCCTCTCAACATTGAAGATCGATAGCATCGGCATGTAGACAACGGGCAATTGCAGCTGTTGCCAAAGATATTGAGCATGTGGATGATGCTGTTGACGGGGCTCATGAGGAGCCTCACTATCCAACTACAGAGGATGTAGGTGCTGATTCACATGGTTTTTTAGGCGGACCCCGAGATACATTAGTGTTGACATCATATGTTGATCATGTGGCAACCAAAGTATGGGCAATAGATGTAGTTATTTCTTTAATTATAACATTTAAATTTTATTTGTGATTTTAATTTACCTAATTAATTATAGTTATTTGCAGGAACGTATTGAGTTGAAGTTGACCTCTCATGGGAGGAAGGTTGAAAAATTAGGAAGGCCTACACCTGAAATTGATGGTTTAGTGGTTGGTACAGACTTAAGTTCTCTAATTACATGTTCATTGGACACATGAGACAAGAGACTTTTGTCTGCTTTTGCAAAGAGATGACACAAGGAAACTAGTAGTTTCCATCTGCCCATAGGAGAGATGAGTATTACCTGATGATGTGGCATCGTTATTACATCTACCCATTATAGGTGCCTTCCATACCTATGATGCAATAAATGTAGACCAGGATGTGGAGTTGTTAGTTGAGTTGCAAGGAGTGACTACACAAGAAGCAATAGATGAGACAAAGCAATGTAGAGGGGCATATGTTCTCCTTATTTGGCTTCGATACATTTACCGTACCAAATGTCACGCAAGGCAATAGACACTAGCAACTAGAGCATATTTGTTGCATCTTGTAGGTTGCGCACTATTTGCTAACAAGAGTTCCACACATATCAGTGTGGTATTCTTGGATGCATTTCGTGACCCTAATCAACGTGGAGGGTTTTCATGGGGAGCGGCTGAACTAATACATATGTATGAGAATTTGAATTATGCATCTCTGAACAAGGCTAAATATCTTGTAGGATATATCACTCTCTTATAGGTGATTATATTGATTTTTATCATTGTTGTTTGTTTTTAACTTTATATGTATTATTAACGTTTTCTTATTCATTTTTTTAAATATGTGTAGTCTTGGATCTCTGAGCATTTCCCAAGTATTGAGAATATGATTGCTAATGAGGACTACCACAAAAGCAAACCACGTGTGTGTCGCTGGAAGTGTGGGAAGGTATTACCAGTGACTACCTATCATAAGCGGTTGGATAAGTTGACGACTAATGCTGTTTGTTGGATACCTTATGGTGATCATTGTGCTTTCAAAGAATTTGAGCAGATTTAACTATTTTTTGGACATATTATATGGGGTCCATATATTGTTAGACACCTACCAGAGAGGGTATTATGACAGTTTGACTATGTTCAGTCCATTCCTCCACTCCTTAGGGATTATAGTACTCCATCCCTAATCACAGAGGACATTGATGATAGATGACTGCACTTTTCACTATACCTTGCACCGATAGGAGAGTTTGTTATTTTTTTATTACTTAGTGTGCTCTAGGCTATATGGAGTGGTTTTATATGATATCTCACCCATTCATGAGCCCACCACAGGTTGGGGAGCCTCCTAAACATCCACCCATGGTGCATAATCCTATAGTAGTTATGCCACATCCAACTGTGTTGCCCGATGATATAACAACTATGCCACATCCACCTGCAACAACACCTATTGATGTTGAGATGCCTCGAAATGCAGTGGTATAATATACTTACACTTCTATTAAGAAATTTTTTTCTTAAATATTCCAATATTTATTATTCATATTGTTGTCATTGTCTTAGGTTGTATGCCAAAATATAGCAGAAAGATTGCAACACATGTTAGATATGACGATGATGACTGCTGGAACTGATGCATACACTATAACAGACCAATATATAAGATTAGCCAGGTGTGTCACTGAGCACAAAAATGCTTATGTTTAGTCAAGACAAAGGAGGGATACATATGGGAGAGGTGGTGGTGGACGAGGATGATGATTTTGTATTATTTCATTGACTATGTATTTGACTATGATTAACATATGCGTTTATTTTGTATTTGACTATTATAATTCGAAACAAAAACTTTCTTCATTGTGCAAATATGATTACTAAAGTGTTACATGCATTATCCATGACATTACAACTGTCTAAGTTACAAACCCACAAATAATAACAAAATCTTTAATCTTTTCCTAGATTAACATGTTGTGTGGTCAACCTCATGGAATTAATATATTGGTGCATTCGACTAATATAATATAAGGAGTAAGCCATTGCTTTGCTTCATAATGACTATGTGTTGACCATAACAAAGCAGTTGATGGCATAGGACAACCATCTCTCATAAAAACTTGTCACAATGACCAATACACATGCAAATGTTAATAACATGTGTTATAATCCAAAAATTAACAAAATGGTTCATTGCTATGCCTGAACAAAATGATTTCCATAGATATGACCAATACATATAATGCGATGAACAAAACTATCTCTAAGTGGTTGACTTCTAAGAGAAAAAACATCATGTTTTGTTGGAGAGAAAGAGAAACAAGGATGACGTTATACCTTGATGCAATGACATAACCCATATTAGTAATATTCATCCACTTATCCATAGTTACCTGCACATAAAAATTTTAATCAATATAATAATAATAATAATAATAATAATGATGATGATGATGATGATGATGATGATATTTATCCATTAATGTGTAACAAAAACTTATATTCCGTGGATAATCCATCAACAAGTAGGAATATTTTAAATGCTCATATCTATTTATACCGCCAAACAAGACTATATAGTCATCACACCATTGTCCAAGTTCTTTGAGCAAATGATTACGAACCAAAGACCATGAATCTTCACCCAAACCTAATAAGGCAACAATTACACAATATCCATAATTACCATCATCTTTGACATCAACGGTGTCTTCAATGAAACCTACAAGCATGGATGAAATTGATCCAACATTGGAATGTTCCTCTTTTGTTTTGTTTGTTCAGATGATGATCCAGACCGTTTTAGTGTGGAGGAGCTATCTTGCACTGAATTTAATGCAACCAGATACTCAAAGTAAGACGGATCACACTTCGTTGATCTTTGTTGTTTGGTCATCCATTTCTTTTGACCACCTTTTGTTTTCACCTTTTTAGGAGGAGCACACATCAAAGTTAGATCATGGTATGCAAGTTCCCAAAGTTTACTCCTTAGAGTCACTTTGCCACATATATCAAGATCTTCAAACCGCTTAAATATGGCTTCCATCTCTTGGGTTATGTGGACTTTGGGCTCAGATAAACCTTGGTCTGAAAAACTTAACCTCTGCCAAAACATATGGACTGTGTCAAGTGGTATGCTACTAACAACATATCTAGCTATCTCACATGCACATGGGAGACCATGAGTAGTTCTCATTATGCATCCACAACGAGAACTGTCAATGCCAACATAATTCACTCACTCTAACTCAGCAGCGATTTGGTTTAATGCATATCTTGATACCATGTGTCATACCCTAATTTCGTCCATAGACAATTGTTCGTTGGCATGCGAACCTTAGTTGACCACTTAGAGATGCTCAACACTCGCCGCCGCGTAATCCGTAAAGTTTTGCGATGTTTCGCAAAGAAATCAGCCAAAAACACAAAATAGAGGGGGTGCACTTATCAAACTGGGGGGGTATGCCTATCACTTGGGCCCATCTGGAAGGTGCTAGAAGGAGGTTGGTTCAGGTGGAAGCAACCCAGCTTGCCTGGGTGAGCTGGGCGACAACCACCTCCCTCGTTTCCTTATAAAATGGCATGAAGGGAGGAATTTTTAGGGGTTCAACACCTTGGTAGCTCAAAAATCACTTAAAATTAGCGAAGAGAAGAAGAAGGAAGGAAAAAAATCCTAGCCAAGACGCTTCCGTAACGCTTTCGAGACGTTTTCGTGATCGATTATGTGAAAGTTTCTTCGCCGTTCTTCGTTTGTTCTTCATCGTTCCTCGATCTTCAACCGGTTAGTTTTCAATCTCGAAGCTTTCAATTCATTCTATGCACCCTTAGTGGTCCATTCTTGCTTTGTATGCTTTCGTCTTCATTTCGTTTACTTTCGGTATCCTTTTCTTTCATTTTTAACAAGCTTCGACCGATCGTTTAGGTCGTTATCTCGCCTAATAAATGATAAAATGAATTTCAACTTATCATTTGTGTTGTAATCTCGTTAAAATAAAATCCAACCGATCATTCACATCGTAACCTCGGTTAATAAAAAAAGGGTAAATAAGCTCCAATCGGACATTTTACTTTGAAACTTCTTTTGAATGAATTGATGAATAACCAAGTGAAACTAAGGCTAAAATCAACTCGCAAACCAAGCTTTGTCCGTGGAAAGGTCATTTGAAACCGTTTTAAGGTCCAACGCCTTAAATGGTCCTCTTTGCTTTTATCGGTTAAAATGGACCGTTCAAAAGTATAAAATCAACACATTCCATAACTTTCTTGCTTTCCTTAGAACTACGTAGGTCTGAGTTCCTCATCGCAGTTGAGGATACGTAGGAGCAAAAGCCCTGCTTTTGTCGACCCCAAAAGATAAAAAACGTAAAAAAGGGAAAATAAAATAAAACAAAAGTCATGGTTTTGCACATTTGATTAAAGGTTGTCGTCCCTTGTCACAGACGCGTGGGGTGCCAATACCTTCCCCGTGCGTAAAAACAACTCCCAAGCCTTTTACTCTTAAAGTTCGTAGACACACATTTTGATTTTTCTAACATTTTCCTCAAATAAATGTTGGTGGCGACTCCGCACATTTTCCTCCTTTGGAAGATGCACTCGTGAGTCTTGCGTCGCCCTCCCGCTGAAAGGTAGGTTGCGAGAGTTGGCGAATCCACTGGGGATTTTTTCTTAGAGAGTTAGGCCTTCTAATCTCGTGCAATATCATGACTTCCCATTTTTTTCAGTTTCCCTTTTATTCCTCTTATGTTCATGTATATAACTCTTAGATGCTTTTGAGTGTGTTTTTAATGTATGCGTGAAGTAGATATTTATTCATTTGATGCACACAAACACCCACACTTTTTGCACACACAGTAAGTTGCAAAAGGGCCGTATACCCGGGTCCATGGGAACATAAGAAGTGGAGGTGAATCTGTGATCATGCTAAGTCTCCGACTTGCTTGAGGATAGTGAAACCTCATCTAGAGTTTTTCTCTTTGATGATATGTTGTCGCTGGTAGTCCCTACCACCACAACGTTGACGTCAAAGGGAATGATATCTCAAGAAACTATCAAGAGAGATATAACCACCTTGGGAGTTATTACTAAAAGTCTTTTAGTTCCTCCCGTTTAGGTTCCAAAAATAGGGGCATGAAGCAAACACACTGTGTGTTTTGTTTTCTTTAACACTATCATTCATATCCTCTAAATGTCATATGTGTCTCAGCTATATGATTATTTGATGATATTACCATGCTCGTACGTCCCCCTGTTGCGCTACAAAACCATGTGTTTTTTATGCTTTTTAATCAGCATCGCGTCATCACGCATGCGTTGTATTTTGGTCCCGTTTTTTGTCACGGGAAGCCAGAAGGTTTGTATCACCTTCTTAAGTACGTACATGGAGCACTGTGCTGCCAAATGTTGTAAGTAAGAAGAGATAATCTTCCAGGCTCTCATGTCCGTAAAATGCATTTGTGTCATGCATCGCATAAGCATCTCTTCATCCATTCATCTACTTCTCCCATGGTAGATGTCAGAGTATTGATTCATGCAGGACTTTTTCATTCTAGCAAACATGGGATCAAATCAAACACCTTTGTTCAAGAAAAGGTTCTATCAAGTCAAAATCAAGAGCTTAGAGGTCACCAGTTTGTGAGAGTTGGGGCAGTTGATGGGTCAACTTCAACGGAAAGCCTTTTGCAAAGCCTATGGTAAGATTTGGGACCTAACTACGGTGGAGGTCTCCATGCAAGCAATTTCATCCCTTACCCAGTATTATGACCAACCCTTGAGGTGCTTCATTTTTGAGGATTTCCAGCTAATACCAATTGTGGAAGAGTTTGAAGAAATCCTGGGATGCCTACTGGGAGGAAGGAAGCCATACCTTTTCTCAGGGTTCTATCCCTCCATGGTCAGAGTTGCCAAGGTAGTCAAAATCTCGGCACAAGAATTGGATTGGGTAAAGCAAAACAGAAATGGAGTAGTTGGAGTACCAAAGAAGTGTTTGGAGGAAAAGGCAAAGGCCTTGGCAAGTCAAGGCGAATGGGCTCCTTTCATTGACATCTTGATGCTTTTGATCTTCGGAGTTGTCCTCTTTCCAAATGGGGAAGGGTTAGTGGACCTAGCGGTGATTGACGCTTTCCTCACTTTTCACCACATCAAGGAAAGCCCGGTCCTCGCTATTTTGGCCGACATGTAACACACGTTCGATCGGAGATGTGAAAAAAGTGGTGCAAGAATTGTTTGATGCACACCGACCCTCTATGTGTGGTTGGTTTCACACCTTTTCCGCCAAGAGGGGAGGCATGTTTGTCCACTACAAGGTCAACGCTCGTGCGTCGAAAAAGGAAAGGCGAATTGGGACCAACTCTTGGCTAGCATAGAAGGAGCATCCGTTAATTGGTTTCGTCGTTGGAAGGAAGAAAGAACTGGGATTCTATTCTCATGCGAAGGATTTCCAAATAATCCCTTGATGGGAACAAGGGGTTGTATTAATTATAATCTCGTCCTCGCCATAAGACAGCTTGGCTACCCCATGAGAGGGGTACTGTCAAAGGAAAGCCTTACGCCTTTCATTGCACGGGGTTTCAATAACCCCAACGTGAGGGTACTTCGAGGAGTCCGTAAGGCATAGGATGCGGTCGAAAGGAAGGACAAAGAGCTTAGGGGAAACAGCAATGGGATCGTTGATGACTATCGTAAGTGGTTGAGAGTCCACACACAAGGTTTGGATTGGCTCCCAAAGTTAAGGGCTGCAAGAGAGGAAGAGGCCGAAGCTTCGGAAGAGAGTGAGGAGGTATAAGCCTAAAGGCGAAGCTTGAGAAAGCCCAAGCAGTCAAGGAGAAGTTCAAGTCAATAGCCATCAAAGTCCGAAAGGAGTATGATGAACTGAAAGACATCAACTTGGCCACTGCTGAAGCCTTGGAGTGGGAAACCAAGAGGGCTCGAAAGAAAGAACACGGTCGAAACAAGTTCCGAGGAGCTTTATGGGGCAGAAATAGCGAGCTTAATCTCCGAAGAGACGAAAGGGATCAATTGTCAGTCAAAGGCATGATCTTGAAGGACGAGTTAAAGGCTTGTCTTAGGTCCAAAAGAAGTTTGTCCCAATAGTTAAGCGAGACAGAAGGGAACATGTTGGCCATCATTGATAAATATAGAGAAGAGTTGAACCTAGAACCAACTCATGAGAATAGGCTAGTGGACCAGTACACCAAGGTATTCGCGGAAAAGGAAACAAGGGGGAGGGTAATTGATTGTTTGCACGGAGAGGCGATGATGTGGATGGATAGATTCGCCTTCACCTTGAATGGAAGTCAATAGCTTCCCTGACTGCTAGCTTAGGCCAAAGCATGACAGACGTATACTTGGCCCCCGAGGAGATTCACGGGCTCCTCAACTACTGTCAGCAAATGATTGACCAAATGGCTCATATAATTAGGAGCCGTTAAGGCAATTGTATTATCACTCAGATTTTGGCCAGTTAAAGCCTTTTGCTCTCTAAATAAAACGAGGTTAATCCCATGAGTTTGCTTGAAAGACCTGCGTGAATCCGATGCTTCGACAATTTATCTCTAGCATGCATTCACGTTTAAATTTCTTGTCAACTCATCACATTTTGTCTCTTTAGGGAGAACACTATAACTAAGCTCGTTCCAAGGAACCTCTATCAAACCTGTTCCAGATCTAGGGCTATGGGTGACATAGAAGATGTGCAAGAGCAGATGAAAGCTGATATGTCGGCTTCGAAAGATCAAATGCCTTCCATGATGGAAGCCATGCTAGGGATGAAAAGATTAATAGAGAGTAATGTAGCCATAGCTGCCGCCGCTAGCACCGCCGCTGAAGCAGACCCGATCCTTCCATCTACAGCAAATATAGCACATCAACTCGCCCCGGATATGGTGGGACGAGGCAGAGACACATTGGGGAATACTAACAGCCCGCACTTGGGATACAATTGAAGTGCTTACCCCTACAGACTACCCCCCAACTTTACGCCACCTACCGTGCATGAGAACACAGACCATGCCATTCCCTCTACCTTCGAAGGGCAGCCTCCTTAGCTTGTAAGGGGCACCCGCGAAGAGCCTCAGGAGCGTGCCCAAGGGGACGTTGACTCGTACCCCCCTTTCACCACTGAGGGGTCGGCGCCCAAAGCGTTGCCTCAACCCAACATCGCAGGAGTCTTTCAACCTCGCCCAATACAACCGCCACTCTTCTCCGTGGGAGGACCACCTCTAGCAGTTGAAGGAAGAGAAAAGCTTGATCTCATCGAAGAGAAATTAAGGGTTGTTGAAAGGTTTGGTGATTACCCCTTCGCGGATATGATGGATTTATACTTGGTACCCGATATTGTCATCCCACCAAAATTCAAGGTACCAGACTTTGATAGATATAAGGGGACCACTTGCCCCAAGAATCATTTAAAGATGCACTACCGGAAAATGAGGGCATGTTCTAGAGATGAGAAACTATTGATGCATTTCTTCCAAGATAGTTTGGTCAGAGCGACAGTCATCCGGTATACCAATTTGGAAGCTTCTCGCATCTGCACATGGAAAGACTTGATTACTGCTTTCATTAGGCAGTATCAGTATAATATTGACATGGCTCCCGATAGAACCCAGCTACAGAATATGAGCAAGCGGGAGCATTAGTCTTTTAAGGAATATGCCCAATGGTGGAGGGATTTGGCAGCACAAGTGGCGCCCCCCATGGTAGAAAGGGAAATGATCGCAATGATAGTGGACACACTGCCAGTGTTCTACTATGAAAAGCTGGTGGGTTACATGCCTTCTAGCTTTGCAGATTTAGTGTTCGCAGGCGAGAGGATTGAGGTGGGCTTGAAGCGAGGGAAGTTTGATTATGTGTCACCTACCGACACCAACAATAGAAAGGTTGGAGTGGCTGGGGCAAAAAGGAAGGAAGGTGACGCCCATGCCATCACCTCGACATTGGCTTGGCCAAAACCTTAGCAGGCCTCACACGGTACCCACCAGTACGCACAACATCACCTAAGATTTTCAGCCTCTGCCGGAGGCTCTTCCAACTCGGCACCCGTCTAGCCAAGGACGTCTATACCGCCACAAAATGGCCCTCCTCAGACTCCGGCACTAGCCTAACCTCGTCCTGCCGACAATGCCAACCCTGGCGCAAGCTCCAACATGGGAAGGAACCCGCAGGCAAGGAGGGCTCCAGAGTTCCCCCCAATCCTCATGTCATATGAGGACCTCTTGCCATCACTGCTTGCCAACCAATTCGTAGTGGTGAACCCAGGAAGGATTTACCAGCCTCCTTTCCCGAATTGGTATAACCCCAACGCGACCTGCACGTACCATGGGGGAACCCCAGGGCACTCGGTCGAATAGTGCTTGGCCCTGAAAGGTAAGGTCCAAAGTTTGATTGAGGCAGGTTGGCTGACGTTCCAAGAGGATGGGCCCAATATAAAAATGAACCTACTCGCCAACCATGGAGAGCCGACTGTAAATGCTATTGAGGCATATAGAGCGCGAAGGCCGAAGCAGTTGGATGATGTGATAACCTCTAGGAGGTTCATTTTTGAAGCTTTACAAGAGGCAGGCATGGTCCCCCATAGTAGGCACAAGGGAGATTCTTGCTTGATGCATCCGGGTCTATCGCATGATATGAAGACATGTTCGATAGTGGAGGAGCTGCTACAGTGGATGATGGATCATGGCCAGCTCGAGGTCAGCGATGAGAGCAGGTGATTGAGGCTGTACCCGAATCAAATAAACATTAAAAATGCAGTATCTAGGAAGTGATCCTAGGTCATCTCCCAACGAGCAATGGTCAACCAAATGTTCATAATGAATAGTAATAAAATAGTAACAAATTGGGGGGGGGGTTGTTTGTTTTTGTAAATTAAACAGCGAGTAAATTTGAATTAGAAAATATTAGAATTAAAACACGTTGTTTCCCCTTGATTCACAAGCAAGTCTCTTATCCTAGGTTACGAGAGTTTATCCTTTATCAGTTCAACCACTTAAACCAACCCTAAATTAAATTACTAAGCCAAATTTAACATAAGACATTCATTATGTGATTAAGCAACACATACACCAATTAATCATAAATGATCATTGAGCATGAACGTAAATTAAGCACAAAGACAATTAATCAAGCACTAAGCATGCATGAATTAATAGCAACAAATTCAGAGTAATTAGTGAAGAGGAAAAACTGAACATAATTTAATAGTAATAATAGAACCTCAAAGAGAACTGTGCTTGATCCTCAAGAGAAAACAACGCTGGAGACTTAGCCTTCCATTAATCAATAGATAACGAAATTTTATTGCTAAAATGAAAAGTAAAAACTGGAATTGCAAAACGAAAAAGTGTCTAAAAGATGAAGAGAAGCCTAAGACTAAAATGAAAGAGAGAGAGAGAAAGGAGAGAAGAGAGCCTAAACTTGAACCTTGGTGCTGTTATATAGTTTTCAGCCCCAAAGCTTAAAAATTTGATTTAAGTCCAAGCCCATAAATAAAATAAAATCTAGACAAGATAAGATAAGATAAAATAAAATCTAGATAAAATAAAATCTAAATAAGATAAGATAAGATCTAGATGAAATAATATCTAGATTAGATAAAATCTAGATAAGATAAGATTTGATCTAGATAAGATAAGATTTGATAAAATTGTCTGCTCTCTTCAAGTCCAAGCCTAATTCTGGATTCAAGCCCAATTGCTTATAATTCTCCTGAAATTAAATTAAGAACACAAAATTAGTCCAATAGGCCCAAATGATAAAACTGCATAATTAATTTGACAATTAAGACTAATCAGTAATTAAAATGGTACAAAAAAAGGTTAAGAAAGAGGAGAAAATAATGGCACATCAGCGGGGATGGGCGACATGTCTACATGCAGTCCACGGACAAGGAGAGTCCCAAGAAGCCTAAGCCTTTGGTGATACATTTTACCAGGGGTGCTACTCCCCAAAAACATTGAGGCCCTTCGACATTGTCGGGTAGTAAACCTGTTCCCATCCCCTATAAGAACAGCAAGGCAGTCCTATAGAGGTATGCTCCTCCAAGGCCAAGTGAGAGGAAGGAGGATACCGTCGGTATTAACTCACTTTCGGCAAAAGTTACCAATATCACTGGACTGAGCGGTGTGACCCACAACGGTCGCATCTTTGCGGCGCCTGACTTGCCGGCACGGCCCGCAAACACCAAGGGAAAAGCAAAGGTGGTTGATGAACCGACCAGTGAAGCAAGCCCTACCCCGGAGGAGGATGTGCCGGCAGGGAGGTTCACCGAAAGGAAGGAAGGCTTCAGCATAAAAGAGGTATCATTGGAGGAGGCCAACAAGTTCCTCCGCATTATCCAATAGAGTGAGTTCAAGATAATCGAACAGCTTAATAAGACCCCAGCTAGGGTCCCCCTACTAGAATTGCTCCTGAGCTTTGAGCCTCACCGGGCATTGTTGGTTAAAGTTTTGAACGAGGCCCACATGGCCCAAGACATCTCCATCGAAGGTTTCGAGGGGATTGTCAACAACATCACCGCTAATAACTACCTAAAAGCACTTTAGAGAAGGACGCTTAGCCATTGTTTTAGGAGAAGAAGACCTTTTGGTAAGTTTCCCGTCTTCTATGCCCTATGTTGAGGCCACAGATGAATCCTTGGAAACAACCTTTCAATCCTTTAAGGTAGTGATGCAATCCTACCCCCCAAGGGTATTGGATAGAAGACTCCAAGAGGCTTGGATTAGAGCTACTAAAGAAGGCCCTAGGGTTCTCATGAACCTTAGGGTAGATTTTTGAGCCCATGGGTCAAGGTTGGATCCATTCTTCTTTGTAAATGTTAGAAATGGTTTTTCCTTCTTTTGGGCCTTGTATTTTGGCCATTCTAGTAGTATAGGGTTTTAGCCTTGTATTTCAGGGCATTTTGAGTAGTCTTTGTAATAGGGACTTTTTTTTTATATTTTCATGTATTTTGGCATGGGGGTGAGCTTAGCTATTATAAGGGGTGTGTGTAGCTAAGCTCTAGCTTCTTTAGGAATCTTCTCAAGGAAGCTTATCAAGGAGGTGAGCTTAGTTATTAGAGGGGTGTGTGTAGCTAAGCTCTAGCTTCTCAAGGAAGTTTTCTCAAAGAAGCTTCTCAAGGAAGTTTTCTCAAGAAAGCTTCTCAAGGAAGCTACCTAGTCTATAAATAGAAGCATGTGTAACACTTGTTGTAACTTTGATGAATGAGAGTCTTGTGAGACACAACTCAAAGTTCAACTTCTCTCCCTTTTTCTTCCTTCAATTTCGTGCTCCCCCCTCTCTCTTTCTCTCCCTCTTTCTTTTCCTCCATTGAAGCATCCTCTCCAAGTTTCTTACCCAAGGCTCATCTTGGTGGTGAAGCTCCTTCTTCCATGGCTCATTCCCTAGTGGATCGCTCCTCCTCTCACCTATTCTCCTTTGTCTTCCGCTGCATCTCCATGGTGGAAAATCACCATTGAAGGACCTCATTGAAGCTCAAAGATCCAGCCTACATAGAAGCTCCACAAGCAAGCTTCCATCAAGTGGTAATCAGAGCACAAGAGCTTCAAGTAGGTGCTCCTTAAACCTCCATTAATTTTTTTCTTTACCTTCTCTTCCATTGTTGTTTCTTCATTTTTCTCCATGTATCTCCTCACATGTCTTGTTCTAAATTTTTTTAACATGATTCTTTAGAGTTTCCACCGATTAAACTTGCTATAGAAACTAGATTTGATTTTCTATGGTTCAAATTTCTTGTTCTTGTTCTTGAACCATGAATTGTGTTGAGTTGAGGTTCCTTTGAGTTTTGTCTTGTTAATTTTTGTGCTGAATCCTAAACCATAAAATTCTTACAAAAATATTAAAGTAGAAGAAAACCTCAAAAATCTAGAGTGACTTGTTCACCTATTGTAGTTTTGTCATAGAAGTCATGTCTAGTCATGAAACTTGTCACATAAGATTTCTTATGTTGTGCTGAATTTTATTTTCTTGTTTCTTTGTCTAACTCATTTGTTCATGAGTGTATGAAATTCTTTTAGCCTATTATTTGATTTGAGTCAAATCTTTCATGTTAATTAGTCCTTAACATGTTCATGCAAAATTCTTAGAGAGTCTTTGATTGTGAACCTTTTCTTGAACTTTTAGGTTTCCTTATGATTGTGTCTATTGTGAATTTGAGTTTTGGTGATTGAATTGCTGACTGAAATGTTGATCCTAAGTGAATATTGAACTCCTAAAACTGTGGTAAACAATACTAGTGAGTTCAACATACATAGGAAGGTTGAAAGTAAGCCCAAGGCAATCAATATACCATGCTTAACAAGACATAGGAACGGTCCTCAAAGTTCAACATACATAGGAACGGTCCTCAAAGTTCAACTTCTCTCCCTTTTTCTTCCTTCAATTTCGTGCTCCCCCCTCTCTCTTTCTCTCCCTCTTTCTTTTCCTCCATTGAAGCATCCTCTCCAAGCTTCTTATCCAAGGCTCATCTTGGTGGTGAAGCTCCTTCTTCCATGGCTTATTCCCTAGTGGATGGCGCCTCCTCTCACTTATTCTCCTTTGTCTTCCGCTGCATCTCCATGGTGGAAAATCACCATTGAGGGACCTTATTGAAGCTCAAAGATCCAGCCTCCATAGAAGCTCCACAAGCAAGCTTCCATCAGGTAGTAAGCAACACCTCCGTGGAATCCCTCCCGATGTAGCCTCGCATGTCCGATGTTGTTATGATGGTGGCTCGTGTCATGCTAGGGCATGATTTTGAACCCAACATGGGCTTGGGGAAGAATAACAACGACATGGACAACTTAGTGGATGTCAAAGAAAACCGTGGGAAGTTCGGGCTAGGATATAAGCCCACACGGGCTGACTTGAGGAGAAGTGTCATAGAAAGGAGGAGAAGGGTCGCAGGCCTGCAAGTAAGGCCACAAGCGGGGGAGGTCCCTCCTTGCCATATCAGTAAAAGGTCCGTGAGTGTGGGCTTCAGACTTGAAGAACAAGTCGCCGTGATATATGAAGAGGTCCCTCAAGAATGTTCAGACTTGGTGCAGCCATGCCTTCATGATTTTCAATTGGGAAACTGGCAAGTCGTGGAATGACCCGAAGTTTCCATGGCGGGCACAATGTAATGCTTTAGTTTTGACCCTACAGGCTGGGGCTAGGCTTTAGGGTTCTCTCCTTGTTAAGGCGTTATTTTTTTGTTCTCAATGAATAATATAAGATCTTTCTTCATCTGTTCTTGCACCTTCATCCATTCTCATTCATTTGCGTGTTTATATCTATTGTGTTTAAACGATATAGATTTGACGATGAGTCCTGTGAAGGTAGTAATACGGAGGATAATCGCTCAGGAAGACCGAGAGATAAAGTCGTACCAAGAAGAAACAAAGATCGTAAACTTAGGTGCTGGCAATGAGAAGAAAGAAGTAAAGGTGGGTGTGGGCATGACCACACCCGTCCATGATGAATTAGTGGTTTTGCTTACGGACTACCAAGATGTCTTCGCTTGGTCATACCAAGGCTTGCCTCGATTGAACCCTGACATTGTGCAGCATAGGTTGCCTTTGAATCCGGGTTGTTCCCCAGTGAAACAAAAACTAAGAAGGATGAAGCCTGAAATGTCTTTGAAGATCAAAGAGGAAGTAAGAAAGCAGTTCGATGATGGCTTCTTGGCAGTGACTCGATACCCCAAGTGGGTGGCCAACATTGTGCCATTCCCAAAGAAAGATGGGAAGATGCAAATGTGTGTAGACTATCGGGACATAAACCGAGCCAGCCGCAAAGATAATTTTCCTTTGCCACACATCGATGTCCTTGTGGACAACACAGCCAGTTTCGCTTTGTTTTCCTTCATGGATGGGTTCTCGAGTTACAATCAAATAAAGATGGCACCGGAGGACATGGAGAAGACTATGTTCATCACCTTGTGGGGAACGTTCTGTTATAAGGTGATATCCTTTGGGCTCAAGAACGCCGGGGTAACCTATCAACAGGCTATGGTAACATTATTCCATGACAAGATGAACAAAGAAATTAAAGTCTACATGGATGACATGATTACCAAGTCTGAGATTGAGGAAGAACACCTCGTCAACTTGCGGAAGTTGTTCGAAAGGCTGAGAAAGTACCAATTGAGATTAAACCTCGCCAAGTGCATCTTCAGGGTCAAGTCAGGAAAATTGTTGGGCTTTGTCGTAAGTCAGAAAGGGATAGAGGTGGACCCTAAGAAGGTAAAGGCCATCCTTGAGATGCCGGAGCCGTGCACTGAGAAAGAAGTTCGAGGTTTCTTGGGGCGTTTGAACTACATCGCGAGGTTCATATCGCAGCTCATCGCTACCTGCGAGCCGCTTTTCAACTCTTGCCCAAGAACAAGTCTGTTAACAATGACACCGGTACCTGGGAGACCTCTCATCCTGTACATGACGGTGTTGGATGAGTCGATGGTGTGCATGCTGGGGTAGCACGACGATTCTGGGAAGAGAGAACGGGTCGTTTACTATTTGAGCAAAAAGTTCACGACCTGTGAGATGAACTACTCTCTCATGGAAATGTCATGTTTCATGTTGGTATGGGCGTCCCATTGCCTAAGACACTATATGTTGAGCCATACCACTTGGTTGGTATCCAAGATGGACCCTGTCAAGTACATTTTTGAGAAGCCTGCTCTTACAGGGCGGATTGCTCATTGGCAAGTTTTGCTGTCCGAGTTTGACATAGTCTATGTCACCGAAAAGGCAATAAAGGGAAATGCCTTGACAAACTATTTGGCTCAACAACCTTTCAATGACTACCAGCCCATGCATCCGGAGTTCCCAGATGAGGACATTATGGCCTTGTTCGAAGAGAAGTTAGAGGATGAGGACAGGATAAGTGGGTCGTGTGGTTCGACGGAGCGTCCAACGCCCTAGGCCATGGAGTTGGGGTGGCTTTGGCCTCTCCCGACAATCAATGCATACCCTTCACGAACAGAATGAGTTTCGATTGCACCAACAACATGGCCGAATATGAGGCATGCGCCCTCGGGATCTAAGCAGCCATTGACTTCAACGTGAAGTTGCTCAAAGTGTACGGAGACTCAACTTTGGTCATTCACCGTACCAGACTTACATCAAGAAATTGGCTGATTTCTTCGATGAGGTCTCTTTCCACCACATTCCCAAAGAGGAGAATCAAATGGCCGATGCGCTTGCCACTCTAGCATCCATGTTCCAGCTGACTCCGCATGGAGACTTACCGTACATTGAGTTCAGATGTCGCGGCAAGCCTGTACATTGCTGTTTGATAGAAGATGAACAAGATGGTAAACCTTGGTACTTTGATATCATGTGACACATCGAGGACAAGGAATACCTACAAGGGGCTTCTGACAATAACAAGAGAACGTTAAGGATGTTGGCAGCCGGTTTCTTCTTGAGTGGAAGCATACTGTATAAAAGAAACAATGACATGGTTTTACTTCGATGCGTGGATGCTAAAGAGGCTGAGCGGATACTAGTGGAAGTCCACGAGGGTTCCTTTGGAACACATGCCAATGGGCATGCCATGGCTAGAAAGATTCTAAGGGTAGGCTATTACTGGCTCACCATGGAGAGCGACTGTTGCCTCCATGTGAGAAAATGTCATAAGTGTCAAACGTTTGCAGACAACGTCAACGCTCCGCCCATGCCTTTGAACATTTTGGCAGCACCATGGCCCTTCTCCATGTGGGGAATAGATGTGATCGAGGCCATTGAGCCCAAGGCTTCGAATGGGCATTGCTTCATCCTGGTTGCGATAGACTACGTTACCAAGTGGGTCGAAGCCGCCTCATACTCCAGCGTCACGGGGAGCGTGATAGTTAGGTTCATAAAAAAGGAGATAGTCTGCTGGTATGGATTCCCAAGGAAGATTATTACAGACAATGCCACCAATCTGAATAACAAAATGATGAAGGAAATGTGCGAGGATTTCAATATCCAGCACCATAATTCCACACCTTATAGGCCCAAGATAAATGTGGCAGTAGAGGCGGCTAACAAGAATATCAAGAAGATTATTTAGAAGATGATTGTGTCATATAAAAAGATTGGCACAAGATGCTCCCTTTCGTGCTGCCATTCGAGGTGGAAGTCCCTTCTTTGAGGATTCTGGTCGAGTCTGGGTTGAAAGAATCGGAGTGGGCCTAAGCACGCTTTGATAAACTCAATCTTATAGAAGGCAAGCACTTGGCAGCTATGAGTCACGGGCGTCTGTACCAGAGGCGGGTGAAGAATGCTTTTGACATGAAGGTACACCCGCGCAAATTCAATGAGGGAGACCTTGTGCTGAAGAAAGTATCCCAAGCCCTAAAGGACAATAGGGGAAATGGGCTCCAAACTGTGAAGGGCCATTCATCGTAAATAAGGCCTTCTTCGGAGGAGCCCTGCTGCTCGCCAACATGGATGACGAGTAGTTACCTTCACCTGTGAACGCCGATGTCGTCAAGCGATACTACACTTCACACTTGGGGAATTAGGAGAGTCACTGCATGATTGTACTCTGTGGTTTCCCCCAAAGATTTTCTATCTTTTGTAAACTTTGATCGCAACATCTAAAGAACATTGGATTGGTGATTTGCATTTCAACCCTCAAGTTGTTTCTATTATTGCTTTCATATGCGTGTTCTCTTTTTCGGTCCAAGCCATCTCGCTCAATCTATAGGGGTGCTCAAGCGCTTAAATAAAATTGAACATAATGGATGTTTGTTTGAGTCATTGCACTTGAACTGCCCATGCATATGCATAATTTTATCCTATGAATTGAAGGACATGAAAATATCTGTTTCAAGTGATGGTCAATTCCGCACCGAATTCAAGGCAAAGATAAACCAAGGTAAGTGGTAGCGTAGTCATAATTTACTGCGTGGTGCCGTTTTCCTATTTTCAGAGACTGAGGGACAGGTGCGAGCAATTACTAGGCCCATGGTCAACAGATCATCATCCCGCATCCGGCTCAAAACATTAAAGAAGCATTACTAGGAGGCAGCCTTGTACACTTTAAATTTTTGCTTGTTATCTATTCGTTTATTTTTCTAAAGTCGTAGTTAAATATGCCTAGTTTATTTTTAATCCTAGTAATTAAAATAAAAAAGCGCCAACCCTAAGGGTTAGACATAATTTTGCAAAAAAAAAATAAAAATGCACAGGGTTAGCTCGCTTGGGCGAGCACCCCCTGCACGAGATAGGTTAAAAAGAGGGGAGGGTGGGTTTTTCTTCACCCAAACCTCTCCCCCCTCTTTTTTCAAAAAACCAGCTCGCGGGAACTACGAAAACAGCAGCTCCAAGCTTCCATTGTTGAGTTTTTGCTTCCCTTTTTACGCTTTCAGTCACTCCCAACAAGTAAGTACATCATTCTTTGGTTCTCTAGCTTTCCATTGATTCATTTCCGTGCTCTAATTGCTTATATTGGGCAAAATTCGTGAGACAATGAATGCTTGAATTCATGCTCATTTGTTGGAATTGGGGGGTTGTATGGGATAGCCGTAGGCCAATTGTGTATTCTGAAGTGACTGGGCATGTCACATTGCCCCCATTCCCTTGCTATTCATGCCTAAAGGTGTGCTCACCAAGTGCTCGGTGAAATGCCTCAATGGCATGTAAGCATATTTTTGTGAGTTTTATTTGTGGAACTAACTTGGGCATAGGTGGCTTTCGTTGTTGAGTTTAGGGACGACTTGTAGAAACTAGGATAGGGGCCAAAATAGGACTTAGGCCTAGGAACACCAAGCTATGATTTTGAATGCAAGAGAACATGAAGATGAGAGCATGGTGGTGAGGATTTCCCTTTAGGACAACATTCAATTTTAGGTTGCACCATGTTTGTTTTTCTTACACCTAGATGTTTAGAAATGTTGTTCGTCGTGAACATAAAGGTGTAGAGTAGATAGCAGAAATGCCTTTGTTATTTTCCTTATTTATTTAGGCAGCTAAATACCTTAGGTAGAAAAAATACCTTTGTTAGTTTAATTAATTTAGGTGGCAAAAATACCTTGTTAATTTGATTTCCTTATTGATTTAGGTAGCAAAAATACTTGAATATATGTATATGTAATTTGGGTAGCAAAAATACTTGAGTATGTGTATGAATTTATGTAGCAAAATACTTCAATGTGTGTATGTAAATTTTGATAGCGCAATACCTCATAAAATGTATATATGTTGCATGTTAGGTGGCGAAAGTGCCTCGTGAATGTATGTATGTTGCGTGTAGGTAGCAAATGTCTCATGAAATGTATGCGTGTTGCATTAGGTAGTGAAGATACCTTGTTCAATTTAGGTAGGGAAATGCCTTATTGATTTAATTAGCAAATGCCTTGTTAATTGGTGGCAAAATAATAGTATACCTCGAATATGTGCATGCGTGTTTCCTAGGTAGCGAAAATACCTTGAATATGCGTGTATGTTCATAAGTGTACAAGTTGCTCTAGGTTTACACTCGGAAAGGGTCATAGGCCATTGCTGCTAGACTTTGCTTTAAAATGGCATTTCCTTGTAAACTGATTTTTTGAATGTTTGTTTTTGCATGAAATGGCCCTGAGAAAGCTCGCCACAAAGAGATCCAGGAAGGACGCCATTGGAGAAGGCTCCAGCGCTGCCTAGTCAGCTGACGCGGATTTTGACAACCATAGATTCCAGAGTGCCGAGCATCAGCAACGCTTCAAGGCCATCAAGGGATGGTCATTCCTCAGAGAGAGGTAGGTCCAGTTGAGGCATGATGAGTTCCCTGACTTCCAGGTGGAGGTAGCTCACAGGCGCTAGGCACCACCTGTGACCCCCATGGCTAAATTCGACCCGAAGATAGCCATGGAATTTTATGCCAATGCCCGGTCGACTAAGGAGGGGATTCGAGATATGCGCTTGTGGGTGCGGGGCTAGTGGATCCCCTTCAATGTGATGCCCTCAGCCAGTTCATGGGCCACCCACTGATTTTGGAGGAGGGTCAGTAGTGTGAATACGGCCAGAGGAGGAACTAGGCCTCCAGCTTTGATGAGGATGCCATCACCCAGCTTTTGTGCATACCAGGGTTGGATTTCGCCCAGACCGCTGCAGGGAGACGAGTCCGGATCATGCGTACCAGTATGACCACTCTGACCTAGATATGGATGATGTTGCTGCTCAGCAACATCCTGCCCAGTGACCACAACTCCGATTTCCCTCTGCATAAGTGTTAGCTGGTGTATGCATTCTGGCACAGATGAGTGTTCACGTGGCTCATTTGATTGCTGATGTCATCTATCATTTTGTAGGAATGGCGCCTACGAGGCACCCTGTGGAACCAGAAAAGTCCAACAGAGCATTAGGATTTCCAGCACTGATCACGGGCCTCTGCCCGTTTTACGGAGTGCCGGTCGCCCCCAGCAAGTTCATCTGACCGCATGCCACCAGAGCCTTCATTGAGAAGTATTGCATTCCCAGGCTGGCGCAGGGTGAGGCACCATAACAGCCCGAGGATGATCAGTAGAAGGCTGCACGTGCTCCACCACCACCTCTAGAGTCTACTTTTGATCACCTAAGGAGATTGGAGCGGTATATATGACACATGGCTGATGTTCGGCTTCGGCAAGTGCACCGGATCGTACAAGTAGTATAAAACGGTAAGAACCGAGTATCGAACTCTCAGGGAACTTGTGTTATTTGGTAAGCTATTTCAACAAATAGATGTCTGGTGTGTAAAGATAAGTGTGAACATGAGAAGGTGTATAAACTATCTGTGCAAAAAGAAAGAAAATCACGGGAGAGAAATGATGTGTAAAAACAAGTAGAGAACATGTTGGCCTTCCTAATGGGTGCCTGGTGCTAAAAAGATATTCTCTATCTAACAATGCTCATGTGTTCTTGTGGTGTCTCCTGAGATACTAAACCATGATTCCTCATGATAGTTTAGCCTAATCCTGATCAAGCATCGCCCGTAGATTCCTCTTGTAGGACTAAACTCAACCAGGACCGCATTAAGACACACATACACAACTAAATTATCGCACCCTGATTCCTCGTGATAGTACAACAACTTAGCCCTGTACTATCAAGGACCTTAGAGTCAGACCAGTTTCCACAATTGAATGACCCTAACAAAGCATGCATCTACGTGATCAAGGTAAAGGCATACTGGAGTGAAAAGCAGATAGCATAGAGAACACACAAAATATCATTAAATAGATAGAAATATATTTACATCAGGTACCTACAAGGAAGATCCAACAGAGGATTTAGCTTTCCATAACCAGGAAGCCTCCTTTACAACAAAGAGAAGAACAAGATGAAAGATTGCAAAAATACAAGTGGTGAGGATGTCTCCTTCACCTCTACGATCTCACAATCACTCACTAACTCATCTCAAGCTCTCAAATCGGCTCTTGCTTCAAGCTCTAGTCTCTGCAGATCTTCACACAGCAAAATCTCTCAAAACTCTCTGGAACTTGGACCTTTCTCTCTCTAGAATCTCTAGACATGCAAAGCTCTGAATCCCAGTCCAAACTCCCTCTCTAAAATCTGATTTAAGGCTTAAATAGGTGGCCTTGTTCGTGCTCGTGCGCTTAGCGCACATTAGTGAATTTTTGCTTAGCGCGTGCCTTTCTCACTTAGCATATGAATTGAAACGGTGTGCTTAGTGAGATGAAGCGGTACGCTTAGCGAACCTGTATGGCTCATCTTCTTCTAGAGTCTTCCTCGCACTTAGCCTATGAGTGTTGCGCTTAGTGGAAGCTCTCTATGCCACCAAATTGGCTTACCGAGAAGGTGAAAGACAACACTTTTCAAAGCTTGCCTAATTAACCTAAAATTGAGAGAAAATGATTATTAAACACACAAAATGGAAGTACTAAGTATTTATTACCTATACTTAACAGAAAATACTTATAACACTGCAAAATAACCATGAATTGGAAGAGTTTGATACAATTTGCACAAGTTTTATACACAAAAGTTAGTCGTATTCACCGACTAACAACTCCCCCAATTTTATAGTTTTGCTTGTCCTCAAGAAAAAAGAGAACAACTCACTTGTCCTCAAGTGACAATAACATGCAGTGGCTATGTACAAAGGTGTATGCAACAAAAGTTACTGATTGCATGATAAGAGAATGAAGTATTATGTACTCATCACTTGTCTTTCAAAAGGTATGCAGTTATCCAGAGAAAAGAATAAAATGTAACATGAACAATTAGATGGAGTTAGACATAAGACAAATATCAAGGAAAGTAGCTTAAACCACAGTCTCACGACTACTGTTTCACTCAAGCACAAGTGTTTAAGCTATTCATTAATGACAACTAGCAAGAGGTCCAATCTTTGAATTTCATCTCATGCCATAAAGTCAGAAATGTATAAACAAAATCAGAAGGACTTTCTCAGGCTTGTAGTGAGGCTTGGCTACAAAAATTCATTGATTTTTCTAGGATTCAAAGGTTTAGATTCTAAGAGAGCACAAATCCTAGACTTATCCCAATGGTCTTTTTAATACAATTGGCTTGCTCACTAGCTTTTCACTTTCATTTTCTTTTGACATTGTTACATCAGCACACTTTTCATCCTTTTCTCTTTTTTTTTAACAGACAACTTGTTTGTTGTGTGTGCTGATGCTTTATCTCTTTCTTTGCATCCCAATTAGTTCCACTCCCCAAAACTTGGGGTAAATTTTCCTTGAACTATATGCTCTCCTAGAATCTAAACAAGGTATCTGGAGATAAATATTTAAGTTCAGGGTTCAAAATTTGACAATATCATTCAACTAAAAAAGGGTGCAAAGGATATAATGATCAATCAAGGTAAGCTTTTTGGTCAAAAGGCTTGTGTATGTACAATCATGGCCTTCATCATGTCTTCATTTATACATTTCATTCTAATATTCAGAGATTCATGCAAACATTATTACTCACAGCTAGTCGTTCACTCACAGTTTAAGTTCACACTCTCACCGGTTTTGGTTCAAGCTTTTCTTTCTCAATCAATCTGTCTACTGACTAACAATTCTAAATGCAAGTTCACATTCTTGATATTTATTTGTCTAACATACACACTTGCTCAAAATCATGAAAAGAAACACAAATTCCATCAAAATAAAGACATACACCCATTTTTCACAAAAAGACAAAAGTGTTTTACTGCCATGTCATTAAAAACAAGTCAAACTGTTCAAAATGCTTCAGAATAAGCAAACCAACTATCCATAAATAAAACTAGCAATGTATATAAATATAAAAGAAATTATGTACTAAAACTATAATTAAAATAATAATAAACCAAAAAGAAAAAAGTGTCGTTAGGAATCAAAATTCATGTGATTGGTCCTGGGTGTCCTGTGTCTGAACATCCTCCTCATCTATCAGATGCAATACTAGAGTAGCTGGAGGAGAAGTGTCTAGAGTCAGGACTGGTATGGTCTGGCCCTCAGGTATCTCTAAGACAGGAATGGAAGAGTCTGCTGCATGTTGAGGTGAAGATGGATCCACCCCTGGAAATGGTGCATCAGCTGATACTGGCACTGGCTCAGGATGAGCAGCCTCATTGGATCTCGTCTCTAATCTTCCTTTCGAAAAATCAACGGCTCCAGGGATGATGGTTTCAGATGAGTGATCATTTTCTAGTTCTAGCTCATGCTGTTGAGGTGTCTGGGCTGTAAAACTTTCATTATCCCCCACAAAAGAGGGTCGGGCTCCAGGCCAGGCCACCTTCTCAATGAATTGCTCTACACTCATAATTGGCCTTTGCTGAGCCAGTTCTTGCAAGCTTTGCATAATGAGAATCTATCCTTCAAACAGGCTTTGCAATTTGGCATCTGTAGTCTGGGAGCTTTGGGCAGATGGGTCTGCTAAAGCTGGAGGTGGGGCTGAAGTAGAAGATGTTGGGATGCCAGCTATTGGCGCAAAGGAAGAGGGAACATCAGCTGCTCTGAGCGTGGTCTTCCTTGCCTCTGGAAAATTAATTGTTTGGTCATTCGCATTCCAACAGTTCCTTATGATATAGGCTAAGTCAATGACCGGTCTTAGGTTCTCGTAGGAGGTAAGAGCATCAGATCCAACTCCCCTCGATCTACACAAGGTTGTGATTAAAGCTAGGAAGCCTAAGCGAGAAGAGTTAGACTGAGCCATCATGGTCATCTTTCCAGAGATCAAATCGCCAATGCTCATGTCCATCCTTGTGATTAAGCCATAGACCAACCTAGCTCTATCTGTGATCAAATCTGAAGTGCGGGAGGTAGGAGATAGGTTTGAGTAAGAGAAAATGCTCCATGTCTAAGCCAGGGTAGTAAGATATTTTCTGAGGAGCTTCCATGGTTGGCCCTCCGTGTTTAGAATAAAGCCCTTGCCCAGAATGCATAGACTAGCCTCCATCTCTCTAGGATCAGACCTTAATCTCCAAAATCTAGAATAAGTGGGTAAAGATTCCTCCTCCTCTAATAACACTAGAGTATGGAGGAACTCATTTAGGCTGTCTGCATCTATCTTGATTAAATGGCCTTTTATTCTATCACATTTGGGAGCTTGATCTGCTGGACTATAGAAATTGGCATAAAATTCTTTAACCACTGCCACATTTGCGAGGCGTTTGTGAAGGTTTCGCCTCTCCAATTCTGCTTTAAACTCGTCGAAATTAGAATGATAAAGTTCCACATTCCTTTCCTGAAGGATCCTTCAGTCTAAAATATTATTGATATATTGGTTCCAGGCTTCCTCTGATTGAAATCTCCTGTTGTCATTCTGATCCTGTGGCCTAGAATCACTACTCTTACGTTTTCGAGAGGCCATCTGCATATAAAGGAACCAAACAATTGATCAGGACTGAATTTATTAAAAATCAAAACTGAAAAATAAAACTAAAAAAGACACTGGCCGCTTAGCGAGACATGGAGCCGCTTAGCGGAAGTTGTAGAAATTCAGCTTTTGCAGAATTGGCTTAGCTGGACAGTGCCCGCTAAGCTAAACATCTGCCGCAAGGATATGCGCTAAGCTCCTTAAAGGCTACGCTTAGCGGCACCAACTCTTCAAAAATTCCACTAAGTATTGGAAGCTTAGCGAGAGAAGCTTGCTTAGCTTAGAGGATGCCACAACAAATCGCGCTTGGCCCAGGAAAGCTCGGCTTAGCGCGCGGCTATCAACAAAAAATTGTCTAAGTTACCTGGGCTTAGCGATTCAGCCTCGCTTAGCCATAGGCATCTCAGCAAAAGGATGAATGTTCATCCTCAAAAGATGAACTCACTTAGCGTTGTAGGCGCACTTAGCGAGTTCTTCCGAGAACGCCTATATACACAATGAGTACTGATGAACTCGCTTAGCATAGCATGCTCACTTAGAGAGTTCATTGCGTTTTCCAGAAAATGCAGTTCATTTTCTTGCACTTTACAAGCCTCTAAAAGGTACATTAGACATGCAATGTATGCATCATACTCAATACAGTATACACGCGTATATAGTCCTAATCTTAAATTAATTCTAACAAAACATAAAAACCCTAAAAATCTAAAACTACAATTGAAGTCGTCTACCCTAAAGTTTAGACAAGAAAAAGAGAAAAAGAATCAAGGAACTTACTTGGATTGTTAATGCTTTGGGATTGGAAGTAGACAATGCAAAGAGAAAGCACAGATGCAAAATGCGCAAATTTTTGGAGAGAGAGAGTGCAGAGAAGGAGCTTCCAAAATCTTGCAAGTGTGAGTGTAACTGTTGTTACACTCACTTAAGCAGTTTTTGACACTTTCGCTTAGTGGACCGCTGCGCTAAGCGAACCAGAGAGACGTTTGGTTTCTCAATGAAGCTCGCTTAGCAGATCCTCGCGCTTAGCCGACGTTTCAAATTCAAAATCAGTTTTTTTTTAACACACAAACTTGGCTTAGTGCGGGGTAAGTCCGCTTAGCGAGGTCTGTAGATCAGAAAAGTTGCAACTCTCGCTAAGCCAGGCTCTGGCCAGCTTAGCTAAAATGATGCATCTTAAGTACAGAGGAGCATGCGCTTAGCTGATAAAGACTCGCTTAGTGCTCACATTGCTGAAAGGAATTTAGCTTAGCTTCCATGACTGTCGCTAAGCTTCATGGACCTCAGTTATGGCTGTAAGGAATTTAGCTTGGCGACAATAGGTCACGCTTAGCCAAGGATAAGTTGTCGCTTAGCGATCAGGCTGAAGCTTAGTTGAATTGAGATCGAATTGAAATTGGCTTAGCTCATAATTGGCCAGCTTAGCGAACCAAATCAACCTCAGATGCAAGGGTTGGGCACTAAGCGGTTGAGACTCGCGGCTTAGCGCATGACCAAAGATGCGCTTAGCGCGAGGCTCGCGCTTAGCGAAAGGACTACTTTTTAGAAAAGTGTTTTCTAAGTTATATTTCAGTCCTTTCCTCAACAAAATGAAACCCTTATATCTAACATTCAAAGTTAGGCTGATATACTCCTATGTATAGATTATGCAGCAAGTTCCCAATGATCTAATGCATGAAAACAAAAATTACAGAAATTAAAACTAGGTTGCCTCCCAGGAAGCGCTTCTTTAACGTCATTAGCTTGACACATAGCTTAATACCTTCAAGGGGGCATGAAAATCACATAGAACACATCTTCCTTGAAGTTTCACCTTTTAGCTAGAAATTCCATGAACTTCATATAGTCTGGAAGGACATTCTAAATCATTTCAAGAAAGGTGTTAGTGATTAAAGAAAGAATGGCACTTAAGGTTTCCACATCTTCCTTGATTTGGAGAATGCTTTCTTGTTGGATTTCTACTGTTGAGTACTTCTTCCATTGTTGTTGTACTTGTTCCTCATCTTTCTCCTCATCTTTTTCTCTTGACTCATGCTCTTTTATAGGGCTTTCCTCTTGAGCTTCAACCTCTACAAAGTATTTTTCTCGTCTGGACATAGATTGAGTCACTGCTTCTACCAGGTCACCAACCTAGATTTCTACACTTTGGAGTGCTCGTTGAATTGATTTAGTTGTTTCCTTGAATAGCATCAACAATTTATCCAGATTGTAACTTTGGTCCCCCTTGAAAGTTTCTATTGAGTAGCTCTTGCCAAAATGAATTTCATGATTTTTCATTGAATTTTGATTGGCTTTTGAGCTAGCATGGTATGCCATGAAGTCTGCCAAAATACTTTCAAGATCAGGGGCTCTTTCTTTCTCATGGTAATCATACATGACCGGTTCCTGTTTCCAGTCAAAGTTATTTATAGAATAAAAATAACAATTGTCCTTGTGATGCTCTCCTCCGGCTAAATCTCAATTCATTAATGGAATTGAGATAATAATCTTCATGATATAGAGGTGAAAGAGTTACCTTATTTAGGAATAACTAGATCACTTACAGGAGAGTTTGTACATGCAGAATACTAACAAAACAACGGTTATCCAGTTTAACAAGAAAAGACAAATAGGAATTAAGAACAAATATTCACAAAAAAATCAAATAATAACAAATAAAGAATAGACACCTAAAGACGAACTAACTTCCCAAATAAATAGAAGTTCCCCGGCAACGGCGCAAAAAACTTGTTCGGCTCCAGCAAGTGCACCGGATCGCAGGGTGAGGCACCACAACAGCCCGGGGATGATCAGCAGCAGGCTGCATGTGCTCCACCACCACCTCTAGAGTCTACCTCTAATCACCTGCGGAGATTGGAGCGGAATATATGATACATGGCTGATGTTCGACTTCGGCAAGTGCACCGGATCGTACAAGTAGTATAAAACAGTAAGAACCGAGTATCGAACTCTCGGGGAACTTGTGTTATTTGGTAAGCTATTTCAACAAATAGGTGTCTGGTGTGTAAAGATAAGTGTGAATATGAGCAGGTGTATAAACTATCTATGCAAAAAGAAAGAAAATCACGGGAGAGAAATGAAGTGTAAAAACAAGTAGAGAACATGTTGGCCTTCCTAATAGGTTCCTGGTGCTAAAAGGATATTCTCTATCTAACAATGCTCATGTGTTCTTATGGTGCCTTCCTAATAGCCTAATCCTGATCAAGCATTGCCTGCAGATTCCTCTTGTAGGACTAAACTCAACCAGGACCGCATTAAGACACATATACACAACTAAATTATCGCACCCCGATTCCTCGTGATAGTACAACAACTTAGCCCTGTACTATCAAGGACTTTAGAGTCAGACCAGTTTCCACCATTGAATGACCCTAACAAAGCATGCATCTACGTGATCAAGGTAATGGCATACTGGAGTGAAAAGCAGATAGCACAGAGAACACACAAAACATCATTAAATAGATAGAAATATATTTACATCAGGTACCTACATGGAAGATCCAACAGAGGATTTAGCTTTCCATAACCAGGAAGCCTCCTTTACAACAAAGAGAAGAACAAGATGAAAGATTGCAAAAATACAAGTGGTGAGGATGTCTCCTTCACCTCTAGGATCTCACAATCACTCACTAACTCATCCCAAGCTCTCAAATCGACTCCTGCTTCAAGCTCTAGTCTCTGCAGATCTTCACACAGCAAAATCTCTCAAAACTCTCTAGCACTTGGACCTTTCTCTCTCTAGAATCTCTAGACATGCAAAGCTCTGAATCCCAGTCCAAACTCCCTCTCTAAAATCTGATTTAAGGCTTAAATAGGTGGCCTTGTTCGTGCTCGTGCGCTTAGCGCACATTAGTGAATTTTGGCTTAGCGCGTGCCTTTCTCACTTAGCAAATGAACTAAAGCGGTGTGCTTAGTGAGATGAAGCGGTACGCTTAGCGAACCTGTATGGCTCATCTTCTTCCAGAGTCTTCCTCGCACTTAGCCTATGAGTGTTGCGCTTAGTGGAAGCTCTCTATGCCACCAGATTGGCTTAGCGAGAAGGTGAAAGACAACAATTTTCAAAGCTTGCCTAATTAACCTGAAATTGAGAGAAAATGATTATTAAACACACAAAATGGAAGTACTAAGTATTTATTACCTATACTTAACAGAAAATACTTATAACACTACAAAATAACAATAAATTGGAAGAGTTTGATACAATTTACACAAGTTTTATACACAAAAGTTAGTCGTATTTACCGACTAATAGCTAACCAGTAGGCAACCAACCACAGGGGTCAGGTGCGGCTACATGAGACTTTCTACTAGTGCACGCATCGTCGGCAGGGCCAGGGTTCCAACCCATACACGTGGCCTACTACGAAGCAGTTTGAGGCTCCAGTAACATGGCTAGGGGATTGGCCCGAGGATCAGACAGGACCCACCGATGGATGCTCCTAGGGTTGAGGACGAGGCTAAGGACGATCAGGACATGGCAGACCTAGTAGATTTCCTCCAGTGAGAGAGGCAGGGACGACCAGATCGCCAAACTTGTGATTTTCCTCTTTCACCATTAGTGCTTTCATGTGTTTGACATTGTTATTTTCATATGTTTGACATTGTTATTTTCATATGTTTGACATTGTTATTCTCATGTGTTTGACATTGTTATTTTCATGTGTTCGACATTAGTGCTTTCATGTGTTTGACGTTATTTACTTTCAGCTGTTTGACATTATTGCTATTAGTTGTTATGTCCAAACTGAATATGTCGCTATCACTTTCAATTATCTATCGCGCGTTGTCGTGTTTAATTCATGATGTTTTGTATGAAACGCTAAAAACGTAGGTCTTGTGTACTTTCAGTTGCCCACCTTGTTTTCCGTAACATGTAATCATGGATGCCAACTGTACCCGATTTGCAAACTATCTCTAATCTTTTCTTGAAGCAATCGACCAAAAGAATTAGACAGAAATAAAAAATGATAAAGATAAAATTTTTTGGTCAAACTAAAAGCCAACAGGCTTTTGAAAAATGAACTTGCCAAAATTTCACCATTAAGAACACGAGCAGATTTTTGAAAAAAAATGTGTGTACACCTGAAGGATGAATGTTGTTAGTTTTTTTTCGAACGCCCAAAATAGACTCGAATGATTGCATGAATCAATAAAGGAGCATGTTTTGGAAACACTGGGTTGACTTAAATAGGAAAAATGAATCCTGAGCCCTTGTGTCACATAACCACAAAACTTTATGCTTGAGTGTCTACATGGGTGTATGCATGACCAGTTTTCCATAAATTTCTAAATCATCATTATTGCATGCGTGTCATGGAAATAATGTGGGACATTTCCTTATCCCTGAACCGCTGGCCAGACCAATGCCCTGACATACATCATGTCCGACCTTTCTACGAACCTTTTGAGTCAAAATCTCAACTCATTGGCCATACACCTTGACCCTGGATAAGAATTTCCATCCTTGCCCTTGAAAAATGGGGGATCTCCCAAGAAAGAAGATCCGTTTGTTGTTAAGCTACAAATGTGCTTCAAAGGCAAAAGAAAAAGAAAATCCCGATCAAAGGTCGGAAGGAAGCAAAAACAATAAAAGAAAGTTCCCGGTCAAAGATTGGATGAAAGCAAAAGAGAAGAGAAAATGCTCGATCAAAGGTTGGAAGAAAACAAAAGAAATATACAGAAAGGTCTTTGAACCAAACAATATGTGGACAAACATACAAAATTGTCACAAGCAAGTGAGAAAAGAAAGGAAATCGCGACTTGTGACGCATGAAGTGGTCCCCTCCCTTAGTTTACCAACCAAAATCTTGTGCGCTCGCAATTCTTTCACCCCGCACTAGACAAAAATAGAAAAGGTAAAGGCCAAAATACCCAGAGCCAAGTTTCCCACCAAACACAACTTCTCGAAAAAGTCATATTGATCCATGATTGCGCATGTTATCTTTGATTTTGATAGGAAATGATTTGTAAAGTCAAGTCATGATATATCTGTGGTTCGGAATTAGGGGGAAACACTAGCCCGTGTGAGATTATATACACCTTGAGTGATTTTCTTCCATTTCAGTTGGACCTAGTGTTTCCTCTAAATGATCCTTTAGAAAAGAAATGCTAATATCCTAAATCTCATTTATGGTTATGAAAAAATGTTATCAGCATACTTTCCTTCCCCAATTGACACATTAAATTTCTTCAAAATATATGTTGCTCTAGTCGGTTGGAGGTTTTGTTTCTTTGCTAAAGCATGATCGCATTTTTAGTCAAGGAATACTGAGACTTGTGGGCCGTTGAACCCATTTAGTCTCACTTTTTGCAATCAAGCGACCCGAAAGTCCGGTAGCATGCGGAGACACCTTATAGTTATCCACACCTCGTAATTCAGAGATACCAAGTCCAATGACACGCATAGACCAATGTGGTCATCTGCACCCTTCTTGGAGATGTCAGCGTCTTCCAGCCGGGACCATTTAGTCTCACCTTTTTCTATACAGCGACCCGAGATTCCGGTGGCACACAGAGACACCATACAGTTATCCGCATCTCGTCATTTGGAGACCCCAAGTCTGATCACACATAGAGACCAAAATGGTCATCTACACCTTTCTCGGAGATGTCACCGTCTTCCGGCTGAGACCATTTAGTCTCACCTTTTGCTATCCAGCGACCCGAGAGTCCGGTGGCATATACAGAAACCTTACGGTTATCTACACCATCTCATTCAGAGACCCAAGTCTGATGACATGCAGAGACCAATGTGATCATCTGCACCTTTCCTGGAGATGTCAGCGTCTTCCGACCGAGACCATTTAGTCTCACCTGTTGCTATCCAGCGACCCGAGAGTCCAGTGGCATGCGGAGACACCTTAAGGTTATCCGCACACCAACATTCAAAGACCCCAAGTCCGATGACACGTACAGACTAATGTGGTCATCTGCACCCTTCCCGGAGATGTCAGCATCTACTGGCCGAGAGGATTTAGTCTCACCTTTTGTTATCCAACGACCTGAGATTCCGGGGGCACACGGAGATACCTTACGGTTATCCGCACCTCTTCATTCGGAGACCCCAAGTCCGATGACATGTAGAGACCAATGTGGCCATCTACACCCTTACCGAAGTTGTCAGCGTCTTCTGACCGAGACCATTTAGTCTCACCTTTTGCTATCCAGCGAATCGAGAGTCCGGTGGCATGCAGAGACACCTTATGGATATCCGCAGCCCATCAATCAGAGACCCCAAGTCCGATGACACGTAGAGACCAATGTGGTCATCTGCACCCTTCCCGAAGATGTCAACATCTTCCAGCCGAGAGCATTTAGTCTCACCTTTTGTTATCCAGCGACCCGAGATTCCGATTGCACACGGAGACATCTTACGGTTATCCGCATCTCGTCATTCGGAGACCCCAAGTCTGATGACACATAGAGACCAAAATGGTCATCTGCACCCTTCCCGGAGATGTCACCGTCTTCCGGCTGAGACCATTTAGTCTCACCTTTTGCTATCCAGCGACTCGAGAGTCCGGTGGCATATGTAGAAACCTTACGGTTATCCGCACCCTATCATTCAGAGACCCAAGTCTGATGACACGCAGAGACCAATGTGATCATCCGCACCCTTCCCAGAGATGTAAGCAACTTCCGGCCGAGACCATTTAGTCTCACCTTTCGTTATCCAGCGACCCGAGATTCTGGTGGCATATAGAGACACCTTACGATTTTCCGCATCTCGTCATTTAGAGACCCCAAGTCTGATGAGACATAGAAACCAAAATTGTCATCTGCACCCTTCCCAGAGATGTCAGCGTCTTTCGCCTGAGACCATTTAGTATCACCTTTAGCTATCCAGCGACCCGAGAGTCCAGTGGCATACGGAGTCACCTTATAGTTATGCGTACCTCGTCATTCGGGGACCCCAAGTCCGATGACAAGCAGAGACCAATGTGGTCATCTGCACCCTTCTCGAAGATGTCAGCGTCTTTTGACTGAGACCATTTAGTCTCACCTTTTGCTATCCAGCGACCTGAGAGTCCAGTGGCATGCGGAGACACCTTAAGGTTATCCGCACCCCAACATTCAGAGACTTCAAGTCCGATGACACGCACAGACCAATGTGGTTATCTTCACCCTTCCCGAAGATGTCAACATCTTCCGACCGAGAGCATTTAGTCTCACCTTTTGTTATCCAACGACCCGAGATTCCGGTGGCACACGGAGATACCTTACGGTTATCCGCATCTCGTCATTCGGAGACCCCAAGTCTGATGACACGTAGAGACCAAAATGGTCATCTGCACCCTTCCCGGAGATATCAGCGTCTTCCGGTCGGGACCATTTAGTATCGCCTTTTGCTATCCAGTGACCCGAGTGTCCGATGACATGCGGAGACACCTTGCGGAGTAGTCTCTTTGAGGTCCAATGTATAGACTCAACCCTGCATTTAAAAAGACATAATTATTTTCATCCATTAATGTGTTCTTATAAAATTCAATATTGATTAACAATTTTCATACCTGTAAGTTGTTGTGTTTCCTAGATGCATCACCTTATTCGTCCATGCTTTTACAAATCGTTGTCTGTAGGGAATCAACTGTTGGACAAGTGGCCTCAGAAATATTAAGAAGGGGGGGTTGAATTAAGATTTCATTGACTATTCCTAATTGAAAATTTCCCTCTCTTAATTATTCCCTAGATTCAATTATTTCTTTGTTAACAAGTTACTGAAATAGTAAATGAAGGAAATAACTTGCGGAAATGTAAAGACAACAGAAAGTAAAAGAGATAAGGGAAGATAGAATGCAAAATCGGATTTATCCTGGCTCGGCCACAACCCGTGCCTACATCCAGTTCCCAAGCAACTCGCTTGAGATTTTCACTATCCTTGTAAAATCCTTTACAAGCAATGAACCACAAAGGAATCCCCTACTTTGTGTTCAGTGATTACAACCAAGAAGTTATGGCCACTTCTTGAAATGAACCCAAAAGCGGTTTAACTTTTGAGTCCAATGATAACAACCAAGAAGTTGTACCCACTTCTTGCAATGAACCCAAAAGCGGTTAGTCATTTGAGTCCAGTGATCAACCAAGAAGCAAATCTGCTTCTTGCAATGAACCCAAAAGTAGTTAGTCTTTTGAGTCCAGTGCTTAACCAAGAAGACCTTCTCTTGAAAAATAGTCACCAAGAGTAGGTCTCTTGAAAAGCTTTCTGGAAGAATGGAGGAGGAGAATAAAATAGAATAACACAAGTTTTTGCCCAATGAACTTTTCTTGACAAAGCAAGTATTGAACAAAAACTTTTAGAAAGATGTTGAGAATGATTTAGTAATCAGTATTTTTAAAATTCGTGCCATGGTCACATATTTATAGCCATTTGATGGCTCTTGAAAAAACCATGTTAAAAGTCGTGACTCTTGGAAATTTCTTCAAAACTAGTCACTTTAAAAGTTGTGACTCTCTTGAAAACTAGTCACTTAAAAGTTGTGATTCTCTTTGATAACTAGTCACTTAAAAGTTGTGACTTTCTTGAAAACTAGTCACTTTAAAAGTGTTGACTCTTGGTAGATTCTTCAAAAACTAGTCACTTTAAAAATCGTGACTCTTGGCAATTTATTTTTCAAAACCATTCATTGGTAATCGATTACCGTTATAGTGTAATCGATTACACATCAACAGATGTTACTCTTCATGTTTAGATTTTAAAAACCAACGTTTAGAAACACTGGTAATCAATTACAAATGTTGTGTAATCTATTACACAAGTTAGAAAATGTTTTATCACAAGTTGTGACTCTTGAAATTTGAAATCCAAACGTTCAAAAAAACATTGGTAATCGATTACATGCCCATGGTAATCGATTACTACTTTGTAAAACAGTTATAAAACTGTTTGGGCTTCTGATAATTGATTACTGCCTTATGGTAATCGATTACCAGAGAGTAAAAACTCTGGTAAAATATTTTTCTTTGAAAAATTCTTTTGGACTAATTGTGCTATTCAATCTTTTCTTTGAAAAATTCATTTTATACTTGTCTTGATGCTTTTCTTGAGGTTCTTGCATATCTTGAGTCTTCTCTTGAATCTTCTTGATTCTTTAATCTTGTTTGAATGGATCTTTAATAATCTTTGGCATCATCAAAATAATCTTGGAAGCTTTGCTTCTACATCAACCATGTGTCTTTCACATAGTCAACAAACATTGGCCATGATGAGCAAGGAATTTCAAACTTTGTAAGGCAGTCATCATACTTTATCTCAGTAGGACAATCCATAAGAGTCATTCATGCTTCAATCACATAGTCCCATGCATTTTTTTACCCGCAAGGGTTTTACATTTTGCCTTAACATTCTTATCAATGTGAAACCGACACAACAAGTTAGTTGACTCAGGAAACATGGTTTTCACTACATTCATCAATGTTGAATCTCTGTCAATAACAATCACTTGAGGGATTGCATCACTTTTCAAAAAAATACCTCTAAACCGTTTAAGAGCCCAAACAACATTTTTTATACATTCACCCTCCAAATAGGAAAATGTAGCTAAAAATGTCATCCCAGTAGGTGTCACACCAACAATGTCAAGTAAAGACAGTTTGTATCTATTTGTTTTGTATGTACTGTTTATGAGGAATACCAAATGACATGCATTGCTTAATTTTATTGCATCCGGATGTGTCTAAAACATATCACGTACAACATCATCATCCTTTAGTCTATGCCAATGAATATACATATCACGTTCAAGTAGCTTCATTAATTGTTGCATTTCAGTATTACTATCTTTTATAGAAGAACGATATGCATATCTTGCATTGTAGACTTGCTTCATTGTTGTACAATTGTTGGCATTGTGATCCTTTAAAGTGAGAAGAATATTCTTTGGTTTTATCATTAACTTTGTCATATCACAAAAAATAATCTTTTCATCCTCAGTTAGTTGACCAACATACGGATGTCCACTCAATAGCTTAGCCAATGCATGATTATGAATCCCAAATATTAAGTTGACCGTCCACCCTTAACCTCCCAGGACTGGTTTTGCTCGCAGGTTAAAAGGACAACCACATTTTCTAGTGCTAGTCACCGTCGGTACTAAATCTTTCTTGTGTGGTCTATACTTTCCACTCCTCTCACAACCAATTAAAATGGATAAGATCCTTCCTTTCTTTCTAGTTGATGTGTCAGACCTCATTATCACAGTCACAAAACCAATATCATACGCAATAATACGAGCCCATTGCAATACGTCCTCATAGGTAGGAAACACCTACAAAAAAGACAATACATGTTTAGTCTTGTTAGGACATTCATTTACTTTAACCAAGTAGAAAATCATATCAATACCTGAGAAGTATTGAAGGCATCAAAACAATCAATATTTTCAACCACAGCAAGTTCCTCTCTCGTGTCTTCATTCATACTAATTTCTTCAGACATAATGCTTTCATATATTCACTCATCTTTGTCCATCTTAACAAAATATTAAAGAGAAAAAAAATCAATGTAAACAACTAAGGAAAACTAATGAAATTCGATATGTATAGCCTATATGGATTGACAATCCCTATAGGCTATATGGATTTGCAATCCATGTGAACTATATGGATTGGTATTTCATAGATATGTAAAAAACTTACCTCTGGACCGTCGTTGCCACCGCAACCACCACGACAATGATGAAGGCAATGTTGGTAGCAAACCACCGTGACAATGTAGGTAACAAACCACCACGAGCCAATTGAAGGAGGAGCCCAGTGAAGTAAGAAGAAGAAATTTAATGGTGTAAGAAGAAATTGAAAATGAAAGGAAGGAAGAAGAAGTAAAAAATGGCACTGTTGGAATTAAAAAAATTGAATGGTGTATATGAGATTTGAATGGTGTAGGAAGAAAACTCTTAACCTAGTGGAGAAGGACCAAATTAGGATAAGAAGGGACATTCATTTTACTAGTGGCATAGTAGCAAACTATGAGGGAGAAGCGAAGAGGAAAATTCATTGAGATTTTTGCACACCTACTAGACAACCAGTTTTAGGATTGCAATTGCGGACTTGTTCACAATTGGATCAGATTGATTTTCGATAGCAGGTTTAACAATGTGATACTCGGTGTCATACCCTAATTTCGTCTGGGGGCTATCGTTTGTTGATCTTTTGATCCTTGCTAGTCAACTTATAATGTTGAATGCCAATTATAGTGTGAAACAAATGATCATTTAATGTTTTGATCAAGAGTGCGAAAGATACCGAAAGGGAGGAGCAAAAGGGTCATTTTAGGGAGTTTTCTCGACTTTGGCTCGCCCAGGCTAGCCTGGGCCCCCAAATTGCTTAGGGGTGAAGGAACCAGCTTGCTTGGGCAAGCCAACTTACTTCAGGATGAAGCAACAGCTCGCTTGGGCGAGCTGCCATGGTTCCAAAGGCCATTTTTTGCTATAAATAGGCGTGAGGGAGGCTGAGTGAAGGGTTCCAAGGTTCAGTATTAAAGGATATAGAGAGAAGAGGGAAAGAAGAAGAAGAAAGAAGAAGAAAACGAGGTTGAGGCGCTACCAAATCGCGACCGTAATCAACTTCTACATCGTTCTTCCTTCGGTGTTCTTTGTTCGTCATCCGGTTAGTTTTTGTTTTAAGGATTTGGATACGATCTATGCACCCTTAGGAGCCCTTTTTGTTGTTTTTTGTATCTTCATCTCCTTCTTCTATCATTAGTAAATCTCTTATCATTTGTAAAGAAAATTTTAACTGATCATTAGTTACGTAAGTCATCTTTTAAAGAGGTTGAAAGCTAATAAACAAAACTAAGATAAAACCAACTCATAACTAACTTCTTTTTTTATCAAATATCACTTAAGATCATTTCAAGGTCCAATTCCTTAACGATTTTCTCTCTGCTTTTCAAATTCTAAAACATCGTTTCAAGATCCAACGCCTTAAATGACTTTTGTTCGCAATTAAAATAAATCTTTCAAAAAATATAAAATCAGTTTAACACACAAACTTTCAGACTTAAAGAACTACATAGGTTTGAATTCCTCATCGCACCTGAGGATACGTAGGAGCAAGGGCAACACCCTTGTCGACTCCAAAAAAATAAAAAAAAAATATGAAAAGGTAAAATAAATAATATTGAAGTTACATTTTTGCACACTCGATTAAAGGTTGTCGTCCCTTGTGACAGACGCGTAGGGTGCTAATACCTTCCCTATGTGTAAACAACCCCCAAACCCTTATTTTCAAAATGCACAAACCTTTTTTGGTTTTTCTAACATTTTTCTCGAATAAATGTTGGTGGCGACTCCCGTGCGTTCTCCTTTTTTGGAAGACGCACTCTTCGATCTCACCTCACCCTCCCGCCGAAGGGTAGGTTACGACACTCGGTTTTCTATTTAGTTGGATCATCGAAACAAGGGGTGGAGAGGGAGATAAGTGCTTCGCAATTTTCTTCTCTATATTTGGGTTTCTTTTCATCTTCTTGTTTCTTATTGGTGAGGATTGGTGCTATGTTTGCTTTGGATGACTATATGCAAGGCGGATCCAAAAACCTATAAAAGGGGGACTAGATTTTTTTTTCTTCCTTTGGAGTTGTTTAAATGTCCAACTTTTAATAAGTAATAATTTTTTATTTTTTATTATTTTTACACATAAATTTGAAACTAAATTTTATTTTAAATGATAATTGTAGAAGCAAAGACTTTGCCTTTGATGTTTTGATGATGCCATATGATCGTGATGTTTTGATGCCTTATGAAAATACGCTTAGTTTAATTCAAGACAAAAATCCAAGAATACAAGATACAACATCAAGAAGATCTCTAGTGTTTTAGGAAGGGAATTCCAAATTGAAACTGCAAAAGGTTTGGCCAAGAAATTTAAGCAAAAATGTCTTTTTCAAGAGATTTACTCTCTGGTAATCTATTACCAGAGGATGTAATCGATTACCAGTGGCCAAAATGACTTATAACAGCTATTAGAAATTTGAATTCAAATTTTACACTGTGCAATCGATTACACATGGATGGTAATCGATTACCAACAGTTACTGAACGTTTTGATTCAAATTTTAAAGCCTGTAATCGATTAGACAAGTCTTGTAATCGATTACCAGAGGAGATTTTCAGAAAATAACTTCCAAGAGTCACATCTATTCAAATGGTTTATGAATGGCCATCAAAGGTCCATTTATATGTGACTTGGAAACACAAATTAGGAGAGAGTCTTCATTGCCCAAAAAGTTTTTATCCTCTCAAAAGATTAAGAGAGTTTTTTTCCAAACTGAAATGTCTTATCCTCTCAAAAAGATTCCTTGGTCAAACACTTGCATATTCAATAAGGAATTTTGATTAATCTTCATTGTACAATCTATCTCTTTCAAGAGGGATTTCTTCTTCTCTTCTTCTTACTTCTGAAAAGGGATTAAGAGACCGAGGGTCTCTTGTTGTAAAGGATTCCTGAACACAAGGGAAGGGTTGTCCCTGTGTGGTTCAGACTTTGTAAAAGGAGTTTTACAAAGAGAGTGGAAAATCTCAAGTGGGTTGTTTGAGGACTGGACGTAGGCACTGGAAGTGGCCGAACCAGTATAAATCAAGTTTGCATTTTTCTCTTCCCTTAAAATTCTTTTATTTATTTCTATTTATCTTTTTCTTTTAAGAAGTTTATTTTGAATTGTCTTTTGAGTAACTCATGTTAAGGGTGCATTGTTAATCCAAAAAAAGAGAGTGAAATTTTAATTGGGGAATAGTCTTTGTATCTTAATTCAACCCCCCCTTCTTAACATAACTGAGTCCATTTGTCCAACAAGTGGTATCAGAGCTTCATGTATTAAGTTTAGAAGCTTCAAGAATAATGGCCTCAGCAAACTTCTTATTCCCAGAAGGAAACTCTATAAATAGGCCTCTTATTTTTAATGGAGTGGGTTACCACTACTGGAAAACCCGAATGCAAATTTTGATTGAGGCAATAGATTTAAACATTTGAGAAGCCATAGAAGTTGGACCTTATGTACCCACCATGGTGGCTGGTAATACAACAATAGAGAAACCTAGAAAAGAGTGTTCTGAAGATGAAAGAAGATTAGTACAGTACAATTTAAAGGCTAAAAACATTATTACTTCTGCCTTAGGAATGGATGAATATTTTAGGGTTTCAAATTGTAAGAGTGCTAAGGATATGTGGGACACTCTACAAGTTACACATGAGGAAACAACTAATTTCAAAAGATCTAGAATAAATACTCTCACACATGAATATGAACTATTCAGAATGTTTCAATATGAGACCATAGAAGATATGCAGAAGAGATTTACTCGTATAGTTAATCATCTTGCATCATTTGGAAAAATATTTCCTAATGAAGATCTTATTAACAAAGTGTTGAGATATTTGAGCAGACAATGACAACCAAAAGTAACAGTAATTGCAGAATCAAGAGATCTCACTAATATGTCTCTTGCCACTCTCTTTGGAAAACTTCAAGAACATGAAATGGAACTTATGAGACTCCATCAACATGAAGAGAATGATATAAAGAGAAAAGGAATAGCACTCAGAGACTCATCATCTTTTATTCAAGAAGAAAGTGACAAAGAGGACTTGACTGAAATAGAAGAAGATGATGATGATTTCAGATTCTTTGTGAAAAGGTTCAATAAATTTATGAGAAACAAAAGAAATAAAAGGGAATCAAACATCAATACAAAGAAGAAAGAAGAAGATTCCTCCTTAGCCCCAACATGCTATGAAAGCAATCAACCTGGGCACATGAGATTCGATTGTCTTGTTTTTAAAAGAATAATTGAAAAATCCAACAAGAGGAATCTCAAAGAAAAGAAAGCATAAATAACTTGGGAAGACAATGACAAAAATTCTTCAAGTGGTTCAGAAAAATAAAATCATAAATATGGGTTTCATGTTGAAAGACTATGAAAGCGGAGAAGAGCAAAGTTGATACATTGATAGCAATTTCTCCAAACACATGGCAAGAGATGCATTAGAGATTATTCATATTTCTCCCAAAGATAGTAAATATGTGATCAATGAAGACAACGAACAAAGGTCACTTGTCTTTGATTAATTACTTTTAATTATTTTTTACCTATGATTGTTAACTCTTGATTGAATTTTGATGCTTGTTTTCTACTTAAATGTTGATTGTCTTTGATGATTGTTTTTGAATGAGTTTTTGATTGTGTTTAAGATTGATGTTTGATTGTGTTTAATTGTAAGTATTTGATTGTATTTTTGATTGATGTGTTATTCTGTGATTGATGCTTGTTTGATTGAATTAAATGAGTATCAACATTGATAATTGATATAGATAGATGTTTTTAGCAAAGAAATAGATATTCTTTGATGAAACAACCTAGATATTGTTCTGGTAATCGATTACAATAACATGTAATCGATTACACAAGAACAGATAGCCTATAATCGATTACAGCAGCCTGTAATCGATTACCAGAAGGCAAAATGCTCCTATAATCAATTACCAAACCTTGTAATCGATTGCATCACGTCCTCTTCTATAAATACTCACGAAATCCAGTGGCGCTGCGCAACCACACTCCTCCCTACGTGCCTCCTCTTCCCTAATCTTCAAACCTTCATATCTCCCTCAATTCTTAACCAAATCAAGTCCCACAGAGCCCAATCTTCATCATTTTCACTCCTCTTTCAATTCCACCAATTGAAATTCGCTAAAACTTCATCAAATGGCAGAATCGTCGAAGAAGCGAAAGGGAACATCCTCCACCACCGCTGCTGCTGGCCATCGCCGCCACAGACCATCTGAAGCACTCACAACACCTATTCATCCTTCCTTATCATCTCCACGATCATCTACTCTATTTTCTTCAGATGATCAACGTCTACGGTACAACTCTCAATTTTCTTCTAGGATCATCTTAGACCCTAAGTACCTAGACACAAAATTCTTTAATGATGAGACATTTGGCTGTTATCAAGTGTTTCAAAATTCTGGATTGGTTGATTTTATGTCCTAAAAATTGTCTTACTATCCTGAACTTGTGAAAGCCTTTTACAACAATTTAAAAATTCAGGATGGTATTATTTCTTCTGAGGTGCATGGTATTTCTGTGATCATTGATCAATCTCTATTCTTTTCATTGACAAAATTACCCAGTCAAGGTGCACCTTTTGAGGGCACCATTGTTGATGACTAGAAATTTGATTATTCTAGTTATGATGCTCGTCGAATGGTTTGTAATGTCCAGGCTGAAATGACTGGTAGATTGCTGGCCGGATCATTAACCTTTGATTGTCGCATCATGCACTATATTATCGTTAGAATTTTGCTTCCCCGTTCTTCTAATTTGGCTCAAGCCTCTGAGGAGGACTTGATTTTGATGTGGGCTTTTCTTACCGGTTGTCAGATCGACTGGGCTCACTTGGTTAGGTATCGAATGCATAAGGCATTACGGGCCAATGAACCTCTTCCATATCCTCAATTGGTCACCCTTTTTCTCCATCATTTTCAAATTCCTCTTGATGATGAACCTTTTGTTCAAGTCAAGCGATCCTTTGCTATAGGTGCTGGTGCAGTCACTTCATTTGGTTACCATAAGGATCGTAATGGTCAATGGCTGAAGAAGGATGCGCTACAAGATGAGCGTACTCTTTCTCCTCCTCCTCAGCGTGATGATTCCTCAGCCCTTCTAACTGAAGTTCTTTCAGAGTTACGGGGTCTCTGCACCTATGTTGGTGAATAATTCGATTCTTTGGATGGTCGCTTTGAAGGCATGGATACCCGCATTACCCAGCTTGAAGAGGATGTGACTTATCTTCGTCAGAGCTTCGTTCTTCCACCACCGTCTTAGTTTTTAGGATGTTATTATCTTTTATTATAAGCCGTGTATTTGGCCATGCTTTTTACGTTATTATTTTCTAAACTTTCATTATCTCTCGATAATTGGCACTTAGTCTTTATGCTTGGATTATATTTGGTTATGACTTATGGATGATTGTCTTATATTTGGTTATGACTTATGATTGATTGTGTAAACTTTAGTTATATCATCTTGTGTTGTTTGCCACATACTTTGGCTTTTTGATGTTGCCAAAGGGGGAGAGAAATGGGGTGGTATAAAAGCTTAGAAATCAAGTGATTAAGTGATCATCAATTCCAAAACATAGGGGGAGAACATAGGGGGAGTATGAAATGAGTGAATGCAACATTATATCTTGCATATACATTGCTTGTATCTTGATTTCAGGAATTAAGTTGTCATCATCAAAAAGGGGGAGATTGTAGAAGCAAAGACTTTGCCTTTGATGTTTTGATGATGCCATATGATCGTGATGTTTTGATGCCTTATGAAAATGCGCTTCTCAAGTTTAATTCAAGACAAAAATCCAAGAATACTAGATACAACATCAAGAAGATCTCTAGTGTTTTAGGAAGGGAATTCCAAATTGAAACTGTAAAAGGTTTGGCCAAGAAATTTAAGCAAAAATGTCTTTTTCAAGAGATTTACTCTCTGGTAATCGATTACCAAAGGATGTAATCGATTACCAGTGGCCAAAATGACTTATAACAGCTATTAGAAATTTGAATTCAAATTTTACACTATGTAATCGATTACACATGGATGGTAATCGATTAGCAACAGTTACTGAACGTTTTGATTCAAACTTTAAAGCCTGTAATCGATTAGACAAGTCTTGTAATCGATTACCAGAGGAGATTTTTAGAAAATAACTTCCAAGAGTCACATCTATTCAAATGGTTTATGAATGGCCATCAAAGGTCTATTTATATGTGACTTGGAAACACAAATTAGGAGAGAGTCTTCATTGCCCAAAAAGTTTTTATCCTCTCAAAAGATTAAGAGAGTTTTTTTCCAAACTGAAATGTCTTATCCTCTCAAAAAGATTCCTTGGTCAAACACTTGCATATTCAATAAGGAATTTTGATTGATCTTCATTGTACAATCTATCTCTTTCAAGAGAGATTTCTTCTTCTCTTCTTCTTACTTCAGAAAAGGGATTAAGAGACTGAGGGTCTCTTGTTGTAAAGGATTCCTGAACACAAGGGAAGGGTTGTCCCTGTGGGGTTCAGACTTTGTAAAAGGAGTTTTACAAAGAGAGTGGAAAATCTCGAGTGGGTTGTTTGAGGACTGGACGTAGGCACTGGAAGTGGCCGAACCAGTATAAATCAAGTTTGCATTTCTCTCTTCCCTTAAACTTCTTTTATTTATTGTTATTTATCTTTTGCTTTAAAGAATTTTATTTTGAATTGTCTTTTGAGTAACTCATGTTAAGGGTGCATTGTTAATCCAAAAAGAGAGAGTGAAATTTTAATTAGGGAATAGTCTTTGTATCTTAATTCAACCTCCCCTTCTTAAGATAACTGAGACCATTTGTCCAACAATTATAACTTTAACCATTATCATAAATACAACAAACACATAATTAGTTTTATGTAATTTTATTTTAATTATCACCTTAACCATTACGATAATAGTAATAACAAGTACATCTAATTTTATACTAACTAACTTTGGTTATTATTGTAATTATTATAATAATGATGTACATAGTTAATTAGACACAATTTTATATATCTAATTAACTTGATTGTATGCATGTTTTGTGTATTTATTGGAGATCTTCTTTTATCTTTTGTTTATCATAGTGAAACTTTTTCTTTGGTCTGTTTGCCCATGTTTTTTATTCTTGCTTTGAGGGGTTTTTACATTAAAATTTGTGTCTCTAGCATTTATTTTGTGGTTCAGTTTTGGCTCTATTTTATTGGTGCTCCTTGCATATCTTTGCAAGTACCAGGGAATATGGATTCCAATTGCTCTGTTGTTGAGTTGTGTTATCATGTTAACAATCCTTGTAAAAAAACTGTTTTTCAAGAATTATTTTGGCTATATTTTCCACAAAAATATTATCATGGAAGAGGTGTGAATCTAACTTTCTTGACTTAAAAAATAAGTTTATCACACTAAAAATATCACGTTACTCTTATTAAATCATTAAATTTGACAAATAATTAAAAATTGTGGTAAAAATTAATATGTTACTCTTTTATTTCAAAAAACTTACATGAGAATATTTAAGACCTACCAAACAAATTTAGTCAATCATAGGAATCACATTGATGGTGATTTTTGGGCATGAAAAAAATTTACTTGTACCAAATGTTCTTAACTTTTTCATCACATCAAATATCATGTCTATCATGAGCTAGTTTGGTGGTTGGGGGGAGGGACATAACATAAGGGTTGGAGGAATTAACAGATCATCGATTTGAATCCCTTATTAATTACTAACATTTACGATAAAATAAATTTATTATATTTGTCATTTTCTCTTTTACCTCTACCCCCAAAATCAGATGTTACATTTAGCATTTCTTTAAACTGTGAAATGTATTGTTGGAATTTGTGAAATATCCCAAAAGGCTCCAAACTCTCATATTGGGTAGTTTAACATATCTTTTTTTTTAAGGCCGTAATTTAGCCTATCTTAAAGGGTATATATACAAATATGTGATGAGAAGGATTAAGCTAGCTATTAAGAAACACGAGTCTCGCGCGTATAAGTTCAGACCATGTGGGTTCGATATAGTGCAAATTGATTTTTAATGGGATTTTCTTCTAAAACTAATTCCTTTTTAAACTCAGATTTTATTACGGTTTTAAATTGATTTTACACGTTGATTTTAACGGGCTTAATTACCGGATTATATTATTAATGACATATTATTTCCGGTTACCCGGTATTAATTATAGGATTTTATTCCATGTTACTGGAAAAAATATGATCGTTGCCAGACCGGTCCTGTGCCTATAAAAGGAGACGTTCTCCCACTGTTTTCAACCCACCGAAAATTCTCTCCTCTCCTCTCTTTGGGTTATCCTTCTCAGTTCTTTTGTTTGCTAGGGGATCTGCACACATCTCATGTCAGTGTACTCTTGCTGCCATCCAGCCGCTACGAACAACTTTGCATGATCCTAGGAGTCATTTTGGCTTCCAACTAATCTAAGTAATTAAAATATTTTATTTGAGAGAGAGTAATTAAAATATTATTTCTTACAAAACAATAAATACATAAAGATATAACAAACAGTTATATAATGATATCGATGTTACATAACTATCATACCAGTGTTTGAATTTAATTACACCTCTATGATTATTTAAAGAAAATCCAAATTGCAAACTTAGTCAGTGTGATTGATCCTTATGTTAATGAATCTTCTTTCCACTCTGGTTCAATTCCATCACAAAATAGAGCATAAAGTCTCTAGCTTGTGATGTGAAGTTAAGGTCCATCAACTGGTGACAAGCACTCTTGTGGGTTTGTGTAGAAATAATCCTCTTCCTTGGGTTTTCCAGGCACCATTGATCTTGTAATTGGGTTCCCTACACGGTCTGCATGAGCTACCTTCACTGAAGTGGAGAACTGGTTCCAATTTATGATCCCATTTTTGTACTTGTCTATGAGTTTCACCAGAATTTTTCTGTTTAAAAGAATTGTTTTCTTGAATCCCAAGTACCTGAAAGCATCACAAAATTAATCTTAAGAGCATACTAACCTATTTCATGCCTTTATATGTGGCATGTGAGCACGAGCCCGGACATAGCGATAAAATTGTACCGTGCGAAGGAGCCCCTAGACTGAGGTATGTTAGTTATTTTTTCTATATGTAATATATATCAAAGTTTTTTAATTTACAAGAAAACTTAATAATACTCCATTATATGTCATATGGAGATTAATTGAGACTATGATGGTACCGACTAACCTAATAATTTCTCCTTTATATGGTTAATGCAACGAAATAAAATTTATGCACCTTCTGTGGCCCTCAACCAGTTTTGCCATGTTCCCTATGTATGAGGGAACAAATATGTCACTCTCTATTGACACGTAATAATCTAATGCTGCCATTTGGTTTGAATGGTTCCGGAAAGGATCAAGCTCCGTGGGTTCCAATAATGTCTCCTTCTTAACCTATTAAGGTAATTAGTAGATAACAAGTTAATTATAATTTTGTTTAAATTGCCAGAAATTGTTGATTGTAGTTCTGAAAAGGTTGTGTTTGCTAACCAGATTTGGGAAGGCTTCTTTGAGACTTGCCATTCTTTTCTCTGGTTTATATATGTCCCCAGCAGCAATATAAACTTGAATATTACGATCAATGTCCAATGCACGTAGTGTTAGAGCAGTTTCCTCAGGAGTCAGAGGGCAAAGACCATCTTTTCTTTTCTTCTCAGAATCTATCTCTTTCTCTTTCCACCATGGATAAGCATATCTAAACAAATTTAGAGAGCAAACAATGATTTTAGTGTACTATATTATGAGAAATGTACTTTTCACAATACTTGGCATATGTGAAAATGCAATCATAATTTCACACTCTTTTTTACCATGCTTTACATTCTTACTTAATGGTTTAGACACGTACGTGCAAAAGAAAGTCACCGGGAGTATCTTTAAAATGAGTAAATTGTATGATTTTTAACCTTATAAAAAGGGAGTGAAACCAAGAAGGAATTGAAGGGAAAAAAAATTCCGTTGAAAATGCTGCATCTCGCTAGCCAATATAGATCCAATGGATGAACGGAAAAAGTAAGGACATAGATCTTTTTGCAAACATGCACTAAGTGGGATCTTATGGCAAAATAAATTGAGATTTTGGTCTTTTATCAAATTCAATGGTGTTGTGTGATCTATATAATCTACCTTAACCAGTGAGATAAGGCTTCTTTTGTCTTTGTGCCAAACTTTTTTTTATAGAACATACAAGTTGGCCCAACTAAGCTTACCAAATGTGAGAGGGGGTGTTAGGGAGTGTAGAAGTGTGTCATGCCAAATGATAATTTTTCTATGTAGAAATACTAGTCATAGAGAAAATGCTCAAATCCAATTAAAATTTGGAGGATTAGTGTACTTTAAATGGTTAATTGTGTTCAAGTGTACGAGGGGTGTGCAAATATCAAACACCAGAGTTACAATTGATTTTCCCATGTTGAAGAGTGAATAATGTTGCTTACCTCATTTTTGTTAACTGATCAATCTCTTCCTTGTTGCATCCTTCATTGCAACCAGTGAAAGCTATCATGTCCATTTCATATCTAAGATGAAGTGACAAGAAAGACCCTCTTTCCTTAAGAATCTTAACAATCTTCTTGGCCAATTGCTCAATTGGAGGAACAAATCTCAAAGCATGGTAATTCACTCGGCATCTAAGTTTCTGAGCCTCCTCAGGAATCCCATTATTTGCAAGTCTTGCATCAGATTTAGTGAAGTGTACCACCCCATATGTTTTTATCCGGGGAAGAATCTATTTTTTTTTATATTCGAAAATTGAAGTTAATTTTTATATGATTTGACAAGGTATGCACGTTATTAATTATTGTAATTTAATTTTTAACTCTATGCTAGAAGGCTACCTACCACATCGTAGTAATATGACATATTTGACCAACTAATGGGTGGCATGGAATAGATGGATTTTGTTTCCACCTTCTTCTTTTGTTGGGGAGGAAGCTCTTTCAGTATCTGAATCTCATCTCTCAATGAATTGATGAAATAATCCACATTGAATATATCTTTGAATTGGCTGCAGCCATAATCAGCACACAATTTTTAATGTACCATTTTCATAACCAAATTGCTAGCTAGATAGCTTGTTCAATGAGTCCTTCCTAATGTATCCATGCCTAAAATTTTTAGAAAAAAAAATTAAATTACACTAGTTTTTCTTAAAATTTTCTCTAATACTCTTTTTTTAAAAAAAGTATTAGAGAAAATTTCAACAAAAACTAGTGTAATTTAATTTTATTATAAGGAGGAAATTTCCTCCTTATAATAACCCTATTATTAAATGGTTGCAAAACATTATACTAACACAACCTATACACATTATATTAGCCCTATTAATTATTTGAAAAACACTATAAGGTATATTCCTTTAAGGAAAATGCTGTAAACCTTAAAAAACAAAGGGTTTAGTACAATCTAAGAAATCTCCAAAAGAGCGTAATTTACTCTAAATTAAGAAAAATAGTGAAAGGGAACAAACTGGCTCCACTCACCTATGATCATTCCAAAAAGAGATATTATCCAGCTCGGGAACTATTAGTGTAACATTTAAGTAACTTGCAATGGTAACCATGTCACATATCTGCTCAAATTGATAAAATAATAACAATAATTAGGAATGCTATTAACCATGGAAAGTGAGCAATTGCACGCATCAGTAATGTAAGGAATAAAGTATTGGATCAATGACAAAAGCTTACTCCAGCTCGCATTTGATTCAATCCTCCATTCGAAGAAACCATTAGATACCCATTATTATTCTCGTAAACCCCTGCATGGAAATTAAACGTAGGGGATAAGATATTACTTGTTGCTATTCCATTTTGTTTAGTCTTTGGGAGTTATAATCCGTGGAACTTAGCCTGTTTTGGAAACCTTTATGTGTGCAAATTCATATGCGAAGTTGATGCGTATGGTAGATAAAATGCACAATGATTATGTGCTAGTTTAGTGCTTGCGTGCAACTACAAGGCAAGGTTTTAACGTGTGATTCATTTTCAGTCATTACAGATATATTTTTAAAGGAAAAAGGGTAAATTGTGAGTTTATTCCTGGACCAGGGTAGACATAGAAAGGAAAATTCTTATTTGGTGGTTTAAGCCTTTTGGGCTATATAGGTAACTGAAAGTAAAATTAATATCTTTAATTCATATTATCTTTTTTGGTGGTTTACTATTTATATGAGATTCTTATCAATTTAATTAAAAGAAAAGGTAAGTTACATTCGCATGGTAAAATATTATCTGTTACGAGTTTATAGCAAATTTTAGAATCACGAGAGTGCATCACCTAATGGGGCCGGAACCAAATTAGGCCGCGATTGTGGATCCTATTGGCGCATGGGACTGCTTATTATTAGACTACAACGGCAAAACAACTTTAACTGCAACGTAAAACCTTCTTTCTTAGCGTTTAATTGTTATATACTAGTTCTTTACACTATCAACTTTTGCATGTGCACAGTACTTGTAGTTGAAGTAAGACTTAATAAACATTTTAAAAATATAAAATATTGTGATTGACTACGATGTAAAACATCTTTACGCTGGTGATGCATACGAATTAAAATCCTATTTCATAACGATAGTTAGACAACTTTCATTTCTACAGAAAGTGGAACTCTTCAATCGTAGCTTTTTGAAAACTTTCATAAAACGAAATGGGGACAAAACTATTGCTAGCAAACTTCAAACTAAATAAGAAAAAACTGAAATAATATATTATATAGTTAGACTAAAATAAATTTTTATTATAAAACATTCATATTTTTTGGTTCAGATTTGGTACCTACTATTATTATTAGCTAGACCTGTTTTCTAATTTCTGTCGGTCACGACAAATTATTGTATGGTCTGAAAATATGATAGTCTTAATTAATCTCTACAATATATGAACTAAATGTTATTATTTTTCTAAAATTAAAAGTTTTAAATGTTTGCATGTTAAGTAAAAATTAATTAGTATCATAGGTATATGATAGTCATCAACTACTTGATAATTTCTCGTTAGTCATGTCATCATCTAGTAGAAATCTTAACATCATAAACTAAAATAAAATAAAATCAATAGGGACTAAAACAAGAAAATTTTAAAAGGATCCAAACATATATAATATATAAAAAAAATTAAGCCTATATAATTATTAAAAGATGACATCTTTAGTAGCAACCCTGTTATAGTCTTTTTAATAGCTTGAAAGATCATCATCAAAAAAAAAAAAAAGTTGCCAGAAAGATTAAGATACGTACTTTGAGGTGGTAGAGAGAAGGCAGAAGAATGAGTACTAGTCTTGAACATGGCAGGTGTTACCATGTCACCAAGGCCTTTGAATTGCACTACAATAATGGTCCAAAGCAGCATCACAAATGCAGCTCGAAGTGTCCAAAGCTTCAAAAGAGATGATCTCTTCCGAGCAAGCGTGATAAATCTGAGTTTGTGTTCACCCTTTATGCCATCATTTAGCAACCCTTTGAATTTCTCATTCTTGACCCCTCCAATGACCAAATTGATCAGTGCTTCATATCTCATCTTACTATATGATTTTTCCTTTCTCCTTTTCTCTAGCTCTGATTCCTCAATAACAACCTTGTTGTAGAGCATTATACAGACGCATGCAACTAGCTAGTTACTTTTGTATATCATATGATTTGTACTACAATGTGAGTGGCAAAAGGATAACAAGGTTTGAAAATGGATGAGAAGAAGAAATAAAATGAAGAGAAACTTTTCTTAGGGAAAGAAAGAAATTAAAACAAGAGTTATGTTGGTGTTGAAGGATAGGAATCACCAAGATGAATTTAAGGGGATTAATTTCTTAGGATGAAAAGTTGGAAAAGCAAGGTTATTTAAACCATGAAATTTTCAAAGTTCTACTTAGGGCACACACGGTAAGTATGTTGGTGACTTCATTTTACTTTCATTGACAAATCTAAATGAATATTAACGCCTTTCCACTATTGTCTTTATCTTATTTTGTGAAATGCTTTAAGGGGAAGAAAAGATTCATACGAATTTAGGATGCATTCTCACTTTTCAGTAATTTACTCTTTTTTTTACATTAGAGGAGTTAAAAAAAAAGTGTACATGCACATATATTAGTTGATAATCCTGTTAAGAAAACTTTTCTATATTAAATAAGGCTAATCTTTCGATATAAATTTTTTTTATCGATCAAGAGTAATACAGAAGTGATTATAAATTATCGTATATGATGAGTGAAATTATTTTTTATACAATAATGAGTTTAACTGAAATTGCAAAATAATCTTTTGCACTAAGAATTTAAGGATCATGTTTACTACTAGAATATATTAGGGGACGTTTGTTCCACACTGAGCTATAAGCCACTCGAGTTTATCCTGTACCAATTTCTTCCAAATTATTTTGATATGTTAAGTTCATCTACTCCTAGCAGAAGATAGTTCATATCTTTTTTTAGGCAAAGGAAGGTATATCTAAATTTTCACTCATAAAGAAGAATTTCTATTACATAGGAATAATTTTTTCCTATCCTTTCCGCCAGAATTAAATATTGGTTGAACATGAGATATCAATTTTCCATGAATATAAAATATATTAGAGTTAATAAATATGTTTAACTAAAATGGATCTAAATTGATTTTTCACTTAGTTTTGAAGCACTTTTAGGTCAATTTAAAAAAAAAATTGATTTTAAATTTAGTTATACAAATAAATTGTTCAATTTTTCCACCTCTAGCGAATGGTTTACAAACTTTTTTTTTTGAATGGCAAAGATGAATTTCATTAATAAGAAGCCACAAAGTGTGGTTGAAACAAGTAATCACTACTATAAAATTAAATAAGCTTTTAACATTGGTTATTGACAACTTTCAAAATTGGTTTTGTAAAAAATCAATGTTGTTAGTGCACGTTAACATCGGTTTTTTAAAAAATCAATGTTAATGTTTTAAAAACTCAATGTTGTTAGAGGCAGTTAACATTGGTTTTTTAAAAAAGCGATGTTGTTAGTGTACGTTAACATCGATTTTTGGAAAAAAAAACTGACGTTTTTAGGAATTTTTTTTCAATTTGCTGTTTGTTTTTTCAATAACCCCAAAATTAACCTACAAATTTTAAAAGCAGACCACACTGCATATAATTTTCATTTTGTTTTGAAATAGTTTTTACCAGAAATTCCATGACAAATTTATTAATTACTATGAATTAAAAAAAAACATTTAATGTTAAGGAGACATGAATTGTAAAAAATGTCAAGTGAACTACAATTACAAAATTGCCTAAAATCCCGGGTTTCATTTTTAACTTTCAAATAAAACTTTGCCCACTGGATGTGAAACACCTTAAATCTCTCTTGTTCCAATGGTCTAGCATCATTGAAATACTGCATGATATTAAAAAAAAATATAAGTTAATAATATAATATCAATCATAACAAAATGAAAATTGTTTGAATTAAGCAATTACTGTTTCCCAATTATTCTTGAAAGTTCCTAAGATTGTAGTTGACATCCAGTGCATGACGTAATACCCACACTCAATGCTTCCTTTTTGTCTATTACACTAAATACATTATAAAATTTATATATTCAAAGTTAAGTACAAATTAGTTTACACAGTACTATAAAATATAACTACAAGCATTGTTTAAATGACTTACTTTAACAACAATCCACCTAGCAACAACCTTGGATTTACTTTGTGGAGTATCGTCAAGTCCTTTCAAAGCATTGTTGAATACAAACATGAATGCTTATTGTAAAATTAAAATATTGATGTTCCCGACTAATGCTAATGCAAATGTATTGAAAAACAACACTGACCTGTTAATTATTCCTTTGAGGTAGTTGTTTGGCCTATTAGGCAACAAACAAAACCAAATGACAACATTTTCTTTAGACAAAATCACGACCATTAGCCAATGTGCACTGTAGTGGAGACCAATATAGGTTATTATAGTATTATACATTATTTAAATTCATTTGTTCAGTTTAACTTACCCATTCAGATAGGCTCTTAGGTACACATCCCTCTTTGAATTTTGCATCCAATTCTTAATGTAACTTTCTAATTCAAATTATGATTTCCCAGATCTCTAGATGGATTGTGACTCAAGAAATTCATACACATCGGCATTCCCCGCTCGCATACTTATCTCAATCATATGCCTATTGTTGTTAACATAAAGTAAATTATGTATGAATTTAAAACAATATATTAGGTAATAAACAATAATGTAAACTGACTTACAGAATCCATAACTGTATAACAGAGATACTTAGACATTGACCACCATGTGTTATTTCAGACATATCTTCATGTTTTATGTACAAGGAGAAGTTCTCATTAAACACCCCAAACACGGTAGCATCTCACATAACCTGCAACGACTTCAGAAAAAGTTGTGGGATGGTCAATATCATCAGATATAGGGGATCATCGATATCATGATTCGGCCTATCTGTAGGTTTCACGGGTTCCACAGCTCCCTGTTTATCCAATATAGTTAATTAATATAATTTAATTACAATGAACACTTTAATTGAAAAAGGAAACATTTAATGACACTGAAATACTTGTTTTGGTAAACGCTTGACAAGATGTGTCGCCCAAGCAAGGAAGGTGTTAAGTGCCTGCCCCACTAACTTAACCTCTTCAGTGGGTACAGGAATAGGAGCATCTGCATCTCTAACCTCCTCAACACCAACCTTGACTTGATCATGCAGTAAAGGAATGTTATGAATGGTTGTGGATCCCTCATAAAGTCTTCTTAGGGCAACCAGGCGGGAAGGATTTTCTTCGATGTACAACCCGCATTTGTCTGAGTCACCCGTGCTTGGATCGCTCCCTGAGGGATCAACACAACTCTCCTTTGTGCTAACACAAGCAGTTGAAAGACCAACCTCAGGCTCAGGAGGCAGTGTGAGTCCATGTGGCTACATCTACGACTGAAACTAGGACTGCATCTGGCTGAACACTACTAAAAAAAAAGCTTTCTACATCGCCTTATTAACATCGGTTATAGCAAAAACCGATGTTAATGAAAGCGCGATGGCATTTTTGTAATTAAATAGAGTTACTTAACATCATTTTTAGCATAACCGATGTAAACTAATTGATGTTAACATCGGTTCTTTAAAAAACCGATGTTAACATGATGTTAAGATGAATATGGTAACATCGGTTTGGGCAAAACCGATGTTAACTTCATAGAGTTAGCATCGGTTTTGAGGGAGCCGATGTTAAGGAGTTGATTTTAACATCGGTTTGTTAAAAAACCGATGTAATGTATTTGATGTTAACATCAGTTTTTACAAAACTGATGTTAACTACATTCAGTTAACATCAATTATCCATAAAAAACCGATGTTGTTGTCTTTATAAGTTAAAAAAAATAGAATTTTCAGAAGTCGCGCACGCTCGAAAACCTTGCCCTACCTCTTCTCTTTGTCATCCTCCTGCCTGAAATCACTGTTCTCTTTCTCCTCCCGCCCAAAATCTGCCGAAAACCGCTCCGTCGACACCCACATTGTCGTTGGTCGAACCCATAGAACCCCCTACACTGCCGGAAAACCCATATTGTCGTCGCTCGAACCCCACAGAACCCACATTGTCCTGGCTCAAAGAAAACCTTAGATACACTGTTGCTACTAGGGTGCTGAAACAGTCGTCGGTGCTCAAAGGTCAAAGCTTTCTCCGCGAGGTACGTAGGTCAAATTGGTGTATGCTGAGTTTCGTCGTTTGCGATTGAGAGTGGCATCGGATAATAAAGAAAAAGTTTTTGTTTGCGATTGTACAGGCTCCGTTGACGTGCGTGTGTTTTTGGGTTCTCTTGATCAAGGTAACACTAACTTCTATACTTCATTTGACCTATTTTATTTTTTCTGGGTAGTAATAAGTAATGTTGCATGATTTTTAGTAAGGTGTTATTCTGTTTGCACTATAACAGAGAATCAACCATGATTTCTGTAGATGGATCCACAGGGTTGTTGAAATTGCCTGCAATTGGTTTAACATTTTACTGTCCAACAGAGGGGGCTTCACTATTGTTGTTTTAACATATTTTTTGTTTCTTGAGCAAGTAATGCTTAAGTATAGATAATGTTTTTACCCAACTGGATTTAAGGAACTAGGTTGCTTGCTCTCTTTTCTATTTTATTCGCTTAATTGTTGAATGCTTCCAGATTGTTTATAAACTATTCACTTGCCTCATATTGACAGTTTCTAAAAGTTCTCATATTCTGTTATTGCAAATTATGCTTGTAACTGTTTTAAATAGGTAACTGTTGATATTAAAATAGGTTATTGCATTTAGTTATTTTACGATGTGGGATTAAAATAGGTAACTATTGATAACTGTTTTGGACTATAAAAATAGGTAACTATTGATATTAAAAACATTTACCTATTCAAAGTAACTGGGTTCGTCAGTTCTCATTTTCTTGTATTGCATTTAGTTATTATGCTTGTAACTGTTTTACAATAACATATCCTGAAGTGAACTACTTATCTGAAAATGATGAAGGGTTTCAGCCTTTATAATGTAAGGATTTTCCACCCAGGTGTCACGAATCTGCAACCCCCTCAAAGCATTTCTCATCCTCCTCAAATTAATAACTCTATGAAAATAGGATGTGTTGTTGTCCCCCTCTTTGATCCATCTACATCTTGATTTCTACTTATGTTGTTTTTATTCAATAATCTATTGCCATTTGCCTGTTATATCTGGCTATAGAAAATAAATCTTGGGTTATTAGATGTGGGTTATTCTGGGAGGGTGAGACATGATAAATTATACTAGGCTCTTGCAATAATTTACTTCTATGCTGCTACTACCATTTAGATTGTTTAAATGGATGTGTGGCTTGATATTGTATTAACTGACCTTTATGTTATATAGATCTTGAGGCTTTCTAGGGATCTTGGAGATTTTCTACTTGTTGGAATACACACAGATCAGACAGTCAGGTTGGCAACCTTTATATCTCTGCCTCCCTACTGTATTTACTTTTTAATTTTTTTTTTTGTACTTATTATCAGTGTTATCAATGGTGAATAGTGGCAACCCAAAAATCCACCATGGAATTAAGCCGTATGGCATTGTGGCAAAAGTAACATAAGTAAACTATTTTTTTAACATATCAAACTTTTTAAAAGTAGAACACATTCTCGAACTTAAATGAAATCAAAAGGTTAAAAAGGAAAGACCAATAGAAAACATAATATAAATAGAAGCATGAGCTATATAAGCAAGCTGAAAAAAAAAACCTGGACAAGGAAGCATTTCAAACATAATATGCTGAGTTGAAGTCCCCTTCTTTTAACCACTTTGCTTTAGATTTATGTCTTAAAAGGGATTCATAGGCATTTGAGACCTCCCACAATTGTTGCTGTAAATCTCTCTTAGCCTTGATGTCTTCCTCGGATAGACTTGTATTGGATGCTACATCTTCCACTTCATTTAGCTTCTGTTGGATTTTTTGAATTCCTTTGTCATTAATGAACCCATAATCTTTACTCCATTGCCTTATGACATCTTTTAAGTACATCAGCTTGTTTTTGAGAACAAAACCCCCCCAACCCCCCTGCTGAGCACTACTCCAAGTTCCTTCACCAATTTTTGATACCCTTTTTGATGAATCCACCAATCAGCTACCCTAAATGGCTCAAGACCCCAATCCACCAGCTTAGTTTGCAAGATGGTTGGGCAATGATAAGAAAAGTTGTGTGGTAGGACATGTTGACAACTATCAAGCCAAGTAGACAGCCATTGGTCTGAAACCAGGAATCTATCAAGCCTACTCTTCACACTACCATTGGGCCTGATCCATGTAAAGCTACTACCAGCACTCTTAACTGGTTTGTTTGTTAGGGTTTATTTGTTTGTTTTCCTTTCATGGGGTTTGTTTGTTTGTTTTCGAAGAATTTTTCTTAAGTGGTTCTTCCTATGGTCATCATGGCTTGAATAGTCAGCTTGTGCTGAAAGTCATGTGAATTGTGCAGTGTGCAAATGAAACAACTACTAGTACTATTGTAGACAAGTTTTCCTTCTCCATTACTCACGGAAAAAGCTAAACCCATTATCATTATGGTTCTTCTCTATTTGAATACTGGACAACCCTCATATTGTTGATAAAAGGCTTTAAATACAATGTGGCTAATTTCTGTATGGTTTTTTTAGGGTTATCATTTACTACTACTAATTGGCGTTGCTGTGGAAGCGCTTTGATTATATCTTTGAAGCCTCGAACTCAGGTATTTATATGTTTGATTCGAAAACTAATTTGAAATTGTTGTTGTATGCATTACTGGTATATTTGTAACTTATGCTATACCTGTCTACATTACCTTTCTTTCATTGGACTGATATGTTCATGCCTTCTGTATATATATGTTGTGACTGCCACTGCCCTTCTCTCTGTCTTCTATTATGTTTTTTTATCAGCAAAATTATAATTTGTATTAATAACTGTGAGTACCAAAGGTACTAAATATACAAGGTAGAAACCAGCAGACTAGCAGAACCATAGGTCCTACAAATCAGGTGCCAATCTAAATAGAATACAATAACCCTGCACTGCTACCCTAATCAAAAAATGTTGTTGATAAATTACTAGACCAATAGTTGTAGGGCTGGGCAAAGCCTTTCTCCAGCTGTCTTCTCCGCAAATTCCCTTTAGTTGGGATTCTATCTTTGATCAATCGGCAAGCAAATGTTTTTTTTTATCAGCAAAGATAAATATATTATATTGAAATAAAGTACCAGAGGTACTAATTACAAAGGTATGGACTATTATATGTAGTACATAAGTAGTCTAATAGGTCTACTTGTGTAGTGTACAAGTATTTCTGAAACTATGTGCACTCCCTCTACAAAAACAAAAGCCTTGTCTAATATTACTTGACCACTGATTATAGTGGACTGTGAAGTCCTTCTCAAATTGTCTAAGCCAAGTCCAAATTATAAAGATAGCATCTTCAAAAAGCCGATTAGTATAAAATTCTGCATTTGCAAACAAAATTCTTCAAAAAGCCGATTAGTATCAAATTCTGCATTTGCAAACAAAATTCTGTTTCTGAGCTTCCATATAGACCATGTTACTGCCAGCCACCAATACCTCCATCGCTTAGCCCTTAATCCTTCAATCTGGATAGAAATGTGCTGCATGAAGTGCTGTTTCAGGTTGAAGGGGAAAGCGCCTTTGATATTCATCCATGACATCGATTCCCACCAAATTGGTTGGATTTTGATGCAATGAATAAATAGGTGAGATTCATCTTCCTTCCATAGCTCCACTGCAGAAAGGGCAAAGCATATTGTTGATTTGTATGTTCCTTTTTCGCAGATTCTCCTTTGTGGGCAATCTGCCCCTGCATAATCTCCAAGCGAATACCACAATTTTGCTAGGTATCTTTGTCTTCCATAGTTCCATACTCCAATCCTCCTTCTGGCCACCAGCAATTTCCTCCCATATCAGATTGTAGGCGCTGCAAGTTGTGTAAATCCCTGATGAATCTCCTATCCACTCCCAAATGTCAATTTGTTGTTGCTGTATGCTTTGTCCTTGTACCTCCCTAAGGAAACTGATGGCAGTATCAATTTCATTGTCAAAAAGCAGTCTTCTCCATGAAAAATTCCATTCCCAGCCCGTGTCATTTTGAGTTCCCATCTGCCTAATGGTGTGATTCTGTTGTGAGGATATAATAATCAGCCTGGGGTACCTTTCTGCTAGCGACTCCTCTTGATTAATCCACTTATATGTCCAAAATCTAACTTTCTCTCCATCCCCCACCTTCCACCTCATGTTATTTTGAATAACCAGTCCCTGTTGAGATTGATTGAAAGCTTGTTTTTGATCCCTCCACCAAACAGATTGTTTTGCTGAATTTCCTGTTTCTTCAAGGTTCCTCCATCCACCATATTTGGAATTCAAAACTTTGGTCCACAACTCACCATTTTGTTGCATTAATAGCCCCTATAGGTATGCCAAGATACACAAAAGGAAGAGTTAAGCAGCTGTAGTTCAAGTACTTTGCTGCATCATGCTTCCATTGATCAGAAATCCTGAAAGCTCCGAATCTACTCTTAGCAAAATTGATTTTCAGACCCGATTGTTCAGCTTCAGATTCAAGCTTGTTAAGCTCGGCTTCTAACTTCTGGACCCTTTTAACAGTGCATCGCTTTGTGTGCATCTTCAACACACACACACACATACACAGCCACACAACCACACACACACACACACACACACACAGAAACACATACACACACCCACACACACACACACACACACACAGAAACACATACACACACAGAAACACACACACACACACAGAAACACACACACACACACACACACAGAAACACACACACACACACACACACAAAAACACACACACACACACAGACACACAGACACACACACACACACACACACACACAGAAACACACACACACACACACATAGAAACACACACACACACTGACAGAAACACACACACACACACACACTGATAGAAACACACATTGATTTTCCGACCCGATTGTTCAGCTTCAGATTCAAGCTTGTTAAGCTCGGCTTCTAACTTCTGGACCCTTTTAACAGTGCATCGCTTTGTGTGCATCTTCAACACACACACACACACACACAGCCACACAGCCACACACACACACACACACACACAGAAACACATACACACACCCACACACACACACACACACACACAGAAACACATACACACACAAAAACACACACACACACACAGAAACACACACACACACACACACACACACACACACACACAGAAACACACACACACACACACATAGAAACACACACACACACTGACAGAAACACACACACACACACACACACACACTGATAGAAACACACACACACAGAAACACAAACACACACACATAGAGACACATACACACACACAGACACACACACACAGACACACACACACACACACACACAGAAACACACACACACACACACACAGAAACACACACACACACACTCACTGAAACACACACACACACACACACACACACAGAAACACACACAGATACACACACACACACATACAGACACACACACACACGGAAACACACACAGACACACACACACACACACATACACACCCACACACCCACACACACACACAGAAACACACACACACAGAAACACACACACACACACACACACACACACACACACACACACACATACACAACCACACACCCACACACACACACACACACACACACAAAAACACACACACACACACACCCACTAGTCTCCACACTCAACAATCTTCTGCCTACTCTCCGCATTTGTCTCAATATTAGAGCTCACAAAGGAATTGCCTTTGGATGACACAGACCCTCATGATACACACACACAGACGTATGCCCAACTACAATAATAAAGCATAAGCACCCTTGAAACCCAGCATTTGAAATTAGTTACATAAACAACTGCTGATGTCTATATTTATCTGTAATTGAATTTTACCTTTTGTATGTTCTTGTATGTGATCAGTGTAATTTGCTATATAAACAACTGTTGTTCATGGTGAGTGAACCTTAGATTCCCGTTTGAGACTGAATGCAATGACTCTTGCAGACAGTTTGCATTAGTCATTGTATTTAGTCTTGAATTATCCGTTTGGACAGTTTGGGGAGACTGATATTTTTATGTTAGATTCATTCGTGAAGGTTATTATTATTTTCATTAATTTGATTAAATTTCTGTTCAATGCATTTAAAGTTGTTCTCTGAGTGCATACTTGATTATCGGGAAATTCATTTGACCGATGCCATGTCATGTACTTGGAGACCAATGCGAAATGCTGCAGAAATTTAGTCAAATTTTTGTAAATAATGGTAACCCTGACGTTTGAGGCTAACATAAAAGACAGTCTTCCTAAATGGGATAGGGCCACACCTATAAATAAAAAAGTGAGATTTGCATGCATGGATTTCCTTAGATGGATCGAAGTTGGATCAATCAAAGTCGCATGAGCCCAAAATATGAGGATGGTGTCGAGTAGTTTTTGCAATTTGCTTTAGAAAGAGGTCGACCGAATGAAGAAGGAAAATATTATTGTCCTTGCATCAACTGTTTGAATGGAAGACGATAACTACTTGATGACATACGGGACCATCTATTGTGTGATGGGATGAAGAAGAATTACACGACGTGGATATGGCATGGTGAAGTGACTGACATGCAGAGTGGGTCTCAATCTGAACCGTTTGATGTAGAAATGGGAGATCACTTGGAGGACATGATTCGTGACCTTGGACAAGAGTGTTTTCAAGAAGCACACGCCCCTGTGTATGAAGGATTGCAGAGTGATTCAAAGAAGCCTTTGTATACGGGGTGCAACAATTCCTTAACCCTGTTGTCTACAGTGTTAAGTCTGGTTAATGTGAAGGCCATGTATGGGTGGAGTGACAAAAGTTTCACCTCACTTCTTGAGGTACTGCACGATCTGCTTCCAGAGGACAACACGCTGCCTAAAAGTTACTATAAGGCAAAGAAGATATTGTGTCCCATGGGTATGGAGTATCAGAAGATTCATGCTTGCCCCAACGATTGCATACTCTACAGTCATGAATTCCAAGAAATGTCCAAATGCCCTGTGTGTGGGACTTCACTGTACAAAGTGAAGGATGACGAGGAAAGCAATTATGATGAAAAGTCACAGAGGGGCCCGCCAACAAAGGTTTTGTGGTATCTTCCAATCATTCCAAGGTTTAAGCGTCTTTTTGCTAACGAGGACGACGCAAAAGACCTTACATGGCATACAAATGGAAGGATTTCTGATGGAATGGTCTGTCATCCGACTGATTGCTCCCAGTGGAAGAAGATTGATGGTTTGTATCCGGATTTCGGGAATGAGCCAAGAAATCTTAGACTTGGACTAGTTAGTGATGGAATGAATCCATATGACACCTTAAGCACTCAACACAGTTCATGGCCAGTTCTGCTAGTAATTTAAAATTTCCCTCCTTGGTTGTGCATGAAGCGAAAATACATGATGTTGTCTATGATGATATCGGGCCCAAGATAGCCAGGAAATGACATTGATGTTTATCTAAGTCAGTTGGTTGAAGATATGAGAAAGTTGTAGGGGGTTGTAGTGTTTGATGCGTTTCGCAAGGAGACCTTTGAAATGCTTGCAATGCTTTTTTGTACCATTAATGACTTTCCAGCATATGGGAATCTCAACGGTTACAGTGTTAAGGGTCACCATGCATGCCCCATCTTTGAAGAAAATACAAGTTACATAAAACTTAAACATGACAGAAAAACAGTCTACAGTAGGCATCGCCGCTTTCTAACACCCAATCATCCTTACAGACGATTGAGAAAAGCTTTTAATGGAAGTCAAGAGCATGATATTGCGCCGATACCGTTGACTGGTGAGCAGGTATATCAGCGGGTTCAACACCTGAATACTGTATTTGGGAAGACCCAAAAGAAGGATAAAAGTCAGAGTTGCATATGGAAGAAGAGGTCCATTTTCTTTGATCTTCCGTACTGGTGTGATCTTGACGTTAGACATTGTATTGATGTTATGCATGTGGAGAAAAATGTTTGTGACAGTGTGATTGGGACGCTCCTTAACATTCAAGGCACGACGAAGGATGGCTTGAATACCCGTCAAGATCTAGTTGACATGGGTGTACGATCACAGTTGCATCCAAGGTCTGATGGGAAGAAAATTTACTTGCCCCCAGCCTGCCATACTTTGTCCAAGAAGGAGAAGATAATTTTTTGTCAGTGTCTTTGTCGGGTGAAGGTTCCACAAGGATACTCTTCAAATATTAAGAGCCTTGTGCAATTGAAGGAGCTTAAGCTTGTAGGGTTAAAGTCTCACGATTGTCACGTGCTCATGCAAAAATTGTTAGCCGTGGCTATACGAGACATCTTGCCAAACAAAGTCAGGTTAACGATAACTTGCCTGTGCTTTTTCTTCCATGCTATATGTAGCAAAGTCATTGATCCAGTAATGTTTGATGAGTTGGAAAATGAGGCCGCAATTATATTGTGCCAGATGGAGATGTATTTCCCCCTGCTTTCTTTGACATCATGATTCACTTGATTGTGCATCTGGTCAGAGAAATCAAATGATGTGGTCCTGTTTATCTACGGTGGATGTACCCGGTTGAGCGATACATGAAGATCTTAAAAGGGTATACAAAGAATCTATATCGTCCAAAAGCATCTATTGTTGAGAGGTACATTGCAGAAGAAGCCATTGAATTTTGTTCAGAATACTTAGAGAAGGCTAAACCTGTTGGGCTTCTTGAGTCTCGGCATGATGACAGAGTGGGTGGTAAGGGTTCAAGAGGACTGCAGGTGATCACTCCAAGTGTAGAAGATTTGTTACAAGCTCACTTGTATGTCTTGAACAACAGTAATGAAGTTTTGCCATACATAGTTAAGCATGAAGCTTTAGTCAAACAGAATAATCCGAAAATGTCAAAGAATTGGGTGTTGAAAAGCATAACAAGACTTTCTGTGATTGGTTTAAAGATACAATCTTTGCAGATGAGAATGCTTCAGAAACATTAAGAAAGCTAGCAGATGGGCCTAAAAGAAATGTTATAACCTGGCAAGGATACGACATAAACAGGTATTCATTTTACACAAAAGTACAATGCAGAACAACGGGGTCACCCTAAGGGCTGAATCTCAACACTTTGCAAGTGTCAATGACGCCAATCCCTGTGTAGCTTCCATCCCTTACTTTGGGTTCATTGATGAAATTTGGGAGCTTAATTATGTGAAATTTACAGTATGTGTTTTCAAATGTAAATAGGTTGACAGCAACACCGGTGTGTGCACCGATGATATAGGATTTACCCTGGTAGATCTAAAGAAACTTGGTTACCACAATGACCCTTTCATCATGGCAGAACAAGCTAGACAAGTATTTTATGTGCAAGACCCTTGTGATGAAAGGTGGTGTGTGGTTCTGCAGGGCAAAACAGTTGGTGTTAATGTAGAAGATGTTGATTCATACATGGACACCTATGTTAGTCCTTTGACCGCTCAAATCACTGGTAACGTTGTCGGAGAAGAAGAAGCTGACGACGTTCATGCTAATCAAAATGATCATGATGAAGGAGAATTGATTAACATCGTCTAATGTAATTTTCTGCAGAGATAGAGGTCACCAAACCTAGTAAGTGACAACTACATTTTTCTCTGATTGAGGCATCGGTTTTTTGTTTCAATTTGCCTCCTTAGGACTTCATCCAGCTGATGTTTGTCGCCAGTTTCATCATCCACCACCCTTTTCTTCTCTGGCTTCTCACGTTTATTGTTGTTAAACCCATATTTATGCTCTCTTCCCTTCATGTCTTGTTTTATCACAACTTTAGCTGAATCTCCCATCTTCAGCATAGTTGAATCTCCTGTCTTATTCTCCAATGACACACTTTGATGGCCTATATCTCTTTTCTTCGTATGTTCTAGTGCTTCAGCTTTAGAATGCATAAAACAATCAGAATTTTCCAGTGATCACCAAAGGCTTCTGCATCACCATTGACACTCTCCACCCTCTTTGGTTTATGCTTCTGTGTTTTCTTCCGTGCCTCCTCGTTATAAATCTCAACTTTATTCGAGGTTGCACTAGAATGATCACCACCAATCTGTGCTTCTTCCTCGTCTATCAGGTCAATATCTTTCCTTTCAACTTTTGTTTTGTAAATTACAGTGTAGTTTACAAAAGCAAAGGTGAAATGAAAGATATTGAGCTGGTAGAGGAGGAACAGGCACAAATTGGTGCTGATCCTTCTAGTGAGACCTCCAATAAATCTGAGAATTATAAGGAGGAAGCACGGAAGAAAACACAGAAGCGTAAACCAAAGAGGGTGGAGAGTGTCAACGCTGCTGCAGAAGCCTTTGGTGATGACTGGAAAATTCTGATTGCTCTATGCATTGTGAAGCCGAAGCAGTAGAACATACGAAGAAAAGAGATACAGGCCATCAAAGTGTGTCGTTGGAGAATAAGACAGTAGATTCAACTATGCTGTGAAGATGGGAGATTCAGCTAAAGTTGTGATAAAACAAGACATGAAGGGAAGAAGGCATAAATATGGGTTTAACAACAACAAACGTGAGAAGGCACAGAAGAAAAGGGTGGTGGATGATGAAACTGCCGACAAACATCAGCTGGATGAAGTCCTATGAAGATCCTCCTCATTCTCAAAGAGGGGAACGAGCAACAATTTGAAGGTTGTACATTCAGGAACTAAAGAATTCAAAATAGCTAGTAATAAGAGGGATTTTTTTTTTGGGATTTTCTGAGCACCAAGAGCGGCTACGCAAGAAGCTTGCACTTGAGGAGGGAAGGATATTTGCAGCTAATGAACAACTTTCTTAACTATTTGTCATTAAGATTTTACTGTTTCTTTTTGCTAATATGTAAATATAAATGGTATAAGGGTATCGCGTAAAAACATGGTCTATATTTACTTCTAAGTTTGTTAGGGGTAAAAATGACCATGTCCATAAGCCATAGCCTTATATTATTTATATTTACATATAAGAAAAAAAAACAGTAAAATCTGAAGGACAAATAGTTAAGAAAGTTGTTCATTAGCTGCAAATATCCTTCCCTCCTCAAGTGCAAGCTTCTTGCGTAGCCGCTCTTGGTGCTCAGAAAATTCCAAAAACAAATCCCTCTTATTACTAGCTATTTTGAATTCTTTAGTTCCTGAATGTACAACCTTCAAATTGTTGCTCGTTCCCCTCTTTCTTTTCTGCAAAAAAGAAAATCAATATCAAAGAAAACATGGATGAAATCCTAAGAAAATCAATATCAAAGAAAACATGGATGAAATCACAATTAAAAAGCACAACAACCAATCTTTCAGAGTCCTTTGGTTAATTTGTCTTGTCTCCTTATGTGGTGGGGTTTTGTTTAATAATATTATACTTTTGCCTTCCAAAAAAAACTTATGACTGATCCTCTTTTCATTAATCCTATTTTGTATGTTATTGTATAAAAGATCATGGGTTCTCCACCTCCTCCTCCTCCTCCTCCTCCTTCTTCTCCTTCTCTTCCTCGTCCTCCTCCTACTTCGGACGCATCGGCTTCGACGTCTACCGTGAAGCGGACACGCAAAGCCTCACGTCTACAATCGTTGTCCACTAGACCACCTGGTGTTGAAAGACCAGTGGTGCATGTTGATCCTGCTACCGGGAAGGCCGACGGTCCCCACAGGAAGAAGTTAAGAACATATTTGGGGATTGTGGCACGTGATAAGGTGGACATCACCTATGAGAACTGGAAGGAGGTCCCTACTACTCAGAAGGACCTGATTTGGGAGGATATTCAGGTATTTCTCTTTTCTTATTTGATTTTGTGTAATTAATAGCCAAAAAATTTCATTATTGTAACAAATAAACTTTGTTTCATGTTGTCAGGCGGAATTTGATATCCCAGAGGCTTCTGACAGTAGGACGAAAAGGAAGTTACTATAGACCGTGGGGGAGAGATGGAGACAGTTTAAATCAGACCTCACGAGGAAATGGGCCCTTGCAGCCGATCAGGATGGTGTCAAGGACACTGTCTGTGACAAATACGGCATCAGCAAGGAAAAGTGGGCCTTGTTTTGCCAGACTCGCAGAGACCCTTCTTGGGAGGTATGTTCCTTTGCCATTTAAGTTGTTTTTCATATTACACATGATGTCGTTATACTTCATTCTACCCATTTCAAACATTATTGTTTAATTTTTCCAGGATGTGCGCATCAAGGCACAGGCCATCCAGAAGCAGAATACTGCCCCCCACGTTTTGTCTCGTGGGGGTTATGATTATTTGGAGCAGAAGCTCCTGGCTGAGAAGACCAAGAAGAAGCTGCAGGAAGATGCACATTCAGGAAGCGTTGATGGCGTCATCGACCCTCCATCCCCAGTCAGACACCACGTGAAGTGGAAGATGGCCCGCACGAAGAAGACAGGGGAGATGACGATTGAGGCCGCAAAGGAAATCACTGAGAAGATTGTAAGTCATTTTCAACTAAACATTACAGTTATGTTTGAATATTTTGAGAATACCATGTACCACTGTGTGTTTTCTGTGCAGGATTCGTTTGAGGAGCAGACCACACAGGGATCGTTCGTCCCCCATGGACGTCAGGATGTTCTGGCCGCTGCTATTGGACGTCCAGAGCACCCTGGACGTGTCCCTATTGCTGGAGCCGGTGTCACCATCTAGCAATACTTTGGATCAGCTCCACGAACGTCCCACAGCGCTTCCTCCCTGCCTCTTGAAGAATTACAGCAGCTGACTCAGCAGATCAGGGACCAGCTAGAGGAGTCCATCACAGAGAAAGTGACGAGGCAGGTCGTGGCATCCTTCAGCCAGCTTCAGTCACAGATGCAATCTCAGGGAATTGCAGTGCCTCCTGAGCCTCTGGTTGGTCCTGGTCCCTCCAGTCCTCGGGTGAGCACAAAGAGGAGTTGTGTTGATCCCTCAGGAAACGATCCTGAGACGGGTGACTCTGACAGGTGCGGCTTGTACATAGAAGCAGATCCTGCCCGCTTGGTTGCCGTGGGGAGAGTTTATGAGGGATCCACTCTTGTTCATAACACTCCTTTGTTGCCTAGCCAAGTAAAGGTGAGTGTGGACGAGGTTAAAGATGCAGATGCTCCAGTTCCTATACCCACTGATGAGGTTTCCTTAGTGGGGCAGGCACTTCACACCTTCTTTGCTTGGCTGACGCATCTGGTCAAGTCTTTATCACACCAGGTACTTATTTTCCTTACTATATGTTTCTTCTTTTTTAAATTAATTCATTAAGCGTGCCTCAAATTTGGCTATTTAACTTTGTTTCATGAACAGGTAGCTGTGTCTCCGCCAAAACCACCTCCGAAGCCCGATCCGGAGGTCGATGATCCGCTTTATCTGATGACATTGACCATCCCAAGGCTTTTCTTGAGGCCTTATCAGGTTAGATGGGATGCCACCGTGTTCGGGGTCGTTAATCCAGATTTCCCCCTGTACATAAAGCACGAAGACCTCTCCGAAATCGCACACAGTGGTCAATGTCTCAGCATATCAGTGTTACACTTGTGGATTCTGTAAGTTTTTATATAAAAGGCTTTTATTTACCTAAGTTATGGCTTTCAATTCATAAATATTTAACTTTGACTTAACATAAACAGGCATCTCACTGAAACATGTATGCGAGCGGGGAATTCTGATATCTATGGATTCCTCGAGCCTCAGTCCATTCAGAGGTCTGGGCAATCGCAGTTTGAATATGAAAGTTACATAAAGAGTTGGATGTAGAGTTCACAACGCGATGTGTATCTTGGAGCCTACCTAAATGGGTAAGTCATAAAATAACAAAATTTAATTAATGTTTACTAATGTACTAACCCATTTTAGGTTCCATTGCAGCGGACACTGGCAGATGGTGGTCATCCTGCCCAAGGAACACTTAGTTGTCTGGTTTTGTTCATTGCATAACAGGCCAGTCAACTACCGTAAGGGGATTATTAATAGGTTAGTGTTCTTTTCAATAAATTTGCATTGTAATACCTCAACGTACAACACCAGTTTTTAATTGTTACTCATATGGAACAGTGCTATCAAGGGTCTTGATGATGCTCCACAGCCTAAATCAAAGGCTCCTGCTAGGTGGATTGTCGTCAAGGTACGTCATTTACATAAAACTTCCACTTATATATATATTTCTTTATGTGTCTGTACACTAGTTGTTTAATTAATATCCAAATTTCATTATGTATTTAGTGTAATAGACAAAAAAGAACTACTGAGTGCGGCTACTATGTGATGCATTGGATGTCCACCATCATTTTAGGAACTTTTAGAAATAATTGGGAAGCGGTAAGTTTATTTCAAAGAAAATCGATTTATTTATAATTTGTATTACATTATTAACTTAATATGATTTATTTAATCATGCAGTATTTTAACGATCCTAGACCATTGGAGCCTATGAGATTAAAAGCATTGCGGATCCAGTGGGCACAGTTTTATCTCCGAGTTAGAGATCAGGCCTAGGATTTAGGGACATTTTTTAACATTTTTTACATTTTTTACATTTTCTATGTAACATGAACTTTGAATTCATTTGTTGATTGTTCTTTATAATATATAAATCAATTATTTGATGTTTATTATCATTAAAACTGCTTGAAAGCAGAATAAAATGTTTATTTACTGTGAATTGAACCTCCTGAAATTGCATTTTGACAGGTACAATATTGGGTTTACTGTAAAAACAGAAAGTATATAAAAAAAATACTTGAAAACATTATCGGTTATTAACAAAAACCGATGTTAATATCATAACCAACATCGGTTATAATAGAAAACCAATGTTAACGTTTATATATTAACATCGGTTTTTCGTGTATAACCGATGTCAACATTTGTATTTTAACATCGGTTATCTATAGATAACCGATGTCAACTATTGTACATTAACATCGGTTAATTATAAATATCCGATTTGAATATTTGAATATTAACATCGGTTATTTATAATTAACCGATGTTATACACAAAGAACTACACCAAATAAGTGTATGCATCATCAATGTTGACATCGGTTTTCTAGCAAAACCGATGTTAAGGGCATATATTAACATTGGTTTTTTTAGAAAACCGATGTTAAACTAACATATTAACATCGGTTTTACTGGAAAACTGATGTCAACGTTCATCATGCGTACACTTTTTTTGCTGTTGTTCATTGTGTTTAACATTGGGTATTTAGAGAACCGATGTTGTCATATGTATGTTAACATCAGTTCTCCAAAACCGATGTTAACATTCATACATTCAACATCGTCACTTTCAACATCGGTTTTAGAACCGATGTAGAATGTTCTAAATAATCGATGTTGAAAGTGTATTTTCTAATAGTGGAAGGATAACATTAGCTGTCGAGTCACTTTTTCTGTGATCGACTCCTCTAGCTAGTCCCCGATTTGTTGCATTAGCTGCTCTAGGTCTTCGGGAGCCACGGAGGAAGACGTGCAGGAGGTCCTTGGAGCCGGTCCAAAGTATTAGTTGATCGTGACACCAGCTCTAGCAGCACGCACATGATCAGGGTGTTCTGGTCACCGAATGGCAACAGCCAGTACATCCTGATGTACATGGGCAACAAAGGAACCCTGTGAGGCCTACTCCTCCTACGAATACTGTAAAGAACATATTTATTGGTTTACTCAATCACATAATAAACACAAATAATTATAATTATTAATTGAAAGTGACTTACAATTTTCTTAGCAATTTCCTTTGCTGCCTCATACGTCATTTGGCTAGTTTTCTTTGTGCGGGCCATCTTCAACTTCACGTGTCGTCTAATGGGAGATGGAGGATCAATCACGGTGTCAATGCTTCCGGATTGAGCATCTTCCTCCAATTTTTGCTTTCTCTTTTTCATCCATCAACTTGTTTTCTAAATATTCATAACCCTTACGAGGTAACACATGAGGCGCAGTGTTTTGTTTTTGGATGGACTGTGTCTTCTTTCACACATCTTGTAGAAATTAAACATTATTGAAAGTTATCATTACAATGTATAACAGTAAGTGAATTTACAGTTTAAAACAATGAAAATCACTAACTTACCTCCCACGAAGGGTCTTTGCGGGTCTGACAAAATTGGGCCCACTTCTCCTTGCTAATGCCGTACTTTTTTCATATAGTATCGTCGACACTATCCTTGTCAGTTGCAAGTACCCATTTCGACGTCAAATCAAACTTAAATTGTCTCCACCGCTCCTCCACAGTCTGAAGTATTTTCTTTTTTATCCTTACATCAGATGCTTCAGGGATATTAAATTCAGCCTGACAAACTAAAAATTACGTTTTATTGTTACTAAATTCAAATTTTTAGTTAATAAACAATATGCAACATTAAAACTAAAATACCTGAATATCCTCCCATATCATATCCTTCTTTGCAGCAGGGACTTACTTCCAATTCTCGTATGTCACATCCACCTAATCACAAGCGACGATCCCCAAGTATGTTCTTAAATTCTTTCTGTGGGGATCGTCTGCTTTCCCGATTGCAGGATCCACATGGAGCAGGGGTCTCTCTGCCCCAATTGGTCTAGTCGCTAGTGATCTTAGGCATGTGACCTTTCTTGTCCGCTTCAAGGTAGACAGCGAATGCGATGTTGCACCAGTAGAAGGAGGAGGAGGAGAGCTGGGCGGTGTAGCCATTTGCCTATAAACAAAAAAACATTAGTTAATAACATTATCACAAAACTAAATAAATTATCTAAATGATTGGAATTAAATGAAATACATAATAAGAAAATTACATTAACGATGTTAATTAATTCTCCTTCATCATGATCATTACGATTAGCATGAACATCATCAGCTTCTTCTTCTCCGACAATGTTAGGCGACATTTGTGTGGACAAAGGACTAACATAAGTTTCAATGTATGAATCATCTTCTTCAACATTAATACCAATTGTTTTCCCGTGTAGAACCACTGACCACCTTTCATCATAAGGGTCTTGAACATAAAATACCCATTTAGCTTGTTCTGGCATGATGAAATGTCATTTTGGTAAACGAGTTTCTTTAGATCTACCAACGTAAATCCTACATCATTTGTCCGGAAACTGGTGTTGTTGTTAACCCATTTGCATTTGAAAACACAAATAGTAAATTTGACATAGTTAAGCTCCCAATTTTTTTGAATGAACCCAAAGTAAGGGATGGAAGCTACACGGGGATTGTCATCATGTACACTAGCGAAGTGTTGAGATTCAGCCCTTAGGGTGACCTCACTATTTTGCATTGTACTTTTCTTGTCTTGTAATTTTGTATAGAAAAAATACTTGTTTATATCGTATCCTTGCCAAGTTATTATATAACTTTTAGGCCCATCTGCTAGCTTTCTTAATGTTTCAGAAGCATTATCATCAACAAAAAATTGTATCCTTAAATTATTCTAGGAAAGTCTTGTTATGCTTTTTCAAGACTTTGTTCTTCGAAATTTTTGGATTATTTTCCTTCACTAAACCTTCATGGCGAAGTATGTATGGAAAAACTTCATTACTATTATTCAACACATACAAATGAGCTTGTTGCAAATCTTCTACAGTTTGAGTGATAACATGCAGTCCTCTTGAACCCTTACTTCTCACTCTTTCGTCATCCGAGACTCGAGAAGCCCAATAGGTTTAGCTTTTTCAATGTACTCTGAACAAAATTCAATGGCTTCTTCTACAATGTACCTTTCAACAATAGATGCTTCCGAATGATGTAGATTCTTAGTATACCCTTTTAAGATCTTCATGTATTGCTCAACTAGGTATGTCCACTGTAAATAAACAGGACCACAACATTTGATTTCTCTGACCAAATGAACAATTAAGTGAATCATGATGTAAAGAAAGTAGGAGGAAAATACATCTCCAACTGACACAATATAATGGTAGCCTTATTTTCCAGCTCATCTAACTTCATAAGATCAAGGACTTTGCTACATATGACATTGAAGAAAAAACACAGCCGAGTTATGGCAAACCTGACTTTGTTAGGCAAAATGTCTCATATGGCCACGACTAACAATTGTTGCATCAAGACGTGACAATTGTGAGACTTTAACCTTACCAACTTAAGATCCCTCAACTGTACAAGGCTCTTAATATTTGAAGAGTATCCTTGTGGGACTTTGACCTGACACAGACATTGACAAAAACTGATCTTCTCATTTATGGACAAAGTATGACAAGCTGAAGGCAAGTATATTTTTTTACCATCAGACCTTGGATGCAACTGCGATCGTATACCCATCTCAGCTAGATCTTGATGAGTATTCAAGCCATCTTTCGTCTTGTCTTGAATGTTAAGGAGCGTCCCAATGAGATTATCACATACATTTTTCTCCACATGCATAACATCAATACAATGTCTAACATATAGATCAGACTAGTACAAAAGATCAAAGAAAATTGACCTCTTATTCCATATGCAAGTCTTACTTTTTTCCTTCTTTTGGGTCTTTCCAAATATAGTATTCAAGTGTTGAACCCGCTGGAAGACCTGGTCACTAGTTAATGGTATTGACACAGTTTCATGCTCTTGACATCCAATAAATGCTTTTTTCAATCGCCTGTAAAGGTGATGAGGTTTTAGAAAATGTCGATGCCTAGTGTACACTATTTTTCTACCATGTTTCAGTTGTATGTAGCATATGTCTTCTTCACAGATGGGGCATGCACGATCGCCCTTAACACTGTAACCGCTCAAATTCCCATATGCTGGAAAGTCATTAATGGTACAAAAAAACATTGCACGCATTTGAAAAGTCTCATTCCGAAACCCATCAAACACTAAAACCCCTCGTCCCATAACTTTGTCAAGTCTTCAATCAACGGACTTAGATAAACATTGATGTCATTTCCTGGCTGTCTTGGGCTCAATATCATCATAGACAACATCATGTATTTTTGCTTCATGCACAACCAAGGAGGCATATTGTAAATTACTAGCAAAACTAGCCATGAACTGTGTTGAGTGCTTAAACTGCCATATGGATTCATTCCATCACTGGCTAGTCCAAGCCTAAGATTTCTTGCCTCTTTGCCGAAATCCAGATACAAACAATCAATCTTCTTCCACTGGGAGGAATTAGCCGGATGACGAAGCATTCCATCACAGTTTCTCCCATTTGCATGCCATGTAAGATCTTTCGTGTCGTCTCTATTAGCAAACAGACGCTTAAACCTTGGAATAATGGGAAGATACCACAACTCCTTTGTTGGGGGGCCCTTCTTTGAGTTTTCGTCACTACTACAGTTGTCATCATCCTTCACTTTGTACCGTGATACCCCACACCTAGGGCATTTGCACATTTCTTCAAATTCATGTCTATATAATATGCAATCATTCGAGTAAGCATGCATCTTCTAATACTCCATACCATCAGACATAGTATCTTCTTGGCTTGATAGAAACTTTTAGGCAACATGTTTTCCTCTGGAAGCATATCGTGTACTACTTGAAGCAGTGAACTAAAGCTTTTGTCACTCCACCCATAGCTGGCCTTCACATTAACTAGAATTAACACCACTGACAACAACGTCAAGGAATTCTTGCACCCCCGAATACAAAGGCTTCTTTGAATCAGTTTGCAATATATCATACATAGGGGCATGTGCTTGTTGAAAAGACTCTTGTCCAAGATCACGATGCCATATCATACATAGGGGCATGTGCTTGTTGAAAAGACTCTCTGCATGTCTGTCAATTCACCATGTCATATCCAAGTGGTGTAATTCTTCTTAATCCCATCACACAACAGATGGTCCCATATGTCGTCCATCATTTGTCATCTCCCATTCAAATAATTGATGCAAGGACAAAAATATTTTCCATCCTCATCCGGTCGACTTTTTTCAGAAGCAAATTGCAAGAACTGATTAACGCCTTCCTCATAAGCAGGACTAATGTGACTTTCGTTCATCCAACTTCGATCCATCTAAATAATAACTCCATGATACTCACAAAGTTATCCCATGCATCAAAATCTCACCTTTTCATTATAGGTGTGGCCCTATCCCATTCAGGAAGACATTTTTTATGGTAGCTTCATACGTCAAGGTTAAGTCTCTTATGTTAAATTTGACAAATTTTTGGCAACATTTCTCACTGGTCTCTAAGTACACGACATAAAATCGGTGAGATTAATTCCCTGATAATAAAATATGCACTCAAAGAACAACTAGAAATGCATTGTACCAAAATTTCATCAAATCTAACAAAAAAATCTTAACCTTAACGCATGAATCTACCATAAAAATATGAGTCTCCTCGAACTGTCCAAATAGACAATTCAAGATTTAATACAATGATTAATGCAAACTATCTACAAGAATCATTGTATTCAATCTCAAATAGGAATCTAAGGTTCACTCATGATAAACATTAACTATATGTACAACAATAGTCATTGACAACATAAAACAACGCAAAAAAGGACTCTAACATAAACCAGGCCAAGAAAAGTATGTTTTGCATTTGTACCTGTGATAATGCTTAGTATAAATAGTCTCCAACAATGAATACCATCAACAATGAGGCAAACAACAAAATGATAAGGGTCTCTGATCTTATGCTGTAGCAAATAAGGGTTCAATATGTTTCTACAGAAATGACTCACATATAGATAAGAGAAAAACATCAAAATTCCCAATCATAGGAACCTATGAACTAGAATGGAATAAACAAGTAAATAAGCCAAGTTCAATGCATACAAACTAGACAATTCTTGATTCACAGAACAAAAACTGAAATAATTGGACCCATCTAAGCATAACATTATGTAATATGAAGCCTCATTTAATAAAGATGGTGGTGTTTGTTTAGTAGATTTAAACTATCAAAAAGACTAAGGTAGCATTTGATGGATAGCTTAAAATGGGGCGGAACATAATATGTGCTCTATTATATTTTGTTGCATTTTAGAAAAAGAATTAAACTGGACACAAGGTAATAGAAGTGGTACATTTTGGTTAAAGGGTGGAACCAAGGAGAATGAAGCTAGACACATTATTCCATTCTGTTATATTTGCACATCAAATACTACCTAATGATTTCTAGAAAATTTCCTCAAACCTAGACTTTTTTTTTTCCTATTCTTCCTATTATATTTGTTACTTTAGGGCATTGTGATGTTTCTAGGTTACTAATATTTTGTTGTAAATAATCAACTATGCTATGTTATTTTGTAATCTTGAAAGCAATTGTTATTTTGTTTCATTCTTTTTGTCAACATATATTAATTCATTTTTTGTGTTTCTTTCACAGGGCCTTAATGATATCAATACAATAGATTCAGTGGGTTTATGGTGGTCTGGGATGGGTGCACCATATTTCGTTCCCCAGTGCAACAATATGATTTCAATTTCACCTATCAGCTGGAATGTGGTAGTAATGGTGAGAACTTAATTGTGGATTTCATCCTTGGGAGAACCTGATTAAATTCGCCATTGTAGCATCTTTTATCCGCTCTTAAAGATAGTGTGTGCTTAATCCTGATTCATGGAAAAATGTTTGCCACTGAATCTACTGCTTGTTTATCACTTCTAATATTGTTCTTGTATATGTACTTAATATAAAAAATACATACAAAACTTTATAGTATTTTTTTCTTTATATTTACTTTCTAATTCATAAAAATCTATCATTCCTTTTTGTATATCTAATGTCAGCTTCCCTAGCTCAGAAGGGTTGTGCACACACACAAAACTTTATAGAAATTTTTCTTTGTATTAAATTTCTAATTCATAAAAATATACTATTCCCTTCACACAAAACTTTATAGTAAGTTAATTAAGGCATTTATTTATGAGTTGTGCTGCACATGCAGCACAACCAAAAATATTTAATTAGAATTCAACTAGATCTAATGGTAGTTATTAGAGGGACCAAAATCACATATCTATCCCCCAGAGTCAATAAGCATGTCAATTCATTGTGTAAAAAAATTCTAGATTCTAAAATTTTCATTTAATTTATGGTTATTGAGTCAAGCATATTATGTTCCCAGTTTTTGTTCCGTGAATCAAGATTTGGCTGCTAATACAATTGTTAGCTGGCAGGTTTGTATTTGAGCTTAAACTGAAATACCTGTATGTATCTTTACACAAATCACATACCTATAGAGTTTTGTCATGTTTGGTAATAGATTGTATTTGGAAAATAATAGTTATTTTATATTTTCAAAGGCTCTCTTAAGTAATCTATAAAAGGAAAAAAAAATATTTCTCCAAAACAGATAATCCAAACACAGAAACAGTAATAAGGAAACTGTAACAGCATATCAATAGTTCAATACACAATTGAGGGCCCTTACAATGACTGGAGGAAAAATAGTAGAATAGTAGTGTTTTTTTTTTTATTTTAAGACTACAACAACTTGCACACACCCACTTGAAGCCTTTTTACTGTACAAATGAAGTTATTATTTTTAATACCAAAACACACTTGGGGGATTAATTATGTAAAGTTGGAGATTGAGATGGATGAATTATCTAAGGCCTAATATGAAAAGAGGGAACTTCCTAATACTAAGGACTATATGCTCCCTTGAACTATGTTGTTTACCTAAAGAGTGCCAAGAAGCTTCCAATATACTAGTTGCTTCCCTTGTTTTGGATTCACTCAGGAGCCTTAGCTGCATTGGCATATGATAGCAAAATGGATTCTTGTAGGAAAGAAAAAGGCAGGTGAAGTAGTTCGTATATGGAGTCAAAGGATCACATTGGACAGCACATGGCAGGCCATTTCAACCTTAGTTGGAGACTATTTTATGGACATGACAAGTGGATCATTTTGGTTTATGTTGTGCATGAAGTTGATGGGTGCAAATGTGGATATGGAACATGCAGTTTTTATTGAACAGGCAGTTTATGTGCTAGCTTGTCATTTGCGCAATCACAAATGCACTTTCTAGGTATTGCAATGAACAACTAGCTAGCTTTTTTACTAGAAGCTGAGTCATTATGAGTTACATTTAGGATGTTGTATAATTAAATAATATGCATCATGCAGTGAAATTTCACTACAATTTCAAGGTTAAGCTTATAACAAGGAAATGACATAAATAACAATTGATATATTTTTCTATTAAAAAGAAAAGAATCAACAATTCAACAACCAAATTAAGACAAATACCTTTTCACTTGAAGAGATATTTGTTCTACCTTTAGCCTCTCGTGCAGAAAGTGCACTAATGCCTATAGATGGCAAGACTGGAGACAACAGACCAAAGTCATGAAAAATACCAAACATACTAAATGATGAACCAGACAACAAAACACATATATGGTCTTGCAGAGAAGGAGGGAATAAAGAAATGGACAAGATAAAAACAAAATAATGACAACAAATTGAACAAAAGATTGAAGGGAAAACCAAACAAGCATACAAATGAAGGTCTAACCACTAGGGGCAAACAAAAATAATTCTAACATTACTCGAGGTGTTAAAATATTTAATGGCACGAACAATTAGGGACTACTATTTATTCTTTTGACAAAGGCACAGATTTTAATGAATGGAAAAGATTTTAGTAAGGATCCCCCAATTAATCCATCAACCCCTTTCAAGTTTCAACCCATTTGGATAATTTTTCAATTTTCTATTCCTAGTGTAGTCTCCAATAACTTGTGTCTTGTTGTGTTCAATTGTGCATGTTGACAGTTAATGAATGACCATACAAGGTTTTTTTAAGAAGCTGAAAATCTCTTCTGATATCCCAACTAATAGTTCGATTGTAATTGATAGTATAGTTATTAAATCACCTTAGATAGGATCATCTTATCACCACTGATCTATATATTTTAAATATCTATTGGTTCTTGGAGTTATCTTTCCATAACTATCACCACTTGTTTATGTATACATGAAAACATTCAAGACACAATCACACTCAGATTATTCCCCTAAATTTCTTTCTTTGACATTGTCAAGAAGGCTGTTAGGCAATCAAAAAGTGTTGCAATAAGTGGTCATTGGTTTCAAATCCCAAACAGATGTACCATGTGTTACATGGGAATGGGCTTAGCAACCAATTTGATTAAGACCTTCCTGTCTAATTTTTAGTTTTATTAAGTGGACAACTTGGTGCTATTTTGGTGAAATATGGGCAGATTTAAGAGTTGTATTCTAGTACTGAGTCAGGGTTTGTTTTCATTTTCTGCCCAATAATCGTACATATTTGGTAACAACATAGGCACAGACCATCAGCGTTTGTTTTCTAGTACTGAGTCAGAGACACTTAATTGGTTTGGTATTGAAAGCTATAACAATAACAATAATAATAGCAATATTAGTAAGGTTGCAAATGTCAACAGTAAAAATAGTATTATCAGTAGAGGAAGGGATGAACATGAACTTATGGGTCATGTGGCTTTGTTTGTTGGGCACCAAACAGCAGCAACTATCAACAATAATAATGCTATCTCTTACTCGGCCAAATTAGAGCAACAACACACACTGAAAATGCAGATTGAGGGTAGCTCAAGATGGGATTCAAAAAATAATAATTAAAACTATCTTTACTTATGAATCAATCAATAGAAAACCCATCAAACCAAAGCAGAATAGGTCAAGCTTCAATTCCAATGACCAAAGAAGAGTTAGGGTTTATACATAAAAATGATATCCATGCAACCAACCAGATAAGCAAATCATATATTCCACCAAGGAAAATTGAAATCCAAGCAAGACAAAAGAGAGCTTGCCTTGTTAACTAGAAAACAGTGAGTACCATCAATGTTAGGAAGAAGAAACTATCCACTTTGGAAGATGGCACCGGTAAGGGTTTCACGGCCGTAGCCAACCTTGGAGACATTGGGGATGGTGGCAAGGTGTCAAGCATGCTGCAGTGGGAGATACAACCGCGAAGATGACAGAAGAAGACAATGCGAAGAAAATAGGGCTTGTGTTCTAATTTCTAATATTTTTAAAATGTAGCTTCCACATCAGTTTTATTGAAAACCGATGTTAACCAAGCAATGTAAATGTTAACATCGGTTTTATTCATAAAACCGATGTTAACTTTTGATAAACTAACATCGGTTATATAAAAACCGATGTTAATGAACTTACGTTAACATCGGTTTTGTAGAAAACCGATGTTAACGAACTTACATTAACATCGGTTTTGTAGAAAACTGATGTCAAGTAATTTATATTGTTTACAATTATGCCACCGCATTTATGTTAACATCGGTTTTAGAAAAAAACTGATGTTAAATTTGCATTTTCTAATAGTGAATACAACGAAGGAGGTAAGTATTTGTTAAGTCAAAAGAATTTGTGTCTAAATACGAATCAAGATCCTTACTTATTTTAATCAGATGCAAATATACAAAGGTCAAAAGTTGCATTTTATGCACAATCAAATTGTAAACTTTGAATTTGTGTCTAAAGTTTCAGAAAAAGTAGACATTTGTTATGATTTGATACAACATTTAAAAATTTATTTAATAATTTGTGTTTGGGATTCGTTTTGCAGGATCTGTCTTATATGACATTCACTTAGGATTTGTCAAAATCCTAAGAAGAATAAAGGAACATTGACAATTGTTGTGCATAATTACATTCGAATTACATTTAGCACAATAATGATATGTTTTTTCCTTAATTTTTGTCTAGTTTAGCCTCAATTATATAAAATTTAGTGTTTTATAGAACTTTAGGCTTGTAAATAAAACTTTAAGCTTTTTCTTCTAGTTTTGTGCCTTTATCAGGGCTTTTGGAACACAAAGAGAGAAAGAGGAAGTTGTCACAACAAGGAAGACTAACTCACCTAGATATGCTCGCCCAACGAGAGAGGTCGTCTGAGGAGGACATGTGGCAGATCAGGAATAGAGGAAGAATGTCCTTATCATCTTCACAACTCACCCAATAAGTGCAACTCACTCAGTGAGCAATGCTCTCTGGAAGTAAGGAATTAATTGCAACTTTTGGGATTCAGAAGAACTCACCCAACGAGTAAAACAAACTGAAGAATGACTTTTGGTATTCATGAAGAACTTGCCCAATGAGTATTGCATTCTCTAAAATGACAAGGAAAGGGCTTTGGGCCCATTATAAATGGGACATTCCCTTGGGATCAAGGGGGATCAACCTAGGGCACAGTGAGGAGTGAAAACACATAGCACTTTATGCTTCTTCCTTGTTCTTCCTCATTTTCTCTCCTTCCACTCTTGTATTTTTCAATCTTTTAAGGCTTCTCATCACAATGAGAGGCTAACTCACTCATTGTTGGGGCTTGCTGCACTTAACACTCTGATATAATTATCTTTACTATTTATTCAATGTTATTTTCATTTTTATTGCTTGCTTTCTTTTATTAGTGTCTTGTTATGATTTGATCATCCATATGCATGTTTATATAGTGTAAAAGTCATTAGGAAATGCTATCACTACTAAGAATTGAAAGTAGCTTCTAATGAACTCATGTCTAGGGTAACACTTTAATGAACATTGAGTAGTGAAAAATCATTAATATTGCGTTAAGAGTGGTTTAGTAAGGCCAAACACTCAACAATTCACATATTCTACACTTCCCCTATCTTTGCCTTCTAATTGTTTGTGTTTTTTCTTTTGCAATTGTGCCCTATTTTGACATAGTATTTAATGCTTTTTGATTTTATGATACTTTTAATTTCTGAACTTTAGTTTCAAAAACCAATTAATCATTTATTTTCATTGCTTAGAATTTGGTTTAGACAAAGTTATTTTACGCAAACAAAGTCCTTGTGGACACGATACTTGATCTTACTGTGTACTTACTACTTTCATGATTTGGTTCAGTTGCCAATTGTTTAATAAATGTTCAACACTTTGAAATTCAAAACAATATCAAAAGACTTGCTCTACTGTGACAGACCTGCTTTGATGAAAAACAAGTGGTTTCCTATTGAAGTATTTTTCAAGGAAGCCAAAGAGTGATTTTTTTAGCATGAAGAGGGCATGTATTTATTGCAAACATTAAATGCCCCAAGGGACACATGTTTAGACGCGAGGTCAAGTTAAGAGACAATAGAAACTTGAAGAAGAAGACCTATACATACCAGAAACATTGAAGAAATGATGTTATGAACCTACATGCTATCAAAACACTTTCTTGTAAAGATCTTTGTAAAGTAAAAATATTTCAAAACACCATGAGAATCTCGAGAGAAAAGACTAAGTGCTTAGATTGTATATCCATCTATGAAGCGATTTAGAACTAGTCAGTGAGCCAACCAAAAAACAAATATTCTAATTTATTTTAGAACTAGCAGTGACTTGGTAGGACAAAGTATACTAAGTTGTTCAAGCTTTGTCATCAACTTGGTTTGTAAGTGCCTGAAACGATAGTGAGAAATACTTGTAAATTTTAGAAGTTAGTGAAACTTGGTGGTTTGTCAAGAGTTGAACGTAGTCTCAGTAGAAGAGATGACCAATATAAAACTTCATGCGTTTGATCTTTCTCTCTCTTTGTGTTTAACTGGTCTCGGGTTTGAAATTGAATTTGTTTTGGAAAACATATTTTTATAAAATATGTTGATCATCATATGATCATATTTGTGTCATTGAAAAATCTATTATACATTCTTTCAAATCTTTCCAAACAATAGCTTGCTTTATTTTCAAAAAAGGTTTAGAAAATTTAAAATATCACAATTCAACCCCTCCCCCCTTCTTGTGATATTTGTCTTTACAGTGCTAATCCTTCCTTACAGATCAAGGAACAAAATGCATCAACATTCCACTAAACAATAAAAAATAAAATTTAAATAGAATCCTTGATACATTCCATATGAGATGAACACTAGTTTTGAAATGCTAAACAAGCATAACACTTTCCTTTGTGTATAAACCATATCCATGACAATCTTTGAATGTGAAAGAAAATGTTATTTGCATCAACTTTCTTGTCCTTGAAAATTACTTCATTAGTTCATTACATTGAAAATTACAAGTTGTGTACCACACTGATGTGCCATTATTTTCTCCTATTTCTTAACCCTTTTTGCACCATTTTAATTACAGATTAGTCTTAATTGACAAATTAATTATGCAGTTTTATCATTTGGGCCTATTGGACTAATTTTGTGTTTTTAATCTAATTTCAGGAATTAATGAAGCATTGGGCTTGAATCCACAATTGAGCTTGGACTTGAAGAGGGCATACTATTTTATTCTACAAAATTTTATCTTATCTAGACTTTATCTTATCTAGATATTATTTAGATTTGATATCATCTAGATATTATTTCATATAGATCTTATCTTATCTTATCTTATCTAGATTTGATTTTATTTTATTTATGGGCTTGTATTTAAAACAGATTTGTAAGCTTTGGGGATGAAAACTATATAACAGCACCAAGGCTCTAGTTTGAGGCTCTCTCCTCTCTCCTCTCCTTTCCTCTCTCTCTTTTTCGTTTTAGTTTTAGAGTGCTACTCTTAATTCGTTTTTGTTTCTTTTTCGTTTTAGAGAATAATTCTAGTTTTCTTCGTTTCTACTACAATTTTTGTTTTCTATTGATTAATGAAAGGCTAAGTTTCCAGCGTTGTTTTCTCTTGAGGATCAACCACAGCTCTCTTTGAGGTTCTATTATTACTATTAAATTCTGATCAGTTTTTCCTTTTCACAAATTACTCTGTATTTGTTGCTATTAATTCATGCATGCTTAGTGCTTGATTAATTGTCTCTAAGCTTAATGATCGTTCATGATTAATTGGTGTATGTGTTGCTTAATCACATAATGACTGCCTTATGTTAAATTTCGCTTAGTAATTTAATTTAGGGTTGGATTAAGTGGTTGAACTGATAAAGGATAAACTCTCGTAACCTAGGATAAGAGACTTGCTTGTGAATCAAGGGGAAGCAACGTGTTTCAATTATGATATTTTCTAATTCACATCTATTCGCTGTTTAATTTACAAAAGCAAACAACCCCCCCCCCCAATTCGTTACTATTTTCCAACTATCTGTTATGAACGTTTGGTTGACCATTGCTCGTTGGGAGACGACCTAGGGTCACTTCCTAGATACTGCACTTTTAATATTTATTTGATTCGGGTACGGCCTCAATCAAATTTTGCGCCATTGCCAGGGAGCAGTGTCCAAAGGTTCATAATAGCTAGTGATTCGTGTTTTATGTTTAGTTGTTTTAAGTTTTCGTGTTGTGTTAGTGTTGTTTAGTGTCATTTAGTGTCATTTAGTGTCTTGTTATTTTGTTTAGTGTGGTGTTTTGCTTTAGTTTTTCTGTTTAGCGCTTCCCCTGTTTCAGTTTTTGTGTTTTGTTGTGAATAGTGTTTTGCGACAGATTTAGCGACCACTTTTGCTGATCTGGAAAACAGAGTAGTAGTGCAAATCCCATAGCGACTGAATTAGTGACTGCTGTAGAAAATTTAATTGGCGATTTTTGTTTTGATAGTCAGGATTGTTATTTTTGGCTGAATTTTGGTGTGGTAGGTTCTTTGGTCCATATTTTGTGGGAAAAATAGCTGGAACCCTTAGTTTGGTCATATTTGAAAGTTCCATAAAATTAGTGAATTTGATTTTTGTCAAAACTTCGAACGGCCATAACTTTTGCTCTGGATATCAGAATGACTATTATTATATATGTATTTGGGGTAGAAAAAAGTTTCCCTTTTCCATGAAAGTTGGCCAAGGGCCAGTCGAGGTCTCTAGCTAGCCAAAATCGTCTGTTTACAAGTTTTTCTTTTTTCAAGTTTTGTTGTTTTATTTTTCTAAACTTTCCTTAGGTAGTTTCCATAGTTAGAATTTGAATTTTTGTTTGAAAATTTTTGTGCTATCTCTTCATGATTTTAGGGTGTTGCTCATAAAATTTCAAAGTTATTTGGATATCATTTGATGGTAGCTGTAGTTCAAACCTACACTGTTACTTGCATAAGAAGACAACTAGTTGTGCATGCTGAATGTAGTGTATGACTAGTGGCAATCCATCTGACCTATAACCCTTTGATCCTGAGATAGATAGGACATTTCATAAATTAGTTAGGCATCATCTTGTACCTTTTGAGCATCCTGAGCATTCTGTTATTGGTGATTTTGAGCATCTAGATTTTGAGCATTATAATTTTGAATATTCTGATTTTGAACATTCTAAGAACATGGCACAACTCCACCCTGTGAGAGGATTCTAAGGGAAATGGCTACAACTGATTTCACCTACGAAAGCTTGTGCATCCAATACCTTGACGAGGATGTCCCATATGTTCTTAAAATTGGACTGATCCATTTGCTTCCAAAGTTTCATGGCCTTGAAGGTGAAGACCCGCACAAACATCTGAAAGAATTCCATATTGTCTGCTCCACCATGAAACCCCCAGATGTCCAGGAGGATCACATATTTCTGAAGGCTTTTCCTCATTCTTTAGAGGGAGTGGCAAAGGACTGGCTATATTACCTTGCTCCAAGGTCCATCACGAGCTGGGATGACCTCAAGAGAGTATTCTAAGAAAATGTTTTCCCTGCTTCTAGGACCATGACCATCAGAAAAGATATTTCAGGAATTAGGCAACTCAGTGGAGAGAGCTTATATGAATACTGAAAGAGATTTAAGAAACTATGTGCTAGTTGCCCTCACCACCAGATTTCTGAGCAGCTTCTTCTCCAATATTTCTATGAAGGACTCAGTAACATGGAGAGAAGTATGATAGATGCTGCCAGTGGTGGAGCCCTTGGAGACATGACTCCTGCTGAAGCCAGAAATTTAATTGAGAAGATGGTTTCAAACTCCCAGCAATTTAGTGCTAGAAGTGATGCTATTGTCATTAGAGGAGTGCATGAAGTAGCCACGAATTCATCTTCATCAGCTAAGATTAAGAAGCTTGAAGGTAAACTAGATGCCTTGGTTAACCTGGTAACCCAACTGGCCATGAATCAAAAATCTGCACCTGTCGCCAAACTTTGTGGTTTATGCTCCTCTGCCGACCACCACACAGACCTTTGCCCTTCTGTGCAACAATCTGAAGCAATTGAACAGCCTGAAGCTTATGTTGCAAACATCTACAATAGACCTCCTCAACCTCAACAACAAAATCAGCCACAACAGAGCAATTATGACCTCTCCATTAACAAGTACAACCCCGGGTGGAGGAATCATCCTAACCTTAGATGGTCGAGTCCTTCACAACAACAGCAACAACAACAACCTTATTTCCAGAATGCTGCTGGCCCAAGCAGACCATACGTTCCTCCACCAATCCAGCAACAACAACAACAACAGCAACAGCCCCAGAAATAGCAAACAGTTGAGGCCTCTCCGCAACCTTCCCTTGAAGAACTTGTGAGGCAAATGACTATGCAAAACATGCAGTTTCAACAAGAGACCAGAGTCTCCATTCAGAGCTTAACTAATCAAATGAGACAATTGGCTACACAGTTAAGTCAACAACAGTCCCAGAATTTTGACAGATTACCTTCTCAATCTGTCCAGAATCCCAAAAATGTGAGTTCCATTGCATTGAGGTCGGGAAAGAAGAGTCAAGAACCTCAACCAGTAACATCTTCCTCATTCGCAAATGAACCTGCCCAACCTCACTCTACTCCAGGTACATTTAGCATACCTTGTTGGTGAACTGATTTTCCCTGTTGTTTTTTATATTTTGAATATGGAGGAGGGATTTTCTAAAGGGTTAGTTCCCATCATTCTAGGCAGACCTTTTATGAAAATTGCTAGAACTTAGATAGACGTATATGCAGGCACACTATCTATGGAGTTTGGTGATATAACTGTTCATTTTAATATTCTTGATGCTATGAAACACCCATCTAAAGATTTTTCTATATTTTGTGTTGAAATAATTGACCATGTTGTTGATGAATACATGACTGATCTTCATTCTAATTTGCATGCCTGTCACTCTTCATGCATTGAATCTAAATTTGTACTTCATCATATGGCTGAATTTGATGCTGAGAGTGAATATGAAATTGATATTAATTACATGTCTGGTGATGTTTTACCTCTTGAGATTGATTTTATAGAGTCAGATAGAACTAATCATGTTTCAGGAAGTACACATACCTCTGACTTTCTTTATGAGGTACAGGCTGAGAGACCATCTCTTTCTACCACTATCCAGCCGGCCACACCAGAATTGAAGCCTCTGCCATCAAATTTAAAATATGCTTACTTGGATGATAGCAAAAGTTTTCCAGTAATTATATCTGCCTCCCTTGCTGATGAGCAAGAGGAGAAGCTGTTATCAGTTCTCAAGAAGCATAAGAAGGCTATAGGCTGGACCTTGGCGGACATTCCTGGTATTAGCCCATCCGCATGTATGCATCGGATAAATTTAGAGGATGGGGCTAAACCAGTAAGACAACCACAGAGAAGACTCAACCTGGTGATTCTTGATGTAGTGAAGAAGGAGGAAACGAAGCTTTTGTAAGCTAGAATTATTTATCCTATCTCCAACAGCCAATGGGTGAGTCTCGTCCAGGTAGTCCCAAAGAAAATCAGCCTCACTGTGATAAAAAATGAGAAGGAGGAGCTGATTCCTACTCGGGTGCAGAACAGTTGGAGAGTCTGCATTGACTATAGGAGGCTGAACCAGGTTACCAAAAAGGACCATTTTCCACTGTCATTCATTGACCAAATGCTTGAACGCCTGGCAGGTAAATCTCACTACTGTTTCCTTGATGGTTTTTTTGGTTATATGCAAATCACTATTGCTCTTGAGGATCAGGAAAAGACCACATTCACCCGCCCCTTTGGCACTTTTGCCTATAGGAGGATGCCTTTCGGCCTGTGCAATGCCCCTGGTACCTTCCAGCGGTGCATGATCAGTATTTTTAGTGATTTTTTAGAAAATTGCATAGAGGTATTTATGGATGATTTCACTGTATATGGATCCTCTTTTGATGTTTGTTTGGATAGTCTGGAAAAAGTTTTGAATAGATGCACTGAAACTAACCTTGTTCTAAATTTTGAAAAATGTCATTTTATGGTTGAGCAAGGTATAGTTTTAGGCCACATTATTTCCAAAAAGGGCATTGAAGTAGATCCTGCAAAAATTTCTGTTATTTCACAATTTCCTTACCCCTCTTGTGTGCGAGAGGTGCGATCTTTTCTTGGTCATGCAGGATTGTACAGGCGCTTTATAAGAGATTTTAGCAAGGTAGCCCTTCCACTATCCAACTTGTTGCAAAAGAAGGTGGAGTTTGACTTTATTGATAAATGCAAATAGGCCTTTCATTGCCTCAAAAGAGCACTGACTACCACCCCTATCATTCAGGCACCTGATTGGACAGCCCCATTTGAGCTAATGTGCGATGCATCCAATTACACATTGGGGGTTGTCCTTGCTCAAAAGATTTCCTTACTTCAGCTTACTTCTTTTCCACCATTACTTAGGGAGTTTTTCTTTTCCTATCTCCTTCTTTACTTTTATTACATTTGTCCGATTCTATTTGATGGTTTAATTGCTTTTAATCTTTTAATTGTGCTACATTGAGGACAATGTGTTGTTTAAGTATGGGGGGGAGTGTTCTTTGGTTTTGCTAGTTTTGTTAAATTTGTTAATTTTGTTAGTTTTGTTGGGTTTCTAGTTTAATCTTTTTGGTCAATTCTGTTTGCATGTTTTTCTTTGAATTATAGGATATTTTCAAGTAATGGGTAATTGTTTTGAAAGTAAAAGTCTCTTGACATTTTGTGAATTGAAATCCTTGTTTTTCCTCTACATGTCATGATAGTTTTGAAAGCTCAATTTGAAAGTGATAAGTTTACCTTTGTGAGAATATGAGCCATCCATCACCATAATCATTTGGTGTGTTTTGCCCCATTGATTGCTTGCACAATAGCCTTGGCTTGATTCTTGTTGATGCTTCCTAATTCACATGCATATTTGGAAATGATTTAGGCAATTTTGTTCTTATAAGCCTCTAGCCAAATGGACCTACCTTGAATTAATTCCTTTGATAGCCCTTTTGAGCCTTGTTTCCCTTTCCTTGTTTTGAAGCTCACTACAAGCCTTAAGTGAAAAACAATGATATCACCTTACCCTTAAGGAATTTTGGAGCTTTGGAATTGTTTTGGGAATAAGTGTGGGGGGGCTTTGTTGGATAACATGTTTTGTTGGCTATGCTTCATGATGTATTTTTGGGCCATACTGATGTACATTGTATATGGGTTAAATGTTGGACATGCTGCTGAATGATATGCTAGTTCTCAAATGCTATTGATTAAAAAAAAAATTCAAGTTGAATCAATTCGCAAAAAAAGAAAAAGAAAAGCAATAAAGTTGAGTGAATAAGATCTTAAATGGAAAAAGAATGACGAGACTCTTGGCTATACTCTTAACATTTAAAATTTTATCTTTAGGTTTTTTTATTTTTTTTAATGCACTTATTCCTCATTGCTCCTCCATTCCTTTGGGATTTAGCTACTTATTCCATATTTTTCCCTACCTTGTCCTTGGCCCCATTACAACCTTAAAAGACCTTTTGATCCTCATGTGCTTGTGTTTATGGGTTGATTGTCAATTTTAGAATCTTGCCAAGTTTATGTGGTGTTGGTTTTCATGGGTGCTTTGAGGGTAAATAGTAGCCTAGACACTTGAGAGATAGAGTGGATATCTTGTGAGGCTTTATCACTTTTCATTCTTGAGCTGATTAACTATTTTGCCATGATTGGGTTGCTTGGATGATTTTCACGAATGTCTTGACTCTTTGGATCTCTTCATGTTAGATGTTACCCATTCCTTTCATTCCTTGATGTTCATTGAGAAATATGTAAATGTTTTTGTTTGTCTCTCTTTGATATCCTTGGATTTTGTTCTTTGTTTCATTTTGCCCAGCAGTGCAAAAGGCTAAGTATGGGGGGTTTTGATGTGCCATTATTTTCTCCTATTTCTTGACCCTTTTTGCACCATTTTAATTACTGATTAGTCTTAATTGTCAAATTAATTATGCAGTTTTATCATTTGGGCCTATTGGACTAATTTTGTGTTTTTAATCTAATTTCAGGAATTAATGAAGCATTGGGCTTGAATCCATAATTGGGCTTGGACTTGAAGAGGGCAGACTATTTTATTCTACAAAATTATATCTTATCTAGACTTTATCTTATCTAGATATTATTTAGATTTGATCTCATCTAGATATTATTTCATCTATATCTTATTTTATCTTATCTTATCTAGATTTGATTTGATTTTATTTATGGGCTTGGATTTAAAACAGATTTGTAAGCTTTGGGGTTGAAAACTATATAACAGCACCAAGGCTCTAGTTTGAGGCTCTCTCCTCTCTCTCTATCTCTCTCTCTCTCTCTCCTTTCTCCCCTCCTCTCCTCTCTCTCTCTCTTTCATTTTATTTTCGGAGTGCTACTCTCAATTCATTTTAGTTTCTTTTTCATTTTGGAGAATAATTCTAGTTTTCTTCGTTTCTACTACAATTTCGTTTTCTATTGATTAATGGAAGGCTAAGTATCTAGCGTTGTTTTCTCTTGAGGATCATGCACAACTCTCTTTGAGGTTCTATTATTACTATTAAATTTTGATTAGTTTTTCCTCTTCACCAATTACTCTGTATTTGTTGCTATTAATTCATGCATGCCTAGTGCTTGATTAATTGTCTCTGCGCTTAATTTACGTTCATGCTTAATTATTGTTCATGATTAATTGGTGTATGTGTTGCTTAATCACAAAATGAATGCCTTATGTTAAATTTCACTTAGTAATTTAATTTAGGGTTGGATTAAGTGGTTGAACTGATAAAGGATAAACTCTCGTAACCTAGGATAAGAGACTTGCTTGTGAATCAAGGGGAAGCAACGTGTTTTAATTTTGATATTTTCTAATTCACAACTATTTGCTGTTTAATTTACAAAAGCAAACAATCCCCCCCTTCATTCGTTACTATTTTCCTACTATCTATTGTGAATGTTTGATTGACCATTGCTCGTTGGGAGACGACCTAGGATCACTTCCTAGATACTGCATTTTTAATATTTATTTGATTCGGGTACGGCCTCGATCACACACCAAAAGTTTCCAACTGCGTTACTTCTTCCTGATCATAAATCCATGCTAGATAAAGTGTTGCTAGATTGTGTTGTGTTGCACAAAACTAAATAGTTTACAAACTATTACTGATTCACACCACCCGGCCACCACTACTAATACCAATGTTGGTGTTCTACAACCAACTTTTTTGAAGTCTATCTATTAGAGTAGTAAAAAATGGGTCATCTGACTAGGCTCGATGGGCCAAACCCTGAAAATGGATTATGTCAGATTGGCTCAATTTTCATATGGTATTTAATTTGGTAGCAATTTCTAACTTCTTTGTTACAAGGAGGCCATGGCTCGATAAGTGTCACGCTGTTACAATAGTAACTTTAGCCTTTTTTCTAGTTTTTATATTGCATTGTATAATCATTTGCCTGTATAGTTGGTTGGTAAAATTCCCTTCTTCATTACCTTGTTGGTTTTGGATCCTTGCTTGATCCTCTTGATTCATTTTTATTTTTTTGAGGGAACAAGTAATTTGAATTCCGTGTGATTTTGAATAAGCTGGCCAAGGGAAAGCAAGAAGGTGCTTTAAATCTTCTGTTCTTGACACAACAGAGTAAAACAGAGGGTGAGGACTGCTTTGTGTTGTGCTGAAAGAGTCCTCAAAATGGCCATTGCAAGCTCTTGGACTCAACTTTGAAAGAATCCAGAAAGGTGAGATCAAGTGTGGAAGGAATATATGGGCCTAAAGAAGGTCCCGTGATACAGTTCAATTGAGATAGATACTTAAATTTACAGGTTTAGAGCCAGATATACTTCTTCTAAATGGAAAATGAAAGAAATTTATATATTTTTAGATAATTTTCAAAGTTTGGCACAAGAACAAGGATGTGATGTACAATGCTATGATACAATGCATAGTAGTAGCATGTTTTCTAAGGATTTTAGTGTTTATAACTTGCAGAGAGAAACTAGCAATTGCATTTTGAGCAAATCACTGAAACTAGTCCTATTTTATAATGATGTTATATTTTTTGGAATTTCTTTATAGAGATTATTTTGTTTTGTTACCACTACAGTTCAAGGCCAGTAACGTATATGAGAATATTTATAATTTAATTTATATATTGTAGCCATGTTCTGTGTGATTTTGAAAGCAGTCCTCACCCTCAGTTCAACATTTGTTTGTTTTACTATGTTCATTGGTGATAGGGAGATCCATTGAGGGTGAAAGTGAACGAACTGACTTCCACAAAAACACAACTTCCTTACTTATACTATTGATTTCCTTATTATGTTTGACAGGAAGTATAGGAATTAATAATATTTTTTTCAAATATATATCACTTGTCTTTACTAGTTAATTTGAATAATAAGCTTTTTTTCTATATACCATTTACAATTTAAATCTTTTTAAATTGTTGGAAGCATAAATAAAATAAAAAATGTTTTCCTTGACTTGTCCATGTGCACTAATTTAATTCAATGTTTGGGATTGATTGGTCTCACATGCATGCAACATGGTTGATAGGCACTTAGGCTCAGTGTTCAAAGGAGATCAGGTCTTGTGATCAAGAGGAACCACACTTCTTCAATTTGTGTAGAATACTTGTATGCCATTTTCACCTCACTTTCATTTTTGCTAGCCAAACTCCTTATGATTGACAAAGAAAAAAGAAATGCTTATGTTTTGTATTGGTAATTTCAATGTATACCACCAAAAATACATATCAAGATAAGTATTTGTTGAGTTATGACATAATAGTAACACGCACCAAAAATTAGAGTTGAAATAACATGAACAATCTTCAACTCAAAGGAAAAAAATAGGACAATACTTATGAGACTATCTTCTTTTTGAATATTTTTCTCTCCAAAGTTAGAATGTTACCAAAATTGTAGGATACAGTAAATTAGGGGAAAATTCTATTTATAGGAAAGTTTTGAGTTCCAAGCATTTGCTCTCTATCATAACTAAGTTATATATAGGTAAGAAATTTGTTTCCCTTAGTATTTCAACCTTTTACTCTTGCCACAAAATTGGCTTTACTTTATTTATAGGAATTTGTTTTTGTTAGAGTTATGTAAATCTTAGGTTATAGATGATATTTATGTATTGAGATTATTGTTCCAAGCATTTGCTCTCTACCATAACTAAGTTATATATAGGTAATAAATTTGTTTCCCTTAGTACTTCAACCTTTTGTTGTTGCCACAAAATTGGCTTTACATTATAGGCAATTTTTTTTATTATAGTTAGAGTTATATAAATCTTAGGTTATAGATGATATTTATGTATTGAGATTATTGTTTCATATACTTTTAGTATTTCTTTATTTAATAGTATTTATTCAATAATAATTTGAATATAATATATATTGTCCAGATTGATTTGGTTCGGATTGAGATTGATTTTGCTTTTAATTTATAAGTTTGAGTTTATTTAAAAAATATAAAAAATACTTGCAAAAGCAACATGGATTATGTGATAACTGATGTCACTACTAAAAACAATACTTTCTAAGAGATGTGTATTTAAAGTCGGTTATAAAAAAATTGTCGTTGTCATTTGAGTGGCGATGTTATTTTTGTAAATGCTGCCAATATTTCAAAGACAATATTGTAAAAACTTTTGAAACCACAAAACGACGATGATTTTTTGGAAAATCTTGTTTGAATCAGCACTAAAACTACACACACACACACACACACACACACACACACACACACACACACACACACACACACACACACACACACACACACACACACACACACACAACGTTGTCTGCTCCAGGCACTGCAATATGCAAGGCAAAGAAATTGAAGGGTTGTCGTGTTCATCCCGATGGACACTCCGAGCGGCGTCGCCACCTTCTCCACAACAACCATGACCAACACCGACGACTCGATCTTCACTACTAAGTAGTGCGTGAAAATCTCCGCACTCGTGCTCCTTAAGATTTTCATCTACGCGCTTCGGCGACACCATCGAGGTCATGGGCCGATGCTGATGCGATCATCATTATGGACGCCTTCACCCTCCCCGTCAAAGGCACTCAGACTTGCGTCAATGCCTAAGCTGATGCATATGAGTACATGGTCAATTATTCACAGACAAACAAACTTGTCCGTTCGTTTTCTTAAACCCTAACTGATAAGAGAGAAGATAGTTCTAGGGATAGAAGATTAATCGAAGAAGTAGGTTGAACAGGGAACCTAGAAGGAGAAAAGGTTTCGAGAGGTTTTATTGAATTAAATCAAAGATACAGAGAAAAATGTTTATAAGTAATGGAATGAATGCATTAGAAGAATGAATTGGCTATATAAAGTTGTTACTAACAACCAATCCTAGCAATTTTTTTCTCAACAAAAAATGGTACTAACTAACTAACTAATCCAAGGCTCCCTCAGTGACAGACACGTGTCCTTCAGCAACTGCATGACATGTGGATCCTTCAGCTTTGCTCCATATCAATCCCACCCCCTCAAAACTATCCTTGTCCTCAAGGATGAAAACAAGGAAATCGCTTCTTGAGATCATAGTAGAACTCCTATCTGGAATCCTCAGGCAAGTGATGTTTCTACTTGACTAAAACCTTGGTCATAACTTGTCCTCTTCTCCTAACCATCATCTGATCCAAAATGGCCTCTAGTTCTTGAAGACTAGAACTATCAGCAGAAAAATCAGGAAGTGTAGGACTTGAATCAGCAATAGTGACATGTCTCTTCAACTGGGAAGCATGACACACATTGTGTATGTGAGAAGAAGAAGGCAAAGCAAGCTTATAAGCAACAACACCCACACGATCAACCACTTTAAAGGGACCAAAATATCTAAGATTGAGCTTAGCATTGGCCCTCTGTGCAACAAAAACTTATCCGTAAGAATGAAGCTTGACAAAAACAAGGTCACCAATGGCAAAGTGTCTTTTAGATCTGTGCTTATCAGCAAGTTGCTTCATATGATTCTGAGCTTGCTATAAATGAAACTTCAAAACTCTAAACATTTCCTCCCTCTTGCTAAGGCTTCAATCCACCAAAGAAACCTTGGATTCACCAAAAAGCTAAGTGTTCGCATCCTGGTACTACTTGTTTTTGTGGATGTGAAATCTAACCGGCAAGTGCACCGGGTCATCAAGTAAATAATTAAAATGGTGTGAACCGAGTATGGAACTCAGGGAACTTGTTTTACTTGGCAAAGCATCATTCAGTAAATAGGCATTTGCGTAAAGAATTAATTATCATGAAGTAAAAACAAAAGTAATTCTAAGTAAAAGCAGTAATTGTGAGCAAGTGTGTGTGAAAACAGATATGTAAAAGCGTTGGGTCCTTCTACTGAGATACTTGATGCAATTACGGTTTTTATCTACTCGAAATTATTTCTGTGTTCTATGCTGAAGGAACAAATACCAAACACCGATGTCTCATGAGTTTGACCTAATTCAAATTAAACTTCATTCTCAGATGTCTCTTGTTGAACTTAGCCTAACCGAACAACATTACAGTTATAGCATGATTAAAACAAAATTACCACACTCCGTGTCTGACAGTTCGATAACCTAGCCCTGCCCTATCCAATTCTAAGGATGCAGTACATTTTTCAATGCTAAAGCTCCTAACCTTACACACAAATGGGTGATCAAGCCACAAGCATGCATAATATAAGCACAGATAGAAACAATGAACACATAAAAACAACTTCAAATATATAGTAATAATATTTTCATCAAGTACTCAGCGGAATTTCCCAACAAAGGATTCTAGCCCTCCATTACAAGGGAGTACCTTTCACAAATAGGAGTAGGGTTTTAGAGAAAATAACAAATTACAAAGCAGTGAGGATGTCTCCTCCACCTCTAGGAACCTAGGAATCACTCCTAAACCTAAAATCTACCTAAAAGTTAGGACCTTTTTCTTCCTTGCTCAGCTTTTCCTCTATTCTTTGTTCTGCACTAGGCTCACGTAGTCTATTCAGACCTCCCCTTCATTCTCCGCAATTCAGGCTTAAAAAGGGCTTTTTGTCCGTGAAGGTGCGCTTAGCACGAGTAAGTGAAATTTGGCTTAGCGCCATTCTCGCGCTAAGCGCATAAGAGACAATCTTCTCGCTGAACAAGCTGATGACGCGTTAAGCGCTAAGCGGCTGATGTCTAGCTTAGCGGTTGAGTCTCACTAAGCGCACGGTCCAGGCTTAGCGAGACATCAGCTTTTGCTCCTTCAAATTTTCTCCTTTTTACCTGGAATTGAAGTGAAATTTACATTAAATTCATATGGAAAGCTTTTACTGAGCAAATATAAAAACTAAACAAGAAATATTTACAATCCTACCAAAGAGAACTATAAATTGGGAGAAATATATACATTTTTGAAAACTTTTCTATACAAAAGTTAGTCGTAAAAGACGACTAACAAACTCCCCCAAATTTATAGTTTTGCTAGTCCTCAAGCAAAGAAAGAACAATTCACTTGTCCTCAAGTGACAAACTCACAGTGGTTATTCACAAGGTGTTTGTTCCAAAGAATTCAATCACATGACATGAATGGCATACAATGTTTCAATCAACAGCTTCTCACAAGACATGCAACTTTTCAAAGATATGAACATGATTATTAAGCATCACAACTAAAATAAGCTAGCAAGAATGACAGGTATCAAGGAAGATCATCAACCAAAGCCTCACGGTCACTGTTTCACTCAAGCACAAGTGTTTAGGCTTTCTATCAATCAACAACCAACATAAGTCTCAATCTTTGCACTTCATCTCATGCCATACAGTAAAAAACACACAACTGAATCCGAAGGACTTTACTAGGCTTGTAATGAGGCTGGGCTGCAAATAAATCATGGTTTTTCTAGGATGCAAAAGCTTAAGTTCTAGGGGAGCATCCGTCCTTAGATAAACTTTTTTTCCTTTTTATTTCCAGCTTCAATTACTTGCCTTAAGGCACTTAGCTTCACTTCTTCTTAGATAACAACACACACACTTTTATTTTAAATACTTATAGTTTTTTTTTAACAGTAGCTCTGTACTTGTTGCTTATTGACTTACTGTGTGTGTTGATATTTTCTTACCATTAGAAGCTATCACCCAATAAACTCCCCCAAATTTGGGACAAATTTTCTTTGAACCATTATGCTCTCCTACAACCTAAGACAAGGTAGATGGAGATGTAATCCATAGGTTCAAGGTTCAATCAAACAATCAAATTTTTAGCTCAATCATGGGTGCAAATGATATGTCATTCATTCACAAGGTAAGCTTTTTGGCAAAGTGGTTAATTCACACAAAACATGGCCTTCATCATCTTCAAACTCATGCATTCATTCCATAATCATATATTCATGCAAAAATCATTACTTAATGCTAGTCGTTCTCTCACAATTCAAGATCACGCACTCACCAGGTTATGGCTAATAAGTACCTTCACAATCAAACTATTAAACAAACTAACATTTTCATTCATGATCCTAATCCATGTTCTTTCTCTTCTAATCATTGCATGCTTATTCAAAAAATATGATTTACACATTTCAATTCACTCAAATCATGTAATCGATCAATTCAAACCAACAAATACTAAAATTTTCAAAATCAAACATCAAACCACTGGATAAAATGAAATATATTATTCAAACTTGCTTAAAGCAAGCTACCATGCAATCCAAAAACTAAAGTAAAACTATAAACTGAATTTTAAAAACTGAAACATAAATTTAAAACCAAATTAAAAATGTACTAAAAGCATAATAATAATAAAAGTGTTCAAAAGATAGAAAAATAGAAATCCTGTCACTGGTTATGCGGTGGGTCCTGATCCATGGCCTCATCATCGGTCAAATGCAGCACAGGCGTGCCTGCTAGTGATCCTTGCGGGGTTCTCAGCTCCAGCGCTGGTGTAGATACTAGAGATGCCTGTGGACTGGCCTTCGCAATCACTGGTGTACAAATGACTCTGGGGGAGTGGCCTTTGAATCATCCTCCTGAGCAGCAGTTGTAGTCTCTGGATCTGGCTGAGACTCCTGAGCTGCGAAGACCTCACCTCCTCCATTAGAAGAAGGCTGGACTCCTAGCCAGGCCACCTGCAAAGAAAACTCCTCCAAGCTCATAATTGGCTGATGCCGAGCCAAACTATGTAAACTCTGCATCACCAGGTATTGACCCTGGTGAATGCTCTATAGCATCACCATCATGAGGTCTGTGCTCTGAGTGGAGGGACCGGAAGTAGCAGGAACTGGTGCTGAAGGAATAGGAGCTGGTACAGTAGATGTCTAGGGAGCAACAGAAGATGGACCCTTAGATCCTCTAGCCCTGGCCTTGCAGGTCCCTGAAAAGCTAATCGTGGGGTCGTCCAAGTTCCAACAGTTCTTTTATATGTAAGCCAAGTTAATAGCTGGGCTAAGGGACTCAAAAATCAAGGAATCAGAGGTGACTCCTTGGGCCATGCATAAGGTAGTGATAAGGGATGGAAATCCGAGCCTCAAGGAGTTGGACTGAGCCATAAGAGTGATCTGTCCAGAGATGAGGACTCCGACATTCATGTTCATCTTCATCACTAATCCATATTCCAACCTTGCCTTGTCCAAGTTCAGATGAGAAGTGTGTGATGTAGGGGCAAGGTTGAAATAAGAAAGAACGCTCTAAGTTTGTGCCAGAGTAGTGAGGTCCTTCCTCAGAAACTTCCATGGTAGACCCTCAGCATTCTGAACAAATCCCCTACCAGGGATACAAAGTCGGGCAGCCAGCTCCTGAGGGTCTGGTCTCAGTCTGCAGAACCTGGAGTAAGCAGGAAGAGTCTCCCTTGGCTCTAGAACAATCGGAGTCTCCAGAAAAGTGTTGAGGGAATCCACATCAAACTTAATTAAATGCCCTCTAACCCTAAATTGCTTTGGAGACTTATCCTTCGGGTCATAAAGGTTAGCATAAAACTCCTTAATGAGAGCCACATCTATGCTCCCCTCCATGAGGTTGGTCAGCATCCTGTGCCAGTTTCTTCTGACTAGCTCTATCCTGAACTCATCAAACTCTATGACAAAAAGCTTCATGTTACTTCCTGGAAGGATGTTCCGGCAAAGAATGTTGTCAGCGTAGCGGTTCCAGGCATCCTCAGAGATGAATCTATGAGTATCGTAGTGAGGCTGGGGCCTAAAAGTTGTGGCTTTTCTTTTCCTAGAAGCCATCTACACAAAAGAAACATAGAAACCAAGTTAAAACAGGTTTTATTTGTAATGACAAGCTGAAAAATAAAACTGAAATTCAGATTGGGCGCTTAGCGCGACTAATGTGTGGAAGCAATGCCTTCCAAGGTTATTTTGATGATGCCAAAGAATCAAGAGTTAAGCAAATTCCAAAGATTCAAGAATCAAGTTTCAAGAATAATCAAGATCAAGATTCAAGACTCAAGATTCAGGAATCAAGAGAAGACTCAATCAAGATAAGTACTAAAAAAAGTTTTTCAAAACATTGATGTCGCAACATGCCCTTTTGCAGGCGAGCGAGGTGAGGCTCACGGGTGCGCTTTCCAAAGGAGGAAAGATGCGCGGAGTCGCCACCAACGTTTATTTGTGGAAAACGTCGGAAAAACTGAAGGAAACCGGTCATAAAGATTATTCCAAGTTCGGGAGTTGTATTTACGCTTGAGGAAGGTATTAGCACCTCTCACGTTTGTCTCAAAGGACAACAACCTTATTTTTTCGAATTGTGGAAATTGTGTTACCTTAACTTTTATTTCTTTTTATTTTTTGAGGTCGACAAAAGCGGGGCTCTTGCTCCTACGTACCCTCCATCGAAGAGGAAATTAGACCTACGTAGTTCTTTTTAAAGGGTGAATCAAGCGATTCTTTTTACTTGGAAGGTGATCATTTTAAGGCGTTGGACCTTGAAAATGATTTGTTTTCTTGGTAAGAAAAATTGAGATAATAAACTTTCAAATCCTTTTTTAGTGATTTTTTGTGGACGAGCTTGACTTTGCGGGTTGATTTTAGCCTTAGTTTCACTTTAGTTATTAGTCAATTCAATTAAGAAAAAGAAATCCCAAAGAGAAACGTCCGATTGATTCTTCCGCTTTATTTTACTAAAAGGTATTTTTTATTATTATATTATTATTTTACCTCTTTTTTGATTTCCAACGTGGTTACGGCACGACCGAACGGTCGGATTTCATTTTAACGGAAATTAACGGATATTACAAATCAAATGATCGGTGGAAATTTATTTTATTTTTTGATTAGGCGAGAAATGACTTAAATAAATGACTGAAGCACGTCAAAAGGGGGTACGGAAAGTAAATGAAAATGAGAATAAAAGTACATGAAACAAATGGGGACCACCACAGGTACATAGAATGAATTGAAAAGCTCGGTTTAGGGTACTTACCGGTTGAAGACCGAAGGAAAACGAAGAACGAACGATGAATGTCGAAGAACGATTGAAAATCTTTGCGTAATTACCCACGGAAACGTTATGGAAGCGCCTTGGCTTGGATTTTCTTCACGGAAACAATTTTCCTCGGTAATTTCAAGAGAATACGAAGTGCCAAGAAGGCTGAACCCCTTCCTTCTTCATTCCTCCCCCTATTTATAGCAAAATAGGGGAGGAGCTTGACACCCAGCTCGCCTAGGCGAGCCAGGTTGCTTCCTCCAGAAGCAATCGCCTTCTGGAGGAAGAATCTGGAAGGCCCAAGTGGGTTGAGTTGCTATTTACACCCCGTTTTTTACTAAATACACCCCCTTTACTTTTATTGGTGATTCTTTTTTCGTAACGTTACGAAACTTTACGAATTTCGTAACGACACTTATTTTCTTTCCGTAAGGTTACGGAACCTTACAGATCATGTAATTACTCTTTTTTAGCTTTTGAAAAAGTTACGAAAACTCACGGACTGTGTAGCAATACTTCCTTTTGGTTTCCGTCACATTACGGAATTCCACGGATTGCGTAACCACGCTTCCTTTTGATTTCCGGCACGTCTCGGGACTTCACATATTATGCAACAAAGGGTGCCAAGTACCTTGAAGCGGTCAATCAAAGGTTGTATGCCTTCAAGCAATAGTTCCCGGACGAAATTAGGGTATGACAGTTGCCCCTCTTTACTTACCTTTTATTGGAGATAAGAGGAAAGTAAAGATAAAACACTGATTTTGTCCATCTTCGCCCTTTTCGTGATTAGTCTATGACGACTCCCGTCTCTCCTTCTCTTTTTTCTGCACAACACAAAACAAAACACAAACAACAAAAACACCAATAACATAATATACATATATACACATGTTTGGCGAAGGAACCGATCGGGAAAATAACAAAAACCATATTTCCCAGTCACCAGAGGCTCCGCACCTGTTGGTGGAGGACGCATGAACAGCGCTAGGCAATCAATTCATGGGTCTCCGAAACAAGATTTCGAGGGTGGAGGATAAGCAAACAGCGCTAGGCAATCAATTCGCGGGGCTCCTGACTCGATGGTGGAGGATGCATGAATGACAATCAATTCATGGGGCTCCGAATAAAAGTGGAGAATGGAGGATAGGCGAACAACGCTAGGCAATCAATTCGCAGGGCTCCAGACTCGTTGGTGGAGGATGCATGAATGACAATCAATTCATGGGGCTCCGAACAAAAGTGGAGAATGGAGAATTGGCGAAAGACGCTAGGCAATCAATTTGCGGGGCTCCAAACTTGTTGGTGGAGGATGCATGAATGACAATCAATTCATGGGGCTCCGAACAAAAGTGGAGAATGGAGAATTGGTGAACAGCGCTAGGCAATCAATTCGCGGGGCTCCAGACTCGTTGGTGGAGGATGCATGAATGACAATCAATTCATGGGGCTCCGAATAAAAGTGGAGAATGGAGAATTGGCGAACAGCGCTAGGCAATCAATTCGCGGGGCTCCAAACTCGTTGGTGGAGGATGCATGAATGACAATCAATTCATGGGGCTCCGAACAAAAGTGGAGAATGGAGAATTGGCGAGCAGCGCTAGGCAATCAATTCATGGGGCTCCAGACTCGTTGGTGGAGGATGCATGAATGACAATCAATTCATGTGGCTCCGAATAAAAGTGGAGAATTGGTGAACAGCACTAGGCAATCAATTCGCGGGGCTCCAGACTCGTTGGTGGAGGATGCATGAATGACAATCAATTCATGGGGCTCCGAACAAGATTTGTTGGCAGGACCGAATGGTCCACCGGGTTTTTTTACCTACAATGGGGAAACATGCTTTTTGCAAAGAAAAATAAATCATTCGTGAGAGCACCATATCTTAGAGAAACAATATACCCATGCCAAGGGTAATCTTCCTTGTAACCGAAAATGAAGGGCAGGACGTCAACATTTAGCTTTTAAATGAACATTCAGGGGAAACATCGGGTTAAGCTGAAACTGGGAATAAATCACTTATAGTGTATAAAAACTCACACAGGCAAGTGTTTTACCCTAACCCCAAACCATAACTACACCATGACTTTATTTTGCAGACAATTTCCTATCGAATCAAAGATCACACGTACGATCACGGATCAATAGGATTTTCTCGAGGGTAGTGTTTTTGGAGAGGAAGCTGGGTGTTTCGGTCTTTTCCTCTTTGTATATGTGGAGCGGGATATCGCCAGTCGAGAATGACTTTGAATGGCAATTCGAATGGAAGAACCACCAAAAAATGGGTTTTCCTTTGCCGGCAGTCACTTACCTTGCCAAAGCCACAGCCAGGTGGGCACTCAAGCATCCCGTTTATGGCATTGTGATACTACGGTTGGGAATTTACACAAATAGACCCAACGTTTCCAAATTATGTTCTTTCATTAGTTCAATGAATTCATCCATTCTTATCTCGGTTATTCAGGAAAATAAACTCTTAGCGTTAGTCCCTTGTTTCCAAAAGATACGTTTGCTCTCTACGAATGATTTATGCTTCCTAACCATAACATGTCGACCTTTGAGGTCTTTCTTTCTTTTTTCTTTTTGTTTCATTTTTATGTTCACAAAAACTATACATCCATTGCTATTTATGAGAAAAATTTTCTTTGTATGCTTTCATTCCTATACATGACGAACTTTTTCTGCATACGCATTAGAACTCTTTTTCTTTATGTCGCACGATTTATATGCAAATCCTATTCATATTCAAAGATTTCTTTTTTCGTTTTTTCCCACACACACCCGTATTTTATACAGAAGTTTCTTTATATACACTCGTCGCTCACACACACAATAATTTTTTACATTGTTTACACACACGAAATCCTTTTATAGACATTTTTCTTTTACATATATATGAACAAAAACCTTTTTCTTTTCTTTATATACATGACATTTACTCACAACGCTTCTTTCTTTTTATCATGATTTTTGGTTCATTTTATTTTTAGGACGACGTTCCTAAATGAAAAACTCTACACGGTTCCGAAATTTCAACAAACACTATTGACAACAACGAAGTAAGCACTAACGTAATAGTTCAAATGACATGTATGCACAAAACAAGAGTCAATCAAAACGAAACAAACGTTAGTCCCTCAGTTATACAAAAATAAAATGATACGTAACAGATAAAAGAGGAAACATAAAAAGAGAATATGGATCTAGGGACCTCCCGGCCATGTGGCTCCTCTCCCTCCTAAGAAATCAAGCAAATCGGTCATCTCCTCGTCCATGCAGGCCTCATTTGCATCACCGAGAGCCTCTGCGGGTGCCTCCCCTGCCTGGGCCTCAGGCCAATCCTCGGGCCATGCGACCTCTGCCCTGAACTGATCCGAAGTAGGGCATGGAAAGGGAGGGAAGCCCTGGCTCTGCAGGCTAAGGCTGAGCTGGTAGAGGCAGTCGTGGGTCTGCACGTGTGCCCTGTGGTTGGCCGCCTGCTGGCGAACCAAATGCCGCAAATACCACTCTATGTCAAATGACCCAGCTGGACCAGCCTGTGCTGGTGGCGGCGATGCGTCTGGGGCCTGCGGGTTGCCACCCTGCACCTGTCTAGTTGTGCAGTACTTCTCTATGAAAGCCAGGGTGATCGACGGTCGAATCATCTTACTAGGTGTGACAGGAACCCCGAACGACTGGCAGAGACCCGTGATCAATGCCGGAAAACCCAGGGCCCTGTTAGACTTATCTAGGTCTAGAGGGTGCCTGGTAGGTGGCATACCTGCAAATAGATAAATGGCATCAGCGATCAATTGAGCCACATGAACGCTCATCCGTGTCAGGATGACATACACCAGCTGACACTTTGGCAGAGGGAGGTTGGAATTATGATCTCTGGGCAGAATGTTGTTGAGCAGCAACGTCATCCAGGTCTGGGTCAAAGTAGTCATGTTGGTGCGCATGATTCGCACCCGTCTCCCGGCAGCGGTCCGGGCAAAATCCTGACCTGGTATGGATAGCAGCTGAGCAATGGCCTCCTCATCAAATCCATAAGCCCGGTTCCTCCTCTGACTGTATTCACACTTCTGGCCCTCCTCCGATACTAGCGGATATCCCAGGAACTGACTGAGGGCGTCTGCATCGAAAGGAATCCACTGGCCCCTAACTCATGACCGGAGGTCCCGTACGCCCTCCTCTGTAGGCCAAGCATTGGCGTAAAACTCGAGGACTATATCTAGATCGAACTTGGCCATGGGAGTGACCAGCGACGTCCAATGCCGGCGAGCTATCTCCTCTTGGAAATCCGTGTACTCATCGTCCCTAAGCTGGACGCGTCTCTCTCGGTGAAAGGACCATCCCTTGATGGCCTCGCAACGCTGCTGGTGCTCAGCGCTCCTGAAATAATGGCTATCGAACTCGAGAGCGGTACTAGTCCCTACGGCGGCGGCGTCCTTCCTAGATCTCTTCGAGGCAAGCTTCCTCGAGGCCATTTCCTATGAAGACAAACATTTGAAAAATTAGTCTACAAGATAATGCTTATTTTAACACAAAAATGACATTCTAATCCTTCCGGTTTAGAACGAACTCATGCACACATTTAATGTAACACATTTATGAACATGCGTATGTGTCAAATATCCTACAATTTATGTCAACATACAAGGACATCCAACACATTCTAGTTACCACACATATATATACATCTTTGAAAAGAACACACATTCTCGTGCCCAAGGCATTGTGTCAAAATTTACACTATTCACATCCTAAATATTTATCACAAACTATCCACACATTTTTGAAGTATTTAACATACAAAATTTTTGTTGTTTCACTCACATTTATTTATATGCACATTGGAAAGCTAATTACGTCATGCACATACTTGCATTTGAAAAGGAAATTCCATGCCATCATATATTCATTTAGGAAGCGTCCTCAGGCCCTTTTTTTGACATGGGTGCATTTTCTAAAAGGCTCCTAATGCTACCTATCCTCAAATACGCACATGTTGAAAAGCATTTTTGCTACTCATTCACACTTTGCAAGGCATTTTATGCCATATATTAACATAATGGAAGGTGTTTTCCATGCTACCTATATTCACACACACATATACATACCATTGAAAGGTATTTTCCATGCTACCTAGATGCAAAGTATCCCTCATGGGGCAGCCAAATTCTAGAAAAAACCCTCTCAACCATGTCCTAATTCTCATGCCTTTCCACTTTAAAAACCAAAATTTAGATTTTTAGGCATAAGTCATGCTTCCTTGCATTGAAGTTAAGAGCTTAAGTTTCTAAACTTGGAATTGCATTTGGGTACCTATTTTGAATCCTCTATGTTGTCCCTATGTATATAAAACAGTCCCACAATCCCAATCTTACAAAATCATATTCATGTCATTGGGGAATTTCACCGAGCACTTGGTGGGCGCGTGTTTAGGCATAAATTGCAAGAGAATGGGGGCAATGTGGCATGCCCCATTGCTTCAGAATACAACATAGGCCTAAGGCCATACCCTACAACCCATCAAGTCTAACAAATCAAGCATAAAAAGCAACCCAAAATTGCCCCACAAATATGAGTACATTCTTACAATTTAGAGCACCAAAAGATGAACAAAAGGCACCAATGGAAAGCTAAAAACTCAAGGATTGAATACTTACTTGCTGGAGTGAGTAGAAATACCGAAAATGAAAGCAAAATGCAACCAAAAGTGACTTGGGGGAGCAAAAACCGCAAGCTTCGTGAGGTCTCTCTTTTGAATGAGGGGGGGGGGGGGGGAGTTTTTTGGGTGCAGTAACGTTCCCCTCCCTCCTTTTTTATAATCTGGTGCAGGGGTTGCTCGCCCAGGCGAGCTAACCTGCCAAAATTTTTTTTAGGGGAAACATAACCATGCCCCCCTACTTAAGTTAGATCAGGCATCCATTACTTATTTTAAACAAACAATAGTAATAATTACTGTAAATTCAAAGGATACTGGGCTGCCTTGCAGCGACGTTTTTTGCTAGTCCAGCGCCGGGAAGGGATGACGATCTGTCGGTCGTGACCCTATCCTCCATTTGCATCCGTCCCTAAGTACCTGAAAGTAGGAAGCAAACAATGCGCCGCAAATCGTGACCGGGTCATCGTCTTACCTTAGTTGATTTCCGCCGTCAACTTTTTCTTGACTTCTGACCGAGGCCTAAGACGATTCTTCCCCTGTTATCACAAAATATGCATGTGTATGTGCATGCATGAATGTTTTCAATGCAATGATTTTCTTAGTGAAAGCTGGTTAGGTTCAATTTTAAATAAGTGTTTGGGGCACCCTATGAGCTGAGCGAAAAGGGCTCAGGTTATTACAAACTAACACAAGGTTTAAAACCAAAGTGAGGACTGAAGCCTCAACCCATGTTCTCTTCATTTAAAGCAACGTGACGAAATAATTACAGCAGATGGGAATCCCGGGAGGAAACCAAGAAGAACATAAAAACTCAAAAATAAAAGAACATGCAGCGACTCCCCCAATTGCCCTAGACTTCAAGCATAATATCGCTTAACGACATCGGAGTTCATGGGCGAGGGTAGTTCCTCGCCATCCATGTTGGTGAGTATCAGAGCACCCCCAGAAAAAGCCCTTTTCACAACGAAAGGTCCTTCGTAATTTGGGGCCCACTTTCCTCGATTATCCTTAACAGCGTGGGATATCTTTTTCAGCACAAGGTCCCCCTCATTGAACTTGCGCGGGCGCACCTTCTTGTCGAATGCGTTCTTTATCCTGTGTTGATATAGGCGCCCATGGCTCATGGCCGTCAAACGCTTACCTTCAATAAGGTTGAGTTGATCGTAGCGTGCTTGAGCCCATTATGACTCTTCTAGGCCTGATTCCACTATTATCTTCTGGGAAGGAACCTCTACCTCAAATGGGAGTACCGCTTCCATCCTATAAACCAAGGAATACGGCGTTGCCCCAGTAGAAGTTCGTACCGAGGTTCTATATCCGTGCAGGGCAAAAGGCAACATCTCATGCCAATATTTGTATGACACCGTCATCTTCTGAACAATCTTCTTAATATTCTTATTTGCAGTCTCTACAGCCCCATTCATCTTTGGCCGATAAGGGGTGGAGTTATGATGCTAGATCTTGAAATCCTCACACACTTCCTGCATCATTTTGTTGTTCAAATTGGTGCCATTGTCAATAATGATTTTCCTAGGGAGTCCGTATCGACAAATCAGCTCCCTTTTTATGAATCTGACCACCACACTTCTCGTGACATTAGCATAAGAAGCCGCTTCGACCCATTTGGTGAAGTAATCTATCGCCACAAGAATGAAGCGGTGACCATTCGAAGCTTTGGGGTCGATGGCCCCAATGACATCTATCCCCCACATGGAAAAAGGCCAAGGGCCGGACATATCATTCAGAGGATGTGGCGGAACATTGACATTGTCCGCGTATGCCTGACATTTATGACATTTCCTCACATGGGCGCAGCAATTGCTCTCCATAGTGAGCCAGTAATAACCAGCCCTAAGGATCTTCCTGGCCATAGCATGCCCATTGGCATGTGTCCCAAATGAACCCCCGTGGATTTCCTCAATCATGAAGTTCGCCTCTTTGGCATCTACGCATCGTAGGAGGGTCATGTCGTGGTTTCGCTTGTACAAGATGGTACCACTCACAAAGAAACCAGTAGCCAGTCTCCTTAACGTTCTTTTGTCATTGTCGGAAATTCCTGGTGGATATTCTTTGTTCTCAACATATTGTTTGATGTCGAAGTACCGCGGTTTCCCATCCCGCTCTTCCTCTATCACACAACAATGTGCTGGCTTGCCTTGAGATCTGAACTCGATGTACAGAAGATCTCCGTGAGGGGCAAGTTGAAACATGGATGCCAGGGTGGCCAATGCATTGGCCATTTGGTTCTCTTCCCGAGGTATGTGGTGGAAAGAAATGTCGTCAAAGAATTCGGCTAACTTCAAGATGTGAGTTTGATAGAGTATCAACTTCGGATCCCTAGTTTCCCATTCTCCTCTCAACTGGCATATTACCAAAGCCGAGTCTCCATACACTTTGAGTAGCTTTACATCAAAATCAATGGCCGCTTGAATCCCAAGGGCGCACGCTTCTTATTCGGTCATATTGTTAGTACAATCGAAACCTAACCTGGCCGTGAAAGGAATACACTGATCATCCGGGGATACAAGGACTGCCCCTACTCCATGGGCCAAAGCATTAGATGCCCCATCGAAGCAAACAATCCATTTGTCTATGTCTTCGTGCGTCCGCTTCTCTTCGAACAGGGCCATGATGTCTTCATCCGGGAACTCAGGGTGCATCGGCCGATAATCCTGGAGGGGTTGCTGGGCTAAATAATCTACCAAGGCGCTTCCCTTTACCGCCTTTTGGGTGACGTACACAATATCGAATTCAGATAGTAGTACCTGCCACCTAGCGATTCATCCCGTGAGGGCCGGTTTCTCAAAGATGTATTTCACGGGATCCATTTTGGAAATAAGCCACATGGTATGACTGAGCATGTACTGCCTAAGCCGATCTGACGCCCATACCAGGGTGCAACACGTCCTTTCCAACATTGAGTAATTCATCTCACATGCGGTAAACTTCTTGCTTAGATAGTAAATGGCTTGTTCCTTTTTCCCAGAGTCATCGTGCTGACCCAACACGCACCCTATAGACTCGTCTAACACAGTCATGTATAGGAAAAGAGGTCTTCCTGTTACAGGTGGCATGAGCACCGGGGGGTTTGCGAGGCTCTGTTTGATATTCTCGAAGGCCTCTTGGCAGTCGCTGTTCCACAAAACCATATGGTTCTTACGTAATAGCTTGAAAATGGGCTCACATGTAGGGGTGAGTTGCGAGATAAATCTCGCGATGTAATTCAACCTGCCCAAGAAACCTCGAACCTGCTTCTCCATGTGTGGCTCTGGCATTTCAAGAATGGCCTTCACTTTCTCAAGATCTATCTCTATCCCTTTCTGGCTCACAATAAATCCTAGCAACTTCCCCGATTTTACCCCGAAGGTGCACTTGGTTGGGTTTAGCTTCAGTTGGTATTTCTGCAACCTTCCAAACAGCTTACGCAAATTGACGAGGTGTTCGTCCTCAGTCCGAGATTTGGCAATCATGTCATCTACGTAGACCTCTATCTCCTTATGCATCATGTAATGGAACAACGCTACCTTGGCACACTAATAGGTTGCCCCAGCATTTTTCAGCCCGAAGGCCATCACTTTGTAGCAGAACGTTCCCCATAAGGTGACGAAAGTAGTCTTCTCCACATCTTCGGGTGCCATCTTTATCTGATTATACCCCGAGAAACCATCCATAAACGAGAAAAGGGCAAACTTGGCTGTATTATCTACCAGTATATCAATGTGTGGCAGGGGAAAATTGTCCTTAGGACTGGCTCGGTTTAAGTCCCGATAGTCTACACACATTCGCACCTTGCCATCCTTTTTCGGGACCGGGACAATGTTGGCCACCCACTCCGGGTATCGAGCTACAGCTAAGAAACCCGCATCGAACTGCTTTCTCACTTCTTTGATTTTTAAAGACATCTCGGGTCTCATCCCTCGTAGCTTTTGCTTAACTGGGGAAGACCCAGGATTTAATGGCAACTTATGCTGCACAATGTCGGAGTCCAGACTAGGCATGTCTTGGTATGACCACGCAAAGACATCTTGATATTCTTCAAGAAGGGTTATCAAGCCTTGGCGGATAGGTGCGGTCATACCGGTCCCTACTTTTACTTCTTTCTTCCCCTCTCCGGTTCCTAAGTTTACCAGTTTGGTTTCCTCTTGGTGAGACTTCATTTCGCGTTCTTCCTGAGCGATCAACCTCTCCAACTCCGGTGAGAGGACGTCCTCTTCCTCTTTTTCGTTCATCGTTTGGCTTACATCTCGGTCGAAATTGATTGTCAAACCCTTGTCGTTAGGATCCTCAAAGAATCAACCCTCACATCTATACCAATCAAGACAAAAGAAAAAACATGCAAAATGATATGAGAAAAGATGGAACTGCAACAACAGATGAAACAAGATCTCTTTGTTTATTTAATAAGGTAGGTTTCACAAAACAAAAGAGAAAGGAATCTATAGCCTCTAATTACATTGAATCAGCGGTATAGACCTCTGACTGGCTTATCACGCGCCAGTTCCCCACTTGGGAATCGGGATGACATGGCCACACGAAATTCGGCGGGTCTTGAGGGCACTCCTTTCCTATTGCTGCCACCTCTTCCTCAAACATTATTCCAACACTGGTGAAACACTGGCTAACATGGCCGGGCCATGCCCTATCCGCCCGGAGTCTTGATGGCGCATTCCTCCTTCCCGGCATCCCAGGTTCATATCCCAACCCATATTTATACAGGTTTCCCCTAATATCGACCACATCAGCATTCCCGAGGCCGTCCTTGCCCAGACCCATTCCGGGCTCATATCCGTGCTTGAGCATCACCCGTGCCACCATTATGGCCGCATTGGAGAGAGAAGGTAGCAACGGGCTCGTTTCCACAGAGGCACAACTCACCACCTCGAAGGATTGGAAAGCTGTTTCCAAAGATTCTTCCGCTGCTTCTACATATGGTGCAGAGGAGGGGCAGCTCACCAACATATCCTCTTCGCCTGACACTATCACCAAAAGTCCACCAACCGCGAACTTCAATTTCTGGTGAAGCGTCGAAGGGACCACTCCCAGCGCATGAATCCAAGGTCTCCCCAAGAGGCAGCTATAGGCGGGATTTATGTCCATCACTTGAAAAACCACATTGCAAGTGTGGGGGCCTATCTGAATGGGGATGTCGATTTCCCCCATCACTTCCCGCCGAGTACCGTCAAAGGCTCGTACCACCATCGAAATTGGTTTCAAATGTGACGCACTAAAAGGAAGCTTCTCCAAGGTGGTCTTTGGCATCACGTTTAAACTTGAACCATTGTCGATAAGTACCTTTGCAGCGACATGGTCCATACATCTCACAGACACATGTAGAGCCTTGTTGTGCCCTCTCCCCTCAACGGGAATCTCTTCTTCCACAAACACGATATATTTATTGGTGGTTATATGATTAACGATGCCTTCAAAACCCTCAACTGAGATATCGTGTGCTACATGGGCTTTGTTGAGGACCTTTATCAATAGCGCACGATGAGGCTCAGAGTTTATGAGCAGTTCAAGCAAAGAGATCCTTGCTGGAGTTTTATTCAGTTGCTCAACTACCTTAAACTCACTTTGTTGGATGAGACGAAGGAACTCATGAGCCTCTTCCAAAGTCACCGTCTTTCCTTGAAGACCTTCTTTCTTTTCGACCCCTCTTTCCACCGGAGGATCCACTTCTTTTGAGGGGGTGGCTACGTCTATGGGCTCTTGGATCATGGGCGTCTTCCCCTTGGAGGGCAATTCTGCCGAGTGAGGGGGAGCGAACACCCGGCCACTACGGGTTACGCCACTGAGGCCGGTGATGTTGGTCACCTTGGCTGACAAGGAGTCAACTTTGGTTGCAACTCCTTCTCCAAAAGCGGGAGGGGTATACTTCCACGGAACGACCTTATTGCTTTGATATGCAAACGGCGTCGGCTTGGGCACTGTCCGGGGGTATATGGGCGTGGAGCTGGTCCCTTTCCTAGTAAAACATATTACTAGGGCTTTGGGGGTTGGGGGAACCTTCTTTTCTTCCGACTGCATGCAAATTTGTGGTTCTTCCCTCCCTCCTTTGGACACTTCGAGCTGCCCCTAGTCCATGAGCTGCTGAAGCAATTCTTCCACCGCGGGACAGGTTTCTATGTCGTGCGACTCCCCAAGGTGAAACAAACATTCGTCCCTTTTGTCTCCGCCACGGGAGACCATGCATGCCGCTTGCAGCGACTCATAGATGAAGCGTCTAGAAGTAGTCACATCTTCTAATCTCTTTGCCCCCCACGGCCCATGCTCTTCAATGGCGTTTACGCTAGCCCCTCAATGACTGGCTAGTGGGTTGGTTTTAACGTTGGGGCCCTGCTCTTGGAATGATAGCCAGCCGGCATTAATTAGGTGTTGCACCTTATATTTGAACGACAGGCAGGAGTCAATGTTGTGTCCGGGGGCTCCACTATGGTATGCACACTTGGCATCCGAGTTGTACCACTTGGGGTATGGCGGCTGGAAGACCTTCCCGGGTATGGCCACCACCAAATTATTTTCCAATAATGAAGGCCATAACTCGGAGTATGCCATGGGAATAGGAGAGAAATCATTTCTCGGGGGGGGGGGGGAGTGCGCCGTGCATTACTATAGCTCGCGCCAGGAGCTGTATTATTGGCTGGCCGGGGTGTGGCTGGAGCTGTGTGTTGGGCAGGCATTCTTTCTGTTGCGGGTGGTCCTTTCACTTGAGTTGGGAGGGAACTCCCGGCTCGGATTGAAAAGTTCGGGGAGTTGGGCTGGTATGACTTTTGGACATTTTGGGGTGCTTTCATCCATGTTGGGGCAGTGGTGACCGCGTGGGTATCTCCTTCTTTTTTCCTCGCGCCCACCACTGGGGCTCTTCTGTTGTTGTTGGGGCCACATTGGAGGCATAGTCAAACTTGCCTTTTCTCATCCCAGACTCGATTATTTCTCCGGCGAAGACGAGGTCCACAAAGTTAGCTGGCATGTACCCTATCAGCTTTTCATAGTAGAACGTAGGCAACGTATCTACCATAATTGTGATCATCTCCCTCTCGGTCATGGGTGGGACGACTTGGGCTGCGAGATCTCTCCACCTTTGGGCATATTCTTTAATGGACTCATGTTCTCGCTTGGTCATACTCTGAAGCTGGTTCCGATCAGGAGCCATATCCGTGTTGTATTGGTACTACCTAATAAAAGTAGTTGCCAAGTCTTTCCATGACCGGATCTGAGAAGCTTCCAGATTGGTATACCATGCCATTGCTGCTCCGGCTAAGCTGTCTTGAAAGAAATGCACCAACAGCTTTTCGTCCGTAGAATATGCCCCCATCTTTCGGCAATACATCCGAAGATGACCTTTTAGACATGTCGTCCCTTTGTATTTATCAAAATCTGGTACTTTGAACTTGGGAGGGATGACGATGTCAGGTACCAGACAGAGATCCGCCAAATTCGAGAACGGGTAGTTGCGAGGCCTTCTACCGCCCTCGGCCTCTCTTCAAGTAAATCAATCTTTCCCTTATCTTTTGCAAAGGGAACAGATTCTTTAACGGGTGCGGGTGGAGACGGGACATGGCGGACTATGTTTGGTTGGGGCAATTCATGGGGGGCCGGATCCTTGAGGGGCAGTAGAGGGCCTAGATGGGCATCTTCTTCATCGTTTTCTTGCAGCGGATAGTCGGCATAAGGAGGGAGTTGCCCCTCGAAGGTAGGGGCTTGGCTCAAATCGTCCGAAGCGGTACGGGAAGTGAAGTCCAGAGGCAAGCCATAAGGGTAAGCGTGATGACTATACCTCCGACCGAACACCGTCGTGTTTCTATCTCGGCCCAAGTTTATTGCTGGCTGTAGCACCGGTTCCGCTTCCCTAGCTGTATTGGAGGCGGTCGCCATGGCATTATCCTCTATAGTTTTCTGAAGCTTTAGCATGGCCTCCGTGATAGAAGCCATTTGATCTTTTAAGGCTGATAGGTCGGCCTTCATCTGTTCTTGCACTCCCTCTTCATTATCCATTTTTCTGGATCAAGTGTTATAGGGGTGCCTCTGCGCTTTCTTAGTTATTGTGAGTTCCCTAAAGAAACAAACAATGGTGAGTATGCCACCAAAACATGAATATGCTAATGAATGATCGGAGCAATTGGATCCACCTCAAGATTTTTAGATAATGTGATGAGTTTCAGAACTTCTCATTTTATAAAAAAGAACAAAGCTTTCATCTAGCCAAGATCATACAAAAGTGTTACAACAAAACCTAACGGTTTCTAATTATATGGGCCATCAAATCTATCATGTGTTGACAGTAGTTGATTAGCCCGTGAATTTCCTCGGGGGCTGTACACACTTCAGCGATGGCCTTTACTTTGGCTAATAGTCGCGGGAGGTCTTGACTTCCATTTAAGGTCAAGGCGAACCTATCCATTCACATAGTCGCTTCTTGATGCAATGCATCAATCACCCTCCCTCTTGCTTCCTTCTCGTCGTACGCTTGTGCGAAGTCCTCCACTAGCTTTTGTTCATGGGTCAACGACTGGTTTAACTCTTCCTTGTATTGCCCTATGATAGCTAGCATGCTTTGCTCCGTGGCTTCCAAGTGTTGGGCCAAACTCCTTTTGGATCTAGAGCAAGCAGCTAACTCTTCCTTTAAGATCATGCCATGCACCCGTGATTGGTCCCTTTCCTTTCTCCGGAGCTTGAGCTCATTGCTGCTGCCCCACAAAGCTCCTCGGAATTTATCTTGGCCATGTTCCTCCTTGCGGGCCCTTTTGGTTTCTTGTTCAAGGGCTCTTGTAGTGGCCGCGTTTTCCTCTCGTAACTCGGTGCACTCTTTCTGGATGTCTGTAGCGGCTGTCTTGAATTTTTCTTTGGCGAGTCTTGCCTTCCCTAGCTCTAATTTTAGAGCTTGGACTTCTTCATCTTCCTCCGGAGCTTCGAAGTTCTCCTCATCGATAACTTTCAACTTGGAGAGCCAATCTAACCCTCGCGTATGAACTCTTAGCCATTCATGATAACCACCAATGACGCCATTACGGATGCCCCTAAGTTCCTTATCTTTCCTCAACGGACTTCTCCACGCCTTATGGACTCTTTGTACAACCTTGAGACTTTGCGCGCCGAAATCTCTCACAAGGAAAGGCGAGAGGCTCTCTTCCGTCGGCGCTCCCCTCATGGGGTACCCTAGCTGTCTTATGGCAAGTGTGGGATTATAGTTAATACAACCGCTCGTCCCTATCAATGGAACATTAGGGTAGTCCCCACATGAAAAAAGAACTCCCTCCTTTCCTTCCTTCCATCGAGGAAACCAATTAATTGTGCTGCCTCCTATCCCAGCCAAGTGTTGGTCCCAATCGACTCTTCTCTTTTCGACGCACGAGCGATAACTTTGAAGCGGACACGGGTGTCTTATGTCTTGTTGGAATAGGTGCGAAACCAACCACACACAAAGAGTGGGCAAGCAGCAGGCGATCCGTGCGCTGTTCTTCTCGCACCTTTGGTCAAATGTATCAAATAAGTCCACCAAGATAGCCACTACTGGGCTTTCCTTGCTATGGTGATATGCAAGGAAAGCATCAATTGCGGCTAGGTCCACCAAACCGTCCACGTTCGGAAAGAGGACAACCTCAAAGATTAGCAAAGCTAGTATATCCGCAAACGGGACCCACTTTTCTTGACTTGCCATATCCCTTGCCTTGCCTTCCAAGTATTTTCGCGGTAGGCCCACTACGCCGTTTCGAGTTTGCTTCATGCGATCCAACTCTCTTGCCGAATCTCCGACCACAGCTGCAATCTTACTAAAGGAGGGAAGAAACCCGGAGAAAAGATACGGTTTTCTTCCCCCAAGAGGGCATCCTAATATCTCCTCAAACTCTTCAACAGTTGGTACCATTTGGAAGTCCCCAAACGTGAAGCATCTCAACGGCTGGTCATAGTATTGGGCGAGGGATACAACAACTTCCGTTAATACCTCCACTGCGGTCAAATCTAAAATCTTTCCGTACACTTTGCGGAAGGCTTGCCTTTGGAGAGGTCCCATCAATCGTTCCAACTCCTTGAGGCTGATGACATCTAGACCCTTAATCTTGACTTGATAAAATCTTTTTCCGTTTTGATTTGTCCCCATCATTTACCTAAAAAAGGGGTGGATCAAGACTCTGATATGAATGATGCAATGCGTATGCATCAAACGGAAAGAAAACAAAACACAGGGGTAATTTACATATACGAGACCAAAAAAGACCCATCTTTTTAATACTACGTTTTAGGCATTATGGCGCCTCAACTTATGTATTAAAAAGTGACGTATTACTCTAGAGAAACAAAATATAACTAGCAAAACTATAATTTACGTGCTATTCACAGAAAAATGCATGAGAACAAATGGCATGGAGCGTGTTTGCTCTATGCCCCTATTTGGGAACCTATAGGATAATATCTAGGGGTCTCTAATAACTACTCGCAAAGATTCAGAACTCACACGACTGTTTTCTAGAGGTATCATCACTCAAGATAATAATATTGTGGCGGTATGGAATACCAGCGACAACACATTATAAAGGGAGAAAGCTCTAGACGAGGTTTCACTATTATCAAGTAAGTCGGTGACCTAGCATGAGTATAGATTCACCTCCACTCCTTAGATTCCCATGAACCCGGGTATAGGGCCCCTTTTTTTCTCAAACCCATGGGTGCTTAGAATGCAGTGTAAAAATGTGGAAAAGACAGCATGCCAACTGTCGCCAACATGCCCTTTCCACAATTCCTTAAAATAGGCCTAACTCACAAAAAAGTCCCTAGTGGAGTCGCCAACTGTCGCAACATGCCCTTTTGCGGACGAGCGAGGTGAGGCTTATAGGTGCACTTTCCAAAGGAGGAAAGATGCGCGGAGTCGCCACCAACGTTTATTTGTGGAAAACGTCAGAAAAACCGAAGGAAACCGGTCATAAAGATTATTCCAAGTTCGGGAGTTGTATTTATGCTTGAGGAAGGTATTAGCACCTCTCACGTTTGTCTCAAAGGACAACAGCCTTATTTTTTAGAATTGTGGAAATTGTGTTACCTTAACTTTTAGTTCTTTTTATTTTTTGAGGTCGACAAAAGCGGGGCTCTTGCTCCTACGTACCCTCCATCGAAGAGAAAATCAGACCTACGTAGTTCTTTTTTAAGCGTGAATCAAGCGATTCTTTTTACTTGGAAGGTGATCATTTTAAGGCGTTAGACCTTGAAAATGATCCGTTTACTTGGTAAGAAAAATTGAGATAATAAACTTTCAAATCCTATTTTAGTGATTTTTTGTGGACGAGCTTGACTTTGCGGGTTGATTTTAGCCTTAGTTTCACTTTAGTTATTAGTCAATTCAATTAAGAAAGAGAAATCCCAAAGAGAAACGTCTGATTGATTCTTCCGCTTTATTTTACTAAAAGGTATTTTTTTTATTATTATATTATTATTTTACCTCTTTTTTTATTTCCAACGTGGTTACGGCACGACCGAACGGTCGGATTTCATTTTAACAGAAATTAACAGATATTACAAATCAAATGATCGGTGGAAATTTATTTTATTTTTTGATTAGGCGAGAAATGACTTAAATAAATGACTGAAGCACGTCAAAAGGGGGTACGGAAAGTAAATGAAAACGAGAATAAAAGTACACAAAACAAATGGGGACCACCACAGGTACATAGAATGAATTGAAAATCTCGGTTTGGGGTACTTACCGGTTGAAGACCGAAGGAAAACGAAGAACGAACGATGAATGTCGAAGAACGGTTGAAAATCTTCGTGTAATTACCCACGGAAACGTTACGGAAGTGCCTCGGCTTGGATTTTCTTCACGGAACCAATTTTCCTCAGCAATTTCAAGAGAATACGAAGTGCCAAGAAGGCTGAACCCCTTCCTTCTTCATTCCTCCCCCTATTTATAGCAAAATAGGGGAGGAGCTTGCCACCCAGCTCGCCCAGGCGAGCCAGGTTGCTTCCTCCAGAAGCAACCGCCGTTTGGAGGAAGAATCTGGAAGGGGTTCAGCCTTTTGATATATATATATTGCTTACTTTCGAAAACTGGCCCCGACGGGTGCAGAGAATGAGTCAGATTTTTAGCATTTCAAAAGGTCAGATTTTTCTCTTCTTGTTACTGAGTATGAGTCACATCAAGATAAAAAGTGGGCCCCTTTTTGCTCCACTCAAAAGAAGACATGTGGCACATCTTTTAAAAAAAAGAAAGAAAAGCCTTTTAAACTAAAAGCCACGTTTTTTTTCCTCTCCTCACTCAGCCAAAAGAATTCAGAAGCTTTTCTCCCTCTCTCTCACGTTGCCATTCCCTTCTTCTTCCTCACCATTGAAGCTCCATCAAAGCTCCAACCTTTGCTCACCATTTCTGATCCAAATCGCGAAAGGAAGCCATTTTCGGAGTCGTGAAGCGCACCTCTTCATTGTGGGACTTCAGATTTCAGGTTTGGGTAGACTTCTTCTCACATAAATTTTCGTGGGTATTGGGTTTTTGGAGATATGATGGGTAGTTTTACTAGGTTTATGCCTTATGGTAGTTATTTGTTAAGGAATTTGTTGAAAGCATGCTAAACTTGTCGTGTTTGGTGTGAGTCAAGCTTACCCATTCTGTTTTAGGGTTTTATGATGATGCTTGTGATGCTTGTGTGCTGAAATTGCTAATAGAAAACTGATAGAGATGAAGGGTAGAGTTAACCTAGGGTTAAAAAGTGAGAATGTAGTGATATGAGTGGAAAAGTGTGATGCTTTGAGGATTTGAAAAGCTAAATCTGGATTTAGTGGTAATTGGAGGTTAAAGTGAGTTAATCATAGTTTGAAATGTCATTTAGGACTGTGGGAAAACTTGGGCTGTGCAAAGGAGGAAAATGAGTGACCAAAGTGAAGGCAAGAGCCATTTCTAGGGTAAATTGGGTGTTGAGGAGTCAAATTTTGATTCGGTAGAGTTTTCATCGTAAAACCAGTTTGAGTGAGTTTAGATTAATGTTATAGACTTGTTTGAGATGAGAGTTTGTTCCAAAATTACCCCATTCTCAAACCTTGAAAATCCACTAAATTGAGGGGTTTTAGATACCTAGATTTTGAGTTGCTTTGGTCTGAAGCTTGTCTTTGGTTTAGATATGATTTATACTTGATTTAGGACTTGTAGGATCCAATTTGGGCAAAATTGGATGGAGGCAAGAGTGGTTTCGAAAATCTGCACTATTATGCAGAATTTTGTTGTTGAAATGTGTAGCAGAATTTTGTGCTTGTGCAAAAAATGCTTATGCATGGCTGGTTGTGGAAAGGGTTGTACATATTGGGTTCTGGACGTTTTCTAGCAGATCCCAATGTTCAAAATGTAGACTTATGTACTAGGGACCTCCAGTAAAATTTTCGAGTCGATCCAACGGTGAACAGATGGGATTGAAGAGAATGTTACTGGGGTATTTGAGTAAGGAAAGTTGTGCTATTGGAATGTGTTTTGGGCAGAGTTTTCTGCCTTTGCCCTGTTTTCTTGGTTTTGGATAGTTCATGATGTTTGGATGCTGAATTGCATGGATGTTGTGGAAGCTTGGAGGGATTGATGGGGACCCAGTGTTGAGAGGAACGAGGATAAGGGCTACGTGGGAGTACGTGAGCTCAGTTGAAGGTGGGCAACTGGGGATGGAGGATTTATGTGTGAGTTGTGGACGTGGAGAGTCGACTTGCACCATCGCCCGACCACCACCTAGTACCACATGTGATGGGTACCCCATAATCCTACAAGCTTGAAGTGAGGAAGTGTGGAAGGGTGAGACTTCCTACTTTTATTCGTTGACCACAGAGTGGTACCTGGAGATATGTTGCGGGGGTCAGGAGACCTTGGGGACGTTAGGTGGGGTGCTATTGCCCAAAACCAAGCTTGACCAATCCCCACCCAACCTGGGCATAGTCAGTCAGTGAGAACCTATGATGTACCTAAACATGCGAGCTCCTGGCAGTCAACCGATAAAAGAACAAAGACCACAAAGCAAGGAGGCTTGTGTGGTGGCTGACCAGCTATGGATCTTGAGTGATATTTGGTATATGGCCTCTGGTAATCGATTACCAAGGGGGGGTAATCGATTACAAGGCTTAAAAATGAAGACAGGAAGTAAAGATGGCCTCTGGTAATCGATTACCAAGGGTGTGTAATCGATTACCAGGCCTAAAAATGGGATCAGGAAGTTGAGAGGGCTTCTTGTAATCGATTACCAAAGGGGTGTAATCGATTACCAGGCTTAGAAATAGAGATAGTATGTTGAGGAGGCCTCTGGTAATCGATTACCAATGTTGTGTAATCGATTACAAAGAGTAACGGGTCACTGGTAATCGATTACCAGTTATGTGTAATCGATTAAATAGTGCATATTGAAGGTTTTCATGTTCTGAAGCTGTGTAACTCGAGTTGGACCTCTGGTAATCGATTACCAGAGAAGAAAAGCCTTGAGGCACCCCTTTTAATTGCATGTAGTGGTTATGAGACGCATTCTATTGCTACCATAGTTAGATCTCTCGTGAAAGAGTTTACCCCCCTTTCTTTTATTTCTTGTAGATCGCAATGGCAGCACAATTAATCCATGACCGAGTGGAGATGGAGTGCCTAGAGGGAGTTTGGGAGACCCTCAAAGGCAATGCGAGGTGCCGATTCTTTCACGGCCACTTCCTTGGTACATCCAGAGGAACCAGCACGCATGCTTCAGCGCACTGTGGAGTGGATATTACCTACACCTACTCCATATCTACTAGTGGAGCCAGTCCTAGTGATAGAGGTGACGTCATCTGAGGAAGACCCTGAGGAGGACCCAGAGGAGCTACCTCCTGAGCCTGCTGTGGATGCTCTTGACTTTCTAGAGGGTAATGAGGACCCACTCCCTGAGGTGGATTCTCTCGAGGACGTCATGTCGGCATCTGAGGCAGACTCTACGGAGGAAAGCGGTCCTGGAGGGATAGCGACTTGCGGAGGTTCTTCATCATAGCAGACGGCTCCTTAGACTAGGATTATATACTTTTTAGGGGTGGGTGTATCTAGTACAGATTGTTAGGTTTACTCTTTTTGTTTTTGTATGGGTAGACCTATTGTATAGGAATTTGTTGATTGTATACATGTGGCTGAAGCCACCACAGTGGATACCTTTGCTCTGGATGTCACTATGTATTTTGCAAAACTCCCATATTTTGGACAGCTTTAGATGATGAATGTACTTATGATTAATCTTGTTATTTGCAAAACTCCGCATTTTATTTTATTATTTTACACGTGACGACCTAAAATGATGGCTGGTACACTTTTATTTTTGAAAGAGCAAAATATTTTAGAGATTATGTGTAATCAGAAAGAAATGACTCCGAATAGAGTTGTGAACTGGCCATTCAGGACTCTATAGTGATGATTTTCCGTCTGAACTTAATTATTGTGAAAAAGAGAAAGAAACGAAAAAGAAAAAAAAAAGAAAAAAAAATTACCCATGGTTTATGTTATTTAAATCATTACTATTAAACCAGTCATTATTTAGGGACGCCCAAGTGGGCTGAGTTGCTATTTACACCCCATTTTTTACTAAATACACCCCCTTTACTTTTTTTGGTGATTCTTTTTCCGTAACGTTACGAAACTTTACGAATTTTGTAACGACACTTATTTTCTTTCCGTAAGGTTACGGAACCTTACGGATCATGTAATTACTCTTTTTTAGCTTTTGAAAAAGTTACGAAAACTCACGAACTGTGTAGCAATACTTCCTTTTGGTTTCCGTCACATTACGAAATTCCACGGATTGCGTAACCACGCTTCCTTTTGATTTCCGGCACGTCTCGGGACTTCACATATTATGCAACAAAGGGTGCCAAGTATCTTGAAGCGGTCAATCAAAGGTTGTATGCCTTCAAGCAATAGTTCACGGACGAAATTAGGGTATGACAATTGAGTAGCACAAGAAGTTTTCACAAAATCATTACCAAAGAGTTTTTCTCTTTGGTAATCGATTACCAGAAGGTAGTAATCGATTACCAGTGTTTTAAAATGTTAAGATTTCAAATTTCAAGAGTTAAACCTTATGTTTGTAGAGGCAAAGCTTCATGGTGAATCAAGAATGATTCAAATATGTTTTGATGATAACAAAGATGATAACAAAAGGTGATGACCAAAAGCTCAAAGGTCAATCAAAGAATGAGTTCAAGATGTTCAAGATAGAATCAAGAACACTTCAAGATTCAAGAGGAAAGTTGAATTCAAGAATTAAGAATCAAGATTCAAGAGATCAAGGTTCAAGACTCAAGATTCAAGAATCAAGAAAAAGCTTAATCAAGATAAGTATGAAAAGGTTTTTTCAAAAACTGAGTAGCACATGGATTTTTCCCAAAACATGTTTACCATAGAGTTTTTACTCTCTGGTAATCGATTACCAGATTATTGTAATCGATTACCAGTAGCAAAATGGATTTGAAAAAGTTTTCAAATGAATTTACAACGTTCCAATTGATTTCAAAAAGCTGTAATCGATTACAATGTTTTGGTAATCAATTACCAGTGCCTTTGAACGTTGAAATTCAAATTCAAATGTGAAGAGTCACATCCTTTCACATAAAAGCTTTGTGTAATCGATTACACTGATTTGGTAATCGATTACCAGTGATTGTTTTTGAATAAATCAAAAGATGTAACTCTTCAAATGGTTTTTGAATTTTTCAAATTGGTTTTAAGTTTTTCTAAAAGTTATAACTCTTCTAAATGGTCCTCTTGGCCATACATGAAGAGTCTATAAAAGCAAGGCTTTGTTTTGCATTTCAATCATCTTGAACACTTATTCATTCAATCCTTTACAAGCCTTGAATCTCTTTGAGCTTCTTCTTCTTCTTTGTACCAAAAGCTTTCCAAAGTTTTCTGGTTTTCTAAACCTTGAAAACTTGTGTTATTCATCTTTTCATTCTCTTTTCCCTTTGCCAAAAAGAATTTGCCAAGGACTAACCGCCTAAATTCTTTTTGTGTCTCTCTTTTCCCTTTTCCAAACGAACAAAGGACTAACTGCCTGAATCCTTTTGTGTCTCCTTTCTCCCTTGTCAAAGAATTCAAAACGACACAGTCTGAGAATTCTTTTGATTCTTCCCTTTCCCTTATACAAAAGTGTTCAAAGGACTAACCGCCTGAGAATTATTTTGTATCCCCATTCACAAAGTATCAAAGGTTTAACCGCCTGAGGTCTTTGTCTTAACACATTGAAGGGTACATCCTTTGTGGTACAAGTAGAGGGTACATCTACTTGGGTTGTTGACTGAGAACAAGAGAGGGTACATCTCTTGTGGATCAGTTCTAGTGGAGGGTACATCCACTAGGTTCAAAGAGAACAAGGGAGGGTACATCCCTTGTGGATCTTTGCTTGTAAAAGGATTTTTACAAGGTTGAAAGAAATCTCAAGGACAGTTGGTCGCTTGGGGACTGGATGTAGGCACGTGTTGTTGCCGAACCAGTATAAAAAATCTTCTGTGTTTGTCTTCTTCCCTACTCTTTTAATTTCCGTTGTGCATTTAATTTCCGTTTTTACTTTCTATTAAGTTTCTCTTCTACTCCTTATTCTCTTAAAAACTTAGTAAAAGCCTTAGAAGAGTAAATTTTTAATTAGTAAAGGTTTAAGAATAATTAATTCAACCCCCCCTTCTTAATTATTCTGAGGCCACTCGATCCAACAATGTTTAAATAGTTTTAAAGTATTTTAAACTTGTGTAATCGATTACACAATACTTGTAATTGATTACCAGAGCTTCTAAACATTTTAATTTTCAAAATTCAAAATGAAGAGTCACATATGTTGATGTATAATCGATTAAATCGATTACACCTTAATGGTAATCGATTACTAGTGATTGATTTTGAAAAATACATTTCCAAAAGTCACAATTCTTCAAGTGACTTATTTCTGAAGATTTTTCAAAAGTCACAACTTTTTAAGTGACTAGTTTAAAGAAATTGCCAAGAGTCACAAGCTTTGACTTGAGTCATCAAGAGATTATAAATATGTGACCATGGCATGAGTTTCAATAATCATCAATCATCTTTGAATCATATATCTTTCAATCTTTACAACATCATCTCTCAACATCTTTCAATCAATCTTTCAATATCTTTCTACATAATTTTCTGATTCATTTCTCTTCATCTTTCTAAAAGTTTTTTATCAACACTTTCTTTTTCCAAGAAAATTTCTTTGTTCAAAAACTTGTGCTATTCATCTTTTTCATTCTCTTCCCTCTTTGCCAAAAGAACGAAGGGATAACTGCCTGAGAATTCTTTTGATTCTTCCCTTCCCCTTAAGCAAAAGATTTCAAAGGACTAACCGCCTGAGATATCTTTTGTTTCCCCTTACAAAGATTCAAAGGACTAACCGCCTGAGAATTCTTTGTCCCAACACATTGGAGGGTACATCCTTTGTGGTACAAGTAGAGGGTACATCTACTTGGGGATTGTTATACTAAGAACAAGAGAGGGTACATCTCTTGTGGATCAGTTCAAGTGGAGGGTACATCCACTTGGTTTTTCAAAGAAAACAAGGGAGGGTACATCCCTTGTGGATCTTTGGCTTGTAAAGGATTTTACAAGGTTGAAAGAAATCTCAAGAACCGCAGGTTGCTTGGGGACTGGATGTAGGCACGGTTTGTGGCCGAACCAGTATAAATCTTGCGTTTGTCTTCTTCTTTCCTACACTTTTAAATTCACGTTGTGTACTTTTAATTATAACTTTTACTTTTGGTTAAGTTTCTATTTCTGTTCTTTACTTTCTTAACTTAGTGGTAAAAGCCTATTTGAATCTAGTAACATTAAGAAGGATAGATTTTTAATTAGTCAAGACACATTCATAATTAATTCAACCCCCCTTCTTAATTATTCCGAGGCTACTTGATCCAACAAAATGTGCTTAGCGCGCCTTATGAAAAAATTACTCATGCGCTTACCGAGTTGACATAGATCATAATTTTTATGGAGAATTGGCTTATCGAGCAGGCTCACTAAGCCCAATTCCACAACAAAAACCAATTCGCACTTAGCGCAGCCAGAAGCGCTTAGCACAGCCAGACGCGCTTAGCAGGACAACACTACTGGACATAAATGGCTTAGCGAGAAGGCTCGCTAAGCCCTATTCCAACAATTACAGAAACAAAGAGTAAATTGCGCTTATCGCGACAGGGCACGCTTAGCACATGGAAAAACATAAAGAAAATCACAAGTGCCTTGGGCTTAGCGGGCAAGCTCGCCTAGCCCAGGCTTATTCAGCCAACAGGGCTGAGTGGCTTAGTGAGCAAGCTCGCTTAGCCACAAACACGAAAGCAATAAAAATATTTCTAAGTGTTTGAAACATATTACTCACTTAGCGCACATCCGCGCTTAGTGAGTTCATAAACATTCAATCATTCATCAGAAAAGATGAACTCGCTTAGCGGGAAAGGGTTGGCTTAGCGAGTTCATCTGGAAATCCAAATATTCATCAAAAAGTGATGAACTCGCTAAGCGCAGCAAGGCACGCTTAGCGCGTTCATTGCCATTTCTAGAAAAATTGGGGCTTTTGCAGCCCTCTCAACTTAGGCCTCTATTAGGCCATCAAATCCTAACCAAAACATGTCAAAATGACATACATTGTATGTGAATCAAGACCCCTAACACTATTCTAACTAACAACTAACCTAACATCATGCAGTCAAAATGAAAATCAAAGCTTTAAAGTAGTAAACTAAGTTAACTAACCTAAGGTTTAAAACAAAAAAAATTAAAAACAAAGTTAAAGGAAGCTTACTTGGATGGCTGAAATTGGATGCAAAGAAGGAAGCAAGGAGAGCAAGTAGAGAGTGAGAGCACAGTGCAGAGAAAAAGCACCAACAAAATGCCAAAATGCAGTTTAAAAGCACAAATGAAAATGTAACTGCCAAAGGCAGTTATGCCTTATTTTTGGCAGTTTCGAATGGCTCGCTTAACGTGCCAACTCGCTAAGCAAGCATACATGATGTTTAAGTTTCCAAACACTCGTGCTTAGCGGGCAAACTCGCTTAGCCCATTGCAAAAATTCAAAATTTCCAGAGAAGACTTTGGGCTTAGCACGAAGGGTCGCGCTTAGCGAGTTCTGCAGCTCTGATTGGCCTGCAACTCTCGCTTAGCGGTCAGTGGCCGCACTTAGCGAATAACATGCTCCTTAAATGCAGTAGTGGGTTGCGCTTAGTGCGGGTGGCTCGCTTAGTGCAATTCCAAAGAATTAGAATCTAGAGAAGTTTTTGCGCTTAGCGAGTCCGTGCGCTTTGCCCAATTCGAAAGAATTAAAATCCAGAGAATGTTTTCGGCTTAGCGTGAAGAGACACTCTTAGCAAGACCACAACAGCTAATGATCAGGGGTCAAAGTGCTTAGCACAAGCAAGAGCTCGCTCAGCGCAGGAAGGAAAATCCTCTTAGCGCAGGATGTGCGCTTAGTGAGTGGACTGCTGAAGATTTTTTCTAAGTTAATTTTTCGTCCACTGCTTCAAAGAAGTTGTTCAACCCCTTTTATGCAATACAAAACATGCTTAAAATGATTTCATGCAACCTTAAATCAACCAACTCTAAAAAAAATGCAATGAAAACAATTAAAAAGGACTGGGCTGCCTTCTAGGAAGCGCTCTTTTAATGTCTTTAGCTTGACGCATGATACCTCAAGGGTCTGGATCAAATTTGGTTCCTACCTTCAGAACCTTTTCCTCAAACTCCTTCACTTGCAAGCAGACATTTTGGTCCAAAAGTTGTTTTTCTTAATCAAATAGATCAAAACTGATCTTTTGATCTTCGATGCCCATTTCCAACTTTCTTCTTCCCATATCTACCACACAGCTTGCGGTTAGCATGAACGGACGTCCCAAGATCAATGGGATATTAGCATCTTCTTTGATGTCCATGACCACAAAGTCGGCAGGGAAAGTGAAGTGCTTTACTTAGACCAAAACATCTTCTATCACTCTATAAGGTTTGGTGATGGAGCGATCAACTAACTGCAGAGTCATTCTAGTTGGCATTATCTCCAGCTCTCCCATCCTACGACACATAGAGAATGGCATAAAATTTATGCTAGCTCCTAAATCAATAAAAGCCTTACCAATTGAGACTGCACCAATCGAGCAAGGTATAGTGACACTGCCTGGATCTTTGTGCTTGGGTGGAAGGATGTGTTGAATCACAACACTATAGTTTCCCTCCACTACAATTATGTCACTGTGGATATACTTGCTCTTTCGGGTTAGCATATCCTTCAGAAATTTTTAGCGTAAAGTGGCATCTGCTGTAAGGCCTCTCCGAAGGGCATGGTGATCTCTAGCTTCTTAAAGATGTCATGAAAATGCACAAGATGTCTTTCTTTGTCCTTCCTAGAAGGTACCAATGGATATGACACTTCTTTCCCCTCAGATGGAGCTACCTCTTTCTTCTTTTCTCTGGACTGCTCACTCTTACTCTTTTTCTTTTCATTTTTTTTAATTTTTTAATTTTTTAATTTTTCTTTTTCTTCTTCTTTTTCTCATCATTTTTTTCATTCTCATTCTTGCTTATTGTATTCTTATTCTCCTGCTCATCCTCTTCATCTTCTATCTCCTCAAGTTCACGAAAATTGTCCTCCGGTTCAGATGCTGGTTTAGTTACCAGCTGCTGCTTATCTCCATCTATTTGTTTAGCTAACTGTCCCACCTGGATCTCTAAATTTTTAATGGACAACTCAGTACTCTTGTGATTTGACATTGAAACCTGCATGAATTCAGCAAGAGTCTCCTCCAGCTTTGTTGTCCTCTCATGGAGGTCAGGCCTTGGCTGGTTCCCCATATAATTAACTTCATGTGTTGATTCTTCAACGGAAATACAACAGCCTGATTCATGAGCTCCACCACAAAGTGTGCAACCTGTAAACACTGTAAAACAAAAGAAGGTGAAGGCTGACTAACATGTAATTGAGTTGGCAGCTTACTCAGTGTTTCTGTTAAAGTCTCAAGTTGCTTGGACAACAACTTATTTTGCGCCCGCAGAGCATCTTATGATGACAACTCTAATAAACACTTCTTGGTGGGATAGTGTGTTCTATCACACAAGATAGCGTGATCACTAGCAACCATATTCTCAATTAGTTCCATGGCTTCTTCAGGAGTCGTAAGCTTTATTTTACCCCTTGTAGAAGCATCTAAGAGATGCTTAGATTATGGCCTCAACCCATCAATGAAAATATTCAGCTGTATGGGCTCAGAGAATCCATGAGTAGAAGTTTTCTGCAGCAAGTTACGGAATCTTTCTAGGGCTTCACTCAAAGATTCATCTGGGAACTGGTGAAATGAAGAGATGGCAGCCTTTCCCTCTGCAGTTTTGGACTTTGGGAAATATTTCTTTAGAAAATTTTCCATAACTTCATCCCAAGTCCTCAAGCTATTACCTTTGAATGAATGCAGCCACCTCTTAGCTTCTCCAGATAGTGAAAATGAAAATAACCTGAGCCTAACAGCATCTTCTGGCACTCTAGCAACTCTGACCGTGTTACAAATTTCAATGTAAGTTGCTAGATGTGCATAAGGATCTTCATTGGGCAAACCATGAAATTGATTGCCCTGTATAAGCTTAATCAAAGAATGTGGATATGTGATATTCGGAGCTTGAACCTCCGGCCGCACAATACTAGTGAAAAATTATGGCACACTTGTACTTGAGTAGTCTTCAAGGGTTACTCGTCTAGGTTTCTCATCAGCCATTATGTTGGCTACAAGCAATGTTGTATCTGATTCCCTTGACTCTGGAAAACTAGAAGATGACTCTGAAGACTGAGGTTCCTCAAGAATTGTTGCTGCTTCTATATCTTGCAAAAAATTTCTATGCCTTTCTGCTCTGTTCCTTCTACAAGTTGCTTCGATTTCCAAGTCTATTGGAACCAAATTACCTGCAGAGGACTTTCTATGCATACACAACTAAGCAGAAACAACAGTTAACCAATTCCAAAGAAAAATAAATTCTGCAGTAAACAAATATTCACAAAAACAAAACAACTAATCAAAGAATAAAGAATAACACCTACAAACTGAACTAAACATTTCCAAATAAAAAGAAGTTTCCCAGCAACGACAACAAAATACTTGTTCGCATTCTGGTACTACTTGTTTTTGTGGATGTGAAACCGGAAGGTGCACCGGGTCGTCAAGTAAGTAATTAAAACGGTGTGAACCGAGTATCGAACTCAAGGAACTTGTTTTACTTGGCAAAGCATCATTCAGTAAATAGGAATTTACATAAAGAATTGACTATCACAAAGTAAAAACAGAAGTAATTCTATTCTAAGTAAAAGCAATAATTGAGAGCAAGTGAGGGTGAAAATAGATATGTAAAAGCGTTGGGTCCTTCTACTGAGATACTTGATGCAATTAGGATTTTTCTCTGCTTGAAATTATTTTTGTGTTCTATGTTGAAGGCACAAATACCAAACACCGATGTCCTGTAAGTTTGCCCTAATTCAAATTAAAATTCGTTCTTAGATGTCTCTTGTTGAATTTAGCCTAACAACATTACAATTACAACATGATAAAAACTAAATTACCGCACTCCATGTCTAGTAGTTCGATAACCTAGCCCTGCCCTATCCAGTTCTAAGGATGCAGTACATTTTCCAATGCTAAAGCTCCTAACCTTACACACAAATGGGTGATCAAGCCACAAGCATGCATAACATAAGCACAGATAGAAACATTGAACACATAAAAACAACTTCAAATAGATAGTAATAATATTTACATCAAGTACTCAGCATAATTTCCAAACAAAGGATTCTAGCCTTCCATTGCAAGGGAGTACCTTTCACAAATAGGAGAAGGGTTTCAGAGAAAATACCAGATTACAAAGTAGTGGGGATGTCTCCTCCATCTCTAGGAACCTAGGAATCACTTGTAAACCTAAAATCTACCTAAAAGTTAGAACCTTTTTCTTCCTTGCTCAACTTTCCCTCTGTTCTTCATTCTGCACTAGGCTCACGTAGTCTATTCAGACCTCCCCTTCATTCTCTGCAATTTAGGTTTAAAAAGTGCTTTTTGTCCGTAAAGGCGCGCTTAGCACCATTTTCGCCCTTAGCGCGAGTAAGTGAAATATGGCTTAGCGCCATTCTCGCGCTAAGCGCAAAAGAGACAATCTTCTCACTGAACGAGCTGATGACGCGTTGAGCGCATGATGACATGGTGGATTCTCTTCAATATCTATCTCACTCGCTAAGTGGCTGATGTCTCGCTTAGCGGTTGAGTCTCGCTAAGTGCACGGTCCAAGCTTAGTGAGACAACAACTTTTGCACCTTCAAATTTTCTCCTTTTTACCTGGAATTGAAGTGAAATTTACATTAAATTCATATGGAAAGCTTCTATTGAGAAAATATAAAAACTAAACAAGAAATATTTACAATCCTACCAAAAAGAACCATAAATTGGGAGAAATATATACATTTTTGAAAACTTTTCTATACAAAAGTTAGTCATAAAAGACGACTAACAGTAAGGCAATGAAATGGGAGGAGGCTTGCTATATACAATTTCATAGGGAGTAGCATAGGCAGAAGTATGGAAGGTGGAGTTGTACCACCATTTAGCTAAAGAGAGCTAATGAACCCAATGATGAGGTCTATCTAAACACATACACCGAAGATAAGTCTCCAAACGCCTCTTAACATCCTAAGTCTGCCCATCTGTTTGTGGGTGATAAGAGGTGGAAAGCTGCAACTGAACCCCATGAAGACTCATGAATTCCTACTAGAATTGGCTAATGAAAACTATGTCCCTGTCACTTGTAATAGGGTTAGGAAATCCATGCAACTTAGAAACATGATCAAGGAAGGATTGAGCCACTGTAGCAGTTGTATATGGATGGGTTAAAGACATGAAATGAGCAGTTTTACTGAGTCTTTTAACCACAAGGAAAATGACCTATTTTCCAACAGAATTAGGAAGACCCTCAATGAAATCCATTGTAATATGTTGCCACACATGGCCAGGGATTGGTAAAGGCTGTAAAATCCAAGGAGAAGTTGTAGTATCATATTTGCACTACTAACAAGTGAGACACTACTGTATAAACAATTGAATATCTCTAAACAATCCCTTCCAATAAAGGACAGACCTAACCCTTTGCCAAGTAGCATTTAAGTCAGAATGACCTCCAACAGCAGAGGTGTGGACCTAAGTAAGTAAATCATGTCTGAGTGTAGGATCCTGATCCATTACCAACTTCCCTTTCCTTCTGAGCTCACCATTGAGCCAAGAATAATGTTTGTGAGATGCAACAAAATGTTGTAAATCAGAGATCAACTTCTGAAGATGAGGATCAGTGGACCAAGTGAGCTTAATTCTCTAAAGCATATCTGATTGGATTTGATGAGTGATAAGGGCCTGACATTCCATATGCTCCACTCTAGAAAGAGCATCTGCTACCACGTTTTCCTTGCCTTGCCTATACTCAATAGAGAAATCAAACTTCATGAGCTTCACCAACCATTTTTGTTGGAACACCATTGAAAGCTTCTGCTCCAGGATATACTTTGAGCTACTATGGTTATTCTTGATAACAAAATGATTAGGCAGTAAATAATGTCTCTATTTTTGAACTACAAGGACCACTGCCAAAAGCTCTTTTTCATAGGTAGATAGAGATTGTTGCTTCTTGTTTAGTGTCCTGTTGAAGTAGGCAATGGAATGAGAGTCCTACATTAAAATCGCCCTTATACCAAAACCTGAAGCATCTACTTCAACCACAAAATCCTTGGAAAAATTAGGAAGAGATAAGACAGGAGTAGAAGAAAGAAACTATTTTAAATGTTGGAAGGCTAATATCATCAAAGAAAACTAGCAAAAATTTTCTAAGGAATTGTTTGAAAACAACATTCATAAGGCCTTGAAAGGTTGCAGTAGCATTCATGAGGCCAAATGGCATGACAAGGTATTCAAAATGACCACCATATGTTCTGAATGCAGTCTTAGGAATGTCACAAGTAGCCATCCTCACTTGATTGTACCCAGCTCCTAAATCAATTTTTGAAAAAATGTGGGAACCATGCAGCTCATCCAATAAATCATCTACTAAAGGATTAAGAAACTTGTTCTTGATGGTGGCCTTGTTTAACTCCCTATAATAAACATATAGCCTCTGTGATTGCATATGTATAAAGGTTTTGATGATGCCAAAGATAAAAGAAACTCAAGTTTACTTCAAGTCCAAAGTCAAGATCAAGTAAGCAAAAGATCAAGAGAAAAGATTCACTTTAGTCCATTTTTGTTAAAATAATCTCTTAATGATTGAAAAGGTTTGACCTTAAAAACATAATTTTCAAATTATCTATAAAAAGTTTTTAAATATTTTTATATTTCTGAAAAAGTAGTTTTCACTGGTAATCGATTACCAGAAGCACAATTGGTTTTAAAAGGCTTTCAGGAAGTTTTAAATTTGAATTTTAAAAGTTGTAATCGATTACCACATGTATGTAATCGATTACCAGTAACGAAACTCCTGAAATTCAAATTGAAAAGGCATGACTCCTCATTAAATAACTGTGTAATCGATTACCAAAGATCTATAATCGATTACCAGTGAGGAAATTTTAAAAATAACTCTAAAAAGTCACATCCCTTCATGAGTTTTTGAAAAACCACCAAAGGCCAATAAATATGTGACTTGTCTACAAAAATCTTCAGAGTTTTTCAAAACCTCGTTGTCTTATTCTCTCAAAAATAAACCTTTGGCCAAACACTTGCAGATCAATTAAGGATTCTTCAAAGATCTTCAATTTGTATCATTCTCCTCTAAAAGAGAGAAAAACTTTTGTACTTCAGAAAGAAAATTGTTGTGATCAAGAGGTTGTGTGTCTCTTGTTTTGTGAGTTTCGTAAACACAAGGGAAAGGGATCCCTAGGTGGTTCATAAGTTGTAAATGAATTTTACAAGGATAGTGGAAATCTCAAGTGGGTTGCTTGAGTACTGGACGTAGGCACTAGAAGTGGTACAACCAATATAAATCAAGTTTGCAATTCTCTCTTCCCTTATCTGATTTATATTATTGCAATTAATTTTGGCTTGCGCATTTAAAGAACATCGATTAAATTTTTTGTTGCTCCTTCTTTTGCATATTAAATCTGTCATATATCATTTAAAGAGGGAATTAAAGTTTGTTAGTGGGAAAATTTTGAAACTTAATTCACCCCCCGTCTTAAGTTATTGAGGCCACTTGTCCAACAAGTGGTATCAAAGCTTGATTCTTGTTTAAAGTTTGGAAACTTCAAGAATAGTTATGGCCTCATCAAACTTTCTATTTCTCGAAGGAAAATCTATTAATAGGCCTCCTATATTCGATGGAGTGGGTTACCATTACTGGAAAATTAGTATGCAAATATTCATAGAGGTTATGGATTTAAACATCAAGGAAGCCATTGAAATCGGTCCTTACATCCCTACAATGGTAGTAGGAAACACAACTATAGAAAAACCCAGGGAACAATGGGATGAAGAAAGAAGAAGGGTACAATATGACTTAAAGGCCTAAAACATAATTGCCTCTGCATTAGGCATGAATGAATACTTTAGAGTATCAAATTGTAAGAATGTAAAAGAAATGTGGGATACCTTACAAGTAACCCATGAAGGAACAAATGATGTAAAGAGATCTAGAATAAACACCCTAACTCATGAATATGAAATTTTTAGAATGAATCAAAATGAGACCATACAAGATATGCAAAAGTGATTCGCACATATAGTAAATCATCTAGCATCATTAGGAAAGATATTTCCTAATGAGGATCTCATTAACAAAGTTTTGAGATGTTTAAGCAGGGAATGGCAACCAAAGGTAACTGCAATTACAGAATCAAGAGATCTCACTAACATGTCTCTTGCAACTCTTTTTGGAAAGCTTTAGGAACACAAAATAGAACTTATGAGACTAAATCAACATGAAGAAAATGGCAAGAAAAAGAAAGGAATCGCACTTAAAGCCTTATCTTCAATTCTAGAAGAAAGTGACAAAGAGGACTTGAATGAAATAGAAGAAGATGATGATTTTAGTTTCTTTGTAAAGAGATTTAATAAATTCCTAAGAAACAAAGGAAATCAAAGAAGATCAAACTTCAAACCAAAGAAAAGAGGAGAAGATTCATCTTCTATTCCAAAGTGTTATGAATGTAACCAACCTGGACATTTGAGAGTTGATTACCCTAGTTTCAAGAAAAGAATGGAAAAATCTGACACGAAAACCTTCAATGATAAGAAAGAAATGAAAGCTTACATCACTTGGGAAGATAACGATATGGATTCATTCAGAGACTCAAAAAATGAAGTCATGAATCTAAGTCTCATGGCCAAAAATTATGAAAGTGAAGAAGAGGTAACATCTTCTAACATTAACTTATCTATTTCCTTTGATGAACTTCAAGATGCATTCAATGACTTGCATAAAGAATCAGTCAAACTTGCAAAACTAGTTTCATTTTCTAAGAAAAATATTTCAAATTTAGAAAAGGAAGTTTTGAAATTAAATAAAGAATTAGAAAATCTCAGGACTGAAGTCAAAACTTTAAAACCAATTGACACAAATCAATCTTCAACCATAAAAGTAATAAAGATAGTAAAGAAGCATCTAACTCATGTAAATGTTGTAAAAAGTTTATAGAAGAAATCAAGGATATGAAAAATTCTCTTGTCAAATTTACTATTGGCAAAAATAATTTAGATATTATACTAGGAAAGCAAAGATGTATGTTTGATAAAGATGGATTAGGATATAGACCTTACAAACAACAAAAATTGTATAAAAACTTCTTTGCATCTACTCAAAAGAATAGTTCTCCTTTCTTAACATGTTTTTACTGTGGAAAGAAAGGACATGGTGCATCTACGTGTTATTTTAGGAAAAATAGTAATAATATTAAAATGATATGGGTTCCAAAAGGATCATCAAAACTAACATTCAAGGACCCAAGAAAATTTGGGTACCTAAGTCATAAATATGATTATATATGATTCGTTGAAGAAAAGTTGGTACATTGATAGCGGATGCTCTAAACACATGACAGGAGATGCATCAAATTTTACTCATATTTCTCCCATGAATAGTGGACATGGGACTTATGGCGACAACAATAAAGGTAGAATTCTTGGAGTCAAAAATATAGGTATGAATCCATCTGCCTCCATTGAAAATGTTCTATTTGTTGATGGTCTTAAGCATAGTCTACTAAGTGTTAGTCAATTATGTGATAAAGACTTTCTAGTATCATTTGATTCTCATAATTGTGTTATTGAAAATAAACATGATAAAAATATAAAACATATGGGCTATAGAACAAATAATGTATACATGATAAATTTAGATAAAACATCAAATCATGCTCAATGTTTTCTTAGTAAAGATGATGATTCTTGGTTATTGCATAAAAGAATTGCTCATATAAACATGGAACATTTAAATAAACTAATTTCTAAGGATTTATTAATTGGTTTACCAAAACTTAAAATTGAAAAAGATAGATTATGTGATGCATGTCCAAAAGGAAAACAAGGGTTTCCTTCAAATCAAAGAATATTATTTCTACAACTCAACCTTTACAACTTCTGCATATGGATCTTTTTGGTCCCTGTAGAATTATGAGTTTTGGAGGAAATTACTATGCTCTTGTTATAGTTAATGATTATTCAAGATTTACATGGACATTATTTCTTACTCACAAAAAAGATGTTTTTCATGCTTTTAAGAAACTTGCTAAAATCATTCAAAACAAGAAAAATCTCAATATTGCATTTATTAGGAGTGATCATGGAGGAGACTTTGAAAATAAAGATTTTCAATCATTTTTTGATGAAAATGACATTGAACACAATTTTTCTGCACCTAGAACCCCTCAACAAAATAGAGTAGTTGAGAGGAAAAATAGATCTTTAGAAGAAATAGCTAGAACTTTGTTTAATGATACAAATCATCCTAAATATTTCTGGGCTAAACCTGTTAATACTGCATGAGATATAATGAATAGAGCTTTAATTATACCAATCTTGAAGAAAACTCCATATGAATTGTATAAGGGAAAAAATCTGAACATTTGTCATCTTCATGTTTTTGGATGTAAGTGTTTTGTGCTAAACAACAGAAAATACAACTTAGGTAAGTTTGATGCAAAATCTGATGAAGGAATATTCCTTGGCTATTCCTTGAATAGTAAAGCCTTTAGAACTTATAACAAAAGAACTATGGTTATTGAAGAATCTATCTATGTTGCTTTTGATGAAACTAACCCTATAAGGCCAAGAAAGGAAACACTTGATGATGTTACATATTCTCTAGAAGACATGCACATTGATGAGAATGGGCACAAAGGCAAAGGAAATGGAAATGAAGAAGACCTTCAAATTGTTGAAACTAAAACAAGTACAAATACATATATTCCAAAAGAGTGGAAAACTTCAAAAGGGGTAACAACTAGACACTCTCTCAAAGATGCATGCAATAATTGTTGGACCTTGTGGCCTCAATAATCTTAAGAGGGATAGGCTTAGAATGCAGAAGAAGCAACAACAATCAATTTAACAATGTTCTTTAAACATGCAAGACACAATTGATTGCAACAAAATAAATAAGATAAGGGAAGAGAAAATGCAAACACAATTTTATACTGGTTTGACCACTTCCCGTGCCTACGTCCAGTACTCAAGCAACCCACTTGAGATTTCCACTATCTTTGTAAATTCCTTTACAAAGTCTGAACCACACAGGGACAACCCATCCCTTGTGTTCAGATGCTTTACAGCAAGAGACTTACAGTCTCTTAACCAATCTCATTGAATAAGAAGAATGGAAGAAGAATTCTCTCTTCAAGAGAAGAATATTACAATGAAGATCATGTAAGAATCCTTATAGATTTTGCAAGTGTTTGGTGAAGGATTTCTTTTGAGAGAGCATTTGACAACGAAGTTCTTTTGGAATCTCTCTCATTGTCTTTTGAGAGGATAAGACATTTTTGCCAAGCAAAACTCTCTCAATCTTTTGAGAGGATTGAACATTTTGATCAATTAAAACCCTCTCTTCAAATTCGTGCCCAAGTCACCTATTTATAGGCCTTTGATGGTCATTCACAAATCTAATGAAAAGATGTGACTGTTGGCAGATTTTCTAAAAACTTTCCACTGGTAATCGATTACAATGTTTGTGTAATCGATTACACAGTTATAATTTGAAGGGTTATGACTTTTGAATTTGAATTTCCAAAGTTTCGTTGCTGGTAATCGATTACAGACATATTGTAATCGATTACATGTTGAAAATTCAAATTCAAAACATTTTTCAACAGCTATTTCTCAACCCTGTCTTTTGGTAATCAATTACACTTCCTGGTAATCGATTACCAGAGCCTTGCATGTCTTGAAAGCACTTTGTTTTAAGGCAAGACTTGGTCTTTAGTGAATCTTGAAACAAGGCTTTGTTTGTTGAAGCAATCTTGAATTATTCTTGAAGCAAATGCTTATCATTTGAAGCAGCCTTGTTAGATTCTTCTTTGACATCATCAAAATCATGTATACATACATTCACAATAATATGACTTTTGTTTCTTTAATTGAACCGAAAAACTTAAATGAAGCCATAATTGATGAACACTAGGTTATTGCTATGCAAGAAGAGTTAAATCAATTTGAAAGAAATAATGTTTGAGAATTAGTTGACAAACCTGATAATCATCCAATTATAGGAACTAAATGGGTATTTAGAAACAAATTGGATGAACATGGAATAGTAATTAGAAATAAGGCTAGGCTAGTGGCCAAATGATATAATCAAGAAGAAGGAATAGATTATGAGGAAACCTATGCTCCAGTAGCTAGATTAGAAGCCATTAGAATGTTATTGGCTTTTGCATCCATAATGGATTTTAAACTCTATCAAATGGATGTTAAAAGTGCCTTTTTAAATGTTTTTATCCAAGAAGTATATGTGGATCAACCTCCTGGTTTTGAAAACTCAAAAAATCCTAATCACATCTTTAAATTGAAAAAGGCTCTATATTGTTTAAAACAAGCCCCTAGGGCTTGGTATGAACGTCTGAGCAAATTTCTTTTAGAAAAGGGCTTTTCAAGAGGAAAGGTTGATACCACCCTTTTTATCAAAAGAAAATTGAATGATATTCTCTTAGTACAAATATATGTTGATGATATAATCTTTGGGTCAACTAATGATTCTCTTTGCAAAGAATTCTCTCAAGATATGCAAAATGAATTTGAAATGTCAATGATGGGTGAGTTAAATTTCTTCCTTGGACTGCAAACAAAGAATGGTATATTTATTAGTCAATCAAAATATCGCAAAACACTAATTAACAGGTTTGGGATGGAAAATGCTAAACACATGGTCACTTCTATGAGCACTGCTTACTATCTAGATAAAGATGAAACCGACCAGTCAATAGATATAAAGAAATATAGAGGTATGATCAGATCTCTTCTTTATTTATCTGCAAGTAGACCTAATATAATGTTTAGTGTATTTATGTGTACAAGATACCAAGCAAATCCCAAAGAATGTCACCTTAGTGCAGTTAAAAGAATAATGAGATACTTATTAGGCACTATAAATCTAGGATTATGGTATCCTAAGAATTCCTCTAATAACCTAATAGGATACTCTGATTCCAATTTTGTCCGATGCAAAACTAATAGAAAGAGCACTAGTGGAACATGTCATTTTATTGGTTCTGCTCTAGTATCATGGCATAGTATAAAACAAAATAGTGTTGCCTTATCCACTATTGAGGCAGAATATATTTCTGCTGGAAGTTGTGCATAAATACTTTGGATGAAACAACAACTTTCTGACTATGGATTAATACTTGATCATATTCCTATTTGGTGTGGTAACAAGAGTGCAATCAATCTATCTAAAAGTCCTATTCTGCACTCTAGAACAAAGCATATTGAAATAAGGAATCATTTCTTGAGATATCATGTTCAAAAAGGGGATTGTGTACTAGAATTTGTTGACACAAAGAATCAGTTAACTAATATCTTTACAAAACCTCTCCCTAAAGAAAATTTCTTTGCTATTAGAAGAGAATTAGGACTCATAGACATACATAACTTAGGTTCATAGCAATTTTGATTGTTTATAATAAATTGGCTTTGATGGTTGTTAATCATGCTTGTTTATGATGATTGTTTCCTTTGATTAAGAAAAATGATTGTGCTTGATAGTTATCTTTCATGATTGATTATAATGATTGATTAATTTTTTGTTGAGTGAAGTGCTTGTGTTATCGTTCATGATTATTTATGATGACTGTCTATTTTTATTATTTATACTAAATGAGTACTTTTGTGGGTGACAAATGATTGATTTTCGTGATTATTTTACTTGGAATACCATATTTTAGGGTCAGGTAATCGATTACCACTCCTCTAATCCATTACCATAGAACAAGACCCCTGTAATCGATTACAATAGGTTGTAATCAATTACTCGAAGGCTTTGGCAGTTATAGGATAAGCCTATAATCGATTACCATGAGCTGTAACCGATTACAGCTCATCCCTACCTATAAATTCTGCTCTTTCTCTCTCCTTGCGCAAAACTCGTTCTTCCTCTTTCTCCTTGACAGCACCCTCCATACCCAAATCTTCAAATCCTCATATCTTTCTCATTTCTTATCCAAATTACTTTAAACAAAGTGCAAATTTCATCTTTTTCAATTCTCTACAAACCCCATTGAACAAAATTTGTAGAAACACTACCAAATGGCAGAACCCTCTAAGAAGAGAAAAGGCTCAACCTCCACAACAACGCTTAATTGCTATTCCTGAGTATTAAATGCATTAAAAATATGATAAAAAGTAGCAATGCAACTCTAATTTATGGTTTCTTTTGTGAGATTTGTAAATAATTTATTCTTGTGTGAATTTATGCAGTGGAAACTCCATTTTTTGATGACTAATGTTGAACTTAATTGGGTTTTTAGGCTAAAGAATAGAAAATTTTGAAATGTTGCTGAAGGGCTCGCTTAGCGAGCCAGATTGGCTAAGCGAGGCTCATCCGCTTAGCGACGAAGCCAGAATTGCTAAGCAAGAACAAAACCCTAGAGAATGTTGAGCAAGAGAGCACCGTGCTTAGTGCGCAGCCAGCCCGCAAATTCTAGGTATCCAAAACCCATCAAATTTAGTGAATTTTCAAGGTTTGAAAGGTGAAAATAAAAATTGGGTAATTTTGGGGTAAACTCTCATCTTCATCAAGTCTGTAACATTGATTTAGACTTGCTCAAACTGGTTTTAAGGTGAAATCTCCACCTATTCAAAATTTGACCTCTCAACACCCAATTTACCCTATAAATGGCTCTTTTCTTTCACATTTGTCACTCATTTTCCTCATTTGCTCTGACCAAGCTTTCCTACAAGTCCTAATTGACATTCTAAACAAGAATCAACTCACTTTAGACTCCAATTTCCACTAACCCCAAATTTGGCTTTCTAACCCTCAAAATCTCACACTTTTCCACCTACCACACTACCATTCTCACATTTTACTCTAAGTTAACTCTCCCCATCCTCTCTACCAGTTTTCTATCTACCTTTTAAGCATAAATATATCTCAAAGCATCATTATTAAACCCTAAATCAACATGGGTAATTTTGCTTACATCAAACATGTCAAGTTTAGCATAATTTCAACAATTTCCTTCACAAACAACTACCCTAAAGCAATAACCTAGTAGAAATACCCATTATAGCTCCCAAAAATCCAACACCCACAGATTTCAAGTGAGAAGAAGTCCACCCTTACTTGAAATTTAAGGCCCCACGAAGTAGAGGTAGGCTCCTAGACTCCGAAAATAGCTTTTCCTTGCAATTTGGGGTAGAAATGAAGAGGAATTTGGAGCTTCAAGAGGGACAACAATGGAGGAGAAGAAGAGGAAGAAAAAGCAACATGGAGGGAGAAAAGAGAGCTGCTGAAATTTTCTGAAGAAAGAGAGAGAAGATTTGGCTTTTTATAAAAAATGATTTTTCTTTTCTTTTTCATTTTCTTTTCAAAAGCAAATGCCACATGTCCTATTTTAATTGGAGCAAAAAGGCCCACCTTTTCCTTTGATTAGACCTCATACTCAGCCATAAAGGAGAAAAAACTAGACCTTTTTGGATGCTAAAATCCTGCCTCAGTTTGTGTGCTGCCTCTCTGGTTCCAGTTCCTCGCGTTTCTCTGCACTCGTCGGGGGCCGTTTTCGAAAGTAGTCAATATATATATCAAAACGCTCAGAATGAGACCCTGAGCGTGGTTCAGAGGTTGGTTTTGTTAAATTTTAAGTTGCACACAAAACGATAATTTTTAGACTAATTAATTGTGAATTAATCTATAACCGTCCGGTTATGGGTTACTCTTCGTTAATTAGTCTAACCTGCGTATCTTTCCCCCAATGTACATACTTCTACCAAGAATATATATATATATATATATATATATATATATATATATATATATATATATATATAATCATTTAAATGTAACACTTACAAAATTCCGGGTAGAAATTCTAGGATGTCACATCAAAGGTACTATTCCTTATTTTCAAATCACATCATTCTTGATCCTAAATATCTAGACATAGAATTCTTTGAAGGGGAAACCTTTGATTATTATCAGGTTTTTCAAAATTCTGAGTTAATTGATTTTATGTCTTTCAAACTGCCATTCTATCCTAAATTAGTTCGCGTCTTTTATAATAATCTACAAATAAGGGATGGTGTTATTTTCTCTGAGGTGCATAAAATTCCAATTATGGTTGATCAATCTCTATTTTATTCATTGACAAAACTGAGTAGTCAAGGTGTACCTTTTGAGGGCACTTTGGTTGATGATTGGAAGCATATCTATTCAACTCCTGATGCACATAAAATGGTCTGTAATGAACAGGCTGGATCATTCATTTTTGAATGTCGTATCATGCATTATATTATGTTTCATACTTTGCTTCCACATTCCACAAATATTGCTCAGGCCTCTAAGAAAAATTTAATTCTGCTGTGGGCTTTTCAAACCGATCGTCAAATTTAATTATGCATAAGGCATTATGGGCCAATGCACCTCTTCCATATCCTCATCTTGTCACTCTTTTTCTTCATCATTTTAATGTCCCTTTAGATGATGAACCATTTATTAAAGTCAAATGTTCTTTTTCTATTGGTGCTGGTGTTGTTGCCTCCTTTGGATATCGAAAGGATGTCGATGACCAATAGGTTCGGAAACAAGACCTTCCTCTTCCGATTCCTGATGAATGAACACTCTCCCGACCACCACAAAGGGATTCCTTATCTTCCCTGTTGAATGATGTTTCATTGTAGAAGAAAGCTTCATGATGATGAATCCAGTTCATTCAAGTAGTTTTGATAATGACAAAGCTGATGACAAAAAGCCCAAAGAATGATTTCAAGATTAAGTCAACAAGAAGAAATCAAGAAGATTCAAGAATCAAGAGAAGTTTGATTTCAATATTCAAGAAAAGATGAATTCAAGATTCAAGAGAAGAAATCAATAAGAATTCACAAGGGAAGTATTGAAAAGATTTTTCAAAAAACAAACATAGCATAGTTTTGTTTTTCAAGAGTTTTTCTCAAAATTTTCTAAGTTATCAGAGTTTTTACTCTCTGGTAATCAATTACCAGTTTCCTGTAATCGATTACCAGTGGCAAAGTTTGATTTCAAAAGTTTTCAACTGAATTTGCAACGTTCCAATTGATTTCAAAATGATGTAATCGATTACAAGATATTGGTAATCGATTACCAGTATATCTTAAGGTTGAAATTCAAACTCAATTGTGAAGAGTCATATCCTTTCATAAAAAGCTTTGAGTAATCGATTACATGGTTTTGGTAATCGATTACTAGTGACAAGTTTTGAATAAAAATCAAGAGATATAACTCTTCCAATGGTTTTCTGGTTTTTCTAAAGGTTATAACTCTTATAATGGTTTTCTTGACCATACATGAAGAGTCTATAAAAGCAAGACCTTGACTTGCATTTAAACAACATTTATTACAAATTTTTCATATATTCTTTTACAACCTTTGAATCTCTTTGAACATCTTCTTGAACTTCTTCTTCTTCTTCCTTTTCCAAAAGCTTTTTAAAGTTTTCTGGTTTCCAAACCTTGAAAACAGGAGTGTGCTATATCTTTTCATTCTCTTCTCCCTTTGCCAAAAGGAATTCGCCAAGGACTAATCACCTGAATTCTTTTTGTGTCTCTCTTCTCCCTTACCCAAAAGAACAAAGGACTAACCGCCTGAATTCTTTTGTGTCTCCCTTCTCCCTTGTCAAAGAATTCAAAATGACACAGTCTGAGAATTTATTTGATTCTTCCCTTTCCCATAAACAAAAGATTTCAAAGGACTAACCGCCTAAGATATCTTTTGTTTCCCCTTCACAAAGTTTCAAAGGACTAACCGCCTGAGAACTTTGTCTTAACACATTGGAGGGTACATCCTTTGTGGTACAAGTAGAGGGTACATCTACTTGGGTTGTTGTAACTGAGAACAAGAGAGGGTACATCTCTTGTGGATCAGTTCAAGTGGAGGGTATATCCCTTGTGGATCTTTGCTTGTAAAGGATTTTACAAGGTTGAAAAGAAATCTCAAGGACCGCAGGTCGCTTGGGAACTGGATGTAGGCACGGGTTGTTGTCGAACCAGTATAAAACTCTTGTGTTTGTCTTCTTCTTCCCTACACTTTTAATTTCCGCTGTGCACTTTAATTATTGCTTTTACTTTTGGTTAAGTTTCTATTTCTGTTCTTTACTTTCTTAACATTATAGTAAAAGCCTAATTGAATTTAGTAACATTAAGAAGGATAGATTTTTAATTAGTAAAGGTTTATTAATAATTAATTCAACGCCCCCTTCTTAATTATTTCGAGGCTACTTGATACAACACTCACTGAACTTAGGGATCTTCGGGCATTTGCCGACGATTGTTTTGACACTATGGATTCATGAATCACATCATGAGGATGATATGAGTTTCATTTGTTGCTGCTTTGATCCTCCAACGGACTCATATAAGACTTTTTTTTGTCCTAAATTTATCTAGTCTTATATGTCTTTAATTTTCTGGATATTCCACTATTTCTATATTTTGATTGCTTTAGATATTTGGACTTGGTTATTTTGTGATTGCTTTGGATATTTGGACTTGGTTATTTTTGTGATTGCTTTGGATATTCCTCTTTGCTATTTAAAGCCTTGCTGTGTTTTGAAATAGGTTGAACCATTTGTGAATGCTTTCTTTTGGTATTATCGACTTTTTGATAATGCCAAAGGGGGAGAAAGACTCACTAAGAGGTAAAGGGTATATCTTTTCTGAAAAATATTAAGCAATGATTTACAAACTTAAGGGGGAGTGCTCGTCTCGCAAATAGAATATTTTTGTACATGATTTAGATAGTTGTCATCATCAAAAAGGGAGATAATGTGATTGGATATGTATAAAGGTTTTGATGATGCCAAAGATAGAAGCAACTCAAGTTTACTTCAAGTCCCAAGTCAAGATCAAGTAAGCAAAAAATCAAGAGAAAAGATTCACTTTAGTCCATTTTTGTTAAAAGAATCTCTTAATGATTGAAAAGGTTTGGCCTTAAAAACATTTTCAAATTACCTATAAAATGTTTTTAAATATTTTTACATTTCTGAAAAAGTAGTTTTCACTGGTAATTGATTACCAGAAGCACAATTGGTTTTAAAAAGCTTTCAGGAAGTTTTAAATTTGAATTTTAAAAGTTCTAATCAATTACCACATATATGTAATTGATTACCAGTAATGGAACTCCTGAAATTCAAATTTAAAAGGCATGACCCCTCAGTAAATAACTTTATAATCGATTACTAAAGATCTGTAATCGATTACCAGTGAGGAAATTTCAAAAATAACTCTGAAAAGTCACATCCCTTCAAGAGGTTGTGTGTCTCTTGTTTTATGAGTTTCCTGAACACAAGGGAGAGGGATCCCTAGGTGGTTCAGAAGCTGTAAAATAATTTTACAAGGATAGTGGGAATCTCAAGTGGGTTGCTTGAGGACTGGATGTAGGCACATGAAGTGGCGGCCGAACCAGTATAAATCAAGTTTATCATTCTTTCTCCCCTTATCTGCTTTATATTATTGCGATTAATTTTGTCTTACACATTTAAAGATCATCAATTAAATTGTTTATTGCTCCTTCTTCTGCATATTAAATCTCTTATATATCATTTAAAGAGGGAATTAAAGTTTGTTAGTGGGAAAGTTTTGAAACTTAATTCACCCCCCCCCCTTCTTAAGTTATTGAGGCCACTTGTCCAATAGTCTCCATGACCCATCCTTTTGCCCAACCAACACAACAGGACTACCAAAAAGGACTGCTATTATGCTGAATTATGCCAGACTTAAGGTATTCTTGGATCAAACAATCAATAATGTCTTTTTGATGCTTGGCATACCTGTATGACCTCTTGTTAATTGGATTTGAGCCTTCCAACAATGGCATCTTATGATCATGTAGTTCCCTAGATGTTGGTAATTTAGTAGACTCCTGGAAAATGTCACCGAAGTGATCCAAAAGTTGCTAGATAGAAGGAAGAACTGAAGGCTGATCTGCATGAGTGGTTAATGCCAGAAGTAATGACTCCTCCTCAGTGCATAGCTGCAGCATCATTAAATGAACCCCTTAAAAGTGTTTTTTTGTAAGTGTTTCTTCCTGGTTGTTTGAAAACCACCATTAGCTGCTCCTCTTAAAACATGCCTTCTACCTTGCACCTGAAATTCCATGGTTATCTTGTTAAAGTTCCAAGTAATGTTTCCTAACTTAACTAGCCACTTGTCATACCCTAATTTCGTCCGGGGACCATTGTTTGATGGCATGCAACCTTTGCTTGACCGCTTCGAGGTACTTGGCACCCATTGTTGCACAATCCGTGAAGTTCCATAACATGCCGAAAGTTAAAATGAAGCATTGTTGCACAAATCCGTGAGGTTCCGTAACATGCCGGAAGTCAAAAGGAAGCATTGATGCACAATTCGTGAGGTTCCGTAAAATTCCGGAAGCCAAAAAAAGGGATGATTATGCAATCCGTAAGGTTTGGTGACATTACGGAAAGAAAACAAGTATCGTTACAAAATTTGTAAAGTTTCGTAAAGTTACGGAAAAAGAATCAGCCGAGATGCTTCCGTAACGCTTCTGAGACGTTTCCATGGGCGATTTTGCGAAGGTTTTCCATCGTTCTTCATTTGTTCTTCGTCGTTCGTCGGTCTTGAACCGGTAAGTTCCCGAAATCGAACTTTTCAATTCATTCTATGTACCCTTAGTGGTCCCCACTTGTTTCGCGTGTTTTTATTTTCATTTCATTTACTTTACGTACCCCCTTTTGACGTGCTTTAGTCATTTATTCAAGTCATTTTCTCGCCTAATCAAAAATAAAATAAATTTCCACCGATCATTTGAATTATAACATCTTTTAATTTCTGTTAAAATGAAATCCGACCGGTCGGTCATGCCGTAACCACGTTTAAAACCAAAAAAGAGGCAAAATAATGATATAACAATCAAAAAATATCTTTTAGTAAAATAATAAAAAAAAATTGATCGGACGTTTTTTTTTCTTTGAGATTATTCTTTCTTAATTGAATTGACTAATAACTAAAGCGAAACTAAGGCTAAAATCAACTCACAAAATCAAGCTTTGTCCGCAAAAATCACTGAAAACCGTTTTAAGGTCCAATGCCTTAAACGATCCTCTTCGCTTTTATCAGTTAACATGGACCGTTCGAAAGCATAAAATCAACACATCACTTCACTGCCTTTGGAAAGAACTACGTAGGTCTGATTTCCTCTTCGATGGAGGGTACGTAGGAGCAAAAGCCCCGCTTTTTTCGACCTCAAAAATAAAAAGAGACAAAAAATTTTAGATACATGATTTCACACAACTCTAATCTAAGGCTGTTGTCCTTTGGGACAAACGTGAGAGGTGCTAATACCTTCCTCAAGCGTAAAGATAACTCCCGAATCTGGAATATTCTTTATGATCGGTTTCCTTTGGTTTTTCTAACGTTTTCCTTTCAATAAACGTTGGTGGCGACTCCGCGCATTTTTCTAACGTTTTCGCTCGCCCACAAAAGGGTAGGTTGCGACACCACTCAATTCCCAAAACAAGGTCATAACACCCTAGGGGAATAAGTAACATATCTAAGCTGAAAGTTGTTTGTTGAAGAGTCCAGGAGAAGTTGTTGGAGACTGAAGTAATCTGCAACTTTGTGCCATCTGCAACCACTACATTCACAACATACATGAGAGTTATTAGATAACCCAACTTCTTTGCCATGTTAGTATCTAGGAAGTTATGTGCACTTCCACTGTTAATAAGTTTTTGCAAACCCTTCTTCTTATGATAACCAGTCACACGTATAGTTTTGAAATTTGCAACACTAGTAAGAGCATTCACTAAGATTTGAGGTTCTGAAACATCTGAATCACTAGGAATTACTACCACTTCAAGTTCTACAGGAGTAGGGTCAGCATCATCAATCTCCAGAACTAGTAGCTAAAGTTTCTTATGTGTCTGACTATGGGCAGGAGAAAAAACTTCATCACAAAAGTAGCATAAACCTTTGGCTCTCCTTTTTGCTATGCAAGCAGGACTTAAGCTTCTACTGTTGGATCAAGTGGCCTCAGAATAATTAAGAAGGGGGGGGGGTTGAATTAATTATGAACGTGTCTTGACTAATTAAAAATCTATCCTTCTTAATGTTACTATATTCAATTAGGCTTTTACTACTAAGTTAAGAAAGTAAAGAACAGAAATAGAAACTTAACCAAAAGTAAAAGCAATAATTAAAAGTACACAGCGGAAATTAAAGAGTGTAGGGAAGAAGAAGACAAACACAAGATTTATACTGGTTTGGCCACAAACCGTGCCTACATCTAGTCTCCAAGCAACTTGCGATTCTTGAGATTTCTTTCAACCTTGTAAAATCCTTTACAAGCCAAAGATCCACAAGGGATGTACCCTCCACTTGAACTGATCCACAAGAGATGTACCATCTCTTGTTCTCAGTATAACAATCCCCAAGTAGATGTACCCTCTACTTGTACCACAAAAGGATGTACCCTCCAATGTGTTGGGGCAAAGAATTCTCAGGCGGTTAGTCCTTTGAATCTTTGTAAAGGGGAAACAAAAGATATCTCAGGCGGTTAGTCCTTTGAAATCTTTTGCTTAAGGGGAAAGGAAGAATCAAAAGAATTCTTAGGCGGTTAGTCCTTTGAATCTTTTGTAAGGGAGAAGAGAGACACAAAAGAATTCAGGCGGTTAGTCCTTCGTTCTTTTGGAAAAGGGAGAAGAGAATGAAAAAGATGAATAGCACAAGTTTTTGAACAAAGAACTTTTCTTCAAAGAAAAAGTATTGAACAAAAACTTTTAGAAAGATGAAGAGAAATCAGTAAGAAAGTTTTGTTGAAAGTGTTGAAAGAGATGAAAGAAGATATTCAAAGATTGATTCAAGGATGTTGAAAGAAGATGATATAAAGATGTTGAAGGATTAAAAGATAGATGATTCAAAGATGATTGATGATGATAATTTAGAAACTCATGCCATGGTCACATATTTATAATCTCATGATGGCTCAAGTCAAAGCTTGTGACTCTTGGCAATTTCTTTAAAACTAGTCACTTAAAAAGTTGTGACTTTTGAAAAAATCTTCAAAAACAAGTCACTTGAAGAATTGTGATTTTTGGAAATGTATTTTTTGAAATCAGTCACTGGTAATCAATTACCATTAAGGTGTAATCGATTACACATCAACAGATGTGACTTTTCATTTTGAATTTTGAAAATTAAAATGTTTAGAAGATTTGGTAATCGATTACAAGTATTGTGTAATCGATTACACAAGTTTAAAATACTTTTAAACAGTTTAAACATAAGTTGTAACTCTTGAAATTTGAAATCTTGACATTTTAAAACATTGGTAATCGATTACTACCTTCTGGTAATCGATTACCAGAGAGAAAAACTCTTTGGTAATGATTTTGTGAAAACTTCTTGTGCTACTCAATGTTTTGAAAAACTTTTTTAGTACTTATCTTGATTGAGTCTTCTCTTGATTCTTGAATCTTGAGCCTTGAATCTTGATCTTGATTATTCTTGAATCTTGATTCTTGAAACTTGGTTCTTGAATCTTGAATCTTGATTCTTGAATCATTGGAATTTGCTTAACTCTTGATTCTTTGTCATCATCAAAATAACCTTGGAAGACATTGATTCCACATCTGCCAGGTCTAGTGGTAGTCTTTGTTGCATCTTTATTTTCGGAACCCAAATCCACAGGTGTTTCCCCCAACAAGGACTGGTCGTTTGTAGTGGACTTATTTTGTATGACAGGAGTAGCAGAGGTAACAGATTGGGAACTGGAAGCTTCGTACATTTTAGCTAAGGTAGAGGCCCTTCTCACAGAATTTGGTTGAAACATTTTGACAAGCATTTGGATCTCTTTCCTTTAACCCACCTAAAAAACAGCTCAGAATATGGTATTTGATAATTGCAAACATGAAATGATGCAATCGAAAGCCTCGTGATACTCCTCCACATACCCAATTTGTCATATTTTCATCAACTCTGCCATAGGGTCATCAGAAACTTCATCAAATCTTTCTATTAACAACTGGGTATACTCATACCAATCACTAACAGGAAAGGAATGGACAAATTTCATGAATGCAGTATGCCATTGAAAGGCTTTCCCTTCAAGATGAATGATAGCAATCTTGACCTTGTAATCATTCGGTGTATGATAAATGGAAAAGTAATTTTCAACTTGACAAATCCACTGATGAACCTTCTCACCATTGAATCTAGGAAAATCAATGCGAGCTAACCTAGTGCCACAATTGTATTGAAGATTAAGAGAATGTTCACCGTGAGGGATTGGACTTGAGCTCGTATAAGGAGCGTTATGTTCTTGACCAATTCTTGCAGCAAATCCTTCAAAGAATCTCCAAGAGCCTTCTGAATATTACCAACTAATTCGATGAGATGTGTTTCTAGCCTAGCTGCAACTCGATCTTCAACCTCCTTCAATGTCGTCGCTGAATGCGTATTCTCCACCATTGTCGATTAAGTGGAAGGTACAAAATGATACCAATTGATAAGAGAGAAGATAGTTCTGGGGAAAGAAGATTAATCGAAGAACCAGGAGGAACAGGGAACCTTGAAAGAGAAAAGGTTCCAAGAGGTTTTATTGAATTAGATCAAAGATACAAAGAAGAATGTTTATAAGTAATGAAATGAATGCATCAGAAGAATGAATTGGCTATATAAAGTTGTTACTAACAACCAATCCTTGCAGTTTCTTTTCAACATAAAATGATATTAACAAACTAACTAATCCAAGGCTCCCTCAGTGACAGATATGTGTCCTTCAGTAATTACATGACATGTGGATCCTTCAGCTTTGCTCCATATCACTAACCCTAACCCTAATTTCAATTTGATTTATTTTATTTATTTATAGGCAGGGTGGTTGGAGAATGTTGTGGGATGGTATCACTCTCATCTTGGGTAGTGAGGTAGTTTTTGTGGATGTAGATGGGTTGGGTTGGGTGGGTGCATTGGTGTATTTTTTTGTTTTCCGTAAAGATCAATTTATTTTTATTTTCGTTTTCAGTGATATTGTGGTCATTGCTGTTAAGTTTTTTCCCCTTTCAATTGGAAATGTTTATGCTTAATTTCATGTATAATTTTAGTGATTCTCATGTTTATGGGTCTTGCCTTGAAGTCAAGTTGCTTCTTGCAATTGAAGAAACCTCAGGCTGGTTTCAATGTTTGTTTTTCATCTAAGAAAGTTATAATCTCCATGAAACAACACACTCTCGTGGCTGCTATCAGGACCATGGAAGTAGCGGGACTCTTTGCAACATTCACCAAATTGAAAAAATAAAGAAAAGTAAGTGTTTTTTTCCATATTTTTTATCGTCTCACATTTCAACTTGGATAGCACTGTGTTGTTGTTGCATGCTTGTTTCTTTAGTTGTGATTAATCAAATTTTCTGATTCCATTTTCTATGCCTTTACAAATCAGTGGCTTTTCTCTATTGGATTATAATATTTATTTGTTGGTTGGTTGGTTAATTTTTGTGTCGTATCAAGATTATTGCAAAGGGATATGAGTCAGAGTACTACTCTTGACTGCCAAAAGTGGTTGTAACATTGTAAGTTAATCTAAACACAAAAGTTGTTGTAACATTGTAAGTTATTCTATGTTCTTCTTTTTTGAAAATCTCTTTAGTACTATTGGTGGTTGAAGAAGTTTAATTATTTATTTCTGAAAAATTGTACAAATTGTTTGGTAAACTTCATGTTGCCTTTGTTGTGGCACTTTTATTGCATATTCGGATTTTTCTTGGTTATTTCTAGAAATATTGGATTTATCAATTGAGTTATTTGATGTTGACAGTGGTGAGCAAGAAGGGATGAGAGCCAATCCCATTGAATTGAGTCACTTTGTGGAATTCATCAAACAAAATAAACTACAGACAAAGCTCTTCATTATTGGGTTCAATCAGTGTAAGCTGAAACTCAATTGGATTTTAGTTTGCCTAAATAATTACTTGTAGCTTTCTATTTTTCAACTTCTTTTTTTATGCCCTATACTATAAGGACATTTGAAGTTTCTAAATCAAAAGAATACACTATTTTAAGAATTCTCTCACATATCTAGGTAATAGGGATTTAAGAATCTTGGAGGGCTCATAAACTGTATTCTAGTCCTACACATATAGATATAAACTATATGCCTGCTATCTTTTAAAGGTTTAAGAGGTTAGTTAAGGAGATTTAAAAAAGGAATTATACTTACTGCTTAAGTATATATGGTTGTTTGGGAATAAAATGCATAGTTGTTTTCCATTAGAACATTTACTAATTATTTTAGGAGATCATAAATAACACACAAGGTGTGTGTTCATACAGCTCATGTATGTGTAAAAGTTTGAAAATTTACTATGTCCTAGAGTGGATTGCAGATATACATGGAAATACATGTTATAATATATGTGTTAAGATAATGCATGTCATTTGAGTCATTATACTTTTTAAACCATATCTGTAACTTTATCTACTACCATGGTGCATTGCAGTTTACCTTCTTATACATGGAAATTTTGATGGCAGACTTGGTCACGTTAATTCCTAAGAACTGGTTTAGTGCAAGGTGTATAAACATATCAAAGCCTTCTGGTGAAGGTGCTATTATTATACAAACAACAACTTTTATCTTGGTTGTTATGTAAGCATATAATTCAAATTTAGCATATTTAACTTACAATGTTACAACAAAGTCAGAGTACTATAGGGTTGTTACTCTTCAGTCTTCAGTGTATTTTGTTTATGATATTATAATTTTGTAACATTTTTAGTTCTTTGTATGCAAAAATCTTGCTTATAATAAGAATTACAGAAAAAAGGTATATATGTTCATACCAACGTTGGCAGTTAACATCGGTTTTTTTTTATCAAAACTGATGTTAAGTTCCAACGTTAACATCGGTTTTCTAAAAAAACCGATGTTAACTTCCAAACATTAACATCAGTTTTCTACAAAAATCGATGTTAACTTGCAACGTTAACATCAGTTTTGTAGAAGCCGATGTTGTTATTATACCTTAACATCAGTTTTTTCAAAAATCGATGTTGTTATTATACGTTAACATCAGTTTTTTTTAAAAAAATCGATGTTGTTTTTAGGAATTTTTACAATACACTGTCTGTTTTTTCAATAAACCCAAAAATTAACCTGCAAATTTTAAATCAGACCACATAACACAATATTTATAATTTTCATTATGTTTTCAAACAGTTTTTAGCAGAAAAATTTCATGATAAATTTATTAATAACTAAGAATTAAAAGAATATTTAATGTTAAAAGGAGACATGAATTGTAAAAAATGTAAAGCAATAACTAAAATTACAAAATTGCCTAAACTAAAATTATAAAATTGCCTAAACATCCTAAGTTTCATTTCTAACTTTCAAATAATACTTTGTCCACTGGATGCGAAGTGCCTTCAATCTCTCTGGTTCCAGTGGTCTAGCATTATTTAAATACCGCATGATAAAATAAAACATAAGTTAATAATATAATACCAAACATAAAAAATCAAATTTGTTTTGTAGAAGCAATGCTTCATGGTGAATCAAAGGTGATTCAAAGGTGTTTTGATGATAACAATGATGATAACAAAAGATGATGCAAAAGGTGATGACAAAAATCTCAAAGATCAATCATAGAACAACTCAAGTGAATCAAGAACAATTCAAGAGTTCAAGATAAGAATCAAGAAGAATTCAAGACTCAAGAAGAAAGTCTAGAGACACGAATCAAGATTCAAGGTTCAAGATCTCCAGAATCAAGATCAAGATTCAAGACTCAAGATTCAAGAATGAAGAGAAGACTAAATCAAGATAAGTATTAAAAAGTTTTTCAAAACTTTGAATAGCACATGAGTTTTTGACAAAACCTTTTACCAAAGAGTTTTTACTCTTTGGTAATCGATTACCAGATTTTTGTAATCGATTACCAATAGCAAAATTGTTTTGAAAAAGTTTTCAAATTGAATTTACAACGTTCCAATTATTTTCAAAAAGCTGTAATCGATTACAATGTTTTGGTAATCGATTACCAGTGCCTTTGAATGTTGAAATTCAAATTCAAATGTGAAGAGTCACATCCTTTCACACAAAAGCTTTGTGTAATCGATTACACTAATTTGGTAATCGATTACCAGTGACTATTTTTGAATAAATCAAAAGGTGTAACTCTTCAAAAGGTTTTTGACTTTTTCAAATTGGTTTTATGTTTTTCTAAAAGTTATAACTCTTCTAAATGGTTGTCTTGACCAGACATGAAGAGTCTATAAAAGCAAGGCTTTGTTTTGCATTTCAAGAATCTTGAATACTTTTCCAATCATTTCATTACAATCCTTTACAAGCCTTGAATCTCTTTGTACTTCTTCTTCTTCTTTGTACCAAAAGCTTTCTGAAGTTTTCTGGTTTTCCAAACCTTGAAAACTTGCGCTATTCATCTTTTCATTCTCTTCTCCCTTTGCCAAATAGAATTCACCAAGCACTAACCGCCTGAATTCTTTTTGTGTCTCTCTTCTCCCTTTTCCAAAAGAACAAAGGACTAACCGCCTGAATTCTTTTGTGTCTCCCTTCTCCCTTGTCAAAGAATTCAAAATGACACAGTCTGAGAATTCTTTTGATTCCTCCCATTCCCTAATACAAAAGTGTTCAAAGGACTAACCGCCTAAAAATTATTTTGTATCCCCATTCACAAAGTATCAAAGGTTTAACAACCTGAGATCTTTGTCTTAACACATTGGAGGGTACATCTACTTGGGTTTGACTGAGAACAAGAGAGGGTACATCTCTTGTGGATCAGTTCTAGTGGAGGGTACATCCACTAGGTTCAAAGAGAACAAGGGAGGGTACATCCCTTGTGGATCATTGCTTGTAAAAGGTTTTTTACAAGGTTGAAAGAAATCTCAAGGACCGCAGGTCACTTGGGGACTGGATGTAGGCACGGGTTGTTGCTGAACCAGTATAAAAACTCTTGTGTGTTTGTTTCCTTCTTCCCTACTTTTTACTTTCCGCTGTGCATTTAATTTCCGCTTTTACTTTCTGTTAAGTTTCTCTTCTACTCCTCATTCTCTTAACAATTTAGTAAAAGCCTTAGAAGAATAATTTTTTAATTTGTAAAGGTTTAGGAATAATTAATTCAACCCCCCCTTCTTAATTATTATGGGGCCACTTGATCCAACATGTTTGAATTAAACAATTACCATTTCCCAATTATTCTTGAAACTTCCTAAGATTATTGCTGACATCCAGTGCATCACGTAATACCCACACTCAGTGCTTCCTTTTTGTCTATTACACTAAATACATGATGAAATTTACATATTGAACGTTAACTACAAATTAGTCTACACAGACATAAAATATAAGTACATAGAAGCATTGTTTAAATCACTTACTTTAACAATAATCCACCTAGCACCATCCTTGGATTTAGGTTGTGGAGTATCGTTAAGTCCTTTCAAAGCATTGTTGAATGCAAACATGGATGCTTATTGTACAATTAAAATATTGATGTTCCTGAGTAATGCTAATGCAAATGTATTGAAAAACAACACTGACTTGTTAATTATTCCTTTCAGGTAGTTGTCTAGCCTATTATGCAATGAACAAAACCAGACGACAAGATTTTCTTTAGGCAAAATGACGACCATTTGCCAATGTGCACTGCAGTGGAGACCAATATAGGTTATTATAGTATTATACATTATTTAAATTCATTTGTTTAGTTTAACTTACCCATTCAGGTAGGCTCCTAGGTACACATCCTGTTTTGAATTCTTCATCCAGTTCTTCATGTAACTTTTTGATTCAAATTATGATTGCCCAGATCTCTAGATGGACTGTGCCTCGAGGAATCCATAGACATCGGCATTCCCCGCTCGCAAACTTATCTCAGCCATATGCCTATTGTTGTTAAGACAAAGTAAATTATGTATGAATTTAAAACAATAAGTTAGGTAATTAACAATAATCTAAATTGACTTACAGAATCCACAACTGTATAATAAAGATGCTGAGACATTGACCATCGTGTGCTATTTCAAACAGATCTTCATGCTTTATATACAAGGGGAAGTCTTCATTGCACACCCCAAACATGATAGCATCCCACATAACCTGCAATGGCTTTAGAAAAAGTTGTAGGATGGTCAATGTCATCAAATATAGGGGATTATCTGGCTTTAGAAAGAATTTTGTAATTAAATGTGACTTACAATCTTGTCAACAATTTGCTTTGCTGCCTCAGACATCATCTGGCTAGTTTTCTTCGTGTGGGCCATCTTCCATTTGACATGTCGTCTGATGGGAGAAGGAGGATCAATCATAATGTCAGTGCTTCAGGATTGAGCAGCTTCCTCCAGTTTTTTCTTTGTCTTCTCATCCATCAGCTTCTTTTCTAAATATTCATAACCACCACAAGACAACACGTGGAGGGCAATGTTTTGCTTTTGGATGGCTTGTTCCTTTTTCCGCACATCATGCAAAAATTCAACATTAATGAAACTCATCATTACAATTTATTATAATAAGTGAATTTAAAGTTGAAAACAATGAAAATCACAAATTAGATACCTCCCACGAAGGGTCTCTGTGGCTCTGGCAAAATTGGGCCCATTTCTCCTTGCTAATGTCGTACTTTTGGCATACAGTGTCGTCGACACTTTCCTTGTCGGCTACAAGTGCCCACTTCAATGTCAAATCAGACTTGAATTGTCTCCACCACTCCCCCACAGTCTGAAGTATTTTCTATTTTGTCCTCTGATCAGATGCTTCAGGGATATCAAATTCAGCCTGACAAACAAAAAATTACATTGTATTGTTACTAAATTACAGTTTTATTATCAATGAATAAAATCAAAGTGTTGGACAAGTGGCCTCAATAACTTAAGAAGGGGTGAAATAATTTCCCACTAACAAACTTTTAACCCCCTTCTAAATGATAGGCTCAGAATGCAGAAGAAGCAGCAATCAATTTAATAATGTTCTTTAAACGTGCAAGACAAAATTGATTGCAATAAAATAAATGAGATAAGGGAAGAGAGAAATGCAAACTTGATTTATACTGGTTCGACCACTTCTCGTGTCTACATCCAGTCCTCTAGCAACCCACTTGAGATTTTCCACTATCTTTGTAAAAAATCCCTTTCACAACTTCTAAACACCCAAGGAATCTCTTTCCCTTATGTTTAGGAAACTCACAATTCAAGAGAAAACCAGTCTCTTGATTACAATTGACTTTCTGAGAAGAACAGAAAGATTTCTCTCCTTTAGAGTGGATAATACAATTTGAATTTCTTGAATGAACTCTCAATAGATTTGCAAGTGTTTGCCCAAGAGTTGTTGAGAGAGAATTTGACAAAGAAGTTCTCTTGGAATATCTCTCTCTTGCTTTTTGAAATCAAACACACATATATATAGGCCCTTCGTGCCTTTTCAAAATGGTTTGAAGAGATATGTCTTTTCAAAAAAGCTTTTTTCTGAATTTTTTCACCAGCAATTGATCACATGTTTCTAGTAATCGATTACACAATTATATTTTGAAGGGTCATGACTTTAGAATTTGAATTTCAAGAGTTCCATTGCTGGTAATTGATTACAAACATCTGGTAATCAATTACAAGTTCAAAATTCAAATTCAAAACCTTATTTAACAGTTATTTTTCAAAATTGTCTTCTGGTAATAGATTGCCAGGCAGTGTAATCGATTACCAGAGCCTTGGATGTCTTGGAAACACTTTGTTTTGAGGCAAGGCTTGATCTTTAGTTAATCTTGAATCAAGACTTTGTTTGTTGAAGCAACCTTGTATTAATCTTGAAGCAACGCTTATCCTTTGAAACAACCGTGTTTGATTCTTCTTTGGCATCATCAAAATCATGTATTCATACATTCACACAAAGATTTAACTAAAATACCTAAATATCCTCCCATATCAAATCCTTCTGAGCAGCAGGGACTTGCTTCCAATTCTCATATGTGACATCGAGCTTATCACGAGCAACAATCTGCAAATATGTTCTTAACTTCTTACTGTGGGGACTGTCGGCCTTCCCGGTCGCAGGATCGACATGGACTAGTGGTCTCTTTGCCCCAACTGGTCTAGTCGCCAATTATCTTAGCCATGTGGAATTTCTTATGCGCTTCAAGGTATATGGCAACTGTGATGCTGCACCAGTAGGAGGAGGAGGAGGAGGAGGAGAAGGAGAGCTGGGTGGGGTAGCCATTTGCCTGTAAAGAAAAAACATTAGTTAATTAACATTATCACAAAACTGAATAACTTATGTAAACGAATGGACTGAAATGAAATAGATAAGAAAATCACATTAGACGATGTTAATTAAGTCTCCTTCATCATGATCATTACGATTAGCATGAACGTCATCAGCTTTTTTTTCTCTGACAACATTAGGTGACATTTGTGTGGACAAAGGACTAACATAAGTATCAATGTATGAATCATCATCTTCAACATTAACACCAATTGTTTTCCCATGTAGAACCACTGATCACCTTTCATCACATAGGTCTTGAACATAAAAACTTGTTTAGCTTGTTCTGCCATGATGAAAGGGTCATTCGGGTAAGCGAGTTTCTTTAGATCTACGAACGTAAATCCTACATCATCAGTCCACACACCGGTGTTGCTGTCAACCCATTTACATTTGAAAACACAAACAATATATTTGACATAGTTAAGCTCCCAAATTTCTTCAATGAACCCAAAGCAAGGGATGGAAGCTACACAGGGATTGTCATCATGTACACCGATGAAGTGTTGAGATTCAGCCCTTAGGGTGACCCCACTGTTTTGCATTATACTTTTCTCGTCTTGTGCTTTTGTATAAAAGGAATACTTGTTGATATCATATCCTTGCCAAGTAATAACATTTCTTTTAGACCCATCTGCTAGTTTTCTTAACGTTTCAAAAGCATTATCATTAGCAAAGATTGTATCTTTAAACCAATCTAGGAAAGTCTTATTATGCTTTTCAAGACCCAGTTCTTCGACATTTTTGGATTACTTTCTTTCACTAAACCTTCTTGCCGAAGTATGTATGGCAAAACTTCATTACTGTTATTCAACACATACAAGTGAGCTTGTTGCAAATCTTCTACAGTTGGAGTGATAACATGAAGTCCTCTTGAACCCTTACCGCCCACTCTTTCATCATGCCGAGACTAGGGAAGCCCAACAAGTCGAGCCTTTTCAATGTTCTCTGAACAAAATTCAATGGCTTCTTCTGCAATGTACCTTTAACCAATAGATGAATAGATGCTTTCAGACGATGTAGATTCTTGGTATACCCTTTTAAGATCTTCATGTATCGCTCAACCGGGTACATCCACCACAAATAAACAGGACCACAACATTTGATTTCTTTGACCAGATGAACAAGTGAACCATGATGTCAAAAAAAGCAGAAGGAAAATACATCTCCAACTGATACAATATAATAGCAACCTCGTTTTCCAACTCATCTAACTTTACAGGATCATGGACTTTGCTACATATGGCATTGATGAAAAAGCAGAGCCGAGTTATGGCTAACCTGACTTTGTTAGGAAAAATGTCTCGTATGGCCACGGCTAACAATTGTTGCATCAAGACGTGACAATCGTGAGACTTTAACCCTACCAACTTAAGATCCTTCAACTGCACAAGGCTCTTAATATTTGAAGAGTATCCTTGTGGGACTTTGACCCGACGCAGACACGACAAAAACTCATCTTCTCCTTTATGGACAAAGTATGATAAGCTGGAGGCAAGTATATTTTTTTACCATCAGGCCTTGGATGCAATTGCGATTGTATACCCATCTCAGCTAGATCTTGACGAGTATTCAAACCATCTTTCAAACCAGTACGAAAGATCAAAGAAAATCGACCTCTTCTTCCATATGCAAGTCTTACTTTTTTCCTTCTTTTGAGTCTTTCCAAATACAATATATAGGTGTTGAACCCGCTGGAAGACCTGGTCACTAGTTAATGGTATCGGTGCAGTTTCATGCTCTTGACTTGCATTAAATGCTTTTTTCAATCACCTGTAAGGGTGATAAGGTTTCAAAAAACGTTGATGCCTTATGTACACTGTTTTTCTACCATGTTTGAGTTACTTGTAGCTTGTGTCTTCTTCATAGATGAGGCATGCATGATGGCCCTAAACACTGTAACCGCTCAAATTCCCATATGCTGGAAAGTCATTAATGGTATAAAAAAGCATGGCACACATTTGAAAAGTCTCATTCTGAAACTCATCAAACGCTTAAACCCCCTCGTCCCACAACTTTGTCAAGTCTTCAATCAACGGACTTAGATAAACATCAATGTCATTTCCTTGCTGTCTTGGGCCCGATATCATCATAGACCACATCATGTATTTTCGCTTCATGCACAACCAAGGAGGCAAATTGTAAATTACTTGTAGAACTGGCCATGAACTATGTTATGTGCTTAAACTGCCATATGGATTCATTCCATCACTGGCTAGTCCAAGCCTAAGATTTCTTGCCTCTTTGCCAAAATCCGGATACAAACGATCTATGTTCTTCCATTGGGAGGAATCATCCAGATGACGAAGCATTCCATCGTAGTTTCTCCCATTTGCATGCCATGTAAGATCTTTTGTGTCATCTCCATTAGCAAACAAATGCTTAAACCGTGGAATGATCGGAAGATACCACAACACCTTCGCTGGGGGCCCTTCTTTGAGTTTCCGTCACTACTACGCTCGTCGTCATCCTTGACTTTGTACCGTGATACCCCACATCTAGGGCATATTTGCATTTCTTGAAATTCATGTCGATATAATATGCAATCATTCGAGCAAGCATGAATCTTCTAATACTCCATACCCATCGGACACCGTATCTTCTTCACCTGATAGTAACTTTTAGGCAAAGTGTTTTCCTCTGGAAGCATATCGTACACAACTTGAAGCAATGAACTAAAGCTTTTGTCACTCCACTTATATCTAGCCTTGACAATAACCAGACTTAACACTGCTGACAACAGCGTCAAGGAATTCTTGCACCCCGGATACAAAGGCTTCTTTGAATTGGTTTGCAATGTATCATACATATGGGCATGTGCTTGCTGAAAAGACTCTTATCTAATATCACGAATCATATCCTCTAAGCGATCTCCTATTTCTACATCAAATGGTTCAGATTGAGACCCCCTCTGCATGTCTATCAATTCACCATGCCATATCCATGTGGTGTAATTCTTCTTAATCCCATTACACAACAAATGGTCCTGTATGTTGTCCAGCATTTGTCGTCTCCCGTTCAAACAATTGATGCAAGGACAAAAATATTTTCCATCCTTATCTGATCGACTTCTTTCGGAATCAAATTGCAAGAACTGATCAGCACCTTCCTCATATGCAGGGTTAATGCGACTTTCATTCATCCAACTTTGATCCATCTAAATAATAACTCCGTGATACTCACAGTCATTCCATGCATCAAAATCTCCCTTTTTCATTATAGGTGTGGCCCTATCCCATTCAGGAAGAATTTTTTATGGTAGCTTCATACGTCAAGGTTAAGTCTCTTGTGTTAAATTTGACAAAATTTTGGCAGCATTTCGCATTGGTCTCCAAGTACACGACATGAAATCAGCGAGATTAATTCCTCGATAATCAAGTATGCACTCAGAAAACAACTAGAAATGCATTAATTGTACCAAACTTTCATAAAATTTAACAAAGAAATCCTAAGCTTCACGCATGAATCTACCATAAAAATATGAGTCTCCCCAAACTATCCAAATGGACAATTCAAGATTCAATACAACGATTAACACAAACTATCCGCAAGAATCACTGTATTGAATCTCAGACGGGAATTGATGTAAGCTCCATTGGAGCTTGTAGGCCTAGGATCTTCTTCATCATTGGATTCCTTTGCTTCTTGGAAGATGAATGGCAGCGGAATGGATAAGGAAGAGAGAGAGAAGACGCCACTTCAAGGAGAAGATGAGTCTAGAAGAAACTCACCACCATAGGAGGCCATGGATAAGAGCTTGGAGGAAGAAGGAGATGAATGAAGGGAGAGGCAAAGAAGAGCATGAAATTTTGTGCTCTAAAAGAGTTTTGAAATCTGAAGTTTAATTATCAAATGATCAAAGTTGAAAAAAATGCACACACATGACCTCTATTTATAGCCTAATGCCGCAACCTACCCTTTTGCGGGCGAGCGAGGCGAGGCTCACGGGTGCGTCTTCTAAAGGAGGAAAATGCGCGGAGTCGCCACCAACGTTTATTTGTGGAAAACGTCGGAAAAACCGAAGGAAACCGGTCATGAAGAATATTCCAGATTTGGGAGTTGTATTTACGTTTGAGGAAGGTATTAGCACCTCTCACGTTTGTCCCAAAGGACAACAGACTTAAATTAGAATTGTGTGAAATTGTGTATCTAAACTTTTATTTCTTTTTTAATTTTTGAGGTCGACAAAAGCGGGGCTCTTGCTCCTACGTATCCTTCATCGAAGAGGAAATCAGACCTACGTAGTTCTTTCTAAAGGGCGAATCAAGCGATTCTTTTTACTTGGAAGGTGGTCCTTTTAAGGCGTTGGACCTTAAAATGATCCATTTTTACTTGGTGAAAAAAACTGAGGTATCAAACCTTAAAATCCTTTTTAGTGATTTTTTGCGGACGAGCTTGACTTTGTGAGTTGATTTTAGCCTTAGTTTCACTTTAGTTATTAGTCAATTCAATTAAGAAAGAGAAATCCCAAAGAGAAACGTCCGATTGATTTTTTGGTTTATTTTACTAAAAATATTTTTTTATTATTATATTATTATTTTACCTCTTTTTGGTTTCCAACGTGGTTACAACATGATCGAACGATCGGATTTCATTTTAACAAAAATTAACGGATATTACAATTCAAATGATCGATGGAAATTTATTTTATTTTTTGATTAGGCAAGAAAATGACTTAAGCAAATGACTAAAGCACGTCAAAAGTGGGTACGGAAAGTAAATGAAAATGAGAATAAAAGTACACGAAACAAATTGGGACCACCAAGGGTACATAGAATGAATTGAAAAGTTCGATTTCAGGAACTTACCGGTTGAAGACCGAAGAACGACGAAGAACAAACGACGAACGACGAATAACGGTTGAAAATCTTCGCGAAATCACCCACGGAAACATTACGGAAGCGCCTCGACTTGGATTTTCTTCACGGGAACAATTTTTTTCACTAATTTTAAGTGATCTCGAAATACCAGAAGGGCTGAACCCCTTTCTCCTTCACTCCTCCCCCTATTTATAGGAAAATAGGGGAGGAGCTTGCCACCCAGCTCGCCCAGGCGAGCCAGGTTGCTTCCTCCAGAAGCAACCACCTTCTGGAGGAACATCCTGGAAGGCCCAAGTGGGCCTGGTTTCTATTTGCACCCTTTTTTTACTAAATACACCCCCTTTGCTTTTTTTTGGTGATTTTTTTTTGTAACGTTACGAAACTTTACGAATTTCGTAACGATACTTCTTTTCTTTCCGTAAGGTTATGGGACCATACGGGTCACGTAATTACTCCTTTTTTGGCTTTCGGAATGTTACGGAACCTCACGGATTGCGTAACAATCCTTCCTTTTGATTTCCGGCATGTTACGGAAACTCACGGATTGTGTAACGTTGCTTCCTTTTGACCTCCGGCATGTCACGAAACTTCATGTATTGTGCAACAAAGGGTTACAAGTACCTCGAAGCGGTCAAACAAAGGTTGCATGCCATTAAACAATGGTCCCCAGACGAAATTAGGGTATGACACCTAAGTGTCACACAAAATTGGAGGGAAAATGAATTTGAAATTGAATTTGTGGAGCCAAACTTTCACTAATTATGATTAGTGAATTTTAGTTATGGTTCATCCCACTAATCCAAGATCAATTCCAAGATTCTTCACTAAGTGTGCTTAGGTGTCAAGAGGCATGTAAAGCATGAAGGACATGCACAAAGTGTGACTATATGATGTGGCAATGGGGTGTAGTAAGCAAATGCTCACCTCCCCCTCTAAAATTTAATTGGATTGGGCTTCTAACAATTCAATTAAATTTATTTCCAACCACACACATCAAATAATCACTTAGTGCATGTGAAATTACAAAACTACCCCTAATACAAAAACTAGTCTAGGTGCCCTAAAATACAAAGGCTGAAAAATCCTATATTTCTAGGATACCCTACCTACATTATGGAGCCCTAAATACAAGGACCAAATATAATGACATCCTAGTCTAATATGTACAAAGATAATTGGACCCAACCTTGGCCCATGGTCTCAGAAATCTACCTTGAGGTTCATGAGAACCCTAGGGCCTTCTTCAACAACTCTAGCCCAATCCTCTTGGAGCCTCTTGCTCATGGCTCTAGTGACTAGTCCCTTCCTAGGGAGGATTGCATCATCCCCTTCCCCTTGAAGAGGATTTGACCACAAATCTGTTAGTTCCTCCTCCTCAATATCAGCTCCGCCTGCAAAAGGAATTAAATTAGAAATGTTAAAAGTGGTGCTGACTCCATACTCTTCTAAGAGGTCCAACCTATAGGCATTGTTATTGATCCTCTCCAAAACCTGAAAAGGTCCATCCCCTCTAGGGCTAAGCTTGGATTTCCTTTTAGTAGGGAATTTATCCTTCCTAAGATGGAGCCAAACCCAGTCACCCTCATTAAGAACTAGCTCTTTTCTTCCTCTATTGCCCTTAGTTGAATACACCTTTGTTTGGTTCTCTATTTGGTTCTTAACCCTTTCATGCAACTTTTATACAAACTCTGACATAGATTCCCCTTCTTTATGGATAAAAGAAGTGTCCAGTGGGAGGGGAATGAGGTCAAACGGTGTTAGGGGATTGAACCCATAGACAACCTCAAAAGGGGACTGCTTGGTGGTTCTTTGAACCCCCCTGTTGTAGGCAAATTCTACATGAGGAAGATACTCATCCCAAGACTTATGGTTGCCTTTCAGAAGAGCCCTTAAAAGGGTGGATAAAGACCTACTCACTACCTCTGTTTGCCCATCAATTTGTGGATGACAAGTGGTAGAGAAAAGAAGTTTAGTTCCTAGCTTAGCCCATAAGGTTTTCCAGAAGTGGCTAAGGAACTTAGCATCTCTATCTAACACAATGGTCCTAGGCAAACCATGGAGTTTAGGAATGGGGTGCCTATACTTTACAGTGATGTTGTTGATGGGCCTGCAATCTGTACACATTCTCCACGTACCATCCTTTTTGGGCACCAACAACACTGGCACAACACATGGGCTTAGGCTCTCTTGGACCCAGCCCTTCTCTAACAATTCTTTAACATGAGACTCTATCTCCTTAGTCTCCTGAGGGTTAGTCCTATAGGCTGGCATATTAGGAAGGCTTGCTCCTGGGACTAAATCTATTTGGTGTTTTATTCCCCTTAAAGGAGGTAGCCCAGGGGGTATCTCTTTGGGAAATATATCACCAAATTCATGTAAAAGTTCTTGGACCGTTGGGGGTAAGGTCTCAAATGTAGGAATTGTGGCAGTGCTAAGGGATGTTTCCCTTGATAGGAGAAGGTAGAAAGATTGTTTAAGAATGAGTGCTCTTTTAATATCACCTTTTGTTGCAAAATGATTTTCCTTCTTAACAATCTTCTTGGAGGAATTCTTTCCCTCTTTTTCCTTCCCTTTGGCCTTTGAAGACAAGGCCTTACTATCCTTCTTTTTCTTTTGTTTTTCTACTTTTTCTTCCTCATCCCTCTTATCTTTCATAGTTAGTTGATCTTTGGCCACCTGTGAAGGTGTTTGAGGATGCAACACAAATTTAGTGCCAAGATGGGTGAAGGTAATCTCATTAGTTAGGCCATTATAAATGATCTTCCTATCAAATTGCCATGGCCTTCCTAAAAGAATATGTCTTGCCTCCATGTGAACTATATCACAATTAACTTCATCCTTATATGTCCCAATGGAGAAAGGTACCTTCACTTGTTGGTTAACTATCATTTACCCTTTCCAATTCCCTATAATGACATCCTAGTCTAATATGTACAAAGATAATTGGACCCAACCTTCGCCCGTGGGCTCAGAAATCTACCCTGAGGTTCATGAGAACCCTAGGGCCTTCTTCAGCAGCTCTAGCCCAATCCTCTTGGAGCCTCTTGTTCATGGCTCTAGCCTCTATTTTCCCATCAGTTTCTGGATGACAAGTGGTAGAGAAAAGAATTTTAGTTCCTAGCTTAGCCCATAAGGTTTTCTAGATGTGACTAAGGAACTTAGCATCTCTATCTGACACAATGGTCCTAGGCAAACCATGGAGTCTCACAGCTTCCCTGAAAAAGAGTTTTGAGATGTGGGAAGCATCATCCACCTTGTGGCATGGTATAAAGTGTGTCATCCTTCTAAACCTATCCACCACCACAAAGATAGAGTCTACACCTCTTTGGGTTCTAGGAAGCCCAAGGACAAAGTCCATACTAATGTCTACCCATGGTGCAGAGCGGATGGGTAAGGGTGTGTATAGCCTATGAGGCATCACCTTAGACTTGGCTTGTAAACAAGCCGCACACCTTGTGCAATGCTTATGGACATCTTTCTTCATATGGGGCCAATAAAACATTTCTTTGAGTAAGACAAGGGTCTTGTCTATCCCAAATTGGCCCATGAGCCCACCCTCATGGCTTTCTTGCACAAGTAATTTCCTAATGGATCCTTGGGGTATGCAAAGTCTAGGGTTTGGACAACAATGGCGAGTTCATTTTGGCTAATACAGGTTCGCAAACTCCTTGTCTTAGTGTTTGGAAGGTCAAACTTTAGGCCATTTGTATACTATCCAGTGGGCTATTTTTTGGGATATGACTCATGTTATTTTTTATATAGATTGTAAGGGGGTAATCGATAGAATTAGTGACCCCAAAGCTAATTTTTTTCGAGCTTGGGTCTATTGTTTATGAGTGCAGATCCCTATAATTAGCCAAGTTCAATGCATACAAACTAGACAATTCTTTATTGGCATAAATAATCATTCCCTCTAACTAACAAATTTTGTAGCAGTCTAGCAGTTCAAATTAAATTGGCACGTAGCCAATGGAAGAAAAGAGTGAAGCTTACAAGGCTTACCTTTTCTTTTGAAGTAGAGACTGGCTATGGCTAGGCTTCTACTAATGCTGGCTTGTATTGAGGAACAGTGAGTTACAATTCTGCAGTACAAACACAAAATCAGAAACAACTCTTCAAACTCATTTTATGTTTACCAACTTGGCCAATGAAAGACTTTAGGAGACTAACAAGACAAAACACACAGAATACAACTTGTCATCACAATGAACTGTGAGGCTAATAATTAAAATCATAAACCAAATAAAACACCAAAATTTCAAAAAGGATTTCAACATGGGCTTTGCTAATTTCGTACATATACCTTGGGAAATGGACATGTGTTAAAATGCTTACCAGGGACAATGCAGTAATTTAATTACGTTGAAGGACTAAGTTCATAATGCTGGCCACATGTTGTTATCAAGTAAAAACAAATAAAACTCGCATATTCTGTTTACTATGGCTATAACTATAACATCCCCAGCTTGCCAGAATACATCAATCATTGTTTACTTGATAATGCTGGTTTTTCAAATAAAGGGAGCAAATATTTGAATTCACCAAAAATAGATGTCTATTCCTTGAAGTTAGAAAGAAAAGAATGCACCTCAGGAAAAATATCAGCACTAGACAATTGCAAGGAAATAAGCAAGATTCTTAGTAGGATTAATAATGCCTTTTCAAAGCCACTTTGAACTTTTGGAGATGATACTACCACTTCAAACAACCCTTTAAACACCGGACCAAAGCTATTAGTTTGAGAACACAATGAACAAAATTCTGATTGCATTTTAATTGTACCTTAATTTTTTAGATTAGTCGTTAATATAATTAGAAAAGCTAACAATTACAGCAAGTTATAGAAACAAATCAGTATCAATATAGCTAATAATCTCGATAATAAAAAACAATTAAGATACAATCAAAATTTTTCTTATTAGAGAAACATTTCTTAACCTTGAAAAGAAGAAACACAAATGAAACTTGAAATTTCTTTCCCTCAGCATAACATTTGATGTAAGCTCCATTCGAGCTTGAAGGCCTAGGATCTTCTTCATCAATGGATTCCTTTGCTTCTTGGAAGATGAATGGCAGCATAATGGAGAAGGAAGAGAGAGAGGAGATGCCACTTCAAGGAGAAGATTAGTCTAGAAGAAGCTCACCACCATAGGAGGTCATGCATAAAAGCTTGGAGGAAGAAGGAGATGAATGAAGGGAGAGGCAGAGAAGAGCACGAAATTTTGTGCTCTAAAAGAGTTCTGAAATATTAAGTTTAATTTTCAAATGATCAAAGTTGAAAAAATGCACACACATGACCTCTATTTATAGCCTAAGTGTCACACAAAATTGGAGGGAAATTTGATTTTCATTTCAAATTGCACTTGAATTTGAAATTGAATTTGTGGAGCCAAACTTTGGAGGCAAAATTTCACTAATTTTGATTAGTGAATTTTAGTTATGGTTCAGCCTACTAATCCAAGATCAATTCCAAGATTCTCCACTAAGTGTGCTTAGGTGTCATGAGGCATGTAAAGCATGAAGGAGATGCACCAAGTGTGACTATATGATGTGGCTATGGGGTGTAGTAAGCAAATGCTCACCTCCCCCTCTAAAATTTAATTGGATTGGACTTCTACCAATTCAATTAAATTTATTTCCCAACACACACATCAAATAATCACTTAGTGCATGTGAAATTACAAAACTACCCCTAATACAAAAACTAGTTTAGGTGCCCTAAAATACAAGGGCTGAAAAATCCTATATTTTTAGGGTACCCTACCTACATTATGCAGCCCTGAATAGAAGTACCAAATATAATGAAATCCTAGTCTAATATGTACAAAGATAATTGGACCCAACCTTCGCCCGTGGGCTCAGAAATCTACCCTGAGGTTCATGAGAACCCTAGGGCCTTCTTTAGCAGCTCTAGCCCAATCCTCTTGGAGCCTCTTGCTCATGGTTCTAGTGACTGGTCCCAATCCATCTTGGGCCTTTTTCCCACAACTCTCATAAATGGGAGAGAAATGTTCATCTAAAGCATACAAGTCCCTGATATTATCAAATCCTAAAATTTGAGCTCCTAGGGAGCAAAACAATGTGTGTCTCCTAGATAGGGCATCAGCTACCACATTTGTTTTTCCCTTTTGGTATTTGATAACATATGAAAATTGCTATAGGTACTCTACCCATTTTGCATGCCTTTTGTTTAACTTGTTTTGCCCTCTAATGTACTTAAGTGATTGATGATCACTATGAATGACAAATTCCTTGGAAACAAGGTAATGTTCCCAAGTTTGGAGGGCTCTTATTAAGGCATAACGCTCTTTATCATAGGTGGGGTAGTTGAGGGGGGAACTATGAATTTTTTCACTAAAATAAGCAATAGGGTGCCCACCTTGTAACAATACAGCTCCAACTCCCACTCCAGAGGCATCACATTCTAGCTCAAAAGTTTTAGAAAAGTCAGAAAGAGCTAGAACAGGTGCCTTAATAAGCTTTTCCTTGAGCAAAGCAAAGGCTTGCTCTTGTTTTTCACCGAAGGTAAATGCCACATTCTTCTTCACCAGCTCATTGAGAGGTGATGCAATTGTAGATAAATTAGGAACGAACCTTCTATAGAAGCTTGCTAACCCATGGAAGCTCCTAATATCTCCCACACTTTTTGGGGTGGGCCATTCTTGGATGGTCTTGATTTTCTCAGGGTCCACTTGGACCCCATTTCTACCAACTAAAAATCCTAGGAAAACTATATTATCTACACAAAAAGTTCACTTCTCTATATTTGCATAGACCAACAACACTGGGATAACACATGGGCTTAGGCTCTCTTAGACCCAGCCCTTCTCCAACAATTCTTTAACCTGAGTCTCTATCTCCTTAGTCTCCTGAGAGGGTTAGTCCTATAGGCTATCCTATTAGGAAGGCTTACTCCTGGGACTAAATCTATTTGGTGTTCTATTCTCCTTAAAGGAGGTAGCCCAGGGGGTATCTTATGCAAGCTCCATTGGAGCTTGTAGGCCTAGGATCTTCTTCATCAATGGATTCCTTTGCTTCTTGGAAGATGAATGGCAGCGGAATGGAGAAGGAAGAGAGAGAGGAGACGCCACTTCAAGGAGAAGATGAGTCTAGAAGAAGCTCACCACCATAGGAGGCCATGGATAAGAGCTTAGAGGAAGAAGGAGATGAATGAAGGGAGAGGGAGAGAAGAGCACGAAATTTTGTGCTCCAAATGAGCTTTGAAATCTGAAGTTTAATATTCAAATGATCAAAGTTCAGAAAAATGCACACACATGACCTCTATTTATAGCCTAAGTGTCACACAAAATTGGATGGAAATTCAAATTTCACTTGAATTTGAAATTGAATTTGTGGAGCCAAACTTTGGAGCTAAAATTTCACTAATTATGATTAGTGAATTTTAGTTATGGTTCAGCCCACTAATCCAAGATCAATTCCATGATTCTCCACTAAGTGTGCTTAGGTGTCATGAGGCATGAAAAGCATGAAGGACATGCACAAAGTGTGACTATATGATGTGGCAATGGGGTGTAGTAAGCAAATGCTCACCCCCCCTCTAAAATTTAATTGGATTGGGCTTCTACCAACTCAATTAAATTTATTTCCCAACACACACATCAAATAATCACTTAGTGCATGTGAAATTACAAAACTACCCCTAATACAAAAACTAGTTTAGGTGCCCTAAAATACAAGGGCTGAAAAATCCTATATTTTTAGGGTACCCTACCTACATTATGCAGCCCTGAATAGAAGTACCAAATATAATGAAATCCTAGTCTAATATGTACAAAGATAATTGGACCCAACCTTCGCCCGTGGGCTCAGAAATCTACCCTGAGGTTCATGAGAACCCTAGGGCCTTCTTTAGCAGCTCTAGCCCAATCCTCTTGGAGCCTCTTGCTCATGGTTCTAGTGACTGGTCCCAATCCATCTTGGGCCTTTTTCCCACAACTCTCATAAATGGGAGAGAAATGTTCATCTAAAGCATACAAGTCCCTGATATTATCAAATCCTAAAATTTGAGCTCCTAGGGAGCAAAACAATGTGTGTCTCCTAGATAGGGCATCAGCTACCACATTTGTTTTTCCCTTTTGGTATTTGATAACATATGAAAATTGCTATAGGTACTCTACCCATTTTGCATGCCTTTTGTTTAACTTGTTTTGCCCTCTAATGTACTTAAGTGATTGATGATCACTATGAATGACAAATTCCTTGGAAACAAGGTAATGTTCCCAAGTTTGGAGGGCTCTTATTAAGGCATAACGCTCTTTATCATAGGTGGGGTAGTTGAGGGGGGAACTATGAATTTTTTCACTAAAATAAGCAATAGGGTGCCCACCTTGTAACAATACAGCTCCAACTCCCACTCCAGAGGCATCACATTCTAGCTCAAAAGTTTTAGAAAAGTCAGAAAGAGCTAGAACAGGTGCCTTAGTAAGCTTTTCCTTGAGCAAAGCAAAGGCTTGCTCTTGTTTTTCACCGAAGGTAAATGCCACATTCTTCTTCACCAGCTCATTGAGAGGTGATGCAATTGTAGATAAATTAGGAACGAACCTTCTATAGAAGCTTGCTAACCCATGGAAGCTCCTAATATCTCCCACACTTTTTGGGGTGGGCCATTCTTGGATGGTCTTGATTTTCTCAGGGTCCACTTGGACCCCATTTCTACCAACTACAAATCCTAGGAAAACTATATTATCTACACAAAAAGTTCACTTCTCTATATTTGCATAGACCAACAACACTGGGATAACACATGGGCTTAGGCTCTCTTAGACCCAGCCCTTCTCCAACAATTCTTTAACCTGAGTCTCTATCTCCTTAGTCTCCTGAGAGGGTTAGTCCTATAGGCTATCCTATTAGAAAGGCTTGCTCCTGGGACTAAATCTATTTGGTGTTCTATTCCCCTTAAAGGAGGTAGCCCAGGGGGTATCTTATGCAAGCTCCATTGGAGCTTGTAGGCCTAGGATCTTCTTCATCAATGGATTCCTTTGCTTCTTGGAAGATGAATGGCAGCGGAATGGAGAAGGAAGAGAGAGAGGAGACGCCACTTCAAGGAGAAGATGAGTCTAGAAGAAGCTCACCACCATAGGAGGCCATGGATAAGAGCTAAGAGGAAGAAGGAGATGAATGAAGGGAGAGGGAGAGAAGAGCACGAAATTTTGTGCTCCAAATGAGCTTTGAAATCTGAAGTTTAATATTCAAATGATCAAAGTTCAGAAAAATGCACACACATGACCTCTATTTATAGCCTAAGTGTCACACAAAATTGGATGGAAATTCAAATTTCACTTGAATTTGAAATTGAATTTGTGGAGCCAAACTTTGGAGCTAAAATTTCACTAATTATGATTAGTGAATTTTAGTTATGGTTCAGCCCACTAATCCAAGATCAATTCCAAGATTTTCCACTAAGTGTGCTTAGGTGTCATGAGGCATGAAAAGCATGAAGGACATGCACAAAGTGTGACTATATGATGTGGCAATGGGGTGTAGTAAGCAAATGCTCACCCCCCCCCCTCTAAAATTTAATTGGATTGGGCTTCTACCAACTCAATTAAATTTATTTCCCAACACACACATCAAATAATCACTTAGTGCATGTGAAATTACAAAACTACCCCTAATACAAAAACTAGTCTAGGTGCCCTAAAATACAAGGGCTGAAAAATCCTATATTTCTAGGGTACCCTACCTACATTATGGAGCCCTAAATACAAGGTCCAAAAATAATGAAACCTTAATCTAATATTTACAAAGATAAGTGGGCTCGTACTTAGCCCATGGGCCCGAAATCTACCCTAAGGCTCATAAGAACCCTAGGGTCTTCTCTTGCATCTCTGGCCCAATCTACTTGGAGTTTTCTATCCAATGCCCTTGCGGCGTAGGATTGCATCATTCCCTCCCCCTTGAAAAGGATTTGACCTCAAATCCCGAGGTTCTTGAAACTCTGGACTTTTTCCCTCAACACCTGTAAAAAGAACAAAAACATATGTATTAGTGGTGTTTAGTATGTTGAAGTAAGTTAAGGTCTGAAAACTCATTTCCTGGGCATCTTCCCATGAAGGAACATGGTTCGTCACCAACTCAATGAGTGGTGCTACAAGTATAGAAAAATATGGGGCAAACCTTTTGTAAAAGTTTGTTAAGTCTTGGAAGCCCAAAATTTTTCTTACACTTGGTGAAGCGGGCCACTCAGGAATGACCTTTATTCTCTTAGGGTTCATGGGAACCCCTTGATCACAATTTAAAAAATTAAGAAAAGTAAAGCAATAGAACATACCTTTTTTTGTATTTTCATGTTGATTATTCCTACCAAAAAGTATGACAAACCTAAGGTGTCCCATATGAGTGCCTAAGTTTGTATTGAAACTAAAAATAAGAACAAACCTACCTAATGAGTCCCTATGTACACAAATCATGAAGATGTTGGGTGCACGAGTGATTTTACAAAAGAGTGTTGCACCACCCAAAGCATTCATCACACCACCTATTTTAGGGATTTGGTGCCTAATAATACCTATTTTGGGCACCAACAAAGCACAAGGATTTAATCTCTTGCGAACCAAACCCTCATCCAACAACTCCTTTACTTGATGAATAAACTCAAGCCTAAGAGATGTGGCAATGCTAACAAGTGTCTTTTTAGAAAGGAGAAAATATGGAGGTTGTCTAAGAAGGGAATTTTCTTTAATATTTGTCTTTATTTCAAAATGTCTTTCCTTCTTAGCTAACCTCTTGGAGGAGACACTTACCTCCTTACACTCCTCCTTAACCATTAAAGGTTGTCCTTCTTCTTGGGGGTAGATCTCTTCACTAGATTCTTCCCCTTTTGCTTCTTCACTTTTACTAGAGGAAGGTGAAGTAGTAGCCTCATCTTGGCTACTATAAATGTCTTGGCCCCTCATAATCATGGTTTTCTTGGTGGGGCATTGAGAAGTAATGTGTCCTCTTCCAAGACATTTAAAGCACTTCATGGAGCTAGTCTTCTCTTGCATACTAGCCTTAAGGGGTTGCTTTTCTATTGTCTTCCCCTTATCATCTTTGGGCTTAGAAGGTCTCACCCCTAAGATTCCTTGCCCTTGGTCTTTCTTTGGATAAGAGTGAGAGCCATAAGATTTTGAAGTAGACTTCGTTTTAAGTTGTTGCTCTACCCTTATTTCCCAATCTAAATTAGCCTCTACATTGTCCTTCCCATGGAAGTATGAGAGTTTAATGTTAACCTCTTGAGGCTTTCTTTCATTTTCTCTCCTATGGGAGTGAGGTCTAAGATGTGACCTATGCCTTCCTTCATAATAGTCACGAAGTTCTTCACTTAGGCTCTTGCAAGAGTTATGACTACTATAGGAGTTTTTCTCTTTTCATTTCTTTCATTGTTTTTCTTCTTTTTTCCTCTCTTATTTTATTTCTTTCATCTTGACTTATTTCTTCCACTCTTTTTTTACCTTTTTCTTTTCTCTCTTGTTTTTCTTTCCACAACTTAAGGGATCTCAACTCATCTAATATCTTATACAAGGGGTCCTTAGGAGTAGAACCCTCACCATTAACACTAGATGAAGAATGAAGACTCATGTTGGTTCCTAAGTTATGGTTCTTTCTTGTTGGGGGTTTGAAAACAAAAAGTAAAATAAACTATGGTTGAAACTAGCCAAAATAAACACTAAAAGAGGTGTGAAAGATAAGGTAAAAACTAATTGGTAAAAGGCAAGCTATCTAGGCGGTTTGACAATGGAGGGTAAAGGAAATAAGCTATGAAAATAAGCAAGAAATTAAAGTGCAAGAAATGCAAACTAGGCGGATCCTAAGAGTGTTTGGATGACCTCATTTAAGGTTCCCAACAAAACACTCACTATCCTAAGGGGAAATTGCCTAAAATTATTACACACAAATGGAAGTAGGGTGACCTAGCGGAGGCTCCCAACTTACTTCCAATGAAAGGCCTTTTTGTTACAAAATTTGAAAGCAAAGCAAATTGCCAATTACAAAATTACAAAGAAAAAAAGTCCTCAATTGTGGTGGCTATTCTCTCTTTAGTGTTTCACTCAATTTGGAGTGCTTCTTAGTCCAATAGCTCTTAAGGTGGTTGGCCCCTTGCTTCTTGACTCAAATTCTTCAAGATATGGCACCAATCCTCCTTTCCAATTCCCTATATGGCAACTCACAAGCAAGGAAACAAAGAGACAAGCAATAATCAAAGACCAAAAAAAATGAAATGAAAGCTAAACCAATAGAGTTTTAACAAGACAAATTTCCAAGGATTATTCAACAATTAAAGCAATGAAAAGCACAAAAAGCAAGCTAGGACTCAAAGAGAAACCTAGAATGGCTCTAGAGTAGAGTAGAAAAACTCTAAAAAAAAAAGACTCAAGAAACCTCTAGTTTTGGCACTTGTTTTCACAATAATTTTCAATTCAAATTTCAGAACTAGGATTGGTATAAAATAGGCACCAATTATAGAACAAATTTTGAGCCAAAACAACAAGCACACTTTCCTTTCACTTTTCTTTTTTTTCCTGGACACTGATTTTTCTGCCAAATTGTGAGATTTTTCTTATTTTTTCCTTTAATCAAAATCGATTGGTTCTTTTTTTATAATTTTTTTCCAGATGTCTAGAAAATGCAGTAAAAGTTTAAGCTCAAAAAACGTAGTGACCAATTCCCAGTAATTTATACAAGTTCGTATGTTCAAGCTGCCAGCACCAGCGATTTCAGCCTAGAAATCAAGAGTAGTGTTTATGTTGCTTAAGGCTTGGATAGTTACAATTTGTGTTTTCTTATGCACAATTATCTTGAATATCACAATTCAAAAGAGCTTAAGACTAATTTTGATTCACAAATCCAGCCACAACTCAGCACCACAACTAAACTTCATCATAGGCATCATGTAGGAAACTTATGAAACAAAAAAAAGTTCAAGAACAAGTCTACTTCTAGGAATTGATTTAGAACATGTTATGAACTAAATAACATGCATGAATTAGACTCAAAATTCAAAAGACAGGCTAAGAATGACAAGAATACATGAACAAATGTATCTAGAATTCAATCAACAAAATAAAAATTCAACACAAACTTAGAACATAATGTGACAATTACTATGACTAAACATGACTCTAAGACAACATGGATTAAGTGATTTACACTTAGATTTTTGTGTTTTTTTTTTCTAATCAATATTTTGGAAGAAAATTTAGATCTAAGGTTCAGCACAAGAATATTATGAATGAAAAATGATAGAACCTAAAATCAACACAAAAACATGATTCAAGAGTAGATCTACAAAATTTGAACCATAGCAATGCAAGAACAAGTGTAGATCTAAGATTTAATCGATTTTTTTTTTAATCTACTCTAAACAGCACCAAACCACAAGACAATGGAGGATATACATGGAGAATAAGATGAAGAACAAGGAATTAAAGAGAATTCACCAAACAAAAAGATAGAGCAAGCAAAAGAACATCACCTAGATGAAGATGCTCTTGATACCACATTATGCAAGCTCCATTGGAGCTTGTAGGCCTAGGATCTTCTTCATCAATGGATTCCTTTGCTTCTTGGAAGATGAATGGCAGCGGAATGGAGAAGGAAGAGAGAGAGGAGACGCCACTTCAAGGAGAAGATGAGTCTAGAAGAAGCTCACCACCATAGGAGGCCATGGATAAGAGCTTAGAGGAAGAAGGAGATGAATGAAGGGAGAGAGAGAGAAGAGCACGAAATTTTGTGCTCCAAATGAGCTTTGAAATCTGAAGTTTAATATTCAAATGATCAAAGTTCAGAAAAATGCACACACATGACCTCTATTTATAGCCTAAGTGTCACACAAAATTGGAGGGAAATTCAAATTTCACTTGAATTTGAAATTGAATTTGTGGAGCCAAACATTGGAGCTAAAATTTCACTAATTATGATTAGTGAATTTTAGTTATGGTTCAGCCCACCAATCCAAGATCAATTCCAAGATTCTCCAATAAGTGTGCTTAGGTGTCATGAGGCATGAAAAGCATGAAGGACATGCACAAAGTGTGACTATATGATGTGGCAATGGGGTGTAGTAAGCAAATGCTCACCCCCCCCCCCCTCTAAAATTTAATTGGATTGGGCTTCTACCAACTCAATTAAATTTATTTCCTACCACACACATCAAATATCCACTTAGTGCATGTGAAATTACAAAACTACCCCTAATACAAAAACTAGTCTAGGTGCCCTAAAATACAAGGGCTGAAAAATCCTATATTTCTAGGGTACCCTACCTACATTATGGAGCCCTAAATACAAGGCCCAAAAATAATGAAACCTTAATCTAATATTTACAAAGATAAGTGGGCTCGTACTTAGCCCATGGGCCCGAAATCTACCCTAAGGCTCATAAGAACCCTAGGGTCTTCTCTTGCATCTCTGGCCCAATCTACTTGGAGTTTTCTATCCAATGCCCTTGCGGGGTAGGATTGCATCAGTATCTCTTTGGGAAATATATCACCAAATTCATGTAAGAGTTCTTGGACCTTTGGGGGTAAGGTCTCAAATGTAGGAATTGTCGCAGTGCTAAGGGATGTTTCCTTTGATAGGAGAAGGTAGAAAGACTGTTTAAGAAGGAGTGCTCTTTTAACATCACCTTTTTTTGCAAAATGATTTTCCTTCTTAACAATCTTCTTGGAGGAATCCTCTTCCTCTTTTTCCTTCCCCTAGGCCTTTGAAGACAAGGCCTTACTATCCTGCTTTTTCTTTTGTTTTTCTAGTTTTTCTTCCTCATCCCTCTTATCTTTCATAGTTAGTTGATATTTGGCCACCTGTGAAGGTGTTTGAGGATGCATCACAAATTTAGTGCCAGGATGGGTGAGGGTAGTCTCATTAGTTAGGCCATTGTACATGATCTTCCAATCAAATTGCCATGGCCTTCTTAAAAGAACATGTCCTGCCTCCATGGGAACTATATCACAATTAACTTGATCCTTGTATGTCCCAATGGAGAAAGGTACTTTCACTTGTTGGTTAACTATCATTTCCCCTTGCTCATTGAGCCATTGAAGTTTATAAGGTTTTGGGTGGGGAATGATAGTGAGGTTCAACTTGGAAACAAATCTTGTGCCACAACAATTGCAACAAGATCCACTATACACAATGAGAGAACAAGTTTTATCTAAATTTTTGCATCTTGTATGAAAGATGTTCTCTCTTTGGGATTGAGATAGATCACAAGATTGACCTCCAAGAAGCCTTCTAACCATTAAGAGGTCACCTTCTTCATGGGGGTAGATTTCCTCACTAGACTCTTCACCCCTTACTTCATCTTCACTTCCACTAGAGGAAGGGCAAGAAGTAGTCTCCTCTTAACTACTATAAATGTCTTGACCCCTCATGATCATGGTTTTCTTTGTGGGGCATTGAGAGGCAATGTGACCTCTCCCAAGACATTTAAAGCATTTAATGTTGCTAGTCCTTTCTTGGCAACTAATCTTAGGGGTGTATTTCTCTATGGTCTTACCCTTATCTTCCTTGGGTATTGAAGGTGCAGCCCCTAAAATTCCATGAACTTGGTCCTTCCTTGGATAAGAGAGAGAGCCATAAGATTTTAAAGAAGGCTTTCTTCTAAGTTGTTTCTCCACTCTTATACAAAGTTGGACTAGCTCATCTAGGTCCCTATATGGAAGGAGTTCAACCTTGTCCCTCACTTCCATATTAAGCCCACTAAGGAACCTAGTTATGCCAGTTCTTTCCTCCTCCCTAAGTCCAGCTCTTAAAAAGAGTAGTTCCATTTGTTGTCTATGTTCTTCAACACTCATACTCCCTTGTCTAAGCCTTTGGAGCTTGTCCATAAGCTCCCTTTCATAGTAGGAGGGAATGTGACTCTTCCTAAGGGCACTCTTAAGATCATTCCAATACTCTACTGGAGGATCCCCATAAATCCTTCGTTCCCCAACAAGGGAAGTCCACCAATAGAGGGCATATCCTTGAAAGCAAAGGGTATCCAATGGAAATTTTCTCTCGTCGCTAATATGATGGCAAGCAAAGAGTTGTTCAACCTTCATTTCCCAATCTAAGTAGACCTCAACATTATCTTTTTCATGGAAATATGGGAGGCTAATGTTAACCTCTTGAGGCCTTCTTTCCGTTTCTCTTCTTTGGGAGTGATGTTTAGTATGTGAACTATGGCGCCCTCTATAGTAGTCGCTAAGTTCTTCACTTAAACTCTTGCAAGAGTCATGACTACTATAGGAGGCATGTTTTTCTCTTTTCATTTCTTTCATTATTTTTGTTCTTTCTTCCTCTCTTATTTTCTCTCTTTCATCTCGACTTATTTCTTCCACTCTTTTTTTACCTTTTTCTTTTCTCTCTTGTTTTTCTTTCCATAACTTAAGGGATCTCAACTCATTTAATATCTTATACAAGGGGTCTTTAGGAGTAGAACCCTCACCATTAACACCAGATGAAGAATGAAGACTCATGTTGGTTCCTAAGTTATGGTTCTTTCTTGTTGGGGGTTTAAAAACAAAAGGTAAAAGAAAATATGGTTGAAACTAGCCAAAATAAACACTAAAAGAGGCGTGAAAGATAAGGTAAAAACTAATTGGTAAAAGGCAAGCTATCTAGGCAGTTTGACAATGAAGGGTAAAGGAAACAAGTTATGAAAGTAAGCAAGAAATGCAAACTAGGCGAATCCTAAGAGTGTTTGGATGACCTCATTTAAGGTTCCTAACAAAACACTCACTATCCTAAGGGAAAATTGCCTAAAATTATTACACACAAATGGAAGTAGGGTGACCAATTGGAGGCTCCCAACTTACTTCCAATGAAAGGCCTTTTTGTTACAAAGTTTGAAAGCAAAGAAAATTGCCAATTACAAATTACAAAAAAAAAAGTCCTCAATTTTGGTGGCTATTCTCTGTTTTGTGTTTCACTCAATTTGGAGTGCTTCGTATTCCAATAGCTCTTAAGGTGGTTGGCCCCTTGCTTCTTGACTCCAATTCTTCAAGGGATGACACCAATCCTCCTTTCCAATTCCCTATATGGCAACTCACAAGCAAGGACACAAAGAGACAAGCAATAATCAAAGACCAAAAAAAATAAATGAAAGCTAAACCAATAGAGTTTCAACAAGACAAATTTTCAAGGATTATTCAACCATTAAAGCAATGAAAAGCACACAAAAGCAAGCTAGGACTCAAAGAGAAACCTAGAATGGCTCTAGAGTAGAGTAGAAAAACTTAAAAAAAAAAGACTCAAGAAACCTCAAGTTTTGAAACTTGTTTTCACAATAATTTTCAATTGAAATTTCAGAACTAGGATTGGTATAAAATAGGCACCAATTTTAGAACAAATTTTGAGCCAAAGCAACAAACACATGTCCCTTTCACTTTTTTTTCCTGGACACTGATTTTTCTGCCTATTTGTGTGATTTTTCTTATTTTTTCCCTTTTATCCAAATCGCTTGGTTATTTTTTTATAATTTTGGTCCAGGTGTCTAGAAAATTCAATAAAAATTTCAGCTCAAAAGACGTAGTGACCAATTCCCAGTAATTTATACAAGTTTGTATGTTCAAGCAGCCAGCACCAACGATTTCAACCTAGAAATCAAGAGTAGTGTTTATGTTGCTTAAGGCTTGGATAGTTACAATTTGTGTTTGCTTATGCTCAATTATCTTGAATAACACAATTCAAGAGAGCTTAAGACTTATTTGATTCACAAATCCAGCCACAACTCAGCACCACAACCCAACTTCATCATAGGCATCATGTAGGAAACTTATATAAAAAAAAAAGTTCAACAACAAGACTACTTCTAGAAATTGAACATGTTATGAACTAAATAACATGCATGAATTAGACTCAAAATTCAAAAGATAGGCTAAGAATGACAAGAATACATGAATAAATGTATCTAGAATTCAATCAACAAAATAAAAATTCAACACAAACTTAGAACATAATGTGACAATTACTATGACTAAACATGACTAAGATAACATGGATTAAGTGATTCACACTTAGATTTTTGTGTTTTTTTCTAATCAATATTTTGGAAGAAGATTTAGATCTAAGGTTCAGTACAAGAATATTATGAATGAAAAATGATAGAACCTAAAATCAACACAAAAACATGATTCAAGAGTAGATCTACAAAATTTGAACCATAGCAATGCAAGAACAAGTGTAGATCTAAGATTTAATCGATTTTTTTTTTTTGAATCTACTCTAAACAGCACCAAACCACAATACAATGGAGGATATACATGGAGAATAAGATGAAGAACAAGGAATTAAAGAGAATTCACCAAACAAAAAGATAGAGGAAGCAAAAGAACATCACCTAGATGAAGATGCTCTTGATACCACATTATGCAAGCTCCATTGGAGCTTGTAGGCCTAGGATCTTCTTCATCAATGGATTCCTTTGCTTCTTGGAAGATGAATGGAAGCGGAATGGAGAAGGAAGAGAGAGAGGAGACGCCACTTCAAGGAGAAGATGAGTCTAGAAGAAGCTCACCACCATAGGAGGCCATGGATAAGAGCTTGGAAGAAGAAGGAGATGAATGAAGGGAGAGGAAGAGAAGAGCACGAAATTTTGTTCTCTAGAAGAGTTCTGAAATCTGAAGTTTAATTTTCAAATGATCAAAGTTGAAAAAATGCACACACATGACCTCTATTTATAGCCTAAGTGTCACACAAAATTGGAGGGAAATGTGATTTTCAATTCAAATTTCACTTGAATTTGTGGAGCCAAACATTGGAGGCAAAATTTCACTAATTATGATTAGTGAATTTTAGTTATGGTTGGGCCCACTAATCCAAGATCAATTCCAAGATTCTCCACTAAGTTTGCTTAGGTGTCATGAGGCATGTAAAGCGTGAAGGACATGCACCAAGTGTGACTATATGATGTGGCAATGGGGTGTAGTAAGCAAATGCTCACCTCCCCTTCTAAAATTTAATTGGATTGAGTTTTTACCAATTCAATTAAATTTATTTCCCAACACACACATCAAATATTCACTTAGTGCATGTGAAATTACAAAACTACCCCTGATACAAAAACTAGTCTAGGTGCCCTAAAATACATGGGCTGAAAAATCCTATATTTCTAGGGTACCCTACCTACATTATGGAGCCCTAAATACAAGGACCAAATATAATGACATCCTAGTCTAATATGTACAAAGATAATTGGACCCAACCTTCGTCCGTGGGCTCAGAAATCTACCTTGAGGTTCATGAGAATCCTAGGGTCTTCTTCAGCAGGTTTAGCCCAATCCTCTTGGAGCCTCTTGCTCATGGCTCTAGTGAATGGTCCCTTGCTAGGGAGGATTGCATCAACATATTTCTAACTAAGAATCCCGGACTGGCATACTAGTAATAAGTATTTTTCTAACTTTTCCTTGTTTACATGCATTGTCCTCTTGTGAATATAACCACTAAGTCAATAGGAATATGAGCTGAACAACAAAGAATAGAAATTGCTTCATTTGTATCATATAGCTGAGAGCCAAGAAGGGTCAGTCAAGGCAGCTTTGGTAATGGCAGACTTTGGTTGAAGATGAGCAAGAAGAAGAGTAGGATTGATTTTGGGATTAATGATACCAGACTTAGCACAAGTGCACATAGGATTGACATTTGGAGGTCTGTCCAATGAAGGACATGATAGAGTTGTAGCTGTCTTTCTTAATAAAAAGAAGCAACTCCATACAACAAGGTCATGGGATTTTATTGGCTTTCCACTACAAGCAAATAGAGCACCAGCTTAAAGCGATGTCATCATTGAAGTACTTGACTCTGGAATTTGGCCAAAATCTGAGAGCTTCAATGACAAAGGATTCGGTCCACCACCTAGTAAAGGGAAGGGCACCTACCAAACTTCTAAAAATTTCACATGCAATAGGTATAGTCCACATACACAATTACACATAGATAACATTCAAAATATTTAGAGGCACACAAAAATGTACCCTATTACTAACAAATATTGCTATGTTTTTGTAGTAAAATCATTGGGGCTAAGATTTACAAAGCTGGTGGATTTTTTAGCGATGATGATCCAAAATCTGTGAGGGATATAGATGGTCATGGCACTCATGTAGCATCAACAGCAGCTGGGAACCCAGTTAGCATGTTAGGCCTTGGCAGGGAACACCAAGAGGTGCCACGACAAAAGCTTGCATTGTTGTGTATAAAGTGTGTTGGTTTGATGGTTGTTCTGATGCAGACATACTTGCTGCATTTGATGATGCAATTGCAGATGGGGTTGACATAATAACAGTTTCTCTTGGAGGGTTCAATGATGAAAACTTCTTTAGAGATGTAATAGCCATTGGAGCATTTCATGCTATGAAAAATGGAGTATTGACAGTAATTTCAGCAGGAAACGATGGTCCAAGATCTTCCTCCCTATCCAACTTTTCGCCTTGGTCAATTACTGTGGCTGCTAGTACCATATATGACTATATATGTATTTTCAAGTGTATTCAAACCACTCATCTCTCATGGTTAGGTTGGCATACAAAACAGAATCGACCAATATTTCATTCAAAACCAGTATTTAATGAAATAATAAGAGACAATGAAAGGAGAATAAAGATCGAATGCTATCCCTTCGAAGTAAAATCTGAGAATCATTTAAATTCGTCAAAACTGTATTGAAAAAATTGTATATATCCCATCTTCTGAGACATAACCTACATGAGCAAGGTTTTCCTAAGGTACTCTATCATCTCTAAAGCCACATAATTGGGCAGCTTTACAGCATAAATTACAATCAAATCCCGAACCATGCAACAACTCAAGGAAGAAGTGCTTCGACAATTCGAAAGAGGGTTGCTATGTCCTTTTCTTACTCAAGGTTCAGTAAATCACTAGAAGCCACTAACAATAACAGCTATCTCTGGGAGTTACAATGTTACATTGTTTGAATTGTTACAACTATCAAAAGTTGAAAAGAAAACTTACAAAATCAAAAGTGCCAAATGGAACAACGAACTCACGAACCCACCAACCAAGAGCCAAGACTATGTCTAAAACCTATGAAACAACGAACTCATGAACCCGATGTTAACATTCTAAAGGGACAAAGGTTAAAGCAACATGAAGGTTTGAGCATCCACGTACCTAAATCGCGGTAGTGACTAACCCGAACTCGTGAAGCAGCACACGAACCTCAATGGTAGGTTGAGTGAGGAGGAGAGACAGGTCTTTCGAGCCTGAGCAATGAGGAAGAAAGGAAGAAAGGGAGAAAGGATTTTGGTAACTTATCGCATGGGGGGAAAATGGATTTTGGTGTTTTAACTTATGAATAACACAACATCGGTTTCTTTAACAAAACCGATGTTAAGATATTAAACTTAACATCAGTTTTTCAGTAACCAATGTTAACATCAACTAGTTAATATCAGTTTTTCCAAAACTGATGTTAATTAAGTCAACTTATTTATGAAAATGTCACCGTGTTTTTCTTAACATCGATTTTTTTAAAAACTGATGTTAATATTGCGATGTTAAATCAATGAATTGTAGTAGTGGTACATTTATGAATTTAAATTTGCAAGTATAAAATTCCTTAGTAGATGTCATACCCTAATTTCGTCCGGGGATTATTACTTGATGACATGCAACCTTTGGTTAGCCGCTTTGAGATACTTGGCGTCCTTTGTTGCACAATAAATGAAGTCCCGAGACGTGTCAGAAATCAAAAGGAAGCAGGCTAACGCAATCCGTGAAATTCCGTGAGGTGGCGGAAATCGAAAAGAGGTGTTTTTGCGTAATCCGTGAGTTTCCGTAACTCCTTCGAAAGCTAAAAAAGAGTAAATATATATTCCGTAAGGATTCGTAACCTGGCGGAAGGAAAATAAGTATCGTTACGAAATTCGTAAAGTTTTGTAACGTTACGAAAAAAGAATTACCAAAAAAATAGAAGGGGGGTGCATTTAGTAAAAAATGGGGTACAAATAGCAATCTGGACCACTTGGGCCTTCCAGATCCTTCCTCCAGAAGGCTGTTGCTTCTGGAGGAAGCAACCTTGCTCGCCTGGGCGAGCTGGGTGGCAAGCTCCTCCGCTATTTTGCTATAAATATGGGGAGGAGTGAAGAAGAAAAGGGTTCAGCCTTCTTGACATTTCGTATTCCCTTAAATTTGCTGAGAAAAATTGTTTCCGTGAAGAAAATCCAAGTCGAGGCGCTTCCGTAACGTTTCCGTGAGTAATTACGCGAAGATTCTCGACCGTTCTTCAACATTCATCGTTCGTTCTTCGTTTTCTTCGGTCTTCAACGGGTAAGTACTTCAAACCGAGCTTTTCAATTCATTCTATGTACCTGTGGTGGTCCACATTATGTTTCATGTATTTTTATTCTCGTTTTCATTCGCTTTTTATACCCCCTTTTGACGTGCTTAAGCCATTTATTTAAGTCATTTCTCGCCTAATCTAAAAATAAAATAAATTTCCACCGATCGTTTGAATTGTATCATCCGTTAATTTCTGTTAAAATGAATTCTGACCGTTCGGTCGTGCCGTAACCACGTTGGAAATAAAAAAAAGAGGTAAAATAATAATATAATAATCAAAAAATCCCTTTTAGTAAAATAAAGCGAAAAATCAATCGGACGTTTTCTCTTTGGGATTTCTCATTCTTAATTGAATTGACTAATAACTAAAGTGAAACTAAGGCTAAAATCAATTCGCCTAGTCAAGCTCATCCACAAAAATAGGGTTTTGAAAGTTTATCATTTTAGTTTCTTACCAAGTAAAATGGATCATTTTTAAGGTCCAACGCCTTAAAATGATCACCTTTCAAGTAAAAAGAATCACTTGATTCATGCATAGGGAAGAACTACGTAGGTCTGATTTCCTCTTCGATGGAGGGTATGTAGGAGAAAAAGCACCGCTTTTGTCGACCTCAAAAAATAAAAAGAAATAAAAGTTAAGGTAACACAATTTCCACAATTCTAAAAAATAGGTTGTTGTCCTTTGAGACAAACGTGAGAGGTGCTAATACCTTCCTCAAACGTAAATACAACTCCTGAACTTAGAATTTTCATTTTGACCGGTTTCCTTCGGTTTTTCCGACGTTTTCCACAAATAAACGTTGGTGGCGACTCCGCGCATCTTTCCTCCTTTGGAAAGTGCACCCGTGAGCCTTGTCCTCGCTTGCCCGCAAAAGGGCACGTTGCGACAGTTGGCGACTCCACTGGGGACTATTTTTGTGAGTTAGGCCTATTTTAAGGAATTGTGAATTTGTGAAACTTCGTGTGTGCATTTGTTGAACTGTGTAAAATGTAAAAAATTGTTGTCTATTTCGCATTCTTTACACTGAATTCTAAGCACCCACGGGTTTGAGTAAAAAAAGGGCCCTATACCCGGGTTCATGGGAATTTAAGGAGTGGAGGTGAATCTATCATCATGCTAGGTCTCCGACTTGCTTGATAATAGTGAAACCTCGTCTAGAGCTTTCTCTCTTTATAATGTGTTGTCGCTGGTATTCCATACCGCCACAATATTATTATCTTGAGTGATGATACCTCTAGAAAACAGCCGTGTGAGTTATGAATTGTTGGGGAGTAGTTATTAGAGACCCCTAGATATTGTCCTATAGGTTCCCAAATAGGGGCAAAGAGCAAACACGCTCCGTGCCATTCATTCTCATGCATTTTTTGGTAAATAGCACTAGTTTATAGTTTTGCTAGTGATGTTTGGTTTCTTTAGAGTAATACGTAACCTTTTTAATACTACGTTGAGGCGCCATCATGCCCAAAACGTAGCATTAAAGTTGGATCTCTGCAGTCTCGTATGTGTGAATTACCCCTTTGTGTTGTTTTCTTTCCGTTTCATGCATGCGCATCTGCATCATACCGTCACACATGCGTTGTATGTGGGTCTTGTCTTTTGTCATGGGAAGCCGGAAGATCCATATCGTCTTCTTAACTGCACACATGGGGCACTGCGCCCCCCAAATGCGCAATGAGGAGAGATAATTTTCCGGGCTCTCGTGTCCGTAAATGCATTCATATCATGCACCGCATAAACATCTCTTCAGCATCATAATGAACATATCGTTCCTGCATTTGTCTATTATCACATTCCCATTTTGCATGAGTCATTGCATCATCATGCATATGCGTTCAACATACTTTTTGTTCTACATGTTTGCTCATACATGATCCTTGTATTTTCCTCTACAAAACAAAAACAAAAAAAAGGGAAGCATGAAAATTCATGATGCATTCTTAGTTGCATGTGTTAGGTACCATGAGCCAACCATGTTGGGATCATAAACCCATTTCTAAAATTAAAAAAAAAAAACACAAACAACAAAACAAAATGATTGAGCATGGTACCTAATGCGTGGTTAATTAAGAAAGGATGTCTCTTCGAGCATCTCAATCTCATAATTACATTTTCCATGCATAGCATGCATATTCCCGAGTCTTTCATCCCTATGAATTGTTGATGAAGTATGGGCGATCAAAATTGAAATTCCCTGGGTTATGGGGTTGAACCAAGCTCATGCTTTTACGAAAAGGTTCATCGAGTCAAGTTGAAGTATGGAAGTAACCATCTTGAAAAAATTGGGGCAAAAGATCGTGTTACATCGCTGCTTCGTCTACTGCCAAACACATTTAGGGCTGCTGATGTCTCTGTTACTTCCAGTTTCACCTTGACGAAGATGTCATGGACCATGTTGAAAATCTAAATTGATTCAACCCCATATCCAGTGTACAAATTCGCAATACTTCAACTGTACATCATTCGCATACATCCATGTTGTTCATTGGTTGCATTGCTCATTGCATTCTTTCCTTGAAAAAAAAAAGAACTTAATCATTGTTATAAAAAAGAAAAAGAATGCGCTTTATGGCGCCCTCACCGAACCTGTGATAGAGCTAGAGTAATGGGTGAAGTAGAGGAGGTACAAGAGAAGATGAAGGCCGACATGGAGGCCATGAAAGAGCAAATGGCCATGATGATGGAGGCCATGATGATCATGAAGAGGATAATGGAAGCCAGTGCAGTTGCAGTTGCCGCTACCAACACTGTTGCTAAGGTGAATCCGATGCCCCAATCTGGCCTCAACCAAATGAATCATCCAACCTCAGCTATAGTAGGCAAAGATTTGGGAAGTATGGGCGGCCCCCATGATGTGCAAATTCAAAACGAGCACGCCTTCCCGCCATGTGGCTTGCCTCTCAACTATACGCCACCCAATAGGGCGTACACTCCCAATAAGAATGTCAATAACTCCACTCCTATACCCATTGAGAGCCAGCAACCCCAAGCTGATCATGCACATGTCTCTTAAACCGTGGGGGAGACATATGAAATTCCCCATCACAATCTAGCCGACTTCGAGCCTTGGCTCGGATATGCCACTGAAGGGCAAGCAGTTGTTGGTATACCCCTTGAAAACACTTCGGAAGGCCCTCAGTATCACCCCCAACTACACCTCTTGCATTCCACAACAAGTAAAAACCCTCATGCTATGGCAAAAATGGGAAAGTTGGATCATCTAGAGGAAAGGCTCAGGGCCATTGAAGGAGGTGAAGATTATTCCTTTGCTAACCTAGAAGAGTTGTTCCCAATACCCAATATCATCACCCCTCTCAAGTTCAAGGTGCTGGACTTTGACAAGTACAAGGGGATTACTTGCCCCCAAGAACCATCTAAAGATGTATTGTCGGAAGATGGGGGCATACGCAAAAGATGAGGAACTGCTGATACATTCCTTCCAAGAAAATCTTACTGGGGTAGCTGTTACCTGGTACACTAACCTGGAACCTTCTCGAGTCCACTCTTGGAAGGACCTAATGGTTGCCTTCATTAGGCAGTATCAGTACAATTTTGATATGGTTCCGGATTGGATGCAACAATAGAACATGTGCAAAAAGGGGCACAGATCTTTCAAAGAATACGCCCAAAGGTGGAGAGACCTGGCAGCTCAAGTGGCACCTCAATGACGAAAAAACGATGACAATGATAGTAGACACATTACCAGTATTCTACTATGGAAAATGGTGGGCTACGCACCTTTAGAGCTTTGCGGATTTGGTCTTTGCCAATGAAAGGATCGATGTGGGTCTGAAAAGAGGCAAATTTAGTCATCCTGCTTGGACAAATGAAAAAAACAGTTGGGGCAAATAAAGAGGGTGAGGATGAAGGGGAAGCCCGTGCTGTGATTGTCATTCCTATACAGCCAAGTTTCCCACCAACCCAACAATGTCATTACTCAGCCAATAACCAACCTTCTCCTTACTCACCACCCAGTTATCCACAAAGGCCATCCTTAAAACACCCACAAAGTCTGTCTTCCGCACTTCCAATGACGAACATCACCTTTAGCACAAACCAAGAGCACCAACCAAGAAATGAATTTTGCAGCGAGAAAGCCTATAGAATTCACCCCAATTCCAGTGTCCTATGCTGACTTGCTCTATATCTACTTGATAATTCAATGGTAGCCATAACCCCAACCAAGGTTCATCAACCTCCATTTCTCCGAGAATATGACTCGAACGCAATGTGTGCTTGTCATGGAGAAGCCCCGTGGCATTCCATTGAGCATTGTAGGGGCCTGAAGTGTAAGGTGCAAGGTCTAATTGATGCGGGCTGGCTGAAATTTGAGGAGAATCGCGTGTAAATCCTGACATTGACAAGAGATGCCACACATGGGGCAATTTTGAAAGCTATTGTTAGACGTCTCTAATGACTCATCAGGATTTTCAACTTTCACCGGAAGTGGGTGCAAGCCATTGGTCTGTTTGCTCAAGCGACCTGTGCTCCTGAGTTTGGACTTCCAAGACCGTTCAATCAGAGATTACTCGTCTTGCGCGTTGGTGGGGCTGCCGTAAAACAACAAATAAAGTTCAAAACAAATAAGTTTCAGAATAAAAATAAAAATAAAAAAAAAGTTCAAAAAAAAAAGGCATTTGATTGACTGTGTTTTCAAGACGTTCATGTGACCTCATTTTATCATTCCGGAAAGTTTGTCTTTTTAGAGGGAAGTGAGTTATCAAGAATAGGATGTTGGACAAATGGCCTTAGTTACCTTAAGAAAAATGGGGGTTGAATTAAGATATGAAAATTATTCCCCAATTAAACTTTCACTCTCTCTTTTTGGATTAACAATGCACATAGGAACAACCCTTCCCTTGTGTTCAAGAATCCCCTACAACAAGAGACCCACGATCTCTTAATCCCTTTTCAGAAATAGGAAGAAGAGAAGAAGAGATCTCTCTTAAAAGAGATAGATTGTACAATGAAGATCAATCAAAATTCCTTATTGAATATGCAAGTGGTTGACCAAGGAATCTTTTTGAGAGGATAAAACATTTCAGTTCAAAAAAAACTCTTAATATTTTGAGAGGATAAAACTTTTTGGCAACTCTCTTTAAATTCGTGTTTCAAAGTCACATATAAATAGACCTTTGATGGCCATTCATAAACCATTTGAATAGATGTGACTCTTGGGAATTATATTATGAAAATCCCCTCTGGTAATCAATTACAAGACTTGTGTAATCGATTATAGATTTTAAAAATTTGAATTAAAACATTTTCAACTGCTGGTAATCGATTACCAGAGAGCAAATCTCAATTTGAAATGATAGAATTCTTTGGTCAAACCTTTTGTTTGTTTTCAATTTGGAAACTTCTTCCTAAAGATTCTAGAGATCAACTTGATCATATATCTTGATTTTCTTGGATTCTTTTCTTGAATAAAACTTGGAAGCACTTGATCCTTTAGCATCATCAAGACATCAAAACATCTTGCTTCTACATAGGAGTCATTTGACTTAATCCATCAACTGAAAAATCCTTCAACTATTTCTCGTCCTTGGAAAATTCTTTTTGCAAGAATCAACTGCTTCTTTCATTCTTCCTCACTACGAGGTTGTGAAAACAAGACAACAATTAGTACCTCTAAGCCCTACACTGGGGCAATGAAAGGCACCATGCAAAAACCTCAAGCGAACCTAGGGGCAGATTAGAAGTTTTCACCCAATAGGTTCCCAGCTACAAGGTCATGACGAAAGATAACAATTGGTACCTCAAAGCCTTACACTGGGGCAATGAAAGACACCATACAAAAACCTCAAGCAAACCTAGGGGCAGATTAGAAGTTCTCACCCAATAGGTTCCCAGCTATAAGGTCATGACGAAAGATAATAATTGGTACCTCAAAGCCTTACACTGGGGCAATGAGGGGCATCGTGCATGAGCCTCAAGTGAACATAGGGGCAGATCAAAAGTTCTCACCCATCGATGTTTTTTAAACAAGAAAAAAAAAGGGATGCAAGCCCTGGAATTTCAATAGATGGATTAAACGTCAAACGACTCCATTGTCGTCGCTCCAAAATGGTCAAGTGACTGAATCAAACAGAATATACACTCTGAGGGAGTTCCCGGATATATTTGCAAAAGATGGGATAAGGTTGCATGAATTATCACCTTTTTCAAAAAGACAGTCAATCTGTGTTTTCCAAAAAAAATTAAATCAAAATCAAAATCAAAATCACAAAATAGGGAAAGAATGTCATGAACATTGTACAACTTTCCATTGCATTGCATTGTTTCATATGAGGTCAGCATTACCAAATTTCACGACAAAGGTTGCATGCGTCTGCATCCCTAAAAATCATGTTAACTGCATAGATTTCCTACATCTCGTGTCCAATCTTTTTGGATGACCGGCTCTCTCGATGAGTCGATCTCTTGCTTTCTCATAAAGGTGGACTTTTGGGTACTAGTACCTATCACCTTTAAAGGACTGTATGTCCTCGCCATCAGAGGACTGCACATCCTCGCTTGCAGAGGGCTGCACGCCCTCGCCTTTAGAAGGCTACGCGTCCTCGTTTTCAGTGGGCTTCATATCCACACCTTAAGAGAATATAAGGTCCTTTGCCCTTAGATGCTTAACCGAGACTTGCGCTCCCGGTTAAGGGGCCAATAGTTTCCTTTTATCAGTCCCTAGGTCACCCCCTGATATTGGAGGGCGACCAACTGTGCGAGCACATCCAGAGAGGGAGGCTATCATACATCTACTATGCATACCGGGGCAAGATTCCCCCCGTGTCGCTGCAAAAAGACGAGTGCGGACCATGCGCACCAACATGACCACCCTTACGTGGATGACGTTGCTATTTAGCAACATTCTGCCCAACGACCACAATGCCAATCTCCGCCTGCAGATGTATCGGTTGGTCTGTGCCGTCATGACATAGGTAAGTATGCACATGGCTCAATTGATTTCTGATGTCATCTATTGTTTGCAGGGATCACGCCCACAAGGCGCCCAGTGGACCCGGAGAAGTCCAACAGGGCCCTGGGGTTTCCAACTCTGGTTACGGGCCTCTGTAGTCCTACAGGGTGCCCGTTCCCCCCGGCAAGGTCACGTCATCATAGGTAAGTATGCACATCGCTCAACTGATTTCTGATTTCATCTATTGTTTGCAGGGATCGCGCCTGCAAGACACCCAGTGGACCCGAAGAAGTCCAATAGGGTCTTGGAGTTGTCAAGCCCTAATTACGGGTCTCTGTCAGTTCTACGGAGTGCCTGTCACCTCCAACAAGGTCATCAGGCCCCCTACTAATCGAGTTTTCATCAAGAAGTACTGCGTCCCTAGGCAGGCGCAGGGCGAAACACCACAGCAGCCTGGGGATGGCCAGCAGCGGGCAACAGACGCACCACCATCACCTCTAGAGTTCACCTCAGCTCATCCACAAAAAGGTTAGAGCGTTGCTTACGACCCATGGCTGACCAATAGGCAACCAAGTCCAAAGCCAAAGGTAAGCAAAGTACTAGGTCCGTGACCGACAAGCCATCAAGCGTCCAGCTCAAGACGTTCAAGAAGCGCTACTAGGAGGCAACCTAGTAGCTTTTAAATCTCTGCTTGTTATTTGATCACTTTTTGTTTCTCAAGTCATAGCAGGACACACCTATTTGCTCATGATCCTAGGAATTTAAATAAAACAAGCACAAGCTCAAAAGGTAGTCATACCTCACAAAATATATATATATGTATGTTTAGGTAGAAAGATACCTTGGATATGCATGTATGTAGCAAAAATACTTCACAAAATATATATATGTATGTTTAGGTAGAAAGATACCTTGGATATGCATGTATGTAGCAAAAATACTTCACAAAATATATATATGTATGTTTAGGTAGCAAGATACCTTGGATATGCATGTATATAGCAAAAATATCTCACAAAACATATATATGTATGTTTAGGTAGCAAGATACCTTGGATATGCATGTATATAGCAAAAATATTATACGTATGTTTAGGTAGCAAAATACCTCATGGAAAAAAAAAAGAGCAAAAAGAGAGCGAGCAAGAAAAGAATAAGAAGAAAAAAAATATATAGAAAAAAAATAATAATAATAAAAGTTGTCTAGCTAAAAAAACAACATGCTTTTGAAAAGAGATGACTTCCAACTTTTCTTTGAAAAAAAATTTTGCTGATCATAACTGGTTTTTGAAAGAATGTGTATACACCTGAAGGGTGAATGCTGTGAAAATTTTCCCAGACGCCCAAAATGGACTCGAATGAATGCACAAATTGATAGAAGAACATATTTTGGAAACACTGGGTTGACGTAAAATAGGGAAAATGAATCCTGAGCCCTAGTGTCACATGACCATAAAAATTTGACACTTGAGCGTCCACGTAGGTGCATGCATGACCATTTTTGCATAAAATTTCCTAATCATCATTTGTTGCATGTGTATCATGGGAATAATGTGGGGACATCCCCTTTATCCCCGAACCGCTGGCCGAATCCTGACATGTATCATGACCAAAAAGGAAAACAAGGATTCCCGATCAAAGATCAAAAAGGAAGTGAAAAGGGAAAAGAAGCAATTCTCGATCAATGAAACAAAGAGGACAGAAACTCTTCAAGCCAGATAAATTTTCAGCAAGGTAAGGGACTGCCGGCAAAGGAAAACCCAATTTTGGTGTCTCTTCCTTTCGAATTTCCATTCAAAGTCATTCTCGACTGGCGATATCCCACCCCACATGAACAAAGAGGAAAAGACCGAAACACCCAGCTTCCTCTCCAAAAACACCACCCTCGAGAAAATCCTATTGGTCCGTGATCGTACGTTTGATCTTTGATTTGATAGGAAGTCGTGTGCAAAATAGAGTCATGGTGCAGTTATGGTTTGGGAATAGGATAAAACACTTGCCTTGTGAGTTTTATACACTATGAATGATTTATTTTCAGCTTAGCCCAATGTTTCCCCTGCATGTTCATTTAAAAGCTAAAAGTTGACATCCTACCCTTCATTCTCGATTACAAGGAAGATTACCCTTAGCACAAGTATATTGTTTCTCTAAGATATGGTGCTCTCGCGAATGATTTATTTTTCTTTGCAAAAAGCATGTTTGCTTTTGTAGGTGGAAAGACCCGGTGGATTGTTCGGTCCTGCCGACCAATCTTTTTCGGAGCCCTATGAATTGCGTTTTCGTTCATGTGTCCTCCACCTTCGAGTTTGGAGCCATGCGTAGTGATTGCTTAGTGCAATTCTCCATTCTCAACCCTTTTTCGGAGCCCCATGAATTGCGTTTTCGTTCATGTGTCCTCCACCTTCGAGTTTGGAGCCATGCGTAGTGATTGCTTAGTGCAATTCTCCATTCTCAATCTTTTTCGGAGCCCCATGAATTGCGTATTCGTTCATGTGTCCTCCACCTTTGAGTTTGGAGCCATGCGTAGTGATTGCTTAGTGCAATTCTCCATTCTCAACCCTTTTTCGGAGCCCCATGAATTGCGTTTTCGTTCATGTGTCCTCCACCTTCGAGTTTGGAGCTATGCGTAGTGATTGCTTAGTGCAATTCTCCATTCTCAACCTTTTTTGGAGCCCCATGAATTGCGTTTTCGTTCATGTGTCCTCCACCTTCGAGTTTGGAGCTATGCGTAGTGATTGCTTAGTGCAATTCTCCATTCTCAACCTTTTTAGGAGCCCCATGAATTGCATTTTCGTTCATGTGTCCTCCAACTTCGAGTTTGGAGCTATGCGTAGTGATTGCTTAGTGCAATTCTCCATTCTCAACCTGTTTCGGAGCCCCATGAATTGCGTTTTCGTTCATGTGTCCTCCATCTTCGAGTTTGGAGCCATGCGTAGTGATTGCTTAGTGCAATTCTCCATTCTCAATCTTTTTCGGAGCCCCATGAATTGCATTTCCGTTCATGCGTCCTCCACCCAAGAGTTTGGAGCTATGCTTCATGATTGACTAGTGAGGACCCTCTAGTGCAATCCTCCATTCTCCAGAGTTTTTCATCATTAAGGGCGGATCCTCTTGACTGGGAAATGTGATCTTTGTTATGTTCCCGATTGTTTCCTTTCCCAAATGTGTATATGCATAGTTTGTTGTTCTTGTTGTTGTTTGTATTTTGTTTTGTGTTGTGCAGAAAAGAAGAAGGAGTAGAGACGAGAGTCGTCATCACGGAAAGGGTAGGATGGACGAAATCAGTGTCTTATCTTTGCTTTCCTCTTATCTCCGATAAAAGGTAAGTATAGAGGGGCAACTGTCATACCCTAATTTCGTCCGGGGATTATTACTTGATGACATGCAACCATTGGTTAGCCGCTTTGAGATACTTGGCGTCCTTTGTTGCACAATAAATGAAGTCCCGAGACATGTCAGAAATCAAAAGGAAGCAGGCTAGCGCAATCCATGAAATTCCGTGAGGTGGCGAAAATCGAAAAGAGGTGTTTTTGCGTAATCCGTGAGTTTCCGTAACTCCTTCGAAAGCTAAAAAAGAGTAAATATATATTCCGTATGGATTCGTAACCTTGCGGAAGGAAAATAAGTATCGTTACGAAATTCGTAAAGTTTCGTAACGTTACGAAAAAAAGAATTACCAAAAAAATAGAAGGGGGTGCATTTAGTAAAAAAGGGGGGTACAAATAGCATTCAGTAACCGATGTTAACATCGATTTTTCCAAAACTGATGTTAATTAAGTCAACTTATTTATGAAAATGCTACCGTGCTTTTCTTAAAATCGATTTTTTTAAAAACCGATGTTAATCTTGCGATGTTAAATCAATGAATTGTAGTAGTGATACATTTATGAATTTCAATTTGCAAGTATAAAATTCCTTAGTAGAATAATTGGACATATATGAAATTATCATCAAAATTCTAAAGCTTAAAATTGTGAGTAAAGATATATTGTGCTACCAACCCTACTATTTTTGGGAAATGTATTTATACTCTTTAAAATGCCTAAAAAAATAGCAGTTGAATCCTAGTTAAAATAAAATATTATAAATCACCACAACATAATGGTTCATGCAAACCAACCTCAAAATTTCCCAATTGGTTCATAGCCTACATTTGTTGTGGAAAACTATACTTAATTTTGTGTGGAGAAAATGTTTTCGATTTCAAGCTACACACGTGTATGATTAGAAACTAAAACTCCTTAGAAATGTTATTGTCTTCAACTAAAAAATTAATCTATTTATTAAACTATAACCTCAAATCCATCAACTTTTAACCACTTGTTTAATTTTAGCTTAACAAAAAACACCGTTGAATCAAATTAACTTTTCTAAAAGTGGATATTGTCTCAAAAATAGGAATCTCACTTGTTCTATATTTCTTATAAATTGCAATTGCAATCACCTATTCACCTAAGAAACAAATCCAAAAAGAAAAAGAAAACTAGTAATATGGCTTCAAGAACTATATGTTTTACCATTCAAGTGACTCTTGTAGTAGCTTTTCTAACAACAAAGGTTGTTTTATCTGATGACACTGTGCCAATTCCCGCGAACAAAGCACAATTAGGTGAATGGTATAATACTAATGTGGGGCCTTTAGATCAAAGAAAGAGCACCGTGGACCCAGCATTGGTGACTGCTGAAGAAGGCGCTAAGGTTGTAAAGGTGATGCAAGATGGCAGTGGGGAATTCAAGACCATCACTGATGCCATTAAAAGTATACCTAGTGGGAACACTAAGCGTGTAATTATTTACATTGGAGCTGGAAATTATAATGAGAAAATCAAAATTGAGAAGACAAAGCCTTTTGTCACCTTGTATGGGGTACCAGAGAAAATGCCAAACTTGACTTTTGGGGGCACTGCACAACAATATGGCACTGTTGATAGTGCTACATTGATTGTTGAATCAGATTATTTTGTGGCAGCTAACATCATGATCTCGGTTTGTATACAATCTTCCTCCAAAGTCTTGTTAATTAAATGATGCAAACTTATCTTTTGGGTTTGCATTTTTCTTATCATGTTTTTTGTTTGTGGTTTGTGAATTTGACTGTATAGAACACTGCACCGAGACCTGATCCAAAAACGCCAGGAGGTCAAGCAGTGGCATTGCGTATTTCGGGTGACAAAGCAGCATTTTATAATTGCAAGATGTATGGATTCCAGGACACAATTTGCGATGATAGGAATAGACATTTTTTCAAAGACTGCTTAATTCAAGGCACCATGGATTATATTTTTGGAAGTGGGAAGTCACTATATGTGGTATCTAAAATTTCGTGAATTGTAATATTTGTATATTTCAATTTATTTGTGATATACTAAATATAATTGTAATAGGTATTGAGGATTTATTTTATGATGTAGAGTACTGAGTTAAGAACGCTTGGCGACAATGGGATTACTGTTATAGTGGCACAAGCAAGGAAAAGCGAGACAGAGGACAATGCCTACTCATTTGTACATTGTGACGTTACTGGAACTGGGACTGGCACTTTCTTGGGGAGAGCATGGATGTCTCATCCTAGAGTGGTCTTTGCATACAGCAACATGAGTGACATTGTAAATAAATTAGGGTGGAGTAACAACAATCACCCTGAACATGACAAGTAACTTTCTAATTTAACTCTTCATGACCAATTTTACATAAATGTGTATTTATGATGCATTACACACAATACTTGTCATCTTTTCATTTTATAAACTTTTAAACTAGATTTGGTGTCATACTAATCAATACAATACATGACTATTTATAGAACTGTTCGTTTTGGAGAGTATCAGAACTCGGGACCTGGTGCAGACCCCAAAGGGCGTGCTACTATAACTAAGCAACTAAGTGAAACGGAGGTTAAACCTTACATAACACTTGCGATGATTGAAGGCTCCAAATGGCTACTTCCTCCTCCAACTCCCAAGGTTTAATTAATTACCACATTTTTGTCTGGCTTGAGGAATAATGCACCCCATGTTTTAGTGGATGGTGAATTAGAAAATGGTATTCCAATTCAATACTAGATTGCTCGAGTTGTTGAGTTTTGGTGTCTTGTAATTTATTTGCTTTAGTCTTGGCATTTTAAAATTAAGTGAGATCCTTGTAAATTTTGATTAAGTGAGTTTTGGTGTTCATGTGCACTATGATAACACCTTTGTTAAAAATAATTGGAAATTTATTATTGTTCTAGCTTCAAGCTTTTAAAAGGACATAATGTAGTCAATATATGTCCCTATAAATTCATGAAAATGGGAAATGTATTTTAATTTATTTAATTTTATATGAAATAGATGATTTGTATTGTGGATATAGCTTAAATTATTGAAATAGATACAAATGATTTGGATGGTAATTATAACAAGTTTAAAATATAATAAAGATACTAACATGATGTATTAGTTTAGCTAAAAGTATATAAAGTGGGAGGTGAAAACTTTGGTTGACATTTTTCAAGCTTGTTATATGTCTTATATGTGACCACCCTATTTCGTTAAAAATAAAGTATAAAAGTTAAGAAAAAAACAGAAAAAAAATATAAAAACATTTTTAAAAAAGTAAAAAAAAGTAAAAAAGCTAAAAGCTCTTTTTTCTATATTTAGTTTTATATAATCCAATTCTATTTCTTTTGAGTCTTTTATGACTCAGTTCTAAAATTAGATTAAAAAAGAATAAAAATAATAATAACAAATTTCGAAAAGATTTTCATATTAATTAGACTTTGCATGATTGAAGGTTCCAAATGGCTACTTCCTCCTTCAACTCCCAAAGTCTAATTAATTATGACGTTGTATTTCTATGTGGCGTGAGGAGTGACAATGCATCCCATATTTTAGTGGATGGTGAATTAAGAAAACGGTATTCCAATTAAACACTAGCTTGCTCATGTGGAGTTTTGGTGTCTTATAATTTAATTGTTTGAGTCTTAGCATTTTAAAATTAAGTGAGATCCTTTTAAATTTAGAGTAGTCAATACACAAGTGGTGTATTTAGACGTTCATGCATACAGTCGTAAGATCCTTGGTAAAAATGATTAGAGGCTTGAGATTGTTGTAGCTTCAAACTTTTAAAAAGATATATTGCAATTCATGTATGTCCTTGTAAATAAACTGTTAATGGGAAGTGTATTTTAATTTATTCCACTTTGAATGAAATTGATGGATCGTATTGTGGTTAGAGTTCAAATTATTTAAATAAGTACAAATAATTTTGATAAATATAAAAACTTTAAAATGTCAAAAAGATTGTTGGTTAATTTTGAAAATCGAGATAATCCTGGATAAATCTGAAGTCGTGTATAAACACTTTCAGATTGAATCAAATTTCGGGGTTCAACCAAAATTGTTCAATCGGATAAAATCAGAAGATTATAATTCAAGAGTTTTGTTTTGGTCTTGTGAGTTTTTCACATGTTATGCTTTCTGAACCAGGATGATTATTTATAATCAAAGAACAGGTGGTTTTTGGCGGTTGATGGAAGTTATTTATTTTTAAAAATTGCCGTTGATGGAAGTTTTAGTAACTTCCATGTAACTTCCAACCGTTGATGGAAGTTTTAGTAACTTCCAACCTTTGCCTAAACCGAACATCTCGTTATTACATTAAAACAAGCGTGCACTCTTATTTTAACATAATAAAGAGATCAATTACACTAAAATGTCCAACAAACCTCCCCCATTTTAGTGTAATTACCGATCAAATCACCAAAGTCATAACATACCACAAACTACTGCATAGATGAAATATCGTGACGATTGAATTTCATCTTAGCAAATTACACGTTTCAAATATTCGAATATCAGGGTGTCACTAAGGATTGAACCCTTTCTATTCATAATGAATACATGAAGATAATCTGCACAATAGTTTATAACATTACTCTTGCTCGACACTAGTTTTACTAGCCTGTGTCCCTATCCTTCATAAGCATATCAAAGCCAAGTCCCAGCTTCTTGAAGCGGCTAAACTTCATGCTTATATAGGTAGTCCTTTTCTTTCTTGCACCTGTAAATGCAATTTTTCAAAAGAACCATTGAGAAGTTATACTTCAACCTCCTTAACTTACAGAACCGAACACATTCCTTTTGGGATACTTTCGATGATGTGTTCCAATCTCTACATGTTAAGCTTTCCACATTGAATTCAGCACCTAATGTCATATTAGATGGGAATTGGGTATCTTAACATAAGAGATTTCAGATGGACTTTAATCCTAATCCCACAGCCGACCTTTTCACGAGATCTCTACTTAACCCTTTGGTTAAATGATCGGCCAAATTATGCTGAGTTCTCACAAACTCCACTGATATCACACCATGCATGATTAACTCCTGAACCATGTTGTGTCTAACACCCAAGTGTCTAGACTTCCCATTATACACTTGACTATATGCCTTAGCCAAAGTTGCCTGACTATCACACCTGATAGACATGGGAGGTATAGGTTTGGGCCACAATGGAATCTCATAGATCAGATTTCTTAGCCACTCAGCTTCTTTACCAGCTGCTGCTAAAGCTACAAATTCAGATTCCATTGTTGAATTTGTAATGCAGGTCTGTTTCTTGGATGCCCAAGAGATAGCACCTCCTCCAAGGAGGAATACCCAACCACTTGTGGATGAATAATCCTCCATATTGGTTATCCAACTTGCATCAGAATAACCTTCAATAACTGAAGGAAATCCAGTATATGTCAAACCATAATCAATGGTTCCCTTTAAGTATTTGAATACTCTATTCATAGCTTGCCAATGATGAGAACTAGGATTACTTGTAAACCTACTGAGTTTAGCAACAGCATAAGCTATATCAGGCCTAGTACTAATCATTGCATACATGAGTGATCCTATCTCCCTTGAGTATTCAAGTTGAGACACTGCTACACCTTTATTAGGTAATAGCTTCAGGTTAGGATCAATGGGAGTACTTACCGGAGAACAATCTTTAAAATTAAATTTCTCCAATATCTTCTCAATATAATGTGATTGAGAGATGGAAATACCATTGTTTCCACGTTTGATCTTTATTCCTAAGATCACATCCGCCTCCCCCATATCTTTCATATCAAACTTAGAAGACAAAAATGCCTTAGTTTCATCAACTTGATCTTGGTCGGTACCAAAGATCAACATGTCGTCTACATACAGACAAATGATAACTCCTTTGCCATGAGTATCAAACTTGTTGTATAGACATTTATCTGCTTGGTTTATAACAAAACCACTAGACAACACAACCTCATCAAATTTTTGATGCCATTGCTTAGGCGCTTGTTTCAAGCCATAAAGAGATTTCATCAGTTTACACACCTTATTTTCATTTCCTGGCATAACAAACCCTTCAAGTTGTTTCATGTATATCTCTTCATCCAATTCACCATTTAAGAATGCAGTTTTCACATCCATTTGGTGAATCACCAGATTGTGGATAGCAGCAAGTGCTAACAACAGTCTAATAGTGGATATCCTAGCAACAGGAGCATATGTATCGAAAAAATCAATACCCTCCTTTTGCCTAAAGCCTTGGATAACCAATCTGGCTTTGTACTTGTCAACAGTACCATCCACTTTCATCTTTCTCCTAAAGATCATCTTACATCCTAATGGCTTACATCCAGGAGGTAAGTCAACCAATTTCCAGGTATTATTTTGCATGATGGAATCCATCTCACTTTGGATTGCTTCTTTCCAAAATACAGCATCCCTTGAAGCCATTGCTTCACTAAAAGTATTTGGGTCTTCCTCAACATTAAGGCAATATTGATATTGAAATTGAATATCATTCCTTGACCCTTCAACCAAATAGAGTTGAAAGTCATCACTAAATGACTTAGCCTTTCTTACTCTCGTACTCTTTCTAGTTTCAGTACTAGTTGAAGGTATATCCTCAATATTAACTGAGACTTTCGACATGGAATTCATGTCCTTTGGCCTAGGTATAGATGTAAACCTTTGTTCATCAAAGATAGCATCCCGTGACTCTATAACCGAGTTCACAGCAACAGAATCATTAGATTCTAGCACATAGAATCTATATGCTTTAGAATGTTCAGCATATCCAATAAATATGCAATCTATACCTCTTTCACCTATGGTTTTCCTTTTAGGTTCTGTAAGCCTGACTACAGCCCTACATCCCCAAATTTTGAGATAACTCAAATTTGGTGTCTTTTTGTGCCAAAGTTCATATGGGGTAACCTTATTCCTTTTGTTAGGAATTCGGTTCAACAAGTAACAGGCTGTCAACATAGCCTCACCCCAAAATCCTTCACTTAAACCCGAATAGGATAACATGGAATTCACCATTTCTTTCAAGGTTCTATTCTTCCTTTCGGCTACACCATTTTGTTGTGGTGTATAGGGAGCTGTAGTTTGATGTATTATTCCAGTAGATTGAAAATAAACCGGATCATAATACTCACCTCCCCTATCCGTACGAAGAGTTTTGATTAGCCCATTTTGATGAAGTTCTACCTCTTTCTTATAAATTTTAAATTTATCAAGAGCTTCATCTTTTTTATTTAATAAATATACATAACAATACCTTGATGCATCATCAATAAAAGTAACAAGATATTTTTTATGACCTAATGATGGAGTAGCATGCAAATCACACAAATCACTATGAATAAGGTCTAAGACTTTAGTCTCACTTTTAACATCCTTAAAAGGTTTCCTAGTGATCTTGGTCAACATGCAAGTTTTGCATTTTTCAATGTTCATATCAAAAGGAGGAATCATACTTGTTTTTGACATATCTTTTAATCTTTTGTAATGAACATGTCCTAATCTAGCATGCCAAATTTCTGATTTTGTCATATTAGTTATAGAACTACACGAGGCCATACAAACAGATTCATGAACAAAAGGAACATCAATGTTTAATTTAAACATTCCATTACAACGATAACCAAATCCAACAAACGAACCATGTCTTGACAAGATGTACTTGTCACTTTCAAGTACTTGCTTGAAACCACAATTATTTAAAACCATACCAGACAATAAGTTCTTACGAATACCAGGTACAAATAAGACATTATCCAAATACAAACTTTTTCCGGAAGTAAAAACTAAATTAACACAACCTAATCCTAGGATTGGTTCAGTTGCAACATTGCCCATCTTCACAATAGAGCCATCATCGATTGGTCTAAATTCCTTGAACCAACGACGATCTTTGCACACATGGCTTGTTGCTCCCGAATCAAACCACCAAGCAACGTCATCATCCTGCACATAGAATGCATCAGATATTAGTGATACATAATTCGAATTCGTATTCGAATTAAAATTATTCACTACAATCTGACCTTGTTGCTTTTCAGGATCATTAGACCCACTTGGACCAGCCTTGTTCTTTCCTTTGAACACCCGGCAATCCCTCTTTAAATGACCAGGTTTCCCACACTTCCAACATGACAATTTTGTCTGTTTGTTTGGACCTTTGTTCTTATTTCCTTGAAATTTTCGTTTGTTACCTTTAGCATTGTAATTTTGCTTAACTGTTCCACTTTCCTCTACCATATTAACGGAAGAGGAACCTGCTACGGTTTTATTATTGACTTTGTCAATTTCCTGAGCCCTCAGCGACTCCTCAATCATGAAATGACTGCCGAGTTGAACCAGAGTCAACTCTTCCTTCATATGTTTCAAGGTATGCTTGAAGTCTTTCCAAGAAGAAGGCAGTTTATCAATTATAGATGAAACTGCAATGGATTCATCCATTTTCAAATCATGTTGAGTAAACTGACCCAAAATCCGCAGCAGTTCATTATATTGCTCCATAACAGGCCTCGAATCAATCATTTTGTAATTAAAGAAATTACTAACTAAGAATTTGTTACTTGAGGCATCTTCTGCCATATACTTGGATTCAAGAGAGTCCCATAATTCCTTAGCAGACTCAACATTTTGATAAATATCAAAGAGAGAGTCAGACATACCGTTCAGAATGTGTCCACGACAAATGTAATCGTCGTTCTCCCATTTCGAACGCTTCCTTGTTTGATCCAGAGTTTCGTCTTCCATATACACCGGCATCGGTGTACTCAGCACATACACCACATTCAATGTTGTCAAGAGAAAGTGCATCTTCTTCTGCCATCTTCTGAAATCCCGCCCTTCAAACTTGTCCAACTTTGCAAACTTGCTTGTCATCTTCGAACTATCGTTCGTCATCTCGAAAGATTTGATTCAATCTTTTGTTGGTTAATTTTGAAAATCGAGATAATCCTGGATAAATCTGAAGTCGTTTATAAACACTTTCAGATTGAATCAAATTTCGGGGTTCAACCAAAATTGTTCAATCGGATAAAATCAGAAGATTATAATTCAAGAGTTTTGTTTTGGTCTTGTGAGTTTTTCACATGTTATGCTTTCTGAACCAGGATGATTATTTATAATCAAAGAACAGGTGGTTTTTGGCGGTTGATGGAAGTTATTTATTTTTAAAAATTGCCGTTGATGGAAGTTTTAGTAACTTCCATGTAACTTCCAACCGTTGATGGAAGTTTTAGTAACTTCCATGTAACTTCCAACCTTTGCCTAAACCGAACATCTCGTTATTACATTAAAACAAGCGTGCACTCTTATTTTAACATAATAAAGAGATCAATTACACTAAAATGTCCAACAAAGATTCAATGTGAAACAGCGAGAGGTTAAACAACATTGACGTCAAAGATTTGGTTGACATTTTTCAAGCTTGTGAGATGTCTTTTGTAATGAATTAAGACAACACACTCCCTTCTCTCCGACTTTTACCTAGTGTATCAAGTGGGAAAAAACAAAAACACAAACTATAGAGAAATTGAAAGAGAAAATTGATGAACTTATATAAATACTTTTTTCTTTAATAGACAAGAGAACATGACAGTATAAATACTTTCTTTTCATTGTAAGAAAAATAATTAGAGAGACAAGGATAAAGCATAAAGTCATGGCATATATAGTCACCGTCCATTTCTTCATCATTACGAACACCAAATTTTATTAATCTCTAATTATTTTATCCCTTTTTAATGATTTTTCATCCTTTATACACAAAAAAATTACATTTGACAAAGTTGATCCCAGAATCTTTATTTTATTTCTTGTTATGTTGTTTCTTAATTTGTAGGGTAATGGGACATTATGTTGTTTTTTCTCTCTTCTTATTTAAAATTCAACAAGTAGGTTAGACCCATGAGCTTTGTTTTTATTTATTATTTCTCTGCTTCTTTCATTTTTAATTTTAGAAAAAGGATTAATGGGCAAGCACATGGGCCTTGTAGTTTTCATTAGTCTATTATAATTTTCTTATTGCTTTTATTACCCTACTTCTTTGACTTGAGTTAGGTCACATTGACATCATTTTGATACAATACAAAACAAACAAATAAAGTAATAAATAAAATGAGTCATTCCATTGTAACATTGGCCCATTCTTAGACAAATAAGAAATAAGTGTCAACAATATAAACGTGAACTACATCAGCTCAATTTCAACTAGATTAAATAAGAAACAAATAAATAACTAAAAATATGATGAATAATGAAAAACAAAGCCTATGAAAAAGAAATACTTTTGTTTCTCAATGTACGGCCTGTTTGGATATACTATTATAAAAGATCTTGTAGGCAAAGAACTTATTTAAGAAACTCTTATATGAAAAGTTACTTTTACTTAAATTAATTTGATGTTTGGATGATAAACTCTTAAGTGCATATTTTCTAGAAATTTTGATTAAAAAATATTTATTTTTATAAAAATAAAATAAATGTATCTCATAAAAATATAATTATACTTCTTTTTACATAATTAATTTTCATATTTAAAATGTAATTAATACATTATTGTTTTAGTAATGTTATCACTTACATTCTAGTTTATAATTTAATTATTATCTATGTAATTATAATTTATAACAAAATATAAAATGTCATTAACATGGTAATAATATGGTCAATAATGCATTCCAATATAAATTTTTTCAAATGTATCTATATCATAAACATGCAACCTTGTATTGTTAAAAAATAAAGAAATTAAATACCTGGACAACCACACCAATCATAATTCTGAAATAGCTTTTCTAACTCCTCACATCTGAATAAGGGAAATGTGAGATATTTTTGGCCAGTCTTCTCCCTCTTTCTTCTCATATCGCTTCCTTAACTCATAGGTGAAGAAAATAGAATCATCATAATAGAACAATGATTGTTTGATTGCACTGTTAGAGTCAAGAGTGCTTCATTTTTCTTTTGACTAAGCTAGTTTTGTTGGTTTAAACCTTGCCTAATCAAGTGATTTCCATAGCTATAGAAACCCAATTCATTAGGATTATTTGTTATAACAAAAGATGACTTGTTTCCCATTTAAATAACAGTCAATGCATTTTGAATTTGGCAAACATCTAATAAAATCTTCCTTAGACAAATTTTCTTGTAGCACTATTTCACAGTTTAAATCAGATCATAGTCTAACTTTTGTGCAGTTTCATAAAACTGAAAAGGTTTTTGCTTCTCCTTTTAAGTTTCTAAAAATTTGGACTTCCCATCCTAACTGTCAGAGGCTGCAGTTTTCAGAGGTCTGGAATAAGGAGGTTATTGGCTGCCCCATGTTTGTGTGGAGTCCTCTAATAAATCCCTTGTATATAAACTGAATAAAGCAATTTATGGACTCAAACTTAAGCCACTTTATTGCATACAATCTTGACCCACTAATATTTCGATTGGTGGAGAAGGATCGAATGGAGGGAAATGGAATATAATGCTATTACATTCCATGGTTTGAATTGATCTAGCATAGATGAAATATAATGAAAACTAGTGAAAACCACACAACATCATTATGTGCTGAATTGCAAAATGAGTTCCATTTCTAACAAATATCCCTAAGCTTAGAATTTTGCTGGTTCAAAAACAAAACACAGAAACATCAATTATGAAGACATCCTACACTCCCATCTTTGAATGCTACCACTTAGGCCCCTGCTGCTAATATTGCTGATACATATTTGCCTACATTCACAAGGTGGCTTGTCTGCCATCCATGAAACCCTCTTGTAGCATACTGCAAAATCAATTAGGAGACATTAGTCCTATCCATTTCTTAATTATTGGATTACATAATATGCTTCAATGCCAATGAGGTTATGTCCACAATAGTAATTGTTTGTGCAATTATTAATTTTGTTCATTAAATTTCTATTCAAGTTTTTCCCTATTTTGTTCAGTACATAACATGCTTAATACCATTTCATTTCATTGATTTAGTGTTACTTGAAGAAACAAAAGGACAGCTTAGCACCTAAACGGGAAAAAAATATCCCTCCAGTTTAAGTGATTGGTTGGAGTTTTGGTGTTATATTTCAGAAAGGAGAGGTAAGACAAAAGTTTGTTTTTTCTGAGCATTGTTTATGTATTTATTAAAATTTGAATTGTGATCAATGTTGCTTGGTTCTAAGTTGTGATTTGTACAATATGTATGTAACTGAAACAAAGTTGTGAAATGAACTTGTTGGAAAGCAATTGGATGAAGAAAGTGGTTGCTAGCTGAGGTGCAAATGGCCAACATGCCTTTACTGCCAAAGCACACATGATTTTTTATAGAAGATGGTTAAGAAATAAAACTTATACAAATATGATACTTAAGAAACATAACTGAAAATAAACAGCACACCAAAAGAGATCGTGTATAACTTTCAGTATCCACATGAGCAGAATATAATAGTTTTGAACCTCCACATTAAAATGCAAATTTACCTGTCTATTTTAATATTTGAGTTTGTCAGCACAGCACCCCTTTGATTACTTTTGGCAATCACCAGCCAGTTTATGCTTCTATGCATCAATAACAACATGCAGCATTGAGCTGAACCTGAACCTCAACCACTTTCTAACATTGCCATATGTATGCTATTTAGACTTATTGATATCTGTTTGATGATTGATGTAGGTGGTGATTGAGTTATTTGTTAGTGCCTTGGAGGAAAGAAACAAATTGCAAAATAAATTGCTACCAGAGACAATATCTAACGGCACCAAGATTTGAGATATTTTGCTTCTAGAAGGTTTGTGCCAGCACATCCTTACTTCAGAGTGTTTTTACTGTGTTTTTGGTTGGTTTTTCTGCCTTCTTCGTTCTGCCTTGATTGGTTATTCTGCATGCTGCATTTTTTCTGTTTCTTCTGTGTCTATTGTTGGTGCATATTGTTCTACCTCTTCTACCTTTTTAGTTGCTTCAGAGTGTTCTATATTCTGCTAACATTTACATGTTTTAATTGCATTCTCTTGTTCTACATTTGAGGCCTGAAAAGCATCACACTAAGTTTATGGTTTAGACTAGAAACACAAACTTGAATAGCAGCTAGAACCAAGAACTTCTAAAATCAGTAAAGCAAATAAAAAGGAAAGACATGCCAGTTGTACGTCAAATTAAAGAACTCTCATTAATATTTTCCCACTAAGATCTAATTTATACACTAAAACACTCCATAATGCATCTTGTGACTACAACAACAACTTCCATAATTAAAAACAAAATAGATTTAAACACAAATTCCTCAAATCAACAACCAAAGGTTTTTACTTGCACAAGATAGAGTAGGCTTGGATGGTTGTCCTCTTGCAAGTTGCCCTGATGTGAAGAGCATGACAAAATTGAAAGTCATGGGAAAACATAAAATCATGCATGCATTTGACCATGGGGCATATGGATGAGCTATCACATAGGGAAACAAATCACTTGTTGATGTTTTTTTAATCTCTAATTAAAAAATGTCACTCCAATTAAAAAAATCAATAGCATTAGTTTGACTACTTTTTCTTTTTCAGTTACATGTCATTTTTTAATGGGAGATAGGAAAAGATACTTGAAAAGGGAACATGTGATCTTACAATACAATAAACATGATTAATGAATTGGTCCGAGCTGAAACTTATTTTAACACCTCTACCAAATATTGATCCATCTTCATAATTTTTCTTTCTCAATAAATTCAGTGCTAAATAATGTTAAAATTAAGTGTCCTACATATATTTCCACATTGATTTGGATATTTATAGTTGATGGTGTAGCAAAGAAAGAAATTAACTCACAAAGTATGTTTAAGAGAAAGCCATCATCCCTCTAATTAACCTTCCAAATGAGGATATAAAGGTGTAATTTGAATTGATAAATTGAAATTCACTGTTATCTAATTGAAAGACAATCCAGGGTCACGCCATGACTTTGATCTGTCGGTGTCGCCAGCTAATTCCATTCCTTGGCTTCTTTTTCATTTTGGAGTCAAAGTTCGGTCAATTTATCAGAGCTAGTTGTGCTGTACATTGCATGCATGTCGGTCCTCTCTGTAAACTGTAACTCTGCCACTTTGGTGGGAGTGGACCCTTCAAACTTTGATCAATTCAAAAATTAATTTATATATATCTCACTTCCCTGTTATCAGTTAAGAAAGGGATATGGCCATTCACTTCCCTGTTGGTAGACACAGCAACCTAAGCAGGAAAATGTTGATTAGGTTATGCATATGCATGTAGCTTATGCAGAAAAAGAGCATATATGTTATAAAATGTAAAAAGTTCAGGTGCTGGTTTCGAGGTGGTAGGTGGAGATATTTTATTTATAACTTCTAAGAGCAAATTCATTAAACTGCAACAGTCTAACACTAATGAATTGTGCTTAAAAGTGAGTTAAGCATTAGTATGCACAAGGGTCACCATAGTGCAAGAAAAAGTCATTTTTTGTTATAAGAGTGTAGAAGTAACCCACCCTTACATTAGACACCAAAGAGGCATGGCAAAGAACCAATTCATGCCAAAGTTCTGAATGTAGAACTCACTTTTCTCCTACAAAACCCCATCCCAATGTCATGAATATGCAATAGAAAGGTCATAACTGCCCCCTTAAATGCCTCAGAGGAAAAAATGATTATAGAAGAACCAAGATCTAAAAACAACAAAGGAAAGAGGAGGGTGCTCAGCAAATTTAACCAAATTCCTTTTCTGATCTCTGAGCTACAGGAGATAGAGCAACAACTGTAGCCACTAGAGGTAAAATTCCACATCCCCGCCTAAAATAAAAAATCACTGGAGTACATATCCCATGGGACTGAGGATGAAATAACTAGTTCCCCGAAAATAGAAATAGAGAAAATATGACACATTAACTTGCTTGAAACTATTTGACTTATTCACATTGTATGACTGTTTGACTACTGTGTATGACTGTTTGAAACTATTTGACTTATTCACTGCCATTAAAGACAACTGATATATGATATACAAATTGTGTTCATTATGAGTGAACCTTAGATTCCCGTTTGAGACTGAATGCAATGATTCTTGCGGACAATTTGCATTAATCATTGTATTCCATCTTGAATTGTCCGTTTGGACTGTTTGGGGAGACTGATATTTTTATGGTAGATTCACGTGTTAAGGTTTAAATTATTTTGTTTAATTTGATAAAATTTCGGTACAATGCATTTGTAGTTGTTCTCTGAGTGGATACTTGATTATCGGGAAATTAATTTCACCGATTTCATGTCGTGTACTTGGAGACCAATGCGAAATGCAGTTGAAATTTTATCAAATTTAACAAAATAGAATTAACCCTGACGTATGAAGCTACCATAAAAGACGGTCTTCCTGAATGGGATAGGGCCACACCTATAATAAAAAAATGAGATTTTCATGCATCGAATAACTCTAAGAGTATCACAGAGTTATTACTTAGATGGATCGAAGTTGAATGAATGAAAGTCGCATCAGCCCAGAATATGAGGAAGGCGTCGAGCAGTTCTTACAATTTGCTTCAAAAAGAGGTTGACCGGATGAAGATGGAAAATATTATTGTCCTTGCATCAATTGTTTGAACAGAATACGACAAATACTGGACGACATATGGGAGCATCTATTGTGTGATGGAATTAAGAGGAATTATACGACATGGATATGGCATGGTGAAATGACGGACATGCAGAGTGCATCCCAATCTGAACCGTTTGATGTAGAAATGGGAGATCGCTTGGAGGATATGATTTGTGACCTTGGACATGAGTCTTTTCAGAAAGCGCATGCCCCTGTGTATGAAGGATTGCAGAGTCACTCAAAGAAGCCTTTGTATCCGGGGTGCAAGAACTCCATGAGCTACCTCTTTCTTCTTTTCTCTGGACTGCTCACTCTTACTCTTTTTCTTTTCATCTCTTTTTTCATTTTTTCAGTTTTTTCATTGTTTTCCTTTTCTTTTTCTTCTTTCTTTTTTTTTCTCATCATTTATTTCATTCTCATTCTTGCTTATTGTATTCTCATTCTCCTGTTCATCCTCTTCATCTTCTATCTCCTTAAGTTCACAAAAATTGTCCTCCGATTCAGATGTTGGTTCAGTTACTAGCTGTTGTTTATCTCCATCCACTATCTTATCATCCTTCTCTTCTTCATCCATGGTTGCCATTTTTCCACGGGTCATCATAGCTTTACACTTTTCCTTTGGATTGTTTTGTGTGTTGGCTCCAAATTTTGAGGAAGAGTTGTCAGCTATTTGTTTAGCTAAATGTCCCAGCTGGATCTCCAAATTTTTAATGGCCGACTCAGTACTCTTGTGATTTGACATTGAAACCTGCATGAATTGAGTAAGAGTCTCCTTCAGCTTTGTTGTCCTCTCATAGAGGTTAGGCCCTTGTTGTGGCGGCCTATTTAATGGTCCACCCATATAATTAATTTCATGTATATATTCTTTAGCAGAAATACAATAGCCTGATTCATGAGCTCCTCCACAAAGTGTGCAACCTGCAACCTGCAAAACAAAAGAAGGTGAAGGCTGACTAACATGTAATTGAGGTTACAGCTTACTCAGTGTTTCTGTTAAAGTCTCAAGTTTCTTGGACAACAACTTATTCTACTCCAGCAGAGCATCTTGTGATGACATCTCTAATAAAATCTTCTTGGTGTGATAGTGTGTTCTATCACACAAGATAGCGTGATCACTAGTAGCCATATTCTCAATTAGTTTCATGGCTTCTTCAGGAGTCTTAAGCTTTATTTTACCCCCTGCAGAAGCATCTAAGAAATGCTTAGATTGTGGCCTCAACCCGTCAATGAAAATATTCAGTTGTATGGGCTCAGAGAATCCATGAGTAGAAGTTTTCCGCAGCAAGCTACGGAATCTTTCTAGGGCTTCACTCAAAGATTCATCTAGGAACTGGTGAAATGAGAGATGGTAGCCTTTCCCTCTGCAGTGTTGGACTCTAGGAAATATTTCTTCAGAAACTTTTACACAACTTCATCCCAAGTCCTCAAGATATTACCTTTGAATGAATGCAACCACCTATTGGCTTCTCCAGATAGTGAAAATGAAAATAACCTGAGCCTAACAGCATCTTCCGGAAGTCCAACAATTCTGACTGTGTTACAAATTTCAATGTAAGTTGCTAGATGTGCATAAGGATCTTCATTGGGAAAACCATGAAATTGATTGCCCTGTATAAGCTGAATCAAAGAATGTGGATATGTGATATTCGGAGCTTGAACCTCCAGCCGCACAATACTAGTGAAAAATTGCGGCACACTTGAACTTGAGTAGTCTTCAAGGGTTACTCGTCTAGGTTGCTCATCAGCCATTATGTTGGCTATATACAATTTCATAGGGAGTAGCATGGGCAGAAGTATGGAAGGTGGTGTTGTACCACCATTTAGCTAAAGAGAGCTAATGAACCCAATGATGAGGTCTATCTAAACACATACACCAAAGATAAGTCTCCAAACACCTCTTAACAACGTCAGTCTACCCATCTGTTTGTGGGTGATAAGAGGTGGAAAGCTGCAGCTGAACCCCGTGAAGACTCATGAATTCCTGCCAGAATTGGCTAATGAAAACTGTGTCCCTGTCACTTGTAATAGGGTTAGGAAATCCATGCAACTTAGAACCATGATCAAGGAAGGATTAAGCCATTGTAGCAGCTATATACGGATGGGTTAAAGACATGAAATGAGTAGTTTTACTGAGTCTTTCAACCACAATGAAAATGACCTATTTTTCAGCAGAATTAGGAAAACCCTCAATGAAATCCATTGTAATATGTTGCGACACATGGTCAGGGATTGGTAAAGGCTGTAAAAGCCCAGGAGAAGCCGTAGTATCATATTTGCACTACTAACAAATGAGACACTACTGTATAAACAATTGAATATCTCTAAACAATCCCTTCCAACAGCAGAGGTGTGGAGCTAAGTAAGTAAATCATGTCTGAGTGTAGGATCCTGACCCATTACCAACTTCTCTTTCCTTTTGAGCTCACCATTGAGCCAAGAATAATGTTTGTGAGATGCAACAAAATGTTGTAAATCAGAGATCAACTTCTGAAGATAAGGATCAGTGGACCGAGTGAGCTTAATTCTCTAAAGCATATCAGATTGGATTTTATGAGTGATAAGGGCCTGGCATTCCATAGGCTTCACTCTAGAAAGAGCATCCGCTACCACGTTCTCCTTGCCTTGCCTTGCCTATACTCCACCTTAGGGACAACAAAGTAGCATTTAGAATGCTTAGCAAATAAGGAATTACCCTCATAGTGGAAAGTACCTACCGTAGATGTATGACATGATCATCTAAAGACTTGTTGTAGATGAGAATATCATCAAAGAAAAATAGCAAAAATTTTCTCTGGAATTGTTTGAAAACAACATTCATAAGACCTTGAAAGGTTGCAGGAGCATTCATGAGGCCAAATGGCATGACAAGGTATTCAAAATGACCACCATATGTTCTGAATGCAGTCTTAGGAATGTCACAAGTAGCCATCCTCACTTGATTGTACCCAGCTCCTAAATCAATTTTTGAAAAAATGTGGGAACCGTACAACTCATCCAGTAAATCATCTACTAAAGGAATAAGAAACTTGTTCTTGATGGTGGCCTTGTTTAACTCTCTATAATAAACATATAGTCTCTGCGATTGCATATGTATAAAGGTTTTGATGATGCCAAAGATAAAAGAAACTCAATTTTACTTCAAGTCCAAAGTCAAGATCAAGTAAGCAAAAGAACAAGAGAAAAGATTCACTTTAGTCCATTTTTGTTAAAAGAATCTCTTAATGATTGAAAAGGTTTGACCTTAAAAACATAATTTTCAAATTATCTATAAAAAGTTTTTAAATATTTTTACATTTCTAAAAAAGTAGTTTTCACTAGTAATCGATTACAAGGAGATGTAATCGATTACAAGAAGCACAATTGGTTTTAAAAAGCTTTCAGGAAGTTTTAAATTTGAATTTTAAAAGTTGTAATCGATTACCACATGTATGTAATCGATTACCAGTAACGGAGCTCCTGAAATTCAAATTGAAAAGGCATGACTCCTCATTAAATAACTGTGTAATCAATTACCAAAGATCTGTAATCGATTACCAGTGAGGAAATTTCAAAAATAATTCTGAAAAGTCACATCCCTTCATGAGTTTTTGAAAAGCCACCAAAGGCCAATAAATATGTAAATTGTCTACAAAAATCTTCAGAGTTTTTCAAAACCACATTGTCTTATTCTCTAAAAAATAAACGTTTGGCCAAACACTTGCAAATCAATTAAGGATTCTTCTAAGATCTTCAATTTGTATCATTATCCTCTAAAAGAGAGAAAAAAAAATTGTACTTCAAAAAGAAAATTGTTGTGATCAAGAGGTTGTGTGTCTCTTGTTTTGTGAGTTTCCTAAACACAAGGGAAAGGGATCCCTAGGTGGTTCAGAAGTTGTAAAAGAATTTTACAAGGATAGTGAAAATCTCAAGTGGGTTACTTGAGTAATGGATGTAGGCACTGGAAGTGGTAGAACCAGTATAAATCAAGTTTACAATTCTCTCTTCCCTTATCTGATTTATATTATTGCAATTAATTTTGGCTTGCGCATTTAAAGAACATCAATTAAATTGTTTGTTGCTCATTCTTCTGCATATTAAATCTGTCATATATCATTTAAAGAGGGAATTAAAGTTTGTTAGTCGGAAAATTTTGAAACTTAATTCACCCCCCCCCCTCTTAAGTTATTGAGGCCACTTGTCCAACATGTGGTATCAGAGCTTGATTCTTGTTTCAAGAATAGTTATGGCCTCATCAAACTTTCTATTTCTCGAAGGAAACTCTGTTAATAGGCCTCCTATATTCAATGGTGTGGGTTACCATTACTAGAAAACCCGTATGCAAATCTTCGTAGAGGTTATAGATTTAAACATCTGGGAAGCCATTGAAATCGGTCCTTACATCCCTACAATGGTAGTAAGAAACGCAACTATAGAAAAACCCAGGGAACAATGGGATGAAGAAAGAAGAAGGGTACAATATAACTTAAAGGCCAAAAACATAATTACCTCTGCATTAGGCATGGATGAATACTTTAGAGTATCAAATTGTAAGAATGTAAAAGAAATGTGGGATACATTACAAGTAACCCATGAAGGAACAACTGATGTAAAGACATCTAGAATAAACACCCTAACTCATGAATATGAAATTTTTAGAATGAATCAAAATGAGACCATACAAGATATGCAAAAGAGATTCACACATATAGTAAATCATCTTGCATCATTAGGAAAGATGTTTCCTAATGAGGATCTCATTAACAAAGTTCTGAGATGTTTAAGCAGGGAATGACAACCAAAGGTAACTGCAATTACAAAATCAAGAGATTTCACTAACATGTCTCTTGCAACTCTTTTTGTAAAGCTTTAGGAACACGAAATGGAACTTATGAGACTAAATCAACATGAAGAAAATGGAAAGAAAAAGAAAGGAATTACACTTAAAGCCTCATCTTCAATTCAAGAAGAAAGTGACAAAGAGGACTTGAATGAAATAGAAGAAGATGATGATTTCAGTTTCTTCGTAAAGAGATTTAGTAAATTCCTAAGAAACAAAGGATATCAAAGAAGATCAAACTTCAAACAATAGAAAAGAGGAGAAGATTCATCTTCTGTTCCAAAGTGTTATGAATGTAACCAACCTGTACATTTGAGAGTTGATTGCCCTAGTTTCAAGAAAAGAATGGAAAAATCTGACACCAAAACCTTCAATGATAAGAAAGAAAAGAAAGCTTACATCACTTGGGAGGATAACGATATGGATTCATTCGAAGACTCAAAAAATGAAGTCATGAATCTAAGTCTCATGGCCAAAAATTATGAAAGTCAAGAAGAGGTAACATCTTCTAACAATAACTTGTCTATTTCCTTTGATGAATTTCAAGATGCATTCAATGACTTGCATAAAGAATCAATCAAACTTGCAAAACTAGTTTCATTTTCTAAGAAAACTATTTCAAATTTAGAAAAGGAAGTTTTGAAATTAAATGAAGAATTAGAAAATCTTAGGACTGAAGTCAAAACTTTAAAACCAATTGACACAAATCAATCTTCTACCATAAAAGTAATACAAGATAGTAAAGAAGCATCTAACTCATGTAAATGTTGTAACAAGTTTATATAAGAAATCAAGGATATGAAAAATTCTCTTGCCAAATTTACTATTGGCAAAAATAATTTAGATATTATACTAGGAAAGCAAAGATTTATGTTTGATAAAGCTGGATTAGGATATAGACCTGACAAACAACAAAAATTGTGTAAAAACTTCCTTGCATCTACTCAAAAGAATAGTTCTCCTTTCTTAACATGTTTTTACTGTGGAAAGAAAAGACATAGTGCATCTACGTGCTATTTTAGGAAAAATAGTAATAATATTAAAATGATATGGGTTCCAAAAGGATCTTTTATCAAAATGAACATTCAAGGACCCAAGAAAATTTGGGTACCTAAGTCATAAATATGATTATATATGATTCTTTGAAGAAAAGTTGGTACATTGATAGCGGATGCTCTAAACACATGACGGGAGATGCATCAAAGTTTACTCATATTTCTCCCAAGAATAGTGGACATGTGACTGATGGCAACAACAATAAAGGTAGAATTCTTGGAGTCAGAAATAGAGGTATGAATCCATCTACCTCCATTAAAAATGTTCTAGTTGTTGATGGTCTTAAGCATAGTCTACTAAGTGTTAGTAGGCTTTCTAGTATCATTTGACTCTCATAATTGTGTTATTGAAAGTAAACATGATAAAAATATAAAACATATAGGCTATAGAACAAATAAGGTATACATGATAAATTTAGATAAAACATCAAATCATGCTCAATGTTTTCTTAGTAAAGATGATGATTCTTGGTTATGGCATAGAAGAATTGCTCATATAAACATGGAACATTTAAATAAACTAATTTCTAAGGATTTAGTAATTGGTTTACCAAAACTTAAATTTGAAAAAGATAGATTATGTGATGCATGTCAAAAAGGAAAACAAGGGTTTCCTTCAAATCAAAGAATATTATTTCTACAACTCAACCCTTACAACTTCTGCCTATGGATCTTTTTGGTCCCTCTAGAACTATGAGTTTTGGAGGAAATTATTATGCTCTTGTTATAGTTAATGATTATTCAAGATTTACATGGACATTATTTCTTACTCACAAAAAAGATGTTTTTCATGCTTTTAAGAAACTTGCTAAAATCATTCAAAACAAGAAAAATCTCAATATTGCATCTATTAGGAGTGATCATGGAATAGAATTTGAAAATAAAGATTTTGAATCATTTTTTTTATGAAAATGGCATTGAACACAATTTTTCTTCATATAGAACCCCTCAACAAAATGGAGTAATTGAGAGGAAAAATACATCTTTAGAAGAAATAGCTAGAACTTTGCTTAATGATACAAATCTTCTTAAATATATCTGGGCTAAACCTGTTAATACTGCTTGCTATATAATGAATAGAGATTTAATTAGACCAATCTTGAAGAAAACTCCATATGAATTGTACAAGGGAAGAAATCCGAACATTTCTCATCTTCATATTTTTGGATGTAAGTGTTTTGTGCTAAACAACAGAAAATACAACTTAGGTAAGTTTGATGCAAAATCTGATGAAGGTATATTCTAGAGCTGTCAAAACGGGCGGCCCGGCCCGTTTCGGGCCGACCCATTCGGGCTTCGGGCTACATCGGGCCGGGCTAAAAAGCCCGGATGAAAAACGGGCTAGGAAAAGTATGGCCCAAGCCCGGCCCGGTACGGGCTTTCGGGCCAGCCCACATTTTTTTCCTTTTTTTTTTCTTCATCCAATGTGTGTGCTTAAATCCAAGCTGGAAACATATTACTGGGCAGCCACACCTGGATCATGGAGCCTTCCACCTCTCCATAAATCATTCTGGACACTCCAATTATATAATTATATAATACTGTGTAAAATTGAATTCAACTATTTTGCAACTCACTTAGAATCAAAGTATGGTCAAAGTGAAAGCTGGATGTTCATAAACAATACAGGTAATAACATCCCGTCAAAATTACTAGAGCAAGTGGCCAGTACTGACTACTGAGAAGCATAAGCTACAACAGGATTTCATACATATATTAACCAACAGTTATATTAAACACATTCAAATTCTTACATATTAAGAGACAATATGTATATCCACCTATATATTAGTGCTGGTGCAGCAGCAAATACAAGTGGCCAGTAATGTGTTTTGTTTGTGTGGGCTGTGGGTTGTGTTTTTGCATTGGCCCAATTACTTTTTTTTTATTATTTATTCGGGCTGCGGGCGGCCCATGGCCCATTCGGGCTAGCCCATATTTTTTGCGGGCTTTATCGGGCCGGGCTAAAAAGCCCGGATGTTAATTCGGGCTGGAATTTTAAGGCCCAAGCCCGAAAAAAAATCGGGCCATTCGGGTCGGCCCATTTTGACAGCTCTAGTATATTCCTTGGCTATTCCTTGAATAGTAAAGCCTTTAGAATTTATAAAAAAAAAAAGAACTATGGTTATTGAAGAATCTATCTATGTTGCTTTTGATGAAACTAACCCTATAAGGCCAAGAAGGAAACACTTGATGATGTTACATATTCTCTAGAAGGCATGCACATTGATGAGAAAGGGCACAAAGAGAAATGAAATGGAAATGAAGAAGACCTTCAAATTGTTGAAACTAAAACAAGTACAGATACAGATCTTCCAAAAGAGTGGAGAACTTCAAGATATCATCCTCTTGATAATATCATCGGTGACATATCAAAAGGGGTAACAACTAGACACTCTGTAACACCCTGATACATACATACATATATATATATATATATATATATATATATATATATATATATATATATATATATATATATATTATTAGTAATTATGTTTGATGTTTGATTATTTGTTGCGTTATTTTCATCCATAATTATTTTCAAGGAAGTTAATTTAGTTAATAGAGGGGTGTGGATAGATAAGGATCTAGCTTCTCAAAGAAGCCTCTTGAGAAAACTTCTCAAAGAAGCCACGAGGAAGCTTCTGGAGGAAGCCTCTTAATGAAGCTTCTAGAGAAAGCTACATGAAGCTGCCTCGGTAAAAACGCTGCCCAGCCTTCGTTAACCGTTGGATCTTCTCGAAATTTGGTCTACAACTTTACAAGAAACTTTTCCATGATCAGACCGTTGGGATCTTTGAGAAGATGCCTGTAGTGTGCTAGAATCCTCTTAATGAAGCTTCTAGAGGAAGCCTCTTAATGAAGCTTCTAGAGAAAACTACATGAAGCTGCCTCGGTAAAAACGCTGCCCAGCCTTTGTTAACCCTTCTCGAAATTTGGTTTGAAACTTCACAAGACAATTTTCCATGATCTGACCGTTGGGATCTTTGAGAAGATGTCTGGAGTGTGCTAGAAGCTTCCGTTCCCGAGAGCATCTCTTATTTAAGCATTTCAGCCTTTGCTTTCGTGTAGCTTAGTAAAAACGTCATTTCTTCTTCTTTCTTTCTTCCAAAGCCATTTCTAAAGTTCCAAGAACTTTCTCCATCACCCACAGCCACCATTAGCCACCACAAACCATCATTTTTCTCCATTGAAAACCCACACCGAGAGGAACCCTTCAACCGAAGCAGAATCTTCCAACTTGGCTTGCAGTTCCGATAGAGAACGAAAACCCTAATATGACCCTTCGTTTTCTTTCGAGGGGCTTGTGTGGAATCGACGAGCAAGGACAAAAAGGAATCTTCAAGTGACGCGACGAGGAATCCGCGGGGTAGCTCACGATAGGTAAGGAGAGTTTATTATAAAATTTACCGTTTTAACAACATAGTTAGGGCCAGGGAACCTAGCTATGAGGATATCTGCCTGTCCCTGTTGCATGCTGATTTTTCTTCAAAGAAAATTACGTTTTAACTAATGGGATGAGATATATATATGTATTGTGATGAATGATATTGTTTTGGTTGTTTGAAATGTGTTGTTTGAAGACCGTGCGTGTGGAAATGATATTGTTGTGTTTGTTTGAATTGTTGTTGATGTTGCTATTGAGGATTTTAATTGATATGTGATGATAATGATAATTATGATGATATTTATTTGAGATGATGTTGTTAATAAAGACCATGTCAACATGAATTGTTATTATTGATGAATATGTGAATATGAAATGAGGTTGTTGTTGTTGTTGATAACGTCATTGAGATGAGATGATATTCATGTTGTGAATGACATGGAAATACGATTTGTTGGTTGATGTTGGAAATGCATTGGCATGTACATGTTGTGTATGTTCGTGGGGGGCACTGTGCACTGACCTTTCAGGGTCTTTGGCACTAGCTTTTGGCCACGTTCATACGTTGGATGTTGTGTATGATCGTGGGGGGCACTGTGCACTGACCTTCTAGGGTCTTTGGCACTAGCTTTTGGCCATGATCATACGCCGTATGAAGTGTATGTCATGGGGGGTAGAGTGCACTGACCTTGTCGGATGGCCCAGACGTGGGTAACTAGCATGGTTAGAGAATCTAAGCATTTATGAGGGGATGCTTAGGCGCTTTAATTGGTCCATGGTCTTTGGCACTTACTTTTGGCTGTGATCATAGCTCATACGACACAGGAAATAGAGTAACTGTGGCCAAGTGTACTTTGTACTAGGGGGCTGTCACCTGGTAGGGAACACTTTTGGGCTCCCAGGCTGATCACCTATGGGAGGGGGGCTGTTACGTGCACAACTGGGTGGTCTCGACAAACTCAGCACAGTTCCCTAAGTGAGAGTGTCGTGTGGACACGCTTAGGCTATTTCCTGAGGTTTGGTTGTTGTTGGTACGTACCACATTGCATCTGAGTGTTGAGTCAGGTGGATGCATCATTCTGTGCAGTCTTGATTGGGTCCATGGATGGATGATGAATATTTGTTGGATATGAGTATTGAATAATGATTGGTGTGTATGCTCATCATGTTTGCCTATGTTCCTTGCTAATTGTGGTTATTTGGAATTGGTATTGGTTCTTTTATAATAAACTCACCCTTGCAATTTTGTATCGTGTGGTTGATACCTGTGATGATCACGAACCTTGTTCGTGGGAGCAGAATGACAGTGGCAGGGTGTAGGGAGTAAGATTCTGGTGAGGAGCCGTCGAGCAGATGTGATGACGTTGGCGTTATTTTGGGAGGCAGTTGTGTTTTGTAATCAACTCCTCCGTAGTTGGTTTTTAAGTTTTATTTTGTTGAGTTAAAGATGTAAAACTGGAATTTTAATTATATATATGAACATATTTAATTTTCGTTATGTGTATGACATGTACCGAATTATTGTTTCTATGTAATTATGCATATTCACTTAAGTAATGGCGTGTTGTTGGATGAATTTATGTTGTAACAAAATCACATCTATTTTCATAAGCAAAAATTAAGGGAGTTCTTTTTATAAAAAAAAAAATTGAAATTATCAATCTCACCTTTCATCAGCGAAAACTAAATCAGCAAAGCTTGAAGGTGTGTAGCCCACCATCTTTTCATAGTAGAACACTGGTAATGTGTCTACTATCACGGTTATTATCTCCCTTTCCGTCATTGGGGGTGCCACTTGAGCTGCCAAGTCTCTCCACCTTTGGGAGTATTCTTTGAAAGATTCGTGCCCTTTTTTGCACATGTTCTGTAGTTGCATCCTATCTGGAGCCATATCAAAATTGTACTGATATTGCCTAACGAAGGCTTAGGTCCTTCCAAGAATGGATTCGGGAAGGTTCCAAGTTAGCGTAGCAAGTAACAGCTGCCCCAGTAAGACTTTCTTGGAAGAAATGTATCAGCAGTTCCTCATCTTTTGCGTATGCCCCCATCTTCCGACAATACATCTTTAGATGGTTCTTGGGGCAAGTAGTCCCCTTATACTTGTCAAAGTCCGGCACCTTGAACTTGAGAGGGGTGATGATATTGGGTACTAGGAACAACTCTTTTAGGTTAGCAAAGGCATAATCTTCGCCTCCTTTAATGGCCCTAAGTCTTTCCTCTAGATGATCCAACTTTCCCATTTCTGCCATAGCATGAGGGTTTTTACCCACTGTGGAATGCAAGGGGTGTGGTTGTGGGTGATACTGAGGTCCCTCCAAAGTGTTTTGCAGGGGTATACCACTAACTGCTTGCCCTTCAGTGGCATATCCGAGGTAAGGCTCGAAGTCGGCTAGATTGTGGTGGGGAATTTCATGTGTCTCTACCATGGTTTGAGAGACATGTGCATGATCAGTTTGGGGTTTTCGACTCTCAATGAGTATGGAAGTGGAGTTATTAACATTCTCACTGGGAGTGTACGCCGTATTGGGTGGTGTATAGTTGGGAGGCAAGCCATATGGTGGGAAGGCGTGCTTGTTTTGAATTTGCACATAGTAGGGGCCGCCCGTACTTCCCAAATCTTCGCCTACCATATCTGAGGTTGGATGATTCATTTGGTTGAGGCCAGATGGGGGCATCGGGTTCACCTTAGCAACAACGTTGGTATCGGCAACTGCAACCGCATTGGCTTCCATTATCTTCTTCATGCTCATCATGGCCTCCATCATTGTGGCCATTTGCTCTTTCATGGCCTCCATGTTGGCCTTCATTTGCTTTTGCACCTCCTCTACTTCACCCATTACTCTAGCTCTAGCACGGGTTCGGTAAGGGCACCGTAAAGCGTGTTCTTTCCTTTTGATAACAGTGATTAAGTTCATTTTTTTTCAAGGAAAGAATGCAATGAGCAATGCAACCAATGAAAAGCATGGATGTATGCGAATGATGCACAGTTGAAGTATTGCGAATTTTTACGCAGGACATGGGGTTGAATCAATTTAGATTTTCAACATGGTTCATGACATCTTTATCAAGGTGAAACTGGAAGTAACAACGACATCAACAGTCCTAAATGTGTTTGGCAGTAGACGAAGTAGCGATGTAACTCGTTCCATCTTTTGCCCCAATTTTTGCATGGTGGTTACTTCCATACTTCAACTTGACTTGATGAACCTTTTCATAAAAGCATGAGCTTGGTTCAACCCCATAACCCAAGGAATGACAATTTTGATCGCCAATACTTCGACAAGATTTCATAGAGATGAAAGACTCGGGAATACGTATGTTATGCATGGAAAATGTAATTATGAGATTGAGATGCCCGAAGAAACATCATTTCCTAGTTAATCACGCATTAGGTACCATGCTCAATCATTTTGTTTTGTTTTTTTTTCTTTTTTTTGGAAATACGTTTATGATCCCAACATGGTTGGCTCATGGTACCTAACACATGAAACTAAGAATGCAATGCGAATTTTCATGCTTCCTTTTTTTGTTTTTGTTTTGCAGAGGAAAATGCAAGGATCATGCATGAGTAAACATGAAAATAAATGGTATGCAAAAAGCATGGTAGATGCAGATGCATGGTGATGAAATGACTTATGCAAAATGCAATGCATGAAATGATAAGTGACAAATGCAGGAACGATACGTCCATTACGATGCCATGGAGGGATGCTTATGCGATGCATGATATGAATGCATTTACGGACACAAGAGCCCAAAAAATCCTCTCTTCTTACTTGCGCATTCGGGGGCGCAGTGCCCCATGTGTGCAGTTAAGAAGGTGATATGGGCCTTCCAGCTTCCCATGACAAAAGACGAGACCAACATACAATGCATGCATGACGACATGATGCAGATGCGCAAAAGCACAACAGGGGGATGTACATAGCATGGCAATATCCTCAGATAATCATACAGCAAAGGCGTACATGACATTCAGGTTATATGCATAGCAGTGTTTAAAAGGCACGCAGCGTGTTCGCTTCATGCCCCTATTTTAGGGACCTAAACAGGAGGAACTAAAAGGCTTCTAGTGATAATTCCCAAGGTGGTCATATCTCTCTTGATGGTTTCTAGAGGTATCATCCCCTTCGTAAAAAACATATTGCGGTAGTAGGGACTACCATCAACAATATGTTATCAAAGAGAAAAACTCTAGATGAGGGTTCACTGTTATCAAGCAAGTCGGAGACCCAGCATGACCATAGATTCACCTCCACTCCTTATGTTCCCATGGACCCGGGTATAGGGCCCCTTTTCAACTCACCATGTGTACAAATAGTGTTGGTGTTTGTGTGCATCAAATGAATAAATATCTATCTCATGCATACATTTCAAAAACACACTAAAAGCATCAAAGAGTTATATACAAGAACGTAAGAGAAACAAAAGGGAACCGACAAAAGAGGAAGTCATGATATTGCACAAGATTAGAAGGCCTAACTCTCTAAAAACAGTCTCCAGTGGAGTCGCCAACTGTCGCAACCTACCCTTCGGCGGGAGGTCGACGCGGGGATCACGGGAGGTCGACGTTGGTTAAGTTGTTTTGATCTTTTTCCGCAAGATCAATTTTAACCGAACAAAGGTCATTTAAGGCGTTGGACCATTAAATGATCTTTTGATTTTGAAAGGAGAGAAACGTTAAGGTGTTGGACCATTAACAATCTCTTGTTTTTGAAAAGAGAGAAACGTTAAGGCATTGGACCATTAACGATCTCTTGGGGTGGTCGACAAAAGCGAGGCTTTTGCTCCTACGTATCCTCAATTGCAATGAGGAAATCAGACCTATGTAGTTGCAAAAGTGGTAAAGTTACATGTTGATTTTATGCTTTTGAACGGTCCATGTTAACCGATAAAAGCAAAGGGGACCGTTTAAGGCGTTGGACCTTTCAATGGTTTTTAGTGATTTTTGCGGACAAAGCTTGATTTGTGAGTTGATTTTAGCCTTGGTTTCACTTTGATTATTAGTCAATTAATTCAAGGAAACTTTCAAAGAAAAACATTCGATTGATTTTTTTTTTATTATTTTATTATTTTTTTTCAAGATATTTTGATTATTTTATTATTATTTAGCTTTTTTTAGTTTAACCGAGGTTACAGAGTGAACAATCGGTTAGATTTTGTTTTAACAATGATTAAACGAGATTACAACACAAATGATCGATTGAAATTCATTTTATCATTTATTAGGTGAGAAAACAGCTTAAATAAACGATTAAAAGCTCGTTAAAGCAGAAGAAAAGAAAACTGAAAGTAAGCGAAATTAAAGTGAAAGTACACAAAACAAGTAGGGACCACTAAGGGTGCATAGAATGAATTGAAAGACTTGATTTTGGGAACTTACCGGTTGAAGACTGAAGAACGACGAAGAACGAACGAAGAACAATGAACAACGATGAAGAATTTCTACATAATCGCTTACAGAAGCGTTACGGAAGCACCTCAGCTTGGATTTTCTTCACGAAACACATTTTTTCACCCAAAACAGCCGAAATGCATAGCCAAGGGGTCCAGAATTTTTTGAAACAGCCCCCCCTCCCCTATTTATAGGGAAAAAGGGAGGTGCTTGCCACCCAGAGGCTTCTTGAGGAAGATTTCTAAGCGCACCCCAATTACTAAGTTCACCTCCCTTTTCGTACTTTACGAAAAAGTTACGTTAGCCTTACGGAAGTGTTTTAGATTTGATTTTCATCTTTTTTTCTCTTCCCTTTCACCAATGTTAAGTGAAATAACAACCCAAGGTTTTTGGAAATTTTACGAAAGCATTACAAAAGCCACGGAAGCCCTGGAAACCATTTTTTAACAATGTGGAGGAGCTTGTCGCCCAGTTGCTTCCTCCTTAAGCAACCTAACTTCCAAAATGTTCCAGAAGGACCTAGATTCAAATTGCTATTTACACCCCTACTTGATAAGTTCACCCCCCATTTTTGTGTTTTTGGCCGTTTTCTTTCCGAAATCTCACAAAACTTTACGGATTCCACCGTGGTGAGTGTTAAGCCTTCCAAAGAGATCAACAATGGTCCTCGGATGAAATTAGAGTGTAACAGTTTATTTACACACACCCTACTTTGCTAAATATACTCCCCTTTTCGTGTTTTTGACCGGTTTCTTCTCGAAACATCTCAAGACTTTACGGATTTCACAACGATGGGTGTTAAACATTTTAAGGTGGTCAAACGAAGGTCGCATGCCGACAAACAAAGGTCCCCAGACGAAATTAGGGTATGACACTTGGGGACTGGACGTAGGCACGGGTTGTGGCCGAACCAGTATAAATCTTGTGTTTGCTTTCTTCTTCTCTGCACTCTTTATTTTTCTGCTGTGCACTTTTTTATTTCTGCTTTACTTTTGGTTAAGTTATTGTTTTTTATTTCTGCTTTACTAAAGGCCTCCTCATAAATGCAAGAGGAAAATGAAGATGAAGAATCAAAAGATGAAGAAGACTTCTCACTCTTTGTGAAGAAGTTTCACAAATTTGTCAAGAATAGAAGAATCGAGAGGCGTCAAAATTTCAACCATGGAAAAAGATTCCAAGCAGGCTCTCCAACTCTTAGATGCTACAAGTGAAACCAACTTGGTCACATCAACGCAAATTGTCCCTCAAACGAGCAATGGCCTGAGAAGAGTGATAAGAAAAGCCATTAAGAAAGAAGGACCAAGAAGGCTTACATCGCTTGGGATGATAATTATTCATCAGAAGTATCTGAAAAGGAAGAAATCAATCTTTTAACAAAAGACTATGAGAGTGAAGAGGACATCACTCAAATGGATTAAAATCAAGATGGCAATCTAATTTCCATTTCATTCCGATGATGAAGATCAAACATTCCAATCACGAAAAAGGTATTATCTTATCCAATTACTCAATTAAGTGGTTCAGTTCATTAATTTTGAATTAAATTGTTAACATGATGACTAACATGTTTTTTTATTGGTTTGGGATTGCTTTTAAAATGATTGATTGTTTTCTTTAAACTTTCCATGTTTTAAATTACCTTTAACAAATCTGAATGCTTGATGATGGTTGTGTTCTATATCCTTCAATCCTTGTATAATTCTTGTTTGATGTGTTTGGATTACTTGATTGATTGTTCAAAATATTTTTTTTATGCTTTTCAAAATTATTATATTTTATTTCATATAAAATTATTTTGATATGATAAAACCTTCTATGTTAACAAAAATTCATCTTGGTAAGTGTTGATAGTCAATTAGCACTTAGTCTTAGGAAATAGTGTCTGGTAATCAATTACCTTCACATGTAATCGATTACAGGCAATTAGGCTAAGTGTAATCGATTACAACATTCCTGTAATCGATTACAGAGTGTCTCTGCCAATAAATTCAAAATTTTCAGAAACTGCTAAGACGCGATTTCTGCAGCAACGCGACCCTAAAATCCCTAAACTTCAGAACTCGATTTCTCCTTCAATTCTTGACCAAATCATGTCCCACAAAGCCCAAAATTCATCATTTTTCATTTTCTTTCATCTCCACCGATCAAAACTTCCAAAAAATCCCTCAAATGGCAGAACCATCGAAGAAGCGAAAGGGTGTTTCGACTTCATCCTCAGTCACTAGAACTTGAAGCCACGGAGCATCCAAAGCATAGACAACACAAATTCCTTCCTCCATATCATCTTCTACGTTGTTTTCCTCGGAAGAAAAACGTATCCGGTACAATTCCCTTTTCTCTTCTCGTTCCATTATCGACCCTAAGTTTGTAGACTTAGCTTTCTTTGATGATGAAGTGTTTGATTGTTTTCAAGCATTTCAAAATTCTGGATTAATCCAATTTATTTCCATGAAATTTCCTTTTTATCCTGAATTAGTTAGAGCCTTTTATTCTAACTTAGAAATTCAAGAAGATTCCTTGATTTCCGAGGTATATGGGATTAAGATGGTCATAGACCAGTCCATTTTCTTTGAACTCACCCAGTTATCTAGTGATGGTGTACCGTTTGAAGGTACACTTGATGATGATTGGAAGTTTGACTTTTCTGTTTCTGATGCCTGCTGATTGGTTTGCACCAATCAAGCGGATATGACCAAAAGGCTTCTTGCCGGATCATTGGCATTCGAATGCCGCATCATGCACTACATGATTGTGTGCATCCTACTTCCTAGATCATCCAACCTTGCACAGGTTTCTGAGGAAGATTTGATAATTATATGGGTTTTCTTAACTGATCGTCAAATCGAATAGGCCCATCTTGTTAGATATCGCATGCATAAGGCATTGCGATCAAATGCTCCACTTCCATATCCCCATCTGATCACCTTGTTTCTGCATCATTTTAATGTCCCTCTTGACTTTGAGCCCTTTGTTAAAGTCAAGAGATCTTTCTTTATCGGTGCAAATGTGGTCTCCTCGTTTGGATACCGCAAAAAGAGGGGTGGTTCTTGGGTAAAGAAGGATCCCGCACAGGCCCTAGAAGACCGCTCTCCATCACCACCTCCTCAGAGAGATGATTCTTCATCTCTTATGCACAACATTCTTGATGCAATGGATGCTCGATTTGCAGGAATGGATACACGCATCACCAAGCTTGAGGAGGATGTGAGTTTTGTTCGTCAGTGCTTTGACCTTCCACCACCATCTTCATATATTTAGATTATTATTATATTTTAAGTTTAAGCCGTGTATTTGGCTATGTTTTATGACATTATTCTCTGAACATTGGTTATGTGTTAAGTATTTGGTACTTAGTTAATTATGACTAAACTTGATACTTTTATTTATTTTGCACTAAGATGTTTATGTTTTGTGCTTAGACTTGGTTATTTTGATGATATATGACTAGTGGTTTGTATTTAAATTTGGTGTTATTCAAATTATGCTTTAAAATTATTTATGTATGATTTTATTTTACGCACTTTGGCTTTTTGATGTTGCCAAAGGGGGAGAGAAAATGGGTATTTTAGAAATCAAGATATTATATTTTCAAAGTTTTAAAATTAAGCATGAATTCAAAAAGAAAGGGGGAGAAAGAGATGAGTGAATGATAGAACAAAACTTGCATGCATTCTCTTGATTTCAGGATTGTCATCGTCAAAAAGGGGAAGATTGTGGAAACGTAGCTTCCAAGCCTATTTTGATGATGCCAAAGACTCAAGTCAAGAATCAAGAGTCAAACAAGTTTCAAGAATCAAAGAGTTGTTCAATCAAGAATCAAGATTCAAGTAAAGAATCAAGAGAAGACTCAAGATATGCAAGAACCATTAAGATAAGTATTAAAAGAGTTTTTCAAAATATTGAATAGCACAATTTTGTTCAAGAGAATTTTTTGAAAGAAAAATCATTTACCAAGAGTTTTACTTTCTGGTAATCGATTATCAGAAGGCAGTAATCGATTATCAGAAGGCAGTAATCGATTACCAGTAGCCAACATTCTTTTCAAACTGATTTACAAAGCAGTAATCGATACCATGAGCATGTAATCGATTACCAATGTTTTAAAATGTTAGAATTCAAATTTCAAGAGTCACAACTTGTGATAAAACATTTTCAAACTTGTGTAATCGATTACACAATATATGTAATCGATTACCAATGTTTCTAAACATTTTGATTTTCAAATTTAAACACGAAGAGTCACATCTGTTGATGTGTAATCGATTACACTATAATGGTAATCGATTACCAGTGACTTATTTTGAAAAATAAATTACCAAAAGTCAAAATTCTTAAAGTGACTAGTTTCTGAAGGATTTTTTAAGAGTCACAACTTTTAAAGTGACTAGTTTTTCAAGAGAGTCACAACTTTTAAAGTGACTAGTTTTCAAAAGAGTCACAACTTTTAAAGTGACCAGTTTTGAAGAAATTAGCAAGAGTCACAACTTTTAACTTGAGCCATCAAATGACTATAAATATGTGACTATGGCACAAATTTTAAAAATAGATTTCTTTCATTCATTCAAAGCATTCTTCTAAGATTTTTTGTTCAATACTTTCTTTGTCAAGAAAAGTTCATTGGCCAAAAACTTGTGCTATTCTTTTTCTTCATTCCTTCTCCTTCTTGCCAAAAAAATTCAAAGAACTAACCGTTTGAGAATTCTGTGTAAGAAGCGGGTAGCTTCTTGGTTGAATAGTGAACACAAGGGAGGGTACATCCTTTGTGGTTTGCTTCGAGTAGAGGGTACATCTACTTGGTTGTTCAAAGTGAACAAGGGAGGGTACATCCTTTGTGGCTTTTTGCTTGTAAAGGATTTTACAAGGTTATTGGAAATATCAAGAACCGTGGGTTGCTTGGGGACTGCACATAGGCATGGGTTGTGGCCGAACCAGTATAAATCTTGTGTTTTCTTTCTTCTTCCCTACACTCTTTATTTTTCCGTTGCACACTTTTTTATTTCCGCTTTACTTTTGGTTAAGTTATTGTTTCTGTTCTTTACTTTCTTATAACTTAGAAGTAAAGCCTAATTGAATATAGTAACATTAAGAAGGATAAATTTTTAATTAGTCAAGACACGTTCATAATTAATTCAACCCCCCCTTCTTAATTATTCTGAGGCCACTTGATCCTACATGATCTTTATTTTGGAGAAAATTTATGTGTTTGTATTTGCAACTTGCAAGGTACTGCCATTTCCAGTGGCAGATCCAAGACCCTAAGTCAATGTGTGCAAATTATAAAAAATAAAATCAGTGGGTTCACTTATATAAATATAGATAAAATAAAATATAAAAATATAAGATTTTATTTACAAATTTGATGAATTTTAAAAAATGAGGGGTGGAAGTGCACACCCTCACTCACATGTAGGCCCGCCACTGGCCATTTCCATTGATTGGCTTCAAGTTCCAATTGTGTGTATGTATCTACTAAAAATAGAGCACACAACACTCACAAGGGTGTAAAATTTAGTATAAATAAGATCAAAACATTTTTTGAATATTAATTAAGTCAAGATTTTTATTTAAACTTATTTAATTAAAAAGATCTAGCTTTAGATGATCCAAAAAGCTTTTTAAATTTAATGGACTGACTTATTTAATGAAATATTATTATTGTTAAATTTGTGATAATTTATTAAAATCATGCATTTATTTATTTTTTAAAATATTAAGCATGATAATGTAGTAAGTTTTTGTGAAAACTTGAAAAAAAATTAAAATCATGGTTACAAAAATTTTGGTTGTGAACCCCACATGTGATATATATATATATATATATATATATATATATATATATATATATATATATATATGATTACTTCTATATATATTTTTTCATATACGTGCATGTCAACATTACATTATAAAATTAAAGAAACAACTTTTTGATGTCCCAATTTTCTGTTAAAAAGTTTTCCTTTTATTTCATTTAAATCTCATTTTTTTTTTATTTAGAGTTATGTATATGGTAAGAGACTTTTTTAAAAAAATGACATCCTAAGATGATTTTTGGAAAAATCGTCTTAGAATGTCTTATCTTCCCATGACATTAACTTCAAAGACGATTTTGAATTGCCTTTGAATGTGGTAAAAACCGTCGTTGAATGCTTTGTTTCCAATAGTGAGTACTTACAACATCGATTTTGGTACTACAATGTGTTGATTGGTTAAAACCGATGTTGTTTTTGTAATTTTTGTCTTTTTTTATTTGTTAAATAAACCCAAACTTGCAAATTTTAATTTTATTTTTATTTTTTTGTCAATTTGCTGCTATACGACATCAATTTTGGGGGAGAACTGATGTTGTATAGTGGATTTCAACATCAGTTTTATAACCAATGTTAAAAATGACCTACTTTTAAGGATGATCACTTTTAGTTCAAAATTAATGTTGAATGTCTAAAAAAATCGATGTTAAATGTCAATCTTGTAGTAGTACAAGTTTGGGCCAAATTTTAATTTTTGAATAATTTACATGTATTTTACATAAACAAATATATACCAATAATTTTTGGGCTTATATTTAACTACAATAGCCTAACTCGTTTGGCTTATCAGTTCAGACCAAATTGGTATAATTTCTTTTTGGATGCAAATTAAAGAGCTCAACCCATCAGACTTGATCCATTTTGATAGCTCTATCATATAATTCAAAAAGTCTTCATTGTTGATACACAAAATAAGGAAGTATGGAGTGAATTATATAGTTTTGATGTAAATTTCTTATTAAAACTTGAAAATTAAAACCAAAAATATTATAATTATTCAAAAAGTAAAAGTTATAAGAAAAGTAAACAAGGGTATACTACTAGAAAATAAGCTTTCAACATCGGTTATTTAGGACTTTCAACATCGGTTATTAACCGATGTTGAAAGTATCGATGTTGAAATTATTATCGTGTTAACGTAAAATAACAATATCGGTTAACATAATAAGAATTACAGATAAAAGGTATATATGTTAATACCAACATTGGTAGTTAACATCGATTTTTTTATCAAAACTGATGTTAACATCCAGCATTAACATTGGTTTTCTAAAAAAAATGATGTTAACTTCCAAACGTTAACATCGGTTTTTTACAAAAATCGATGTTAACTTCTAATGTTAACATCGGTTTTTGTAGAAACCGATGTTGTTATTATACGTTAACATCGGTTTTTTTAAAAAAACCGATGTTGTTTTTAGGAATTTTTCTAATACACTGTCTGTTTTTTCAATAAACCCAAAAATTAACCTGCAAATTTTAAATTAAACCACATAGCATAACATTTATAATTTTCATTCTGTTTTCAAACAGTTTTTAGCAGAAAAATTTCATGATAAATTTATTAATAACTAAGAATTAAAATAATATTTAATGTTAAAAGGAGACATGAATTGTAAAAAATGTAAAGTAGTAACTAAAATTACAAAATTGCCTAAACTAAAGTATAAAATTGCCTAAACATCCTAAGTTTCATTTCTAACTTTCAAATAATACTTTGCCCACTGGATGCGAAGTGCCTTCAATCTCTCTAGTTCCACTGGTCTAGCATCATTGAAATACTGCATAATAAAATAAAACATAAGTTAATAATATAATACCAAACATAACAAAATCAAATTTGTTTGAATTAAACAATTACCGTTTCCCAATTATTCTTGAAACTTCCTAGGATTATTGTTGACATCCAGTGCATCACGTAATACCCACACTCAGTGCTTCCTTTTTGTCTATTACACTAAATACATGATGCAATTTACGTATTGAACTTTAACTACAAATTAGTCTACACAGATATAAAATATAAGTATTGTTTTGTAAATCAGTTTGAAAAGAATATTGACTACTGGTAATCGATTACTGTCTTCTGGTAATCGATTACCAGAGAGTAAAACTTTTGGTAAAAGATTTTTCTTTCGAAAAATTCTCTTGAACAAAATTGTGCTATTCAATATTTTGAAAAAACTCGTTTAATACTTATCTTAATGGTTCTTGCATATCTTGAGTCTTCACTTGATTCTTTACTTAAATCTTGATTCTTGATTGAACAACTGTTTGATTCTTGGAACTTGCTTGACTCTTGATTCTAGACTTGAGTCTTTGGCATCATCAAAATAACCTTGGAAAGCATTGCTTCCACACACCCGTGTCTGGATCGTTCCCTAAGGGATCAACATAACTCTCATTTGTGCTGACACGAGCAGCTAAAGGACAAACCTCAGGCTCTGGAGGCAGTACAAGTCCATGTGATTGCATCTGTGACTGAAACTGGGATTGCATCTAGCTGAAGGATAACATTAGATGTGGAGTCACTTTTTTGTGATCGACTCCTCCAGCTGGTCCCTGATTTGTTGAGTCAGCTGCTCTATGTCTTCGGGAGCCATGGAGGAAGAAGTGTGGGAGGTTCATGGAGCAGGTCCAAAGTATTGCTTGATCATCACACCGGCTCCAGCAGCACACACACGACTGGGGTGTTCTGGTCGCCCAATGGCAGCAGTCAGTACATCCTGACGTCCATGGGCGACAAAGGAATCCTGTGACGCCTGCTCCTCCAATGAATCCTACAAAGAACACATTTATTGGTTTACTCAATCACACAATAAACATAAATAATTACAATTATTGATTAAATGTGACTTACAATCTTGTCAGCAATTGCTTTGCTGCCTCAGACGTCATCTGACCAGTTTTCTTCGTGAGGGCCATCTTCCATTTGATGTGTCGTCTGATGGGAGAAGAAGGATCAATCATGATGTCAGTGCTTCAGGATTGAGCAGCTTCCTCCAGTTTTTTCTTTGTCTTCTCATCCATCAGCTTCTTTTCTAAATATTCATAACCCCCACGAGACAACACGTGGAGGGTAATGTTTTGCTTCTGGATGGCCTGTGCCTTTTTCTGCACATCTTGCAAAGATTAAACATTAATGAAACTCATCATTACAATGTATTATAATAAGTGAATTTAAAGTTGAAAACAACGAAAATCACAAATTAGATACCTCCCACGAAGGGTCTCTATGGCTCTGGCAAAATTGGGCCTATTTCTCCTTGCTAATGCCATACTTTTGGCATACAGTGTCGTCGACACTTTCCTTGTCGACTGCAATTGCCCATTTCAACGTCAAATCAGATTTGAATTGTCTCCACCGCTCCCCCATAATCTGATGTATTTTTTTTTTTTGTCCTCTGATCAGATGTTTCAGGGATATCAAATTCAACCTCAAAAACAAAAAATTACATTGTATTGTTACTAAATTACAATTTTATTATCAATGAATAAAATCAAAGTGTTGGACAAGTGGCCTCAATAACTTAAGAAGGGGTGAATTAATTTCCCACTAACAAACTTTTAATCTCCTTCTAAATGATAGGCTCAGAATATAGAAGAAGAAGTAGCAATCAATTTAATAATGTTCTTGAAACATGCAAGACAAAATTAATTGTAGTAAAATAAATGAGATAAAGGAAGAGAGAAATGCAAACTTGAATTATACTAGTCCTCAAGCAACCCACTTGAGATTTTCCACTATCTTTGTAAAAAATCTTTTTTACAAATTCTGAACACCCAAGGAATCCCTTTCCCTTGTGTTCAGGAAACTCGCAATTCAAGAGACAACCAGTCTCTTGATTACAATTGACTTTCTTAGAAGAACAGAAAGATTTCTCCCCTTTAGAGTGGATAATACAATTTGAAGTTCTTGGACGAACTCTCAATAGATTTGCAAGAGTTTGCCCAAGAGTTGTTGAGAGAGCATTTGACAATGAAGTTCTCTTGGAATATCTCTCTCTTGCTTTTTGAAATCAAACACACATATATATAGGCCCTTCGTGCCTTTTCAAAATGGTTTGAAGAGATATGTCTTTTCAAAAAAGCTTTTTTTGAATTTTTTCACTGGTAATCAGTTATAGGTTTCTAGTAATCGATTAGACAGTTATATTTTGAAGGGTCATGACTTTTGAATTTGAATTTCAAGAGTTCCGTTGCTGGTAATCGATTACAAACATTTGGTCATCGATTACAGGTTCAAAATTCAAATTCAAAACCTTTTTTAACAGCTATTTTTCGAAAATGGCTTCTAGTAATCGATTACACTGCCTGGTAATCTATTACCGGAGCCTTGGATGTCTTGGAAACACTGTTTTGAGGCAAGGCTTGATCTTTAGTTAATCTTGAAGCAAGGCTTTGTTTGTTGAAGCAACCTTGTATTAATCTTCAAGCAATGCTTATCCTTTGAAACAACCTTGTTTGATTCTTCTTTGGCATCATCAAAATCATGTATTCATACATTCACACAAAGATTTAACTAAAATACCTGAATATCCTCCCATATCATATCCTTCTGAGTAGCAGAGACTTGCTTCCAATTCTTGTATGTGACATTGAGCTTATCACGAGCGACAATCCCCAAATATGTTTTTAACTTCTTATTGTGGGGACCGTCGGCTTTCCCGGTCATAGGATCAACATGGACCAGAGGTCTCTTTGCCCCAACTGGTCTAGTCGCCAATTATCTTAGCCATGTGGCATTTCTTATGCGCTTCAAGGTAGATGGCAACTGTAATGCTACACTAGTAGGAGGAGGAGGAGGAGGAGAGTTGGGTGGGGTAGCCATTTGCCTGTAAAGAAAAAACATTAGTTAATTAACATTATGACAAAACTGAATAACTTAGTAAATGAATGGACTGAAATGAAATACATAAGAAAATTACATTAGACGATGTTAATTAAGTCTCCTGCATCATGATCATTACGATTAGCATGAACGTCGTCAGCTTCTTTTTCTCCGATGATGTTAGGCGACATTTGTATGGACAAAGGACTAACATAAGTATCAATGTATGAATCATCATCTTCAACATTAACACCAATTATTTTCCTATGTAGAACCACTAACCACCTTTCATCACAAGGGTCTTGAACATAAAATACTTGTTTAGCTTGTTCTGCCATGATGAATGGGTCATTGTGGTAAGCGAGTTTCTTAAGATCTACGAACGTAAATCCTACATCATTAGTCTGCACACTGGTGTTGCTATCAACCCATTTACATTTGAAAAAACAAACAGTAAATTTGACATAGTTAAGCTCCCAAATTTCTTCAATGAGCCCAAAGTAAGGGATGGAAGCTACACAAGGATTGTCATCATGTACACTGACGAAGTGTTGAGATTCAGCCCTTAGGGTGACCCCACTGTTTTGTATTGTACTTTTCTCATCTTGTGCTTTTGTATAAAAGGAATACTTGTTTATATTATATCCTTGCCAAGTAATAACATTTCTTTTAGACCCATCTGCTAGTTTTCTTAACGTTTCAAAAACATTATCATCAGCAAAGATTGTATCTTTAAACCAATCTGGGAAAGTTTTATTATGCTTTTTCAAGACCCAGTTCTCCGGACAATGTAGATTCTTGGTATACCTTTTTAAGATCTTCATGTACCGCTCAACCAAGTACATCCACCACAAATAAACAGGACCACAACATTTCATTTTTCTGACTAGATGAACAATTAAGTGAACCATGATGTCAAAGAAAGCAGGAGGAAAATACATCTCCAACTGACACAATATAAAAGTAGCCTCGCTTTCCAACTCATCTAACTTCACAAGATCAAGGACTTTGCTGCATATGGCATTGAAGAAAAAGCAGAGCCAAGTTATGGCTAACCTGACTTTGTTAGGAAAAATGTCTCGTATGGCTACAACTAACAATTGTTGCATCAAGACGTGACAATCGTGAGACTTTAACCCTACCAACTTAAGATCCTTCAACTGCACAAGGCTCTTAATATTTGAAGAGTATCCTTGTGGGACTTTGACCCAGTGCAGACACGACAAAAACTTATCTTCTCCTTTGTGGATAAAGTATGACAAGCTGGACACAAGTATATTTTTTTACCATCAAGCCTTGGATGCAACTGCGATCGTATATATACCCATCTCAGCTAGATCTTGACGAGTATTCAAACCATCTTTCATCTTTCCTTGAATGTTAAGGAGTGTCCCAATGACACTATCACATGCATTTTTCTCCACATTCATAACATCAATACAATGTCTAACATCTAGATCAGACCAGTACGAAAGATCAAAGAAAATCGACCTCTTCTTCTATATGCAAGTTTTACTTTTTTCCTTCTTTTGGGTCTTTCCAAATACAATATATAGGTGTTGAACCCGTTGGAAGACTTGGTTAGCAGTTAATGGTATCGACGTAGTTTCATGCTCTTGACTTCCATTAAATGCTTTTTTCAATCACCTGTAAGGGTGATAAGGTTTCAAAAAACGTTGGTGCCTCACGTACACTATTTTTCTACCATGTTTGAGTTGCATGTAGCTTGTGTCTTCTTCATAGATGGGGCATGCACGATGACCCTTAACACTGTAACCGCTCAAATTCCCATATGATGGAAAGTCATTAATGGTACAAAAAAGCATGGCACGCATTTGAAAAGTCTCATTCTGAAACTCATCAAATGCTAAAACCCCCTCGTCCCACAACTTTGTCAAGTCTTCAATCAACGGACTAAGATTTCTTGCCTCTTTGCCGAAATCCAGATACAAACGATCTATGTTCTTCCATTGGGAGGAATCATCCGGATGATGGAGCATTCTTTCGCAGTTTCTCCCATTTGCATGCCATGTAAGGTCTTTTGCATCATCTCCATTAGCAAACAAATGCTTAAACCTTGGAATGATTGGAAGATACCACAACACCTTCGCTGGGGGGCCCTTCTTTGAGTTTTCGTCACTACTACACTCGTCATCATCCTTGACTTTGTACCGTGACACCCCACACTTAGGGCATATTTGCATTTATTGAAATTCATGTCTGTATAATATGCAATCATTCGGGAAAGCATGAATCTTCTAATACTCCATACCCATCGGACACAGTATCTTCTTCGCCTGATAGTAACATTTAGGCAAAGTGTTTTCCTCCGGAAGCATATCGTGCAAAACTTGGAGCAGTGAACTAAAGCTTTTGTCACTCCACCCATATCTGGCCTTGACATTAACTAGACTTAACTCTGCTGACAACAGCGTCATGGAATTCTTGCACCCCGGATACAAAGGCATCTTTGAATTGGTTTGCAATGTATCATACATATGGCCATGTGCTTGCTGAAAACACTCTTATTCAAGATCACGAATCATATCCTCTAAGTGATCTCCCATTTCTACATCAAATGGTTCAGATTGAGACCCGCTCTGCATGTCTGTCAATTCACCATGTCACAAATTAGATGGTCTCGAATGTCGTCCAGCATTTGTCATCTCCCGTTCAAACAATTCATGCAAGGACAAAAATATTTTTCGTCCTCATCCGATCGACTTCTTTCGGAATCAAATTGCAAGAACTGATCAACGCCTTCCTCATATGCAGGGATAATGCGACTTTCATTCATCCAACTTTGATCCATCTAAATAATAAGTCTGTGATCCTCACAAAGTCATTCCATGCATCAAAATCTCCCTTTTTCATTACAAGTGTGGCCCTATCCCATTTAGGAAGACTTTTTTATGGTAGCTTCATACGTCAAGGTTAAGTCTCTTGTGTTAAATTTGACAAAATTTTGGCAGCATTTTGCATTGGTCTCCAAGTACATGACATGAAATCAGTGAGATTAGTTCCCCGATAATCAAGTATGCACTCAGAAAACAACTAGAAATGCATTAATTGTACCAAACTTTCATCAAATTTAACAAAGAAATCTTAACCTTAATGCATGAATCTACCATAAAAATATGAGTCTCCCCAAACTGTCTAAATGGACAATTCAAGATTCAATACAACGATTAATGCAAACTATCTGCAAGAATCACTGTATTGAATCTCAAACGACAATCTACGGTTCACTCATGATAAACATTAACTATATGCACAAAAATAGTCATTAATCACATAAAAGAACATAAAAAAGACTGTAACATAAACCAAGCCAAGAAAGGTACATGTGATAATGCTCAATATCAATAGTGTCCAACAACGAATACCGAGAACGATGAGGCAAACAGAAAAATGATAAGGGTCTGTGAGCTTATGCTGTAGCAAATAAGGGTTAAGTATGTTTCTATAGAAATGACTGACATATAGATAAGACAAAAACATCAAATTTTCCAATCATAGGAACCTTTGAACTAGAATGGAATAAAAAAGTGAATAAGGACATAGCCAAGTTTCTAAGTGCATATCCAATAACATGATTTTGTATGAGATTATGGTTGTGTTTCCGCCCTAGTAGTGCCCTTGGGATGAAAAAGTTTGTTTGGGCCCTTATGAGTGATGGGAGATTCTCTACAAAGTTTACTTACGATCTTTTAGCTTGCCCTAATGTCCAAAGTGACCCCTCTTGAGGAATTGTCTGTGGAAAATCCCTGGTAGACTTAGAACAAGGGATTTGCCAAAGAATAAGTGATGCAATCCTCCCTAGGAAGGGACCAGTCACTAGAGCCATGAGCAAGAGGCTCCAAGAGGATTGGGCTAGAGCTGCTGAAGAAGGCCCTAGGGTTCTCATGAACCTCAGGGTAGATTTATGAGCCCATGGACCAAGTTTGGGTCCAATTCTCTTTGTACATATTAGACTAGGATGTCATTATATTTGATCCTTGTATTTAGGGCTCCATATTGTAGGTAGGGTACCCTAGAAATATAGGATTTTTCAGCCCTTGTATTTTAGGGCACCTAGACTAGTTTTTGTATTAGGGGTAGTTTTGTAATTTCACATGCACTAAGTGAATATTTGATGTGTGTGGTTGGAAATAAATTTAACTGAATTAGTAGAAGCCCAATCCAATTAAATTTTAAAGGGGGAGGTGACCATTTGCTTACTACACCCCATTGCCACATCATATAGTCACACTTTGTGCATGTCCTTCATGCTTTACATGCCTCATAACACCTGTCATACCCTAATTTCGTCCGGGGACCATCCGTTGTTGGGATGCGACCCTCGTTTGACCACTTCGAGGTACTTCGAACCCATCGTTAGGCAATTCGTGAAGTTCCGTGACATGCCGGAAGTCAATGAAGGCATTGTAGCACGATCTGTGAAGTTTCATGACATGCTGGAAATTAAAAGGAAGTGTTAGTGCACAATCCGTAAAGTTCCGTAACATTCCGGAATCCCGAAAGGGGGATGATTACGTGATCCGTAAGGTTTCATAACATTACGGTAAGAAAACAAGCATCGTTACGAAATTCATAAAGTTTCGTAACGTTACGGAAATAGAATCACCAAAAAAGAGCAAGGGAGTGTATTTAGTAAAAATGGGGGTGCAAATAGCAACTAGGTCCTCTTGGGCCTTCCAGGATGTTCCTCCAGAAGGCGGTTGCTTCTGGAGGAAGCAACCTAGCTCGGCTGGGCGAGCTGGGTGGCAAGCATCTCCTTCCTTTTCCTATAAATAGGGGAAGGAGGGAAGAACAAAAATGTTCAACCCTCCTGGTATCTGAGAATCACTTAAAATTAGTGAAAAAAATTGTTTCCGTGAAGAAAATTCAAGCCGAGGCGCTTTCGTGACGTTTCCGTGGGTGATTTCGCAAAGATTTTCAACTGTTCTTCGTCGTTCTTTGTTCGTTCTTCGTCGTTCATCGGTCTTCAACCGGTAAGTTCCCGAAATCGAACTTTTCAATTCATTCTATGTACCCTTAGTGGTCCTCATTTGTTTCGCGTGCTTTTATTTTTATTTCATTTACTTTTCGTATCCCCCTTTTGACGTGCTTTAGTTATTTACTTAAGTCATTTTCTCGCCTAATAAAAAAAAAAAATTCCACCGATCATTTGGATTGTAACATCCGTTAATTTCGGTTAAAATGAAATCCGACCGTTTGATCATGCCATAATCACGTTGGAAACCAAAAAGAGGTAAAATAATAATATAATAATCAAAAATATCTTTTAGTAAAATAAATCAAAAAATCAATCGGACGTTTTTTTTATATTTTCCTTTCTTAATCGAATTGGGTAATAACCAAAGTGAAACTAAGGCTAAAATCAATTCATAAACCAAACTTTTTGTTAACGCCTAAAAAAGCCATTTTTAAAGGTCCAACGCCTTGAAATGGTCTTTTCCACCTTTATTGTTTAAATATAGATTTCTAAAAAAGCCAAAAATCAACACGTAACTTTATTACCTCTTTCAAAAATAAAGAGATCATTAATGGTCCAATGCCTTAATGTTTTCTCTCTTTTCAAAAGAATCGAAAGATTGTTTAATGGTCCAACGCCTTAAATGACCTTTCATTAAAAACACATTTTTTGCAAAAAAAAAAAAAAGGGATAAAAGCAACTTAACCAAACACTTTGTTCTTAAAGAACTACATAGGTCTGATTTCCTTATCACAATTGAGGAATACGTAGGAGCAAAGGGAAACACCCTTGTCGACCGCAAAAAGATAAAAATATAAAAAGTACAAAAAGAAATAAAGACGTAAAAGGAAACATAAAAATTGAAGTCATGTTTGCACATTCGATTAAAGGTTGTCGTCCCTTGTGACGAACGCGTGAGGTGCCAATACCTTCCTCGTGCATAAATACAACTCCCGAACTTTTCACTTAAAGTTCGTAGACCATGCCTTTTCCGGTTTTTCCGATAAACGTTGGTGGCGGCTCCTGTGACACCCTAGAATTTCTACCTGGAATTTTGTAAGTGTTACATTTAAGTAATTATATATATTATTCAGTGTATATATATATATATATATATATATATATATATATATATATATATATATATATATATATATATATATATATATATTCTTGGTAGAAGTATGTACATTAGGAGAAAGATACGCGAGTTAGACTAATTAACAAAGAGTAACCCATAACCGAACGGTTATAGAGGAATTCGCAATTAATTAGTCTAAAAAATTATCATTTTGCGTGCAACTTAAAATTTAATAAAACCAACCTCTGAACCACGCTCAGGGTCTCATTATGAGCATTTTGATATATATATATTGCCTACTTTCGAAAACGGGCCCCGACGGGTGCAGAGAAATGCGAGGGACTGGAACCAAAGAAGTGGAACGCAAACCGAGGCATGATTTTTAGCATTCAAAAGGTCAAATTTTTCTCTCCTTGTGGCTGAGTATGAAGTCACATCAAGGGAAAAAGGTGGGCCCCTTTTTGCTCCACCTAAAATGGGACAAGTGGCATTGCTTTATGAGAAGAAAAAAAAGGGAAAAGAAAATCATTTTTTTTAATAAAAGCCAAATTCTCTCTCTTCCTTCAGCAAAAAATTCAGAAACTTTTCCTCACCTTCCACGTTGTTTTTCTTCTTCCTTCTTCTCCACCATTGTTCTCCATTGAAGCTTCAAAATCCCTCCTCCTTTCTACTCCAAATTGCAAAGAGAAGCCATTTTCGGAGTCTTGGAGCACACCTCTACGTTGTGGGGCTTCGAATTTCATGTATGGGTGGACTTCTTCTCACTTGAAATTCGTGGGTGTTGGGTTTTTGGGAGCTATGATGGGTAGTTCTACTAGGTTAATGCCTTACGATAGTTATTTGTGAAGGAATTTGTTGAAATCATGCTAAACTTGACATGTTTGATGTGAGTAAAGCTACCCATTCTATTTTAGGGTTTTATAATGATGCTTTGTGATTTATGTATGCTTAAAATGTTGATGGAAAACTGGTAGAGATGATGGGGAGAGTTAACTTAGGGTTAAATGTGAGAATGGTAGTGTTGTGAGTGGAAAAGTGTGAGATTTTGAGGGTTTGAAAAGCCAAATTCGGGGTTAGTGGAAATTGGAGTCTAAAGTGAGTTAATTCTAGTTTAGAATGTCAATTAGGACTTGTAGGAAAGCTTGGGCAGAGCAAATGAGAAAAATGAGGGACAAAGGTGAAAGCAAGAGCCATTTCTAGAGTAAATTGGGTGTTGAGAGGTCAAATTTTGAATGAGTGGGGTTTTCACCTTAAAACCAGTTTGAACAAGTCCAAATCAATGTTATAGACTTGATTGAGATGAGAGTTTACCCCAAAATTACCCAATTCTCATTTTCACTTTTCAAACCTTGAGAATTCACTAAATTGGTGGGTTTTGGATACCTATAATTTGATTTGCTTTGGTCTGAAGTTTGCTTTTGGTTTAAATATGATTTATACATGATTTAGGACTTGTAGGATTCAATTTGAGCAAAATTGGATGTGGGCAAGTTGGATTTCGAAATCTGCCATTTTATGCAGAGAAATGCTGTCAAAATTGTGCAGCAGTTTTTTTTACATAGTCCAGAAAAATGGGTGTGCATTGCTAGTCATGGGAAGATTAGTACATATCGGGTTCCAGGTATTTTCTAGCAGATCCCAACGGTTAAAATGTAGATTTATGTACTAGGAACCTCCAGTAAAATTTTCAAGGTGATCCAACGGTTAATGAATTGGAACGAAGAGAATGTTACTGGGGTATATGAGTAAGGAAAGCTGTGGTATTTGAATGTGTTTTGGGCAGAGTTTTCTGCCTCTACTCTGTTTTCTTGGTTTAGGGTAGCTTCATGATAAATGAAATTGAATTGCTTGGATATTGTGGAAGCTTGGAGGGGTTGATAGGGACCCGGTGCTGAGAGGAACAAGGATAAGGGCTACGTAGGAGTGCGTGAGCTCAGTTGAAAGGTGAGCAAATGGGGATGGTGTGTTTATGTTTGACTTGTGGAAGTGGGAGAGTTGATTTGTGCCATCGCCCGATCGCCACCTAGTACCACATATGACGGGTGCCCCATAATCCAACAAGCTTGATGTGAGAAAGCCTGGAAGAGTCAGTCTTCCTACTTTTGTTTGTTGACCACAGAGTGGTACCTGGAGATATGTTGTGGGGGGTCAGGAGACCTTGGGGATGTCAGGTGGGGAGCTATTGCCCAAAACCAAGCTTGACCAATCCCGACCCAACCCGGGCATAGTCAGTCAGTGAGAACCTGCGACGTACCTAAGCAGGCGAGCTCCTGGCAGTCAACCAATAAAAGAACAAAGTCCACAAAGCAAGGAGGCTTGTGTGGCGGCTGGCCAGCTATGTATCTTGGGTGGTATCTGGAAATTAGCCTCTGGTAATCGATTACCAAGGGTGTGTAATCGATTACAGGGCTTAAAAATGGAGACAGGATGTTAAATGGGATGCATTGTATTGTTACCTGTAGTTAGATTTCTTGTGAAAGAGTCTACCCTCTTCCTTTTATCTCTTGTAGATCGCGATGGCAGCGCAGTTGATCCATGATCGTGTTGTGATGGAGTGCCTAGAGGGTGTTTTGGAGACCCTCGAAGGCAATGAAAGGTGCCGATTCCGTGGCACAATTCGACTCATTGCTACTTCATTAGTACATCCGGAGGAACCCGCACGCACACTTCAGTAGCCTATGGAGGGGATACTACCTAAACCTACTCCATATCGACTAGTTGAGCCGGTTCAAGTGATAGAGGTGTCATCCTCTGAAGAGGATCTTGAAGATGACCCAGAGGAGTTACCTCCTGAACCTGCTGTGGACGCCCTTGACTTACCTGAGGATGATGAAGACCCACTCCCTGATGTTGATTCCCCAGAGGATATTATGTCAGCATCTGAGGCAGAATCTACAGAGGAGAGCGGCCCTGGAGGGACAGCGAATAGTGACCACTCTTCATCGTAGCAGACAGCTCCTTAGACTAGGTGTACATACTTTTTGTGGGTGGGTGTATCTAGTTCAGACTGCTAGGTTTACTCTTTTGATTTTTGGGTGGGTAGACCTATTGTATAGAAATTTTGATGATTGTATATATGTGGCTGAAGCCACCACAGTTGTTACCTTTGCTCTGGATGTCACTATGTTATTTTGCAAACTCCCATATTTTGAACAGTTTTAGCTGATGAATGTAATTATGTTTAATCTTGTTATTTGAAAAGGAAGAGTTAACAAACTTTATTTAAAAGAGTTTACTGACCGCATTTTATTATTTTTCACGTGACAACCTAAAATGATGGCTGGTATATTTTTCTCTTTGAAAGAGCAAAATAGTTTAGAGGTTATGAGTGATCAGAAAGAAAAGACTCCAAATAGAGTTGTGAACTGACCATTTAGGACTCTATAGTGATAATTTTCCTTCTGAATTGAATTACCGTGAAAAAGAGAGAGAAAAGAAAAAGAAGAAAAAAAATTTCTCATGGTTTCTGCTATTTCATTTATTACTATTAAATCAGTCATTATTTAGGGACGTCACAACTCCGTGCGTATTCCTTTCTTGGAAGATGCACCCGCGAGCCACGCGTCGCCCTCCCGCTGAAGGGTAGGTTGCGACAACACCTAAGCACAATTAGTGGAGAATCTTGGAATTGATCTTGGATTAGTGGGCTGAACCATAACTAAAATTCACTAATCATAATTAGTGAAATTTTGGATCCAAAGTTTGGCTCCACAAATTCAATTTCAAATTCAAGTGAAATTTGAATTGAAATTCAAATTTCCCTCCAATTTTGTGTGACACTTAGGCTATAAATAGAGGTCATGTGTGTGCATTTTTTTCAACTTTGATCATTTGAATATTAACTTCAGATTTCATAGCTCTTTTAGAGCACAAAATTTCGTGTTCTTCTCTCCCTCTCCCTTCATTCATCACCTTCTTCCTCCAAGCTCTTATCGATGGTCTCTTATGGTGGTGAGCTTTTTCTAGACTCATTTTCTCCTTGAAGTGGCGTCTCCTCTCTCTCTTCCTTCTCCATTCCGCTTCCATTTATCTTCCAAGAAGCAAAGGAATCCATTGATGAAGAAGATCCTAGGCCTACAAGCTCCAATGGAGCTTACATCATGTGGTATCAAGAGCATCTTCATCTAGGTGATGTTCTTTTGCTTCCTCTATCTTTTTGTTCGGTGGATTCTCTTTAATTCCTTGTTCTTCATCTTATTCTCCTTGTATATCCTCCATTGTCTTGTGGTTTGGTGCTGTTTAGAGTAGATTCAAAAAAATAAACCGATTAAATCTTAGATCTACACTTGTTCTTGCATTTCTATGGTTCAAATTTTGTAGATCTACTCTTGAATCATGTTTTTTTGTTGATTTTAGGTTCTATCATTTTTCATTCATAATATTCTTGTGCTGAACCTTTAGATCTAAATTTTCTTCCAAAATATTGATTAGAAAAAAAAACACAAAAATCTAAGTGTAAATCACTTAATCCATGTTGTCTTAGAGTCATGTTTAGTCATAGTAATTGTCACATTATGTTCTAAGTTTGTGTTGAATTTTTATTTTGTTGATTGAATTCTAGATACATTTGTTCATGTATTCTTGTCATTCATAGCCTATCTTTTGAATTTTGAGTCTAATTCATGCATGTTATTTAGTTCATAACATGTTCTAAATCAATTCCTAGAAGTAGTCTTGTTCTTGAACTTTTTTTTGTTTTCAAAGTTTCCTACATGATGCCTATGATGAAGTTGAGTTGTGGTGCTGAGTTGTGGCTGGATTTGTGAATCAAAATAAGTCTTAAGCTCTCTTGAATTGTGTTATTCAAGATAATTGAGCATAAGCAAACACAAATTGTAACTATCCAAGCCTTAAGCAACATAAACACTACTCTTGATTTCTAGGTTGAAATCGCTGGTGCTGGCAGCTTGAACATACAAACTTGTATAAATTACTGGGAATTGGTCACTACGTTTTTTGAGCTTAAAGTTTTACTGAATTTTCTAGACATCTGGACCAAAATTATAAAAAAAGAACCAAGCGAAAGTGTGCTTGTTGTTTTGGCTCAAAATTGCACAAGTTGGCAGAAAAATCAGTGTCCAGGAAAAAAAAGTGAAAGGAAAGTGTGCTTGTTGTTTTGGCTCAAAATTTTCTCTATAATTGGTGCCTATTTAATACCAATCCTAGTTCTGAAATTTCAATTGAAAATTATTGTGAAAACAAGTGCCAAAACTAGAGGTTTCTTGAGTCTTTTTTTTTTTTAGTTTTTCTACTCTACTCTAGAGCCATTCTAGGTTTCTCTTTGAGTCCTAGCTTGCTTTTTTTGTGCTTTTCATTGTTTTAATTGTTGAATAATCCTTGGAAATTTGTCTTGTTAAAACTCTATTGGTTTAGCTTTCATTTCATTTTTTTTGTCTTTGGTTATTGCTTGTCTCTTTGTTTCCTTGCTTGTGAGTTGCCATATAGGGAATTGGAAAGGAGTATTGGTGCCATATCTTGAAGAATTTGAGTAAAGAAGCAAGGGGCCAACCACCTTAAGAGCTATTTGACTAAGAAGCACTCCAAATTGAGTGAAACACTAAAGAGAGAATAGCCACCACAATTGAGGACTTTTTTTTTGTAATTTTGTAATTGGCAATTTGTTTTCTTTCAAATTTTCTAACAAAAAGGCCTTTCATTGGAAGTAAGTTGGGAGCCTCCAATAGGTCACCCTACTTCCATTTGTGTGTAATAATTTTAGGCAATTTTCCCTTAGGATAGTGAGTGTTTTGTTGGGAACCTTAAATGAGGTCATCCAAACACTCTTAGGATCCACCTAGTTTGCATTTCTTGCACTTTAATTTCTTGCTTACTTTCATAGCTTATTTCCTTTACCCTCCATTGTCAAACCGCCTAGATAGCTAGCCTTTTACCAATTAGTTTTTACTGTATCTTTCACACCTCATTTAGTGTTTATTTTGGCTAGTTTCAACCATAGTTTCTTTTACCTTTTTTTGAAACCCCCAACAAGAAAGAACCATAACTTATGAACCAACATGAGTCTTCATTCTTCATCAAGTGTTAATGGTGAGGGTTCTACTCCTAAGAACCCCTTGTATAAGATATTAGATGAGTTGAGATCCCTTAAGTTGTGGAAAGAAAAACAAGAGAGAAAAGAAAAAGGTAAAAAAAGAGTGGAAGAAATAAGTCAAGATGAAAGAGAGAAAATAAGAGAGGAAGAAAGAAGAAAAATAATGAAAGAAATGAAAAGAAAAAAACATGCCTCCTATAGTAGTCATGACTCTTGCAAGAGTTTAAGTGAAGAACTTAGCGACTATTATAGAGGGCGTCATAGTTCACATACTAAACATCACTCCCAAAGAAGAGAAAAGGATAGAAGGCCTCAAGAGGTTAACATTAGCCTCTCATTTCCATGGAAAAGATAATGTTGAGGCCTACTTAGATTGGGAAATGAAGGGTTAACAACTCTTTGTTTGCCATCATATTAGTGAAGAGAGAAAAGTTCCATTGGCTACCCTTAGCTTTCAAGGGTATGCCCTCTATTGGTGGACTTCCCTTGTTAGGGAACGAAGGATTCATGGGGATCCTACAGTAGAGTATTGGAATGATATTAAGAGTGCCCTTAGGAAAAGACACATTCCCTCCTACTATGAGAGGGAGCTTATGGACAAGCTCCAAAGGCTTAGACAAGGGAGTATGAGTGTTGAAGAATATAGACAACAAATGGAACTACTCCCTTTAAGAGCTGGACTTAGGGAGGAGGAAAGAACAACCATAGCTAGGTTCCTTAGTGGGCTTAATATGGAAGTGAGGGACAAGGTTGAACTCCTTCCATAGGGACATAGATGAGCTAGTCCAACTTTGTATAAGAGTGGAGCAACAACTTAAAAGAAAGTCTTCTTCAAAATCTTATGGCTCTCACTCTTATCCAAGGAAGCACCAAGCCCATGGAATTTGATGCAATCCTACCCCGCAAGGGCATTGGATAGAAAACTCCAAGTAGATTGGGCCAGAGATGCAAGAGAAGGCCCTAGGGTTCTTATGAGCCTTAGGGTAGATTTCGGGCCCATGGGCTAAGTACGAGCCCACTTATCTTTGTAAATATTAGATTAAGGTTTCATTGTTTTTGGGCCTTGTATTTAGGGCTCCATAATGTAGGTAGGGTACCCTAGAAATATAGGATTTTTCAGCCCTTGTATTTTAGGGCACCTAGACTAGTTTTTGTATTAGGGGTAGTTTTGTAATTTCACATGCACTAAGTGGATATTTGATGTGTGTGGTTGGAAATAAATTTAATTGAATTGGTAGATGCCCAATCCAATTAAATTTTAGAGAGGGAGGTGAGCATTTGCTTACTACACCCTATTGTCACATCATATAGTCACACTTTGTGCATGTCCTTCATGCTTTTCATGCCTCATGACACCTAAGCACACTTAGTGAAGAATCTTGGAATTGATCTTGGATTAGTGGGCTGAACCATAACTAAAATTCACTAATCATAATTAGTGAAATTTTGGCTCCAAAGTTTGGCTCCACAAATTCAATTTCAAATTCAAGTGAAATTTGAATTTCCCTCCAATTTTGTGTGACACTTAGGCTATAAATAGAGGTCATGTGTATGCATTTTTTTTCAACTTTGATCATTTGAATATTAACTTCAGATTTCAGAGCTCCTTTTGAGCACAAAATTTCGTGCTCTTCTCTCCCTCTCCCTTCATTCATCCCCTTCTTCCTCCAAGCTCTTATCCATGGCCTCCTATGGTGGTGAGCTTCTTCTAGACTCATCTTCTCCTTGAAGTGGCGTCTCCTCTCTCTCTTCCTTCTCCATTTCGCTGCCATTTATCTTCCAAGAAGCAAAGGAATCCATTGATTAAGAAGATCCTAGGCCTACAAGCTCCAATGGAGCTTGCATCATAATGATGCAATCCTACCCCGCAAGGGCATTGGATAGAAAACTCCAAGTAGATTGGGCCAGAGATGCAAGAGAAGGCCCTAGGGTTCTTATGAGCCTTAGGGTAGATTTCGGGCCCATGGGCTAAGTACGAGCCCACTTATCTTTGTAAATATTAAATTAAGGTTTCATTATTTTTGGGCCTTGTATTTAGGGCTCCATAATGTAGGTAGGGTACCCTAGAAATATAGGATTTTTCAGCCCTTGTATTTTAGGGCACCTAGACTAGTTTTTTATTAGGGGTAGTTTTGTAATTTCACATGCACTAAGTGGATATTTGATGTGTGTGGTTGGAAATAAATTTAATTGAATTGGTAGATGCCCAATCCAATTAAATTTTAGAGGGGGAGGTGAGCATTTGCTTACTACACCCCATTGCCACATCATATAGTCACACTTTGTGCATGTCCTTTATGCTTTTCATGCCTCATGACACCTAAGCACACTTAGTGGAGAATCTTGGAATTGATCTTGGATTAGTGGGCTGAACCATAACTAAAATTCACTAATCATAATTAGTGAAATTTTGGCTCCAAAGTTTGGCTCCACAAATTCAATTTCAAATTCAAGTGAAATTTGAATTTCCCTCCAATTTTGTGTGACACTTAGGCTATAAATAGAGGTCATGTGTATGCATTTTTTTTCAAATTTGATCATTTGAATATTAACTTCAGATTTCAGAGCTCCTTTTGAGCACAAAATTTCGTGCTCTTCTCTCCCTCTCCCTTCATTCATCTCCTTCTTCCTCCAAGCTCTTATCCATGGCCTCCTATGGTGGTGAGCTTCTTCTAGACTCATCTTCTCCTTGAAGTGGCGTCTCCTCTCTCTCTTCCTTCTCCATTCCGCTGCCATTTATCTTCCAAGAAGCAAAGGAATCCATTGATGAAGAAGATCCTAGGCCTACAAGCTCCAATGGAGCTTGCATCAGAATTTTAGGGGCTGCACCTTCAAAACCCAAGGAAGATAAGGGTAAGACCACAGAGAAATACACCCCTAAGACTAGTTCCCAAGAAAGGACTAGCAACATTAAATGCTTCAAATGTCTTGGGAGAGGTCACATTGCCTCTCAATGCCCCACAAAGAAAACCATGATCATGAGGGGTCAAGACATTTATTGTAGTCAAGAGGAGACTACTTCTTGCCCTTCCTCTAGTGGAAGTGAAGATGAAGTAAGGGGTGAAGAGTCTAGTGAGGAAGTCTACCCCCATGAAGAAGGTGACCTCTTAATGGTTAGAAGGCTCCTTGGAGGTTAATCTTGTGATTTATCTCAATCCCAAAGAGAGAACATCTTTCATACAAGATGCAAAATTTTAGATAAAACTTGTTCTCTTATTGTGGATAGTGGATCTTGTTGCAATTGTTGTAGCACAAGATTAGTTTCCAAGTTGAACCTCACTATCATTCCCCATCCAAAACCTTATAAACTTCAATGGCTCAATGAGCAAGGGGAAATGATAGTTAACCAACAAGTGAATGTACCTTTCTCCATTACGACATATAAGGATGAAGTTAATTGTTATATAGTTCCCATGGAGGTAGGACATATTCTTTTAGGAAGCCGTGGCAATTTGATAGGAAGATCATTTATAATGGCCTAACTAATGAGATTACCCTCACCCATCTTGGCACTAAATTTGTGTTGCATCCTCAAACACCTTCACAGGTGGCCAAAGATCAACTATCTATGAAAGATAAGAGGGATGAGGAAGAAAAATTAGAAAAACAAAAGAAAAAAAAAGGATAGTAAGGCCTTGTCTTCAAAGGCCAGGGGGAAGGAAAAAGAGGAAAAGGATTCCTCCAAGAAGATTGTTAAGAAGGAAAATCATTTTGCAACAAAAGGTGATATTAAAAGAGCACTCCTTCTTAAACAATATTTCTACCTTCTCCTATCAAGGGAAACATCTCTTAGCTTTGCCACAATTCCTACATTTGATACCTTACCCCCAAAGGTCCAAGAACTCTTACATGAATTTGGTGATATATTTCCCAAAGAGATACCCCCTGGGCTACCTCCTTTAAGGGGAATAGAACACCAAATAGATTTAGTCCCAGGAGTAAGCCTTCCTAATAGGCCAGCCTATAGGACTAACCCTCAGGAGACTAAGGAGATAGAGTCTCAGGTTAAAGAATTGTTGGAGAAGGGCTGGGTCCAAGAGAGCCTAAGCCCATATGTTGTGCCAGTGTTATTGGTGCCCAAAAAAGATGATACGTGAAGAATGTGTACAGATTCCAGGACCATCAACAACATCACTGTAAAGTGTAGGCACCCCATTCCTAGACTTGATGATTTGCTTGATGAGTTGCATGGTGCCAATATCTTTTCAAAAATTGATCTTAAAAGTGGTTATCACCAAATCAGGATGAAAAAGGGTGATGAGTGGAAAATCGCTTTCAAGACCAAGTTTGGTTTGTATGAATGGCTGGTGATGCCTTTTAGGCTCACTAATGCACCAAGCACCTTTATGAAGCTTATGCATCATGTCTTAAGGGATTTCATAAGTAGATTTGTAGTTGTTTATTTTGATGATATTTTAGTGTACAGTAGGAGCCTAGATGATCACTTAGGACATCTCAGGCAAGTTCTTTCAGTCCTTAGGAAAAACACCCTCTATGCAAATATAGAGAAGTGTACCTTTTGTGTAGATAATATAGTCTTCTTTGGTTTTGTAGTTGGTAGAAATGGGGTCCAAGTGGACCCTAAAAAACTCAAGGCCATCCAAGAATGGCCCACCCCAAAAAGTGTGGGAGATATTAGGAGCTTCCATGGGTTAGCAAGCTTCTATAGAAGGTTCGTTCCTAATTTCTCTACAATTGCATCACCTCTCAATGAGCTGGTGAAGAAGAATGTGGCATTTACCTGGGGTGAAAAACAAGAGCAAGCCTTTGCTTTGCTCAAAGAAAAGCTTACTAAGGCACCTGTTCTAGCTCTTCCTGACTTTTCTAAAACTTTTGAGCTAGAATGTGATGCCTCTAGAGTGGGAGTTGGAGCTGTATTGTTACAAGGTGGGCACCCTATTGCTTATTTTAGTGAAAAACTTCATAGTGCCACCCTTAACTACCCCACCTATGATAAAGAGCTTTATGCATTAATAAGAGCCCTCCAAACATGGGAACATTACCTTGTTTCCAAGGAATTTGTCATTCATAGTGATCATCAATCACTTAAGTACATTAGAGGGCAAAGCAAGTTAAACAAGAGGCATGCAAAATGGGTAGAGTTCCTAGAGCAATTTTCATATGTTATCAAATACAAAAAGGGAAAAACAAATGTGGTAGCTGATGCCCTCTCTAGGAGACACACATTGTTTTGCTCCCTAGGAGCTCAAATTTTAGGATTTGATAATATTAGGGACTTGTATGCTTTAGATGAACATTTCTCTCCCATTTACGAGAGTTGTGGCAAAAAGGCCCAAGATGGATTCTATTTGGCTGAGGGGTATTTGTTCAAAGAGGGAAAGCTTTGCATACCCCAAGGATCCATTAGGAAATTACTTGTGAAAGAGAGCCATGAGGGTGGGCTCATGGGCCACTTTGGGATAGACAAGACCGTTGTCTTACTCATAGAAAAGTTTTATTGGCCCCATATGAAGAAAGATGTCCATAAGCATTGCACTAGATGTGTGACTTGTTTACAAGCCAAGTCTAGGGTGATGCCTCATGGGCTATACACACCCTTACCCATCCCATCTGCACCTTGGGTAGACATTAGTATGGACTTTGTCCTTGGGCTTCCTAGAACCCAAAGAGGTGTAGACTCTATCTTTGTGGTGGTGGATAGGTTTAGCAAGATGGCACACTTTATACCATGCCACAAGGTGGATGATGCTTCCTATATCTCAAAACTCTTTTTTAGGGAAGTTGTGAGACTCCATGGTTTGCCTAGGACCATTGTGTTAGATAGAGATGCTAAGTTCCTTAGCCACTTTTGGAAAACCCTATGGGCTAAGCTAGGAACTAAACTTATTTTCTCTACCACTTGTCATCCACAAACTGATGGGCAAACAGAGGTAGTGAATAGGTCTTTATCCACCCTTTTAAGGGTTCTTTTGAAAGGCAACCATAAATATTGGGATGAGTATCTTCCTCATGTAGAATTTGCCTACAACAGGAGGGTTCATAGAACCACCAAGCAGTCCTCTTTTGAGGTTGTCTATGGGTTCAATCCCCTAACACCGTTAGACCTCATTCCCCTCCCACTATACACTTCTTTTATACATAAAGAAGGGGAATCTAGGTCAGAGTTTGTAAAGAAGTTGCATGAGAGGGTTAAGAACCAAATAGAGAACCAAACAAAGGTGTATTCAACTAAAGGCAATAGAGGAAGAAAAGAGCTAGTTCTTAAAAAGGGTGACTGGGTTTGGCTCCATCTTAGGAAGGATAGATTCCCTACTAAAAGAAAACCCAAGCTTAGCCCTAGAGGGGATGGACCTTTTCAGGTTTTGGAGAGGATCAATAACAATGCCTATAGGTTGGACATCCCAGAAGAGTATGGAGTCAGCACCATTTTTAACATTTCTCATTTAATTCCTTTTGCAGGTGGAGCTGATATTGAGGAGGAGGAACTAACAGATTTGAGGTCAAATCCTTTTCAAGGGGAAGGGGATGATGCAATCCTCCCTAGGAAGGGACCAGTCACTAGAGCCATGAGCAAGAGGCTCCAAGAGGATTGGGCTAGAGCTGCTGAAGAAGGCCCTAGGGTTCTCATGAACCTCAGGGTAGATTTCTGAGCCCATGGGCCAAGTTTGGGTCCAATTCTCTTTGTACATATTAGACTAGGATGTCATTATATTTGATCCTTGTATTTAGGGCTCCATATTGTAGGTAGGGTACCCTAGAAATATAGGATTTTTCAGCCCTTGTATTTTAGGGCACCTAGACTAGTTTTTGTATTAGGGGTAGTTTTGTAATTTCACATACACTAAGTGAATATTTGATATGTGTGGTTGGAAATAAATTTAATTGAATTGGTAGAAGCCCAATCCAATTAAATTTTAGAAGGGGAGGTGAGCATTTTCTTACTACACCCCATTGCCACATCATATAGTCACACTTTGTGCATGTCCTTCATGCTTTACATGCCTCTTGACACCTAAGCACACTTAGTGGAGAATCTTGGAATTGATCTTGGATTAGTGGGCTGAACCATAACTAAAATTCCCTAATCATAATTAGTGAAATTTTGGTTCCAAAGTTTGGCTCCACAAATTCAATTTCAAATTCAAGTGAAATTTGAATTGAAATTCAAATTTCCCTCCAATTTTGTGTGACACTTAGGCTATAAATAGAGGTCATGTGTGTGCATTTTTTTCAACTTTGATCATTTGAATATTAACTTCAGATTTTAGAGCTCTTTTAGAGCACAAAATTTCGTGCTCTTCTCTCCCTCTCCCTTCATTCATCTCCTTCTTTCTTCAAGCTCTTATCCATGGCCTCCTATGGTGGTGAGCTTCTTCTAGACTCATCTTCTCTTTGAAGTGGCGTCTCCTCTCTCTCTTCCTTCTCCATTCCGCTGCCATTTATCTTCCAAGAAGAAAACGAATCCATTGATGAAGAAGATCCTAGGCCTACAAGCTCCAATGGAGCTTACATCAATAAGTATCGCCATATTCGGGGAATGGCTGAGCATAATGATTGGCCCATGTGTGACCTCGAGCCTGAGTCTGAGTTACATCTCCTATAGTTAGATTGGTCTGGGAAGCTTGTGGGGTGGATCAATTTTGTCCCAATGTTTTTAATATGGATTTGGCTAGATGGGTGGAGCTGAATATAACTTTAAAGGGTGTTATGGGGGTTCTGTGGATTGCCATATTTGCTTTATTGAAGTTACTTGCCAAATATGGAACTAGGAAAGGAATGGGTTTCCTCATTGGGAACCTCTACCACTGGGATTTCTGAAAATTATTGTGGATGCAGCATGCATCAATTCTTAGAACTTATTTAGCTAGGGAGCTTGTGTTAGACAGGAATGGCGAGTTCATTTTGGCTAATATAGGTTCGCAAACTCCTTGTCTTAGTGTTTGGAAGATCAAACTTTATGTATACTATCCAGTGGGCTATTTTTTGGGATATGACTCATGTTATTTTTTATATCGATTGTAAGGGGGTAATGGATAGAACTAGTGACCCCAAAGCTAATTTTTCCGAGCTTGAGTCTATTGTTTCTGAGTGCAGATCCCTACAATTAGCCAAGTTCAATGCATACAAACTAGACAATTCGTTATTGGCGTAAATAATCATTCCGTCTAACTAACAAAATTTGTAGCAATTTAGCAGTTCAAATTAAATTGGCACGTAGCCAATGGAAGAAAAGAGTGAAGCTTATAAGGCTTACCTTTGCTTTTGAAGTAGAGACTGACTATGGCTAGGCTTCTACTAATGCTGGCATGTATTGAGGAACAGTGAGTTACAATTCTGCAATACGAACACAAAATCAGAAACAACTCTTCAAACTCATTTTATGTTTACCAACTTGGCCAATGAAAGAGTCTAGGAGACTAACAAGACAAAACACACAGAATACAGCTTGTCATCACAATGAACTGTGAGGCTAATAATTAAAATCATAAACCAAATATAATACCAAAATTTCAAAAAGGATTTCAACATGGGCTTTGCTAATTTCGTACATATACCTTGGGCAATGGACATGTGTTAAAATACTTACCAGGGACAATGCAGTAATTTAATTACATTGAAGGACTAAGTTCATAATGCTAGCCACATGTTGTTATCATGTACAAACAAATAAAACTCGCATATTCTGTTTACTAGGGCTATAACTATAACATCCCCGACTTGCCAGAATACATCAATCATTGTTTACTTGATAATGCTGGTTTTTCAAATAAAGGGAGCAAATATTTGAATTCACCAAAAATAGATGTCTATTCCTTGAAGTTAGAAAGAAAAGAATGCACCTCAGAAACAATATCAGCACTAGACAATTGCAAGGAAATAAGCAGGATTCTTAGTAGGATTAATAATGCCTTTTAAAAGCCACTTTGAACTTTTGGAGATGATACTGCCACTTCAAACAGCCCTTTAAACACTGGATCAAAGCTATCAGTTTGAGAACATAATGAACAAAATTATAATTGCATTTTAATTGTACCTTAATTTTTTAGATTAGTAGTTAATATAATTAGAAAAGCTAACAATTATAGCCAGTTATAGAAACAAATCAGTATCGATATAGCTAATAATCTCGACAATAAAAAAAACAATTAAGATACAATCAAAATTTTTCTTATTAGTGAAACATTTCTTAACCTTGAAAAGAAGAAACACAAATGAAACTTGAAATTTCTTTCCATCAGCATAACATTTTTCTAACTAAGAAACTCGGACTGGCATACTAGTAATAAGTATTTTTCTAACTTTGCCTTGTTTACATGCATTGTCCTCTAGTGAATATAGCCACTAAGTCAACGGGAATATGAGCTGAACAACAAAGAATAGAAATTGCTTCATTTGTATCATATAGCTGATGTAGAAGCAACCTTCATTGCTTCATGATGATGAATCAAGATTTATTAAAGATGTTTTGATGATAACAAAGATGATGTCAAAAAGCCCATGAGAATGATTTCAAGATTGAGTCAAGAACAATTCAAGAATCAAGAGAAAGATTCAAAAGAAGTTTCAAGTTTCAAGTTTTCAAGAATCAAGAATCAAGAATAATCAAGAACAAGATTCAAGAATCAAGAAAAGACTAAATCAAGATAAGTACTGAAAAGTTTTTCAAAACATTGAGTAGCACATGAATTTTTCTCAAAACCTTTTACCAAAGAGTTTTTACTCTCTGGTAATCGATTACCAGTAGCAAAGATTGTTTTCAAAAAGCTTTCAACTGAATTTATAATGTTCCAATTGATTTCAAAATGGTGTAATCGATTACAATGATTTGGTAATCGATTACCAGTGTGTTTGAACGTTGAAATTCAAATTCAAATGTGAAGAGTCACATCCTTTCACAAAAATACTTTGTGTAATCGATTACAATGATTTGGTAATCGATTACCAATGATAAGTTTTGAATAAAAATCAAAAGATGTAACTCTTCCAATGGTTTTCAAGTTTTTCTAAGAGTTATAACTCTTCTAATGGTTTTCTTGACCAGACATGAAGAGTCTATAAAAGCAAGACCTTGACTTGCATTTTAGATTTCATTCATAACATTCATTACAATCTTTTACATCCTTTGAATCTCTTTGAACATCCTCTTGAATTCCTTCTTCTTCTTCCTTTGCAAAAGCTTTCTTAAGTTTTCTGGTTTTCCAAACCTTGAAAACAAAACTTGTGCTATTCATATTTTTCATTCCCTTCTCCATTTGCCAAAAAGAATTTGCCAAGGACTAACCGCCTGAATTCTTTTTGTGTCTCTCTTCTCCCTTTTCCAAAAGAACAAAGGACTAACCGCCTGAATTCTTTTGTGTCTCCCTTCTCCCTTGTCAAAGAATTCAAAACGACACAGTCTGAGAATTCTTTTGATTCTTCCCTTTCCCTAAAACAAAAGATTTCAAAAGGACTAACCGCCTGAGAATTCTTTTGTTTCCCCCTTCACAAAGTTTCGAAGGACTAACCGCTTGAGAACTTTGTCTTCACACATTGGAGGGTTCATCCTTTGTGGTACAAGTAGAAGGTACATCTACTTGGGTTGTTGTGACTGAGAACAAGAGAGGGTACATCTCTTGTGGATCAGTTCTAGTGGAGGGTACATCCACTAGGTTGTTCAAAGAGAACAAGGGAGGGTACATCCCTTGTGGATCTTTGCATGTAAAGGAATTTACAAGGTTGAAAAGAAATCTCAAGGACCGCAGGTCGCTTGGGGACTAGATGTAGGCACGGGTTGTTGCCGAACCAGTATAAATCTCTTGTGTTTGTCTTCTTCTTCCATACTCTTTCAATTTCCGTTGTGCACTTTAATTATTGTTTTTTACTTTTGGTAATATTAAGAAGGATAGATTTTTAATTAGTAAAGGTTCGTTAATAATTAATTCAACCCCCCCTTCTTAATTATTTTGAGGCCACTTGATCCAACAAATGAGAGCCAAGAAGGGTCAGTCAAGGCAGCTTTGGTATTGGTAGACTTTGGTTCAAGATGAGCAAGAAGAGTAGGATTGATTCTGGGCTTAATGATACCAACTTAGCATGAGTGCACATAGGGTTGACATTTGGAGGTCTGTCCAATGAAGGACATGATAGAGTTGTAGTTGTCTTTCCTAATAAAAAGAAGCAACTCCATACAACAAGGTCATGGGATTTTATTGGCTTTCCACTACAAGCAAATAGAGCACCAACTGAAAGTGATGTCATCATTGCAGTACTTGACTCTGTAATTTGGCGAGAATCCGAGAGCTTCAATGACAAAGGATTTGGTCCACCACCAAGTAAATGGAAGGGCACCTGCCAAACTTCTAAAAATTTCACATGCAATAGGTATAGTCCACATACACAATTACACATAGATAACATTCAAAATATTTAGAGGCACACAAAAATGTACCCTATTACTAACAAATATTGCTATGTTCTTGTAGTAAAATCATTGGGGCTAAGATTTACAAAGCTGGTGGATTTTTTAGCGATGATGATCCAAAATCTGTGAGGGATATAGATGGTCATGGCACTTATGTAGCATCAACAGCAGCTGGGAACCCAGTTAGCACAACTAGCATGTTAGGCCTTGGTCGAGGAACACCAAGAGGTGCTGCAACAAAAGCATGCATTGTTGTGTATAAAGTGTGTTGGTTTGATGGTTGTTCTGATGCAGACATACTTGCTGCATTTGATGATGCAATTGCAGATGGGGTTGACATAATAACAGTTTCTCTTGGAGGGTTCAGTGATGAAAACTACTTTAGAGATGTAATAGCCATTGGAGCATTTCATGCTATGAGAAATGGAGTGTTGACAGTAACTTCCGCAGGAAACAATGGTCCACGACCTTCCTCCCTATCCAACTTTTTGCCTTGGTCAATTACTGTGGCTGCTAGTACCATAGACAGGAAGTTTGTTACCAAGGTTGAATTAGGTAACAGGATCACCTATGAGGTAAATTACCTTCTCTATCCTATTTGATAAACTATATTATATGAATATTGGCTTAAAAATACTATTTTTTTATACTATCAATAAGACGCCATTCTTTGTATAATTTTTAAGATAGCCATTATAAAAATTAGCACATTTTCTATATATTTTATATGGTCAACTATTAGAAAATCATCATTAGTATAAAATTTAAAATATTTATCAGAAATGGCCCTAATCTCTTAGATAGACTATCACATCCTAAGCCTAGGAGTACCACCAAAGACAAAGCTTAAGGTAATCCTTACTTCTGATATAGTTTTTATTTGATTTTTAGTGGATTCAATTTATAGTAACAGCTAACAAGGTTTCAGGCTAGCCAATCCAAAACAAAAAGGGATAAAATGGACTGATATAAACAAAAACCATTGATTTATCACTTGATTAATTGTTGTTACATTGAAACTAGCATCTTCTTGTAATCTTCAGTATCTATCTATCCATCCAATGTGGTGGAATCAAAGTCTTTGCAACTGGCAGAAACACACATAATCTTGTAACACTTAGTAGCAGTCACAAAACAAATTTCAGCAAAGACAGCCCATGTGGCGACATCTTGCAATTTTCAGTATCTATCTATCCATCCAGAGACTTTGCAGAAAATCAAAGAAAGAACAAGGCTCTTAATGTAGAATCATAAGATGATGTCATGTAAGAATATTCTTATGTCTTTGTTCAACAGCAACCTATCCATCTTAATTCAATACCATTTTCACCATTTACTTCTCACTATTTCGAAACACTCGATATCTCTTCGAAATTTATTATCCTTTTCTTATAACTTAGCATATATCTATCATTAATTAGTTGTAAATGAGGAGATGGACTGATTCTTGGGTTTTCTAATTTTGGTTTCATTAGATTTCTTAACAAAATTTGGACAGTAATGACCTAACAAAGGATAAACGTATGGATGCCTAATCCAAAAATAAATAAATGAAGTTCTCAATGAATAATTTTAAAATTCCCAATTAAAAGGTCCTTGTAATTATAAACATCGAAATCCAACATGGAGTAAAAGAGTTATTCTATTCTCTCTAACTCACGTATGAACAGGAAGTCAAATACAAAGCACACATGTTAAACTACAAGTCAATGTGCTATCCTCAATAGGAGAGCATGGTATAGAGGGCATACAAATCCCAATTATAATTTTACTAAAATGTATCTACATGCCCCCACGAAGTCTAAGCAAAAAGGGCAATAAAGAATTCAGTATATCAATTACTGAATTTCCAACATGAATTTCATTCAAAAATTGAAATATCAACATGAGAATACTCATTGCATCTGATAAAGGTGCCTATGCATATAAAATTTAGCAAACACATGTCCAGCCTTTCTTTTAAATACAAGAAAAAAACATTTAAAAAAAGGATATCTATATGACTATATATGTATTTTCAAGTGTATTCAAACCACTCATCTCATGGTTAGGTTGGCATACAAAACAGAATCGACCAATATTTCATTCAAAACCAGTATTTAAAGAAATAATAAGAGACAAGGAAAGGAGAATAAAGATCGAATGCTATCCCTTCGAAGTAAAATCTGAGAATCATTTAAATTCCTCGAAACTGTATTGAAAAAATTGTATATATCCCATCTTCTGAGACATAACCTACACGAGCAAGGTTTTCCTAAGGTACTCTATCATCTCTAAAGCCACATAATTGGGCAGCTCTACAGCATAAATTACAATCAATGGCCCATGACTCCTTGTTGACAACTGTGAGGGTTTTCTGATTTCCCGAACCATGCAACAACTCAAGGAAGAAGTGCTTCGACAATTCGAAAGAGGGTTGCTATGTCCTTTTCTTACTCAAGGTTCAGTAAATCACTAGAAGCCACTAACAATAACAGCTATCTCTGGGAGTTACAATGTTACATTGTTTGAATTGTTACAACTATCAAAAGTTGAAAAGAAAACTTACAAAATCAAAAGTGCCAAATGGAACAACGAACTCGCGAACCCACGAACTCACGAACCCACCAACCAAGAGCCAAGACTATGTCTAAAACCTATGAAACAACGAACTCATGAACCCGATGTTAACATTCTAAAGGGACAAAGGTTAAAGCAACATGAAGGTTTGAGCACCCACGTACCTAAATCGCAGCAGTGACTAACCCGAACTCGTGAAGCAGCACACGAACCTCAATGGTAGGTTGAGTGAGGAGGAGACAGGTCTTTCGAGCCTGAGCGATGAGGAAGAAAGGGAGAAAGGATTTTGGTAACTTATCGCATGGGGGGAAAATGGATTTTGGGGTTTTAACTTATGAATAACACAACATCGGTTTCTTTAACAAAACCGATGTTAAGATATTAAACTTAACATCGGTTTTTCAGTAACCGATGTTAACATCAACTAGTTAACATCGATTTTTCCAAAACCGATGTTAATTAAGTCAACTTATTTATGAAAATGCTACCGTGCTTTTCTTAAAATCATTTTTTTAAAAAACCGATGTTAATCTTGCGATGTTAAATCAATGAATTGTAGTAGTGATACATTTATGAATTTCAATTTGCAAGTATAAAATTCCTTAGTAGAATAATTGGACATATATGAAATTATCATCAAAATTCTAAAGCTTAAAATTGTGAGTAAAGATATATTGTGCTACCAACCCTACTATTTTTGGGAAATGTATTTATACTCTTTAAAATGCCTAAAAAAATAGCAGTTGAATCCTAGTTAAAATAAAATATTATAAATCATCACAACATAATGGTTCATGCAAACCAACCTCAAAATTTCCCAATTGGTTCATAGCCTACATTTGTTGTGGAAAACTATACTTAATTTTGTGTGGAGAAAAATGTTTTCGATTTCAAGCTACACACGTGTATGATTAGAAATTAAAACTCCTTAGAAATGTTTTTGTCTTCAACTAAAAAATTAATCTATTTATTAAACTATAACCTCAAATCCATCAACTTTTAACCACTTGTTTAATTTTAGCTTAACAAAAAACACCGTTGAATCAAATTAACTTTTCTAAAAGTGAATATTGTCTCAAAAATAGGAATCTCACTTGTTCTATATTTCTTATAAATTGCAATTGCAATCACCTATTCACCTAAGAAACAAATCCAAAAAGAAAAAGAAAACTAGTAATATGGCTTCAAGAACTATATGTTTTACCATTCAAGTGACTCTTGTAGTAGCTTTTCTAACAACAAAGGTTGTTTTATCTGATGACACTGTGCCAATTCCCGCGAACAAAGCACAATTAGGTGAATGGTATAATACTAATGTGGGGCCTTTAGATCAAAGAAAGAGCACCGTGGACCCAGCATTGGTGACTGCTGAAGAAGGCGCTAAGGTTGTAAAGGTGATGCAAGATGGCAGTGGGGAATTCAAGACCATCACTGATGCCATTAAAAGTATACCTAGTGGGAACACTAAGCGTGTAATTATTTACATTGGAGCTGGAAATTATAATGAGAAAATCAAAATTGAGAAGACAAAGCCTTTTGTCACCTTGTATGGGGTACCAGAGAAAATGCCAAACTTGACTTTTGGGGGCACTGCACAACAATATGGCACTGTTGATAGTGCTACATTGATTGTTGAATCAGATTATTTTGTGGCAGCTAACATCATGATCTCGGTTTGTATACAATCTTCCTCCAAAGTCTTGTTAATTAAATGATGAAAACTTATCTTTTGGGTTTGCATTTTTCTTATCATGTTTTTTGTTTGTGGTTTGTGAATTTGACTGTATAGAACACTGCACCGAGACCTGATCCAAAAACGCCAGGAGGTCAAGCAGTGGCATTGCGTATTTCGGGTGACAAAGCAGCATTTTATAATTGCAAGATGTATGGATTCCAGGACACAATTTGCGATGATAGGAATAGACATTTTTTCAAAGACTGCTTAATTCAAGGCACCATGGATTATATTTTTGGAAGTGGGAAGTCACTATATGTGGTATCTAAAATTTCGTGAATTGTAATATTTGTATATTTCAATTTATTTGTGATATACTAAATATAATTGTAATAGGTATTGAGGATTTATTTTATGATGTAGAGTACTGAGTTAAGAACGCTTGGCGACAATGGGATTACTGTTATAGTGGCACAAGCAAGGAAAAGCGAGACAGAGGACAATGCCTACTCATTTGTACATTGTGACGTTACTGGAACTGGGACTGGCACTTTCTTGGGGAGAGCATGGATGTCTCATCCTAGAGTGGTCTTTGCATACAGCAACATGAGTGACATTGTAAATAAATTAGGGTGGAGTAACAACAATCACCCTGAACATGACAAGTAACTTTCTAATTTAACTCTTCATGACCAATTTTACATAAATGTGTATTTATGATGCATTACACACAATACTTGTCATCTTTTCATTTTATAAACTTTTAAACTAGATTTGGTGTCATACTAATCAATACAATACATGACTACTTATAGAACTGTTCGTTTTGGAGAGTATCAGAACTCGGGACCTGGTGCAGACCCCAAAGGGCGTGCTACTATAACTAAGCAACTAAGTGAAACGGAGGTCAAACCTTACATAACACTTGCGATGATTGAAGGCTCCAAATGGCTACTTCCTCCTCCAACTCCCAAGGTTTAATTAATTACCACATTTTTGTCTGGCTTGAGGAATAATGCACCCCATGTTTTAGTGGATGGTGAATTAGAAAATGGTATTCCAATTCAATACTAGATTGCTCGAGTTGTTGAGTTTTGGTGTCTTGTAATTTATTTGCTTTAGTCTTGGCATTTTAAAATTAAGTGAGATCCTTGTAAATTTTGATTAAGTGAGTTTTGGTGTTCATGTGCACTATGATAACACCTTTGTTAAAAATAATTGGAAATTTATTATTGTTCTAGCTTCAAGCTTTTAAAAGGACATAATGTAGTCAATATATGTCCCTATAAATTCATGAAAATGGGAAATGTATTTTAATTTATTTAATTTTATATGAAATAGATGATTTGTATTGTGGATATAGCTTAAATTATTGAAATAGATACAAATGATTTGGATGGTAATTATAACAAGTTTAAAATATAATAAAGATACTAACATGATGTATTAGTTTAGCTAAAAGTATATAAAGTGGGAGGTGAAATCTTTGGTTGACATTTTTCAAGCTTGTTATATGTCTTATATGTGACCACCCTATTTCGTTAAAAATAAAGTATAAAAGTCAAGAAAAAAACAGAAAAAAATTATAAAAACATTTTTAAAAAAGTAAAAAAGCTAAAAGCTCTTTTTTCTATATTTAGTTTAATATAATCCAATTCTATTTCTTTTGAGTCTTTTATGACTCAGTTCTAAAATTAGATTAAAAAAGAATAAAAAGAATAATAACAAATTTCGAAAAGATTTTCATATTAATTAGACTTTGCATGATTGAAGGTTCCAAATGGCTACTTCCTCCTTCAACTCCCAAAGTCAAATTAATTATGACGTCATATTTCTATGTGGCGTGAGGAGTGACAATGCATCCCTTATTTTAGTGGATGGTGAATTAAGAAAACGGTATTCCAATTAAACACTAGCTTGCTCATGTGGAGTTTTGGTGTCTTATAATTTAATTGTTTGAGTCTTAACATTTTAAAATTAAGTGAGATCCTTTTAAATTTAGAGTAGTCAATACACAAGTGGTGTATTTAGACGTTCATGCATACAATCGTAAGATCCTTGGTAAAAATGATTAGAAGCTTGAGTTTGTTGTAGTTTCAAACTTTTAAAAAGATATATTGCAATTCATGTATGTCCTTGTAAATAAACTGTTAATGGGAAGCGTATTTTAATTTATTCCACTTTGAATGAAATTGATGGATCATATTGTGTGGTTAGAGTTCAAATTATTTAAATAAGTAAAAATAATATTGATAAATATAAAAACTTTAAAATGTCAAAAGGATTCAATGTGAAACAGCGAGAGGTTAAACAACATTGACGTGAAAGATTTGGTTGACATTTTTCAAGCTTGTGAGATGTCTTTTGTAATGAATTAAGACAACACTCCCTTCTCTCCGACTTTTACCTAGTGTTTCAAGTGGGAAAAAACAAAAACACAAACTATAGAGAAATTGAAAGAGAAAATTGATGAACTTATATAAATACTTTTTTCTTTAATAGACAGGAGAACATGACAGTATAAATACTTTCTTTTCATTGTAAGAAAAATAATTAGAGACAAAGATAAAGCATAAAGTCACGGCATATATAATCACCGTCCATTTCGTCATCATTTTACGAACACCAAATTTTATTAATCTCTAATTATTTTATCCCTTTTTATTGATTTTTCATCCTTTATACACAAACAAATTACATTTGACAAATTTGATCCCAGAATCTTTATTTTATTTCTTGTTATGTTGTTTCTTAATTTGTAGGGTAATGGGACATTATGTTGTTTTTTCTTTCTCTTCTTATTTAAAATTCAACAAGTAGGTTAGATCCATGAGCTTTGTTTATATTTATTATTTCTCTGCTTCTTTCTTTTTTAATTTTAGAAAAAGGATTAATGGGCTAGCACATGGGCCGCCTATAGCTAGTAGCTTTCATTAGTCTATTATAATTTTCTTATTGCTTTTATTACCCTACTTCTTTGACTTGAGTTAGGTCACATTGACCTCATTTTGATACAGTACAAAACAAACAAATAAAGTAATAAATAAAATGAGCATTCCATTGTAACATTGGCCCATTCTTAGACAAATAAGAAATAAGTGTCAACAATATAAATGTGAACTACATCAGCTCAATTTCAACTAGATTAAATAAGAAACAAATAAATAATTAAAAATATGATGAATAATGAAAAACAAAGCCAATGAAAAATAAATACTTTTGTTTCTCAATGTACGGCCTGTTTGGATATACTATTATAAAAGATCTTATAGGCAAAGAATTTATTCAAGAAACTCTTATCTGAAAAGTTACTTTTACCTAAATTAATTTGATGTTTGGGTGATAAACTCTTAAGTGCATATTTTCTAGATATTTTGATTAAAAAATATTTATTTTTATATAAATAAAATAAATGTATCTCATAAAAATATAATTATACTTCTTTTTACATAATTAATTTAATAATTAAAATGTAATTAATACATTATTATTTTAGTAATGTTATCACTTACATTCTAGTTTATAATGTAATTATTATCTATGTAATTATAATTTATAACAAAATATGAAATGTCATTATACTGGTAATAATATGGTCAATAATGCCTTCCAATATAAAATTGTTTAAATGTACCCATATCATAAACATGCAACCTTGTATTGTTAAAAAATAAAGAAATTAAATACCTGGACAACCACACCAATCATAATTCTAAAATAGCTTTTCTAACTCCTCACATCTAAATAAGGGAAATGTGAGCTATTTTTGGCTAGTCTTTTCCCGCTTTCATCTCAGATCGCTTCCTTAACTCATATGTGAAGAAAATAGAATCATCATAACACAACAATGATTGTTTGATTGCATTGTTAGAGTCAAGAGTGCTTCATTTTTCTTTTGACTAAGCTAGTTTTGCTGGTTTAAACCTTGTCTAATCAAGTGATTTTCCATAGCTATAGAAACCCAATTGATTAGGATTATTTGTTATAACAAAAGATGACTTGTTTCCCATTTAAATAACAGTCAATGCATTTTGAATTTGGCAAACATCTAATAAAATCTTCCTTAGACAAATGTTCTTGTTGCACTCCTTCACAATTTAAATCAGATCATAGTCTAACTTTTATGTGTGGCGTCCCTAAATAATGACTGGTTTAATAGTAATAAATTAAATAGCAGAAACCATGGGAAATTTTTTTCTCTTTTTTTTCGCACTGTTATTCATTTCACGGTAATTAATTTCAGAAGGAAAATTATCACTATAGAGTCCTTAATGGCCAGTTCACAACTCTATTCGGATTCATTTCTTTCTGATCACTCATAACCTCCAAACTATTTTTCTCTCTCAAAAAAAATACCAGTCATCATTTTAGGTCGTCACGTGAGAAATAATAAGGTGCGGTCGATAAACTCTTTTCAAATAAAGTTCGTTAACATTTCTTTTTCAAATAATAAGATAAAACATATTTGTTTTCATCATCAAAAACTGTCCAAAATATGGGAGTTTGCAAAATAGCACAGTGACATCCAGAGCAAAGGTAACAACTGTGGTGGCTTCAGCCACAATATATACAATCATCAAAATTTCTATACAAGAGGTCTACCCACCCAAAAATCAAAAGAGTAAACCTAGCTGTTTGAACTAGATACACCCACCCACAAAAAGTATATACGCCTAATCTAAGGAGTTGTCTACTGTGATGAAGAGTCGTCACTATTCACTGTCCCTCCAGGGCCGCTCTCCTCTGTAGAGTCTGCCTCAGATGCTGACATAAAATCCTCTAGAGAATCAACATCAGGGAGCGGGTCCTCATCATCCTCTGGTAAGTCAGGGGCATCCACAGCAGGTTCAGGAGGTAACCCCTCTGGGTCCTGTTCAAGATCCTCTTCAGAGGATGACACCTCTATCACTTGAACCGGCTCAACTAGTCGATATGGAGTAGGAGTAGGTAGTATCCACTCCACGGGCTGCTGAAGTGTGCGTGCGGGTTGCTCCGGATGTACTAGCGAAGTAGCAGCGAGTCGAATTGTGCCACGAAATCGGCACCTCTCATTGCCTTCGAGGGTCTCCCAAACACCCTCTAGGCACTCCATCACAACGCGATCATGGATCAACTGCGCTGCCATCGCGATCTACAAGAGATAAAAGAAGGAGGGTAGACTCTTTCACAAGAAATCTAACTACACAGGTAACAATAGAATGCGTCCCATAACGGCTACGCACAGTCAAAATGTCTTTTTCAAGAGATTTCCTCTCTCTGGTAATCGATTACCCAAGTATGTAATCGATTACCAGTGCCCAAAAACGAATTACAATAGCCTTTGCACATTGGAACCTAAAAGTTACAATGTGTAATTGATTACACATAAATGGTAATCGATTACCAGTAGCATATAACCCTATGTAATCGATTACACACAATTGGTAATCGATTACCAATAGCATATAACACTGTGTAATCGATTACCAGAAGCTACTGAACATCCTGTTTCAATTTTTAACCCTTGTAATCGATTACACGAATGGTAATCAATTACCAGAGGGGATTTTTCAGATATAACACAAAATAGATAGCTGGCCAGCCGCCACACAAGCCTCCTTGCTTCGTGGACTTTTGTTCTTTTATTGTTTGACTGCCAGGAGCTCGCCTGCTTAGGTACGTCACCGGTTCTCACTGACTGACTATGCCCGGGTTGGGTCAGGATTGGCCAAGCTTGGTTTTGGGCAATAGCACCCCACTTGGCGTCCCCAAGGTCTCCTGACCCCCGCGACATATCCCCAAGTACCACTCAGTGGTCAACTAATAAAAGTTGGAGGACTGACTCTTCCACACTTTCTCACACCGAGCTTATTGGGTTATGGGGCACCCGTCATATGTGGTACTAGGTGGCGATCGGGCGATGGCGCAAAACAAATATCCCATTTCCACAAGCCCAGGCATAAGCCCACCATCCCCAGTTGCCCACCTTTAAAATTAGTTCATCACCGGGTCCCCATCAACCTCTCCAAGCTTTCACAATATCTAAACAATTCAATTCCATTTGTCATGAAACTACCTTAAAAACAGAGTGAAGGTAGAAATCTTTACACAAGATTCATTCAAATTCCACATATTTTTTCCAACCCACATACCTCAGTAAAATCCTCTTTGTTCCGATTCGTTAACCATTGGATCGCCTTGAAATATTAACTGAGGGTTCCTAATACAGAAATCTAAGTTTTGACCATTGGGATCTGCTAAAGAATGTCTAGAACGCGAGATATACTACCTTTCCCGTGACAGCAGAAACCAACACTGCACAACCATTTTTTTTCTGCATAATTGGCAGATTTGGTGCACAATTGGACAGCTTTTTCTGCATAATTTTGCAGATTTTCGAAATCTAGCTTACATGCATCCAATTCCACTCAAATTGGATCCTACAAGTCCTAAACCATGTATGAATCATGTTTAAACCAACAACAAACTTCAAACCAAGGTAAAGCAAAACATAGGTATCCAAAACCCACCAAATTTAGTGAATTTTCAAGGTTTGAAAAGTGAAAATGAGAATTGGGTAATTTTGGGATAAACTCTCATCTTCATCAAGTCTATAACATTGAATTAGACTTGCTCAAACTGATTTTAAGGTAAAATCTCCACCTATTCAAAATTTGACCTCTCAACACTCAATTTACACTATAAATGGCTCTTTTTTTTCATATTTGTCACTCATTTTCCTCATTTGCTCTGACCAAGCTTTATAAGTCCTAATTGACATTCTAAACTAAAATCAACTCACTTTAGACTCCAATTTCCACTAACCTCAAATTTGACTTTCTAACCCTCAAAATCTCACATTTTTCCACCTACAACACTACCATTCTCACATTTAACTCTAAGTTAACTCTTCCCATCCTCTCTACAAGTTTTCTATCTACCTTTTAAGCATACATATATCTCAAAGCATCATTATTAAACCCTAAATCAACATGGGTAGTTTTGCTTACATCAAACATGTCAAGTTTAGCATAATTACAACAATTTCCTTCACAAACAACTACCCTAAAGCAATAACCTAGTAGAACTACCCATTATAGCTCCCAAAAACCCAACACCCATGAGGTAGAGGTAGGCTCCTAGACTCCAAAAACAGGTTTTCCTTGCAATTTGGTGTGGAAATGAAGAGGAATTTGGAGCTTCAAAAGAGACAACAATGGTGGAGAAGAAGAGGAAGAAAAAGCAGCGTGGAGGGAGAAAAGGGAGCGCTGGAATATTCTGGAGAAAGAGAGAGAAGATTTGGCTTTTTATAAAAATGATTTTTCTTTTCTTTTTCATTTTCTTTTCAAAAAGCAAATTCCACATGTCCTCTTTTAATTGGAGCAAAAAGGGCCCACCTTTTCCTTTGATTTGACCACATACTCAGCCATAAAAGAAGAAAAAAAAATTGGACATTTTTGGATGCCAAAATCTTGCCTCGATTTGCATGCCGCCTCTCTGATTCCAGTTCTTCACGTTTCTCTGCACCCGTCGGGGCCCGTTTTCAAAAGTAGGCAATATATATATATATATATATATATATATATATATATATATATATCAAAACGCTCAGAATGAGACCCTGAGCGTGGTTTAGAGGTTGGTTTTGTTTAATTATAAGTTACTGCAAAATGATAATTTTTAGACTAATTAATTGCGAATTAATATATATTCATCCAGTTATGGGTTACCCTTCGTTAATTAGTCTAGCCCGCGTATTTCTCCCCCAATATATATATATATACTGAATAATATATATTTATATAATTATTTAAATGTAATACTTACAAAATTCCGAGTAGAAATCCCAGGATGTCACATTGTGCAGTTTCATAAAACTGAGAAGGTTTTTGGTTCTCTTTTTAAGTTTCTAAAGATTTGGACTTCCCATCCTAACTGTCAGAGGCTGTAGTTTTCAGAGGTCTGGAATAAGGAGGTTATTGGCTGCCCCATGTTTGTGTGGAGTCCTCTGATAAATCCCTTGTATATAATCTGAATAAAGCAATTTATGGACTCAAACTTAAGCCACTTTATTGCATACAATCTTGACACACTAATGTTTCGATTGGTGGAGAAGGATCGAATGGAGGGAAATGGAATATAATGCTATTACATTCCATGGTTTGAATTGATCCAACGTAGATGAAATATAATGAAAACTAGTGAAAACCACACAACTTCATTATGCGCTGAATTGCAAAATGAGTTCCATTTCTAACAAATATCCCTAAGCTTAGCATTTTGCTGGTTCAAAAACAAAACATAGAAACATCAGTTATGAAGACATCCTACACTCCCATCTTTGAATGCTGCCACTTAGGCCCCTGCTACTAATATTGCTGATACATATTTGCCTACTTTCACAAGGTGGCTTGTCTGCCATCCATGAAACCCTCTTGTAGCATATTGCAAAATCAATTAGGAGACATTAGTCCTATCCATTTCTTAATTATTGGATTACATAATATGCTTCAATGCTAGTGAGGTTATGTCCACAATAGTAATTGTTTGTGCAATTATTAATTTTATTCATTAAATTTCTATTCAAGTTTTTCCCTATTTTGTTCAGTACATAATATGCTTAATGCCATTTCATTTCATTGATTCAGTGTTACTTGAAGAAACAAAAGGACAACTTAGCACCTAAACGAGAAGAAAATATCCCTCCAGTTTAAGTGATTGGTTGGAGTTTTGGTGTTATCTTTTAGAAAGGAGAGGTAAGACAAAAGTTTGTTTTTTCTGAGCATTGTTTATGTATTTATTAAAATTTGAATTGTGATCAATGCTGCTTGGTTCTGAGTTGTGATTTGTACAATATGTATGTAACTGAAACAAAGTTGTTAAATGAACTTGTTGGAAAGCAATTGGATGAAGAAAGTGGTTGCTGGCTGAGGTGCAAATGGCGAACATGCCCTTACTGCCAAAGCACGCATGATTTTTTTATAGAAGATGGTTAAGAAATCAAACTTAGACAAATATGATACTTAAGAAACATAACTGAAAATAAACAACACACCAAAAGAGATCATGTATAACTTTCAGTATCCACATGAGTAGAATATAATAGTTCTGAACCTCCACATTAAAATACAAATTTACCTGTCTATTTTAATATTTGAGTTTGTTAGCACAACACCCCTTTGATTACTCTTGGCAATCACCAACCAGTTTATGCTTCTATGCATCAATAACAACATGCAGCATTGAGCTGAACCTGAACCTCAACCACTTTCTAACATTGCCATATGTATGCTATTTAGACTTAATTGATATCTGTTTGATGATTGATGTATGTGGTGATTGAGTTATTTGTTAGTGCCTTGGAGGAAAAAAACAAATTGCAAAATAAATTGCTACCGAAGACAATATCTAATGGCACCAAGATTTTGGATATTTTGCTTCTAGAAGGTTTGTGCCCGCACATCCTTACTTCAGAGTGTTTTTACTGTGTTTTTGGTTGGTTTTTCTGCCTTCTTCATTCTGCCTTGATTGGTTATTCTGCATGCTGCATTTTTGCTGTTTCTTCTGTGTCTATTGTTAGTGCATATTGTTCTGCCTCTTCTACCTTTTTAGTTGCTTCAGAGTGTTCTATATTCTGCTAACATTTACAAGTTTTAATTGCATTCTCTTGTTCTACATTTGAGGCCTGAAAAGCATCACACTAAGTTTATGGTTCAGACTAGAAACACAAACTTGAATAGCAGTTAGAACGAAGAACTTCTAAAATTAGTAAAGCAAATAAAAAGGAAAGACATGCTAGTTGTACATCAAATTAAAGAACTCTCGTTAATATTTTCCCACTAAGATCTAATTTATACACTAAAACACTCCATAATACATCTTGTGACTACAACAACAACTTCCATAATTAAAAACAAAATAGATTAAACACAAATTCCTCAAATCAACAACCAAAGGTTTTTACTTGCACAAGATAGAGTGGGCTTGGATGGTTGTCCTCTTGCAAGTTGCACTGATGTGAAGAGCATGACAAAATTGAAAGTCATGGGACAACATAAATCATGCATGCATTTGACCATGGGGCATATGGATGAGCTATCAAATAGGGAAACAAATCACTTGTTGCTGTTTTTTTAATCTGTAATTAAAAAATGTCACTCCAATTAAAAAAATCAATAGCATTAGTCTGACTACTTTTTCTTTTTCAGTTACATGTCATTTTTTAATGGGAGATAAGAAAAGATACTAGAAAAGGGAACAAGTGATCTTACAATACAATAAACATGATTCATTAATTGGTTTGAGCTGAAACTTATTTTAACACCTCTACCAAATATTGATCCATCTTCCTAATTTTTCTTTCTCAATAAATTCAGTGCTAAATAATGTTAAAATTAAGTGTCCCACATATATTTCCACATTGATTTGGATATTTATAGTTGATAGTGTAGCAAAGAAAGAAATTAAGTCACAAAGTATGTTTAAGAGAAAGCCATCATCCCTCTAATTAACCTTCCAATTGAGGATATAAAGGTGTAATTTGAATTGATAAATTGAAATTCATTATTATCTAATTGAAAGACAATCCAGGGTCACGCCATGACTTTGATCCGTCGGTGTCGCCAGCTAATTCCATTCCTTGGCTTCTTTTTCATTTTGGAGTCAAAGTTCGGTCAATTTATCAGAGCTAGCTGTGTTGTACATTACATACATGTCGGTCTTCTCTGTAAACTGTAACTCTGCCACTTTGGTGGGAGCAGACCCTTCAAACTTTGATCAATTCAAAAATTAATTTATATATATCTCACTTCCCTGTTATCAGTTAAGAAAGGGATATGGCCATACACTTCCTTGTTGGTAGACACAGCCACCTAAGCAGAAAAATGTTGATTAGGTTATGCAGAAAAAGAGCATATATGTTATAAAATGTAAAAAGTTCAGGTGCTAGTTTCGGGGTGGTAGGTGAAGATATTTTATTTCTAACTTCTAAGAGAAAATTCATTAAATTGCAACAGTCTGACACTAATGAATTGTGCTTAAAAGTGAGTTAAGCATTAGTATACACAAGGGTCACCATAGTGAAAGAAAAAGTCATTTTTTGTTATAAGAGTGTAGAAGTAACCCACCCTTACATTAGACACCAAAGAGGCATGGCAAAGAACCAATTCATGCCAAAGTTCTGAATGTAGAACTCACTTTTCTCCTACAAAACCCCATCCCAATGTCATGAATATGCAATAGAAAGGTCATAACTGCCCCCTTAAATGCCTCGGAGGAAAAAATGATTATAGAAGAACCAAGATCTGAAAACAACAAAGGAAAAAGGAGGGTGCTAAGCAAATTTAACCAAATTCCTTTTCTGATCTCTGAGCTACAAGAGAGAGAACAACAACTGTAGCCACAAGAGGTCAAATTCCTCATCCCCACCTAAAATAAAAAATCACTGGAGTACATATCCCATGGGACTGAGGATGAAATAACTAGTTCCCCGAAAATAGAAATAGAGAAAATATGACACATTAACTTGCTTGAAATTGTTTGACTTATTCACATTGTATGACTGTTTGACTACTGTGTATGACTGTTTGAAATTGTTTGACTTATTCACTGCCAGTAAAGACAACTGATATATGATATACAAATTGCGTTCATTATGAGTGAACCTTAGATTCCCGTTGGAGATTGAATGCAATGATTCTTGTGGATAGTTTGCATTAATCATTGTATTCAATCTTGAATTGTTCGTTTGGACGGTTTGGGGAGACTAATATTTTTATGGTAGATTCATGTGTTAAGGTTAAAATTATTTTGTTTAATTTGATAAAATTTCAATACAATGCATTTCTAGTTGTTCTCTGAGTGCATACTTGATTATCGGGAAATTAATTTCACCGATTTCATGTCATGTACTTGGATACCAATGTGAAATGCTGCTGAAATTTTATCAAATTTAACAAAATAGAATTTACCTTGATGTATGAAGCTATCATAAAAGACGGTCTTCCTGAATTGGATAGGGCCACACCTATAATAAAAAAAATGAGATTTTCATGCATCGAATAACTTTGAGAGTATCACAAAGTTATTACTTAGATGGATCAAAGTTGAATGAATGAAAGTCGCATCAGCCCAGAATATGAGGAAGGCATTGAGCAGTTCTTACAATTTGCTTCAGAAAGAGGTCGACCGGATGAAGATGGAAAATATTATTGTCCTTGCATCAATTGTTTGAATGGAAGACGACAAATACTGGACAACATACGAGAGCATCTGTTGTGTGATGGAATTAAGAGGAATTATACGACATGGATATGACATTGTGAAATGACAGACATGCAGAGTGGATCCCAACTGAACCGTTTGATGTATAAATGGGAGATCGCTTGGAGGATATGATTTGTGACCTTGGACAAGAGTCTTTTCAGAAAGCACATGCCCCTGTGTATGAAGGATTGCAGAGTGACTCAAAGAAGCCTTTGTATCTGGGGTGCAAGAATTCCTTGAGCTACCTCTTTCTTCTTTTCTCTAGACTGCTCACTCTTACTCTTTTTGTTTTCATCTCTTTTTTCATTGTTTTCCTTTTCTTTTTCTTCTTTCTTTTTTTTTTGTCATCATTTATTTCATTCTCATTCTTGCTTATTGTATTCTCATTCTCCTGCTCATCCTCTTCATCTTCTATCTCCTCAAGTTCACAAAAATTGTCCTCCAATTCATATGTTGGTTCAGTTACCAGCTATTGTTTATCTCCATCCACTATCTTATCATCCTTCTCTTCTTCAGCCATGGTTTCCATTTTTCCACGGGTCATCACAGCTTTACACTTTTCCTTTGGATTGTTTTCTGTGTTGGCTCCAAATTTTGAGGAAGAGTTGTCAGCTATTTGTTTAGCTAACTGTCCCACCTGGATCTACAAATATTTAATGGCCGACTCAGTACTCTTGTGATTTGACATTGAAACCTGCATGAATTGAGCAAGAGTCTCCTTCAGCTTTGTTGTCCTCTCATAGAGGTTAGGCCCTTGTTGTGGCGGCCTATTTAATGGTCCACCCTGGTCCACCCATATAATTAACTTCATGTATATATTCTTTAGCGGGAATACAACAGCCTGATTCATGAGCTCCTCCACAAAGTGTGCAACCTGCAACCTGCAAAACAAAAGAAGGTGAAGGCTGACAAACATGTAATTGAGTTGACAGCTTACTCAGTGTTTCTGTTAAAGTCTCAAGTTGCTTGGACAACAACTTATTTTGCTCAGCAGAGCATCTTGTGATGACATCTCTAATAAAATCTTCTTGGTGGGATAGTATGTTCTATCACACAAGATAGCGTGATCACTAGTAGCCATATTCTCAATTAGTTCCATGGCTTCTTCTGGAGTCTTAAGCTTTATTTTACCCCCTGCAGAAGCATCTAAGAGCTGCTTAGATTGTGGCCTCAACCCGTCAATGAAAATATTCAGCTATATGGGCTCAGAGAATCCATGAGTAGAAGTTTTCCGCAGCAAGCTACAGAATCTTTCTAGGGCTTCACTCAAAGATTCATCTGGGAACTGGTGAAATGAAGATATGGCAGCCTTTCCCTCTACAATGTTGGACTCTGGGAAATATTTATTCAGAAACTTTTCCACAACTTCATCCCAAGTCCTCAAGATATTACCTTTGAATGAATGCAACCACCTATTGGCTTCTCCAGATAGTGAAAATGAAAATAACCTGAGCCTAACAACATCTTCTGGAAGTCCAACAATTCTGACTATGTTACAAATTTCAATGTAAGTTGCTAGATGTGCATCAGGATCTTCATTGGGAAAACCATGAAATTGATTGCCCTGCATAAGCTGAATCAAAGAATGTGGATATGTGATATTCGGAGCTTGAACCTCCGGCCGCGCAATACTAGTGAAAAATTGCGGCACACTTGAACTTGAGTAGTCTTCAAGGGTTACTCGTCTAGGTTGCTCATCAGCCATTGTGTTAGCTTCAAGCAATGTTGTATCTGATTCTCTTGACTCTGGAAAACTAGAAGATGACTCTGAAGACTGAGGTTCTTCAAGAATTGCCGCTGCTTCTATATCCTGCAAAAAAAATTCTATGCCTTTCTGCTCTGTTCCTTCTACAAGTTGCTTCGATTTCCAAGTCTATTGGAACCAAATTACCTGCAGAGGACTTTCTATGCATACACAACTAAGCAGGAACAGCAGTTAACCAATTCCGAAGAAAAATAAATTCAGCTGTAAACAAATATTCACAAAAAAAAACAACGAATCAAAGAATAAAGAATAACACCTACGAACTGAACTAAACTTTTCCAAATAAAGGGAAGTTCCTCGGCAACGGTGCCAAAATACTTGTTAGCATCCTGGTACTACTTGTTTTTGTGGATGTGAAATCTAACCGACAAGTGCATCAGGTCGTCAAGTAAATAATTAAAATGGTGTGAACCGAGTATCGAACTCAAGGAACTTGTTTTACTTGGCAAAGCACCATTCAATAAATAGGAATTTATGTAAAGAATTGATTATCATGAAGTAAAAACAGAAGTAATTCTATTCTAAGTAAAAGCAGTAATTGTGAACAAGTGAGTGTGAAAACAAATATGTAAAAGCGTTGGGTCCTTCTACTGAGATACTTGATGCAATTAGGATTTTTCTCTACTTGAAATTATTTTTGTGTTCTATGCTGAAGGCATAAATACCAAACACTGATGTCTCGCGAGTTTGGCCTAATTCAAATTAAACTTCAGTCTCAGATGTTTCTTGTTGAACTTAGCCTAACCGAACAACATTACAATTATAGCATGATAAAAACTAAATTACCGCACTTCGTGTCTGGCAGTTCGATAACCTTGCCCTAACCTATCCAGTTCTAAGGATGCAGTACATTTTCCAATGCTAAAGCTCCTAACCTTACACATAAATGGGTGATCAAGCCTCAAGCATACATAACATAAGCACAGATAGAAACATTGAACACATAAAAACAACTTCAAATAGGTAGTAATAATATTTACATCAAGTACTTAACGGAATTTCCCAACAAAGGATTCTAGCCCTCCATTACAAGGGAGTACCTTTCACAAATAGGAGAAGGGTTTCAGAGAAAATAACAGATTACAAAGCAGTGGGGATGTCTCCTCCACCTCTAGGAACCTAGGAATCACTCCTAAACCTAAAATCTACCTAAAAGTTAGGACCTTTTTCTTCCTTGCTCAGCTTTTCCTCTGTTGTTTGTTCTGCAATAGGCTCACGTAGTCTATTCAGACCTCCCCTTCATTCTCCGCAATTCAGGCTTAAAAAGGGCTTTTTGTTCATGAAGGCACGCTTAGCCCGAGTAATTGAAATTTGGCTAAACGTCATTCTCGCGCTAAGCACAAAAAAGACAATCTTCTCCTTGAACGAGCTGATGACGTGCTGAGCGCGTGATGACATGGCAGATTCTCTTCAATAATCATCTTACTCGCTAAGTAGCTGATGTCTCGCTTAGCGATTAAGCCTTGCTAAGCGCACGGTCCAAGCTTAGAGAGACAACAACTTTTGCACCTTCAAATTTTCTCTTCAATATATACGTTTTTGAAAACTTTTCTATACAAAAGTTAGTCGTAAAAGACGAATAACAGTAAGGCAATGAAATGGAAGAAGGCTGGCTATATACAATTTCATAAATAGTAGCATGGCCAGAAGTATGGAAGGTGGTGTTGTACCACCATTTAGCTAAAGAGAGCTAATGAACCCAATGATGAGGTCTATCTAAACACATACACCAAAGCTAAGTCTCCAAACACCTCTTAACAGCCTTAGTCTACCCATCTGTTTGTGGGTGATAAGAGGTGGAAAGCTGCAGCTGAACCCCGTGAAGACTCATGAATTCCTGCCAGAATTGGCTAATGAAAACTGTGTCCTTGTCACTTGTAATAGGGTTAGGAAATCCATGCAGACCTAACCCTTTGTAATATGTTGCCACACATGGTCAGGGATTGGTAAAGGCTGTAAAAGCCCAGGAGAAGCTGTAGTATCATATTTGCACTGCTAACAAATGAGACACTACTGTATAAACAATTGAATATCTCTAAACAATCCCTTCCAATAAAGGACAGACCTAACCCTTTGCCAAGTAGCATTTCGGCCTAAATGACCTCCAACAACAGAGGTGTGGAGCTAAGTAAGTAAATCATATCTGAGTGTAGGATCCTAACCCATTACCAACATCTCTTTCCTTCTGAGCTCACCATTGAGCCATGAATAATGTTTGTGAGATGCAACAAAATGTTGTAAATCAGAGATCAACTTCTGAAGATAAGGATTAGTGGACCAAGTAAGCTTAATTCTCTAAAGCATATCAGATTGGATTTTATGAGTGATAAGGGTCTAATATTCCATAGGCTCCACTCTAGAAAGAGCATCTGCTACCACGTTCTCCTTGCCTTGCCTATACTCAATAAAGAAATCAAACTTCATGAGCTTGACCAACCATTTTTGTTGGAACACCATTGAAAGCTTCTACTCCAAGATATACTTCGAGCTAATATGGTTAATCTTGATAACAAAATGATTAGGCATTAAATAATGTCTCTATTTCTGAACTGCAAAACCACTGCCAAAAGCTCTTTTTCATAGGTAGATAGAGATTGCTGCTTCTTGTTTAGTGTCCTGTTGAAGTAGGCAATGGGATGAGAGTCCTACATTAAAATTGCCCCTATACCAAAACCTGAAGCATCTACTTCAACCACAAAATCCTTGGAAAAATTAGGAAGAGATAAGACAGGAGTAGAAGAAAGCAACTGTTTTAAATGTTGGAAGGCTAATGTTGCTGCAGTAGACCAAACAAAACTATCTTTTTTGACCATCTCAGTCAATGGTTTAGCCATAATCCCAAACTTAGGAAAAATCTTCGATAATACCATACAAGACGCAAAAATCCTCTAATTTGCTTTAATGTTTGAGCTAGAGGCCAAGACAACATTGCCTCAATTTTAGCTGGATCTGTGGCAACCCCTTTTCCACTTATAAAGTACCAGAGATACTCCACCTTAGGGACAACAAAGTAGCATTTAGAATGCTTAGCAAATAAGGAATTACCCTCATAGTGGAAAGTACCTGCCGTAGATGTATGACATGATCATATAAAGACTTGTTGTAGATGAGAATATCATCAAAGAAAAATAGCAAAAATTTTCTCAGGAATTGTATGAAAACAACATTCCTAAGGCCTTGAAAGGTTGCAGGAGCATTCATGAGGCCAAATGGCATGACAAGGTATTCAAAATGACCACCATATGTTCTGAATGCAGTCATAGGAATGCCACAAGTAGCCATCCTCACTTGATTGTACCCAGCTCCTAAATCAATTTTTTTAAAAATGTGGGAACCGTACAACTCATCCAGTAAATCATCTACTAAAGGAATAAGAAACTTGTTCTTGAAGGTGGCCTTGTTTAACTCCCTATAATAAACATATAGTCTCTGCGATTGCATATGTATAAAGGTTTTGATGATGCCAAAGATAAAAGAAACTCAACTTTACTTCAAGTCCAAAGTCAAGATCAAGTAAGCAAAAGATCAAGAGAAAAGATTCACTTTAGTCCATTTTTGTTAAAAGAATCTCTTAATGATTGAAAAGGTTTGACCTTAAAAACATAATTTTCAAATTATCTATAAAAAGTTTTAAATATTTTTACATTTTTGAAAAAGTAGTTTTTACTAGTAATCGATTACAAGGAGATGTAATCAATTACAAGAAGCACAATTGGTTTTAAAAAGCTTTTAGGAAGTTTTAAATTTGAATTTTAAAAGTTGTAATCGATTACCACATGTATGTAATCGATTACTAGTAACGAAACTCCTGAATTTCAAATTGAAAAGGCATGACTCCTCATTAAATAACTTTGTAATCAATTACCAAAGATCTGTAATCGATTACCAGTGAGGAAATTTCAAAAATAACTCTGAAAAGTCACACCCCTTCATGAGTTTTTGAAAAGCCACCAAAGGCTAATAAATATGTGAATTGTCTACAAAAATCTTCAGAGTTTTTCAAAACCACATTGTCTTATTCTCTCAAAAATAAATGTTTGGCCAAACACTTGCAGATCAATTAAGGATTCTTCTAAGATCTTCAATTTGTATTATTATTCTCTAAAAGAGAGAAAAACTTTTGTACTTCAAAAAGAAAATTGTTGTGATCAAGAGGTTGCGTGTCTCTTGTTTTGTGAGTTTCCTAAACATAAGGGAAAGGGATCCCTAGGTGGTTCAGAAGTTGTAAAAGAATTTTACAAGGATAGTGGAAATCTCAAGTGGGTTGCTTGAGTAATGGACGTAGGCACTGGAAGTGGTAGAACCAGTATAAATCAAGTTTACAATTCTCTCTTTCCTTATCTAATTTATATTATTGCAATTAATTTTGGCTTGCGCATTTAAAGAACATCGATTAAATTGTTTGTTGCTCCTTCTTCTGCATATTAAATCTATCATATATCATTTAAAGAGGGAATTAAAGTTTGTTAGTGGGAAAATTTTGAAACTTAATTCACCCCCCTCTTAAGTTATTGAGGTCACTTGTCCAGCAAGTGGTATCAGAGCTTGATTCTTGTTTCAAGAATAGTGATGAGAATCATGAAACTGGCCAAATACAGGCTAAAGGCCCAAGTGGAGAAGGACAAAGCCCCCGAGTGGAGAAGGATGAAGGCCCAAGTGGAGAAGGATGAAGGCTCAAGTGGAGATGGATGAAGGCCCAGAGGCAGAGACACTATCAAGACAATTAATTGTTGCTGAAGGCCCAAACTAATTTGAAGGCCCAAGTTAAATATGTTTTTAGTTATAATTTTTATTTGTTGTAGTTTTGGCCCAACCTATTTAGAAGACCCATGTCTATTTTTATCTTTTTGTTCAGATACACTATAAGTATTGGTTTTTATTTTCAATAAAAAAAACTTTTGGCATTTTGATAAAATTTGGTGAGAGTTTCTCTCTGGGTTCCTTGTTGAACCAATTCTCAGACTTATCAAGGTAATCCTTGTGGCGTCTACCCAAACTTATCTTCCTTCATTGGAAGTGGCGTCTACCCAGACTTATCTTCCTTAACCGGAAGTGGCGTCTACCCTGACTTATCTTCCTTCACTGGAAGTGGCGTCTACCCTGGCTCTGATACCAGATGATGTGAACCTTACGGGGCGGATCGCTTGATACAGGCTACGGATATTTGGATGACGCCACTTCCGGTGAAGGAAGATAAGTCAGGGTAGACGCCACTTCCGGTGAAGGAAGATAAGTCCGGGTAGACGCCACTTCCAGTGAAGGAAGATAAGTCTGGGTAGACGCCACTTCCGGTTAAGGAAGATAAGTCTGGGTAGACGCCACTTCCAATGAAGGAAGATAAGTCTGGGTAGACGCCACAAGGATTACCTTGATAAGTCTGAGAATTGGTTCAACAAGGAACCCAGAGAGAAACTCTCACCAAATTTTATCAAAATGCCAAAAGTTTTCCTTTATTGAAAATAAAAACCAATACTTATAGTGTATCTGAACAAAAAGATAAAAATAGACATGGGCCTTCTAAATAGGTTGGGCCAAAACTACAATAAATAAAAATTATAACTAAAAACATATTTAACTTGGGCCTTCAAATTAGTTTGGGCCTTCAGCAACATTAATTGTCTTGATAGTGCCTCTGCCTCTGGGCCTTCATCTTTCTCCACTTGGGCCTTCATCCTTCTCCACTCGGGGGCTTTGTCCTTCTCCACTTCTTCTTCACTGATTTCAGACTCACTAGTGATTTCTCCATCAGCCTTCATGATCATGGTCCTCCTGGTTGGACATTCAGAAGCAATATGTCCTCTGCCTAAGCACTTGAAACATTTTATGTTTCTGGTTCCAGTATTGGATGAGGAAGTGGAGGTGTTATGTTTGCTTCCACCTACACTGGGTGTTGCTGACTTTCCATACGGGGATGTGGCTGCAGGTCGGAACGAATTACCTCCCTCCTTCTTGGATCTGTTGGCCAAGTTTTGGTTGTAAGTATTGGGTGAGTTCCTCCTTGTTGCACTTTTTCTTTTAATTTGTTGTTCAACCCGAAGCGCCCTATGTAACAAGTCATCCAAACCTCCGTAGCCTGTATCAAACGATCCACTCCTACTCAGGTTCACATCATCTGGTATCAGAGCTTCGGCTCTTGATACAGGTTCTATCCTATCCTATCCTTTTTTTTTCTTTTTTTTTGGTAATTTGTCCTTGTTTCGCTCTTGTTTGCGTCTTGTTGCGTTCTTGTTTGTGTCTTTGTTTTGTTCTTGTTCTTGTTCTTGTCACGTTTTTGTTCTTGTTCTTGTTTCTTGTGTCTTTTAGACTTTGTGTCAAAAAAAATCTATTTGAGTTTTATTTCAAGTTTTTTTTTAAAAAAAAAGTTGCAGAAATTTGAAAAAAAAAGAGAGAGAGAGAAGAAAACAAGAAAAGAAAAGAAAAGAAAAGAAAGTAGGGTGTTTGATCTTTGAACACGAAATTGAGGCATTTAGAGGTGTTTTTTTTGGAAATAAAATCGTGGAACAAATCCCCTTATCTAGATTCTCCTCTGAATTCTGAGCGTTTTGATATATAGTGGGCCTCAAACGGACAACCGTAACAAAAGTTATGAGCATTTGAAGTTTACTTGTCATATCTGTTATCTTATCTGTTATCCTATCTGTTATCTTATTTGTTATCATATCTGTTATCCAAATTAAATCTAATTTGTTATCCAAATCTGATCTATTATCCAAATCAAATCAAATCAAATTTTTTATCCAAATCAGATTTGTTATCCAAATCTAATCTGTTATCCAAATCAAATCCAATCTGCTATCCAAATCAAGTCCAAGTTGTTATCCCAAATCAAATCTGTTACTCTGATAATTATATTGTCTTTCCTTTTATTTTATATTACCTTGTGTGTCTAATTCGATCCATCCAGGAACTTAAGAGGGAGTGAGTGGTAAAAGGCAAGAGTGAAAACATCACACAAAAGCCTATATTGAGAGCATCAAACACGAGTGAACTACCATTAAAGAGAGAAACACGTGAGTAGAGTGTGGTGAGGTCCTGAATTTTTTTTAATTTACTGCAAAATTCTTTGTTCCTTAATCATGGCAAGAGCTGGTGACAATGGTGGTGTATATCATCAACTGGACGAATCTCAACGCTTATTTCTGGACGCGTGGACTACACAAATGCAACGTTTGTTGAACCGTAACAAAGAAAAGCCCTACAGACGAATAGCCAAATCTTCCTCATTTACTCTTAAACCTCTATCCCCTAGAGAAGTGTGTGATGACCAAATCAGAATGGGAGAAAAGAGAGAAGAACAGAAAGAAAATAGTGAGGCACCACAAAGGAATATGAAAAAGAAGAGTGATACACCCGAGGAAAAGAGTGATACACATAAGAGAGAGAGTGATACACATGAGAGAAAATTTAATTATTTTGCAGAGGCGAGTGAAGTGAGGAAAGTGTTACCTGCTCATGAACCACTCAATCTACAGTATTGCAAAGACAGTAAAATTTCTACTGATAATTCTAATGAGTTTACTATTTCTATTTCTCCTAGTGTTCAACCATTATTGCAGGAATTTAAAAATGTCTTTCCTAAGGAGATTCCTCATGGACTGCCACCTTCAAGAGGCATAGAACATCAAGTTGATCTCCTCCCCGGAGCTTCATTGCCTAACAGGCCAACTTACAAAAGCAATCCCCAAGAGACTCAACGTAAGGATGCACATGCCAAAGTTGAGTATGTGAAAAGATTGTATGACCAAGTGAAGGTGCAAATTGCAAAGAAGAATGAAAACTATGCCAAGCAAGCCAACAAGAAAAGGAAGGAAGTGGTACTTGAACCTGGTGATGATCCTGGACATTTGAGGACAAATGTTTTCCAAGAAGGAGGGAATGATGAGAATCATGAAACTGGCCTAATACAGGCTAAAGGCCCAAGTGGAGAAGGACGAAGGCCCAAGTGGAGAAGGACAAAGCCCCCGAGTGGAGAAGGATGAAGGCCCAAGTGGAGAAGGATGAAGGCCCAGAGGCAGAGACACTATTAAGACTATTAATTGTTGCTGAAGGCCCAAACTAATTTGAAGGCTCAAGTTAAATAAATTTTTAGTTATAATTTATTTTTATTCTAATTTTGGGCCAAACTGTTTAGAAGGCCCATGTCTATTTTTATCTTTTTGTTCAGCTACACTATAAGTATTGGTTTTTGTTTGGAATAAAAAAAACTTTTGACATTTGATAAAATTTGGTGAGAGTTTCTCTCTGAGTTCCTTGTTGAACCAATCTCAGACTTATCAAGGTAATCCTTGTGGCGTCTACCCTGACTTATCTTCCTTCACCGGAAGTGGCGTCATCCAAACCTCTGTAGCCTGTATCAAACGATCCACTCCTAGTTATGGCCTCATCAAAACTTTCTATTTCTCGAAGGAAACTCTATTAATAGGCCTCTTATATTCAATGGTGTGGGTTACCATTACTGGAAAACCCGTATGCAAATCTTCATAGAGGTTATAGATTTAAACATCTGGGAAGCCATTGAAATCGGTCCTTACATCCCTACAATGGTAGTAGGAAATGCAACTATAGAAAAACCCAGGGAACAATGAGATGAAGAAAGAAGAAGGGTGCAATATAACTTAAAGGCCAAAAACATAATTACCTCTGCATTAGGCATGGATGAATACTTTAGAGTATCAAATTGTAAGAATGTAAAAGAAATGTGGGATACATTACAAGTAACCCATGAAGGAACAACTGATGTAAAGAGATCTAGAATAAACACCCTAACTCATGAATATGAAATTTTTAGAATGAATCAAAATGAGACCATACAAGATATGCAAAAGAGATTCACACATATAGTAAATCATCCTGCATCATTAGGAAAGATGTTTCCTAATGAGGATCTCAATAACAAAGTTCTGAGATGTTTAAGCAGGGAATGGCAACCAAAGGTAACTGCAATTACAGAATCAAGAGATCTCACTAACATGTCTCTTGCAACTCTTTTTGGAAAGCATTAGGAACACGAAATGGAACTTATGAGACTAAATCAACATGAAGAAAATGGCAAGAAAAAGAAAGGAATTACACTTAAAGCCTCATCTTCAATTCAAGAAGAAAGTGACAAAGAGGACTTGAATGAAATAGAAGAAGATGATGATTTCAGTTTCTTCGTAAAGAGATTTAGTAAATTCCTAAGAAACAAAGGAAATCAAAGAAGATCAAACTTCAAACCATAGAAAAGAGGAGAAGATTCATCTTTTGTTCCAAAGTGTTATGAATGTAACCAACCTGGACATTTGAGAGTTGATTGCCTTAGTTTCAAGAAAAGAATGGAAAAATCTGACACCAAAACCTTCAATGATAAGAAAGAAAAGAAAGCTTACGTCACTTGGGAAGATATGTAGAGGCAAGCTTCATGATGAATCAAGATTGATTCAAAGAGTTTTGATGATAACAAAGATGATGACAAAAAGCTCAAAAGTCAAGAACACTTCATGATAACAAAGATGATGATCTCAAGAATCAAAGAATGGGTTCAAGATTGAATCAATAACACTTCAAGGTTCAAAAGGAAATTTGATTTCAAGAATCAAGAATCAAGTTTCATGATTCAAGTTCCAAGAATCAAGATCAAGATTCAAGACTAAAGATTCAAGAATCAAGAGAAGACTCAATCAAGATAAGTATTAAAAGGTTTTTTCAAAAACTGAGTAGCACATGAATTTTTCTCAAAACCTTTTACCAAAGAGTTTTTACTCTCTGTTAATCAATTACTAGACTATTGTAATCAATTACCAGTAGAAAAATGGTTTTCAAAAAGCTTTCAACTGAATTTACAACGTTCCAATTGATTTCAAAATGTTGTAATTGATTGCAATGATTTGGTAATCGATTACCAGTGTGATTGAACGTTGGAATTCAAATTTAATTGTGAAGAGTCACATCCTTTCACAAAAAGCTTTGTGTAATCAATTACATTGATTTGGTAATTGATTACCAGTGCTAGTTTCTGAACAAAATCAAAAGATGTAACTCTTCCAATAGTTTTCAAGTTTTTCTAAAGGTTATAACTTTTCCAAATGGTTTTTTAAGTTTTTCTAAGGGTTATAAATCTTCTAATGGTTCTCTTGACCAGACATGAAGAGTCTATAAAAGCAAGGCTTTGATTTGCTTTTCAATGCATCTTTCAATTCATTCTTTAGACAACAAACTTTTGCCAATTGATTTCTGAGTCTCTTTGAACTTCTTCTTCTTCCTTTTGCCAAAAGCTTTTCAATGTTTTCTGGTTTTTCAAACCTTGAAAACTATGCTATTCATCTTTTTCATTCCCTTCTCCCTTTGCCAAAAAGAATTCGCCAAGGACTAACCGCCTGAATTCTTTTTGTGTCTCTCTTCTCCCTTTTCAAAAAGAACAAAGGACTAACCACCTGAATTCTTTTGTGTCTCCATTCTCCCTTGTCAAAGAATTCAAAACGACACAGTCTGAGAATTCTTTTGATTCTTCCCTTTCCCATATACAACAGATTTCAAGGGACTAACTGCCTGAGAATTCTTTTGTATCCCCATTCACAAAGTTTCAAAGGTTTAATTGCCTAAGAACTTTGTCTTAACACATTGGAGGGTACATCCTTTGTGGTACAAGTAGAGGGTACATCTACTTGGGTTGTTGACTGAGAACAAGAGAGGGTACATCTCTTGTGGATCAATTCTAGTGAAGGGTACATCCACTAGGTTGTTCAAAGAAAACAAGGGAGGGTACATCTCTTGTGGATCTTTACTTGTAAAAGGATTTTTACAAGGTTGAAAAGAATTCTCAAAGACCGCAGGTTGCTTGAGGACTGGATGTAGGCACGGGTTGTTTCCGAACCAGTATTAAAACTCTTGTGTGTTTGTCTCCTTCTTCCCTACTCTTTTAATTTCCGTTGTGCACTTTAATTCCTGCTTTTACTTTTGGTTAAGTTTCTTTTCTACTCTTTATTTTCTGAACAATATAGTAAAAGCCTAAGAAGGGTAAATTTTTAATTAGTAAAGGTCTAGTAATAATTAATTCAACCCCCCCTTCTTAATTATTCTGAGGCCACTCGATCCAACAAGATAATGATATGGTTTCATTCAGAGACTCAAAAAATGAAGTCGTGAATCTAAGTCTCATGGCCAAAAATTATGAAAGTGAAGAAGAGGTAACATCTTCTAACAATAACTTATCTATTTCCTTTGATGAATTTCAAGATGCATACAATGACTTGCATAAAGAATCAATCAAACTTGCAAAACTAGTTTCATTTTCTAAGAAAACTATTTCAAATTTAGAAAATGAAGTTTTGAAATTAAATGAAGAATTAGAAAATCTTAGGATTGAAGTCAAAACTTTAAAACCAATTGACACAAGTCAATCTTCTACCATAAAAGTAATACAAGATAGTAAAGAAGCATCTAACTCATGTAAATGTTGTAACAAGTTAATAGAAGAAATCAAGGATATGAAAAATTCTCTTGCCAAATTTACTATTGGCAAAAATACTTTAGACATTATACTAGGAAAGCAAAGATGTATGTTTGATAAAGCCGGATTAGGATATAGACCTGACAAACAACAAAAATTGTATAAAAACTTCCTTGCATTTACTCAATAGAATAGTTCTCCTTTCTTAACATGTTTTTATTGTGGAAAGAAAGGACATAGTGCATGTACGTGCTATTTTAGGAAAAATAGTAATAATATTAAAATGATATGGGTTCCAAAAGGATCTTTTATCAAAACGAACATTCAAGGACCCAAGAAAATTTGGGTACCTAAGTCATAAATATGATTATATATGATTCTTTGAAGAAAAGTTGGTACATTGATAGCGGATGCTCTAAACACATGACGGGAGATGCATCAAAGTTTACTCATATTTCTCCCAAGAATAGTGGACATGTGACTTATGGCAACAACAATAAAGGTAGAATTCTTGGAGTAAAAAATATAGGTATGAATCCATCTACCTCCATTAAAAATTTTCTACTTGTTGATGGTCTTAAGCATAGTCTACTAAGTGTTAGTCAATTAGGTGATAAAGGCTTTCTAGTATCATTTGACTCTCATAATTGTGTTATTGAAAATAAACATGATAAAAATATAAAACATATAGGCTATAGAACAAATAATGTATACACGATAAATTTAGATAAAACATCAAATCATGCTCAATGTTTTTTTAGTAAAGATGATGATTCTTGGTTATGGCATAGAAGAATTGCTCATATAAACATGGAACATTTAAATAAACTAATTTCTAAGGATTTTGTAATTGGTTTACAAAAACTTAAATTTGAAAAAGATAAATTATGTGATGCATGTCAAAAAGGAAAACAAGGGTTTCCTTCAAATCAAAGAATATTATTTCTACAACTCAACCCTTACAACTTCTGCATATGGATCTTTTTGGTCCCTCTAGAACTATGAGTTTTGGAGGAAATTACTATGCTCTTGTTATAGTTAATGATTATTCAAGATTTACATGGGCATTATTTCTTATTCGCAAAAAAGATGTGTCATACCCTAATTTCGTCCGGGGACCTTTGCTTGATGATATGCGACCTTTCTTTGGTCCTTGTAAGGTGCTTGGCACCCATCATTAGGCAATTTGTGAAATTCCAGGACATGCCGAAAAACCAAAAAAATATTGATGCACAATCCGTAAGTTTCCGTGACACACCGGAAATCAAATGGAAGCATCGTTGCATAATTAAGTGAGATTCCGTAAGTCAAAAAGTGGATGATTATGTAATCCGCAAGGTTCCGTAACATTACGGAAAGAAAACAAGTATCGTTACGAAATTCGTAAGTTTCCGTAACTTTACGAAAAAAGAATCACCAAAAATAAGCAGAGGGGGTGTACTTAGTAAAAATGTGGGTGCAAATAGCACCCAGGCCCACTTGGGCCCTCCAGAATATTCCTCCAGAAGGCTGTTGCTTCTGGAGGAAGCAACCTGGCTTGCCTGGGCGAGCTGAGCTCGCCTGGGCGAGCTGGGCGGCAACCACCTCCCCTATTTTGCTATAAATAGGGGAGGAAGTGAAGAAGAAAAGGGTTAAGCCCCTTTGGCACTTCTCTCTCTTTTGAATTTGCTTGGAAAAATTGTTTCCGTGAAGAAAATCTAAGCCGAGGCGCTTCCGAAACGTTTCCGTAACGTTTTCCGTGAGGAATTTCGCAAAGGTTTCAACCGTTCTTCGACGTTCTTCATTCGTTCTTCATCGTTCTTCGATCTTCAATGGGTAAGTACCTCGAACCAAGCTTTTCGATTCATTCTATGTACCCACGGTGGTCCACATTGTGTTTTGTGTATTTTTATTCCCGTTTCGTTTACTTTTTATACCCCCTCTTGACGTGCTTAAGCCATTTTACTTAAGTCATTTCTCGCTTAACTTAAAAATAAAATAAATTTCCACCGAACGTTTGAATTGTATTATCCGTTAACTTCGGTTAAAATGAATTCCGACCGTTCGGTCGTGCCGTAACCACGTTGGAAATCAAAAAGAGGTAAAAAATTATATAATAATAAAAAAAAACATCTTTTAGCAAAATAAAGCGGAAAATCAATCGGACGTTTTCTCTTTGGGATTTCTCATTCTTAATCGAATTGATTAATAACTAAAGTGAAACTAAGGCAAAAATCAACTCGCCTAGTCAAGCTCGTCCATAAAAAATAGGTTTTTGAAGTTTATCATTTCAATTTCTTGCTAAGAAAAATGGATCAATTTCAAGGTCCAGCACCTTAAAATGATCCCCTCTTAAAGTAAAAAAAGAATCACTTGATAAGCAAGAACTACGTAGGTCTGATTTCCTCATCGCAATTGAGGATACGTAGGAGCAAAAGCCCCACTTTTGTCGACCACCCCAAGAGATCGTTAATGGTCCAATGCCTTAACATTTCTCTCCTTTCAAAAACAAGAGATCGTTAATGGTCCAATGCCTTAACGTTTCTCTCCTTTCAAAAAACAAGAGATCGTTAATGGTCCAACGCCTTAACGTTTCTCTCCTTTCAAAATCAAAAGACCGTTTAATGGTCCAACACCTTAAATGACCTTTTGTTCAATAAAAACATATTTTGCAAAAAAAGACAAAAAAACAACTTAACCAAACACTTTGTTCCGAAAGAACTACGTAGGTCTGATTTCCTCATCGCAAATTGAGGAATACGTAGGAGCAAAGGGAAACACCCTTGTCGACCACAAAAAGAGGAAAAATATAAAAAGGGTATAAAGGATATAGAGACATAAAAAGGGAACATAAAAAATCAAAGTCATGTTTGCACATTCGATTAAAGGCTGTCGTCCCTTGGGACGGACGTATGGGGTGCTAATACCTTCCCCGTGCGTAAATACAACTCCCGAACCTTTCACTTAAAAGTTCGTAGATCGCGTCTTTTTCCGGTTTTTCCGACGTTTTCCTCAAATAAACGTTGGTGGCGACTCCGCGCGTATTCCTTTCATGGAACACGCATCCCGCGAGTCTCGCGTCGCCCTCCCGCCAAAGGGTAGGTTGCGACAGTTGCGACTCCACTAGGGACTGATTTTTAGAGAGTTAGGCCATTTAATCTTGTGCAAATGCTTTACCATGACTTACTCCTTTGTTGTTTTCCTTCATTATGTACTTGTGTATATAAACTCTTTGTTGCTTTTAGTGCGTTTTAAAATGTATGCATGAGGTAAATATTTATTCATTTGATGCACACAAACACCAACACTATTTGCACACACTGTGAGTGAAAAAGGGCCCTATACCCGGGTTCATGGGAACATAAGGAGTGGAGGTGAATCTGTGATCATGCTAGGTCTCCGACTTGCTTGATTACAGTGAACCCTCATCTAGAGCTTTTCTCTTTGAAAACTTATTGTTGCTAGTAGTCCCTACTGCTGCAATATGTTCTTCGAAGGGGATGATACCTCTAGAAACCATCAAGAGAGATATGACTACCTTGGGGATTATTACTAAAAGCCTAGTTAGTTCCCTCCCATATAGGTCCCTTTAAATAGGGACACGGAGCAAACACGCTGCGTGCCATTTTTCACACTGCCACGCATAAGTATCATATACCCTTTTGCTTATATTTGTTTGTGAATATTGTCGTACTATGTACATCCCCGTGTTGTGCCTTTCACATATGCATCATGCGTGGGTTTCGTCTTTGATCCCATCACTTTAGCAAACCGACGGAGGGTCCGTGTCGCCTTCTTAAAAACATACGTTGGGTGCCACGCTGCCCAAACGTTGTATTCAAGAAGGAAACAATTTCTCGGGCTCCTGTATTCGTAAATTGCATCTGTGTCATATGCATTTCTTCATGCATTCATCCATTCCACCCATGATAGATGTCGGAGTTTTGATTCGCACTAGATTTTATTTCACTTTAGTAAAACATGGGATCAAGTCAAAAGCCTTCGCTTAAAAAGAGGTTCTATCAAGTAAAAATCAAGAGCTTAGAGGTCACTAGTTTACGAGATTTGGGGCAATTAATGGGTCAACTTCAACGGCAAGCCTTCCGCAAAGTCTATGGTAAGATTTGGGACCTAGCTAGGGTAGAAGTCTCCATGGAACCGATTGCATCCCTTTCCCAGTATTATGACCAGCCCCTAAAGGTGCTTCACATTCGAGGACTTCCAGCTTGTGCCAACTGTGAAAGAGTTTGAAGAAATCCTGGGATGCCCACTGGGGGGAAGGAAGCCATATCTTTTCTCTGGGTTCTATCCCTCAACGACAAGAGTTTCCAAGGTAGTGAAAATCTCAGCACAAGAGTTGGACCGTGTAAAGCAAAACAGAAATGGAGTAGTCGGAGTACCAAGGAAGTGTTTGGAGGAAAGGGCAAAGGCCTTGGCAAAATCAAGGCGAATGGGCTTCTTTTATCGACATCTTGGCGCTTTTGATCTTTGGAGGTGTCCTCCTTCCAAATATGGAAGGGTTAGTGGACCTAGCAGCGATTGATGCTTTCCTCGCCTTTCATCATGGCAAGGAAATCCCGGTCGTCGCCATTTTGGCCATGCATGACACGTTCGATCAGAGATGTGAAAAGAGCGGCGCAAGAATTGTTTGTTGTACACCGGCTCTCTATGTGTGGCTGGTTTCGCACCTTTTTTTTCCAAGAAGGTAGGCTCGTCTATCCGCTACAAGGTCACCGCTCGTGCGTCGAAAAAAAGAAAGACGAATTGGGACCAACTCTTGGCTAGCATAGAGGGGCGTCTGTTAATTGGTCCCCTCGCTAGAAGGAACGAAGAATCAGGATTCTATCTTCATGCGAAGGATTTCCAAATGTTCCCTTAATGGGAACAAGGGGTTGTATAAATTATAATCCTGTCCTCACCACGGGGTTTCAGTGACCCCAATGCAAAGGTACTCCAAGGAGTTCGCAAGGCATGTGATGCGGTGTGAAGAAAGGACAGAGAGCTTAGGGGAAGCAGTAATGGGATCATCGGCGGCTATCATAAGTGGCTGAGAGTCCGGACACAAGGATTGGATTGGCTCCCGAATCTAAAGACTGTGAGAGACAATGAGGTTAAAGCTTTGGAAGAAAGTGATGAGGTACAAGCCCTAAAGGCAAAGCTTGAAAGAGCCCGGGTAGTCAAAGAGAAGTTCAAGTCCATAGCCATCAAAGTCTGAAGAGAGTATGATGAACTAAGGGACGTTAATATGGCCACCGATGAAGCCTTGGAATGAGAAACCAAGAAGGCCCGAAAGGAAGAACACGACCAAAACAAGTTTTGAGGGGCTTTATAGGGCAGCAATAGTGAGCTCAAACTCTGAAGAGGTGAAAGGAATCATCATGGGTCAAAGGCATGATCTGGAAGGACGAGCTAAAGGCTTGCCTTAGGTCGAAAAGAAATTTGTCCCAACAGTTAAAGTGAGACTGAAGGGAATATGTGGGCCATCATTGATGAGTGCAAAGAGAAGCTAAATCTAGCGGCGACTCACGAGCAAAGGCTAGAAGATGAGTATGCCAAGATATCAGCAGAAAGGGAAGCAAGGGAAAGGGTAATTGATTCATTGCACCAAGAGGCAACCGTGTGGATGGACCGATTTGCTCTTACCTTGAGCGGGAGTCAAGAACTTCCCCGATTGCTAACCAAGGCCAAAGCAATGGGGGACACCTACTCCGCTCCCGAGGAGATCCACGGACTTCTCAGCTATTGTCAACATATGATAGACTTAATGGACCATATGATTAGAAACCGCTAGGAAGTTCGTATTGTCGCTCAGATCTTGACTAGTTATAACTTTTTGAATAAAATGAGTTTATCCCACGTTTTTACTCCAAAAATCAGTGCGAATCAAGTCACTCCCGCATTTTATTCCTAGCATGCATTGTATGTTGGTCTCGTCCTTTGTCACGGGAAGCCGGAAGGTCCATATCACCTTCTTAATTGTACACATGGGGCACTGCGCCCCCAAATGCGCAAGTAAGAAGAGATAATTTTCCGGGCTCTCGTGTCCGTAAAATGCGTTCATATCATGCATCGCATAAGCATCTCTTCATAACATCATAATGAACATATCGTTCCTGCATTTGTCCGTTATCATATTCCAGCCTCACATTTTGCATAAGTCATGGCATCATCATGCATATGCGTTCAACAAACTTTTTGATCTGCAAAATTGCATACCATTTGTTTTCATGTTTGCTCATCCTTGCGTTTTCCTCTACAAAACAAAAACAAAAAAGGGAAGCGTGAAACTTCACACTACATTCTTAGTTTCATGTGTTAGGCACCACGAGCCAACCATGTTGGGATCATAAACCCGTTTCACTTAAAAACAAAATAATTGAACATGGTACCTAATGCATGGTTAACTAGGAAATGGTGTTTCTTCGGGCATCTCAATTTCATAATTACATTTTCCGTGCATAAGCTTAAAGTATGCCCGAGTCATTCATCCCTATGAGATGTTGTTGAAGTATTGGCGATCAGAATTGCCATTCCTTGGATTATAGGGTTGAACCAAGCTCATGCTTTTACAAAAAGGTTCATCAAGTCAAGTTGAAATATGGAAGTAACCGTCTTGCAAAATTGGGGCAAAAGATGAATCGAGTCACATCACTGCTTCGTCTACTGCCACACATATTTAGGATTATTGATGTCCTTGTTACTTCCAGTTTCACCTTGACAAAGATGTCATGGACCATGTTGAAAATCTAAATTGATTCAACCCCATATCTTGCGTAAAAATTCGCAATACTTCAACTGTACATCATTCGCATGCATCCATGCTTTTCATTGGTTGCATTGCTCGTTGCATTCTTTCCTTGAAAAATAAAATAAAATGAACTTAATCATTGTTATAAAAAAGAAAGGGACACGCTTTACGACGCCCTTACCGAACTCGTGCTAGAGCTAGAGTAATGGGTGAAGTAGAGGAGATACAAGAGAAGATGAAGGCCGACATGGAGGCCATTAAAGAGAAAATGGCCACAATGATGGAGGCCATGATGAGCGTGAAGAAGATAATGGAAGCCAATGCGGTTGCAATTGCCGCTACCAGCGTTGTTGCTAAGGTGAACCCGACGTCCCCATCCGGCCTCAAGCAAATGAATCATCCAACCTCAAATATGGTAGGCAAAGATTTAGGAAGTACGGGCGGCCCCCATGATGTGCAAATTCAAAATGAGCACGCCTTCCCGTCATATGGCTTGCCTCTCAACTATACGCCACCCAATGTGGCGTACACTCCCAATAAGAATGTCAATAACTCCACTCCTATACCCATTGAAAGCCAGCAACCCCAAACTGATCATGCACATGTCTCTTAAACCGTGGAAGAGACCCATGAAATTCCCCATCACAATCTAGCCGACTTCGAGCCTTGGCTCGGATATACCACTGAAGGGCAAGCAGTTGGTGGTATACCCCTACAAAACCCTTTGGAGGGCCCTCAGTATCACCCACAACTGCACCTCTTGCATTCCACAGCGGTTAAAAACCCTCATGACTATGGCAGGAATGGGAAAGTTGGATCATCTAGAGGAAAGGCTCAGGGCCATTGAAGGAGGTGAAGATTATGCCTTTGCTAACCTAGAAGAGTTGTTCCTAATACCCAAACATGGTCATTCCCAAGTTCAAGGTGCCGGACTTTAGCAAGTACAAGGGGACTACTCGCTCCAAGAACCATCTAAAGATGTACTGTCGGAAGATGGGGGCATACGCAAAAGATGAGAAACTGCTGATACATTTTTCCTGAGAAAGTCTTACTAGGACAACTGTCGCCTGGTATACTAACTTAGGAACCTTCTTGAGTCCATTCTTGGAAGGACCTAATGGTTGCCTTCATTAGGCAGTGTCAGTACAATTCTGATATGGCTCCGGATAGGATGCAACTACAAAAAGTGTGCAAAAAGGGGGCACGAATCTTTCAAAGAATACGCCCAAAGATGGAGAGACTTGGCAACTCAAGTAGCACCCCCAAAAATAGAGAAAGAGATTATCACAATGATAGTAGACACGTGACCGGTGTTCTACTATGAAAAAAATGGTGGGTTACACACCTTCAAGTTTTACAGATTTGGTCTTCGCCAGCAAAAAGATCAAAGTGGATCCGAAAAGAGGCAAATTTGATCATCCTACTAGGACGACTGAGAAAACTGGGGCAAATGAAGAGGGTGAGAAAGAGGGAGAAACCCATGCTGTGACTGCCATTCCTATACGGCCAAGTTTCCCACCAACCCAACAATGTCATTACTCAGCCAATAACAAACCTCCTCCTTACCCACTACCCAGTTATCCACAAAGGCCACCCCTAAATCAACCACAAAGTCTGTCTACCGCACTTCCAATGACGAAGACCACCTTTAGCACAAACCAAAAAAAAAAAAAAAAAAAACACCAACAAAAAGGAATTTTGCAGCAAAAAGCCTGTAGGGTTCACCCCAAATTCCGTTGTCATATGCTAAACTTGATCCCATATCCACTCAATAATTCAATGGTAGCCATAACCCCAACCAAGGTTCCTCAACCTCCATTTTTCTGAGGATACAACTCGAACGCAACGTGTGCTTATCGTGGAGGAGCCCTGGGGCATTCCATTGAGCATTGTATGACCCCGAAGCATAAAGTGTGAAGTCTAATTGATACGGGCTGGCTGAAATTTGAGGAGAATCGCTTGTTGAATCATAACATTGACAACCAACACCATACATGGGGCAATTTTGGAAGCTGTTGTTATGACTCATCAGGATTTTCAAGTTTATGCCATTATTATAAACCACAGTTACAATGCTAAATGATATGGATAAAATGGACATCCTTGTCCCTCATCCTCTCACAAACGCATGTTTGCTTATTCAACTTTCACCGAAATGTGGGTGCAAGCCATTGGTCTATTTGCTCAAGCGACCTGCGCTCCTGAGTGTTGACTTCCAAGACTGTTCAATCAGAGATTACTCGTCTTGCACGTTGGTGGGGGTGCCGTAAAACAACAAGTAAAGTTCAAAACAAATAAGTTTCAAAATAAAAAAAAATAAAAAGGCATTTGATTGACTGTGTTTTCAAGTAAAAATATAGACGTTCATGTGACTTCATTTTATCATTCCAGAAAGTTTGTCTTCTTAGAGAAGCGAGTTGTCAAGAATAGGATGTTGGACAAATGGCCTCAGTTACCTTAAGAAAAAGGGGGGTTGAATTAAGATGCAAAGACTATTCCCCAATTGAACTATCACTCTTTCTTTTTGGATTAACAATGCACCCTTAACATGAATTACTCAAAAGACAAATCAAAATAAACTTCTTTAAAGCAAAAGATAAATAGCAATAAAAGAAGTTTAAAGGAAGAGAGGAATGCAAACTTGATTTATACTGGTTCGGCCACTTCCCGCGTCTACGTCCAGTCCTCAAGAAACCCACTTGAGATTTTCCACTCTCTTTGTAAAACTCCTTTTACAAAGTTTGAACCACACAGGGACAACCCTTCCCTTGTGTTCGAGAATCCTCTACAATAAGAGACTCTCAGTCTCTTAATCCCTTTTCAGAAGTAAGAAGAAGAGAAGAAGAAATCTCTCTTAAAAGGGATAGATTGTACAATGAAGACCAATCAAAATTCCTTATTGAATATGCAAGTGGTTGACCAAGGAATCTTTTTGAGAGGATAAGACAGTTCAGTTCAGAAAAACTCTTAATCTTTTGAGAGGATAAACTTTGTGGGCAATGAAAACTCTCTTTAAATTCGTGTTTCCAAGTCACCTTTGATGGCCATTCATAAACCATTTGAATAGATGTGACTCTTGGAAATTATTTTCTGAAAATCTCCTCTGGTAATCGATTACAAGACTTGTGTAATCGATCACAGGCTTTAAAATTTGAATAAACTGCTGGTAATCAATTACCATCCATGTGTAATCGGTTACACATTATAAATTTTGAATTCAAATTTCTAGTGACTGTTATAAACATTTTCAGCTGCTGGTAATTGATTACCAGAGAGTAAATCTCAATTTAAAATGATTTGGATAGAAGTATTTGGCCAAACCTTTTGCTTTTTTCAATTTTGAAACTTCTTCCAAAAGATTCTAGAAATCAACTTGATCATATATCTTGATTTTCTTGGATTCTTGTCTTGAATAAAACTTAGAAGCACTTGATCCTTTAGCATCATCAAGACATCAAAACATCTTGCTTCTACATAGGAGTCATTTGACTTAATCCATCAGCTGAAAAATCCTTCAACTATTTCTCGTCCTTGGAAAATTCTATTTGCAAGAATCAATTGCGTCTTTCATTCTTCCTCACTACGAGGTTGTGAAAACAAGACAACAATTGGTACCTCTAAGCCCTACACTGGGGCAATGAAAGGCCCCATGCATAAACCTCAAACGAACCTAGGGGCAGATTAGAAGTTCTCACTCAATAGGTTCCCAGCTACAAGGTCATGACGAAAGACAACGATTGGTACCTCAAAGCCTTACACTGGGGCAATGAGGGGCACCGTGCATGAGCCTCAAGTGAACATAGGGGCCGATCAAAAGTTCTCACCCATCGATGTTTTTAACAAAAAAAAAAGGGGGACAAACCCTAGGATTTCAATGGATTGATTAAACATCAAACGACTCCATTGCCGTCACTCCAAAATGGTCAAGTGACTAAATCAAAAAGAACATACACTCTGAGGGAGTTCCCGGAGAGATTTTCAAAAAGATAGGATAAGGTTGCATGGACTATCACCTCTTTCAAAAGGACAGTCAATTTGTGTTTTCCAAAAAAAAAAAAAATCAAATCAAAATCAAAATCACAAAATAGGGAAAAAATGTCATGAACATTGTACAATTTTCCATAACATTGCATTATTGCATACAAAGCCTGCATTTACTGCATCTCAAGATGAAGGTTGCATACATTTGCATCCCCAAAAAATCATCATGTTCATATTAGGTAATAAATGAATAGATGAGAGGCCCTCTCAAAGAGTCAACCTCTTGCTTTCTTGTAAGGTTAAAGTCCTTTGGTACTTGTACCTATTGGCTCGCCTTCAGAGGACTGCATGTCCTCACCTTCAGAGGGCTACACGCCCTCGCCATCAGAGGACTACACGTCCTCGCCTTGAGAGGACTACACGTCCTCACCATCAGAGGGCTGCACGCCCTCACCTCTAGAGGACTACATGTCCTCGCCTTGAGAGGGCTACACGCCCTCACCTTGGGTACTAGTTACCCTCACCGTTGAGAGGACTACACGTCCTCGCCTTGAGAGGACTACACGTCCTCACCATCAAAGGGCTGCACGCCCTCACCTCTAGAGGACTATATGTCCTCGCCTTGAGAGGGCTACACGCCCTCACCTTGGGTACTAGTTACCCTCACCGTTGAGAGGACTACACGTCCTCGCCTTGAGAGGACTACACGTCCTCACCATCAGAGGGCTGCACGCCCTCACCTCTAGAGGACTATATGTCCTCGCCTTGAGAGGGCTACACGCCCTCACCTTGGGTACTAGTTACCCTCACCGTTGAGAGGACTACACGTCCTCGCCTTGAGAGGACTACGCGTCCTCACCATCAGAGGGCTGCACGCCCTCACCTCCAGAGGACTACATGTCCTCGCCTTGAGAAGGCTACACGTCCTCACCTTGGGTACTAGTTACCCTCACCGTCAGAGGGCTACACGTCCTCGCCTTGAGAGGACTACACGTCCTCACCATCAGAGGGCTGCACGCCCTCACCTCCAGAGGACTACATGTCCTCGCCTTGAGAAGGCTACACGTCCTCACCTTGGGTACTAGTTACCCTCACCGTCAGAGGGCTACACGCCCTTACCTTGAAAGGACTACATGTCCTCGCCAGCAGAGGGCTGCACGCCTTCACCTCCAGAGGACTACACCTCCTCGCCTTGAGAGGGCTGCACGCCCTCACCTTTAGAGGGCTACGTGTCCTCATTTTCAGTGTGCTCGACATCCACACCTTAAAAGAATTTAAGGTCCTCTGCCCTTAAATGCTTAACCAAGACTTGCACTTCCGGTTAAGGGGCCAGTAGTTTCCTTTTAACGGTTCCTGGGCCACCCCCTGATATTGGAGGAGGGCCAACTGTGCGAGCACAACCAGAGAGGGAGGCTATCACACAGCTACTATGCATACCGGGGCAAGATTTCACTTGTGCCGCTGCAAAGAGACGAGTGCGGATCATGCGCACCAACATGACCACTCTTACATAGATATAGATGATGTTGCTACTTAGCAACATTCTGCCCAGCGACCGCAATGCCAATCACCCCCTGCAAAAGTATCAGTTGGTCTGTGTCGTCCCGACATGGGTAAGTATGCATATGGTTCAACTGATTTCTGATACCATCTATTGTTTGCAGGGATCGCACCCACAAGACACCCAGTGGACCCGGAAAAGTCCAACAGGGCCCTGGGGTTTCCAGCTCTGGTTACGGGCCTCTATCAGCCCTATAGGGCGCCCGTCCCCCCAGCAAGCTCATGCCATCATGACATAGGTAAGTATGCACCTCCCCCAACTGATTTCTGATGTCATCTATTGTTTGCAGGGATCGTGCCCGCAAGACACCTAGTGGACCCGAAGAAGGCCAACAGGGTCTTGGAGTTGCCAGCTCTAAATACGGGTCTCTATCAGTTCAAGGGAGTGCCTGTTGCCCCCAGCAGGGTCATCAGGCCCCCTACCAATCGAGCTTTCATCAAGAAGTGTTGCGCCCCCAGGCAGGCGCAGGGCGAGACACCACAGCAGCATTGGGATGGCCGGTAGCGGGCAATAGACACACCGCCACCACCACTAAAGTTCACCTCAGCTCATCCATAAAAAGGTTAGAGCGTTGCCTACGACACATGGCCGACCAATAGGCAACCAAGTCCAAAGCCAAAGGTAAGCAAAGTACTAGGTCAGTGATCGACAAGTCATAAGGCGTCCAGCTCAAGACGTTAAAGAAGCGCTACTAGGAGGCAACCTAGTACCTTTTAAATTTCTGCCTGCTATTTGATCACTTTTTATAGTAGGACGCACCTAGTTGCTCATGATCCTGGGAATTTAAATAAAACAAGCGCAAGCTCGGAAGGTAGTCATACCTTACAAAACATATATATGTATGTTTAGGTAGTGAAAATACCTTAGATATGCATGTATGTAAACAAAAAAACACTTCACAAAATATATATATGTATGTTTAGGTAGAAAAATACCTTAGATATGCATGTATGTAAACAAAAAACACTTCACAAAATATATATATGTATGTTTAGGTAGAAAGATACCTTAGATATGCATGTATGTAAACAAAAAATACTTCACAATATATATATATGTATGTTTAGGTAGCAAGATACCTTGGATATGCATGTATATAGCAAAAATACCTCACAAAAATATACACATGTTTAGGTAGCAAGATACCTTGGATATGCATGTATATAGCAAAATACCTCATGAAAAAAAAGGGGAAAAAACAAAAACAAACGAGAAAAAGAAATGAACAAATGAAAAAAAAAACAAAAAAAAGGAAGAAAAAAAAGAAAAATAAGTTGTCTAGCTGAAAAACCAACATGCTTTTGAAAAGAGATGACTTCCAACTTTTCTTTGAAAAAAAAATTCACTGATCATAACTAGTTTTTGAAAAAATATATGTATACACCTGAGGGGTGAATGCTGTGAAAATTTTCCCGGACGCCCGAAATGGACTCAAATGAATGCACAAATTGATAAAAGAACATATTTTGGAAACATTGGGTTGACTAAAATAGAGGAAATAAATCCTGAGCCCTAGCATCACATGACCATAAAAATTTGACACTTGAGTGTCCGCATAGGTGCATGCATGAACAGTTTTGCATGAAGTTTCCAAATCATCATTTTTGCATTTGTGTCATGGAAATAATGTGGGGCATCCCTTTTATCCTTGAACCAAACCAAACCCTGACATGTACCATGCCTAGCCATTCTACAAGTCTTGAGCCAAGATCCTGACTCACCATAAACCTTGACCCAGGGTGAGAATGTCAATCCTTACCCTCGGAAGCAAAAAAGAATAGAAGGGAAATTTCCAATCAAAGAAAAAGAGAAGGAAAATTTCCAATCAAAGGAAAAAAGGAAACAAGGAAATTCCCAATCAAAGAGAGGGAGAAAGAAAAAAGAAAAGAAAGAAAAGTCCCAACCAAAGAATAGGAGAAAGTAAAGAAAAAAAAAAAAAAAAAGAAAGCTCCTGGTCAAAGAAACCAGAAGAAATGTGCAGAGAGGTCTTTAGACCGGACAATATCTGAACATTACAGAATTGTCACCAAATGAACAAAAAGAAGGAAAGGAAACCATGACCTAAAATGGTCTTCTCCCTTTAATTGCCAACCAAGATCAGTGCGCTAGCGACTTTTTCGCCCCACACTAAACAAAAACAGAAAAGGAAAAGCCAACAAAAAATCAAAAGCCAAAAACACACAAAAGCCGAAAAACCCATCAAGAAAACCCATTCCCAAGGGAAGTCCTATTGATCCATGATCACGCATGTAATTTTTGATTTGATAGGAAATAATTTGCAAAGTCAAGTCATGACATATCTATGGTTCGGAATTAGGATAAAACACTTACCTGTGCGAGTTTGATACACTTTGAGTGGATTTCTTCTATTTTTGTTGAACCCAGTGTTTCCTCTAAATGGTCATTTAGAAACGAAATGCTAAACATCCAAAATCTGATTTATGGTTATGGGGGGATTTCATCAACATACTCTCCTTCCCCGGTAAACGCATTGTTTTTCACTCAAAAAAGCGTATGCTGCTCTAATCAGTTGGAATATTTATCTCTTTACTAAAGCATGTTTGCATTTTAGTGAAGAAAACACCGAGACTTTTTCAAGTCTCACAAGTTATCTAGAACTACGTAGGTCTGAGTTCCTCATTGGAGGATACGTAGGAGCAAGAGCCTCGCTTTTGTCGACCACACCGCCTTTTGTTGCCATGACCCAAGAGCTGGTAGCCCGCGGAGACACCTTACGGTTATTCGCACCTCGTCATTCAGTGACCCCAAGTGTGATTGACGAGCAGAGGCCAATGTGGTCATTTGCGCCCTTTCCGGAGATGTCATCATCTTCCGATGGAGACTTTTCAAGTCTCACAAGTTATCTAGAACTACGTAGGTCTGAGTTCCTCATTGGAGGATACGTAGGAGCAAGAGCCTTGCTTTTGTCGGCCGCCCCATAATCTTTGTCATACTGACCCTGAGGTCATGTGACATGCACCCTTGTGTCATCCAGAGGCGGCGGGCCCGATGACAAGCAGAGACAAAATTTGGTCATTCTGCACCCTTGTGTCATCCAGAGGCGGCGGGCCCGATGACAAGCAGAGACAAAATTTGGTCATTCTGCACCCTTGTGTCATCCAGAGGCGGCGGGCCCAATGACAAGCAGAGACAAAATTTGGTCATTCTGCACCCTTGGGTCATCCAGAGGCGGCGGGCCCGATGATACGCGGAGATACCTTACGGTTATCCGCACCCTTTTGTCATCCAGAGGCGGCGGGCCCGATGACAAGCAGAGACAAAATTTGGTCATTCTGCACCCTTGTGTCATCCAGAGGTGGCGGGCCCGATGATACGCGGAGATACCTTACGGTTATCCGCACCCTTTTGTCATCCAGAGGCGGCGGGCCCGATGACAAGCAGCGGCCAATTTGGTCATTCTGCACCCTTGTGTCATCCAGAGGCGGCGGGCCCGATGATACGCGGAGATACCTTACGGTTATCCGCACCCTTGTGTCATCCAGAGGCGGCGGGCCCGATGACAAGCAGAGACAAAATTTGGTCATTCTGCACCCTTGTGTCATCCAGAGGCGGCGGGCCCGATGATACGCGGAGATACCTTACGGTTATCCGCACCCTTTTGTCATCCAGAGGCGGCGGGCCCGATGACAAGCAGAGACAAAATTTGGTCATTCTGCACCCTTGTGTCATCCAGAGGCGGCGGGCCCGATGATACGCGGAAATACCCGAGTGGTTATCCGTATAAATATTCTTTTGCTATCTGTAAGACAGAACGCTTGATAGCATGCAGAGGCTGACGTAGTCTTCTGCACCTTTTGTTCCTCCGGGAACAACAAGTCATTTACATGCGGAAATTTCATGGTCACCCGCGACTCTCGTCAACCGAGAGGAGCGAAATTAGTGTCATACCCTAATTTTCGTCCGGGGACCTTTGCTTGATGACATGCGACCTTTCTTTGGTCCTTGTGAGGTGCTAGGCACCCATCATTAGGCAATTTGTGAAATTCCGGGAACGACAAGTCATGGTCACCCGCGACTCTCGTCAACCGAGAGGAGCGAAATTAGTGTCATACCCTAATTTTCGTTCGGGGACCTTTGCTTGATGACATGCGACCTTTCTTTGGTCCTTGTGAGGTGCTAGGCACCCATCATTAGGCAATTTGTGAAATTCCGGGAACGACAAGTCATGGTCACCCGCGACTCTCGTCAACCGAGAGGAGCGAAATTAGTGTCATACCCTAATTTTCGTCCGGGGACCTTTGCTTGATGACATGCGACCTTTCTTTGGTCCTTGTGAGGTGCTTGGCACCCATCATTAGGCAATTTGTGAAATTTCGGGAATAACAAGTCATTTGCATGTGGAGATTTTATGGTCACCAGCGACTCTCGTCAAATCGAGAGGAACGAAATTAGTGTCTTATCTTTACTTTCCTTTTATCTCCAATAAAAGACAAGTAAAGAGGGGCAACTGTCATACCCTAATTTTGTCCGGGGACCTTTGCTTGATGATATGCGACCTTTCTTTGGTCCTTGTAAGGTGCTTGGCACCCATCATTAGGCAATTTGTGAAATTCCAGGACATGCCGAAAAACCAAAAAAATATTGATGCACAATCCGTAAGTTTCCGTCACACACCGGAAATCAAATGGAAGCATCGTTGCATAATTAAGTGAGATTCCGTAAACATTCCGTAAGTCAAAAAGTGGATGATTATGTAATCTGCAAGGTTCCGTAACATTACGGAAAGAAAACAAGTATCGTTACGAAATTCGTAAGTTTCCGTAACTTTACGAAAAAAGAATCACCAAAAAAAAGCAGAGGGGGGTGTACTTAGTAAAAATGGGGGTGCAAATAGCACCCAGGCCCACTTGGGCCCTCCAGAATATTCCTCCAGAAGGCTATTGCTTCTGGAGGAAGCAACTTGGCTCGCCTGGGCGAGCTGGGCGGCAACCACCTCCCCTATTTTGCTATAAATAGGGGAGGAAGTGAAGAAGAAAAGGGTTCAGCCCCTTTGGCACTTCTCTCTCTTTTGAATTTGCTTGGAAAAATTGTTTCCGTGAAGAAAATCTAAGCCGAGGCGCTTCCGAAACGTTTCCGTAACGTTTTCCGTGAGGAATTTCGCAAAGGTTTCAACCGTTCTTCGACGTTCTTCATTCGTTCTTCATCGTTCTTCGATCTTCAACAGGTAAGTACCTCGAACCAAGCTTTTCGATTCATTCTATGTACCCACGGTGGTCCACATTGTGTTTTGTGTATTTTTATTCCCGTTTCGTTTACTTTTTATACCCCCTCTTGACGTGCTTAAGCCATTTTACTTAAGTCATTTCTCGCTTAACTTAAAAATAAAATAAATTTCCACCGAACGTTTGAATTGTATTATCCGTTAACTTCGGTTAAAATGAATTCCGACCGTTCGGTCGTGCCGTAACCACGTTGGAAATCAAAAAGAGGTAAAAAATTATATAATAATAAAAAAAACATCTTTTAGCAAAATAAAGCGGAAAATCAATCGGACGTTTTCTCTTTGGGATTTCTCATTCTTAATCGAATTGATTAATAACTAAAGTGAAACTAAGGCTAAAATCAACTCGCCTAGTCAAGCTCGTCCATAAAAAATAGGTTTTTGAAGTTTATCATTTCAATTTCTTGCTAAGAAAAATGGATCATTTTCAAGGTCCAGCGCCTTAAAATGATCCCCTCTTAAAGTAAAAAAAGAATCACTTGATAAGCAAGAACTGCGTAGGTCTGATTTCCTCATCGCAATTGAGGATACGTAGGAGCAAAAGCCCCACTTTTGTCGACCACCCCAAGAGATCGTTAATGGTCCAATGCCTTAACATTTCTCTCCTTTCAAAAACAAGAGATCGTTAATGGTCCAATGCCTTAACGTTTCTCTCCTTTCAAAAAACAAGAGATCGTTAATGGTCCAACGCCTTAACGTTTCTCTCCTTTCAAAATCAAAAGACCGTTTAATGGTCCAACACCTTAAATGACCTTTTGTTCAATAAAAACATATTTTGCAAAAAAAGACAAAAAAACAACTTAACCAAACACTTTGTTCCGAAAGAACTATGTAGGTCTGATTTCCTCATCGCAAATTGAGGAATACGTAGGAGCAAAAGGAAACACCCTTGTCGACCACAAAAAGAGGAAAAATATAAAAAGGGTATAAAGGATATAGAGACATAAAAAGGGAACATAAAAAATCAAAGTCATGTTTGCACATTCGATTAAAGGCTGTCGTCCCTTGGGACGGACGTATGGGGTGCTAATACCTTCCCCGTGCGTAAATACAACTCCCGAACCTTTCACTTAAAAGTTCGTAGATCGCGTCTTTTTCCGGTTTTTCCGACGTTTTCCTCAAATAAACGTTGGTGGCGACTCCGCGCGTATTCCTTTCATGGAACACGCATCCCGCGAGTCTCGCGTCGCCCTCCCGCCAAAGGGTAGGTTGCGACAAGATGTTTTTCATGCTTTTAAGAAACTTGCTAAAATCATTCAAAACAAGAAAAATCTCAATATTGCATCTATTAGGAGTGATCATGGAGGAGAATTTGAAAATAAAGATTTTGAATAATTTTTTGATGAAAATGGCATTGAACACAATTTTTCTGCACATAGAACCCCTCAACAAAATGGAGTAGTTGAGAGGAAAAATACATCTTTAGAAGAAATAGCTAGAACTTTGCTTAATGATACAAATCTTCCTAAATATATATGGGCTAAACCTGTTAATACTGCATGCTATATAATGAATAGAGCTTTAATTAGACCAATCTTGAATAAAACTCCATATGAATTGTACAAGGGAAGAAATCCGAACATTTCTCATCTTAATGTTTTTGGATGTAAGTGCTTTGTGCTAAACAACAGAAAATACAACTTAGGTAAGTTTGATGCAAAATCTGATGAAGGTATATTCCTTGGCTATTCCTTGAATAGTAAAGCCTTTAGAATTTATAACAAAAGAACTATGGTTATTGAAGAATCTATCTATGTTGCTTTTGATGAAACTAACCCTATAAGGCCAAGAAGGAAACACTTGATGATGTTACATATTCTCTAGAAGACATGCACATTGATGAGAAAGGGCACAAAGGCAAAGGAAATGGAAATGAAGAAGACCTTCAAATTGTTGAAACTAAAACAAGTACAAATGCAAATCTTCCAAAAGAGTGGAGAACTTCAAGATATCATCCTCTTGATAATATCATCGGTGACATATCAAAAGGGGTAACAACTAGACACTTTCTCAAAGATGCATGCAATAATATGACTTTTGTTTCTTTAATTGAACCGAAAAACTTAAATGAAGCCATAATTGATGAACACTGGGTTATTGCTATGCAAGAAGAGTTAAATCAATTTGAAAGAAATAATGTTTGAGAATTAGTTGACAAACCTGATAATCATCCAATTATAGGAATTAAATGGGTATTCAGAAACAAATTGGATGAACATGGAATAGTAATTAGAAATAAGGCTAGGCTAGTGGCCAAAGGATATAATCAAGAAGAAGGAATAGATTATGAGGAAACCTATGCTCCAGTAGCCAGATTAGAAGCCATTAGAATGTTATTGGCTTTTGCATCCATAATGGATTTTAAACTCTATCAAATGGATGTTAAAAGTGACTTTTTAAATGGTTTTATCCAAGAAGTATATGTTGAACAACTTCCTAGTTTTGAAAACTCAGAAAAGCCCAATCATGTCTTTAAATTGAAAAATGCTCTATATTATTTAAAACAAGCCCCTAGCACTTGGTATGAACGTCTGAGCAAATTTCTTTTAGAAAAGGGCTTTTCAAGAGGAAAGGTTGATACCACCCTTTTTATCAAAATAAAATTGAATGATATTCTCTTGTAAAAATATATGTTGATGATATAATCTTTGGGTCAACTAATGATTCTCTTTGCAAAGAATTCTCTCAAGATATGCAAAATGAATTTGAAATGGCAATGATGGGTGAGTTAAATTTCTTCCTTGGACTGCAAATAAAGCAAACAAAGAATGGTATATTTATTAGTCAGTCAAAATATTGCAAAAAACTAATTAACAGGTTTGGGATGGAAAATGCTAAACACATGGTCACTTCTATGAGCATTACTTGCTATCTGGATAAAGATGAATCTGGTTAGTCAATAGATATAAAGAAATATAGAGGTATGATAAGATCTCTTCTTTATTTATCTGCAAGTGGACCTAATATAATGTTTAGAGTTTGTATGTGTACAACATACCAAGCAAATCCCAAAGAATGTCACCTTAGTGCAGTTAAAAGAATAATGAGATACTTCTTAGGCACTATAAATCTAGGATTATGGTATCCTAAGAATTCCTCTAATAACCTAATAGGATACTCTGATTCTAATTTTTTCGGATGCAAAACTAATAGAAAGAGCACTAGTGGAACATGTCATTTTATTGGTTCTGCTCTAGTATTGTGGCATAGTAAAAAAAAATAGTGTTGCCTTATCCACTACTGAGGCGAAATATATTTCTGCTGGAAGTTGTGCACAAATACTTTGGATGAAACAAAAACTTTCTAACTATGGATTAATACTTGATCATATTCCTATTTGGTGTGATAACAAGAGTGTAATCAATCTATCTAAAAATCCTATTCTGCACTCTAGAACAAAGCATATTGAAATAAGGAATCATTTCTTGAGATATCATGTTCAAAAAGGGGATTGTGTACTAGAAATTGTTGACACAAAGAATCAATTAACTGATATCTTTACAAAACCTCTCCCCAAAGAAAATTTATTTGCAATTAGAAGAGAATTAGGACTCATAGACAAAATAACTTAGATTCATAGCAATTTTGATTGTTTATAATAAATTGGCTTTGATGATTGTTAACCATGCTTGTTTATGATGATTATTTCCTTTCATTAAGAAAAATGACTGTGCTTGATAGTTATCTTTCATGATTGATTATAATGATTGATTAATTTTTTGTTGAGTGAAATGCTTGTGTTTGCTAATTATTGTTCATGATTATTTGCGATGATTGTCTATTTTGGTTGTTTATGATGATTGTCTATTTTGATTATTTATACTAAATGAGTACTTTTGTGGGTGACAAATGATTATTTACAGCTCATCCCTACCTATAAATTCTGCTCTTTCTCTCTCCTTGCGCAAAACTCGTTCTTCCTTTTTCTCCTTGACGGTGCCCTCCATACCCAAATCTTCAAATCCTCATATCTTTCTCATTTCTTATCCAAATTACTTCAAACAAAGTGCAAATTTCATCTTTTCAATTATCTACAAACCGCACTGAACAAAATCAGTAGAAATACTACCAAATGGCAGAACTCTCTAAGAAGAGAAAAGGCTCAACCTCCACAACCACCGCTGCACAACAACGCCGCCACAACACTTTCGGTGACCCACCAGTGTTAATTGCTATTTATGAGTTTTAAATGCATTAAAAATAGGATAAAAAGTAGCAATGCACCTCTAATTTATGGTTTCTTTTGTGAGATTTGTAAATAATTTATTCTTGTGTGAATTTATGTAGTGGAAACTCCATTTTTTGATGACTAATGTTGTACTTAATTGGATTTTTAGGCTAAAGAATAGAAGATTTCGAAATGTTGCTGAAGGGCTTGCTTAGTGAGCCAGATTAGCTAAGTGAGGCTCATCCTCTTAGCGAGGAAGCCAGACTCACTAAGCGAGAACAAAACCCTAGAGAATTTTAAGCAAGAGAGCACCGTGCTTAGCACGCAGCTAGCCCGCCTAGCGAGGATGTTGTCTCTTCTTACGCTTAGTGCGTCCAAGCCCACTTACCGCATAACCACTAATTCTTGCTCAATGAGACATGCTGGCTAAGCATGCCTTCGTAAGCGGAGAAGCCCAAAAGTCTTGAAAACATTGAGAAAGGAAGGGAAATGAAACAGACAAGCAACATAGGAAAAAGGAAGAAGGCAGCAAGGTTGAAGAGAAGACATTTTCTTCACATCTTTACCATTTTCTTCACATCTTTACCATTTTTCTTTCATTCCTACATCATTTTCACCCTTGTATTAAGCCCCCCTTGCTAATGGAGGGTTAAACACTTCATTGTTGGGGAGTTTTTCTACTGAGCACTCTTGATGTAAAACTTCTAACTATCTATTTAATGTTATTTCTAGTGTTCTCTGTTTCTATCTGTGTTTATTTTACATATTGGTGGTTTGATCACCCATTTATATGCTTTGCCAGGTTTTGAGTATTGGAAAATGCTTAAAGTCCTTAGAACTTGGTAGAGCAGCTAGATGTCTGCATTTCTAGGATAGTGTGCAGTAATCTAGTAAATTTTGCATCTTTTGCATAGTGCAATTCACTTAGAATGAGTTTGTTGAGGAATCAAGAACGAAACTAGGCGGGCTAGGCTCTTTCATGTTAGGAATTACAGCTAGAGTAACTTAACGGTGCAAGAACATTATTGTAATATTAAATAGAGAAGAACTTAATTAGTTATGTCAAGAGAAAGTTCAGTAGAATACTCCCCGACGTTTTCATCTTGATATTTGTCGATTATATAGTTCTGCATTTGTCTTGTTATGCGCTTTTAAGTTTAGAAAAACTAATTCAAGAATTTCAAACATGAATGAGTTCCTCTACTTTATTTTACTACAATTGAAAATGTTTACAAACTGAATAAGCGGCATCTAAGTATAACAAATTCCCTATGGACACGATACCCGGACTTAACTTTTTAATCACTACTTGTACAAATTGGTAAACTTGCCAATCTAGTTGAACAACCAGCACCACCTAATCCTTCCCTTTCCTCCCATGGTCTTTAATTCTATTTTCTTCCGACGAACAGCGTCAAAGGTACTATTCCTTATTTTCAAATTGCATCATTCTTGATCCTAAATATCTAGACATAGAATTCTTTGAAGGGGAAACCTTTGATTGTTATCAAGTTTTTCAAAATTCTGAGTTAATTTATTTTATGTCTCTTAAACTACCATTCTATCCTTAATTAGTTTGTGTCTTTTATAATAATCTACAAATTAGGGATGGTGTTATTTTATCTGAGGTGCATAAAATTCCAATTGTGGTTGATCAATCTCTGTTTTATTCATTGACAAAACTGAGTAGTCAAGGTGTAGCTGTTGAGGGCACTTTGGTTGATGATTGGAAGTATATCTATTCAACTCATGATGCACGTAAAATGGTCTGTAATGAACATGCAGATATGTCTGGTAGATTGCTTGCTGGATCATTCATTTTTGAATGTCGTATCATGCATTATATTCTGTGTCATATTTTGCTTCCATGTTCCACAAATCTTGCTCATGCCTCTGAGAAAGATTTAATTCTGTTGTGGCTCTTCAAACCGATTGTCAAATTGACTGGGCCCATCTTGTTCGGTACCATATGTATAAGGCATTACGATCCAATGCACCTCTTCCATATCCTCATCTTGTCACTCTTTTTCTTCATCATTTTAATGTCCCTTTAGATGATGAACCATTTGTTAAAGTCAAATGTTCTTTTGCTATCGGTGCTGGTGTTGTTGCCTCCTTTGGATACCGAAAGGATGTCGATGACCAATGGGTACGGAAACATGACCTTCCCCTTCCGATTCCTAATGAACGAACACCCTCCCCACCACCACAAAGGGATTCCTCGACTTCACTGTTGAATGATGTTCTCACTGAACTTAGGGATCTTCGGGCATTTGTTGGCGATCGTTTTGACACTATGGATTCATGAATCATGCGTCTTGAGGATGATATGAGCTTTATTCGTTGCTTCTTTGATCCTCCAGCGGATTCATAGAAGACTTTTTTTAGTCCTAAATTTATCTAGTCTTATATGTCTTTAATTTTCTGGGTATTCTACTATTTTCTATTTTTTGATTGCTTTAGATATTTGGACTTGGTTATTTTGTGATTGCTTTGGATATTTGAACTTGGTTATTTTGTGCTTGCTTTGGATATTTGGACTTGGTTATTTTTTTATTGCTTTGGATATTCCTCTTTGCTATTTAAAGCCTTTATGTGTTTTGAAATAGGTTGAACCATTTGTGCATGCTTTCTTATGGTATTATTGACTTTTTGATGTTGCCAAAGGGGGAGAGAGACTCACGTAAGAGGTAAAGGGTATATCTTTTCTAAAAAATATTAAGCAATGATTTGCAAACTTAAGGGGGAGTGCTCGTCTCGCAAATAGAATATTTTTTGTACATGCTTCAGATAGTTGTCATCATCAAAAAGGGAGAGAATGTGATTGCATATGTATAAAGGTTTTGATGATGCCAAAGATAGAAGCAACTCAAGTTTACTTCAATTCCAAATTCAAGATCAAGTAAGCAAAAGATCAAGAGAAAAGATTCACTTTAGTCCATTTTTGTTAAAAGAATCTCTTAAGGATTGAAAAGGTTTGGCCTTAAAAACATAATTTTCAAATTACCTATAAAAAGTTTTTAAATATTTTTACATTTCTAAAAAAGTAGTTTTCACTGGTAATCGATTACCAGAAGGACAATTGGTTTTAAAAAGCTTTCAGGAAGTTTTAAATTTGAATTTTAAAAGCTATAATTGATTACCACATATATGTAATCGATTACCAGTAACGGAACTCCTGAAATTCAAATTGAAAAGGCATGACCCCTCGTTAAATAACTGAATAATCGATTACCAAAGATCTATAATGGATTACCAGTGAGGAAATTTCAAAAATAAACCTGAAAAGTCACATCCCTTCAAGAGGTTGTGTGTCTCTTATTTTATGAGTTTCCTGAACACCAGGGAAAGGGATCCCTAGGTGGTTCAGAAGTTGTAAAAGAATTTTACAAGGATAGTGGAAATCTCAAGTTGGTTGCTTGAGGGCTGGATGTAGGCATAGGAAGTGGCGGTCGAACAAGTATAAATCAAGTTTGTCATTCTTTCTCCCCTTATCTGATTTATATTATTGCAATTAATTTTCTCATACGCATTTAAAGAACATCAATTAAATTGTTTGTTGCTCCTTCTTCTGCATATTAAATCTCTTATATATCATTTAAAGAGGGAATTAAAGTTTGTTAGTGGGAAAGTTTTGAAACTTAATTCACCCCCTCTTAAGTTATTGAGGCCACTTGTCCAACAGTCTCCACGACCCATCCTTTTGCCCAACCAACACAACAGGACTACCTAAAAAGACTGCTACTATGCTGAATTATGCCAGACTTAAGGTATTCTTGGATCAAGCCATCAATAATGTCTTTTTGATGCTTGGCATACTTGTATAGCCTCTTGTTAACTGGATTTGAGCCTTCCAACAATGGTATCTTATGATCATGTAGTTCCCTCGATGGTGGTAATTTGCTAGGCTCCTGGAAAATGTCACCAAAGTGATCCAAAAGTTGTTGGATAGAAGGAAGAACTGAAGGCTGATGATCTGCATGAGTGGTTAGGGCCTGAAGTAAAGACTCCTCCTCAGTGCATAGCTACAACATTGTTAAATGAACCCCCTAAAAGTGTTTTTCGTAAGTGTTGCTTCCTGGTGGTTTGTAAACCATCATTAGCTGCTCCTCTTAAAACATGCCTTTTACCTTGCACCTGACATTACATGGTTAACTTGTTAAAGTTCCAAGTAATGTTTCCCAACTTAACTAGCCACTCAATTCCCAAAATGAGGTCACAACACCAGAGGGGAATAAGTAACATATTTGAGCTGAAAGTTGTTTGCTGAAGAGTCTAGGAGAAGTTGTTGGAGACTGAAGTAATCTGCAACTTTGTGCCATCTACAACCACCACATTCACAACATCCATGAGAGTTATTAGATAACCCAACTTCTTTGCCATGTTAGTATCTAGGAAGTTATGTGTACTTCCACTGTCAATAAGTATGTGCAAAGCCTTCTTCTTATGATAACCAGTCACACGTATAGTTTTGAAATTTGCAACACCAGTAAGAGCATTCACTGAGATTTGAGGTTTTGAAACATCTGGCTCACTAGGAATTACTACCGCTTCAAGTTCTACAGGAGTAGGGTCAGCATCATCAATCTTCAGAACTAGTAGCTGAAGTTTCTTATGTGTCTGAATATGGGCAAGAGAAAAAACTTCATCACAAAAGTAGAATAAACCTTTGGCTCTCCTTTCTGCAATGTAAGCAAGACTTAAGCTTTTGCCAGTTCTAGTGGTATTCTTTGCTGCATCTTTATTTGCGGAACCCGAATCCACATGTGTTTCCCCCAACAAGGACTTTCCGTTTGTAGTGGACTTATTTTATTTGACAGGAGTAGCAGAGGTAACAGATTAGGAACTGGAAGATTCGTACATTTTAGCTAAGGTAAAGGCCCTTCTCACAGAATTTGGTTGAAACATTTTGACAAGCATTTGGATCTCCTTCTTTTAACCCACCTAAGAAACAACTCAAAATATTGTCATCTGATAATTGCAAACGTGGAATTATGCAATTGAAAGCCTCATGATACTCCTCCACATACCCAATTTGTCGTATTTTCATCAACTCCGCTTGACTACTATAAATGTCTTGACCCCTCATGATCATGGTTTTCTTTGTGGGGCATTGAGAGGCAATGTGACCTCTCCCAAGACATTTGAAGCATTTAATGTTCTTAGTCCGTTCTTGGGAACTAGTCTTAGGGTAGTATTTCTCTATGGTCTTACCCTTATCTTCCTTGGGTTTTGAAGGTGCAACCCCCAAAATTCCATGGGTTTGGTCCATCCTTGGATAAGAGTGAGAACCATAATATTTTGAAGAAGGCTTTGTTTTAAGTTGTGGCTCCACTCTTATACAAAGTTGGACTAGCTCATCTAGGTCCCTATATGGAAGGAGTTCAACCTTGTCCCTCACTTCCATATTACGCCCACTAAGGAACCTAGCTATGCTTGTTCTTTCCTCCTCCCTAAGTCTAGCTCTTAAAAAGAGTAGTTCCATTTGTTGTCTATATTCTTCAACACTCATACTCCCTTGTCTAAGCCTTTGGAGCTTGTCCATAAGCTCACTTTCATAGTAGGAGGGAATGTGCCTCCTCCTAAAGGCACTCTTAAGATCATTCCAATACTCTACTGGAGGATCCCCATGAATCCTCCATTCCCTAAGAAGGGAAGTCCACCAATAGAGGGCATACCCTTGAAAGCTAAGGGTAGCCAATGGAACTTTTCTCTCTTCGCTAATATGATGGCAAGCAAATAGTTGTTCAACCTTCATTTCCCAATCTACGTAGGCCTCAATATTATCTTTTCCATGGAAATATGGAAGGCTAATGTTAACCTCTTTAGGCCTTCTATCCATTTCTCTTCTTTGGGAGTGATGTTTAGTATGTGAACTATGGCGCCCTCTATAATAGTCGCTAAGTTCTTCACTTAAACTCTTGCAAGAGTCATGACTACTATAGGAGGCATGTTTTTCTCTTTTAATTTCTTTCATTATTTTTCTTCTTTCTTCCTCTCTTATTTTCTCTCTTTCATCTTGACTTATTTGTTCCACTCTTTTTTTACCTTTTTCTTTTATCTCTTGTTTTTCTTTCCACAACTTAAGGGATTTCAACTCATCTAATATCTTATACAATGGGTCCTTAGGAGTAGAACCCTCACCATTAACACTAGATGAAGAATGAAGACTCATGTTGGTTCCTATGTTATGGTTCTTTCTTGTTGGGGGTTTGAAAACAAAAGCTAAAAGAAACTATGGTTGAAACTAGCCAAAATAAACACTAAAAGAGGTGTGAAAGATAAGGTAACAACTAATAGGTAAAAGGCAAGCTATCTAGGTGGTTTGACAATGGAAGGTAAAGGAAATAAGCTATGAAAGTAAGCAAGAAATGTAAACTAGGCGAATCCTAAGAGTGTTTGGATGACCACATTTAAGGTTCCCAACAAAACACTCACAATCCTAAGGGAAAATTGCCTAAAATTATTACATACAAATGGAAGTAGGGTGACCTATTGGAGGCTCCCAACTTACTTCCAATGAAAGGCCTTTTTGTTACAAAATTTGAAAGCAATGAAAGTAAGTAAATTGTCAATTACAAAATTACAACAAGGTCCTCAATTTTGGTGGTTGTTCTCTCTTTGGTGATTCACTCAATTTGGAGTTCTTCTTAGTCCAATAGCTCTTAAGGTGGTTTTCCCCTTGCTTCTTGACTCAAATTCTTCAAGGGATGGCACCAATCCTCCTTTCCAATTCCCTATATGCCAACTCACAAACAAGGAAACAAAGAAACAAGCAATAACCAAAGACCCAAAATATGAAATAAAAGCTAAACCAATAGAGTTTTAACAAGACAAATTTTCAGGGATTTTTCAACAATTAAAGCAATGAAAAACACATAAAAGCAAGCTAGGACTCAAAGAGAAACTTAGAATGGCTCTAGAGTAGAGTAAAAAAACTAAAATAAAAGAATCAAGAAACCTCTAGTTTTGTAACTTTTTTTCACACTAATTTTCAATTGAAATTTCAGAACTAGGATTGGTATAAAATAGGCACCAATTATAGAACAAATTTTGAGCCAAAACAGCAAGCACACTTCCCTTTCACTTTTTTTTCCTGGACACTGATTTTTCTGCCAACTTGTGTGATTTTTCTTATTTTTTCATTTAATCCAAATTCCTTGGTTCTTTTTTCATAATTTTTTTCCGGATGTCTAGAAAATTCAGTAAACATTTCAGCTCAAAAAACGTAGTGACCAATTCCCAGTAATTTATACAAGTTCGTATGTTCAAGCTGCCAGCACCAGCAATTTCAACCTAGAAATCAAAAGTAGTGTTTATGTTGCTTAAGGCTTGGATAGTTACAATTTGTGTTTGCTTATGCTTTGTTATCTTGAATAACACAACTCACGAGAGCTTAAGACTTATTTTGATTCACAAATTCAGCCACAACTCAACTTCATCATAGGCATCATGTAGGAAACTTAGAAAACAAAAAAAGAGTTCAACAACAAGACTACTTCTAGGAATTGATTTAGAACATGTTATGAACTAAATAACATGCATGAATTAGACTCAAAATTCAAAAGATAGGCTAAGAATGACAAGAATACATGAACAAATGTATCTAGAATTCAATCATAAAAATAAAAATTGAACACAAACTTAAAACATAATGTGACAATTATTATGACTAAACACGACTCTAAGACAACATGGATTAAGTGATTTACACTTAGAAATGCAAGAACAAGTGTAGATCTAAGATTTAATCAGTTTTTTTTTTTTAATCTACTCTAAACAGCACCAAACCATAAGACAATGGACGGTATACATGGAGACTAAGATGAAGAACAAGGAATTATAGAGAATTCACTGAACAAAAAGATAGAGGAAGCAAAAGAACATTACCTAGATGAAGATGCTTTGATACCACATGATGTAAGCTCCATTGGAGCTTGTAGGCCTAGGATCTTCTTCATCAATGGATTCCTTTGCTTCTTGGAAGATGAATGGCAGCGGAATGGAGAAGGAAGAGAGAGAGGAGACGCCACTTCAAGGAGAAGATGAGTCTAGAAGAAGCTCACCACCATAGGAGGCCATGGATAAGAGCTTGGAGGAAGAAGGAGATGAATGAAGGGAGAGGAAGAGAAGAGCACGAAATTTTGTGCTCTAAAAGAGCACTGAAATCTAAAGTTTAATTTTCAAATGATCAAAGTTGAAAAAATGCACACACATGACCTCTATTTATAGCCTAAGTGTCACACAAAATTGGAGGGAAATTTGAATTTCTATTCAAATTTCACTTGAATTTGAAATTGAATTTGTGGAGCCAAATTTTGGAGCCAAAATTTCACTAATTATGATTAGTGAATTTTAGCTATGGTTCAGCCCACTAATCCAAGATCAAGTCCAAGATTCTCTGTTGGACAAGTGGCCTCAGATATCTTAAGAAGGGGGGGTTGAATTAAGATATTACAACTTATTTCCCCAATTAAAAATTCTATTTCACTTTCTATTCAAGTTATAAATTCCCTTAATAATGAATTTCTTAAATATTGATTCAAATAGAACAATTTGAATACGAATATAAAACAATAATAAATAAAGGAGTTCAAGGGAAGAGAAAATACAAACTCAGATTTATACTGGTTCGGCCACACCCTTGTGCCTACGTCCAGTCCCCAAGCAACCCGCTTGAGAGTTCCACTATCTTGTAAATTCCTTTTACAAGTTCTAAACACATAAGGACAACCCTTCCTTTGTGTTTAGAATTCTTTCACAACAAGAGACCCTCGGTCTCTTAATCCCTTTTCAGAATGAAGAAGAAAAGAAGAAATCTCTCTTGAAAGAGATAGATTGAACAATTTGAGCGCTAAAAAATTCCTTATTGAATCACAAGTAATTTGGCCAAGGAATTTGTAAGAGGATAAAACGATTTTGCTTTATAAGAGGATAAGACCTTTTTGTTCTGAAAAACTCTTAGCAAATTCATGTCTCAAGTCACATATATATAGGCCTTTGATAGTCATTCAAGAACCACATAAAAAGATGTGACTGTTGAGAATATTTTCTGAAAATCTGCTCTGGTAATCGATTACAGTATATGTGTAATCGATTACAAGCTTTAAAATTTGAATTAAAACGTTCAGAAACTGCTGGTAATCGATTACCATATATGTGTAATCGATTACACAGGGCAAATTTTGAATTCAAATTTTAATAGCTGTTGTAAATCAGTTTTGGCCATTGGTAATCGATTACATCCTCTGGTAATCGATTACCAGAGAGTAAATTTCTTGTAAAAGACTTTTTAACTTAATTTTCTTGGCCAAACCTTTTGCTACTTCAATTGGAATTCCCTTCCTATTTAATATACCTTTTTCTAAGACTCTATAGACTGTACTGATCATCCATCTTGAATATCTTTAATTGCTTTGTCTTGAATAAAGCTTTGAGACGCATGTGATCTTTTGGCATCATCAAAACATTGGCTTGATCCTTTGTCTACATTCTCCACTAAGTGTGCTTATGTGTCATGAGGCATGTAAAGCATGAAGGACATGCACAAAGTGTGACTATATGATGTGGCAATGGGGCGTAGCAAGCAAATGCTCACCTCCCCCTCTAAAATTTAATTGGATTGGGCTTCTCCTAATTCAATTAAATTTATTTCTCAACACCCACATCAAATATTCACTTAATCCATGTGAAATTACAAAACTACCCCTAATACAAAATCTAGTCTAAGTGCCCTAAAATACAAGGGCTGGAAAATCCTACATTTCTAGGATACCCTACCTACATTATGGAGCCCTAAATACAAGGCCCAAAAATAATGAAATCCTAATCTAATATGTACAAAGATAATTGGGCTCATACTTAGCCCATGGACCCAAAATCTGCCATAAGGCTCATGAGAACCTTAAGGCCTTCTCTTGCATCTCTGACCCAATCTTCTTGGAGTCTTCTATCCAATGCCCTTGGGAGGTAGGATTGCATCACTTCTCGCCATTGAATCTAGTAAAATCAATGCAAGCTAACCTAGTGCCACAATTGTCCATGAGGGATTGGACCTGAGCTCGTATAAGTAGCGTTATGTTCTTGCATGTTCTTGACCAATTCTTGCAGCGAATCCTTCAAAGAATATCCAAGCGCCTTCTGAATATTACCAGCCAATTTGATGAGATGTGTTTCTAGCCTAGCTGCAGCTCGATCTTCAACCTCCTCCAATGCCCTCGCTGAATGCGTATTCTCCACCATTGTCGATTAGGTGGAAGGTATAGGCTGATACCAATTGATAAGAGAGAAGATAGTTCTAGGGAAAGAAGATTAATCGAAGAACTAGGATGAACAAGGAATCTTGAAGGAGAAAAGGTTCCAAGCGGTTTTATTGAATTAGATCAAAGATACAAAGAAGAATGTTTACAAGTAATGGAATGAATGCATCAGAAGAATGAATTGGCTATATAAAGTTGTTACTTACAACCAATCCTAGCAATTTTTTTTCAACATAAAATCATATTAACAAACTAACTAATCCAAGGCTCCCTCAGTGATAGACACGTGTCCTTCAGCAACTACATGACACGTGGATCCCTCATGGCACAAGGCTGACTTAGGATCGTCTAGGATTAAACCTTGATGGAAAATGCGGAAATTGATTAAGGAAAGGATGGAAAATAAGGTGGTTAATTTCGTGGGTCTTAATAAGGTGGTTCTTGGCATAAAATGAATGAATGGGATGGTAAAACGTAGGTTAAGTGGTGGCTGGACAGAAATATAGAAATGGCAATAACTGAAGCTACAGGGCTCCAAATGAGGTGATTCCAAAACGAGGTGAAAGGTCTCGTTTTGAAATTCAATTTAGGCTCAAGAATCACTTAATTTGAGTGCGTAAAATGGGAGTTATGGCCACGAGATAATTTTGGGCAGAGGTGAATTTTCTGGAATTGTGGTTTGAAAAAACAAGGGTGAAGATGAAAGGAAGGAAAGAATCACTCTTTCCAGCGAGGGCAACACACAAAGGTTGTGAAAGTCCTTTGATACAGCCAAGGTGTTCTTGAATCACTCAAGAATTTAGGAGAATCACTCTCACTAAGATAAAAGAGATAAACTCTAATTTTCTGAATAAAACTCAACTTGTGTTTATTGATAAAATGGTTCAGCTTATATAGAAGCTTTACAGCAGATTTTAGTAATGACCCACTAACCTAGAATTAAAATAACTTAATGCCATTGACCTAGGGAATTAAAAAAACTTAATGGCTGAGTGTAACTGAAATTGTGGCAACCAAAAGTCACCCCCAACAACCAACAAGTCAGCCACCATTTGGTCTCCTAAAAGGCTGATGCCTAGGTTGCCAATTGGGCCCTTATTACAACTTGAACTAAACCTAACTAAAGCCTTTTTAGTTGATTAACCCAAAACATATTTTTGGTCAGCCAACTTTACAAGGATTGGGCCATTATTTAGACAAACTAAACACTCTAAAATTGAGACAAAGTGGTGTCATTTAGTCCTCCTCCATTTGGGCCATGATACAACTCACAACCTTGGACTTTTCTCCTTGAATCTTGGGCTTGTATTCAAATAGTATGGACAACACTTGTTGAAGAGCTTCCTTGGCTTTCCTTGCTCTAGCCCTTGTCATAGGTCCTCCAAGTCCTTCAAGTGGATCCTTGCCCTTGCTCTTGGTCATGTCCTCATCATTCTCTACCTCTTGAGAAGGATTTGTCCTCAAATCGGATTCTGCATCTGCATCAAAAAGAGATAAATTAGAGACATTGAAGGTGGAACTAACATTATACTCACCGGGCAGCTAAACTTTGTAAGTATTTGAAATTGTCCATCTCCCCTTGGTTGAAGCTTTGATTTCCTTTGTTCCGGAAACCTTTCTTTTCTCATGTGCACCCAAACCCAATCTCCGGGTTCGAAGACAACCTTCTTTCTCCCTTTGTTGGCTTGTTTAGCATAGCTTTTATTTTTCCTCTCAATTTGATATTTTACTCTCTCATGAAGCTTCTTCACATAGTCCGCCTTTGCTTGACCTTCTTTATGCTTAAAAACAGAAACATTAGGCATAGGCAAAAGATCAAGAGGAGTTAGTGGATTAAAACCATAAACAACTTCAAAAGGAGAACAATTAGTGGTGCTATGAACAGCTCTATTGTAAGCAAATTCAACATGGGGTAAACAAGCTTCCCAAGTTTTTAAGTTCTTCCTCAAAACTGTCCTAAGCAAAGTTCCCAAAGTCCTATTAACAACTTCTGTTTGCCCATCGGTTTGTGGGTGACAAGTGGTTGAAAATAACAATTTAGTGCCCAACTTGCTCCACAAAGTCCTCCAAAAACGACTTAGGAACTTAGAGTCCCTATCACTAACAATGCTCCTTGGCAAACCATGGAGTCTCACAATCTCCTTGAAAAACAAATCAGCCACATGGGAAGCATCATCAACTTTTTTACATGGAATAAAATGAGCCATTTTAGAAAACCTATCAACAACCACAAAAATGGAATCTCTACCATTGCTTGTTTTTGGCAGCCCCAAAACAAAATCCATGGATAAATCAATCCAAGGATACTCCGGAATTGGCAATGGTGTATACAATCCATGAGGCTTTACCTTAGACTTTTCCTTTTTACATACAATGCAATGTTCACAAAATTTCTGCACATCCTTTTTCATATGAGGCCAATAAAAATGTTCTTGTAATGTTTCTAGAGTCTTTTGGACCCCAAAATGCCCCATTAAACCTCCTTCATGTGCTTCACAAAAAAGCAAATTTCTAGTAGAACATTTAGGCACACACAATTTATTTTCTTTGAAAAGAAAGCCTTCATGTCTAAAGAAACCATTTTCTGAAAAATTTTCACAATTTTTAAAAATTTCTCCAAAAGTTTCATCATTTTCATACATGCTTTTCAAACATTCAAGACCAATCAATTTTGTTTCAAGCATAGAAAGTAATGCATGACGCCGAGAAAGAGCATCGGCTACAATATTACCTTTTCCCTTTTTATGTTTGATAACATAAGGGAATTGCTCTAGGAATTCCACCCACTTCGCATGCCTTTTGTTAAGCTTGCCTTGCCCCTTGATATATTTGAGGGACTCATGGTCACTATGAATGAAAAATTCCTTGGGATAAAGGTAGTGTTGCCATGTTTTCAAAGCCCGTACTAAGGCATACAACTCCTTATCATAAGTTGAATAGTTAAGGGTAGGACCACTTAACTTTTCACTAAAATAAGCAATTGGATGGCCTTCTTGCATAAACACAGCCCCAATCCCAACATTTGAAGCATCACACTCAATTTCAAAAGATTTTTGAAAGTTTGGCAACGCAAGTATGGGGGCATTAGTTAGCTTTTTCTTAAGAACATTGAAAGCTTCTTCTTGTTTCTCTCCCCATTTGAAACCAACATTTTTCTTGAGCACTTCATTGAGAGGTGCTGCCAATGTGCTAAAATCCTTCACAAATCGTCTATAAAAACTTGCTAAGCCATGAAAACTCCTCACCTCGGTCATGGACTTAGGTGTAGGCCATTCTTAAATAGCCCTAACCTTCTCCTCATCAACTTGCACTCCTTTTGAACTCACAACAAAACCAAGAAACACAACATGGTTAGTAAAAAAAATGCATTTTTCAAGATTGGCATACAATTGTTCTTCTCTAAGCACAATCAAGACAGATTTTAAATGATCAATATGAAAATCAAGTGAAGTGCTATAGATAAGAATATCATCAAAGTACACCACAATGAACTTTCCTATGAACTCTCTCAAGATATGGTTCATTAATCTCATGAAAGTTCTAGGGGCGTTAGTTAGGCCAAAAGGCATAACCAACCATTCATACAAACCATATTTTGTTTTAAAAGCAGTTTTCCATTCATCCCCTTCTCTAATCCTAATTTGATTGTATCCACTTTTTAAATCGATTTTAGAGAAGTAACATGCACCATGCAATTCATCAAGCAAATCATCAAGCCTAGGTATAGGATGCCTATATTTAATGGTGATGTTATTAAGGGCTCTATAATCGGAACACATGCGCCATGTCCCATCCTTTTTAGGGACCAAAATCACTGGGACAGCACAAGGACTTATACTATTTCTTACCCAACCTTTGCTAATGAGTTCATCCACTTGTCTTTGAATCTCTTTGGTTTCTTGTGGATTACTTCTATAGGCTGGCCTATTGGGCAAAGAAGCTCCCGGAATGAGATCAATTTGATTCTCAATTCCCCTCAAAGGTGGTAGTCCACTTGGCACATTTGGTGGAAACATGTCTTGAAAATCCTGCAAAAGAGTTTTAACACTAGAAGGCACTTCAAAATCATCAAAAGTGTTAGTGGTCAAAATCTGATTTCTGCAAAACAAGATATACAGTGACTGTTTTGCACGAAACAACCTCTTGACCTCACTTTTTGTGGCTAAATAGCTCTCCCTCACTTCAAGTGTTTCACTCTTCTTTTGTTCACTCTTTTTTCTCTCAAGTGTTTCCCTCTTTTTCTCACTCTCAAGTGTTTTGCTCACTTTTTCTTTTTCTCTTTTCTCTTGAAGAAGTTTTTCTCTCATTTTCTTTTGATCCTCACACACTTCTTGTGGACTCAATGGCTTGAGCACAATCTTTTTGTCTTGGTGCGTGAAAGAGATCTTGTTGGTGTAACCGTCGTGATTGGCTCTTTTATCAAATTTCCATGGTCTCCCCAAAAGTAAGTGACTTGCCTCCATAGGAACAACATCACAATGTACCTTATCATTGTATTTCCCAATGGAAACGTCCACTTCAACTTGCTGCCTCACTTGCACCTCCCCATCCTTACTAAGCCATTGAAGTTTGTATGGCGTAGGATGTGGTTTAGTAGCTAAATTTAGCTTTGACACTAATCTAGCACTAGCCACATTGGTGCAACTACCTCCATCAATGATCACCATGCACACCTTGCCATTGATTAAACATCTAGTGTGAAAGATGTTTTCTCTTTGGCTCTCCTCCTCATGCTTCAATTGACCACCAAGTAACCGCTTAATCATCAACAAATCTCCCTCTGGAGTCTCCTCTTCCTCTACGTACTCACTCTCCTCTTCCTCTTCAACATCAAATTCACTTATATATTCTCCATCTCTAAGAACCATGGACCTTTTGTTAGGGCACTCATAAGCATAGTGTCCTAGGCCTTGGCACTTGAAACACTTCACATCTCTACTCCTTTTAGAGGGTTCCTCTTGGGACTTTTAGTGAGTTTTTGATGGGATAGGTGTGGAACTACTAGAAGTAGCAGCCCCATCTTTCTTACCTTTGTCTTTCCAATTAGAAGAACCAAAGTTGGTAAAACTCATCTTAGCCACTCCCTTCCTTTTTAATTGTTGCTCTACTTGGATTGCTTTGTGAAGCAAATCATTCATTTCAACAAACTCGTGCAGCTCAACAATATCACGGATATCATTAGTCAAACCATTAAGAAATCGAGCCATAGTTACCTCCTCATCTTCTTTAATCTTTGCTTGAATCATGAGCACATCCATTTCCTTGAAATACTCCTCAACCCCCTTGTTGCCTTGGGTTAGTTTTTGGAGCTTGAATTTCAAGTCCCTTGAGTAACTAGCCGGCACATACCGCTTCCTCGTGATCTTTTTCATCTCCGTCCATGTATCAACCATTGGCTCTTCATTTCTTGCTCTCTCCTTTTGTAGCTTGTTCCACCACACAAGAGCATAGTCGGAAAACTCTGTGGCGGCAAGCTTCACCTTTTGGTCCTCCTCATAGTTGTTGCATGAGAAAACATGCTCTATTTTCATCTCCCACTCCAAGTAGGCCTCCGGATCATTCTTTCCTTTAAATGGAGGAATGTTGAGTTTAATACCATCAATTTGGTTTTGTCTAGGAACACCATCATTCCCTCTTCTCCTCCTTTCTTCTTCATTATGATCTCTATTCTCCATTTGATCCAACCTCTCATGGAGCGCATCATCTCGTTGTTTCATTAACCTCTCCAAATGTTGCATCGAAGCTTGCATTTGGAATTGCGAAAGCCCCACTCCATCATTAGGATTAGTACCTGACATCTCAAACAAACAAATCAAATGTAACAAGACAATTATAGTTGTTGTTTGAATACCTCACCCACTCAAGTGTATCACACAATTATGGCTTTTCTCTAATGAAACACTCTTGCCTTTTACCACTCTAATTCCCCTTGAGTTCTTAGGCAATTCAAGAGATTATGGCCACAACAAAGAACAATTCACCAATATGTGTAAGGTAAGGCTAGAGAGACAAGGAAAAGGTTAACCAAGAAAAAGGATAACAATGTTTTTAGGCACAAATGAAGAAAATAAAATTCAGAATTTAGGAATTCAAGTAACAATCCTTCATGCAACCAATATATTACCTTAAAGAGATTTTTTTTTAAAGTTCTTCAAGCATGAACCATTCAGCCCAATTTTTTTTTTTAATTTTGCTTATACGAAATTCTACTTCTTTTTTTTTATAACAAAGAGATCAAAAGGCTTAACTTTTGCAATGGGTCAGCCTAAAAAAAAATATATGAATAAGAAGGTAATATAAATGGCAAAGAGAATAAAGAAGGATGTTACCCAATATTTCCAGCAAAGGAAGTGTTGATCCTAGAACCGGAGCTCTGATTACCAAATGATATGAACCCTCATGGCACAAGGCTGACTTAGGATCGTCTATGATTAAACCTTGATGGAAAATGCGGAAATTGATTAAGGAAAGGATGAAAAATAAGGTGTTTAATTTCGTGGGTCTTAATAAGGTGGTTCTTGGCATAAAATGAATGAATGGGGGATGGTAAAACGTAGGTTAAGTGGTGGCTGGACAGAAATATAGAAATGGCAATAACTGAAGCTACAGGGCTCCAAATGAGGTGATTCCAAAACGAGGTGAAAGGTCTCGTTTTGAAATTCAATTTAGGCTCAAGAATCACTTAATTTGAGTGCGTAAAATGGGAGTTATGGCCACGAGATAATTTTGGGCAGAGGTGAATTTTCTGGAATTGTGGTTTGAAAGAACAAGGGTGAAGATGAAAGGAAGGAAAGAATCACTCTTTCCAGCGAGGGCAACACACAAAGGTTGTGAAAGTCCTTTGATACAGCCAAGGTGTTCTTGAATCACTCAAGAATTTAGGAGAATCACTCTCACTAAGATAAAAGAGAATAACTCTAATTTTCTGAATAAAACTCAACTTGTGTTTATTGATAAAATGGTTCAGCTTATATAGAAGCTTTACAGCAGATTTTAGTAATGACCCACTAACCTAGAATTAAAATAACTTAATGCCATTAACCTAGGGAATTAAAAAAAAAAACTTAATGGCTGAGTGTAACTGAAATTGTGGCAACCAAAAGTCACCCCCAACAACTAACAAGTCAGCCACCATTTGGTCTCCTAAAAGGCTGATGCCTAGGTTGCCAATTGGGCCCTTATTACAATTGAACTAAACCTAACTAAAGCCTTTTTAGTTGATTAACCCAAAACATATTTTTGGTCAGCCAACTTTACAAGGATTGGGCCATTATTTAGACAAACTAAACACTCTAAAATTGAGACAAAGTGGTGTCATTTAGTCCTCCTCCATTTGGGCCATGATACAACTCACAACCTTGGACTTTTCTCCTTGAATCTTGGGCTTGTATTCAAATAGTATGGACAACACTTGTTGAAGAGCTTCCTTGGCTTTCCTTGCTCTAGCCCTTGTCATAGGTCCTCCAAGTCCTTCAAGTGGATCCTTGCCCTTGCTCTTGGTCATGTCCTCATCACTAACCCTAACCCTAATTTCAATTTGATTTATTTTTTTATTGATAGGCAGGACGGTTGGAGAATGTTGTGGGATGGTGAGGTAGTTTTTGTGGATGTAGATGCGTTGGGTTGGGTGGGTGCAGTGGTGCATTTTTTTGTTTTCCGTAAAGATTGATTTATTTTTATTTTCGTTTTCAGTGATATTGTGGTCATTGCTGTTGAGTTTTTTCCCCTTTCAATTGGAAATCTTTATGCTTAATTTCATGTAAATTTTTAGTGATTCTCATGTTTATGGGTCTTGCCTTGAAGTCAAGTTGCTTCTTGCAATTGAAGAAACCTGAGGCTGGTTTCAATGTTTGTTTTTCATCTAAGAAAGCTATAATCTCCGTGAAACAACACACTCTCGTGGCTGCTATCAGGACCATGGAAGTAGTGGGACTCTTTGCAACATTCAACAAATTGAAAAAATAACGAAAAGTGCTTTTTTCCATATTTTTATCGTCTCACATTTCAACTTGGATAGCACTGTGTTGTTGTTTCTTGCTTGTTTCTTTAGTTGTGATTAATCAAATTTTCTGATTCCATTTTCTATGCCTTTACAAATCAATGGATTTTCTCTATCAGATTATAATCTTTATTTGTTGGTTGGTTGGTTAATTTTTGTACCATATCAAGATTATTGCAAAGGGATATGAGTCAGACTACTACTCTTGACTGCCAAAAGTGGTTGTAACATTGTAAGTTAATCTAAACACAAAAGTTGTTGTAACATTGTAAGTTATTCTATGTTTTTCTTTTTTGAAAATCTCTTTAGTAATGTTGGTGGTTGAAGAAGTTTAATTATTTATTTCTGAAAAAATATACAAATTGTCTGGTAAACTTCATGTTGCCTTTGTTGTGGCACTTCTATTGCATATTCGGATTTTTCTTTGTTGTTTCTAGAAATATTGGATTTATCAATTGAGTTATTTGATGTTGACAGTGGTGAGCAAGAAGGGATGAGAGCCAATCCCATTGAATTGAGTCACTTTGTGGACTTCATCAAACAAAATAAACTCCAGACAGAGCTCTTCATTATTGGGTTCAATCAGTGTAAGCTGAAACTCAACTGGATTTTAGTTTGCCTAAATAATTACTTGTAGCTTTCTATTTTTCAACTTCTTTTTTTATGCCCTATACTATATGGACATTTGAAGTTTCTGAATCAAAAGAATACACTATTTTAAGAATTCTCTCACATATCTAGGTAATAGGAATTTAAGAATCTTGGAGGGCTCATAAACTATATTCTAGTCCTACACATATAGATATAAACTATATGTCTGCTATCTTTTAGAGGTTAGTTGAGGAGATTTAAAAAAGGAATTATACTTACTGCTTAAGTATATATGGTTGTTTGTGAATAAAATGCATAGTTTTTTTCCATTAGAACATTTACTAATTATTTTAGGAGATCATAAATAACACACAAGGTGTGTATTCATACAGCTCATGTATGTGTAAAAGTTTGAAAATTTACTATGTCCTGGAGTGGATTGCAGATATACATGGAAATACATGTTATAATATATGTGTTAAGATAATACATGTCATTTGAGTCATTATACTTTTTATACCCTATTTGTAACTTTATCTACTACCATGGTGCATTGCAGTTTACCTTCTTATACTTTACTAATGGAAATTTTGATGGCAGACTTGGTCACATTAATTCATGAAAACTGGTTTAGTGCAAGGTGTACAAACATATAAAAGCCTGCTGGTGAAGGTGCTATTGTTATACAAACAACAACTTTTATCTTGGTTGCTATGTAAGCATATAATTCAAATTTATCATATTTAACTTACAATGTTACAACAAAGTCAGAGTACTATAGGGTTGCTACTCTTCAGTTTTCAGTGTGTTTTGTTTATCATATTATAATTTTGTAACATTTTTAGTTCTTTGAATGTAAAAACCTTGCTTATAATAACATCACAGGGACTGTCCCTTACTGTATTTCTAACTTGACCGCTCTTACAAACCTGTTTGTAATTTTCTTGTAAATTTATCATTTGTATCAACCACCACGATAAGCACTTGGAGTAATTTTTTATTTTTTTATGCAAGAATCTTGGTCACAATCAACTTCAGCAAGGACTGCGTGTTGACTTTCATAATCTTCCTACTCTCTCCACATTATGAGATTTCCTCCTACCCTTCAGCTGCATTAAAAAGTAGTCTAAATGGTTGTCAAGTTATTGTTACCTTGACAATAAAGTCATGATCCTTTTCACCATGTATGTTTTAATGATGTTTCCTTGGACTAAGTAACATTTTTGTATGTGCAGCGTAATAGTTTCACTATTTTTTTTATTGCATTTTAGGACATTTTTGCCTGTGATTTGCATTATCTGATGTCATAAGGTTTTGGTAATTTCCTAATTCACACACTCTTTACTACTGAGGCTATTTTTGGTTCTTGGTAACAAATCATAGACAACTGGACTAAAATTCTTTTCTTGCAGGGTTCTTTCCTTCAATTCTCTAACAGTAAGCTTTTCCCATTATAAGCAATTACGGTGTGCCAGTGGTTAGGTAAGAATTGAGTGCATCTGGAATGTTTGGGTTTGGGAGTGCCCTGGTATTTGGGATCCTATTGTTAAGCTTTTCTGGTTCATTTGTGAACTTGTTGTCAGTTTTCTGTATTTTCAGAGGTCTTCCTTTGTGTTCAGGAGCTAGGATAATTTGTTTCGTAGATAGTAGCTGGTTATTTAACACAGTTTTCCTAGAACGGTTGCATGCTTGACATGGAAGACACCTATATGGGCTTGACTGATTTAAAAAAATAAGTTTCTAACTTGATCTTCTTTTTTATTTTAACCTAATTAAAAAAATGTTTGGACTCTGGATAGTTACTTTATCTAATGTTCAAATTTGGAAATATGAAATCAGGAAAAAATAGTTTGGACTAGGAAACAGTAACTGAGTTTAAATTTGATCCACTGTCACCTTGAAAATCATACACACACTATCACTAAATAGGAAAGCGCCCATTTACGGAAGTAATTAAACATTTAACTTACAATAGAATTATTTTTCCTGATTTTTAATGTGGAAAATATGTGGTTGGAGTTAAGTTTGCCACAAATGACTCAAGTGACCAACTTACGAATTTTTTTCCTGATTTTTAAAGGTTATCCTTGAGACTAAAATGACCAGACCTTATCCATAATTTTTTTTTGCTAGGTACCTACATGAAGTCAGTTCGCCAACAGTTGTTCATAAGAATATTAAGTCAACCAACATATTACGGGATCCAGAGCTTAATCCTCATCTTTCAGATAGTGGATTTGCAAGTTATATTCCAAATGTGTACCAAGTGATTTTACAAAATTTTGGAACTTAATGTTGTGAACTTATTTTTATAATTGATCGTGATTATGTTTGGCCAACATTGTTTTACTGTTTTTGTTGCTAGTTTTCTACATATATTTAGGCTATGCTGACCATTGGCCACCCCTTTTTCTTTTTATATTATTATATATAAAAACTAACATTGATCTGTGGAAGCGAAGCTTCCAAGCTTATTTTGATGATGCCAAAGACTTAAGTCAAGAATCAAGAGTCAAGCAAGTTTCAAGAATCAAAGAGTTGTTCAATCAAGAATCAAAATTCAAGTAAAGAATCAAGTGAAGACTCAAGATATGCAAGAACCATTAAGATAAGTATTAAAAGAGTTTTTCAAAATATTGAATAGCACAATTTTGTTCAAGAGAATTTTTAGAAAGAAAAATCATTTACCAAGAGTTTTACTCTCTGGTAATCGATTACCAGAAGGCAGTAATCGATTACTAGTAGCCAACATTCTTTTCAAACTGATTTACAAAGCAGTAATCGATTACCATGAGCATGTAATCGATTACCAATGTTTTAAAATGTTAGATTTCAAATTTCAAGAGTCACAACCTTTGATAAAACATTTTCAAACTTGTGTAATCGATTACACAATATATGTCATCGATTACTAGTGTTTCTAAACGTTTTGATTTTTAAATTTAAACACGAAGAGTCACATCTGTTGATGTGTAATCGATTACACTATGATGGTAATCAATTACCAGTGACTTATTTTGAAAATAAATTACCAAAACTCACAACTTTTAAAGTTACTAGTTTTCAAAAGAGTCACAACTTTTAAAGTGACTAGTTTTGAAGAAATTGCCAAGAGTCACAACATTTAACTTGAGCCATCAAATGGCTATAAATATGTGACCATGGCATGAATTTTAAAAATAGATTTCTTTCATTCATTCAAAGCATTCTTCTAAGAGTTTTTGCTCAATACTTTCTTTGTCAAGAAAAGTTCATTGGCCAAAAACTTGTGCTATTCTTTTTCTTCATTCCTTCTCTCTCTTGCCAAAAGAATTCAAAGAACTAACCGTTTGAGAATTCTTTTGTTTCATTCCTTCTCTCTTTTGCCAAAAGAATTCAAAGAACTAACCATATGAGAATTCTTTTGATTCCCCAAACAAAGAATTCAAAGAACTAACCGTTTGAGAATTCTTTGACCAAACACTAAATTCAAAGAACTAACTGTCTGAGAATTTTGTGTAAGAAGCGGGTAGCTTTTTGGTTGTAATAGTGAACACAAGGGAGGGTACATCCTTTGTGGTTCACTTAAAGTAGGGGGTACATCTACTTGGTTGTTCAAAGACAACAAGGGAGGGTACATCCTTTGTGGCTCTTTGCTTGTAAATGATTTTACAAGGTTATTGGAAATCTCAAGAACCGTGGGTTGCTTGGTGTCACAACCTACCCTTCGGCGGGAGGGCGACGCGGGGCTCACGGGTGCGTCTTTCATGGAAGGAAAATGCGCGGAGTCGCCACCAATGTTTATTCGAGGAAAACCTTGGAAAAACCAGAAAGGTGTGGTCTACGAACTTTAAGCGTGAAAGGTTCGGGAGTTATTTTTACGCACGGGAAATGTATTAGCGCCCCACGCGTCCGTCACAAGGGACGGTAGCCTTCAATCAAGTGTGTAAATATGACTTTCAAATTATGTATTTTTCCCTTTTTTATGTTTTTATGTCTTTTTATGCCTTTTTGTATTTTTTATCTTTTTTGTGGTCAACAAGGGTGTTTCCCTCGCTCCTACGTATCCTCAATTGCGATGAGGAAATCAGACCTACGTAGTTCTTTTAGAACTAAATGTTGGTTAAGTTGTTTTGATCTTTTACCGCAAGATCAATTTTAACCGAACAAAGGTCATTTAAGGCGTTGGACAATTAAACGATCTTTTGATTTTGAAAGGAGAGAAACGTTAAGGCGTAGGACCATTAACGATCTCTTGTTTTTTAAAGGAGAGAAACGTTAAGGCGTTGGACCATTAACGATCTCTTGGGGTGGTCGACAAAAGCGAGGCTTTTGCTCCTACATATCCTCAATTGTGATGAGGAAATCAGACCTACGCATTTCTTGCAAAAGTGGTTAAGTTACATGTTGATTTTATGCTTTTGAACGGTCCATGTTAACCAATAAAAACAAAGAGGACCGTTTAAGGGGTTGGATCTTAAAACAGTTTTTAGTGATTTTTGCGGACAAAGCTTGATTTGTGAGTTGATTTTAGCCTTGGTTTGACTTTGATTATTAGTCAATTAATTCAAGGAAAGTTTCAAAAAAAAAATGTCCGATTGATTTTTCTTGATTATTTTATTATTATTTTTTTTCAAGATATTTTGATTATTTTATTTTTATTTTGTTTATTTTGGTTTAGCCGAGGTTATAGCGTGAACGATCGGTTAGATTTTGTTTTAACAGTGATTAAACGAGATTACAACACAAATGATCGGTTGAAATTCATTTTATCATTTATTAGGTGAGAAAACGGCTTAAATAAACAGTTAAAAGCTTGTTAAAGCGGAAGAAAAGAAAACCGAAAGTAAGCAAAATTAAAGTGAAAGTACACAAAACAAGTAGGGACAACCAAGGGTGCATAGAATGAATTGAAAGATTCGATTTCGGGAACTTACTGGTTGAAGAATGAAGAACGAACGAAGAACGATGAAGCATTTCCACAGAATCGCTCACGAAAAAGTTACGAAAGCACCTGGGCTTGGATTTTCTTCACGAAACACATTTTTTTCACCCAAAACAGCCGAAATGCATAGCCAAGGGGTTCAGAATCTTTTGAAATAGCCCCCCTCCCCTATTTATAGGGAAAAATGGAGGTGCTTGCTGCTCAGAGGCTTCTTGAGGAAGATTTCTAAGCGCATCCCAATTACTAAGTTCACCCCACTTTTCATACTTTATGGAAAAGTTACGGAAGCCTTACGGAAGTGTTTCGGATTTGATTTTCATCTTTTTTTCTCTTTCCTTTCACCAATGTTAAGTGAAATATGCTTACCCAAGGTTTTCGGAAATTTTATGGAAGCATTATGGAAGCCACGGAAGCCCCAGAAACCATTTTTCAACAATGTGGAGGAGCTTGCCGCCCAGTTGCTTCCTCCTTAAGCAACCCAACTTCCAAAATGTTCCAGAAGGGCCTAGATTTGAATTTCCATTTACACCCCTATCTTGATAAGTTCACCCTCCCCATTTTTATGTTTTTGGCCGTTTTCTTTCCGAAATCTCACAAAACTTTACGGATTCCACTACGATGAGTGTTAAGCCTTCTGAAGCGATCAACAATGGTCCCCGGATGAAATTAGAGTGTAACAATTTATTTACACACACCCCACTTTGCTAAATACACTCTCATTTTCGTGTTTTTGATAGGTTTCTTCTCGAAAGATCTTGGAACTTTACGAATTCCACAACGATGGGTGTTAAACATTCTGAGGTGGTCAAACGAAGATCGCATGCCGACAAACAAAGGTCCCCGGACGAAATTATGGTATGACAGTTGCCCCTTTTTACTTATCTTTTATTGGAGATAAAAGGGAAGTAAAGATAAGACTAATTTCGTTCGAGCAGAATCTTTACTCGACCGGCCACTAGCGCAAATCCAAGCAGTAAAACCTGTGAAGGCATGAAGATATTGAAATTCCTTTTTTAAAAAAAAAGTACTAACAAAGGACGTCGAGTCCTACGAAGCACAACGAAAAAGGATATTGAAGTTTTTGAGGTGAAGACATTGTCGTCTTCGAAATGTGTGTGGATTACCGTATAGTGCATCTCCACATGCTACCTGACTTCTCACAGGTCGAGGTAGCAGAACTGTGTGTGTACGGATAACCACTTGGGGTATTTCCGCTTGCCACCTGACTTCACGGGTCAGGATTAACAGAAGTGCGTTTGTACGGATAACCACTTGGGGTATTTTCGCCTGCCACCTGACTTCACGGGTCGAGATTAACAGAAGTTGGTTTGTACGGAAAACCACTTGGGTATCTCCGCATGTCATCGGACTCGCCGTCTCTGGATGACAAAGGTGCAGAAGACGACGTTAGTCTCTGCATGTCAACGGGCTCGCTTACCCCTAGTTGACAAAGGGTGCAGATGATGATGTTTGTCTCTGCATGCTATCGAACTGTGAGTTTGACGGATAGCAAAAGAGTGTTTATACGGATAACCACTTGGGTATCTCCGCCTGCCACCTGACTTCTCGGGTCAGGATTAACAAAAATCTTTTTGTACGGATAACCACTTGGGTATCTCCGCCTGCCACCTGACTTCTCGGGTCAGGATTAACAGAAATCATTTTGTACGGATAACCACTTGGGTATGTCCGCATGTCACCGGACTCGCCGTCTCTGGATGACAAAGGTGCAGAAGACGATGTTAGTGTCTGCATGTCAACGGGCTTGCTTGCCCCTGGTTGACAAAGGGTGCATATGACGACGTTAGTCTCTACATTTTACCATACTCTGAGTCTAACGGATAGTGAAAGAGTGTTTATACGGATAACCACTTGGGTATCTCCGCATGTCACCGGACTCACCGTCTCTGGATGACAAAGCTGCAAAAGATGACGTTAGTCTCTGCGTGTCAACAGGCTCGCTTGCCCCTGGTTGACAAAGGGTGCAGATGACGATGTTAGTCTCTGCATGGTACCGAACTCTGAGTCTGATAGATCGCAAAAGAGTGTTTATATGGATAACCACTTGGGTATCTCTACCTGCCACCTGACTTCTCGGGTCAGGATTAACAAAATTTGTTTTGTACGGAAAACCACTTGGGTATCTCCGCCTGCCACCTGACTTCTCGGGTCAGGATTAACATAAATCGTTTTGTATGGATAATCACTTGGGTATCTCTGCATGTCATCGGACATGCCATCTCTGGATGACAAAGGTGCAGAAGATGATATTAGTCTCTGCGTGTCAACGGGCTCGCTTGCCCCTGGTTGACAAAGGGTGCAGATGACGACGTTAGTCTCTTCATCCTACCGAACTCTGAGTCTAACGGATAGCGAAAAAGTGTTTATATGAATAACCACTTGGGTATCTTCACATGCCACCTGACTTCTCGGGTCAGGATTAACAAAAATCGTTTTGTATGGATAACCATTTGGGTATCTCTGCCTGCCACCTAACTTCTCGGGTCAAGATAGCGAAAGGTGGGGCGGTCGACAAAAGTGAGGCTTTTGCTCCGACATATCCTCAATTTGTGATGAAGAACTCATACCTATGTAGTTCTTGGCTTTGTGAGACTAAAATAATCTTGATGTTTTTTCACTAAAATGCGAACATGCTTTAGTAAAGAAACAAACCTCCAACTGATCAGAGCAATATATGATTTTTTGATGAAAAACAATGTGTCTATTGGGGAAGGAGAGTATGCTGATGAAATTTTCTCATAACCATAAATGAGATTTTGGATGTTAGCGTTTCATTTCTAAACGACCATTTAGGGGAAACAATGGGTCCAAAAAAATAGAAGAAAATCACTCGAAGTGTATCAATCTCACACAGGTAAGTGTTCTATTCTAATTCCGAACCATGGATATGTCATGACTTAATTTTGCAAATCATTTCCTATCAAATCAAAGATTACGTGCGTGATCATGGATCAATAGGACTTTTTCGGGAATGTGTTGGATCGAGTGACCTCAGAATAATTAAGAAGGGGGGGTTGAATTAATTATTCCTAAAACTTTACCAATTAAAAATTACTCTTTTAAGGCTTTTACTTTTGTTGTTAAGAGAATATGGAGTAAAAGAGAAACTTAACAGAAAGTAAAAGCGAAAATTAAATGCACAGCAGAAAGTAAAAGAGTAGGGAAGAAGGAAACAAACACACAAGAGTTTTTATACTGGTTCGGCAACAACCCGTGCCTACCTCCAGTCCCCAAGCGACCTACAGTCCTTGAGATTTCTTTCAACCTTGTAAAAATCTTTTTACAAGCAAAGATCCACAAGGGATGTACCCTCCCTTGTTCTCTTTGAAACCCAAGTGGATGTACCCTCCACTAGAACTGATCCACAAGAGATGTACCCTCTCTTGTTCTCAGTCAAACCCAAGTAGATGTACCCTCTACTTGTACCACAAAGGATGTACCCTCCAATGTGTTAAGACAAAGATCTCAGGTTGTTACACCTTTGATACTTTGTGAATGGGGATACAAAAGAATTCTCAGGCGGTTAAACCTTTGAACGCTTTTGTATTAGGGAATGGGAAGAATCAAAAGAATTCTCAAATTGTGTCGTTTTGAATTCTTTGACAAGGGAGAAAGGAGACACAAAAGAATTCAGGCGGTTAGTCCCTTGTTCTTTTGGAAAAGAGAGAAGAGAGACACAAAAAGAATTCAGGCAGTTAGTCCTTGGCAAATTCTTTTTGGCAAAGGGAGAAGAGAATGAAAAGGATGAATAGCACAAGTTTTCAAGGTTTATAAAACCAGAAAAATTCATAAAGCTTTTGGTACAAAGAAGAAGAAGAAGAACTTCAAAGAGATTTCAAGGCTTGCAAAGGATTGATTGGAAAAGCAAAAGTATTCAAGATTGTTGTTAGAAAGATTTATTAAAAATGTAAAACAAAGCCTTGCTTTTATAGACTCTTCATGTCTGGTCAAGAAGGCCATTCAGAAGAGTTATAACGTTTTAGAAAAACTTAAAACCCATTTGAAAAAGTCAAAACCTTTTTGAAGAGTTACATCTTTAGATTTTTCAGAAATAAACACTGGTAATCGATTACCAAATATGTGTAATCGATTACACAAAGCTTTTGAGTGAAACAATGTGACTCTTCACTTTTAAATTTGAATTTCAACGTTCAAGGACACTGGTAATCGATTACCAAAACATTGTAATCGATTACAGGCTTTTGAAAATATTTGGAACGTTGTAAATTCAGTTTGAAAACATTTTCAAACTCATTTTGCTACTGGTAATCGATTACAACAATATGGTAATCGATTACCAGAGAGTAAAAACTCTTTGGTAAAGGTTTTGTCAAAAACTCATGTGCTATTCAAAGTTTTGAAAAACTTTTTAATACTTATTTTGATTGAGTCCTTTCTTTATTCTTGAATCTTGAGTCTTGAATCTTGATCTTGATTCTTGAGATCTTGAATCTTGAATCTTGATTCTTGTTTGTAGGCTTTCTTCTTGAGTCTTGAATTCTTCTTGATTCATGAACTCTTGACTTGTTCTTGATTCTCTTGAGATGTTCTTTGATTCACTTGAGCTTTTTGTTCATCACTTTTGTCATCATCTTTTGTTGTCATCATTGTTATCATCAAAACACCTTTGAATCATTGTTGATTCATCATAAAGCTTTGCTTCCACAGAATGGTGTTTTGGTGAGGAATGACTACTTTCCGAGCTTGTGCTTGTTTTATTTAAATTCCTAGAATCGTGAGCAACTAGGTGTGTCCTACTATGACTTAAGAAACAAAAGGTGATCAAATAACAAGCAAAAATTTAAAGGGTACTAGGTTGCCTCCTAGTAGCGCTTCGTTAACGTCTTGAGCTGGACGCGTGATGACTTGTCGGTCACGGAACTAGTACTTTTGCTTACCTTTGGCTTTGGACTTGGTCGCTTGCTGGTCGGGTCATAGGGAACACTCCAGCTTTTGTAGATGAGCTGAGGGGCTTTGGAGGTGGCGACGGTGTGTCTGTTGCCCGCTGCCGGCGATCCCCAGGCTGCTGTGGTGTCTTGCCCTGCGCCTGCCTGGGGGCGCAGTACTTCTTGATGAAAGCTCGGTTAGTAGGGGGCCTGATGACCTTGCTGGGGGCGACAGGCACTCCGTAGAACTGATAGAGACCCGTAATCAGATCTGGAAACCCCAAGACCCTGTTGGACTTCTCCGGGTCCACTGGGTGTCTTGCGGGTGCAATCCCTGTAAACAATAGATGACATCAGAAATCAGTTGAGAGAAGTGCATACTTACCTATGTCATGATAGCATGACCTTGCTGGGGGGACAAGCACCCTATAGGACTGACAGAGGCCCGTAACCAGAGCTGGAAACCCCAAGGCCCTGTTGGGCTCGTCCGGGTCCACTGGGTGTCTCGCGATCCCTACAAATAGTGGATGGCATAAAAAATCAGTTGAGCCACGTGCATACTTACCTATGTCATGACGGCACACACCAACTGATACTTTCGCAAGGGGAGATCAGCATTGTGGTCACTAGGCAAAATGTTGCTAAGTAGCAACATCATCCATATCTGTGTAAGAGTGGTCATGTTGGTGTGCATGATCCGCACTAGTCTCTTTGTAGCGGCACGGGTGAAATCTTGCCCCAGTATGCATAGTGGTTGCACGATAGCCTCCCTCTAGTTGTGCTCGCACAGTTGGCCCTCCTCCAAGATCAGGGGGGTGACCAAGGGACTGATAAAGGGAAACTATTGGCCCCTCAACCGGGAGCGCAAGTCTCGGTTAAGCATTAAGGGCAGAGGACCATAAGTCCTCTGAAGGCACAGATGTGGAGCCCTCTGAAGGTGAGGATATGTAGTCCTCTGAAGGCGAGGACGTGTAGTCCTCTGAAGGTAAAGGCGTGTAGCCCTCTGAAGGTGAGGACGTGCAGTCCTCTGTAGGTGAGGGCGTGCAACCCTCTGAAGGTGAGGACGTGTAGTCCTCTAAAGGTGAGATCGTGTAGCCCTTTGAAGGTGAGGACGTGTAGTCCTCTTAATGTGAGGACGCGCACTCCTCTGAAGGCGAGGACGTGTAGTCCTCTGAAGGTGAGGACCTGTAGTCCTCTGAAGGCGAGGGCGTGCAACCCTCCAAAGGCAAGGACGTGTAGTCCTCTGAAGGTGAAGACGTGTAATCCTTTGAAGGCGAGGGCGTGTAGCCCTCTGAAGGTGAGGACATGTAGTCCTCTAAAGGTGAGGGCGTGTAGTCCTCAAGGCGAGGACGTGTAGTCCTTTGAAGGTGAAGGCGTGCAGCCCTCTAAAGGTGAGGACATGTAGTCCTCTGAAGGTGAAGACGTGTAGCCCTCTAAAGGCAAGGACGTGTAGTCCTCTGAAGGCGAGGACGTGTAGTCCTTTGAAGGCGAGGGCGTGTAGCCCTTGGAAGGCGAGGACGTGTAGCCCTCTGAAGGTGAGGACGTGCAGTCCTCTGTAGGTGAGGGCGTGCAACCCTCTGAAGGTGAGGACGTGTAGTCCTCTAAAGGTGAGATCGTGTAGCCCTTTGAAGGTGAGGACGTGTAGTCCTCTTAATGTGAGGACGCGCACTCCTCTGAAGGCGAGGACGTGTAGTCCTCTGAAGGTGAGGACCTGTAGTCCTCTGAAGGCGAGGGCGTGCAACCCTCCAAAGGCAAGGACGTGTAGTCCTCTGAAGGTGAAGACGTGTAATCCTTTGAAGGCGAGGGCGTGTAGCCCTCTGAAGGTGAGGACATGTAGTCCTCTAAAGGTGAGGGCGTGTAGTCCTCAAGGCGAGGACGTGTAGTCCTTTGAAGGTGAAGGCGTGCAGCCCTCTGAAGGTGAGGACATGTAGTCCTCTTAAGGTGAAGACGTGTAGCCCTCTAAAGGCAAGGACGTGTAGTCCTCTGAAGGCGAGGACGTGTAGTCCTTTGAAGGCGAGGGCGTGTAGCCCTTGGAAGGCGAGGACGTGTAGTCCTCTGAAGGTGAGGACGTGAAGTCCTCCTAAGGCGAGGGCGTGCAGCCCTCTAAAGGAGAGGACGTGTAGTCCTCTGAAGGCGAGGACGTGTAGTCCTCTGAAGGCGAGGGCGTGTAGCCCTCTAAAGGCGAGGACGTGTAGTCCTCTGAAGGCGAGGACGTGTAGTCCTCTAAAGGCGAAGGCGTGTAGCCTTCTGAAGGCGAGGACGTGTGGTCCTCTGAAGGGGAGGAGGTGTAGTCCTCTGAAGGTGAGGAGGTGTAGCCCTCTGAAAGTGAGGAGGTGTAGCCCTCTGATGGCGAGGATGTGTAGTCCTCTGAAAGGGAGGATGTGTAGTCCTCTGAAGGTGAGGATGTGTAGTCCTCTAAAGGTGAGGGCGTGTAGCCCTCTAAAAGCGAGAACGTGCACTCTTCTGAAGGTGAGGACGTGTAGTCCTCTGAAGGCGAGGACGTGTAGTCCTCTTAAGGCGAGGACATGTAGTCCTCTGATGGCGAGGACGTGTAGTCCTCTCAAGGCGAGGGCATGTAGTCCTCTGATGGCGAGGACGTGTAGTTCTCTAAAGGTGAGGACAGGCGAGGGCGTGCATCCCTCTGAAAGTGAGCACGTGTAGTCCTCTAAAGGGGAGGACATGTAGTCCTCTGAAGGCAAGGGTGTGCAGCCCTCTAAAGGCGAGGACGAGTAGGCCTTTGATGGTGAGGGCGCGTAGCCCTCTGAAGGTGAGGACGTGCAGTCCTCTGAAGGTTAGGGCGTGCAACCCTCTTAAGGCGAGGACGTGTAGTCCTCTGAAGGTGAGAGCGTGTAACCCTCTTAACGGGAGGAACTCAAAGGCTTTTAGTGATAATTCCCAAGGTGGTCATATCTCTCTTGATGGTTTTTAGAGGTATCATCCCCTTCGAAAAAAACATATTGCAGCAGTAAGGACTACCAGCAACAATATGTTATCAAAGAGAAAAACTCTAGATGAGGGTTCACTGTTATCAAGCAAGTCGAAGACCCAACATGTCCACAGATTCACCTCCACTCCTTATGTTCCCATGGACCCGGGTATAGGGCCCCTTTTCAACTCACCGTGTGTACAAATAGTGTTGGTGTTTGTGTGCATCAAATGAATAAATATCTATCTCATGCATACATTTCAAAAACAAACTAAAAGCATCAAAGAGTTATATACAAGAACATAAGAGAAATAAAAGGGAATCGACAAAAGAGGAAGTCATGATATTGCACGAGATTAGAAGGCCTAACTCTCTAAAAACAGTCCCGAGTGGAGTCGTCAACTGTCACAACCTACCCTTCGGCGGGAGGGCGATGCGGGGCTCACGGGTGCATTTTCCAAGAAGGGAAAATGCCCAAAGTCGCCACCAACGTTTATTCGAGGAAAACGTCAGAAAAACCGGAAAGGTGTGGTCTATCAACTTTAAGCGTGAAAGATTTGGGAGTTGTTTTTATGCACCGGGAAGGTATTAGCACCCCACACGTCCATCACAAGGGACGGCAACCTTCAATCAAGTGTGCAAATATGACTTTCAAAATTATGTATTTTTCCCTTTTTATGCTTTTATGTCTTTTTATGCCTTTTTGTATTTTTTATCATTTTTGTGGTCGACAAGGGTGTTTCCCTTGTTCCTACGTACCCTCAATTGCGATGAGGAAATTAGACCTACGTAGTTCTTTCAGAACTAAACGTTGGTTAAGTTGTTTTGATCTTTTTCCGCAAGATCAATTTTAACCGAACAAAGGTCATTTAAGGCGTTGGACCATTAAACGATCTTTTGATTTTGAAAGGAGAGAAACGTTAAGGCGTTGGACCATTAACGATCTCTTGGGGTGGTCGACAAAAGCGAGGCTTTTGCTCCTATGTATCCTTAATTGCAATGAGGAAATCAGACCTACGTAGTTCTTGCAAAAGTGCTAAAGTTACATGTTGATTTTATGCTTTTGAACGGTCCATGTAAACCGATAAAAGCAAAGAGGACCGTTTAAGGCGTTGGACCTTAAAAGGGTTTTTAGTGATTTTTGCGGACAAAGCTTGATTTGTGAGTTGATTTTAGCCTTGGTTTCACTTCGATTATTAGTCAATTAATTCAAGGAAACTTTCAAAGAAAAACGTCCGATTGATTTTTTTTATTATTTTTTTCAGGATATTTTGATTATTTTATTATTATTTTCCTTTTTTTGGTTTAACCGAGGTTATAGTGTGAACGATCGGTTAGATTTTGTTTTAACAGTGATTAAACGAGATTACAACACAAATGATCGGTTTGTAGAAGCAAAGCCTTTGTCTTTGATGTTTTGATGATGATCGTGATGATTTGATGAAAATGCGCTTCTCAAGTTTAATTCAAGACAATGATTCAAGAATACAAGATACAACATCAAGAAGATCACTAGTATTTTAGGAAGGGAATTCCTAATTGAAATAGCAAAACGTTTGGCCAAGAAATTTAAGTTAAAAAGTTTTTTTCAAGAGATTTACTCTCTGGTAATCGATTACCAGAGGATGTAATCGATTACCAGTGGCCAAAAATGGTTTACAATAGCTATTAAAATTTGAATTCAAATTTTAGACTGTGTAATCGATTACACAATATTGGTAATCGATTACCAACAGTTAATAAACGTTTTAATTCAAATTTTAAAGCCTCTAATCGATTACACAAATCTTGGGATCGATTACCAGAGGAGAATTTCAGAAAGCTATTTCCAAGAGTCACAACTTTTCAAATGGTTTATGAATGGCCATCAAAGGTCTATTTATGTGTGACTTGGAAACACGAATTAAAAAGAGAGAGTTTCTATTGCCTAAAAAGTTTTATCCTCTCAAAAGATTAAGAGAGTTTTTCTGAACTAAAATGTCTCATCCTTTAAAAAAAATTCCTTGGTCAAACACTTGCATATTCAATAAGGAATTTTGATTGATCTTCATTGTACAATCTATCTCTTTCAAGAGAGATTTCTTCTTCTCTTCTTCTTACTTCTGAAAAGGGATTAAGAGACTGAGGGTCTCTTGTTGTAAAGGATTCCTGAACACAAGGGAAGGGTTGTCCCTGTGTGGTTCAAACTTTGTAAAAGAAGTTTTACAAAGAGAGTGGAAAATCTCAAGTGGGTTGCTTGAGGATTGGACGTAGGCACGGGAAGTGGCCAAACTAGTATAAATCAAGTTTGCATTTCTCTCTTCCCTTAAACTTCTTTTACTTATTGCTATTTATCTTTGGCTTGAAAGAAGTTTATTTTGAATTGTCTTTTGAGTAATTCATGTTAAGGGTGCGTTGTTAATCTAAAAAGAGAGAGTGAAATTTTAATTGGGGAATAGTCTTTGTATCTTAATTCAACCCCCCTTCTTAAGATAACTGAGGCCATTTGTCTAGCAAGTGGTATCAGAGGCGAATTCTTGTATAAAGTTTAAAAACTTCAAGAATGGATATGGCCTCATCAAACTTTCCATTTCTTGAGGGAAATTCTATTAATAGGCCTCTTATGTTCAATGGCGAGCATTATCACTATTGGAAAACCCGAATGCAGATCTTTATTGAAGCCATAGATTTAAATATATGGGAAGCCATTGAAGTTGGTCCTTTTTTTCCTACAAAGGTAGTGGGAAATTCAACTATAGAAAAACCACGAGAAGAATGGAATGATGATGAAAGAAGAAAGGTTCAATACAATTTAAGGGCCAAAAATATGATCACTTCTGCATTAGGCATGGATGAATATTTTAGAGTCTCAAATTGTAAAAATGCAAAAGAAATGTGGGATACTTTGCAAGTAACCTATGAAGGCACAATTGATGTCAAGAGATCTAGAATAAACACTCTCACACATGAATATGATCTGTTCAGAATGTTTCAATATGAGACCATAAAAGATATGCAGAAGAGATTTACTCGTATAGTTAATCATCTTGCATCATTGGGAAAAATATTTCCTAATGAAGATCTTATTAACAAAGTGTTGAGATGTTTAAGCAGGCAATTGCAACCAAAAGTAACAACAATTGCAGAATCAAGAGATCTCACTAATATGTCTCTTGCCACTCTCTTTGGAAAACTTCAAGAACATGAAATGGAACTTATGAGACTCCATCAACATGAATAGAATGATATAAAGAGAAAAGGGATAGCACTCAGAGCCTCATCATCTTTTATTCAAGAAGAAAGTGACAAAGAGGACTTGACTGAAATAGAAGAAGATGATGATGATTTCAAATTCTTTGTGAAAAGGTTCAATAAATTTATGAGAAACAAAAGAAATAAAAGGGAATCAAACATCAATACAAAGAAGAAAGAAGAAGATTCCTCCTTAGCCCCAACATGCTATGAAAGCAATTAATCTGGGCACATGAGATTCGATTGTCTTGTGTCATACCCTAATTTCGTCCGGGGATTATTACTTGATGACATGCAATCTTTGGTCAGCCGCTTTGAGATACCTGGCGTCCTTTGTTGCACAATAAATGAGGTCCCGAGACGTGTCAGAAATCAAAAGGAAGCAGGCTTGCGCGATCCGTGAAAATTCCATGATGTGACGGAAATCGAAAGGAGATGTTTTTCGCAATCCGTGAGTTTTCGTAACTTCTTCAAAAGCTAAAAAAGAGTAAATACATAATCCATAAGGATTCGTAACCTTGCGGAAGGAAAATAAGTATCGTTACGAAATTCGTAAAGTTTCGTAACGTTACGGAAAAAGAATTACCAAAAAAGGTGAAGGGGGTGCATTTAGTAAAAGGGGGGTACAAATAGCAATCAGGCCCACTTGGGCCTTCCAGATTCTTCCTCCAGAAGGCTGTTCCTTCTGGAGGAAGCAACCTTGCTCGCCTGGGCGAGCTGAGCTTGCCTGGGCAAGCTGGGTGACAAGCTCCTCCCCTATTTTGCTATAAATAAGGGGAGGAGTGAAGGGAGAAGGGGTTCAGCCTTCTTGGCACTTCTCATTCTCTCGAAATTGGTGAGGAAAATTATTTCTGTGAAGAAAATCCAAGCCGAGGCGCTTCCGTAACGTTTCCGTGAGTAATTACGCGAAGATTCTCGACCGTTCTTCAACATTCATCATTCGTTCTTCGTTTTCTTCAGTCTTCAATGGGTAAGTACCTCAAACCAAGCTTTTCAATTCATTCTATGTACCCGTGGTGGTCCACATTTTGTTTCATGTATTTTTATTCTCGTTTTCATTCGCTTTTTATACCCCCTTTTGACGTGCTTAAGTCATTTATTTAAGTCATTTCTCGCCTAATCTAAAAATAAAATAAATTTCCACCGATCGTTTGAATTGTATCATTCGTTAATTTCGGTTAAAATGAATTCCGACCGTTCGGTCGTACCGTAACCACGCTGGAAATCAAAAAAAGAGGTAAAATAATAATATAATAATAAAAAAAAGACCTTTTAGTAAAGTCAAACGGACGTTTTCTCTTTGGGATTTCTCATTCTTAATTGAATTAACTAATAACTAAAGTGAAACTAAGGCTAAAATCAAACTCGCCTAGTCAAGCTCGTCCACAAAAAATAGGGTTTTGAAAATTTATCATTTCAGTTTCTTACCAAGTAAAATGGATCATTTTTAAGGTCCAACGCCTTAAAATGATCACCTTTCAAGTAAAAAGAATCACTTAATTCACGCATAAGAAAGAACTACGTAGGTCTGATTTCCTCTTCGATGGAGGGTACGTAGGAGCAAGAGCCCCGCTTTTGTCGACCTCAAAAAATAAAAAGAACTAAAAGTTAAGATAACACAATTTCCACAATTCTGAAAAATAGGCTGTTGTCCTTTGAGACAAACGTAATAGGTGCTAATACCTTCCTCAAACGTAAATACAACTCCCGAACTTAGAATTTTCATTTCGACCGGTTTCCTTCGGTTTTTCCGACGTTTCCCACAAATAAACGTTGGTGGCGACTCCGCGCATCTTTCCTCCTTTGGAAAGCGCACCCGTGAGCCTCGCCTTCGCTCGCCCGCAAAAGGGCACGTTGCGACAGTTGGCGACTCCACTGGGGACCATTTTTGTGAGTTAGGCCTATTTTAAGGAATTATGGATTTGTGAAACTTCGTGCGTGCATTTGTTGAACTGTGTAAAATGTAAATAACTGTTGTCTATGTCGCATTCTTTACACTGCATTCTAAGCACCCACGAGTTTGAGTAAAAAAAAGGAGCCATATACCCGGGTTCATGGGAATTTAAGGAGTGGAGGTGAATCTATCATCATGCTAGGTCTCCGACTTGCTTGATAATAGTGAAACCTCGTCTAGAGCTTTCTCTCTTTATAATGTGTTGTCGCTGGTATTCCATACCGCCACAATATTATTATCTTGAGTGATGATACCTCTAGAAAACAGCCGTGTGAGTTATGAATTGTTGGGGAGTAGTTATTAGAGGCCCCTAGATATTGTCCTATAGGTTCCCGAATAGGGGCAAAGAGCAAACACGCTTCGTGCCATTCGTTCTCATGCATTTTTTGGTAAATAGCACTTGTTTATAGTTTTTGCTAGTGGTGTTTGGTTTCTTTAGAGTAATACGTAACCTTTTTAATGCTACTTTGAGGCGCCATCATGCCCAAAACGTAGCATTAAAATTGGATCTCTGCGGTCTCGTATGTGTGAATTACCCCTTTGTGTTGTTTTCTTTCCGTTTCATGCATACGCATTGCATCATTCATGTCGGAGTCTTGATCCACCCCTTTTTTAGGTAAATGATGGGGACAAATCAAAACGGCAAAAGATTTTATCAAATCAAGGTTAAAAGTCTAGATGTCACTAGCCTCAAGGAATTGGGACGATTGATGGGACCTCTCCAAAGGCAAGCCTTCCGCAAAGTGTACGGGGAGATTCTAGATTTGACCGCAGTGGAGGTATTTACGGAAGCTGTCGTATCCCTCGCCCAATACTATGACCAGCCGTTGAGGTTTTTCACGTTTGGGGACTTCCAAATGGTACCGACTATTGAAGAGTTTGAGGAAAGATTAGGATGCCCTCTTGGGGGGAGAAAATCGTATCTTTTCTCCGGCTTTCTTCCTTCCTTGAGCAAGATTGCAGCTGTGGTTGGAGATTCAGCAAAAGAGTTGGATCGCATGAAGCAAACTCGGAACGACGTAGTGGGCCTGCCTCGGAAATACTTGGAAGGCAAGGCAAAGGATATGGCAAGCCAAGAGAAGTGGGGCCCGTTTGCGGATATATTAGCTTTGTTGATTTTTGGGGTTGTCCTCTTTCCGAACGTTGACGGTTTGGTAGACTTAGCCGCCATTGATGCTTTCCTCGCATATCACCATAGCAAGGAAAGTTCAGTGGTGGCTATCTTGGCAGATTTGTTTGACACCTTTGACCGGAGGTGTGAGAAAAACAGTGCACGGATTGTCTGTTGTTTACCCGCTCTTTGTGTGGTTGATTTCACACCTATTCCAACAAGACACAAGACACCCGTGTCCGCTTCAAAGTTATCGCTCATGCGCCGAAAAAGGAAGAGTCGATTGGGACCAACATTTGGCGGAGATAGGGGGCAGCGCAATCAATTGGTTTCCTTGTTGGAAGGAAGGCAAGGAAGGAGTTATTTTCTCGTGTGGGGACTACCCTAATGTTCCATTGATAGGGACTAGGGGGTGTATTAATTATAATCCCGCACTCGCCATAAGACAGCTAGGGTATCCCATGAGGGGAGCGCCGACCGAAGAAAGTCTCTCGCCTTTCCTTGTGAGGGATCTAGGCGCGCAAAGTCTCAAGGCGATACAAAGAATCCACAAGGCGAGGAGGAGTCCGTTGAGGAAAGACAAGGAGCTTAGGGGCATCCGTAATGGCGTCATCGGAGGTTATCATGGATGGCTTAGAATTCACACCCGAGGGTTAGATTGGCTCTCCAAGTTGAAAGTTATCAATGAGGAGAACTTCGAAGCTCCGGAGGAAGATGAAGAAGTCCAAGCTCTAAAATTAGAGCTAGGGAAGGCAAGACTCGCCAAGGAGAAGTTCAAATCAGCTGCTACACATATCCGGAAAGAGTACACCGAGTTACAAGAGGAAAACGCGGCCACTACAAGAGCCCTTGAACAAGAAACCAAAAGGGCCCGCAAGGAGGAATATGGCCGAGAGAAATTCCGAGGAGCATTTTGGGGTAGCAACAATGAGCTCAAGCTTCGAAGAGAGGAAAGAGATCGGTCACAGGTGCATGGCATGATCTTAAAAGAAGAGTTAGTTGCTTGTGCAAGGTCCAAAAGGAGTTTGGCTCAACACTTGGAAGCCACGGAGCAAAGCATGCTAGCTATCATAGGGCAATACAAGGAAGAGTTGAACCAGTCTGTGGCCCATGAACAAAAGCTAGTGGAGGATTTTGCACAAGTGTACGCCGAAAAAGAAGCAAGAAGGAGGGTGATTGATGCATTGCATCAAGAAGCGACTATGTGGATGGATAGGTTCGCCTTGACCTTGAATGGAAGTCAAGACCTCCCGCGTCTATTAGCCAAAGCAAAAGCCATTGCCGAAGTGTGTACGGCCCCCGAGGAGATTCATGGGCTAATCAATTACTGTCAACACATGATAGATTTGATGGCACACATAATTAGAAACCGTTAGGTTCTCTTGTAATACCTTTGTATAATCTTGGCTAGATGAAAGCTTTGTTCTTTTTATAAAATGAGAAGTTCTGAACTCATCATGTTATCTAAAAACCTTGGGGTGGATCCAAGTGCTCCGATCATCCATTTGCATATTCATGTTTTGGTGGCATACTCACCGTTGTTTATTTCTTTAGGAATTTCATCATAACTAAGAAAACACCAAGGCACCCCTATAACACTCGATCCAGAAAAATGGATAATGAAGAGGGCATGCAGGAACAGATGAAGGCCGATCTATCGGCTTTAAAAGATCAAATGGCTTCCATCTCGGAGGTCATGTTAAAACTCCAGAAAACTATAGAGGATAAAGCCACGGCAACCGCCTCCAGTACAGTTAGGGAAGCAGAGCTGGTGCTGCAACCCGCCTTAAATCTGGGTCGAGACAGAAACACGGCCGTGTTTGGTCAAAGGTATAGTCTGCAAGCTTATCCTTATGGCTTGCCTCCGGACTTCACCCCCCGTGCCACCCCGGAAGATTTAAGCCAAGCCCCTACTTTCGAGGGGCAACTCCCACCTTATGACGACTATCCCAGGCAAGACGATGAGGAAGGAGATACCCATCTTGGCCCCCTGCTCCACCTCAAAGATCCGACCCCCCATGAACTACCCCAACCGAACATAGTCCGCCATATCCCAGCTTCACCCACACCCGTAAAAGAATCTGTTCCCTTCGCGGGAGATAAGGGAAAGATTGAGACGCTTGAAGAGAGGTTGAGGGCAGTCGAGGGCCTTAGCAATTACCCATTCTCGGATTTGGCGGATTTATGTCTCGTGCCCAACATCGTCATCCCTCCCAAATTCAAAGTACCAGACTTTGATAAGTACAAAGGGACGACATGTCCAAAAGGGCATCTCCGGATGTATTGCCGAAAGGTGGGGGCGTATTCCGCGGACGAAAAGTTGTTGGTCCATTTCTTTAAAGACAGCTTGGCCGGAGCAGCTGTAGCATGGTATACCAATCTGGAAGCTTCCCAGATCCGATCATGGAAGGACTTGGCAACTGCCTTCATTAGGCAGTACCAGTACAATACGGACATGGCTCCCGATCGGAACCAGCTTCAGAGTATGACTAAGCGAGAGCATGAGTCCATTAAGGAATATGCCCAAAGATAGAGAGATCTCGCAGCCCAAGTCGTACCGTCCATGACGGAAAGAGAGATGATCACAATTATGGTAGATACGTTACCCACGTTCTACTATGAAAAGCTGATAGGCTACATGCCAGCTAACTTTGCGGATCTCGTCTTCGCCGGAGAAAGGATTGAATCCGGACTACGAAAAGGCAAGTTCGAATATGCTTCCAATGTGGCCCCCAACAACAACAGAAGAGTCGCAGTAGTGGGTGCGAGGAAAAAGGAAGGAGACGCCCACGCAGTCACCACCGCCCCGACGTGGATGAAAGCACCCCAAAATATCCAAAGCTCATACCAGCCCAATCCCCCAAATTTTTTAATCCGAGCCGGGAATTCTCTCCCGACTCAAGTAAAAGGACCACCCGCGACAGAAAGAATGCTGGCCCAATGCACAGCTCCAGTCATGCCCTGGCCAGTCATTAATACAGCCCCCGGCACGAGCTATAATAATACACAGCTCCCATACCCGAAGGATAATTTCTTTCCTATTCCCATGGCATACTCTGAGTTATGGCCTTCATTATTGGAGAATCATTTGGTGGTGGCCATACCCGGGAAGGTCTTCCAGCCACCTTACCCCAAGTGGTACGACCCGGGTGCCAAGTGTGCGTACCATAGTGGAGCTCCCGGACACAATATTGACTCCTGCATCCCGTTCAAGTATAAGGTGCAGCACCTGATTAGTGCCAGCTGGCTATCGTTTCAGGAGGAAGGCCCAAATGTTAAAACTAACCCGCTAGCTAGTCATGGAGGGGCTAGCGTGAACGCCGTCGAAGAGGATGGGCCATCGCGGGCAAATGGATTAGGAGAGGTGGCTACTTCTAGACACTTCATCTATCAATCACTGCAAGCGGCGTGCATGGTCTCCCGTGGTGGAGACGAAAGGGATGAATGTTTGTTTCACCTCGAGGAGTCACACGACATGGAAACCTGTCCCGCGGTAGAAGAATTGCTTCAGCGGCTCATGGACTGGGGGCAGCTTGAAGTGTCCATAGGAAGGAGGGAAGAACCACAAATTTGCATGCAGTCGGAAGAGAAGAAGGTTCCTCTAACCCCCAAGGCCCTAGTGATATGTTTTACTAGCAAAGGGACCGGCTCCACACCCATATAACCCCGGGCGGCGCCCAAGCCAACGCCATTTGCATATCAAAGTAATAAGGCCGTTCCGTGGAAGTATACCCCTCACGCATCCAGCGAAAGAGTTGCAACCGAAGTTGACTCCCTATCAGCTAAGGTAACCAACATCACCGGCCTCAGTGGCGTAACCCGCAGTGGTCGGGTGTTCGCTTCCCCTCACCCGGCGGAATTGCCCTCCAAAGGGAAAGCGCCCATGGTCCAAGAGCCCACAGACATAGCCACCCCCTCGAAAGAAGTAGATCCTCTAGGGGTAAGAGGGGCCGAAAAGAAAGAAGGACTTCAAGGAAAAACAGTGACTTTGGAAGAGGCCCAAGAGTTCCTCCGCCTTATCCAACAAAGCGAGTTTAAGGTAGTCGAGCAACTGAATAAAACTCCAGCAAGGATCTCTTTGCTTGAACTACTCATAAACTCCGAGCCTCATCGTGCGCTGTTGATAAAGGTCCTTAACGATGCCCATGTAGCACATGATATCTCAGTGGAGGGTTTCAAGGGCATCGTTAATCATATAACCACCAACAATTATATCGCATTTGCGGAAGAAGAGATTCCCGTTGAGGGGAGAGGACACAACAAGGCTCTACATGTGTCGGTGAGATGTATAGACCACGTTGTCGCAAAGGTACTTATCGATAATGAATCGAGTTTAAATGTAATGCCGAAGACCACTTTGGAAAAGCTTCCTTTTAGTGCGTCACGTTTAAAACCGAGCTCGATGGTGGTACGAGCCTTTGATGGTACTCGGCGGGAAGTGATGGGGGAAATCGACATTCCCATTTAGATAGGCCCCCACACTTGCAATGTGGTGTTTCAAGTAATGGATATAAATCCCGCCTATAGCTGCCTCTTGGGAAGACCTTGGATTTATGCCCTGGGAGTGGTCCCTTCAACGCTTCACCAGAAATTGAAGTTCGCAGTGAGTGGACTTTTAGTGATAGTGTCGGGTGAAGATGATATGTTAGTGAGATGCCCCTCCTCCGCACCGTACGTAGAAGCGGCAGAAGAATCATTGGAAACGGCTTTCCAATCCCTTAAGGTGGTGAGCTGCGCCTCTGTGGAACCAAGTCCGTCGCTACCTTCTCTCTCCAAAGCAGCCATAATGGTGGCGCGTGTTATGCTCAGGAACGGATTTGAGCCCGGAATGGGTCTAAGCAAGGACTGCCTCGGGAATGCCGACGTGGTCGATATCAAGGGAAATCCATACAAGTATGGATTAGGGTATGAGCCCGGGATGCCGGGGAGGAGGAACGTGCCGTCAAGATTTCGGGCGGATAGGGTATGGCCCGACCGTATTAGCCAGTGTTTCACCAGCGCTGGAATGGTGTCCGAGGAGGAGGTGGCTGCAATAGAAGAGGAGTTCCCTCAAGACCCACCAAGTTTTGTGCAACCATGCCACCCCGATTCCCAAGTGGGGAACTGGCACGTGATAAGCCAGTCAGAAGTCTATACCGCTGATTCAATGTAATTAGAGCCTATAGATTTCCTTTCTCTTTTGTTTTGTGAAACCTACCTTATTAAATAAACAAAGAGATCTTGTTTCATCTGTTCTTGCAGCTCCACCTTTTCTCATATCATTTTGCGTGTTTTTGTTTCTTTTGTCTTGTTTGGTATAGATATGAGGGTCGATTCTTTGAGGATCCTAACAACGAGGGTTTGACCATCGATTTCGATCGAGATATAAGCCAAACGATAAACGAGGAAGAGGAAGAGGACGTCCTGTCGCCAGAGTTGGAGAGGTTGGTCGCTCAGGAAGAACGTGAAATGAAGCCTCACCAAGAAGAAACCGAATTGGTAAACTTGGGGACCTTGGAGGAAAAGAAAGAAGTAAAGGTAGGAACCGGTATGACCGCGCCTATCCATCAAGGCTTGATAACCCTTCTTGAAGAGTATCAAGATGTCTTTGCATGGTCATATCAAGACATGCCCGATCTGGATTCCGACATTGTGCAGCATAAGTTGCCTTTGAATCCTGGGTCTTCCCCGGTTAAGCAAAAGTTACGAAGAATGAAACCCGAGGTGTCAATAAAAATTAAAGAAGAAGTAAGGAAGCAGTTTGATGCAGCTTTCTTAGCTGTGGCGCGGTACCCGGAGTGGGTGGCCAACATTGTCCCAGTCCCGAAAAAGGACGGCAAGGTTCGAATGTGTGTAGACTACCGGGACTTGAACCGAGCCAGTCCTAAAGACAATTTTCCCCTGCCACACATTGATATATTGGTAGATAATACAGCCAAATTCGCCCTTTTCTCATTTATGGATGGTTTCTCGGGGTATAATCAAATAAAGATGGCACCCGAGGATGTAGAGAAGACCACTTTCGTCACCCTATGGGGGACGTTCTACCATAAAGTGGTGGCCTTCGGGCTGAAAAATACTGGGGCAACCTATCAGCGTGCCATGGTGGCGTTGTTCCATGATATGATGCATAAGGAAATAGAGGTCTACGTAGATGACATGATTGCCAAGTCTCGGACTGAGGACGAACACCTTGTCAATCTGCGTAAGCTGTTTGGAAGGTTGCGGAAATAGAAATTAAAACTAAACCCAACCAAGTGCACCTTTGGGGTGAAGTCGGGGAAGCTGCTAGGATTTATCGTAAGTCAGAAAGGGATAGAGATAGATCCCGAGAAAGTGAAGGCCATCCTTGAAATGCCGGAACCACGCACGGAGAAGCAGGTTCGAGGGTTTTTGGGCAGGTTGAATTATATCGCGAGATTTATCTCGCAACTCACCCCTACCTGTGAACCTATTTTTAAGCTATTACGTAAGAACCAGGCGGTCCTGTGGAATAGTGACTGCCAAGAGGCCTTCGAAAAGATCAAACAGAGTCTCGCGAATCCCCCGGTGCTCATGCCACCTGTAACAGGAAGACCTCTTTTCCTGTACATGACCGTGTTGGGCGAGTCTATGGGGTGCGTGTTGGGTCAGCATGATGATTCTGGGAAAAAGGAGCAAGCCATCTACTATCTGAGCAAGAAGTTTACCGCATGTGAGATGAATTACTCAATGCTGGAAAGGACGTGTTGTGCTCTGGTATGGGCATCACATCGGCTTAGGCAGTACATGCTCAGCCATACCACGTAGTTTATTTCCAAAATGGATCCCGTGAAATACATCTTTGAAAAACCGGCCCTCATAGGATGAATCGCTAGGTGGCAGGTACTATTATCTGAGTTCGATATCGTTTACGTCACCTAAAAGGCGATAAAGGGAAGCGCCTTGGCAGATTATTTGGCCTAGCAACCCCTCCAGGATTATCGGCCGATGCACCCCGAGTTCCCAGATGAAGATATCATGGCCCTGTTTGAAGAGAAGCGGACGCACGAGGACATGGACAAATGGATTGTTTGCTTCGATGGGGCATCTAATGCTTTGGGCCACGGAGTAGGGGCAGTCCTTGTATCCCTGGATGATCAGTGTATTCCTTTCACGGCTAGGCTAGGTTTTGATTGTACCAACAATATGGCCGAGTACGAAGCATGCGCCCTCGGGGTTCAGGCTGCCATTGATTTTGATGTAAAACTACTCAATGTGTATGGAGACTCAGCTTTGGTGATACGCCAGTTGAAAGGAGAATGGGAAACTAGGGATCCGAAGTTGATACCCTATCAAACTCACATCTTGAGGTTAGCCAAGTACTTTGACGACATTTCCTTCCACCACATACCTCGGGAAGAGAATCAAATGGCTGATGCGTTAGCCACCTTGGCATCCATGTTTCAACTTGCCCCACACGGGGATCTGCCGTACATCGAATTCAAATCTCAAGGCAGGCCGGCATATTGTTATGCAATAGAGGAAGAGCGGGATGGGAAACCGTGGTATTTCGACATCAAACAGTATGTCGAGAACAAAGAATACCCACCAGGGATTTCTGACAATGACAAAAGGACGTTGAGGAGATTGGCTACTGGTTTCTTTGTAAGCGGTACCATCCTGTACAAATGAAACCACGACATAACCCTCCTACGATGCGTAGATGCCAAAGAGGTGAACTTCGTGATTGAGGAGATCCATGAGGGTTCCTTTGGGACACATGCCAATGGGCATGCTATGGCCAGCAAAATCCTTAGGGCCGGTTATTATTGGCTCACCATGGAAAGCGATTGCTGTGCTCATGTAAGGAAATGTCATAAATGTCAGGCATACGCGGACAATGTCAATGTTCCGCCACATCCTCTGAAAGTTATGTCCGCTCCTTGGCCTTTTTCCATGTGGGGAATAGATGTCATTGGGGCCATCGAACCCAAAGCGTCGAATGGTCACCGCTTCATTCTTATGGTGATAGATTACTTCACCAAGTGGGTCGAAGCGGCTTCTTATATTAATGTCACGAGAAGTGTGGTAGTCAGATTCATAAAGAAGGAGCTGATTTGTCGATACGGACTCCCCAGGAAGATCATTACTGACAATGGCACCAATCTGAACAATAAGATGATGCAGGAAATGTGCAAGGACTTCAAGATCCAACATCATAACTCTACCCCTTATCGGCCAAAGATGAATGGGGCTGTAGAGGCTGCGAATAAGAATATTAAGAAGATTGTTCAAAAGATGACAGTGTCATACAAAGATTGGCATGAGATGTTGCCTTTCGCCCTACACGGATACAGAACCTCGGTGCGAACTTCTACTAGGGCAACGCCGTATTCCTTGGTTTATGGGATGGAGGCAGTACTCCCATTTGAGGTAGAAGTTCCTTCTCAGAGGATAATGGCGGAGTCAGGCCTAGAAGAGTCAGAATGGGCTCAAGCACGCTACGACCAACTTAACCTTATTGAAGGTAAGCGTTTGGCCACCATGAGCCATGGGCGCTTGTATCAACGAAGGATAAAGAACGCATTCGACAAGAAGGTACGCCCGCACAAGTTCAACGAGGGGGAACTCGTGCTGAAGAAAATGTCCCATGCTGTTAAAGATAGTCGAGGCAAGTGGGCCCCGAATTATGAAGGACCTTTCGTGGTGAAAAGAGCTTTTTCTGGGGGTGCTCTGATACTTACCCACATGGATGGCGAGGAGTTGCCCTCGCCCGTGAACTCCGATGTAGCTAAACGATATTACGCTTGAAGTCTGGGGCAATCGAGAGGACCGTTGCATGTTTTTTTATTTCTGAGTTTTTTCTCGTTCTTCTTGGTTTCCTCTAGGATTCCCATTCACTGTATTTGTCTCGTTTCTTTGAAAAGGAAAAATGGGCGAGGTTTCAGTCCTCCCTTTGGTTTCAAACTTCGTGTTTTAATTTGTTATAACTTGAGCCCTCTTCGCTCGGTGTATGGGGTGCCCCAAACACTTATTTAAAATTGAATCTAACCAGCCTTCTCTAAGATAAAATCATCTCATTAAAAACATTCATACATGCACATGCACATGCATATCTTGTGATAGCAAGGAGCAGAATAGTCTCAGGCCACGGCCAGAAGTCAAGACAAGTCAATGGCAGAAATCGACCAAGGTAAGACGATGACCGGTCACGATTGGCCGCATATTGTTTGTCTCCTACTTGCAGGTACTTAGGGAGGGAGGCGAATGGAGGATAGGATCGCGACCGACCAATCGTCACCCCTTCCCGGCGCTGGGTCAGCGGAGAACGTCGCTGCAAGGCAGCCCAGTATCCTTTGAATTCGCAGTATTTTACTACTATTGTTTGTTTTTTAAGTAATCAACGCCTAATTCTAACTTAAGTAGGTTCAAGTAGGCAAAACGCTAACCCATAAGGAAGGAGGAGACATGGTTAATGTTCCCCTCAAAAAAAAAAAGTACAGGTTAGCTCGCCTGGGCGAGCAACCCCTGTACGAAAATATAAAGGGGTGGAGGGGGAACGTTTTCTTCACCCAAAAACTCTTCCCCCTCACTTCAAAAACCCCCAAGCTCACGGGAACTACGAGAACAGCAGCCCCCAAGCTTCCATTGTTGAGTTTTTGCTTCCCTTTTCACGCTTTAATTCACTCCCCACAAGTAAGTGCAATTTCCCTTGGTTATTTGGCTCTCCATTGATGTGTTTTGGTGCTTTAGTTGCTTATTTTTTGCAAAATTCGTGAAGCAATTTGCATCTGAATCCATGCTTGTTTTGTGGAGTTGAGAATTTGAATGAGAAGGCCTTAGGCCTATGTTGTATTCTGAAGCAATGGGGCATGCCACATTGCCCCCATTCTCTTGCAATTTGTGTCCAAACATGCGCCCATCAAGTGCTCGGTGAAATGCCCCAATGATATATGAATATGATTTTGCAAAATTGGGATGGTGGGGCTGTTTTATGTATGTAGAGACAGCATAGGAAAGTCAAAATAGGTGCCCGAATGCAATTCCAAGTTTAGGAACCCAAACTTTCTAGCTTCAATACAAGAAGACATCATGGCTAGGAATCCAAAATTTGGTTTTAGAATTAGAAAGGTATGAAAATTAGGACTTGCTTGTGAGAGTTTTTGTTTGAATTTGGGCTGCCCCATATGTGATGCTTTGCACCTAAGTAATATGAAAAATACCTTGCAATAGTATGTATATATAGGTAAATAAAAGGGGCATGAAATTCTTTGCAAAGGGTGAATGAATATTGAGGTCGTTTCCTAAACGAATGTATGATAGCACGGGATTCCCTTTTGAATGCAAGTATGTGCATAATGTAAATAGCTTGCCAATATGTGTGAGTGTGAGTGAAACAATGAAAGTTTGTATGGTATATATATTTCGAGTGTGTGTAGGTAGTTTGTGATAGCAAATGTTTAGGACATAGTTAAGTGTAAATTTTGACGCAATGCCTTGAGCGTGAGAGTGTGTGTTCTTTTCAAATGCATATATATATGTATGACAACTAGAATGTGTTGGATGGCCTCTATGTTTATAAATAGTAGGATATTCTACACATACGCATGTGCGTAAATGTGTTACTTTAAACGTGCGCATGAGTTCATTCTAAACCGGGGGGATTAGCATGACGTTTTTTTTGCGTCAAGATAAGGATTATCTTGTAAAACTAACTTCTAAATGTTTTTTCTCGCAAGAAATGGCCCCGAGGAAACTTGCCTCAAAGAGATCCAGGAAGGATAAAGCGGCCGAAGGAACCAGTTCTGCTCCTGAGTATGACAGTCACCGCTTTAGGAGCGCTGAACACCAGCAGCGCTTCGAGGCCATCAAGGGATGGTCATTTCTCCAGGAGCGACGTGTCCAGCTCAGGGACGACGAGTATACCGATTTCCAGGAGGACATAGTTCGCCGGCGGTGGGCATCACTAGTTACCCCCATGGCCAAGTTCGATCTAGACATAGTCCTCGAATTTTATGCCAATGCTTGGCCTACGGAGGAGGGCGTGCGAGATATGAGGTCCTGGGTGAGGGGTCAGTGGATCCCGTTTGATGCAGATGCTATCAGCCAGTTCCTGGGATACCCTTTAATGCTGGAAGAGGGCCAGGAGTGCGAGTATGGCCAGAGGAGGAACTGGTCCGATGGGTTCGATGAGGAGGCCATCGCCCATTTGCTATGTATACCAGGGCAAGATTTTGCCCGGACTGCTGTCGGGAGACGGGTGCGGATCATGCGCACCAACATGACCACCCTGACTCAGATCTGGATGACTTTGCTGCTCAGCAACATCCAGCCCAGCGATCATAATTCCGACCTCCCCCTGCCGAAGTGTCAGCTGGTGTATGCCATCCTAACACGGATGAGCATTCACGTGGCTCAGTTAATCGCTGATGCCATCTATCTATTTACAGGTATGGCACCCTCTGGACCCGGATAAGTCCAACAGGGCCCTGGGATTTCCCGCCTTGATCACAAGACTCTGCCAGTCGTTCGGAGTCCCCATTGCACCTAGCAAGGTGATTCGGCCGCCCATCACTCGAGCTTTTATTGAGAAGTATTGCAGACAGAGACAGGCCCAGGGGGATGCTCCGCAGGCCGCAGACGCACCGCCACCTCATCAGGCTGGTCCAACCGGATCGTTTGATACAGAGCAGTATTTACGGCATTTGGTTCGCCAGCAGGCGGCCAACCACCGGGCGCATGTACAGACCCCTGATTGTCTTTACCAGTTGAGCCTCATCCTGCAGAGCCAGGGTTTTACTTCTTTTCCGTGCCCTACTCCGGACCAGTTCAGGGCAGAGGTCGCATGGCCTGGAGATTGGCCTGAGGCTCGGGCAGGAGAGGCGCTAGCAGAGGCACCAGCAGAGGCTCCCGACGAGGCAGATGAGGCCCGCGAGGACGAGGAGATGACCGATTTACTTGATTTCTTAGGAGGAAGCGGGGCCACATGATTGGGAGATCCCTTGATCCATATTTCTTTTTGTTTCCATTTTTCCTGTTATATATTTTTGTTTGACTAAGGGACTAACGTTTGTTTCATGTTGATTGACTTTTGTTTTGTACATACATATCATTTGAGTTTTTACGTTGGTACTTGTTTCATTGTTGTCAATAATGTTTGTTGAAATTCCAGGACCGTGTAGAGTTTTTCATTTAGGAACGTCGTCCTAAAAAATAAAATAAACCAAAAATCCTAATAAAAAGAAAGAAGCGTTGTGAATAAAATGTCTACGTATACAAAGAAAAAGGAAAGTGTGTATAAAAGGATTTTTTGTGTGTAAATGATGTGTGGAAAGGAATTCTTGTGTGTGTTAGCAACGAGTGTATATGAAGAAACTTTTGTGTGAACCATAAGTGTGTGTTGGGAAAAATAAAAAAAAATATTTGAACGTAAATAGGGTTTGTATATAGACCGTGTGACGTAAAGAGAAAGAGTTCCAATGCGTGTACAGAAAAAGTTTGTCATGTATAAGAATATAGATGTACAAAGAAAGGTTTTCCTCATAAAGGACCACATGTGTATAATTTTGTGAATGAAACAAAAAGGAAAAAGAAAGAAAGACCGCGAAGGTCAACATGTTATAGTTAAGAAGTATAAATCATTCGTAAAGAGCAAACGTATCTTCTGGAAACAAGGGATTGATGCTAAGAGTTTATTTTTCGGAATAACCGAGATAAGGATGGATGAATTCATTGAACTGATAAAAGAATATAATTGGGAAACGTTGGGTCTGTTTGTGTAAATTCCCAACCGTAGTATCACAATGCCATAAACGGGATGCTTGAGTGCCCCCCTGGCTGTAGCCATGACTAATTTTGCACGTTGTTTTCAAATCATCATTGTCACGCGTGCCTTATGGAATAATATGGAAGTTCGGCCCAAAACCGACACCTTGACACCCAAATTTGTTTCGCCCCAGATATCAAGATTGGGGTCCCCATGATAAAAGACCCCACTGAGACACAACCTTAGACCTTTTTGAACCTTGGCCTATAAAAAAGGAATCCTCATCCTTTCCCCCGAAGCAAAGGACAGCTGAATCTCCTCAAGGGAGAGCAAATAGAATGCTAAAACCCGATTTCCCAAAGATGGGGAAGGAGAAGTGGAAAGAAAGAAAAAGAAAAAGATGAAAATAAAGAAAAAGAACAATAAAAAAGGAAAGAAAAAGAAGGATTCTCGATCGAAGATCGAAAGGAAGTGAAAAGGGAAAAGGAGCAATTCTCGATCAATGAAAGAAAAAGGACAGAAATTCTTCAAGCCAGATAAATTTTCGGCAAGGTAGGTGACTGTCGGCAAAGGTAAACCCATTTTTGGTGATTCTTCCTTTCAGATTGCCACTTAAAATCATTCTCGACTGGCGATATCCCACCCCACATGAACAAAGAGGAAAAGACCGAAACACCCAGCTTCCTCTCCAAAAACACTACCCTCGAGAAAATCCTATTTGTCCGTGATCGTACGTTTGATCTTTGATTCGATAGGAAGTCGTGTGCAAAATAGAGTCATGGTGCAGTTATGGTTTGGGAATAGGATAAAACACTTGCCTATATGAGTTTTATACACTATGAGTGATTTATTTTCAGCTTAGCCTGATGTTTCCCCTGCATGTTCATTTAAAAGCTAAAAGTTGACATCCTGCCCTTCATTCTCGGTTACAAGTGGAAAAACCCGGTGGACCCTTCGGTCCTGCCAAACCTTTTTTCGGAGCCCCATGAATGTTATTGCCTAGCGCTGTTCATGCATCCTCCACCCACGAGTTTGGTGCCATGCGTAGTGATTGCTTAGTGCAATTCTCCATTCTCAAACTTTTTTTCAGAGCCCCATGAATGTTATTGCCTAGCGCTGTTCATGCATCCTCCACCCACGAGTTTGGAGCCATGCGTACTGATTGCTTAGTGCAATTCTCCATTCTCAACCCATTTTTCGGAGCCCCATGAATGTTATTGCCTAGCGCTGTTCATGCATCCTCCACCCACGAGTTTGAAGCCATGCGTAGTGATTGCTTAGTGCAATTCTCCATTCTCAACCCCTTTTCGGAGCCCCCATGAATTGCGTTTTCGTTCATGCGTCCTCCACCCACGAGTTTGGAGCCATGCGTAGTGATTGCTTAGTGCAATTCTCCATTCTCAACCCTTTTTCGGAGCCCCCATGAATTGCATTTTCGTTCATGCGTCCTCCACCCACGAGTTTGGAGCCATGCGTAGTGATTGCTTAGTGCAATTCTCCATTCTCAACCCTTTTTCGGAGCCCCCATGAATTGCGTTTTCGTTCATGCGTCCTCCACCCACGAGTTTGGAGCCATGCGTAGTGATTGCTTAGTGCAATTCTCCATTCTCAACCCTTTTTCGGAGCCCCCATGAATTGCGTTTTCGTTCATGCGTCCTCCACCCACGAGTTTGGAGCCATGCGTAGTGATTGCTTAGTGCAATTCTCCATTCTCAACCCTTTTTCGGAGCCCCCATGAATTGCGTTTTCGTTCATGCATCCTCCACCCACGAGTTTGGAGCCATGCGTAGTCATTGCTTAGTGCAATTCTCCATTCTCAACCCTTTTTCGGAGCCCCCATGAATTGTGTTTTCGTTCATGCGTCCTCCACCCACGAGTTTGGAGCCATGCGTAGTGATTGCTTAGTGCAATTCTCCATTCTCAACCCTTTTTCGGAGCCCCCATGAATTGCATTTTCGTTCATGCGTCCTCCACCCACGAGTTTGGAGCCATGCGTAGTGATTGCTTAGTGCAATTCTCCATTCTCAACCCTTTTTCGGAGCCCCCATGAATTGTGTTTTCGTTCATGCGTCCTCCACCCACGAGTTTGGAGCCATGCGTAGTGATTGCTTAGTGCAATTCTCCATTCTCAACCCTTTTTCGGAGCCCCCATGAATTGCGTTTTCGTTCATGCGTCCTCCACCCACGAGTTTGGAGCCATGCGTAGTGATTGCTTAGTGCAATTCTCCATTCTCAACCCTTTTTCGGACCCCCATGAATTGCGTTTTCGTTCATGCGTCCTCCACCCACGAGTTGTGAGCCATGCGTAGTGATTGCTTAGTGCAATTCTCCATTTTCAACCCTTTTTCGAACCCCTATGAGTTGCGTTTTCGTTCATACGTCCTCCTCCCACGAGTTCGGAGCCATGTGTAGTAATCGCTGAGTGCAATCCTCCATTCTCCAGAGTTTTTCATCGTCAAGGGCGTATCCTCTTGACTGGAAATGTGATCTTTGTTATGTTCCCGATTGTTTCCTTTTTCCAAATGTGTATATGTATATTTGTTGTTCTTGTTGGTGTTTGTATTGTGTTGTGCAGAAAAGAAAAAAAAAAGAAGAGAAGAGGTAGAGACGAGAGTCGTCATGGACTAATCACGGAAAGGGCAAGACGGACGAAATCAGTGTCTTATCTTTGCTTTCCTCTTATCTCCGATAAAAGGTAAGTAAAGAGGGGCAACTGTCATACCCAAATTTCGTCCGGGGATTATTACTTGATGACATGCAATCTTTGGTCAGCCGCTTTGAGATACATGGCGTCCTTTGTTGCACAATAAATAAGGTCCCGAGACGTGTCAGAAATCAAAAGGAAGCAGGCTTGCGCGATCCGTGAAAATTCCGTAATGTGACGGAAATCGAAAGGAGGTGTTTTTCGCAATCCGTGAGTTTTCGTAACTTCTTCAAAATCTAAAAAGGAGTAAATACATAATCCGTAAGGATTCGTAACCTTGCGGAAGGAAAATAAGTATCGTTACGAAATTCGTAAAGTTTCGTAACGCTACGGAAAAAGAATTACCAAAAATGGTGAAGGGGTGCATTTAATAAAAAGGGGGGTACAAATAGCAATCAGGCCCACTTAGGCCTTCCAGATTCTTCCTCCAGAAGGCTGTTGGTTCTGGAGGAAACAACCTTGCTCGCCTGGGCGAGCTGGGTGGCAAGCTTCTCCCCTATTTTGCTATAAATAGGGGGAGGAGTGAAGGGAGAAGGGGTTCAGCCTTCTTGGCACTTCTCATTCTCTCGAAATTGCTGAGGAAAATTATTTCCGTGAAGAAAATCCAAGCCGAGGCGCTTCCGTAACGTTTCCATGAGTAATTACGCGAAGATTCTCGACCGTTCTTCAACATTCATCATTCGTTCTTCGTTTTCTTCAGTCTTCAACGGGTAAGTACCTCAAACCAAGCTTTTCAATTCATTCTATGTACCCGTGGTGGTCCTCATTTTGTTTCATGTATTTTTATTCTCGTTTTCATTCGCTTTTTATACCCCCTTTTGACGTGCTTAAGTCATTTATTTAAGTCATTTCTCGCCTAATCTAAAAATAAAATAAATTTCCACCGATCGTTTGAATTGTATCATCCGTTAATTTCGGTTAAAATGAATTCTGACCGTTCAGTCGTGCCGTAACCACGGTGGAAATAAAAAAAAGAGGTAAAATAATAATATAATAATCAAAAATAGACCTTTTAGTAAAATAAAGCGAAAAATCAATCGGACGTTTTCTCTTTGGGATTTCTCATTCTTAATTGAATTGACTAATAACTAAAGTGAAACTAAGGCTAAAATCAAACTCGCCTAGTCAAGCTCGTCCACAAAAAATAGGGTTTTGAAAGTTTATCATTTTAGTTTCTTACCAAGTAAAATGGATCATTTTTAAGGTCCAACGCCTTAAAATGATCACCTTTCAAGTAAAAAGAATCACTTAATTCACGCATAAGAAAGAACTGCGTAGGTCTGATTTCCTCTTCGATGGAGGGTACGTAGGAGCAAGAGCCCCGCTTTTGTCGACCTCAAAAAATAAAAAGAACTAAAAGTTAAGATAACACAATTTCCACAATTCTAAAAAATAGGTTGTTGTCCTTTGAGACAAACGTAAGAGGTGCTAATACCTTCCTCAAACGTAAATACAACTCCCAAACTTAGAATTTTCATTTCGATCGGTTTCCTTCAGTTTTTCCGACGTTTCCCACAAATAAACGTTGGTGGCGACTCCGCGCATCTTTCCTCCTTTGGAAAGCGCACCCGTGAGCCTCGCCTTCGCTCGCCCGCAAAAGGGCATGTTGCGACATCTTGTCTTTAAAAGAAGAATTGAAAAATCCGACAAGAGGAATCTCAAAGAAAAGAAAGAAAAGAAAGCATAAATCACTTGGGAAGATAATGACAAAAGTTCTTCAAGTGATTCAGAAAAATAAAATCATAAATCTGGGTATCATGATGAAAGATTATGAAAACGGTGAAGAGCAAAGTCGATACATTGATAGCAATTTCTCCAAACACATGGCTTGCATCAAAGTTCATTCATATTTCTCCCCAAGATAAATGGATATGTTATTTATGGAGACAAAAAACAAAGGCCACTTGATCAACAAGCCCAACAAGTAATATCAAATGATACCAACAGGTCACTTGTCTTTGATTGATTACTTTTGATGATTTTTGTCTATGATTGTTAACTTTTGATTGAGTTTTGATGTTTGTTTTCTGCTTAAATATTTGATTGTCATTGATGATTTTGATTGATAGTTATGTTGATTGTCTTTGATAATTTTTATTTATTTATTATGTTTTGATTATTGCTTTTGTTTGATTGTGTTTAATTGTAAGTATTTGATTATGTTTGATTGGTGTGTGTTAATTATGTGATTAATACTTGTTTGATTAAAATAAATAAGTATTAGTATTGATGATTGATATTGATAGATGTTTTTAGCATAGACATAGATAATTTTTTAGAGGAATTAGCCTAGTTTGTGTTCTGGTAATCGATTACCATCAAGTGTAATCGATTACACAAGAACAAATAGTCTGTAATCGATTACCAGAAGGCTTACTACTCTTGTAATCGATTACCAAACATTGTAATCGATTACATCTCGTCCTCCTCTATAAATACCTACGAAACCAGTCACGCTGCGCAGTCACACTCTCTTCTTCGTGCCTCCTTCATCCCTAATCTTCAAATCCTCATATCTTCCTCAATTATTCACCAAAACACATCCCATAAAGCTCAATCTTCCTCATTTTCACTCCTCTTTAAATTCCACCAATTGAAATTCACTAAAACATCATCAAATGGCAGAATCATCGAAGAAGCGAAAGGGATCATCCTCCTCCACCGCTGCTGCTGGCCATCACCGCCACGGACCATCTGAAGCACCCACAACACCTATCCATCCTTCCTTATCATCTCCAAGATCATCCACTCTGTGTTTCTTCAGATGATCAGCGTCTACAGTACCTTTCTCAATTTTCTTCTAGGATCATTTTAGACCTTAAGTACCTAGACATAGATTTCTTCAATGATGAGACATTTGACTGTTATCAAGTGTTTCAAAACTCTGGCTTGGTTGATTTCATGTCTTTAAAATAGCCTTACTATCCTGAACTTGTCAAAGTCTTCTACAGCAATTTAAAAATTCAGGATGGCATTATTTCTTCTGAGGTGCATGGTATTTCCATGATCATTGATCAATCTTTGTTCTTTTATTTGACAAAATTACCCAGTCAAGGTGCACCTTTTGAGGGCACCATTGTTGATGACTGGAAATTTGATTATTCTAGTCATGATGCTCACCATATGGTTTGTAATGACCAGGCTGAAATGACCGGTAGATTGCTGGCCGGATCATTGACCTTTAATAATCGCATCATGCACTACATTATTGTTAGAATTTTGCTTCCTCGGTCTTCAAATTTGGCTCAAGCCTCTGAGGAGGACTTGATTTTGTTGTGGGATTTCCTTACCGGTCGTCAGATCGACTGGGCTCACTTGGTTTGGTATCGAATGCATAAGGCATTACAGGCCAATGCACCTCTCCCTTACCCTCAATTGGTCACTGTGTTTCTCCGTCATTTTCAAATTCCACTTGATGATGAACCTTTTGTTCAAGTCAAGCGTTCCTTTGCTATAGGTGTTGGTGCAGTCACTTCATTTGGATACCGTAAGGATCGTAATGGTCAATGGATGAAGAAAGATTCCCTTCCTCCACAAGATGAGCGTACTCCTTCTCCTCCTCCTCAGCGAGATGATTCAGCCCTTATGACTGAAGTTCTTTCCAAGTTACGGGGTCTTCGTACTTATGTTGGTGAACATTTTGATTCTTTGGATAATCACTTTGCCGGAATGGATATCCGTCTCACACAGCTTGAAGAAGATATGGGTTATATTCGTCAGAGCTTCGATCTTCCACCACCACCTCCACCTTCCTAGAGTTTAGTTTCTAAATTTCTTTTTCTTATAAGCCGTGTATTTTGGCTATGGTATTTAAGTTATCATTTTCTGCACTTTATTTATCTTTTGGTATTTGGACTTTAGTATTTTATGATTAGATTCAATGTGGTTTTTAATTATGACTGTTTGGATTATAATTTGATTATGACTTATTAATGATTTGCTCATGTTTGGTTATGACTTATGATTGATCTTTGTCCACTTCATTATATTATCTAATATTGATTCCCACGAACTTTGGCTTTTTGATGTTGCCAAAGGGGGAGAAAAGTGGGGTGGTAGAGAAGCTTAGAAAAAGCTTAGAAATCAAGTGATCATCAATTCCAAAACATAGGGGGAGTGAACGCAATATATCATGCATATACATTGCTTGTATCTTGATTTCAGGAATTAAATTGTCATCATTGAAAAGGGGGAGATTGTAGAAGCAAAGCCTTTGTCTTTGATGTTTGGATGATGATCGTGATGATTTGATGAAAATGCGCTTCTCAAGTTTAATTCAAGACAATGATTCAAGAATACAAGATACAACATCAAGAAGATCACTAGTATTTAAGAAGGGAATTCCTAATTGAAATAGCAAAACGTTTGGCCAAGAAATTTAAGTTAAAAAGTTTTTTTCAAGAGATTTACTCTCTGGTAATCGATTACCAGAGGATGTAATCGATTACCAGTGGCCAAGAATGGTTTACAACAGCTATTAAAATTTGAATTCAAATTTTAGACTGTGTAATCGATTACACAATATTGGTAATCGATTACCAGCAGTTAATAAATCTTGTAATCGATTACCAGAGGAGAATTTCAGAAAATTATTTCCAAGAGTCACAACTTTTCAAATGGTTTATGAATGGCCATCAAATGTCTATTTATATGTGACTTGGAATCACGAATTAAAAAAAAAGAGTTTCTATTGCCCAAAAAGTTTTATCCTCTCAAAAGATTAAGAGAATTTTTTCTGAACTAAAATGTCTCATCCTCTCAAAAAAATTCCTTGGTCAAACACTTGCATATTCAATAAGGAATTTTGATTGATCTTCATTGTACAATCTCTCTCTTTCAAGAGAGATTTCTTCTTCTCTTCTTCTTACTTCTGAAAAGGGATTAAGAGACTGATGGTCTCTTGTTGTAAACGATTCCTGAACACAAGGGAAGGGTTGTCCCTGTGTGGTTCAGACTTTGTAAAAGGAGTTTTACAAAGAGAGTGGAAAATCTCAAGTGGGTTGCTTGAGGATTGGACGTAGGCACGGGAAGTGGCCAAACCAGTATAAATCAAGTTTGGATTTCTCTCTTCCCTTAAACTTCTTTTATTTATTGCTATTTATCTTTGGCTTGAAAGAAGTTTATTTTGAATTGTCTTTTGAGTAATTCATGTTAAGGGTGCATTGTTAATCTAAAAAGAGAGAGTGAAATTTTAATTGGGGAATAGTCTTTGTATCTTAATTCAACCCCCTTTCTTAAGATAACTAAGGCCATTTGTCTAGCACGGTTGAAATTCATTTTATCATTTATTAGGTGAGAAAACGGCTTAAATAAACGGTTAAAAGCTCGTTTAAGCAGAAGAAAAGAAAACTGAAAGTAAGCGAAATTAAAGTACAAGTACACAAAACAAGTAGGGACCACTAAGGGTGCATAGAATGAATTGAAAGATTCAATTTCGGGAACTTACCGGTGGAAGACTCAAGAACGACAAAGAACGAACAAAGAACGGTGAAGAACGATGAAGAATTTCCACAGAATGCTCACGGAAGCGTTACGGAAGCACCTCGGCTTGGATTTTCTTCACGAAACACATTTTTTCACCCAAAACAGCCGAAATGCATAGCCAAGGGGTCCATAATATTTTGAAACAGCCCCCCTCCCCTATTTATAAGGAAAAAGGGAGGTGCTTGCCGCCCAGAGGCTTCTTGAGGAAGATTTCTAAGTGCACCCCAATTACTAAGTTCACCCCCCTTTTCGTACTTTACGGAAAAGTTACGGAAGCCTTACGGAAGTGTTTCGGATTTGATTTTCATCTTTTTTTTCTCTTCCCTTTCACCAATGTTAAGTGAAATATGCTTACCCAAGGTTTTTGGAAATTTTACGGAAGCATTACGGAAGCCCCGGAAACCATTTTTCAACAACGTGGAGGAGCTTGCCGCCTTGTTGCTTCCTCCTTAAGCAACCCAACTTCCAAAATGCTCTGGAAGGTCCTAGATTCAAATTGCTATTTACACCCCTATCTTGATAAGTTCACCCCCCCCCCATTTTTGTGTATTTTGTCGTTTTCTTTCCAAAATCTCACGAAACTTTACGGATTCCACCGCGATGAGTGTTAAGCCTTTCGAAGCGATCAACAATGGTCCTCGGATAAAATTAGAGTGTAACAGTTTATTTGCACACACCCCACTTTGCTAAATACACTTCCGTTTTCATGTTTTTGATCAGTTTCTTCTCGAAACATCTCGGAACTTTACGGATTCCACAAAGATGGGTGTTAAACATTTTGAGGTGGTCAAATGAAGGTTGCATGCCGACAAGCAAAGGTCCCCGGACAAAATTAGGGTATGACACTTAGGGACTGGACGTAGGCACGGGTTGTGGCCGAACCAGTATAAATCTTGTGTTTGCACTTTTTTATTTCCGCTTTACTTTTGGTTAAGTTATTGTTTCTGTTCTTTACTTTCTTATAACTTAGTAGTAAAGCCTAATTAAATCTAGTAACATTAAGAATGATAAATTTTTAATTAGTCAAGACACGTTCATAATTAATTCAACCCCCCCTTCTTAATTATTCCGAGGCCACTTGATCCAACAAGTGGTATCAGAGCAGGTATCTCGAGAAAAGTTTCACAACTTCAAGATCAATGGCCTCCTCAAATTTTCTATTTCCCGAAGGAAACTCCATCCATAGGCCACCTATCTTTAATGGTTAGGGTTACCACTACTGGAAAACCCGAATACAAATCTTTATTGAAGCCCTAGACTACAACATTTGGGAAGCCATAGAAATAGGACCTTATGTTCCCTCCATAATAGATGGAAGCACATCAACAGGCACAACAATAGAAAAACCAAGAGATAAATGGTCTAAAGAAGATAGAAGAAGAGTTCAATATAATCTTAAAGCCAAAAACATTATTACTTCTGCCCTAGGAATATATGAATATTTTAGAATCTCAAACTACACAAGTGCTAAGGAGATGTGGGACACACTTCAACTCACACATGAAGGCACAACTGATGTTAAGAGATCTAGGATTAATACACTAACCCATGAATATGAACTCTTTAGGATGAACACAAATGAGAACATTCAAAGCATGCAGAAAAGATTCACACACATAGTTAATCACCTTGCCTCCTTAGGAAAAACCTCTCCTAATGAAGATTTAATTAATAAAGTTTTGAAATGCTTAAGTAGGGAATGGCAGCCCAAGGTAATTGCCATTTCTGAAAGTAAAGATCTTTCTTCTATGTCTCTTGCCACACTTTTTGGCAAATTACAGGAACATGAGATGGAACTTCAATGGCTAAATCAAAATGAAGAAACTGACAAGAGGAAATGAAGCATAGCACTAAAAGCCTCCTCATCAATGCAAGAGGAAAATGAAGATGAAGAATCAGAAGATGAAGAAGACTTCTCACTCTTTGTGAAGAAGTTTCACAAATTTGTCAAGAATAGAAGAATTGAGAGGCGTCAAAATTTCAACCATGAAAAAAGATTCCAAGAAGGCTCTCCAACTCTTAGATGCTACAAGTGCAACCAACTTGGTCACATCAAAGCAAATTGTCCCTCAAACGAGCAATGGCCTGAGAAGAGTGATAAGAAAAGTCATGAAGAAAGAAGGACCAAGAAGGCTTACATCGCTTGGGATGATAATGATTCATCCGAAGGATCTGAAAAGGAAGAAATCAATCTTTTAGCAAAAGACTATGATAGTGAAGAGGACATCACTCAAAGGGATTAAAATCAAGATGGCAATCTAATTTCCATTTCATTCCGATGATGAAGATCAAACATTCCAATCACGAAAAGGTATTATCTTATCCAATTACTCAATTAAGTGGTTCAGTTCATTAATTTTGAATTAAATTGTTAACATGATGACTAACATGTTTTTTATTGGTTTGGGATTGCTTTTAAAATGATTGATTGTTTTCTTTAAACTTTCCAAGTTTTAAATTACCTTTAACAAATCTGAATGCTTGATGATGGTTGTGTTCTATATCCTTCAATCCTTGTATAATTCTTGTTTGATGTGTTTGGATTACTTGATTGATTGTTCAAAATATTTTTTTATGCTTTTCAAAATTATTATATTTTATTTCAAATAAAATTATTTTGATACGATAAAACCTTCTATGTTAACAAAAATTCATCTTGGTAAGTGTTGATAGTCAATTAGCACTTAGTCTTAGGAAATAGTGTCTGGTAATCAATTACCTTCACATGTAATTGATTACATGCAATTAGGCTAAGTGTAATCGATTACAACATTCCTATAATCGATTACAGAGTGTCTTTGCCTATAAATTCGAAATTTTTAGAAACCATTAAGACGCGATTTCTGCAACAACGCGACCCTAAAATCCCTAAACTTCAGAACTCGATTTCTCCTTCAATTCTTGACCAAATCATGTCCCACAAAGCCCAAAATTCATCATTTTTCATTTTCTTTCATCTCCACCAATCAAAACTTCCAAAAACTCCCTCAAATGGAAGAACCATCGAAGAAGCGAAAGGGTGTTTCGACTTCCTCCTCAGTCACCGAAACTTGAAGCCACGGAGCATCCAAAGCACAGACAACACAAATTCCTTCCTCCATATCATCTCCTACGTTGTTTTCCTCGGAAGAACAATGTATCCGATACAATTCCCTTTTCTCTTCTCGTTCCATTATCGACCCTAAGTTTGTAGACTTAGCTTTCTTTGATGATGAAGTGTTTGATTGTTTTCAAGCATTTCAAAATTCTGGATTAATCCAATTTATTTCCATGAAACTTCTTTTTATCCTAAATTAGTTAGATCCTTTTATTCTAACTTAGAAATTCAAGAAGATTCCTTGATTTCCAAGGTATATGGGATTAAGATGGTCATAGACCAGTCCCTTTTCTTTGAACTCACCCAGTTATCTAGTAATGGTGTACCGTTTGAAGGTACACTTGATGATGATTGGAAGTTTGACTTTTCTGTTTCTAATGACCGCCGATTGGTTTGCACCAATCAAGCGGATATGACCGGAAGGCTTCTTGCCGGATCATTGGCATTTGAATACTACATCATGCACTACCTGATTGTGTGCATCCTACTTCCTTGATCATCCAACCTTGCACAGGTTTCTGAGGAAGATTCGATAATTATGTGGGTTTTCTTAACCGGTCATCAAATCGACTGGGCCCATCTTGTTAGATATCGCATGCATAAGGCATTGCGATCAAATGCTCCACTTCCATATCCCCATCTGATCACCTTGTTTCTGCATCATTTTAATGTCCCTCTTGACTCTAAGCCCTTTGTTAAAGTCAAGAGATCTTTCTCTATCGATACGAATGTGGTCTCCTCGTTTGGATACCGCAAAGAGAGGGATGGTTCTTGGGTAAAGAAGGACGCTCTTGCACAGGCCGCAGCAGACCGCTCTCCATCACCACCTCCTTAGAGAGATGATTCTTCATCTCTTATGCACAACATTCTTGACAGATTGGATGGACTCCACACTTTCATCGGTGAGCACTTTGACTTATTGGACAACCATATTGATGCCATGGATGCTCAATTTGCAAGAATGGATACACGCATCACCAAGCTTGAGGAGGATGTGAGTTTTGTTCGTCAGTGCTTAGACCTTCCACCACCATCTTGATAGATTTAGATTATTATTATATTTTAAGTTTAAGCCGTGTATTTGGCTATGTTTTATGATATTATTCTCTGAACATTGGTTATGTGTTAAGTATTTGGTACTTAGTTAATTATGAATAAACTTGATGCTTTTATTTATTTTGCACTTAGATGTTTATGTTTTGTGCTTAGACTTGGTTATGTTGATGATATATGACTAGTGGTTTGTATTTAAATTTGGTGTTATTCAAATTATGCTTTAAAATTATTTATGTATGATTTTATTTTACGCACTTTGGCTTTTTGATGTTGCCAAAGGGGGAGAGAAAATGGGTATTTTAGAAATCAAGATATTATATTTTCAAAGTTTTAAAATTAAGCATGAATTCAAAAAGAAAGGGGGAGAAAGATGAGTGAACGATAGAACAAAACTTGCATACATTCTCTTGATTACAGGATTGTCATCATCAAAAAGGGGGAGATTGCGGAAGCGAAGCTTCCAAGCCTATTTTGATGATGCCAAAGACTCAACTCAAGAATCAAGAGTCAAGCAAGTTTCAAGAATCAAAGAGTTGTTCAATCAAGAATCAAGATCCAAGTAAAGAATCAAGAGAAGACTCAAGATATGCAAGAACCATTAAGATAAGTATTAAAAGAGTTTTCCAAAGTATTGAATAGCACAATTTTGTTCAAGAGAATTTTTTGAAAGAAAAATCATTTACCAAGAGTTTTACGCTCTGGTAATCGATTACCAGAAGGCAGTAATTGATTACCAGTAGCCAACATTCTTTTCAAACTGATTTACAAAGCAGTAATCGATACCATGAGCATGTAATCGATTACCAATGTTTTAAAATGTTAGATTTCAAATTTCAAGAGTCACAACTTGTGATAAAAAATTTTCAAACTTGTGTAATCGATTACACAATATATGTAATCGATTACCAGTGTTTCTAAACGTTTTGATTTTCAAATTTAAACACGAAGAGTCACATCTGTTGATGTGTAATCGATTACACTATGATGGTAATCGATTACCGATGACTTATTTTGAAAAATAAATTACCAAAAGTCATAATTCTTAAAGTGACTAGTTTCTAAAGATTTTTTAAGAGTCACAACTTTTAAAGTGACTAGTTTTTCAAAAGAGCCACAACTTTTAAAGTGACTAGTTTTGAAGAAATTGCCAAGAGTCACAACTTTTAACTTGATCCATCAAATGGCTATAAATATGTGACCATGGCACGAATTTTAAAAATAGATTTCTTTCATTCATTCTAAGCATTCTGCTAAGAGTTTTTGTTCAATACTTTCTTTGTCAAGAAAAGTTCATTGGCCAAAAACTTGTGCTATTCTTTTTCTTCATTCCTTCTCCTTCTTGCCAAAAGAATTCAAAGAACTAACCGTCTGAGAATTCTTTTTTTTTCATTCCTTCTCTCTCTTGTCAAAAGAATTCAAAGAACTAACCGTCTGAGAATTCTGTGTAAGAAGCGGGTAGCTTCTTGGTTGTAATAGTGAACACAAGGGAGGGTACATCCTTTGTGGTTCGCTTCGAGTAGAGGGTACATCTACTTGGTTGTTCAAAGAGAAGAAGGGAGGGTACATCCTTTATGGCTCTTTGCTTGTAAAGGATTTTACAAGCTTATTGGAAATCTCAAGAACCGTGGGTTGCTTGGGGACTGTATGTAGGCATAGGTTGTGACCGAACTAGTATAAATCTTGTGTTTGCTTTCTTCTTCCTTACAATCTTTATTTTTACGCTGTACATTTTTTTATTTCTGCTTTACTTTTGGTTAAGTTATTGTTTCTGTTCTTTACTTTCTTATAACTTAGTAGTAAAGCCTAATTGAATCTAGTAACATTAAGAAGGATAAAATTTTAATTAGTCAAGACACGTTCATAATTAATTCAACCCCCCTCTTCTTAATTATTCTGAGGCCACTCGATCCAACATGATCTTTATTTTGGAGAAAATTTATGTGTTTGTATTTGCAACTTGCAAGGTACTGCTTTGTAAATCAGTTTGAAAAGAATATTGGCTACTGGTAATTGATTACTGCCCTCTGGTAATTGATTACCAGAGAGTAAAACTCTCGGTAAAATAATTTTCTTTCGAAAAATTCTCTTGAACAAAATTGTGCTATTCAATATTTTGAAAAACTCTTTTAATACTTATCTTAATGTTCTTGCATATCTTGAGCCTTCACTTGATTCTTTACTTGAATCTTGATTCTTGATTGAACAACTCTTTGATTCTTGGAACTTGCTTGACTCTTGATTCTAGACTTGAGTCTTTGGCATCATCAAAATAATTGCTTTGATTGAATGACTTTTTGATTCTTGGAACTTGCTTGACTCTTGATTCTAGACTTGAGTCTTTGGCATCATCAAAATAATCTTGGAAAGCATTGCTTCCACACACCTGTGTCTGGATCGTTCCCTAAGGGATCAACATAACTCTCCTTTGTGCTGACACGAGCAGTTGAAGGACAAACCTCAGGCTCCGGAGGCAGTACAAGTTCCTGTGATTGCATCTGTGACTGAAACTAGGATTGCATCTGGCTGATGGATAACATTAGATGTCGAGTCAGCTGCTCTATGTCTTCGGGAGCCACGGAGGAAGAAGTGTGAGAGGTTCATGGAGCCAGTCCAAAGTATTGCTTGATCGTCACACCGGCTCCAGCAGCACGCACACGACTGGGGTGTTCTGGTCGCCCAATGGCAGTAGTCAGTACATCCTGACGTCCATGGGCGACAAAGGAATCCTGTGACACCTGCTCCTCCAATGAATCCTATAAAGAACACATTTATTGGTTTACTCAATCATACAATAAACATAAATAATTACAATTATTAATTAAATGTGACTTACAATCTTGTCATCAATTTGCTTTGCTACCTCAGACGTCATCTGGCCAGTTTTCTTCGTGTGGGCCATCTTCCATTTGACGTGTCATCTGATGGGAGAAGAAGGATCAATCATGATGTCAGTGCTTCAGGATTGAACAGCTTCCTCCAATTTTTTCTTTGTCTTCTCATCCATCAACTTCTTTTCTAAATATGCATAACCCCCAGGAGATAACCCGTGGAGGGTAATGTTTTGCTTCTAGATGGCCTGTGCCTTTTTCTGCACATCTTGCAAAGATTAAATATTAATGAAACTCATCATTACAATGTATTATAATAAGTGAATTTAAAGTTGAAAACAATGAAAATCACAAATTAGATACCTCCAACGAAGGGTCTCTGCGACTCTGGCAAAATTGGGCCTATTTCTCCTGGCTAATGCCATACTTTTGGCATACAGTGTCGTCGACACTTTCCTTGTCGGCTGCAAGTGCCCATTTCAACGTCAAATCAGACATGAATTGTCTCCACCGCTCCCCCATAATCTGATGTATTTTCTTTTTTGTCCTCTAATCAGATGTTTCAGGAATATCAAATTCAGCCTCACAAACAAAAAATTACATTGTATTGTTACTAAATTACAATTTTATTATCAATGAATAAAATCAAAGTGTTGGACAAGTGACCTCAATAACTTAAGAAGGGGTGAATTAATTTCCCACTAACAAACTTTTAACCCCCTTCTAAATGATAGACTCAGAATACAGAAGAAGAAGTAGCAATCAATTTAATAATGTTCTTTAAACATGCAAGACAAAATTGATTGCAATAAAATAAATGAGATAAGGGAAGAGAGCAATGCAAACTTGATTTATACTGGTTCGGCCACTTCCCATGCCTACATCCAGTCCTCAAGCAACCCACTTGAGATTTTACACTATCTTTGTAAAAAAAATCATTTTTACAACTTTTGAACACCCAAGGAATCCCTTTCCCTTGTGTTCAGGAAATTCGGAATTCAAGAGACAACTAGTCTCTTGATTACAATTGATTTTCTAAGAAGAACAGAAAGATTTTTCCCCTTTAGAGTGGGCAATACAATTTGAAGTTCTTGGATGAACTCTCAATAAATTTGCAAGTGTTTGCCCAAGAGTTGTTGAGAGAGCATTTGACAATGAAGTTCTCTTGGAATATCTCTCTCTTGCTTTTTGGAATCAAACACACATATATATAGGCCCTTCGTGCCTTTTTCAAAATGGTTTGAAGAGATATGTCTTTTCAAAAAAGCTTTTTTTGAATTTTTTCACTGGTAATCAGTTACAGGTTTCTGGTAATCGATTACATAGTTATATTTTGAAGGGTCATGAGTTTTGAATTTGAATTTCAAGAGTTCTGTTGCTGGTAATCGATTACAAACATTTGGTCATCGATTACAGGTTCAAAATTCAAATTCAAAACCTTTTTTAACAGCTATTTTTCAAAATTGTCTTCTGGTAATCAATTACACTGCCTGGTAATCTATTACCAGAGCCTTGGATGTCTTGGAAACACTTTGTTTTGAGGCAAGGCTTGATCTTTAGTTAATCTTGAAGCAAGGCTTTGTTTGTTGAAGCAACCTTGTATTAATCTTGAAGCAATGCTTATCCTTTGAAACAACCTTGTTTGATTCTTCTTTGGCATCATCAAAATCATGTATTCATACATTCACACAAAGATTTAACTAAAATACCTGAATATCCTCCCATATCAAATCCTTCTGAGCAGCAGGGACTTGCTTCCAATTCTCATATGTGACATCGAGCTTATCACGAGCGATAATCCCCAAATATGTTCTTAACTTCTTATTGTGGGGACCGTCGGCTTTCCTGGTCACAGGATCGACATGGACCAGAGGTCTCTTTGCCCCAACTGGTCTAGTCGCCAATTATCTTAGCCATGTGGCATTTCTTATGCGCTTCAACATAAATGGCAACTGTGATGCTACACCAGTAGGAGGAGGAGGAGAGCTGGGTGGGGTAGCCATTTGCCTGTAAAGAAAAAACATTAGTTAATTAACATTATGACAAAACTGAATATCTTATGTAAATGAATGGACTGAAATGAAATACATAAGAAAATTGCATTAGACGATGATAATTAAGTCTCCTTCATCATGATCATTACGATTAACATGAACGTCGTCAGCTTCTTTTTCTCCGACGATGTTAGGCGACATTTGTATGGACAAAGGACTAACATAAGTATCAATGTATGAATCATCATCTTTAACATTAACGCCAATTGTTTTCCTATGTAGAACCACTAACCACCTTTCATCACAAGGGTCTTGAACATAAAATACATGTTTAGCTTGTTCTGCCATGATGAAAGGGTCATTCTGGTAAGCGAGTTTCTTTAGATCTACGAACGTAAATCCTACATCATTAGTCCGTACACTGGTGTTGTTATCAACCCATTTACATTTGAAAACACAAATAGTAAATTTGACATAGTTAAGCTCCCAAATTTCTTCAATGAACCCAAAGTAAGGGATGGAAGCTACACATGGATTGTCATCATGTACACTGACGAAGTGTTGAGATTCAGCCCTTAGGGTGACCCCACTATTTTGTATTGTACTTTTCTCATCTTGTGCTTTTGTATAAAAGGAATACTTGTTTATATCATATCCTTGCCAAGTAATAACATTTCTTTTAGACCCATCTGCTAGTTTTCTTAACGTTTCAAAAGCATTATCATCAGCAAAGATTGTATCTTTAAACCAATCAGGGAAAGTTTTATTATGCTTTTTCAAGACCCAGTTCTTCGACATTTTTGGATTACTTTCTTTCACTAAACCTTTATGCCAAGGTATGTATGGCAAAACTTCATTACTGTTATTCAACACATACAAGTGAGCTTGTTGCAAATCTTCTACAGTTGCAGTGATAACATGAAGTCCTCTTGAACCCTTACCGCCCACTCTTTCATCATGCCGAGACTGGGGAAGCCCAATAGGTTGAGCTCTTTCAATGTACTCTAAACAAAATTCAATGGCTTCTTCTGCAATGTACCTTTCAACAATAGATGAATAGATGCTTCCGGATGATGTAGATTCTTGGTATACCCTTTTAAGATCTTCATGTATCACTCAACCGGGTACATCCACCACAAATAAAAAGGACCACAACATTTGATTGACTAGATGAACAATTAAGTGAACCATGATGTCAAAGAAAGTAGGAGGAAAATACATCTCCAACTGACACAATATAATAGCAGCCTCATTTTCCAACTCATCTAACTTCACAGGATCAAGGACTTTGCTACATATGGCATTGAAGAAAAAGCAGAGCCGAGTTATGGCTAACCTGACTTTGTTAGGCAAAATGTCTCGTATGGCCACAGCTAACAATTGTTGCATCAAGATGTGACAATCGTGAGACTTTAACCCTACCAACTTAAGATCCTTCAACTGCACAAGGCTCTTAACATTTGAAGAGTATCCTTGTGGGACTTTGACCCGACGCAGACACGACAAAAACTCATCTTCTCCTTTGTGGATAAAGTATGACAAGCTGGAGGCAAGTATATTTTTTTACCATCAAGCCTTGGATGCAACTGCAATCGTATACCCATCTCAGCTAGATCTTGATGAGTATTCAAACCATCTTTCGTCTTTCCTTGAATGATAAGGAGTGTCTCAATGACACTATCACATACATTTTTCTCCACATGCATACGGAAGATCAAAGAAAATCGACCTCTTCTTCCATATGCAAGTTTTACTTTTTTCCTTCATTTGGATCTTTCCAAATACAGTATATAGGTGTTAAACCCACTGGAAGACTTGGTCACCAGTTAATGGTATCGACACAGTTTCATGCTCTTGACTTCCATTAAATTCTTTTTTCAATCACTTGTAAGGGTGATAAGGTTTCAAAAAACGTTGATGCCTTATGTACACTGTTTTTCTACCATGTTTGAGTTGCATGTAGCTTGTGTTTTCTTCACAGATGGGGCATGCACGATGGCCCTTAACACTGTAACCGCTCAAATTCCCATATGCTGGAAAGTCATTAATGGTACGAAAAAGCATGGCACGCATTAGAAAAGTCTCATTCTGAAACTCATCAAACGCTAAAACCCCTTCGTCCCACAACTTTGTCAAGTCTTCAATCAACGAACTTAGATAAACATCAATGTCATTTCCTGGCTGTCTTGGGCCCGATATCATCATAGAAACATCATGTATTTTCGCTTCATGCACAACCAAGGAGGAAAATTGTAAATTACTAGCAGAACTGGCCATGAACTGTGTTGCGTGCTTAAACTGTCATATGAATTCATTCCATCACTAGCTAGTCCAAGCCTAATATTTCTTGCCTCTTTGCCAAAATCCGGATACAAATGATCTATGTTCTTCCACTGGGAGGAATCATTCGGATGATGGAGTATTCCATCGCAGTTTCTCCCATTTGCATGTCATGGAAGGTTTTTTGCATTGTCTTTATTAGCAAACAAATGCTTAAACCTTGGAATGATCGAAAGATACCACAACACCTTCATTGGGAGGCCCTTCTTTGAGTTTCTGTCACTACTACACTCATCATCATCCTTGACTTTGTACCGTGACACCCCACACTTAGGGCATATTTGCATTTCTTGAAATTCATGTCTATATAATATGCAATCATTCGGGAAAACATGAATCTTCTAATACTCCATACCCATCGGACACAATATCTTCTTCTCCTGATAGTAACTTTTAGGCAAAGTGTTTTCCTCTGGAAGCATATCGTGCACAACTTGAAGCAGTGAACTAAAGCTTTTGTCACTCCACCCGTATCTGGCCTTAACATCGCCGACAACAACGTCAAGGAATTCTTGCACCCGGATACAAAGGCTTCTTTGAATTGGTTTGCAATGTATCATACATATGGGCATGTGCTTGCTGAAAACACTCTTATCCAAGATCACGACATGAAATCAGTTAGATTAATTCCCCGATAATCAAGTATGCACTCAGAAAACAACTAGAAATGCATTCATTGTACCGAACTTTCATCAAATTTAACAAACAAATCTTAACCTTAATGCATGAATCTACCATAAAAATATGAGTCTCCCCAAACTGTCCAAATGGACAATTCAAGATTCAATACAACAATTAATGCAAACTATCTGCAAGAATCACTGTATTGAATCTCAAACGGGAATCTACGGTTCACTCATGATAAACATTAACTATATGTACAACAATAGTCATTAATCACATGAAACAACATAAAAAAGACTGTAAAATAAACCAGGCCAAGAAAAGTACATGTGATAATGCTCAGTATCAATAGTGTCCAACAACGAATACCGTGAACGATGAGGGAAATAGAAAAATGATAAGGGTTGTGAGCTTATGCTGTAGCAAATAAGGGTTCAGTATGTTTCTATAGAAATGACTGACATATAGATAAGACAAAAACATCAAATTTTCCAATCATAGGAACCTTTGAACTAGAATGGAATAAAAAAGTGAATAAGGACATAGCCAAGTTTTTGAGTGCAGATCCAATAACATGATTTTGCATGAGATTATGGTTGTATTTCCGTCCTAGTAGTGCCCTTGGGATGGACAAGTTTGTTTGGGCCCTTATGAGTGATGGGAGATTCTCTACAAAGTTTGCTTACAATCTTTTAGCTTGCCCTAATGTCCAATGTGACCCTCTTGAGGAATTGTCTGTGGAAAATCCCTGGTAAACTTAGAAATAGGGATTTGCCTAAGAATAAATATCGCCATATTTGGGGAATGGCTGAGCATAATGATTGGCCCTTGTGTGACCTTGAGCCTGAGTTTGAGTTACATCTCCTATAGTTAGATTGGTCTGGGAAGCTTGTGGGGTGGATCAATTTTGTCCCAATGTTTTTAATATGGATTTGGCTAGATGGGTGGAGCTGAATATAACTTTAAAGGGTGTTATGGGGGTTTTGTGGATTGCCATATTTGCTTTATTGAAGTTACTTACCATATATGGAACTGGGAAAGGAATGGATTTCCTCATTGGGAACCTCTACCACCAAGATATCTGAAAATTAATGTGGATGCAACATGCATAAATTCTTAGAACTTATTTAGCTAGGGAGCTTGTGTTAGACAGCAATGGCGAGTTCATTTTGGCTAATATAGGTTCGCAAACTCCTTGTCTTAGTGTTTGGAAGGTCAAACTTTATGTATACTATCCAGTGGGCTATTTTTTGGGATATGACTCGTGTTATTTTTTATATAGATTGTAAGGGGGTAATGGATAGAATTAGTGACCCCAAAGCTAATTTTTTTCGAGCTTGGGTCTATTGTTTATGAGTGCAGATCCCTATAATTAGCCAAGTTCAATGCATACAAACTAGACAATTCTTTATTGGCATAAATAATCATTCCCTCTAACTAACAAAATTTGTAGCAGTCTAGCAGTTCAAATTAAATTGGCATGTAGCCAATGGAAGAAAAGAGTGAAGCTTACAAGGCTTACCTTTTCTTTAGAAGCAGAGACTGGCTATGGCTAGGCTTCTACTAATGCTGGCTTGTATTGAGGAACAGTGAGTTACAATTCTGCAGTACGAACACAAAATCAGAAACAACTCTTCAAACTCATTTTATGTTTACCAACTTGGCCAATGAAAGACTTTAGGAGACTAACAAGACAAAACACACAGAATACAACTTGTCATCACAATGAACTGTGAGGCTAATAATTAAAATCATAAACCAAATAAAACACCAAAATTTCAAAAAGGATTTCAACATGGGCTTTGCTAATTTCGTACATATACCTTGGGAAATGGACATGTGTTAAAATGCTTACCAGGGACAATGCAGTAATTTAATTACGTTGAAGGACTAAGTTCATAATGCTGGCCACATGTTGTTATCAAGTAAAAACAAATAAAACTCGCATATTCTGTTTACTATGGCTATAACTATAACATCCCCGACTTGCCAGAATACATCAATCATTGTTTACTTGATAATGTTGGTTTTTCAAATAAAGGGAGCAAATATTTGGATTCACCAAAAATAGATGTCTATTCCTTGAAGTTAGAAAGAAAAGAATGCACCTCAGGAAAAATATCAGCACTAGACAATTGCAAGGAAATAAGCAGGATTCTTAGTAGGATTAATAATGCCTTTTTAAAGCCACTTTGAACTTTTGGAGATGATACTGCCACTTCAAACAACCCTTTAAACACCGGACCAAAGTTATTAGTTTGAGAACACAATGAACAAAATTCTAATTTCATTTTAATTGTACCTTAATTTTTTAGATTAGTAGTTAATATAATTAGAAAAGCTAACAATTACAGCAAGTTATACAAACAAATCAGTATCGATATAGCTAATAATCTCGACAATAAAATAAACAATTACGATACAATCAAAATTTTTCTTATTAGAGAAACATTTCTTAACCTTGAAAAGAAGAAACACAAATGAAACTTTAAATTTCTTTCCTTCAACATAACATTTGATGTAAGCTCCATTCGAGCTTGAAGGCCTAGGATCTTCTTCATCAATGGATTCCTTTTCTTCTTGGAAGATGAATGGCAGCTTAATGGAGAAGGAAGAGAGAGAGGAGATGCCACTTCAAGGAGAAGATTAGTCTAGAAGAAGATCACCACCATAGGAGGTCATGGATAAAAGCTTGGAGGAAGAAGGAGATGAATGAAGGGAGAGGCAGAGAAGAGCACGAAATTTTGTGCTCTAAAAGAGTTCTGAAATATTAAGTTTAATTTTCAAATGATCAAAGTTGAAAAAATGCACACACATGACCTCTATTTATAGCCTAAGTGTCACACAAAATTGGAGGGAAATTTGATTTTCAATTCAAATTTCACTTGAATTTGAAATTGAATTTGTGGAGCCAAACTTTGGAGGCAAAATTTCACTAATTTTGATTAGTGAATTTTAGTTATGGTTCAGCCTACTAATCCAAGATCAATTCCAAGATTCTCCACTAAGTGTGCTTAGGTGTCATGAGGCATGTAAAGCATGAAGGACATGCACCAAGTGTGACTATATGATGTGGCAATGGGGTGTAGTAAGCAAATGCTCACCTCCCCCTCTAAAATTTAATTGGATTGGACTTCTACCAATTCAATTAAATTTATTTCCCAACGCACACATCAAATAATCACTTAGTGCATGTGAAATTACAAAACTACCCCTAATACAAAAACTAGTTTAGGTGCCCTAAAATACAAGGGCTGAAAAATCCTATATTTCTAGGGTACCCTACCTACATTATGCAGCCCTGAATAGAAGGACCAAATATAATGACATCCTAGTCTAATATTGTCATACCCTAATTTCGTCCGGGGACCTTTGCTTGATGACATGCGACCTTTCTTTGGTCCTTGTGAGGTGCTTGGCATCCATCATTAGGCAATTTGTGAAATTCCAGGACATGCCGAAAAACCAAAAAAATATTGATGCACAATCCGTAAGTTTCCGTGACACACCGGAAATCAAATGGAAGCATCGTTGCATAATTAAGTGAGGTTCCGTAACATTCCGTAAGTCAAAAGGGGGATGATTATGTAATCCGCAAGGTTCCGTAACATTACGGAAAGAAAACAAGTATCGTTACGAAATTCGTAAGTTTCCGTAACTTTACGAAAAAAGAATCACCAAAAAACAGCAGAGGGGGGTGTACTTAGTAAAAATGGGGGTGCAAATAGCACCCAGGCCCACTTGGGCCCTCCAGAATATTCCTCCAGAAGGCTGTTGCTTCTGGAGGAAGCAACCTGGCTCGCCTGGGCGAGCTGGGCGGCAACCACCTCCCCTATTTTGCTATAAATAGGGGAGGAAGTGAAGAAGAAAAGGGTTCAGCCCCTTTGGCACTTCTCTCTCTTTCGAATTTGCTTGGAAAAATTGTTTCCGTGAAGAAAATCTAAGCCGAGGCGCTTCCGAAACGTTTCCGTAACGTTTTCCGTGAGGAATTTCGCAAAGATTTCAACCGTTCTTCGACGTTCTTCATTCGTTCTTCATCGTTCTTCGATCTTCAACGGGTAAGTACCTCGAACCAAGCTTTTCGATTCATTCTATGTACCCGTAGTGGTCCACATTGTGTTTCGTGCATTTTTATTCTCGTTTTGTTTACTTTTTATACCCCCTGTTGACGTGCTTAAGCCATTTTACTTAAGTCATTTCTCGCTTAACTTAAAAATAAAATAAATTTCCACCGAATGTTTGAATTGTATTATCCGTTAACTTCGGTTAAAATAAATTCCGACCGTTCGGTCGTGCCGTAACCACGTTGGAAATCAAAAAAGAGGTAAAAAAATAATATAATAATCAAAAAGACATCTTTTAGTAAAATAAAGCGGAAAATCAATCGGACGTTTTCTCTTTGGGATTTCTCATTCTTAATCGAATTGATTAATAACTAAAGTGAAACTAAAGGCTAAAATCAATTCGCCTAGTCAAGCTCGTCCATAAAAATAGGCTTTTGAAGTTTGTCATTTCAATTTCTCACTAAGTAAAATGGATCATTTTTAAGGTCCAACGCCTTAAAATGATCACCATTTAAGTAAAAAAGAATCACTTGACAAAAAGAAAGAACTACGTAGGTCTGAGTTCCTCATTGAGGATACGTAGGAGCAAAAGCCCCGCTTTTGTCGCCCACCCCAAGAGATCGTTAATGGTCCAATGCCTTAACGTTTCTCTCCTTTCAAAAACAAGAGATCGTTAATGGTCCAATGCCTTACCGTTTCTTTCCTTTCAAAAACAAGAGATCGTTAATGGTTCAACGCCTTAACGTTTCTCATCTTTCAAAATCAAAAGACCGTTTAATGGTCCAACACCTCAAATGACCTTTTGTTCAATAAAAACATACTTTGCAAAAAAGACAAAAACAACTTAACCAAACACTTTGTTCCAAAAGAACTACGTAGGTCTGATTTCCTCATCGCAAATTGAGGAATACGTAGGAGCAAAGGGAAACACCCTTGTCGACCACAAAAAAGGAAAAATATAAAAAGGGTATAAAGGATATAAGGACATAAAAGGGAACATAAAAAACCAAAGTCATGTTTGCACATTCGATTAAAGGCCGTCGTCCCTTGGGACGGACGTGTGGGGTGCTAATACCTTCCCCGTGCGTAAATACAACTCCCGAACCTTTCACTTAAAAAGTTCGTAGATCGCGTCTTTTCCGGTTTTTCCGACGTTTTCCTCAAATAAACGTTGGTGGCGACTCCGCGCGTATTCCTTTCGTGGAACACGCATCCCGCGAGTCTCGCGTCGCCCTCCCGCCGAAGGGTAGGTTGCGACAGTTGGCGACTCCACTGGGGATTGTTTTTAGAGAGTTAGGCCATTTAATTTTGTGCAATGTTTTACTATGACTTATCCCTTTGTTAGTTTCCCTTCATTATGTTCTTGTGTATATAAACTCTTTGTTGCTTTTAGTGCATTTTTAAATGTATGCATGAAGTAAATATTTATTCATTTGATGCACACAAACACCAACACTATTTGCACACACTGTGAGTGAAAAAGGGCCCTATACCCGGGTTCATGGGAACATAAGGAGTGGAGGTGAATCTGTGATCATGCTAGGTCTTCGACTTGCTTGATTACAGTGAACCCTCATCTAGAGCTTTTCTCTTTGAAAACTTATTGTTGCTAGTAGTCCCTACTGCTGCAATATGTTCTTCGAAGGGGATGATACCTCTAGAAACCATCAAGAGAGATATGACTACCTTGGGGGTTATCACTAAAAGCCTAGTTAGCTCTCTCCCTTATAGGTCCCTTAAATAGGGGCACGGAGCAAACACGCTGCGTGCCATTTTTCACACTGCCATGCATAAGTATCATATACCCTTTTGCTTATATTTGTTTGTGAATATTGTCGTACTATGTACATCCCCGTGTTGTGCCTTTCGCATATGCATCATGCGTGGGTTTCGTCTTTGATCCCCTCACTTTAGCAAACCGACGGAGGGTCCGTGTCGCCTTCTTAAAAAACATACGTTGGGTGCCATGCTGCCCAAACATTGTATCCAAGAAGGAAACAATTTCTCGGGCTCCCGTATTCGTAAATTGCATCTGTGTCATATGCATTTCTTCATGCATTCATCCATTCCACCCATGATAGATGTAGGAGTTTTGTTTCGCACTAGATTTTATTTCACTTTAGTAAAACATGGGATCAAGTCAAAAGCCTTCGCTTAAAAAGAGGTTCTATCAAGTCAAAATCAAGAGCTTAGAGGTCACCAGTTTACGAAAGTTGGGGCAATTAATGGGTCAACTTCAACGGCAAGCCTTCCGCAAAGCCTATGGTAAGATTTGGGACCTAGCTAGGGTAGAAGTCTCCATGGAACCGATTGCATCCCTTTCCCAGTATTATGACCAGCCCCTAAGGTGCTTCACATTTGAGGACTTCCAGCTAGTGCCGACTGTGAAAGAGTTTGAAGAAATCCTGGGATGCCCACTGGGAGGAAGGAAGCCATATATTTTCTCTGGTTCTATCCCTCCACGACAAGAGTTGCCAAGGTAGTGAAAATCTCAGCACAAGAGTTGAACCAGGTAAAGCAAAATAGGAATGGGGTAGTCGGAGTATCAAGGAAGTGTTTGGAGGAAAGGGCAAAGGCCTTGGAAAATCAAGGCGAATGGGCTTTCTTTTATTGACATCTTGGCGCTTTTGATCTTTGGAGTTGTCCTCTTTCCGAATATGGAAGGGTTAGTGGACCTAGCAGTGATTGACGCTTTCCTCGCCTTTCATCATGGCAAGGAAAGCCCGGTCGTCGCCATTTTGGCCATGTATGACACGTTCGACCGGGGATGTGAAAAGAGCGACGCAAGAATTGTTTGTTGTGCACTGGCTCTCTATGTGTGGCTGGTTTCACACCTTTTTCTCCAACAAGGTAGGCCCGTCTATCCGCTACAACGTCACCGCTCGCGCGTCAAACAAGGAAAGGCGAATTGGGACCAACTCTTGGCTAGCATGGAAGGGCGTCTGTTAATTGGTTCCCTCGCTAGAAGGAAGGAAGAATCAGGATTCTATCTTCATGCGAAGGATGTCCCATGAGAGGAGTGCCATCAGACGAAAGCATGACACCTTTCATCGCACGGGGTTTCAGTGACCACAACGCGAGGGTACTCCAAGGAGTTCGCAAGGCATGGGATGCGGCGTGAAGAAAGGACAGAGAGCTTAGGGGAAGCAGTAATGGGATCATCAGCGGCTATCATAAGTGGCTGAGAGTCCGAACACAAGGATTGGATTGGCTCCCAAATCTAAATACTGTGAGAGACGATGAGGTTAAAGCTTCGGAAGAAAGTGATGAGGTACAAGCCCTAAAGGCAGTGCTTGAAAGAGCCCGGGTAGTCGAAGAGAAGTTCAAGTCCATAGCCATCAAAGTCTGAAAAGAGTATGATGAACTAAGGGACGTCAATATGGCCACAGTTGAAGCCTTGGAACGAAGAGGTGAAAGGAATCATCACGGGTCAAAGGCATGATCTTGAAGGACGAGCTAAGTCGAAAAGAAATTTGTCCCAACAGTTAAGCGAGACTGAAGGGAATATGTAGGCCATCATCGATAAGTGCAAAGAGAAGCTAAATCTAGCGGCGACTCACGAGCAAAGGCTAGAGGATGAGTACGCCAAGATATCAGCAGAAAGGGAAGTAAGGGAAAGGGTAATTGATTCATTGCACCAAGAGGCAACAATGTGGACGGACCGATTTGCTCTTACTTTGAACAGGAGTCAAGAACTTCCCCGATTTCTAGCCAAGGCCAAAGCAATGGCGGACACCTACTCCGCCCCCAAGGAGATCCACGGACTTCTCTGCTATTGTCAGCATATGATAGACTTAATGGACCATATGATTAGAAACCGCTAGGAAGTTTGTATTGTCGCTCAGATCTTGACTAGGTATAACTTTTTGAAAAAAATGAGTTTATCCCACGTTTTTACTCCAAAAATCAGTGCGAATCAAGTCACTCCCACATTTTATCTCTAGCATGCATTGTATGTTGGTCTCGTCCTTTGTCACGGGAAGCCGGAAGGTCCATATCACCTTCTTAATTGTACACATGGGGCACTGCGCCCCCAAATGCGCAAGTAAGAAGAGATAATTTTCCAGGCTCTCGTGTCCGTAAAATGCATTCATATCATGCACCGCATAAGCATCTCTTCATAACATCATAATGGACATATCCTGCATTTGTCCGTTATCATATTCCAGCCTCACATTTTGCATGAGTCATGGCATCATCATGCATATGCGTTCAACAAACTTTTTGATCTGCAAAATTGCATACCATTTGTTTTCATGTTTGCTCATCCTTGCGTTTTCCTCTACAAAACAAAAACAAAAAAGGGGGAAGCGTGAAACTTCACACTACATTCTTAGTTTCATGTGTTAGGCACCACGAGCCAACCATGTTGGGATCATAAACCCGTTTCACTTAAAAAACAAAATAATTGAACATGGTACCTAATGCATGGTTAACTAGGAAATGGTGTTTCTTCGGGCATCTCAATTTCATAATTACATTTTCCATGCATAAGCTTAAAGTATGCCCGAGTCATTCATCCCTATGAGATGTTGTTGAAGTATTGGCGATCAGAATTGCCATTCCTTGGATTATAGGGTTGAACCAAGCTCACGCTTTTACAAAAAGGTTCATCAAGTCAAGTTGAAATATGGAAGTAACCGTCTTGCAAAATTGGGGCAAAAGATGAATCGAGTCACATCACTGCTTCGTCTACTGCCAAACATATTTAGGATTGTTGATGTCCTTGTTACTTCCAGTTTCACCTTGACAAAGATGTCATGGACCATGTTGAAAATCTAAATTGATTCAACCCCATATCCTACGTAAATATTCACAATACTTCGACTGTACATCATTCGCATGCATCCATGCTTTTCATTGGTTGCATTGCTCATTGCATTCTTTCCTTGAAAAATAAAATAAAATAAAATAAAATGAACTTATCAAAAAGAAAAGGACACGCTTTACGGCGCCCTTACCGAACTCGTACTAGAGCTAGAGTAATGGGTGAAGCAGAGAAGGTGCAAGAGAAGATGAAGGCCGAAAATGGAGGCCATAAAAGAGCAAATGGCCACAATGATGAAGGCCATGATGAGCATGAAGAAGATAATGGAAGCCAATGCGGTTATAGTTGCCGCTATTAGCGCTGTCACTAAGGTGAACCCGATGCTCCCATCTGGCCTCAAGCAAATGAATCATCCAACCTCAAATATGGTAGGCAAAGATTTGGGAAGTACGGATGACCCCATGATGTGCAAATTCAAAACGAGCACGCCTTCCCATCATATGGCTTGCCTCCCAATTATACACCACCCAATGTGGCATACACTCTCAATGAAAATCTCAATAACTCCACTCCGATACTCATTGAGAACAAATAACCTCATCAGGCACATATCTCTCAAACCATGGGGGAGACACATGAAATTCCCCACCACAATCTAGCTGACTTCGAGCCTTGGCTCGGATATGCCACTGAAGGGCAAGCAGTTGGTGGTATACCCTTTGAAAACACTTTGGAGGGCCCTCAGTTTCTCCCACAACCACAACCATTGCATTTTGCGGTGGGAAGAGCCCCTCCTGCTATGGCCGAAAAGGGAAAGGCGGATCATCTTAAGGAAAGGCTCAGGGCCATTAAAGGAGGTGAAGATTATGCCTTTGCTAACCTAGAAAAGTTGTTCCTAATACCCAAACATGGTCATTCCCAAGTTCAAGGTGCTGGACTTTGACAAGTACAAGGGGACTACTTGTCTCAAGAACCATCTAAAGATGTATTGTCAGAAGATGGGGGAATACGCAAAAGATGAGGAATTGCTGATACATTCCTTCCAAGAAAGTCTTACTGGGGTAGCTGTTACCTGGTACACTAACTTGGAACCTTCCCGAGTCCATTCTTGGAAGGACCTAATGGTTGCCTTTGTTAGGCAGTATCAGTACAATTTTGATATGGTTCCGGATAGGATGCAACTACAGAACATGTGCAAAAAGGGGGACGGATCATTCAAAGAACACGCCCAAAAGGTGGAGGGATCTGGCGGCCCAGGTGGTACCCCCAATAATGGAAAGGGAGACGATAATCGTGATGATAGACACATTATCGGTACTCTACTATGAAAAGATGGTGGGCTGCGCACCCTCAAAGCTTTGCAGATTTGGTCTTCGCCAGTGAAAGGATCAATGTGGGTCCGAAAAGAGGCAAATTTGATCATCCTACTAGGACGACTGAGAAAACTGGGGCAAATAAAGAGGGTGAGGATGAGGGAGAAACCCATGATGTGACTGCCATTCCTGTACGGCCAAATTTCCCCCCAACCCAACAATATCTTTACTCAGCCAATAACAAACTTTCTCCTTACCCACCACCCAGTTATCCACAAAGGCCATCCCTAAATCTACCACAAAGTCTGTCTACCGCACTTCCAATGACGAACACCACCTTTAGCACAAACCAAAAACACCAACCAAGAAGTGAATTTTGCAGCGAGAAAGCCTGTAGAATTCACCCCAATTCCAGTGTCCTATGCTGACTTGCTCCCATATCTACTTGATAATTCAATGGTAGCCATAACCCTAGCCAAGGTTCATCAACCTCCATTTCTCCGAGAATACGACTCGAACGCAACGTGTGCTTGTCACGGAGAAGCCCCGGGGCGTTCCATTGAGCATGGTAGGGCTCTGAAGCGTAAGGTGCAAGGTCTAATTGATGCGGGCTGGCTGAAATTTGAGGAGAATTGCGTGTAAATCCTGACATTGACAAGAGATGCCACACATGGGGCAATTTTGAAAGCTGTTGTTAGGTGTCCCTAATGACTCATCAGGGTTTCCAAGTTTATGCCATTATTGTAAACCACAGCTACAATGTTAAATGAAATGGATAAAGTTGATATCTTTGTCCCTCATCCTCTCACAAACGCATGTTTGCTTATTCAACTTTCATCGGAATGTGGGTGCAAGCCATTGGTCTATTTGCTCAAGCGACCTGCGCTCCTGAGTGTTGACTTCCAAGACTGTTCAATCAGAGATTACTTGTCTTGCACGTTGGTGGGGGTGCCGTAAAAAAACGAGTAAAGTTCAAAACAAACAAGTTTCAAAATAAAATAAAATAAAAGTGTTCAAAAAGAAAAAAAAACATTTGATTGACTGTGCTTTCAAGACGTTCATGTGACCTCATTTTATCATCCTGGAAAGTTTGTCTTTTTAGAGAGAAGTGAGTTATCAAGAATAGGATGTTGGACAAATGGCCTCAGTTACCTTGAGAAGAAGAGGGGATTGAATTAAGATACGAATATTATTCCCCAATTAAACTTTCACTCTCTCTTTTCGGATTAACAATGCACATAGGGACAACCCTTCCCTTGTGTTCAAGAATCCCCTACAACAAGAGACCCACGGTCTCTTAATCCCTTTTCAGAAATAAGAAGAAGAGAAGAAGAGGTCTCTCGTAAAAGAGGTAGATTGTAAAATGAAGATCAACCAAAAATTCCTTATTGAATAAGCAAGTGGTTGACCAAGGAATCTTTTTGAGAGGATAAGACATTTCAGTTCAGAAAAACTCCTGATCTTTCGAGAGGATAAAACTGTTTGGGCAATGAAAACTCTCTTTAAAACATTTGAATGGCCGTTCATAAAACATTTGAATAGATATGTCTCTTGGAAATTATTTTCTGAAAATCCCCCCTGGTAATCAATTACAAGACTTACGTAATCGATTATAGGTTTTAAAAATTTGAATAAAAACATTTTTAACTACTGGTAATCGATTACCAGAGAGCAAATCTCAAATTGAAATGATAGAATTCTTTGGTCAAACCTTTGTTTGTTTCAATTTGGAAACTTCTTCCTAAAGATTCTAAAGAGATCAAACTTGATCATATATCTTGATTTTCTTGGATAAAACTTAGAAGCACTTGATCCTTTAGCATCATCAAGACATCAAAACATCTTGCTTCTACATAGGAGTCATTTGACTTAATCCATCAACTGAAAGATCCTTCAATTATTTCTCGTCCTTGGAAAATTCTTTTTTGCAAGAATCAACTGCTTCTTTCATTCTTCCTCACTACGAGGTCGTGAAAACAAGACAACAATTGGTACCTCTAAGCCCTACACTGGGGCAACGAAAGGCACCATGCAAAAACTTCAAGCGAACCTAGGGGCAGATTAGAAGTTCTCACCCAATAGGTTCCCTCCTACAAGGTCATGACGAAAGGCAACGATTGATACCTCAAAGCCTTACACTGGGGCAATGAGGGGCACCGTGCATGAGCCTCAAGTGAACATAGGGGCCGATCAAAAGTTCTCACCCATCGATGTTTTTAACAAAAAAAAAGGGGGGACAAACCCTAGGATTTCAATGGATTGATCGAACATCAAACGACTCCATTGCCGTCACTCCAAAATGGTCAAGTGACTAAATCAAACAGAACACACACTCTGAGGGAGTTCCCGGAGAGATTTGCAAAAAAGATAGGTTGAGGTTGCATGAATTATCACCTCTTTCAAAAGGACAGTCAATCTGTGTTTTCCAAAAAAAAAATAAAAAATAAAAAAAAAATTAAATCAAAATCAAAATCACAAAATATGGAAAGAATGTCATGAACATTGTACAACTTTCCATTACATTGCATTATTTCAAATGAAGTCCGCATTTACCAAATTTCACGACAAAGGTTGCATGCATCTGCATCCCTAAAAATCATGTTAACTGCATAGATTTCCTACATCTAATGTCCAAATCTTGTGGATTTGGGATGACCGGCCCTCTCGATGAGTCGATCTCTTGCTTTCTCATAAGGGTGGACCTTGGGTACTAGTTACCCTCACCGTTGAGAGGACTACACGTCCTCGCCTTGAGAGGACTACGCGTCCTCACCATCAGAGGGCTGCACACTCTCACCATCAGAGGACTACACGTCCTCGCCTTGAGAGGGCTACACGCCCTCATCTTGGGTACTAGTTACCCTCACCGTTGAGAGGACTACACGTCCCCACCATCAGAGGGCTGCACGCCCTCACCTCTAGAGGACTACATGTCCTCGCCTTGAGAGGGCTACACGCCCTCACCTTGGGTACTAGTTACCCTCACCGTTGAGAGGACTACACGTCCTCGCCTTGAGAGGACTACACGTCCTCACCATCAGAGGGTTGCACGCCCTCACCTCCAGAGGACTACATGTCCTCGCCTTGAGAGGGCTACACGTCCTCACCTTGGGTACTAGTTACCCTCACCATCAGAGGGCTGCACGCCCTCACCTCTAGAGGACTACATGTCCTCGCCTTGAGAGGGCTACACGCCCTCACCTTGGGTACTAGTTACCCTCACCGGTTAGAGGACTACACGTCCTCGCCTTGAGAGGACTACACGTCCTCACCATCAGAGGGTTGCACGCCCTCACCTCCAGAGGACTACATGTCCTCGCCTTGAGAGGGCTACACGTCCTCACCTTGGGTACTAGTTACCCTCACCATCAGAGGGCTGCACGCCCTCACCATCAGAGGACTACACGTCCTCGCCTTGAGAGGGCTACACGCCCTCATCTTGGGTACTAGTTACCCTCACCGTTGAGAGGACTACACGTCCTCACCATCAGAGGGCTGCACGCCCTCACCTCTAGAGGACTACATGTCCTCGCCTTGAGAGGGCTACACGCCCTCACCTTGGGTACTAGTTACCCTCACCGTTGAGAGGACTACACGTCCTCGCCTTGAGAGGACTACACGTCCTCACCATCAGAGGGTTGCACGCCCCCACCTCCAGAGGACTACATGTCCTCGCCTTGAGAGGGCTACACGTCCTCACCTTGGGTACTAGTTACCCTCATCATCAGAGGGCTGCACGCCCTCACCATCAGAGGACTACACGTCCTCGTCTTGAGAGGGCTACACGCCCTCATCTTGGGTACTAGTTACCCTCACCGTTGAGAGGACTACACGTCCTCACCATCAGAGGGCTGCACGCCCTCACCTCTCGAGGACTACATGTCCTCGCCTTGAGAGGGCTACACGCCCTCACCTTGGGTACTAGTTACCCTCACCGTTGAGAGGACTACACGTCCTCGCCTTGAGAGGACTACACGTCCTCACCATCAGAGGGTTGCACGCCCTCACCTCCAGAGGACTACATGTCCTCGCCTTGAGAGGGCTACACGTCCTCACCTTGGGTACTAGTTACCCTCACCGTCAGAGGGCTACACGCCCTCACCTTGAAAGGACTACACGTCCTCGCCAGCAGAGGGCTGCACGCCCTCACCTCCAGAGGACTACACCTCCTCGCCTTGAGAGGGCTACGTGTCCTCATTTTCAGTGTGCTCGACATCCACACCTTAAAAGAATTTATGGTCCTCTGCCCTTAAATGCTTAACCGAGACTTGCACTTCCGGTTAAGGGGCCAGTGGTTTCCTTTTAACAGTTCCTGGGCCACCCCCTGATATTGGAGGAGGGCCAACTGTGCGAGCACAACCAGAGAGGGAGGCTATCACACAGCTACTATGCATACCGGGGCAAGATTTCACCTGTGCCGCTGCAAAGAGACGAGTGCGGATCATGCGCACCAACATGACCACTCTTACATAGATATAGATGACGTTGCTACTTAGCAACATTCTGCCCAGCGACCGCAATGCCAATCTCCCCCTGCAAAAGTATCAGTTGGTCTGTGTCGTCCCGACATGGGTAAGTATGCATATAGTTCAACTGATTTCTGATACCATCTATTGTTTGTAGGGATCGCACCCACAAGACACCCAGTGGACCCGGAAAAGTCCAACAGGGCCCTGGGGTTTCCAGCTCTGGTTACGGGCCTCTATCAGTCCTACAGGGTGCCCGTACCCCCCCGGCAAGGTCACGTCATCATAGGTAAGTATGCACATCACTCAACTGATTTCTGATTTCATCTATTGTTTGCAGGGATCGCACCTGCAAGACACCCAGTGGATCCGAAGAAGTCCAACAGGGTCTTGGAGTTGCCAGCTCTAAATATGGGTCTCTGTCAGTTCTAGGGAGTGTCTGTCGCCCCCAGCAAAGTCATCAGACCCCCCTACCAATCGAGCTTTCATCAAGAAGTACTGCGCCCCCAGGCAGGCGCAGGGCGAAGCACCACAGCAGCATTGGGATGGCCGGTAGCAGGCAATAGACACACCGCCACCACCTCTAAAGTTCACCTCAGCTCATCCATAAAAAGGTTAGAGCGTTGCCTACGACACATGGCCGACCAATAGGCAACCAAGTCCAAAGCCAAAGGTAAGCAAAGTACTAGGTCAGTGACCGACAAGTCATAAGGCGTCCAGCTAAAGACGTTAAAGAAGCGCTACTAGGAGGCAACCTAGTACCTTTTGAATCTATGCTTGTTATTTGATCACTTTTTATAGTAGGACACACCTAGTTGCTCATGATCCTGGGGATTTAAATAAAACAAGCGCAAGCTCGGAAGGTAGTCATACCTCACAAAATATATATATGTATGTTTAGGTAGTGAAAATACCTTAGATATGCATGTATGTAAACAAAAAAAACACTTCACAAAATATATATATGTATGTTTAGGTAGAAAGATACCTTAGATATGCATGTATGTAAACAAAAAAATACTTCACAAAATATATATATGTATGTTTAGGTAGAGAGATACCTTAGATGTGCGTGTATGTAAACAAAAAATACATCACAAAATATATATTTGTATGTTTAGGTAGAAAGATACCTTAGATGTGCGTGCATGTAGCAAAAAAATACCTCACAAAACATATATATGTATGTTTAGGTGGCAAGATACCTTGGATATGCATGTATATAGCAAAAATACCTCACAAAAATATGCACATGTTTAGGTAGCAAAATACCTCATGAAAAAAAAAAGAAAAAAAAACAACAAACAAGAAAAAGAAATAAACAAATGATAATGATAAAAAAAAAAGAAGGAGAAAAAAGAAAAATAAGTTGTCTAGCTAAAAACCGACATGCTTTTGAAAAGAGATGATTTCCAACTTTTCTTTGAAAAAAAAAAAAAAATTCACTGATCATAACTAGTTTTTGAAAAAATGGGTATACACCTGAAGGGTGAATGCTGTGAAGTTTTCCCCGGACGCCCGAAATGGACTCGGATGAATGCACAAATTGATAAAAGAACATATTTTGGAAACATTGGGTTGATTTAAAATAGAGGAAATGAATCCTGAGCCCTAGCATCACATGACCATAAAAATTTGACACTTGAGTGTCCACATAGGTGCATGCATGACCAGTTTTGCATAAAATTTCCAAATCATCATTTTTGCATTTGTGTCATGGAAATAATGTGGGGCATCCCTTTTATCCTTGAGCCAAACCAAACCCTGACATGTATCATGTCTAGCCATTCTACAAGCTTTGAGCCAAAATCCTGACTCACCATAAACCTTGACCCAGGGTGAGAATGTCAATCCTTACCCTCGGAAGCAAAAAAAAATAGAAGGGAAATTTCCAATCAAAGAAAAAGAGAAGGAAAATTTCCAATCAAAGGAAAAAAGGAAACAAGGAAATTCCCAATCAAAGAGAGGGAGAAAGAAAAAAGAAAAGAAAGAAAAGTCCCAACCAAAGAATGGGAGAAAGTAAAGAAAAAAAAAAGAAGAAAGCTCCTGGTCAAAGAAACCAGAAGAAATGTGCAGAAAGGTCTTTGGACCAGACAATATCTGAACAGTACAGAATTGTCATCAAATGAACAAAAGAAAGAAAAGGAAACCATGACCTAAAGTGGTCATCTCCCTTTGATTACCAACCAAAATCCTGTGCGTCGGTGACTTGTTCGCCTCGCGCAAAACCAAAACAGAAAAGAAAAAGCCAACAAAAATCAAAAGCCAAAAACACACAAGAGCCGAAAAACCCACCAAAAGAACCTATTCCCAAGGGAAGTCCTATTGATCCATGATCACACATGTATTTTTTGATTTGATAGGAAATAATTTGCAAAGTCAAGTCAGGATATATCTATGGTTCGGAATTAGGATGAAAACACTTACCTGTGCGAGGTTGATACACTTTGAGTGATTTTCTTCTATTTTGTCGAACCCAGTGTTTCCTCTAAATGTTCATTTAGAAACGAAATGCTAACATCCAAAATCTCAGTTAAGGTTGTGGGGGATTTCATCAACATACTCTCCTTCCCCGGTAAACGCATTGTTCTTTTCACTCGAAAAAAAAAAGAGCGTATGCTGCTCTAATCAGTTGGAATATTTATCTCTTTACTAAAGCATGTTTGCATTTTAGCGAAGAAAACACCGAGACTTTTTCAAGTCTCACAAGTTATCCAGAACTACGTAGGTCTGAGTTCCTCATTGGAGGATACGTAGGAGCAAGAGCCTCGCTTTTGTCGACCACACCGCCTTTTGTTGCCATGACCCAAGAGCTGGTAGCCCGCGGAGACACTTTACGGTTATCCGCGCCTCGTCATTCAGTGACCCCAAGTGTGATTGACGAGCAAAGGCCAATGTGGTCATCTGCGCCCTTTCCGGAGATGTCAGCATTTTCCGATGGAGACTTTTCAAGTCTCACAAGTTATCCAGAACTACGTAGGTCTAAGTTCCTCATTGGAGGATACGTAGGAGCAAGAGCCTTGCTTTTGTCGGCCGCCCCATAATCTTTGTCATACTGACCCTGAGGTCATGTGACATGCACCCTTGTATCATCCAGAGGCGGCGGGCCCGATGATACGCGGAGATACCTTACGGTTATCCGCACCCTTTTGTCATCCAGAGGCGGCGGGCCCGATGACAAGCAGAGACAAAATTTGGTCATTCTGCACCCTTGTATCATCCAGAGGCGACGGGCCCGATGATACGCGGAGATACCTTACGGTTATCCGCACCCTTTTGTCATCCAGAGGCGGCGGGCCCGATGACAAGCAGAGACAAAATTTGGTCATTCTGCACCCTTGTATCATCCAGAGGCGGCGGGCCCGATGATACGCGGAGATACCTTACGGTTATCCGCACCCTTTTGTCATCCAGAGGCGGCGGGCCCGATGACAAGCAGAGACAAAATTTGGTCATTCTGCACCCTTGTATCATCCAGAGGCGGTGGGCCCGATGATACGCGGAGATACCTTACGGTTATCCGCACCCTTTTGTCATCCAGAGGCGGCGGGCCCGATGACAAGCAGAGACAAAATTTGGTCATTCTGCACCCTTGTATCATCCAGAGGCGGCGGGCCCGATGATACGCGGAGATACCTTACGGTTATCCGCACCCTTTTGTCATCCAGAGGCGGCGGGCCCGATGATACGCGGAGATACCTTACGGTTATCCGCACCCTTGTGTCATCCAGAGGCGGCGGGCCCGATGATACGCGGAAATACCCGAGTGGTTATCCGTATAAACATTATTTTGCTATCTGTAAGACAGAACGCTTGATAGCATGCAGAGGCTGACGTAGTCTTCTGCACCTTTTGTTCCTCCGGGAACAACAAGTCATTTACATGCGGAAATTTCATGGTCACCCGCGACTCTCGTCAACCGAGAGGAGCGAAATTAGTGTCATACCCTAATTTTCGTCCGGGGACCTTTGCTTGATGACATGCGACCTTTCTTTGGTCCTTGTGAGGTGCTTGGCACCCATCATTAGGCAATTTGTGAAATTCTAGGAACGACAAGTCATGGTCACCCGCGACTCTCGTCAACCGAGAGGAGCGAAATTAGTGTCATACCCTAATTTTCGTCCGGGGACCTTTGCTTGATGACATGCGACCTTTCTTTGGTCCTTGTGAGGTGCTTGGCACCCATCATTAGGCAATTTGTGAAATTCTGGGAACAACAAGTCATTTGCATGTGGAGATTTTATGGTCACCCGCGACTCTCGTCAAATCGAGAGGAACGAAATTAGTGTCTTATCTTTACTTTCCTTTTATCTCCAATAAAAGACAAGTAAAGAGGGGCAACTGTCATACCCTAATTTCGTCCGGGGACCTTTGCTTGATGACATGCGACCTTTCTTTGGTCCTTGTGAGGTGCTTGGCATCCATCATTAGGCAATTTGTGAAATTCCAGGACATGCCGAAAAACCAAAAAAATATTGATGCACAATCCGTAAGTTTCCGTGACACACCGGAAATCAAATGGAAGCATCGTTGCATAATTAAGTGAGGTTCCGTAACATTCCGTAAGTCAAAAGGGGGATGATTATGTAATCCGCAAGGTTCCGTAACATTACGGAAAGAAAACAAGTATCGTTACGAAATTCGTAAGTTTCCGTAACTTTACGAAAAAAGAATCACCAAAAAACAGCAGAGGGGGGTGTACTTAGTAAAAATGGGGGTGCAAATAGCACCCAGGCCCACTTGGGCCCTCCAGAATATTCCTCCAGAAGGCTGTTGCGTGCATTTTTATTCTCGTTTTGTTTACTTTTTATACCCCCTGTTGACGTGCTTAAGTCATTTTACTTAAGTCATTTCTCGCTTAACTTAAAAATAAAATAAATTTCCACCGAATGTTTGAATTGTATTATCCGTTAACTTCGGTTAAAATAAATTCCGACCGTTCGGTCGTGCCGTAACCACGTTGGAAATCAAAAAAGAGGTAAAAAATAATATAATAATCAAAAAGACATCTTTTAGTAAAATAAAGCGGAAAATCAATCGGACGTTTTCTCTTTGGGATTTCTCATTCTTAATCGAATTGATTAATAACTAAAGTGAAACTAAAGGCTAAAATCAATTCGCCTAGTCAAGCTCGTCCATAAAAATAGGCTTTTGAAGTTTGTCATTTCAATTTCTCACTAAGTAAAATGGATCATTTTTAAGGTCCAACGCCTTAAAATGATCACCATTTAAGTAAAAAAGAATCACTTGACAAAAAGAAAGAACTACGTAGGTCTGAGTTCCTCATTGAGGATACGTAGGAGCAAAAGCCCCGCTTTTGTCGACCACCCCAAGAGATCGTTAATGGTCCAATGCCTTAACGTTTCTCTCCTTTCAAAAACAAGAGATCGTTAATGGTCCAATGCCTTACCGTTTCTCTCCTTTCAAAAACAAGAGATCGTTAATGGTCCAACGCCTTAACGTTTCTCATCTTTCAAAATCAAAAGACCGTTTAATGGTCCAACACCTCAAATGACCTTTTGTTCAATAAAAACATACTTTGCAAAAAAGACAAAAACAACTTAACCAAACACTTTGTTCCGAAAGAACTACGTAGGTCTGATTTCCTCATCGCAAATTGAGGAATACGTAGGAGCAAAGGGAAACACCCTTGTCGACCACAAAAAAGGAAAAATATAAAAAGGGTATAAAGGATATAAGGACATAAAAGGGAACATAAAAAACCAAAGTCATGTTTGCACATTCGATTAAAGGTCGTCGTCCCTTGGGACGGACGTGTGGGGTGCTAATACCTTCCCCGTGCGTAAATACAACTCCCGAACCTTTCACTTAAAAAGTTCGTAGATCGCGTCTTTTCCGGTTTTTCCGACGTTTTCCTCAAATAAGCGTTGGTGGCGACTCCGCGCGTATTCCTTTCGTGGAACACGCATCCCGCGAGTCTCGCGTCGCCCTCCCGCCGAAGGGTAGGTTGCGACAAATATGTACCAAGATAATTGGACCCAACCTTCGCCCGTGGGCTCAGAAATCTACCCGGAGGTTCATGAGAACCCTAGGGCCTTCTTTAGCAGCTCTAGCCCAATCCTCTTGGAGCCTCTTGCTCATGGCTCTAGTGACTGGTCCCAATCCATCTTGGGCCTTTTTCCCACAACTCTCATAAATGGGAGAGAAATGTTCATCTAAAGCATACAAGTCCCTAATATTATCAAATCCTAAAATTTGAGCTCCTAGGGAGCAAAACAATGTGTGTCTCCTAGATAGGGCATCAGCTACCACATTTGTTTTTCCCTTTTTGTATTTGATAACATATGGAAATTGCTCTAGGTACTCTACCCATTTTGCATGCCTTTCGTTTAACTTGTTTTGCCCTCTAATGTATTTAAGTGATTGATGATCACTATGAATGACAAATTCCTTGGAAACAAGGTAATGTTCCCAAGTTTGGAGGGCTCTTATTAAGGCATAATGCTCTTTATCATAGGTGGGGTAGTTGAGGGTGGAACTATGAATTTTTTCACTAAAATAAGCAATAGGGTGCCCACCTTGTAACAATACAACTCCAACTCCCACTCCAGAGGCATCACATTCTAGCTCAAAAGTTTTAGAAAAGTCAGAAAGAGCTAGAACAGGTGCCTTAGTAAGCTTTTCCTTGAGCAAAGCAAAGGCTTGCTCTTGTTTTTCACCCGAGGTAAATACCACATTCTTCTTCACCAGCTCATTGAGAGGTGATGCAATTGTAGATAAATTAGGAACGAACCTTCTATAGAAGCTTGCTAACCCATGGAAGCTCCTAATATCTCCCACACTTTTTGGGGTGGGCCATTCTTGGATGGCCTTGATTTTCTCAGGGTCCACTTGGACCCCATTTCTACCAACTACAAATCCTAGGAAAACTATATTATCTACACAAAAAGTTCACTTCTCTATATTTGCATAGACCAACAACACTGGGACAACACATGGGCTTAGGCTCTCTTGGACCCAGCCCTTCTCCAACAATTCTTTAACCTGAGTCTCTATCTCCTTAGTCTCCTGAGAGGGTTAGTCCTATAGGCTAGCCTATTAGGAAGGCTTGCTCCTGGGACTAAATCTATTTGGTGTTCTATTCCCCTTAAAGGAGGTAGCCCAGGGGGTATCTCTTTGGGAAATATATCACCAAATTCATGTAAGAATTCTTGGACCTTTGGGGGTAAGGTCTCAAATGTAGGAATTGTCACAGTGCTAAGGGATGTTTCTTTTGATAGGAGAAGGTAGAAAGACTGTTTAAGAAGGAGTGCTCTTTTAACATCACCTTTTATTGCAAAATGATTTTCCTTCTTAACAATCTTCTTGGAGGAATCCTCTTCCTCTTTTTCCTTCCCCTAGGCCTTTGAAGACAAGGCCTTATTATCCTTCTTTTTCTTTTGTTTTTCTAGTTTTTCTTCCTCATCCCTCTTATCTTTCATAGTTAGTTGATATTTGGCCACCTGTGAAGGTGTTTGAGGATGCAACACAAATTTAGTGCCAGGATGGGTGAGGGTAATCTCATTAGTTAGGCCATTGTAAATGATCTTCCAATCAAATTTCCACGGCCTTCTTAAAAGAACATGTCCTGCCTCCATGGGAACTATATCACAATTAACTTGATCCTTGTATGTCCCAATGGAGAAAGGTAACTTCACTTGTTGGTTAACTATCATTTCCCCTTGCTCATTGAGCCATTGAAGTTTATAAGGTTTTGGGTGGGGAATGATAGTGAGGTTCAACTTGGAAACAAATCTTGTGTCACAACAATTGCAACAAGATCCACTATCCACAATGAGAGAACAAGTTTTATCTAAATTTTTGCATCTTGTATGAAAGATGTTCTCTCTTTGGGATTGAGATAGATCACAAGATTGACCTCCAAGGAGCCTTCTAACCATTAAGAGGTCACCTTCTTCATGGGGGTAGATTTCCTCACTAGACTCTTCACCCCTTACTTCATCTTCACTTCCACTAGAGGAAGGGCAAGAAGTAGTCTCCTCTTAACTACTATAAATGTCTTGACCCCTCATGATCATGGTTTTCTTTGTGGGGCATTGAGAGGCAATGTGACCTCTCCCAAGACATTTAAAGCATTTAATGTTGCTAGTCCTTTCTTGGCAACTAGTCTTAGGGGTGTATTTCTCTATGGTCTTACCCTTATCTTCCTTGGGTATTGAAGATGCAGCCCCTAAAATTCCATGAACTTGGTCCTTCCTTGGATAAGAGTGAGAGCCATAAGATTTTGAAGAAGGCTTTCTTCTAAGTTGTTTCTCCACTCTTATACAAAGTTGGACTAGCTCATCTAGGTCCCTATATGGAAGGAGTTCAACCTTGTCCCTCACTTCCATATTAAGCCCACTAAGGAACCTAGTTATGCCAGTTCTTTCCTCCTCCCTAAGTCCAGCTCTTAAAAAGAGTAGTTCCATTTGTTGTCTATATTATTCAACACTCATACTCCCTTGTCTAAGCCTTTGGAGCTTGTCCATAAGCTCCCTTTCAAGTAGGAGGGAATGTGACTCTTCCTAAGGGCACTCTTAAGATCATTCCAATACTCTACTGGAGGATCCCCATAAATCCTTCGTTCCCCAACAAGGGAAGTCCACCAATAGAAGGCATATCCTTGAAAGCTAAGGGTATCCAATGGAACTTTTCTCTGTTCGCTAATATGATGGCAAGCAAAGAGTTGTTCAACCTTCATTTCCCAATCTAAGTAGACCTCAACATTATCTTTTTCATGGAAATATGGGAGGCTAATGTTAACCTCTTGAGGCCTTCTTTCCATTTCTCTTCTTTGGGACTGATGTTTAGTATGTGAACTATGGCGCCCTCTATAATAGTCGCTAAGTTCTTCACTTAAACTCTTGCAAGAGTCATGACTACTATAGGAGGCATGTTTTTCTCTTTTCATTTCTTTCATTATTTTTCTTCTTTCTTCCTCTCTTATTTTCTCTCTTTCATCTCGACTTATTTCTTCCACTCTTTTTTTACCTTTTTCTTTTCTCTCTTGTTTTTCTTTCCATAACGTAAGGGATCTCAACTCATTTAATATCTTATACAAGGGGTCCTTAGGAGTAGAACCCTCACCATTAACACTAGATGAAGAATGAAGACTCATGTTGGTTCCTAAGTTATGGTTCTTTCTTGTTGGGGGTTTAAAAACAAAAGGTAAAAGAAACTATGGTTGAAACTAGCCAAAATAAACACTAAAAGAGGTGTGAAAGATAAGGTAAAAACTAATTGGTAAAAGGCAAGCTATCTAGGCAGTTTGACAATGAAGGGTAAAGGAAACAAACTATGAAAGTAAGCAAGAAATGCAAACTAGGCGAATCCTAAGAGTGTTTGGATGACCTCATTTAAGGTTCCTAACAAAACACTCACTATCCTAAGGGAAAATTGCCTAGAATTATTACACACAAATGAAAGTAGGGTGACCTATTGGAGGCTCCCAACTTACTTCCAATGAAAGGCCTTTTTGTTACAAAGTTTGAAAGCAAAGAAAATTGCCAATTACAAATTACAAAAAAAAAAGTCCTCAATTTTGGTGGCTATTCTCTCTTTTGTGTTTCACTCAATTTGGAGTGCTTCTTATTCCAATAGCTCTTAAGGTAGTTGGCCCCTTGCTTCTTGACTCCAATTCTTCAAGCGATGACACCAATCCTCCTTTCCAATTCCCTATATGGCAACTCACAAGCAAGGACACAAAGAGACAAGCAATAATCAAAGACCAAAAAAAATAAATGAAAGCTAAACCAATAGAGTTTCAACAAGACAAATTTTCAAGGATTATTCAACCATTAAAGCAATGAAAAGCACACAAAAGCAAGCTAGGACTCAAAGAGAAACCTAGAATGGCTCTAAAGTAGAGTAGAAAAACTTAAAAAAAAAGACTCAAGAAACATCAAGTTTTGGAACTTGTTTTCACAATAATTTTCAATTGAAATTTCAGAACTAGGATTGGTATAAAATAGGCACCAATTTTAGAACAAATTTTGAGCCAAAACAACAAACACATGTCCCTTTCACTTTTTTTTCCTGGACACTGATTTTTCTGCCTATTTGTCTGATTTTTCTTATTTTTTTCCTTTTATCCAAATCGCTTGGTTATTTTTTTATAATTTTGGTCCAGGTGTCTAGAAAATTCAATAAAAATTTCAGCTCAAAAGACGTAGTGACCAATTCCCAGTAATTTATACAACTTCGTATGTTCAAGCTGCCAGCACCAACGATTTCAACCTAGAAATCAAAAGTAGTGTTTATGTTGCTTAAGGCTTGGATAGTTACAATTTGTGTTTGCTTATGCTCAATTATCTTGAATAACACAATTCAAGAGAGCTTAAGACTTATTTGATTCACAAATCCAGCCACAACTCAGCACCACAACCCAACTTCATCATAGGCATCATGTAGGAAACTTATATAAAAAAAAAAAAAGAGTTCAACAACAAGACTACTTCTAGGAATTGATTTAGAACATGTTATGAACTAAATAACATGCATGAATTAGACTAAAAATTCAAAAGATAGACTAAGAATGACAAGAATACATGAATAAATGTATCTAGAATTCAATCAACAAAATAAAAATTCAACACAAACTTAGAACATAATGTGACAATTACTATGACTAAACATGACTAAGATAACATGGATTAAGTGATTCACACTTAGATTTTTGTGGTTTTTTCTAATCAATATTTTGGAAGAAGATTTAGATCTAAGGTTTAGTACAAGAATATTATGAATGAAAAATGATAGAACCTAAAATCAACACAAAAACATGATTCAAGAGTAGATCTACAAAGTTTGAACCATAGAAATGCAAGAACAAGTGTAGATCTAAGATTTAATCGGTTTGTTTTTTTGAATCTACTCTAAACAGCACCAAACCACAAGACAATGGACGATATACATGGAGAATAAGATGAAGAACAAGGAATTAAAGAGAATTCACCGAACAAAAAGATAGAGGAAGCAAAAGAACATCACCTAGATGAAGATGCTCTTGAAACCACATGATGTAAGCTCCATTGGAGCTTGAAGGCCTATGATCTTCTTCATCAATTGATTCCTTTGCTTCCTTGAAGATGAATGGCAGCGGAATGGAGAAGGAAGAGAGAGAGGAGATGCCACTTCAAGGAGAAGATGAGTCTAGAAGAAGCTCACCACCATAGGAGGCCATGGATATGAGCTTGGAAGAAGAAGGAGATGAATGAAGGGAGAGGAAGAGAAGAGCACGAAATTTTGTTCTCTAAAAGAGTTCTGAAATCTGAAGTTTAATTTTCAAATGATCAAAGTTGAAAAGATGCACACACGTGACCTCTATTTATAGCCTAAGTGTCACACAAAATTGGAGGGAAATTTGATTTTCAATTCAAATTTCACTTGAATTTGTGGAGCCAAACTTTGGAGGCAAAATTTCACTAATTATGATTAGTGAATTTTAGTTATGGTTCGGCCCACTAATCCAAGATCAATTCCAAGATTCTCCACTAAGTTTGCTTAGGTGTCATGAGGCATGTAAAGCATGAAGGACATGCACCAAGTGTGACTATATGATGTGGCAATGGGGTGTAGTAAGCAAATGCTCACCTCCCCCTCTAAAATTTAATTGGATTGGGCTTCTACCAATTCAATTAAATTTATTTCCCAACACACACATCAAATATTCACTTAGTGCATGTAAAATTACAAAACTACCCCTGATACAAAAACTAGTCTAGGTGCCCTAAAATACAAGGGCTGAAAAATCCTATATTTCTAGGGTACCCTACCTACATTATGGAGTCCTAAATACAAGGACCAAATATAATGACATCCTAGTCTAATATGTACAAAGATAATTGGACCCAACCTTCATCCGTGGGCTCAGAAATCTACCTTGAGGTTCATGAGAATCCTAGGGCCTTCTTCAGCAGCTTTAGCCCAATCCTCTTGGAGCCTCTTGCTCATGGCTCTAGTGAATGGTCCCTTCCTAGGGAGGATTGCATCAACATTTTTCTAACTAAGAATCCCGGACTGGCATACTAGTAATAAGTATTTTTCTAACTTTGCCTTGTTTACATGCATTGTCCTCTTGTGAATATAACCACTAAGTCAATAGGAATATGAGCTGAACAACAAAGAATAGAAATTACTTCATTTGTATCATATAGCTGAGAGCCAAGAAGGGTCAGTCAAGGCAGCTTTGGTAATGGTAGACTTTGGTTGAAGATGAGCAAGAAGAAGAGTACGATTGATTTTGGGATTAATGATACCAGACTTAGCACAAGTGCACATAGGATTGACATTTGGAGGTCTGTCCAATGAAGGACATGATAGAGTTGTAGTTGTCTTTCTTAATAAAAAGAAGCAACTCCATACAACAAGGTCATGGGATTTTATTGGCTTTCCACTACAAGCAAATAGAGCACCAGCTTAAAGCGATGTCATCATTGAAGTACTTGACTCTGGAATTTGGCCAAAATCTAAGAGCTTCAATGACAAAGGATTCAGTCCACCACCTAGTAAAGGGAAGGGCACCTACCAAACTTCTAAAAATTTCACATGCAATAGGTATAGTCCACATACACAATTACACATAGATAACATTCAAAATATTTAGAGGCACACAAAAATGTACCCTATTACTAACAAATATTGCTATGTTTTTGTAGTAAAATCATTGGAGCTAAGATTTACAAAGCTGGTGGATTTTTTAGTGATGATGATCCAAAATCTGTGAGGGATATAGATGGTCATGGCACTCATGTAGCATCAACAGCATCTGGGAACCCAGTTAGCATGTTAGGCCTTGGCAGGGAACACCAAGAGGTGCCACGACAAAAGCACGCATTGTTGTGTATAAAGTGTGTTGGTTTGATGGTTGTTCTGATGCAGACATACTTGCTGCATTTGATGATGCAATTGCAGATGGGGTTGACATAATAACAGTTTCTCTTGGAGGGTTCAGTGATGAAAACTTCTTTAGAGATGTAATAGCCATTGGAGCATTTCATGCTATGAAAAATGGAGTATTGACAGTAATTTCAGCAGGAAACGATGGTCCAAGACCTTCCTCCCTATCCAACTTTTCGCCTTGGTCAATTATTGTGGCTGCTAGTACCATATATGACTATATATGTATTTTCAAGTGTATTCAAACCACTCATCTCTCATGGTTAGGTTGGCATACAAAACAGAATCGACCAATATTTCATTCAAAACCAGTATTTAAAGAAATAATAAGAGACAATGAAAGGAGAATAAAGATCGAATGCTATCCCTTCGAAGTAAAATCTGAGAATCATTTAAATTCGTCGAAACTGTGTTGAAAAAATTGTATATATCCCATCTTCTGAGACATAACCTACATGAGCAAGGTTTTCCTAAGGTACTCTATCATCTCTAAAGCCACATAATTGGGCAGCTCTACAGCATAAATTACAATCAATGGCCCATGACTCCTTGTTGACAACTGTGAGGGTTTTGTGATTTCCTGAACCATGCAACAACTCAAGGAAGAAGTGCTTCGACAATTCGAAAGAGGGTTGCTATGTCCTTTTCTTACTCAAGGTTCAGTAAATCACTAGAAGCCACTGACAATAACAGTTATCTTTGGGAGTTACAATGTTACATTGTTTGAATTGTTACAACTATCAAAAGTTGAAAAGAAAACTTACAAAATCAAAAGTGCCAAATGGAACAACGAACTCGCAAACCCACGAACTCACGAACCCACCAACCAAGAGCCAAGACTATGTCTAAAACCTATGAAACAACGAACTCATGAACCCGATGTTAACATTCTAAAGGGACAAAGGTTAAAGCAACATGAAGGTTTGAGCACCCACGTACCTAAATCGCGGTAGTGACTAACCCGAACTCGTGAAGCAGCACACGAACCTCAATGATAGGTTGAGTGAGGAAGAGAGACGGGTCTTTCGAGCCTGAGCGATGAGGAAGAAAGGGAGAAAGGATTTTGGTAACTTATCGCATGGGGGGAAAATGGATTTTGGGGTTTTAACTTATGGATAACACAACATCGGTTTCTTTAACAAAACCAATGTTAAGATATTAAACTTAACATCAGTTTTTCAGTAACCGATGTTAACATCAACTAGTTAATATCGGTTTTTCCAAAACCGATGTTAATTAAGTCAACTTATTTATGAAAATGTCACCGTGTTTTTCTTAACATCGATTTTTTAAAAAATTGATGTTAATCTTACGATGTTAAATCAATGAATTGTAGTAGTGGTACATTTATGAATTTAAATTTGCAAGTATAAAATTCCTTAGTAGAGTAATTGGACATATATGAAATTATCATCAAAATTCTAAAGCTTAAAATTGTGAGTAAAGATATATTGTGCTACCAACCCTACTATTTTTGGGAAATGTATTTATACTCTTTAAAATGCCTAAAAAAATAGCAGTTGAATCCTAGTTAAAATAAAATATTATAAATCACCACAACATAATGGTTCATGCAAACCAACCTCAAAATTTCCCAATTGGTTCATAGCCTACATTTGTTGTGGAAAACTATACTTAATTTTGTGTGGAGAAAATGTTTTCGATTTCAAGCTACACACGTGTATGATTAGAAACTAAAACTCCTTAGAAATGTTATTGTCTTCAACTAAAAAATTAATCTATTTATTAAACTATAACCTCAAATCCATCAACTTTTAACCACTTGTTTAATTTTAGCTTAACAAAAAACACCGTTGAATCAAAATTAACTTTTCTAAAAGTGAATATTGTCTCAAAAATAGGAATCTCACTTGTTCTATATTTCTTATAAATTGCAATTGCAATCACCTATTCACCTAAGAAACAAATCCAAAAAGAAAAAGAAAACTAGTAATATGGCTTCAAGAACTATATGTTTTACCATTCAAGTGACTCTTGTAGTAGCTTTTCTAACAACAAAGGTTGTTTTATCTGATGACACTGTGCCAATTCCCGCGAACAAAGCACAATTAGGTGAATGGTATAATACTAATGTGGGGCCTTTAGATCAAAGAAAGAGCACCATGGACCCAGCATTGGTGACTGCTGAAGAAGGCGCTAAGGTTGTAAAGGTGATGCAAGATGGCAGTGGGGAATTCAAGACCATCACTGATGCCATTAAAAGTATACCTAGTGGGAACACTAAGCGTGTAATTATTTACATTGGAGCTGGAAATTATAATGAGAAAATCAAAATTGAGAAGACAAAGCCTTTTGTCACCTTGTATGGGGTACCAGAGAAAATGCCAAACTTGACTTTTGGGGGCACTGCACAACAATATGGCACTGTTGATAGTGCTACATTGATTGTTGAATCAGATTATTTTGTGGCAGCTAACATCATGATCTCGGTTTGTATACAATCTTCCTCCAAAGTCTTGTTAATTAAATGATGCAAACTTATCTTTTGGGTTTGCATTTTTCTTATCATGTTTTTTGTTTGTGGTTTGTGAATTTGACTGTATAGAACACTGCACCGAGACCTGATCCAAAAACGCCAGGAGGTCAAGCAGTGGCATTGCGTATTTCGGGTGACAAAGCAGCATTTTATAATTGCAAGATGTATGGATTCCAGGACACAATTTGCGATGATAGGAATAGACATTTTTTCAAAGACTGCTTAATTCAAGGCACCATGGATTATATTTTTGGAAGTGGGAAGTCACTATATGTGGTATCTAAAATTTCGTGAATTGTAATATTTGTATATTTCAATTTATTTGTGATATACTAAATATAATTGTAATAGGTATTGAGGATTTATTTTATGATGTAGAGTACTGAGTTAAGAACGCTTGGCGACAATGGGATTACTGTTATAGTGGCACAAGCAAGGAAAAGCGAGACAGAGGACAATGCCTACTCATTTGTACATTGTGACGTTACTGGAACTGGGACTGGCACTTTCTTGGGGAGAGCATGGATGTCTCATCCTAGAGTGGTCTTTGCATACAGCAACATGAGTGACATTGTAAATAAATTAGGGTGGAGTAACAACAATCACCCTGAACATGACAAGTAACTTTCTAATTTAACTCTTCATGACCAATTTTACATAAATGTGTATTTATGATGCATTACACACAATACTTGTCATCTTTTCATTTTATAAACTTTTAAACTAGATTTGGTGTCATACTAATCAATACAATACATGACTACTTATAGAACTGTTCGTTTTGGAGAGTATCAGAACTCGGGACCTGGTGCAGACCCCAAAGGGCGTGCTACTATAACTAAGCAACTAAGTGAAACGGAGGTCAAACCTTACATAACACTTGCGATGATTGAAGGCTCCAAATGGCTACTTCCTCCTCCAACTCCCAGGGTTTAATTAATTACCACATTTTTGTCTGGCTTGAGGAATAATGCACCCCATGTTTTAGTGGATGGTGAATTAGAAAATGGTATTCCAATTCAATACTAGATTGCTCGAGTTGTTGAGTTTTGGTGTCTTGTAATTTATTTGCTTTAGTCTTGGCATTTTAAAATTAAGTGAGATCCTTGTAAATTTGGATTAAGTGAGTTTTGGTGTTCATGTGCACTATGATAACACCTTTGTTAAAAATAATTGGAAATTTATTATTGTTCTAGCTTCAAGCTTTTAAAAGGACATAATGTAGTCAATATATGTCCCTGTAAATTCATGAAAATGGGAAATGTATTTTAATTTATTTAATTTTATATGAAATAGATGATTTGTATTGTGGATATAGCTTAAATTATTGAAATAGATACAAATGATTTGGATGGTAATTATAACAAGTTTAAAATATAATAAAGATACTAACATGATGTATTAGTTTAGCTAAAAGTATATAAAGTGGGAGGTGAAAACTTTGGTTGACATTTTTCAAGCTTGTTATATGTCTTATATGTGACCACCCTATTTCGTTAAAAATAAAGTATAAAAGTTAAGAAAAAAACAGAAAAAAATATAAAAACATTTTTAAAAAAGTAAAAAAAAGTAAAAAAGCTAAAAGCTCTTTTTTCTATATTTAGTTTTATATAATCCAATTCTATTTCTTTTGAGTCTTTTATGACTCAGTTCTAAAATTAGATTAAAAAAGAATAAAAATAATAATAACAAATTTCGAAAAGATTTTCATATTAATTAGACTTTGCATGATTGAAGGTTCCAAATGGTTACTTCCTCCTTCAACTCCTAAAGTCTAATTAATTATGACGTCGTATTTCTATGTGGCGTGAGGAGTGACAATGCATCCCTTATTTTAGTGGATGGTGAATTAAGAAAACGGTATTCCAATTAAACACTAGCTTGCTCATGTGGAGTTTTGGTGTCTTATAATTTAATTGTTTGAGTCTTAGCATTTTAAAATTAAGTGAGATCCTTTTAAATTTAGAGTAGTCAATACAAACGTGGTGTATTTAGACGTTCATGCATACAGTCGTAAGATCCTTGGTAAAAATGATTAGAAGCTTGAGATTGTTGTAGCTTCAAACTTTTAAAAAGATATATTGCAATTCATGTATGTCCTTGTAAATAAACTGTTAATGGGAAGTGAATTTTAATTTATTCCACTTTGAATGAAATTGATGGATCGTATTGTGGTTAGAGTTCAAATTATTTAAATAAGTACAAATAATTTTGATAAATATAAAAACTTTAAAATGTCAAAAAGATTCAATGTGAAACAGCGAGAGGTTAAACAACATTGACGTGAAAGATTTGGTTGACATTTTTCAAGCTTGTGAGATGTCTTTTGTAATGAATTAAGACAACACACTCCCTTCTCTCCGACTTTTACCTAGTGTTTCAAGTGGGAAAAAACAAAAACACAAACTATAGAGAAATTGAAAGAGAAAATTGATGAACTTATATAAATACTTTTTTCTTTAATAGACAAGAGAACATGACAGTATAAATACTTTCTTTTCATTGTAAGAAAAATAATTAGAGAGACAAAGATAAAGCATAAAGTCATGGCATATATAGTCACCGTCCATTTCTTCATCATTACGAACACCAAATTTTATTAATCTCTAATTATTTTATCCCTTTTTATTGATTTTTCATCCTTTATACACAAACAAATTACATTTGACAAATTTGATTCCGGAATCTTTATTTTATTTCTTGTTATGTTGTTTCTTAATTTGTAGGGTAATGGGACATTATGTTGTTTCTTCTTTCTCTTATTATTTAAAATTCAACAAGTAGGTTAGACCGATGAGCTTTGTTTTTATTTATTATTTCTCTCTTTCTTTCTTTTTTAATTTTAGAAAAAGGATGAATGGGCTAGCACATGGGCCTAGTAGTTTTCATTAGTCTATTATAATTTTCTTATTGCTTTTATTACCCTACTTCTTTGACTTGAGTTAGGTCACATTGACCTCATTTTGATACAGTACAAAACAAACAAATAAAATAATAAATAAAATGAGTCATTACATTGTAACATTGGCCCATTCTTAAACAAATAAGAAATAAGTGTCAACAATATAAATGTGAACTACATCAGCTCAATTTCAACTAGATTAAATAAGAAACAAATAAATAATTAAAAATATGATGAATAATGAAAAACAAAGCCAATGAAAAAGAAATACTTTTGCTTCTCAATGTACAGTCTGGTAAGGAACTTATTCAAGAAACTCTTATCTTACTTTTACCTAAATTAATTTGATGTTTGGATGATAAGCTCTTAAGTGCTTATTTAAAATAATATGGTATTTGGATGAAATTGTAGAAGGTCTTTTGCATAATTAAAATTACCAAAAAAGATATTATATGCTTTGACATTATTAAAACTAATAATTAAATACTTAAATGTTATTATATAATTATTAAATTCATTAAATAATTGAATATTATTAAAAATAATAAAAATTACATTTTTCTTCTATTTCATTTATAAAAATATTTTAACTTTATCATTATATTTAAAATATTGTTATATATTTTCTATAAATTTTGATTAAAAAATATTTATTTTTATAAAAATAAAATAAATGTATCTCATAAAAATATAATTATACGTCTTTCAACATAATTAATTTTCATATTTAAAATGTAATTAATACATTATTGTTTTAGTAATATTATCACTTACATTCTAGTTTATAATTTAATTATTATCTACGTAATTATAATTTATAAGAAAATATAAAATGTCATTAACTTGGTAATAATATGATCAATAATGTCTTCCAATATAAAATTGTTCAAATGTACCCATATCATAAACATGCAACCTTGTATTATAAAAAAATAAAGAAATTAAATACGTGTTGGAAACATATTCTTCAAAGATTCTCTAAATCGTTCCATTTGTAGAGTACTTTGAGCATCCGGTTCTTCCCATGTTGTAGTACTAGGACCAACTTCACTTTCATCCTCATCACTATCTATATATTCGTTATCTTCATCTAGTGAATCAAATTCTCCATCACTCTTGTCATTTCTATGAATGAAGTTATGTATAGACATGCAAGCAACAATGATTTGGTTTTGTGTCTTCAAAACACTACTAGAATTTATACATTTAACATCGCACGGTTAACATCGGTTATTGGAAAAACCGATGTTAACAAAAGCAAGGTGACATTTTTCGTAAATAATTTGAGTTAACATCGGTTTTTTTAAAGAAAACCGATGTTAACGAATTTAGGTTAACATCAGTTTTCTTTAAAAAACCAATGTTAACTCAAATAAATAAATTAAAAGCTTTTTTCCACTTGTGCTCCTAGTATCGCAAATAGCCTTCCTCTTCTCCCTATCACCCGTAAGACCCTGTGACCGCTGTTTGTGACCTGTGACCGCCATCTCCTCGTTACCATCTTTGCCGTTCGCGATTGTCATTGGGGTTTGTGACTGCCTCGAAGTGGAGCATCCTCCATTGGAGTCCGACATCAACACAAGGTATGTGTTTTACTTCTTTTCTGATTTTTGTGAGCTTTTGCAAACCCTTTTTCACCTGACTGCTCTGTCTCAACTCCCCCGTTCGCGGGTGGCACCATGATAGGGAGCCAGTTATCAATGGCAGTGACTATTGTTCGTGTTCCATAAACCCTTTTCACTTGAGTGTTTGTGGTCAGTCTCGCTCCCACTCACGGCCAACCTCACTCTAGGTGGCCACTCTCAAAATGTTAGTGTTCGTTTTCGATCTGGATGCATGTTTTGTTCATTGTTTATGCCTATTTTTTATGTGTTACTATTGAAAGAAACATAGATTATTAGAGAAAGGAACAATGCTAGTGTTTACACGTATAGGGTGTTAGCCATTTTAGGTCTAGGAACTGTAGCAATACTCAGGAGGAGTCTTTGTTACTTATTCTCATCATTTTTCATTTTTTCTTCTTTAATTTCTGTTTCAAAATATCCCTCCCTATAGCAAATTCTTTTTGCAATTCATTTGTAGCAAAACTTATGAGTTGAGTCAGGAAAGGAACTTTTGGAATTTGCCTTCTTTCCTTTAATATTTTGTTTTGGGAATATCCTTTCCTAATATCTGCAAACTGAAATGAATATATATGCTAGTTATGCTTTTGAGCAATACGCCAACACCTGAAGATGCAGTTTATTTTAAGGATAAGAATTTCTTGATCAATTCCATCTTTGGTATTAGATTCTACTCATATTGTGCAATGGACCAATTGTTCTAGTTAATCTTTACTTGACATGCTTATTAGTTATTTTTTAAAATTAAAAAACTTAAATAGTCTCTTTGAGATTGATCAAAATTAAGGGATTCAGAGATACCTAATAATTTTTCTATCATATTAAATACATGATGGATAAATTAAATTAAAAAAGCTAAATAATAGATGAATGACACGTATTGGTGGGTGTACATGAATATGATTAATAATGTTCTACTTGAAGTATATGAAGTTTAAATTTCAATGCAATCACTTATCTGGTATTGATTGGCGTATTCGATGAATATTTTTTTCTCTTCTGATAGCGAATTCTTTTGCCATTTGCTTCGGGGTAAGGGTTATGAGAATTTAGGATAAACACCTGTGTATTTGCTTGCTTCTGAAATGCCTCTTTTCTTTATTGTCTTGAGTTGGGAGGGAAAAGGATTATGGATTTCCTTCCATCATGTTAATTCTTTGTATATAGGGTCTAGATGCTTGAAAGATAATGTTTTACCATTCACCATTTTAGGAGGCATATATTATATAAAAAATCTGTATTTTTTTCATATTGCATTCACCAGCAATTCAATTAAGGAAAAATGTGTATGCGAAAAGTATAAAAGGAAATCCACTTGTAGCACGATTTACTGAAATGTTTGTAGAATTTTTCATGAAATGTTCCTTCTAACAGACAATATGTTTGCATTATTCATAGGCTTGGTTTAATAATAATAATAATAATAATAATAATAATAATAATAATTATAAGCAGGATAGGCTTTAATCAAGTCACAACTCACAAACTACTGTTTTCTGGCAGTTGGAGCCTTATATCTGAACTTCCTTTTCAGAAAGTTCAGTTAAAAAAATGAGTAATTACCCTCACCAAGATAAATAAAAATAAATAACAAATAGATAATAGCCAAAGAATCTAGACTTGTAGGAGCCTCCATTTAACTACTTTTTTATTTATTTTGTTTTTCCCTTTCTCTTAGATGATATGTACAACATGTAGCTAAAAGGTGCATGTGTTGCTTCATACAAGAAATAATGGTGCATGTGTTAGGAAGGAAGTCATCACCAGAAATGGTTTGGGATACTAAAAAAGAATAATTAAATTTTCATGTAAGAAAAGGGAGTTTTGTATGAGAAATAAAATAAGTTTTGTGATAATGTGGGACCAATAATATACATGTCCATTGTATGAAACATGAGGTTTAATAAAGAAAACCACCATTATCACGTTTCTACCTTTGTATTTTGGAGCATTTGGTTTAACTACTAAGTGCTAACAAAGCAAAATGTCCCGTGCAAAGTTAATTTTAGACTAATGAAAGTTAGTTGCACATAATAATAAGAACTGTACAATTTGCACATATAGGCCTAATAGGGGAAAACTATTCCAGTAGGAATTCTTATCTTCAAATCAATGGATGTGGAAGTCTAAAATTCTACACAAAAAGATTAGTGACTCTCTGGCTTTGTTTCCATTCTCTGCTACAAGCCTAAATTCCTCACATTTCATTTACTCTATCTCTTTTCTAAATATGTATGGTGTTAATAAGGAGCCTAGAAGAATTCAAAGTTCTGTTGGTTGTCTAGGATCCTTCTTTGAAGGTTTATGCAAGTTTGCTCGTTACAACAAGTTTGAAGAGTGAGGCAGATTAAGAAATAGAGATTTGTTTAGTTCTGCCAATGTAATGTGTGCTTTAAGTTTTGACCGTGATGAGGATCACATCGCAGTAGGAGGAGTTTTAAAGAAAATCAAGATTTTCGACCTCAATGCTATTTCAAGCGATTCTGTTGACATCTAGTACCTAGTAGTTGAGATGTCAAATAAATCAAAGCTTAGTTATGTGTGCTGGAGCCCTTACATAAAAAATCATTTGGCATCTACCGACTATGATGGTGTGGTTCAGATGTGGGATGTAGACACTGGTCAGCCTTTGTCTCAATACATGGAGCACCAAAAGAGAGCTTGGTCTGTTCACTTTTCTTTGTCAGACCCAAAAGAGAGCTTGGACTGTTCACTTTTCTCCAATGGTGCGTTGTTGGTATGCTGATTGGTCTGTTCCTAACATATGGCTTTCAAATTTGAAATGTCCATGTGGGATGACTGGCTTGGTGAATAGAATTCAGGAGCAGATGCAACAGACCAACAATGTTCCTCTCAATCTTAAGGTGAATAAGCCTGTGAGGGTTAAGCTTGGTAAGTTGAAGCTCTTGAAAGTCAAGTTGAGGGTCAGTTGTAGTGGTTATAGCTCTACTATGTTTACAAAGAAAAAACCTTAATACTATTACTCTGGCCACATTCAGCGGGACCATTTCACCAATTTCTCTCCCTATATATACTCAGCTCATTCTTCTTTCCTTCATCTCCAATAACAACCGAGTTAGTTCTATCTATTCTCCATCAGAGTTTGTTCTCCAAGGCCCTACAATCTTTTGTTCATATATACATTGCTACATAAACCATGCAGGCCACGAAGATCATAGGACTCAATTATTTACTCCCTTTAGACCCTTGTCCTTACCCTAGTCACTACAGCATGGTTCAGAACACCATCCCCACTTTTGAACTCCACAAACTCTCAAACCAATTCTATGGTTTGCAGAATCCTGCTAAAGTGCTTGCAGACTTCAGCCCCGCTCAGTCCTCATGCATTAGCAGCAACTCCTCCTAAAGTACTTAGAAATTTACTGGGGTCAATGCTATGATGTGGAGACTAATGAGTAAGTGTGTGTGTGTGTGTGTTTGTATTTTGTAAGTGAGGTTTTTGAAGGAAACAGTGAGTCTCTGATATGATATAAAATATTAATGGTCCTGAATTCAAATATATTTGAAGGTGACCAAAAAGGATGGGGTCCTAGTTCTTTAATTTTGGATTCAGAAGGTTAGAAAGCTCAACAGAGCAGATGATCTAATGCCAAACTTGTTCCCATCGGCATGCAATAATTTTTCTAATCCTAGGCCATAGTTGAGAACACCTTGTTTGTGCTTCAACCAACTGGTTCAAAAAATACCACTTTTTTATTGTGGTTGAAAACTTATTTGTAGGCTTGCTTATATTTGCATAAAATACTATGTATTAAAAAAAAATTTGACTAAGAGTCAAGATTGCAACCCTTGAAAGATAAGTAGTAACCAATTGGGAAGAACCCTTTGCCCCATAAGACAATATAGATTTCGACATCTCCCACTTATCTAGCTTATCATCCCACACTTCATCCAAAACAAGCAAATATTTTTTCCTCAAAGAAGATCTTGAAGTTTCCTTTGCAATCTCTCTAGATCCAAATCCAAATCCCTGCAAGGTTGTTCATCAGCTAATGTAGCATATAAACACATCTGGAATGCATAAGCTTCTAGAAGTTAAAAAAATGCTCTTTTGGAATGCCTTTACCAGTGATTGCAGGGGAGCTTAAAAAGAAGAAAATATGGGGAGAAACTATTTGAGGGTATGTATGTAATGAAGTTGGATCATGAAGGTGATTGAAAATACTTGAGTCTGGTCCCAAGACCCAACTATTGTAGCATTCTCAGTCTTGCTTAGCAGTTATGAGAATAAAAAGATCATATCGCATTATGAGAATACGAAAATTGTAAATCTTGAAAGCATTGAAGATGGAAGAGAAAATCTCTAATTTCATCAACAAGCACATCAAGCAGTCATGCACAAGTAGACAAGTTAAATTATACAAACACCAAGACCTCAACTTTTTATGCCAATATGGAGACAACAAATAATATAAATCCACTTTTTAATACATAGATAAAAAGACCGTATAAAGCCAAATAAACAAAGCAACAAATAAAACAACGATAATATCTTAAATTAGTTCAGTTACATGTTTATCAAAACTTATTATACTAAACTTCAATATTGAGAGCTTAAATGAAATGAAGAAGCATTGAAATTTTCAATAACAGTATGCAAAAGCTTAAAATTTTGGATCTCAAAGTGGTGAGAACATTTATAGCAAATTTTTTATTCTTTAAATTTAAAGAACTATGTTCTTCCTCTGGTTTGCAATAAGAGGTCTGGTAATGGCATCAATCAAAATTAGAACATTCAATTCAATTCTGACATCACTTCTCTAACTCTTGAACCCAAATGTCAATAACAATATATATAGGAAAGAGTTGGATTCACAATATACCTGGACAGCCACAACAATCATAATTTTGAAATAGCTTTTCTAACTCCTCACATCTGAATAAGGGAAATGTAAGCTATTTTTGGCCAGTCTTCTCCCACTTTCTTCTCTGATCGCTTCCTTAACTCATAGGTGAAGAAAATAGAATCATCATAACAGAACAATGATTGTTTGATTGCACTGTTAGAGTCAAGAGTGCTTCATTTTTCTTTTGACTAAGCTAGTTTTGCTGCTTTAAACCTTGCCTAATCAAGTGATTTCCATAGCTATAGAAACCCAATTGATTAGGATTATTTGTTATAACAAAATCTGACTTGTTTCCCATTTAAATAACATACAATGCATTTTAAATTTGGCAAACATCTAATAAAATCTTCCTTAGATAAATGTTCTTGTAGCACTCTTTCACAGTTTAAATCAGATCATAGTCTAACTTTTGTGCAGTTTTAGAAAACTGAAATGGTTTTTGCTTCTCCTTCCAAGTTTCTAAAAATTTGGACTTCCCATCCTAACTGTCAGAGGCTACAGTTTTTAGAGGTCTGGAATAAGGAGGTTATTGGCTACCCCATGTTTGTGTTGAGTCCTCTGATAAATCCCTCGTATATAAACTGAATAAAGCACTTTATGGACTCAAACTTAAGCCACTTTATTGCATACAATCTTGACCCACTAATGTTTCGATTGGTGGAGAAGGGTCGAATGGAGGGAAATGGAATATAATACTATTACGTTCCATGGTTTGAATTGATCCAGCGTAGATGAAATATAATGAAAACTAGTGAAAACCACACAACATCATTATGCGCTGAACTGAAAAATGAGTTCCATTTCTAACAAATATCCCTAAGCATTGCATTTTGCTGGTTCAAAAACAAAACACAGAAACATCAGTTATGAAGACATCCTACACTCCCATCTTTGAACGTTGCCACTTAGGCTCCTGCTGCTAATATTGCTGATACATATTTGCCTACATTCACAAGGTGGCTTGTCTGCCCTTCATGAAACCCTCTTGTAGCATACTGCAAAATCAATTAGGAGACATTAGTCCTATCGATTTCTTAATTATTGGATTACATAATATGCTTCAATGCCAGTGAGATTATGTCCACAACAGTAATTGTTTGTGCAATTATTAATTTTGTTCATTAAATTTCTATTTTAGTTTTTCCCTATTTTATTTAGTACATAATATGCTTAATACCATTTGATTTCATTAATTCAGTGTTGCTTGAAGAAACAAAAGGACAACTTAGCACCTGAACGGGAAGAAAATATCCCTCTGGTTTAAGTGATTGGTTGGAGTTTTGATGTTATCTTTCGGAAAGGAGAGGTAAGACAGAAGTTTGGTTTTTCTGAGCATTGTTTATGTATTTATTAAAATATGAATTGTGATCAATGTTGCTTGATTCTGAGTTGTGATATGTACAATATGTATGTAACTGATACAAAGTTGTGAAATGAACTTGTTGGAAAGCAATTGGATGAAGATAGTGGTTGTTGGCTGAGGTGCAAATGGCCAGCATGCCCTTATTGCCAAAGCACGCATTATTTTTTATAGAAGATGGTTAAGAAATCAAACTTAGTAAAATAGGATACTTAAGAAACATAACTGAAAATAAACAACACACCAAATGAGATCGTGTATAACTTTCAGTATCCACATAAGCAGAATATAATAGTTCTGAACCTCCACATTAAAATGCAAATTTACCGGTCTATTTTAATATTTGAGTTTGTCAGCATAACACCCCTTTGATTACTCATGGCAATCACCAGCCAATTTATGCTTCTGTGCATCAATAACAACATGCAGCATTGAGCTGAACCTGAACCTGAAGCACTTTCTAACATTTCCATATGTATTCTATTTAGAAACAACAACATAAGCAGAAAAATGTTGATTAGGTTATGTATATACATGTAGCTTATGCAGAAAAAGAGCATATATGTTATAAAATGTAAAAAGTTCAGGTGCTGGTTTCGGGTTGGTAGGTGGAGATATTTTATTTCTAACTTCTAAGAGCAAATTCATTAAACTACAATAGTCTAACACTAATGAATTATGCTTAAAAGTGAGTTAAGCATTAGTATACATAAGGATCACCATAGTGAAAGAAAAAGCCAGTTTTTGTTATAAGAGTGTAGAAGTAACCCACCCTTACATTAGACACCAAAGAGGCATGGCAAAGAACCAATTCATGCCAAAGTTTTGAATGTAGAACTCACTTCTCTCCTACAAAACCCCATCCCAATGTCATGAATATGCAATAGAAAGGTCATAACTGCCCCCTTAAATGCCTCGTAGCACAAAATGATTATGGCAGAACCAAGATCTGAAAACAACAAAGGAAAGAGGAGGGTGCTTAGCAAATTTAACCAAATTCCTTTCTGATCTCTGAGCTACAGGAGAGAGAACAACAATTGTAGCCACAAGAGGTCAAATTCCATATCCCAACCTAAAATAAAAAATCACTGGAGTACATATCCCATAGCACTGAGGATGAAATAAATAGTTCCCCGAAAATAGAAATAGAGAAAACATGACACATTAACTTGCTTGAAACTGTTTGACTTATTCTTATTGTATGACTGTTTGACTACTGTGTATGACTATTTGAAACTATTTGACTTATTCACTGCCATTAAAGACAATTGATATATGATATACAAATTGTGTTCATTATAAGTGAACCTTAGATTCCTGTTTGAGACTGAATGCAATGATTCTTGCAGACAGTTGGCATTAATCATTGTATTCAATCTTGAATTGTCCGTTTCGACAGTTTGGGGAGACTGATATTTTTATGGTAGATTCATGTGTTAAGGTTAAAATTATTTTGCTTAATTTGATGAAATTTTGGTACAATGCATTTCTAGTTATTCTTTGAGTGCATACTTGATTATCGGGAAATTAATTTCACCGATTTCATGTCGTGTACTTGGAGACCAAAAATACGAAATATTGCCAAAATTTTGTCAAATTTAACAAAATAGAATTAACCCTGACGTATGAAGCTACCATAAAAAACAGTCTTCTCGAATGGGATAGGGCCACACCTATAATAAAAAAGTGAGATTTTCATGTATCGCATAACTTTGAGAGTATCACAGAGTTATTACTTAGATGGATCGAAGTTGGATGAATGAAAGTCGCATCAGCCCAGAATATAAGGAAGGCATCGAGCAGTTCTTACAATTTGCTTCAGAAAGAGGTTGACCAGATGAAGATGGAAAATATTATTGTCCTTACATCAATTGTTTGAATGGAAGACGACAAATATTGGATGACATACGAGAGCATCTATTGTGTGATGGAATTAAGAGGAATTATACGACGTGGATATGACATGGTGAAATGACAGACATGTAGAGTGGACCCCAATCCAAACCATTTGATGTAGAAATGAGAGATCGCTTAGAGGATATGATTTGTGACCTTGGACAAGAGTCTTTTCAGCAAGCACATGCCCCTGTGTATGAAGGATTGCAGAGTGATTCAAAGAAGCCTTTGTATCCGGGGTGCAAGAATTGCTTGACGCTATTGTCAACGATGTTAAGTCTGGTTAATGTAAAGGCCAGATATGGGTGGAGCGACAAAAGCTTTACTTTACTGCTTCAAGTAGTGCATGATCTGCTTCCAGAGGATAACGCGTTGCCTAAAAGCTACTATCAAGCCAAGAAGATACTGTGTTCGATGGGTATGGAGTATCAGAAGATTCATGCTTGCCCTAATGATTGCATACTGTACATGCATGAATTTGAAGAAATGTCCAAATGCCCTAGGTGTGGGGCGTCATGGTACAAGGTGAATGATGATGAGGACTGCAGTTCTAATGAAAACTCAAAGAAGGGCCCTCCAGCGAAGGTGTTGTAGTATCTTCCCATCATTCCAAGGTTTAAGCATCTTTTTGCTAATGAGGACAACGCAAAAGACCTTACCTGGCATGCAAATGGGAGAAACTCTGATGGAATGGTCCGTCATCTGGCTGATTACTCCCAATGGAAGAAAATTGATGGTTTGCATCTGAATTTTGGCAAAGAGGCAAGAAATCTTATGCTTGGACTAGCCAGTGATGGAATGAATCCATATGGCAATTTAAGCACTAAACACAGTTCATGGCCAGTTCTACTAGTAATTTACAATTTGCCTCCTTGGTTGTGCATGAAGCAAAAATACATGATGTTGTCTATGATGATATCGGGCCTAAGATAACCAGGAAATGACATTGATGTTTATCTAAGTTCGTTGATTGAAGACCTGGCAAAGTTGCAGGACGATGGGGTTTTAGTGTTTGATGGGTTTCGCAAGGAGACTTTTCAAATGCGTGCAATGCTTTTTTGTACCATTAATGACTTTCCAGCATATGGGAATCTCAGGGGTAACAGTGTTAAAGGTCATCTTGCATGCCCCATCTGTGAAGAAGACACAAGCTACATACGACTGAAACATGGTAGAAAAATAGTGTACACTAGGCATCGCCATTTTCTAAAACCTCATTACCCTTACAGACGATTGAAAAAAGGTTTTAATGGAAATCAAGAGCACGAAACTATGCTGATACCATTGACTGGTGAGCAGGTCTTTCAGCAGGTTTAACACCTGAATACTGTATTTGCAAAGACCCAAATGAAGGATAAAAGTAAAAGTTGCATATGGAAGAAGAGGTTCATTTTCTTTGATCTTCTGTATTGGTTTGATCTAGATGTTAGACATTGCATTGATGTTATGCATGTGGAGAAAAATGTATGTGACAGTGTCATTGGGACACTTCTTAACATTCAAGGCAAGACGAAAGATGGTCTGAATACCCATCAAGATCTAGCTGACATGGGCATACGATCGCAATTGCATCCAAGGTCTGATGGTAAAAAAATATACTTGCCTCCAGCTTGTCATACTTTGCCAAGAAAGGAAAAGATCAATTTTTGCTAGTGTTTGCGTCGGGTTAAAGTCCCACAAGGATACTCTTCAAATATTAAGAGCCTTGTGTAGTTGAAGGAGCTTAAGCTGGTGGAGTTAAAGTCTCATGATTGTCACGTGTTGATACAACAATTGTTAGTCGTGGCCATACGAGACATTTTGCCTAACAAAGCCAGGTTAGCCATAAGTGGCATGTGCTTTTTATTCAATGCCATATGTAGCAAAGTCCTTGATCCTGTCAAGTTTGATGACCTGGAAAACGAGGCTAAAATTATACTGTGCCAGTTGGAGATGTATTTTCCTCCTGGTTTCTTTGACATCATGGTCCACTTAATTGTTCACCTAGTCAGAGAAATCAAATGTTATGGTCATGTTTATCTGTGCTGGATGTACCCGGTTGAGTGCTACATGATGATTTTAAAAGGGTATGCTAATAATCTACATCGTCCAGAAGCATCTATTGTTGAAAGGTACATCGCAGAAGAAGCCATTGAATTTTGTTCATAGTACATTGAAAAGGCTAAACCTGTTGGGCTTCCTGAGTCTCGCCATGATGATAGAGTGGGTAGTAAGGGTTCAAGAGGATTGCATGTTATCACTCCAAGTGTAGAAGATTTGCTACAAGCTCACTTGTATGTGTTGAACAACAGTTATGAAGTTTTGTCATACATACTTCAACATGAAGGTTTAGTTAAACAAAGTAATCCAAAAATGTCAAAGAACTGGATCTTGAAAAAGCATAACAAGACTTTCTCTGATTGGTTTAGAGATACAATCTTTGCTAACGAAAATACTTCTGAAACATTAAGAAAGCTAGCTGATGAGCCTAAAAGAAATGTTATAACTTGGCAAGGATACAACATAAACAAGTATTCCTTTTACACAAAAGCACAAGACAACAAAAGTACAATGTAAAACAGTGGGGTCACCCTAAGGGTTGAATCACAACACTTTGCAACTGTGCATGATGACAATCCCTGTGTAGCTTTCATCCCATACTTTGGGTTCATTGATGAAATATGGGAGCTTAACTATGTCAAATTTACTGTTTGTGTTTTCAAATGTAGGTGGGTTAACAGCAACACCGGTGTGCGGATTGATGATGTAGGATTTACGTAGGTAGACCTAAAGAAACTAGCTTACCAAAATGACCCTTTCATCATGGCAGAACAAGCTAAGCAATTATTTTATGTGCAAGACCCTTGTGATGAAAGGTGGTCTGTGGTTCTGCATGGGAAAACAATTGGAGTTAATGTAGAAGATGATGATTCATACATGGACACTTATGTTAGTCCTTTGTCCACACAAATGACTCCTAATGTCATCGAAGAAAAAGAAGATGACGACGTTCACGCTAATCATAATGATCATGACGAAGGAGAATTAATTAACATTGTCTAACGTAATTTTCTAATTATGTATTTCATTTTGGTACATTCATTTACATTACTCATATAGTGCTTTTTGATAATGTTAACTAACTCAACTTTTTCTCTTTAAAGGACCATGGCTACTCCACCTGCCTTACCTCCTCCTCCTTCTCCTCCTCCTACAGATGCATCAATGTCTCCGTCTACCTTGAAGCGGACACGCACGGCTACAATCGTTGGCCACTAGACCACCTAGGGCAGAGAGACCAGTGGTCAATGTCGATCCTGCTACGGGCAAGGCCGACAGTCCCTACAAGAAGAAATTAAGAACATATTTGGAGATTGTCGCTCGTGATAAGGTCAACGTGACATACAAGACCTTGAAGGAAGTCCCTACTACTCAGAAGGATTTGATATGGGAGGATATTCAAGTATTTTAGTTTTCTTCTTTGATTTTCTTTAGTAGCCAAAATGTATAATTTACTTACAATAAAACCTAATTTATTGTTTGTAAGGCAGAATTTGAAATCCCTGAAGCCTCTGATAGTAGGACAAAGAAGAAAATTCTTCAGACTGTCAGCGAGCGGTGGAGGCAGTTTAAATCTGACTTGACCAGGAAATGGGCACTTGTAGCCGACAAGGACGGTGTGGACGACACTGTTTGTGAAAAATATGGCATTAGCAAGGAGAAATAGGCCCTGTTTTGTCAAACCTGCAAAGACCCCTCGTGGGAGGTATGAACTTTTTCACTTCTTATAATTCATTGTAGTATCATTTTCATTGATGTTTGATATTTCCAGGGTGTACGGAAAAAGGCACAGGCCATCCAGAAGCAAAACATTGCCCCCCACGTGTTGTCTCGTGGGGGTTACGAATATTTAGAACAAAAGCTCATGACTGAGAAGACAAAGAAAAGACTAGAGGAAGCTGCCCAGTCCGAAAGCACTGAAGGCGTCATTGACACTCCATCTCCCATCGGATGCCACATGAAGTGGAAGATGGCTTGCACCAAGAAAATTGGGCAGATGACGTCTAAGGCAACAAAAAATATAGCTGAGAAGATTGTAAGTCATTTTCAAGTAAGAATTGTAATTATCTTTGTTTATTCTGTGAATGCCTTGGACAAATATATGTGTTATGTACAGGATTCTTTGGAGGAGCAGGCGTCACAGGGATGGTTCGTCCCTCATGGATGTCAGGATGTCCTGACTGCTGTCATTGGGCGACCAGAGCACCCTGGTCGTGTCCGTGCTGCTAGAGCCGGTGTCACCATAAAGCAATACTTCGGATCGGCTCCATGAACGTCCCCTAGTTCTTCCTCCATGCCTCTTGAAGACCTACAACAGTTGACCCAACAAATCAGGGACCAACTAGAGGAGTCGATCACAGAAAAGTGACTCGGCAGCTGATGGCATCCTTCAGCCAGATGCAATCCCAGTTTCAGTCTCAGATGCAATCACAGGAACTTGCACTGCCTCTGGAGCCAGAGGTTGGTCCCTCAAGTGCTCATGTCAGCACAAAGGAGAGTTGTGTTGATCCCTCAAGGAACGATCCACAGATGGGTGACTCAGAAAAATGCAGGTTGTACATTGAAGAAAATCCTTCCTGCCTGGTTGCCCTAGGAAGACTTTATGAGGTATCCACAATGGTTCACAACATCCCTTTGTTGCATGGCCAAGTGAAGGTTGGTGTTGAGGAGGTTAAAGATGCAAAGGCTCTCGTTCCTGTACCCACTAACGAGGTTACCTTAGTGGGGCAGGCACTTAACACCTTCCTTGCTTGGCTGACACATCTCGTGAAGCGTTTATCAGAACAGGTATTTTACTCTGATTATATGTTTCTTTTTTTCAATTGATTTGTTCACTGTAATCAAAACTTGTTAATTAACTATGTTTGATCAATAGGCAGTTGTGTCTCCAACAATCCTCCAGAAAGCCCAGATCATGAGGTCGATGATCCCCTATATCTGATGACATTGACCATCCCACAACTATTTTTGAAGCCTCTCCAATTTTTGTGGGATGCTACCGTGTTCGGGGTGTTTAATCAAAACTTCCTGTTGTACATAAAGCACGAAGATCTCTCTGAAATTGCACACAGTGGCCAATGTCTCAGCATATCTATTATACAGTTGTGGATTCTGTAAGTCAATTTAGATTACTGTTAATTACCAAAGTAATTGTTTTAAATTCATACATAATTAATTTTGTCTTAACAACAATGGCATCTGACTGAGACAAGTATGCGAGCGAGGAATTCTGATATGTATGGATTCCTCAAGCCACAGTCCATTCAGAGATCTGGGCAATCGCAATTTGAATTGGAAAGTTACATCAAGAGTTGGATACAGAGTTCAAAACGCGATGTCTACCTTGGAGCCTACCTGAATGGGTAAGACAAACACAACAACTGAATTTAAATAATTTATACTACTACAATAACCCATATTCCTCTCCACTGCAGTGGACACTGGCAAATAGTCGTCATTTTTCCTAAGGAAAACCTTGTTGTATGGTTTTGTTCTTTACATAACAGGCCAGACAACTACCTTATTGTTTTCAATACATTTGCATTAGCATAACTCAACAACATCAATATTTTAATGTTCCTCGTATTCAACAAAGCTTTGAAAGGACTTGATGATACTCCACAACCTAAATCCAAGGCTGTTGCTAGGTGGATTGTTGTTAAGGTACGTAATTTAAATAAAACTTATACTTATATATATTGCTTATGTGTGTGTACACTAATTGTAGTTAACGTTAAATTAATATCCAAATTTCATTATGTATTTGGTGTAATAGACAAAAGGAAGCACTGAGTGCGGCTATTACGTCATGCATTGGATGTCCACGATAATCTTAGGAACTCAGAAATAATTGGGAAACGATAATTGTTTATTTCAAACAATGTTGATTTTCTTATCATTGTTATTACATTATTAATTTATCTTTTATTTGATCATGCAGTATTTTCATGATGTTAGAGCATTGGAAGAAGAGAGATTGAAAGCGCTTCACATCCAGTGGGCACAATATTATCTAAAAGTTAGAAATCAAACATAGGATGTTAGGGAACTATGTAACTTTAGGTTACTTAATTAGTTTACCATAGCATGCATTACATTTTTTACAATTGTTGTTTCATTTTAACATTGAATAATCTTTGTTGATAGTTATTCATAGTTATCAATTCATTTTTTAAAATTAATAGTTTACTAACTAGTTTTGTGCTAAAACCTATTTGAAAGCAGAATGCAAATGATATATGTTGTGCGTTGTATGGTCTGATTTTAAATTTACAGGTTAAATTTTGGTTTTTTTGTAAAACCGGAGAGTATTTTAAAAAAATTCCTAAAAACAACATCGGTTTTTTGTAGAAAACTGATGTTAACATAGATATTAACATATGTTAACATCGGTTTTCTGGAAAAACCGATGTTAACGTACTTTAACATCGATTTTTTGTAAAAAAATCAATGTTAACGTTTTGGATATTAACATCGGTTTTCTGTAAAAAAAAAAAAAAAAACCAATGTTAACGTTTTGGATATTAACATCAGTATTCTGTAAAAAAAAAAACCGATGTTAACATTTTGGATATTAACATCGGTTTTCTATAAAAAAAACTAATGTAAACTTACGTTAACATCGGTTTTTTTACAGAAAATTGATGTTAACTGTCAATATTAATACTTTTTTTTGTGTAATTCTTATTATGTAACATCGGTTATTTAAATAACCGATGTTGTAAATTTTACTTTAACATCGATTTTTTTAAAATCGATGTTAACGATAATACTTTCAACATCGATACTTTCAATATCGGTTACAAAACCGATGTAGAAAGTATATTTTCTAATAGTGAAGCAAAAGGTGACATATTACCCAATATCTTCCATCTTGCTTTACATAAACCAAATGCATGTTCAATTGTACTTCGAAGACTGAAATGATAATAATTAAAAACTTTAACTCTCCCCTTGATTCTAGGCCCAATTCTAAATTGTGGGAGATGATACATAGTTTTCTTGTACGGCCCTAGAAAACCCATAAAAGTAGGGTAACCAAAATCAAGAAGATAATATTTACCTAAAGAATAAAATGATAGAGCATATTAGAACACAAAATTATAATGATACATATATTTATAATATATAAATTTTAAGTACCTTGAGGAGGATGTGGAAAATGCAATGCAGGCTTACGTAAAGCCTCCATAAATATCTTAGTATCATGTGCAGAACCTTCCTAACCTGTCCAAACAAAAGTGAAACACATGCTAAAGTCACAAACAGCCATGACATTAGTGGTAGTGTAGCCTTTCCGACCAATATAGACTCCTTGTAGATGAGAGGGAACGCAAACTCGTATATAAGTACCATCTATTGCACCAATACAATCCCTAAAGTAAGGGCGATATCTGGCATCTTTTATAATCTCATCAGGAGTATCCCTAAATGATGGATCAACAGGCTTAATTATATCCTTTGCAGACATACACACAGCTTCTAAGACATTATAGAAATGTCTAGATATTATTTCACCTGAATGTTGAAATCTTTCCTCACAATTACGAACGGAATCTGGTTGACTCAACATGTATAAAAACAAGGAAACTTGCTCATAAATGCTGACATTTTGAGTTTTCTTTAAGTTGTACTTGGTTTCCAAGATATCACATAATTCAAGAAAGATAAGTTTCTTCATTCTAAACATCTGATAACAACATATTGGATGACCATTTAGAATTTCAGACACCCAACGATGGCTTGTCATGCTTGAATCTCTACATGGATTTTTCACAACATAATTCATGAAGTAATTGGTAACATTAGCTACAACAAACATCAACACTTTATTCTTCGTAATGTGATCGTCATCGCCAGATGAAGAGTCATTTGATGATAGTGATGAGTCATTTGATGATAATGATGAAGACATCTTGTAGAAGGAAAAAAAATTCATAACACAACTGAAAATAAAAATCAAGAGCCAAACCATAACCAATATCCATAACATAACCAAAATTAAAATCAAAGATCCATGACATAACTAAAATTAAAAACTAAGATCCATAACACAACCAAGGTTCATAACCAAGCAAAACTAGCAAGTGTCAATGATATCAGATAGAGGAGAAACTAAGGAACTTGTGCTTAAGTGTCAGACTTGATCCATCCAAGTTGTAGCTCAGGCTCTTCTAAGGCAACAAAGGTGATCCTGTTTGCCCTTTTTTTCATAAGTTTAGTGGCTTTGTAAAATAGTTCACTCCCACGCTCAAGTCCTGGTAGAACTTTCAACTTTGCTACACATGCAGTAATGCTAGGTGGGTCTTGAGTAGATACACTAGATTCAAATGTTTGAATAATACGATCTAATTGTGAGGAAAGCTTGGCAGCAAGCCTAATTCTTTTGTCACCCTCTCTTCCTCTGTCCATTTTCCTTTGTGGAAGACGTGTTTTGAGTTGTCGTGTCTATCTCAGGCTCATTCACTTCCATGTCAGTGTTATTATCAATGTTATCATTTGTCTCTTTTGTTCTTGTGTTGAATCCTTCCTATTGTCTTGAATCTTCAGATGGTGCATATGCTGCAAAACCAGTAGCAATAGTACCCTTAAAAAGGAATTCCATCTCAGGTAAGAATTTGAGGCCTTGCTTTCTAAACTTTGTTACTTCAGGATCCTCCTATAAAATAAAAAATAAGAATTATAATATATATTTGGCATGGGAGTTAAGAGATAAAAATCAATCTCATTATAATATATAGAAGTGCCTTCAAATATTACTCATGTTACATTTAGTCCTGCATCATAGATTCTCGTAAGCTACTAGGGTGAGCATGCATGTTTACTTGATGGGTACAATTCTTGGTAAGGTTGACATTCCTATATAATTTAAATTAAGCAAAACCTAATCCAATATGAATTTCTGCATATGTTAACCTGTGGAATAATATAAGTCCTCCTAACAACAACCTGACGATTCTCAATATAATGCCATTGTCTAACAATAAGGCACATGTATTGCTTTCAAATATTATAACTCAAAATCCCATATTTACAAAAAGTCATGCCATAAAAGCTACATGCCTACCAACTACCCAACACATTAAAGCTGCCACAAACTAATAACATCTTTACTACCCTAGTGATTATGGCAGCAATATCTCCCAACGAGACAAGGACCAACAACAATTACCAAAATTCTTTTTGCAATAATTATCTAGAAATAATAACAAAACTTCATAAAAGTTGCTTCCCCTGCTCCAAGAATATTTATAGAACGGGTCCTACCATACGCTCACTTCCAAGGCCATCAGTGCCATTGAAGCAAATCAAAACATACCCATTGCAACTTAATCTACCACCCACACCAGCCAATCACACCTCATAGAAATTCCACTTCCAGCCAGCAAACACCACACCACTTCCTCTGGTCATGCAAGATCACGTATAAAAGCCTCTCCCAGACACACATAATATCAAAGCTACCACATTATGTGGGGGAAAACTCCACAATATGTGTGATTTTAGTTAATGTATTTTATAATTTTTTAACATAAAATGAAAAAAAAAATCACATAGGTTGAGATTTTCAATATATAAGAATGCCTACTCAAATTTAGTGGATTTTGGGCAGTATGCATGGGTTTTAAAATCACTTCCGTACCAGTATATATTTTAATTTACGAATGTCAAGAATGAGAATAAATTGTTTTGGTTAAAAGTTCAGACTTGTAAGATGCAGGTGAAGAGAAGTATCACCAATCTCATGTTGAAAATATGATGGATTCTAGTTACAAAAAGCTCATGAAAATTTAACTACAATTTTCTTGCAGAACATACCAAAGAATTGCCAAATATAATGGATAGTAGTAAGTAGTAACTCAAGTACTCAAGTGTCAACTTTGGTTTTACATTGATTATTTTACTTAATGATCGAGAATATCTTAAGTAGGAGCATTATTTAAAACTTAAAACCATTGCAGGAAAACACAACACAAGAAACATTCAGTACAAAATTATTAATAGACCTTTTGAATTTTATGTCTGAACCATGTTATCACACAATAGAGTAGACTATCTTATAGTTTGTCAATTCAGGTACGGGCAATGGCATGGGGTTTCCAACTTCCATTTCAAGTGTTAACTAAAAAATCCTAAAACCAAACATTATCCTCCTATGGGCTATGTATGGCCATTCCCCCGATTCACCCCAATTTGAAAATTCTCGAATACAACCCAAAGAATTGCCTAACTTATTCCTTCAATCTTTCCAACACAATATATATTCTTGTTTAAATTCTATATTACTAATCACCCAAACATGAATTCTATATAATTTTTGGATATAAACTAGAAAGTCAGGATATAGAAAAAAAATTGTGATTTTTAATAAATTTTACTCAATAATATTTAGTGTGTTTAAAAGAGTATATTAAAGAGAGTGCATTACTAACATATTTCATTTAAACCTTTGCTTCAAACCACGGAGAAAGTAAACGAGAGGAGACTGGAGAGAGTTGTAGGGAGAAGACAAAATTGTCATTTTCTAAAAGAATAATTTTTTTTCATGTTTCATTTTTTATACATCTGGACAGAAAAACAATACCTTGGTAGATTTGTTTACTAGCTAGTTTAAAATTTTAATCGTGGCACTATAATTGCAGTTTGTCGATCACAACAAAATATCAATGCTATTATATCAGGTTTGTATGTTTTGCAAAGGCAACTAGAAATATTAATTAATTCTTGTTTATGTTATGTTTTGAAATTTTCTCTACCAAAACAATTCTAATTTTAGTTTTACCCCTTTTGCAGGCTCTGCGCCTAGAATTCAGTTTCAAAGAACATGTTGCCAAACATGGGGAAAGTGAGATACCTGTGAAGGAGGTGATTCAAAAGCTAATGAAGGACACAGTTAAAGCTGACAAAAACTCCCCAATTTTCTTGCAGAACATACCAAAGAATTGCCAAACATAATGGAAAGCATCTAAAAAGAGCACGATGTAGTCAGCCTAAAATACAACTTTCTTAAGAAAAAAAATAAGGAGTTATTTTTGTATGACCACTGCATCAGCATTGCAAAAGGAACCATTACCCTATGATTTATTTGTTGTGCTCCTCACAAGCCTCAAATAGGGCTTCCGTTGCTACTAACAGCTAAGGATCACAAGCAATAATCAAACGCCAAACATTTAGTTGATGCACCTCAAGCCTAAGCTAACCTTCATTGACTCCCAATTTTTAAAAATGAGCAAGAATATACCATACTACAATACAACACATCTCTAGAGAGAGCTAAAAAACATCAATTAACACAATAAAATCACACATCAATTGTATATCCTTGTTCTGGAAAACAACACCTCAAATTTCCAGCATGGTGCATTTCATTTTTTTCTGCATCTAAACTAACTCAAATTAATTTCTCTGCATCTAAACTAACTCAAACAGCTAAGGATCACAAGTTAGCAACAGATTCATTTCTCTGCATCTAAACTAACTCAAATTCATTTCAATTGGTGCTATGGCTTGAGGACCAATTGCAACATGTAAACTACCTCAATTGCAACATGTAACAAAGTAATAACCAACCTAATTATCAACTAAAATTTCAAACGCAAGCTTCTAAAAAATAGTCTGCAACTACAATTTTGGCCCCAAAGTCAAGAATCACACATAAAAAACAAAAGAACAAAAGAGTGGCATGCACAAAAACTCTATTTTCGTTGAATAATACATACCTGAATTTTGGCTTCCCACCATTCATCACTAGCTGCAATGGTTTTCTTCTCCCCATCCCAGCCAAGACCTGTGTCCTTCCCAATAAGCTTAGCCCATAATTGCCATTCCTTTTTCAAAGAATCCCACCTATTTCTGAATTATTTATATTCATATCTCAAATTTGTTGCCTTATTGAACTTTTCTGCAATATTTTCCTAACCAAGCTTAGTGAAGTGGTTGTGAGGTTTATTTCCAGCAATCACCTCTTCTATGCACACTTTCAACATAATCTCAATATTTTTATCAGACCATTTTGCTTTCTTTCTTTTCACAGGATCTTGATTAAGAGACATTTCACAAGCTTAATGAAACAAATAAAAGCATAACCCTAATCCATAACAATATTGAGAAGAAAAGGAAGAAGAAGAAGAATTGGTTAACCTGTGATACTAACAAAGGAAGAAGAAGAGATGACAAAGGATGACCGGAAGAGATGACCAAGGATGATTGGAAGAGATGACGAAGAAGATCGGAAGCATGAGAGAAAAATTTCAACGAAGGCACAGCACAACACGTTTGAGGAACAAGTGAGAGAAATTTTTCGGGTTTAGAAAATGAAGAGGGCGTGCTTTGTCATTTTGAAATTTTTTGAGGACATTATTGTACAAGTATTATTTAGGGAACAGATTCCCGAAAAGAAGATTTGAGAAGTTGGAAATCTAAGCTTTAAAACAAGATCTACTAAGAGCTTTTACTTTTGTAAAAGCTAAAAAATGTTTAATAACCAAACACTCTTAAAAATTAAAAAAGATCTTTTTTCAGTAGATAAGATAATAAAAGATCTTTTGGGCTGCATCCAAATGGGCTCGTAGTCATTCTTCACTAGTCTCCCATTGCTTTTAAGTTTGTAAACTGACATTTGAAAAAGATTTATGCATCCAATTAGTTTGTAAACATATTTTTAAAATCTTTTTGAATAATAATTTTATAAAAAAAGCATATAATTCTAAAGTCAAAATCTCTTTATATGAGTAAGTAAAAGCATAAACGTTGACACAAGGTTGATCCAATTTATGCTTTTTTTTTGTGGAACTCTTTTGAAAGAAGGGACTAGACACATTCTCTAATTTAAGATGAATCAACATAAAAATATTTTGTGTTTTTCTCTTTCCCTATTCCTCTTGTATGTTTTCAAAACACTACTAGAAAAATATGTTTTTTACATCAGTTATTAAGAACTTTTCATATCATTTATTAACCGATGTTGAAACTACCGACATTAAAGTATCAACGTTAACATCGGTTCTTTAAAAAATGGTGTTGTTTTAGCAAAAAACAACATCAATTTTTCCAAAAACCTATGTTATTGTTTACTAACAACATCGGTTTTTCTTAACATTGATGTTGCTTTTTGGTGTTTTTAATATCCTATTTGTTTTTTTTAATTACTAACCTGTAATTAATTCATATCATTCATAGTTGTAAAAAATACATAAAATAAGTCAAACACCAAAAGTTATAAATAAAATATATCATGCACCAAGAGTAGTTATAAGCATTTATAAACAAAATATGCCATAAATATGTTCAGGATGTTCCAATATTTCTTACAAAATATATCACAAAGACTTATAAACAAAAATTTACAAATTGATAATAGTAGAGTAGTAATGTACTTTAATTACAAACAAATCCAAAATAAAACAAAGTTAGAAGTTGTATCTAGAAATTCAAATACAATTTGAGTTTTAGTAAACAAATTTTGTGATTGTGCAAAATTTATCCATCTATTTTCAATTTTTGCAGTCTTCCTATAATGATTATAAATTATCCTACACTTCATAGTCCCTTCCAAGTTAAGATGGGTGAATCTTATAGCTTTCATAAATGAGTGCATGGTACCACTACTAGAAAAAATACTTTCAACATCGCTATTTTAACATCAGTTTTTAATAAAACCAATGTTAGCAAAAAAAATGGTGGTATTTTTGTAAATAAGTTGATTTTGTTAACATCGATTTTTGAAAAAACCGATGTTAACATCAGTTATTTAGAAACTGGTGTTAACATCGATTTTTGAAAAAGCCGATGTTAACATCAGTTATTTAGAAACTGGTGTTAACATTATGATAATAATATTAATTTTTAAAAAATTGATGTTAAAATTAACACGAAAATGAATTAACATTGGTTTTTTTAACTAACCGATGTTGATGTTGGAATACTAAAAGCCTCTTTCTTTGGCTCGGGTGTTAACCAAAATCACACGTTGAGTAATAATGGATCATTATAAATAATGGGTCAGAGCCTAAGTTGCAGTGGTAACCATGACCACGGCCTCTTCACCGTCGTGCTGTACGGCGACCTTCAAATTGTCACAGCTCTCTTGAACTCTGACCCTTCTCTATGATTGTCACTCTCCTCTTCATATTGCTGCAGCCAATGGGCAAATTGAGGTCCCTTCTTTTTCTTCTCTCACGCGTTCTATTCATGCAAATTCACTTCTTCTTCTTTTTACATTTCCCTTTTTCTGTCTTCCAGATTTTATTTAGGCTCTTAGATGGATCTCTTAACCCAGATGTTTTAAATCTCCACAAATAGGTTAATAACTCTACCTAAGTTTTTCCCTTTTTTTAAATGGTATATTTAAAAAGAAGAAGGGGGAAATAAAGTTAAAACCAAAGACAAGTCAAAGAATACAACACAAAGCTTCGGACCTTTTTATGGTCTTTGGAGTTACACCACAGCCACAGAGGTTCGTGTCTGTAAAACTTGAATCCTCGTCTTTGCAATTTTTGTTTTTTTTAATCAATCCTTAATCCTTTTTGTTTTCCTTTTTATTTCAAAAGTAGTTTTATAGCTTAGTGTTTTTTTTTTTTGCTTACGAATTGTGGCTGATGATTTGCATATTGTGGAATGTGGATATATTGATTGATTTCATTTCTAGTCATGATTATCATTAATACCATCTTTATTGAGATTTATAGTCAAATTTTATTTTGTCTCTTTTTTGGGGATGTTGTAGCATTTTTCTGGGGTGTTTTTGGGTCTGTGTTTGAATAAAATTGACCTAGTTCTGGCATTTTGGTCAAGGTGTAAATACGTAGATACTTGCATTAATATGGTTTCTTTTTGTCTAATATGAGGGATTTATAGTAAAATCCCTTTAACTCTTGAGACTGTCTTCTTTTAAGCACCAAATTAAGGACCAGTTATTTATCTAATGTTGGTTTCTTTATTGAACAAGAGTTCTCCAATGTTGTTTCTTTGCTTTGCAAGTTTTGCAATCCCATTGAAAAGTTAACTTATTAGGTACCTGCATTTCTCGTGTTGCTTGAGTTTCATATCACTAGTTTTGGAAATGAAATCATGCCTCCTTCCTTCGTTTTCAATTATTTTAAATGGAACAAAACTCCTCTAAGCTCCCATATTTGCAAACATATTTTGGCTTTTTAAAATTGATGTTCATTATTAATTTGCAAACATATTTTCAATGTTTGTTTCCATATGGGTTTATACTTCTTGCACTTAATATGGAAGAAAGAAAAAACGGGAATGCTTTAGACTCCGCTTATGTTGGCAACAATGCATGGGAACATCGCCTGTGTGGAGAAGCTTCTTCAAGCCGGAGCTAATGTAAAGGTTTCAATTTCATTGCTCTATTAACATAATAATATAAATGAAATTTGGAAAACTTGTTTTAAATTGATTCAATTCATTTTTTCTTTCTTCTTCTTCGGATTAGCATAAGGGTCCTCTTCTCTTCTATCTTGATTTTTATTATGGATCTTGGCCTTTTCTTTTTCCATTTTTTTATTTCCTAGACAAGTTTATGGTCAATTCAAATAATTAAATTGTGGATCTTGTATCATGCATGTGCTACAATGCACTAGTATGTTCATTTATTCATTCATTAATTTATTATTATTATTATTATTATTATTATTATTATTATTATTTGCAAATCCTTGTCAGTTTTGCTTGTAAATTGTAATATATGGTGATGTGTTTTGAAAACTTCCTCATTGATATTTACTACATGTTTTGAAAATTGTTGCATTCATATAATAATGTTGGACACTTTTGGACCGAATGAGCTTATGAGCATCTGCTAAATTTAACTGCAGTGTGTTGCATAGCTAAATGAATGAAAGTTTTGTGTTGTTATAGAAGAATTGTGCAACAATTATTCTCTTTAATTGTTTCTAAAAATTTTCTTTTTTTTTTCTTTTCCAACTATATATTTATGTTTATGATATTATTCTATCATTCAAACATGTGTTTAATCTTGGATCTTGCATCCACGTTGCCCACCTTAGTAATAGGTAGTCCACTTCTCCGGCCTATTACTAAATTCTGCTAGGAAAAATAAATAATTTTTTTATAAATTAAAATAAAATAAAAAGTGAAGAATATAAAATATAAATAGACACGTTGAAGGATACAAGTTCAAGGATTCAATTGAAACAAAAAAAAAGGTTTAGAGCTTGCAAAAGTGAGAATATCGGCCGCAGAGGTGAGAATATCGGCCTATAAAGGTTGGTGAATTTTAATTAGGTCCTTGAATTTTTATTCATTTTTAAATAAGGCTCTGAACTATTTTATTTTTTCTAATTAAGTACCTAAACTTATATTTATTTTTTAATTAGGTCCAACATGGACTTAATTAAAAAATACATAAAAGTTTAGGGGACTTAATTAAAAAATTTGGTAAAACTTTAAGGTTTTGTAGAGTAATTTAACCTTTTATTTTCGTTTTTATAGATTGTTGTCCTTTTCTCATTATGCATATGTAAACACTAGATTTTCCCAGTCATTCCATTTAACACTAGATTTGCCAACATAAGTGAGAGAACAATCACTTGCTTGTATAGTTAATTAGTAAGATATGTTTTAGTTTTCAACTATATACTAACCATTAAATTTGGAACATGCAGGCTTATTTTAATGCCCCTAGGGGAAATGAACCACTGGCTTTGGACATGGAAAACATGGGTAAGGGCCAAACCTATAAACTAGTAGAAAATAATTATAAAATCTAGTTTTTACTTATTTTGTGATAAGATATATATGTGAGTAAGTTGAAAATGAGTAATATTTATACTTTATAGTTTGATAACTATCATTTAAATTTGTTTCTAAATTAATATTATGAGATTGTAACTAACTTGATATTATAATGAAACTAATATTTTAAATTATTTTAATTTAAAATTAAGATAATTTCTATGATTTGGTTTTGGTTGGTTCACATTGTAAAAACAAATAAAATATTAAGTTTTTTTTACAAAAAATAACATCGGTTGGTCTAAAACTAATGTAGAAAGTTCCCTTACAACATCGGTTTTGGAAAAACCAATGTTGTAGAGGCACTTTCTACATCGGTTTTGCCCAAAACCAATGTCGTCAGCACATTCAACATCGGTTCTGCCAAAAATCGATGTTGTAAAAGACACTTTTACATCATTTTTCAGAACCAATGTAGAAAGTGCTTCAAAATACACAATTCAACATTGGTTTTTTGAGAACCGATGTTGTTATGCACCTTACAACATTAGTTTTGACTAAAACCGATGTTGTTTTTACAGTTTTTATGTTTTTTTAATATTTCTTACTATACGACTGCTCGAACCCGGCAAGTGCACCAGATTGCGCAAGTAGTATAAAATGGTAAGAATCGAGTATCAAACTCTCGGAGAACTTGTGTTACTTGGTAAAGCTATATTTAGTGAGTAGGTGTCTAGTATGAAAAGAGATGTATGGACTATGAACATGTATGTAAACTAACAATTACGAGGAAAATCACGTGAGTAATAATATGTAAAGACAAGTAGACAACATGTTGGTCTTCTGATTAGGTGCCTGATGTTAAAAGGATATTCTCTACTTAACAATGTTCATGTGCTCTATGGTGTCTCCTGAAATGCTAAACTTCGATTCCTCATGATAGTCTAGCCTAATCCTGATCAAGCATCATCCTCAGATTCCTCTTGTTGGACTAAACTCGACCAGAACAGCATTAAGACAAACATACAAACAACTAGGTTACCGTATCTCGATCCCTCGTGATAATACGATAAACTAGCCCTGTCCTATCAAGTTCTAAGAATCAGACCAGTTTCCACTTTTGAATGATCCTAACAAAGCATGCATCTACATGATCAAAGCAAAAACAAACTGAAATGACGTACTGATAGCACAGAGAACACGTAAAACATCATTGAATAGATATATAGGTATTTACATCAAGTACCTACAAGGAAGAACCAATAGAGGATTTAGCTCTCCATAACAGGGAAGCTTCCTTTACAACAAAAAGAAGAGAAAAATGAAGGATTGAAGAAATACAAGCGGTGAGGATGTCTCCTCCACCTCTAGAACCTCACAATCACTCACAAACTCATCTTCAGCTCTCAGGACAACTTCCTCTTCAAGCTCTGTTCTCTGTAGGTCATCGCACATCAAAATCTCTCAAAACTCTCTAGACTCAGACCCTTCTCTCTCTAGAATCTCTCACATACAGAATCTCTTCGAGAAAATGGCCAAAATCCCTCTCCATTTCTGATTTCAAGCTTAAATAGGTGGCCTTGTTGGTGCTTGTCTGCTTAACGCAAATCTGGATCACTTAGCGCGCATTAGTGAATTTTGGCTTAACGTGTGTCTTCTCGCTCAGTGGATGGATTCAAGCGGTGCGCATAGCAGGATGAGCCCTCGCTCAGGGAACATGCACAACTCATCCTTCTTCCAGATTCTTCCTCGTGCTCACCCAAGGGAATGGTGCGCTCAGCGGATGGCTCGCTAAGCCAGCAGATTGGCTTAGCGAGCGGATGAAAATCAACACTTCACAAACTTGCCTAATTAACCTGAAATTGAGAGGAAATGATTATTAAATACACAAAATGGGAGTACTAAATATTTATTACCTATCTTTAATCAAAAAGTAATTACAACACTACAAAATAACCATAAACTGGAGGAGTTTGATACACTTTACACAGGTTTTATACACAAAAGTTAGTCATATTCCTCGACTAACAACTCCCCCAAATTTACAATTTTGCTTGTCCTCAAGCAAATAAAGAACAACTCACTGGTCCCCAAGTGACAATAACATGCAGTGACTATGTACAAAGGTGTATGCAACAAAAGTTACTGATTGCATGATAAAAGAATTAAGCAAAATGCCCTTATCACATGTCTTTCACAAAGCATGCAGTTATTCAAAAAGAAGAATAAAATGTAACCTGTACAATTAGATGAAGTTAGGCATAAGACAGATATCAAGGAAAGTAACTTAAACCACAGTCTCACGGCTACTATTTCACTCAAGCACAAGTGTTTAAGCTATTCATCAATAACAACTAGCAAGAGGTCCAATCTTTGAACTTCATCTCAAGCCATAAAGTCAAAAATGCATAAACATAATCAAAAGGACTTTCACAGGCTTGTAGTAGCCTCAAATGCAAGGGTTGGGCGCTAAGCGCTTGATACTCGTAGCTTAGCGCATGAACAGAGATGCACCTAGCGCAAGGCTTGCGCTTAGCAAAAGGACTATTTTTTAGAAAATATTTTTCTGAGTTATTTTTCAGTCCTTTTTCCATGAAATTGAAACCCTTATGTTAAACATCCAAAGATTGGCTGAAATACTCCTATGTACAGACTATATAGCAAGTTCCAAATGATTTAAATGCATGAAAAACAAAAATAGCATAAATTAAAATTGGGTTGCCTTACAGGAAGTGCTTCTTTAACGTCATTAGCTTGACGTTTTTACCTCACTGGGTGATCAAATGAACAGTGTCTTGTGTCCTTGTAAATTCTTCACCATGATACAATTTTAACCTCTGTCCATTTACAACCCATGTCTTATCTGGATTCTGAGATTGTGGGTCATATAGCTCTATTACACCATAAGATCGAACTTTCTTAATAATAAAAGATCCAGACCATTTGGATTTCAGCTTACTAGGAAATAATTTCAATCTTGAATTAAAAAGTAGCACCTCTTGTCCTGGTTTGAATTCTCTCTTTAAAAATTTCTTATCATGATATGTCTTGACTTTTTCTTTGTAAAGTCGTGAGGATTCATAAGCTATTAATCACATTTCTTCTAGTTCCAACATTTGAATCTTTCTGTGCTCCCTGGATGCCTTCTCATCAAAGTTCAGAAATTTAAGAGCCCAATATGCCTTGTGTTCCATTTCAATCGGTAAATGACATGATTTTCCATACACTAGTTGAAAAGGAGACAGACCAATTGAAGTTTTATATGCAGTTCTGTAAGCCCATAATGTGTCTTCCAATTTGGCTGACCAATCTTTCCTGGTTGATGCCACTATTTTTCTAATATTTTCTTTAATTCTCTGTTGGATACTTCGAATTGCCCATTAGTTTGTGGATGGTATGGGGACGCTACTCTATGATTCACATGGTATTGACTCAATACCTTTTGAAGTTGAGTATTACAGAAGTGTGAACCACCATCACTGATCAATATTCGAGGTACCCCAAATCGAGAAAAATGTTCTTCTTGATAAATTTCATCACTGTCTTAGCATCATTGCTTGATGTGGCCATAGCTTCCACCCATTTAGACACATAATCAACAGCCACCATAATATATTCATTCCCTACGTATGAAGGGAATGGACCCATGATATCAATACCCCAACAATCAAAAACTTCAACTTCCATGATATTTTGCAGAGGCATCTCATTTCTTCAGGAAATTCCCCCCATTCTCTGACATTGATCACACTTCAGGACATGATGATGGGCATCTTTAAATAGTGTCGGCCAAAAGAATCCTGACTTTAAGACCTTGGCTATTGTTTTGCCTCCGCCATAATGCCTGCCACATGGTGAATTGTGACAATGCCACAATATGTCCTTGGCCTCCTCACTTGTTACACATCTCCGAAGGAGATTATCTGCACCTATTTTGAACAAGTGTAGGTCATCCCAGACATAGTGTCAAGCATCATAGAAGAACCTCTTTCTCTGCTGCCAATTGAGATCTTTAGGTATGACCCTTGCTACTTTAAAATTGGCCATATCAGCAAACCAGGGTCTTCCTACAATCGAAAACAAAGATTCATCAGGGAACTTATCTCTTATTTCAGCTTCCTTTGAAGTGACATCCTCATTCACCAATCTGGATAGGTGATCTACTACTACATTTTCGGACCTTTTCTTGTCCTTGATGACCAAATCAAATTCTTGAAGCAACAGTATCCATCGGATCAACCATGGCTTGGAATCAGCTTTTTTGCAATAAATATTTGATTGCTGTGTGATCAGTGTAAATTACTATTTTTTATCCTACTAGATAAGATTGAAATTTCTCGAGTGCAAACACAATTGCCAATAATTCTTTTTCAGTTGTGGCATAGTTAATCTGATCATCATTCAAAACTTTGCTAGCATAATAGATGGTATGGAATATTCTACCTTTCCGCTGCCCAAGTACAGCACCTACTGCATAATCACTTGCATCACACATCAATTCAAACTATTGCCCCCAGTCTGGTGACGTAATCACAGGAGAAGAAACCAGTTTAGCTTTAAGAGTGTTAAAGGCTTCTAAACACTCTTCATTAAATACAAACACAGCGTCCTTGTTCAACAGATTGCTTAAGGGTTTAGCAATTTTGGAGAAGTCTTTAATGAATCTCCGATAAAACCCTGCATGTCCCAAAAAACTGCGTATGCCCTTCACATTGACTGGGGGTGGGAGCTTATCAATAACATCTAATTTAGCTTTATCCACCTCAATTCCTTTTTTTTAAATCTTATGTCCCAGCACAATGCCTTCTTGAACCATAAAGTGACATTTTTCCCAGTTAAGTACCAGATTAGATTCTTCACAGCATTGTAACACTTTCTGTAGATATGCTAAACAGTTCTCAAAAGATGCACCAAAAACCGAAAAATCATCCATAAAGACTTCAATACATTTTTCTACCATGTCAGCAAAAATAGCCATCATACATCTCTGGAAAGTAGTGGGGACATTACATAACCCGAATGGCATGAGGCGATAAGCAAAAACACCAAAGGGACATGTGAAAGCTATCTTTTCTTGGTCCTAAGGATCTACTGCAATCTAATTGTAACCTGAGTAGCCATCCAAAAAACAGTAGAAAGATTGCCCTGCAAGTCTCTCAAGCATTTGATCCATGAAGGGAAGCGGGTAGTGATCTTTTCTTGTGGCTTCATTGAGCTTTCTATAATTAATGCACATTCTCCACCCTGTGACTATTCTGGTAGGAATTAGTTCATTTTGATCATTTCTTATTACTGTCATCCCTCCTTTTTTTGGAACAACTTGAACAGGACTAACCCATGAGTTGTCTGAAATTGGATAGATAAGGCCCGCCTCTAATAACTTGAGCACTTCTTTTCTTACTTCTTCCTTCATTATAGGATTCAACCTTTTCTGGGGCTGTTGCATAGGCTTATAATTGGCTTCCAAATTGATTTTGTGCATACAATATGATGGACTGATTCCTTTTAGATAAAAAATGTGCCAACAATTAGCCGCTTTATGACGTTTTAGAATTTGCACCAGTTGATCCTCTTCTTCTTTCTTCAAAGAGTTGCTAATGATAACAGGTTGGTCTCATCTTCTTCCAAAAATACATATTTTAAATGTGCCGGAAGGGTCTTTAATTCTGCTTTGGGCTTTTCTGCTGGTCTTAGTTTTTCCAATTCTTCAAAAACCACCTGATCAACACAACTGTCTTTTGAATCATCAAGCTCTTCATCACAAGCTAAGCAATCTCTCCCATAGCCAGGTTCTTTTTCCAAGGGAGATTGTAGTACCATGGTTGCGGTTGATAATGTTATTTCCTGCTCCACCTCTTCTTCTTCAAAATAGGCATCACCCATATCTGGGTGTTTCATGGCCTCAAAGAGATCAAAAAAGATCTTTTCAACCTTTATGCTGAGTTCCAACCTACCTTTATCTTTCCCTCCTACATAGCCAACAGTATCCAAGTAGGGATATTCTGGAGTACTGGAGACTTCAGGTGTTTCCTCTTTGTTGGTCAATTGATGATTGATTGAGGTAACTTGACAAATGCTTTCTTGATGTGTTTCAATCTCTGTACGCTCTTCCTCTTTTATGGTCGCAGCGTTAGTCATGTCATCAACCAACTTACTAATCTGAGTTTCAGTCCTTCTAAAGGCCTGTTGTATTGATTCTACCGTATCTTTGAATTGTATTAACAGATCATCCAGATTAAGAACTCCTTCTGCTTTATTGTGATACTCAGATTGCCGGAATGACTCCCATTGATAACCTGCAGAAGACTGGTTCCTTTCAAATTGAATTCCCTGTTGTTGCATAGAATAACAATAACCTTTAGAGCTTGCTTGGTACATCATGAAGTCTGCCAAAATACTTTCAAGATCCGGGGCTCTTTCTTTCTCATGGTAATCATATATGACCGGTTCCTGTTTCCGGTCAAAATTATTTATAGAATAATAATAACAACTGTCCTTATGATGCTCTCCTTCGGCTAAATTACAATTCATTAATGGAATTGAGATAATAATCTTCATGATATAGCTGTGAAAGAGATGCCTTATTTAGGAGTGTCTAGACCACCTGCAGGAGAGTCTATACATGCAAAATACTAACAGATTAGCGGTTACACAGTTTAACAAGAGAAGACAAATAGAATTTATGAACGAATATTCACAAAAAATCAAAGAATAACAAATAAATAATAGACACCTAAAAATGAGCTAACTTCCCAAATAAAAAGAAGTTCCCCGGCAACAGCACCAAGAACTTGTTCGGTTTCCGGCAAGTGCACCGGATCGTACAAGTAGTATAAAACGGTAAGAACCGAGTATTGAACACTCGGGGAACTTGTGTTATTTGGTAAGCTACTTCAGCAAATAGGCGTCTAGTATGTAAAAGCAAGTGTGAATATGAACAAGTGTATGAACTATCTATGCAAAAAGAAAGAAAATCACGCGAGAGAAATGATGTGTAAAAAAAAGTAGAGAACACGTTGGTCTTCCTAATAGGTACCTGATGCTAAAAAGATATTCTCTATCTAACAATGCTCATGTGTTGTTATGGTGTCTCCTGAGATACTAAACCCCGATTCCTCATGATAGTTTAGCCTAATCATGATTAAGCATTGTCCGTAGATTCCTCTTGTAAGACTAAACTCAACCAAGACCGCATTAAGACACACATACTCAACTAACTTATCGCACCCTAATTCCTCGTGAAAGCACGACAACTCAGCCCTAAACTATCAAGGACTTTAGAGTCAGACCAGTTTCCACTATTGAATGACCCTAACAAAGTATGTATCTGTGTGATCAAGGTAAAGATATAGTGGAATGAAAAGCAGATAGCACAAAGAACACACAAAACATCATTAAATAGATAGAAATATATTTACATCAGGTACCTACAGGGAAGATCCAACAGAGGATTTAGCTTTCCATACCAGGAAGCCTTCTGAACAACAAAGAGAAGAACAAGATGAAAGATTGCAAAAATAAAAGTGGTGAGGATGTCTCCTTCACCTTTAGGATCTCACAATCACTCACAAACTCATCTCAAGCTCTCAAACTAGCTCCTACTTCAAGCTCTGGTCTCTGCAGATCTTCACACAGCAAAATCTCTCAAAACTCTCTAGAACTTGAACCTTTCTCTCTCTAGAAACCCTAGACATGCAAAGCTCTGAATCTCAATCCAAACTCCCTTCACAAAATCTGATTTCAGGCTTAAATAGGTAGTCTTGGTCGTGCTCGTGCGCTTAGCGCACGTATGGACTGCTTAGCGCACGTTAGTGATTTTTGGCTTAGCGCACCTTTCTCGCTTAGCGGATGAACTAAAGCGGTGTGCTTAGTGAACCTGTACAGCTCATCTTCTTCTGGATTCTTCCTCGCGCTTAGCCCAGGAGTGTTGCGCTTAGCGGATGCTCGCTAAGCTAGCAGGTTGGCTTAGCGAGAAGGTGAAAACAGCTTTTTCCAAAGCTTGCCTAATTAACCTAAAATTGAGAGAAAATGATTATTAAACACACAAAATGAAAATACTAAGCATTTATTACCTATACTTAACATAAAATAGTTATGACATTACAAAATAACAATAAATTGGGAGAGTTTGATATAATTTATACAAGTTTTATACACAAAAGTTAGTCGTTTTCACCGACTAACACATACATACTTGCTCAAACTTATGAAAAGAAACACAAACTCCATCATAATCATGCATTCAATCCAAAATCAATTCATAACACCAATTTTCACAAAAAGATAAAAGTGTTTCACTGCATAATCATCAAAGTCAAGTCAAACTGTTCCATATGCTTCAAAACAAGCATACCAACTAACCACAAACAAAAAAACAGAAGTGTATATAAATGTTAACCAAAATCACTAAAAACAATGTACTGAAACTGTAATCATTATAATAATAATCCAAAAAAACATCATCAGGAATTTAGAATTCCTTTGACTGGTCCTAAGTGTCCTGTGTCTGAACATCCTCCTCATCTGTCAGATGAAGTACTAGAGTAGCTGGAGGAGAAGTGTTCAGAGTCAGGACTGGTGTGGTCGGGTCCTTTGGTATCTCAAGTATAGGAGTGTGAGGGGTCTACTACATGCTGAGGTGAGGATAGGTCCACCACTGATGTGCGTGGATCTGATGTGACCTCTCGTGACCTCTCAGGAGTAGCAGCAGCTTCCTGTCTAACCTGTGTCTCACCTGCCTCCTCCTCTACAATGAATGGCTCTGGAATAGTGACCTCAGATGATGCATCCTCTACATGTTGTGGTACCTAGGCTATGGGACCTTCATCTTCCCTATGAAGAGAAGGTTGGGCCCCAGGACAAGCTACCCTCTCCAAAAACTGCTCAATGGAAGGAATGGATCCTGGAGGCACCACCACCTGTAAACTCTGAAGTAAATTGATTTGCCCCTTATGAATGCTCTGAAGCATGGCTTCAAAGTACTGAGAATCCATCTGAGTTGGGACTGAAGGAGCTGCTGAAGTGGATGCTGGAGTAGAAGCTGCAGATGTGGAAGGAAGATCAGTTGGCCTCGCCCTCCTAGTCCCTCGGATAAAAACTGTCATATCATCAAGATTCCAACAGTTCTTCCTGATGTAGGCCAAATTAATGACCGGACTTGGGCGCTCAAAAGTGAGGCTATCAGAGACAACCCCTCTGGCTCGACATAGGCCGGTGATCAGAGCAGGAAACCTAAGTCTAGAAGAGTTAGACTGGGCTACAGAATTCATCTGGCTAGAAATGAACACTCCTATGTTCATGTCCATGCGAGAGACTAAGCCAAAGATCAGCCTAGCTTTGTCCACTGTCAGGTCAGAGGTGTGAGATGTGGGAGCCAGGTTGGAGTATGAGAGAACACTCTACACTTGGGCTAATGTAGTCAAATCTTTCCTAAGAATCCTCCCAGGATGGCCCTCAGCATTCAGGATGAACCCCTTCCCTAGTATGCAAAGAGTAGCCTCAATTTCTCTGTAGTCTATGGGCAACCTGCAGTACCTAGAGTAGGTGGGTAATGTCTCCCCCTCCTCTAGGACTACATGAGTCTCTAAAAAGGTGTTAAGGTTTTCTACGTCTATCTTCACCAGGTGGCCTCTAACTCTAGCTTGCTTTGGTGAAGGACCCTCAGAGCTGTAGAGATTAACATAAAATTCCTTCACCAAAGCAAGATCAATAGTCCCATCAGCCAAGTAGGTGAGGCGTTTGTGAAGATTACGCCTCTCCAACTCTGTCTTGAAGTCGTCGAACTCCATGTGGTATATCTCAACCTTCCTCTCTGGCAAAATATTCCTCCCTAAGACATTATCTGTATAACAGTTCCAAGCATCAAGCGAATGGAACTGTCTAGTATCATATTGAGCAGTCGGCCTCGCCCCAATGCTCTTACGTTTCCTAGAGGCCATCTGTAACACAAAGGAACCCAAAAAGTTAGTTAGACCACAAGTTATTCAAATTGAAAAATAGAAAAATAAGACTAAGAAAAATACTGGCGACTTAGCAAGACATGGTCTGCTTAGCTCACCTTCACAAAATACACACTACTGTTTAGCGACATGTGGGGCCGCTTAGCAGATGTTGCAGAAAATTCTGCTTCTGCATAATCGGCTTAGCTAGCAACTGCCCGCTAAGCCTAACGATTGTCGCAATAGATGTGCGCTAAGCTCATCAGGGTTGCGCTTAGCAGCACCATGAAATTTAGAAAACTCACTATGTATGGGAGCTTAGCGAGCCAGGCTCGCTTAGCCCAATGGCTGCCGCAACAAAATGCGCTTAGCTCAGGTAGGCTCAGCTTAGCTCGCGGCTTTCAACAAAAAAAAATGACTAAGTTACCCAGGCTTAACGAATCAGCCTCGCTTAGCCACAAGTATCTCAATAAGAGGATGAGCGTTCATCCTCACAAGATGAACTCGTTTAGCATGGTAGGTGCGCTTAGAGAGTTCGTCTGGAAATGCATATATTCAATGAATTTTGATGAACTCGCTTAGCGCAGCATGCTCGCTTAGCGAGTTCATCGCGTTTTCCAGAAAAAACACAAAAAACACAGTTTATTTTCTTCCCTTTTTTTGAGCCTCTAAAAGGCATATCAAACATGCAAACCAGTCAAAACTATCTACACAACATAATTATTCACAAAATCCTAATCTTTCACTAATCTGAAATCATTAGAACCCTAGCAATCAAAAGCTAAATCTATGGTTTTCTAACCTAAGGTTCAACAAAATAAAAGAGAAGGAAAAGAAATAAGGAACTTACTTGGATTGTTGTGTGCTGAAGATGCGTAGAAAATGCAAAAAGAAAGCAAGAATCTAGGTTACACAGATTTGGGCGAGAGAGAAAATGCAGGATATGCTCTGAAAATTTTAGGCAAATGTGAGTGTAACTAATGTTACACTCACTTAAACAATTTTTGACCCTCTCACTTAGCGAACTGCCGCACTAAGAGAGCCAGAGAGACGTTTGGTTTCTCAAAGAGGCTCGCTTAGCCGATGTGCGCGCTTAGCCCAAGTTTTAAATTCAAAATCTAAAAACAAAAATTTTTTAACACATAGTTGGGCTTCGCGCACAAAAGTGGCGCTTGGCGAATTCTACAGGTCATAAAACCTACAACTCTCGCTAAGCCTGGCTCTGGGTCGGCTTAGCTAAAATGATGCATCTTGAATACAGAGGAGCATGCGCTTAGCGGATGATGGATCGCTTAGCGCTGCCATTGCCGGAAGGATTTGGGCTTAGCTGGCATGAGTGGCGCTTAGCTGAATGAAACCCAATTTAAGCCGCAAAGAATTGGGCTTAGCGGCGACGTATCACGCTTAGCCATTGAATACGATGAGCTTAGCGATCAGGCCTTCGCTTAGCCAAATTCAGATCAAATTGAAATAGGCTTAGCTCAGCCTTGGCCAGCTTAGCGGACCAAATAAACCTGAGATGCGAGGGTTGAGCGCTAAGCGCTAGAGACTCTCGGCTTAGCGCATGACCAAAGAAGCACTTAGCGCGAGGCTTACGCTTAGCGAAAGAACTATTTTTCAAAAAGAAATAAGATATTTTTTAGTCCCTTCCTAAAGAAATTGAAACCTTTATCTCTATCATTAAAAAATAAGCTGATATACCCCAATGTAATGATTATGAAGCAAGTTCCACATTAAGCAATGCATAAAAGAAAAGGAAAGTACAAATTAGAATTGAGTTGCCTCCCAGGAAGTGCTTCTTTAACGTCATTAGCTTGACGCTTTTACCTCCATGGGTGAAATCACGTTTTGGTTCTTACTTCCAGAACCTCCTTACCCACTTCCATTACCTGTAAACAGACATTTTGTTCTGGAGTAGGCTTGTCTTCAACAAATAAATCAAAATCAATTTTCTGATCTTCAAAGCCCATTTCCAGATTCTTTCTCCCCATATCAACTATGCAGCTTGCAGTTAACATGAATGACCTTCCCAATATTACAGGAATGTCATTATCTTCACAGATATCCATTACCACAAAGTCTACCGGAAAGATAAAATGTTTCACTCTGACCAGCACATCTTCAATTACTCCATATGGTCTAGTAATGGAGCGGTCAGCAAGTTGTAAAGTCATCCTAGTGGGCATGATCTCCAACTATCCCAACCTTCTGCACATGGAGAGTGGCATTAAATTAATACTGGCTCCCAGGTCAATAAGAGTCTTTCCCACAGTGACTTCTCCAATTGAACAAGGAATGGTTACACTCCCAGGGTCTTTATGCTTAGGTGGAAGGATCTTTTGAATCACAACACTACAATTTCCTTCCACAACAATGTTTTCTTGGTGAATATACTTATGTTTCCTTTTCAACATATCCTTTAAGAACTTGGAGTAGAGTGGCATCTGTCCAAAGGGCATGGTTATTTCCAGTTTCCTGAAAATATCTAAGAATCTCGCCAAATGGTGGTCCTTCTTCTTCTTGGAAGGTACCACAGGATATGGTACTTCTGGACCTTCAATCACAGCTTTTTCTCTTTTCTTCTCTCTAGCTTGTCCACTTCTACTCCTCTCTTCATTCTTATTTTTTTCATCTTTTTCAATTTTTTCATTTTCTTTTTTTTTCTTTTTCTTGGTCATTTAATTCTTTTTTCTTGACCATTATTTGTTTTTCTTTGTCCTGATTGCTTTCACCTATCACCTCATTTTTCCTTTCATCAATACCTTTCTTTTCAGCAGCTTTCTTCTTGGACACGACACTATCCTCATCCTCCGCCTCCACAAACCTCTTACTCCTTGTCATCACAGCTTTCCATTCCTCCTTGGGATTCTTTTATGTATTCATCATAAAACTGTTGGATGACTTGTCAGCTATCTGCTTGGCCAGTTGTCCCACCTAGACCTCAAGGTTTTTCAGTGCTGACTCAATGCTTTTATGATTTGACATTGTTACCTGCATAAAATGAGTCAAAGTCTCCTCCATCTTAGTAGTCCTCTGAAAGATGTTAGGCCCTTGTTGGATTGGCCTGTTAGAAGGTCCACCCTATTCTTTGTTGAATTAATTGCCAGGGTGTGATCTCCACTCTCCTTGTTGATTATAAGGACCCTGCTGGAAGCCTAAGAATCCTCCTTGAGTATATCCTTGTCTCTATTGATTTCCCATATAGTGAACTTCTTGAGTGTTTTCTTCAATGGGAATACATTGGCCTATTTCATGACCCTCACCACAGATGGTACAACCTGTAACCTGCAAAACAGAAGAATGTGTAGGTTGACCAATAGACAGTTTAGTTGGCAACTTACCAAGTGTTTCCATTAAAATCTCAAGTTGCTTAGAAAGCAACTTATTTTGTGCCAATAAAGCGTCATGTGATGATAATTCTAACAAGCTTTTCTTTGTGGGTTGATGAACTCTGTCACGCAAAATGGCATGATCGCTGGCTGACATATTCTCAATTAGCTCAGTTGCCTCTTCAGAGGTCTCCAGCTTTATTTTTCCCCCTGCTGAAGCATCTAGTAGTTGCTTGGTTTGTGGTCTCAGCCCATCTATAAACATATTCAATTGAATTGGCTCAGAGAACCCATGGGTGGGTGTCTTTCTCAATAAACCTCTCCAACGCTTCACTCAAGGACTCGTTAGGGAACTGATGAAATGAAGAGATTGCAGCTTTCCCTTCCGCAGTCTTTGACTCTGGGAAATATTTCTTCAGAAACTTTTCAACAACTTCTTCCCAGGTTTTCAAACTGTTACTCTTAAATGAGTAGAGTCACCTTTTGGCTTCTCCTGCCAAGGAAAATGAAAATAGACTGAATCTAATGGCTTCATCTGGCATGCCTGCAATCTTTACAGTGTTATAGATTTCAATGAATGTTGCCAAATATGCATAAGGGTCCTCATTTGGTAATCCTTGGAATAAGTTCCCCTGTATTAAATGAATCAAAGAATGAGGGTAGTTTATGTTGTGAGCTTGCACTTCAGGACATACAATGTTGGTAAAGAATTACGGCACTGAACTGCTTGAATAGTTCTCAAGGGTAACTCTTTGTTGGTGTTCATCTGCCATGGAAATGGCTTCTGGTAAATAGGTTGCGGATTCCCTTAATGATGGTGAGTCAGATGATGTAGAATCAGAAAAATGAGTTTCTTCCTCAAGAATGGACGCTATTGTCCTGTCTTGTAGTAATTTTCTTCTCCTCTCTGCTCTGTTCCTTCTTAATGTAGCTTCAATCTCCAAGTCCAGAGGAACTAAATTGCCTGTGGGAGATCTATGCACATAAAACACTAACAGAAACAGCGGTTATCCAGTTCAAGAGGAAAACAAATATGAATCGAAAGTAAATATTCATAGTTTATCAAAGAACAAAGAATAGACATCTAGGACTGAACTAACTTTCCAAATAGAAAGAAGTTCCTCAACAATGGCGCCAAAAACTTGTTCGAACCCGGCAAGTAGTATAAAACAATAAGAAGCGAGTATCGAACGCTCAGGGAACTTGTGTTACTTGGTAAAGCTATATTCAGTGAATAGGTGTCTAGTATGAAAAGAGATGTGTGGACTATGAACAGGTATGTAAACTAACTATTATGAGGAAAATCACGTGAGTGATGATGTGTAAAGACAAGTAGACAACATGTTGGTCTTCCTATTAGGTGCCTGATATTAAAAGGATATTCTCTACTTAACAATGCTCATGTGCTCTATGGTGTCTCCTAAAATGCTAACCCTGATTCCTCATGATAGTCTAGCCTAATCCTAATCAAGCATCATCCTTAGATTCCTCTTGTTGGACTAAACTCAACCAGAACCGCATTAAGACAAACATGCAGATAACTAGGTTACCGTACCTCGATCCCTCATGATAATACGATAAACTAGCTCTGTCCTATCAAGTTCTAAGAATCAGACCAGTTTCCACTGTTGAATGATCCTAACAAAGCATGCATCTACGTGATCAAGGCAAAAACACACTGAAATGACGTGCTTAGCATAGAGAACACATAAAATATCATTAAATAGATATACAAGTATTTACATCAAGTACCTACAAGGAAGAACCAACAGAGGATTTAGCTCTCCATAACTAGGAAGCTTCCTTTACAACAAAGAGAAGAGAAAAATGAAGGATTGAAGAAAGACAAGCGGTGAGGATGTCTCCTCCACCTCTAGAACCTCACAATCACTCACAAACTCATCTCCAGCTCTCAGGACGACTTCCTCTTCAAGCTCTATTCTCTGCAGGTCGTCGCACATCAAAATCTTTCAAAACTCTCTGGACTCGGACCCTTCTCTCTCTAGAATCTCTCACATACAGAAGCTCTTCGAGAAAATGGCCAAAATCCCTCTCCATTTTCTGATTTCAGGCTTAAATAGGTGGCCTTGTTGGTGCATGCGCACTTAGCGCAAAACTGGATCGCTTAGCGCGCATTAGTGAATTTCGGCTTAGCGTACGTCTTCTCGCTCAACGGATGGATTCAAGTGGTGCGCTTAGCAGGATGAGCCCTTGCTTAGCGAACATGCACAGCTCATCCTTCTTCCAGATTCTTCCTCACGCTCGGCCAAGGGAATGGTGTGCTCAGCAGGTGGCTCGCTAAGCTAGCAGATTGGCTTAGCGAGCGGATGAAAATCAGCACTTCACAAACTTGCTTAATTAACCTAAAATTGAGAGAAAATGATTATTAAATACACAAAATGGCAGTAGTAAATATTTATTACCTATCTTTAATCAAAAAGTAATTACAACACTACAAAATAATCATAAATTGGAGGAGTTTGATACACTTTACACAGGATTTATACACAAAAGTTAGTTGTATTCCTCGACTAACAATGACATCAGTCTTCGTAAAAACCGATGTCGTGTAATATATGTTAACATCGTTTTTTGAAAACCAATGTTAACATTGATAATGTTAACGTCGATGGTTTCAACATCAATTAAAAACTGATGTTGAAAGTAAAAAAATAACCAATGTTAAAAGTCTATTTTTAGTAGCGTACTCGACACATCCAAAAATTCATATTAGATACGTATATAATTTTAAAATTTAACATACGGAGGAATGCTTAATTACTCAGCAAATTGTTACAAGTCACTTTGTACTCAGTCAGCAGGACTTTAAAAGTGACTGAGTTAGGAACTTGGTGGTACATGGAGTTTCATTTAGGGTAAGCTTTTGGTTCAGAGCTGTTTTTGAAGATGGTGAGGAGGAAAACACTGTCCAAAGTGGGTCAAGGTCACCTAATGATTTGCAGTGAACCTATAAAACTCTCTGAGTTCTATCCATCCAGCTAGTAGAGCTAGGCTCACCAGATCTTGATTATATGTAACAGAAGGCATGTTGCCATTAGAGTGTAGCAAATGTCAAGTAGGCTCTAGTTCATCCTTCCATCTTACAACAAATGACCTACTAACTTCACCATAAGGCTACATTTAACAAGCAAAGTAATATAAGAAAATATGGTATATCATGACATGTTTATTTGAGAATAATGTTGAAATTTCTAACCTAATCCATAACATGAACAGTGTTAAACATTTCCTCGGCTTTTTGTTAATCTTCATCATTGTGTTAGTCATTTCCTTCCAACTCTGTTGATCTTCATCCATCATTTCTAAACTCCATTTACAATATAAACATGACATTAAGTAGATTTTTTCAAACCATCTGAATCCACTAACTGATCTATGCACAAACTAACTATGCACCATGCTTATCTAGGAGCTTATTCCATGCAACTAATATAATGAGGAGGAACCATAACCATGCAAAATACAACCTAAGTAAATTTGCAGCCAAAACATAACCTAAGTAAACCAGAACTTAAGTAAAATTTCATTGATTTCACTATCAAAAAAAGGCCTACATTGTCGAAAACAACCAGAAGTGAAACCAAAACCATGCAAAATAGAACCCAAGTAAATATGCAACCAAAACATAACCTAAGTAAACTAGAACTTAAGTAAAATTTCACTTATTTCACCAAAACAAGGCCACCATTATCGAAAACAACCAGAGCCATAAACAATCAAAACAATATCGAAAACACTGTCGAATCCAACCAAAACACTATCAAAAACAACTAAAAGAACCAAAATAACCAGAACCATGAACAACCAAAACAATATCAAAAATATTGTTGAAAACACTATCAAATCCAACCAAAACATTGTCGAAAACAATTAAAACAACCAAAATAACCAAAATCATGATTTTCACTATCGAAAAAAGCTTTGAGAGAAAAACATATCATGAGAGCGAGAGTGATAGTGACACCTACATCGTGAGTGAGAGTTAGACCGACAATGACAACATCGTGAGTGACACGACAGTGGTTTCACCATGAACGAAGGGTGGTTTTAGCACTGCGAGAGTGAGACTGAGACTGACAAAGGGTTCGTGAGGGAGACGAAACATGAGATAGACAAATGAACTTCTAGAAGCACAAAAAAATTATAAATAGGAAAATATATCGTCAATTTTTTTCCAAAAATCAATGTTAACCAACTCATGTTAACATCGGCTTCTGGAAAATCAATGTTAACCAACTCACGATAACATTGGTTTCTAGAAAACCAATTTAATACACTCACGTTAACATCAATTTTTTGGAGAACCAACGTTGACGAAGTCATGTTATTTACGATTATGTCACCGCATTTTGGTTTACAACGATTTTCTATCAAACCGATGTTATTCTAAAGATGTTAAAAGTAATTTTTGTAGTAATGACAACAAACAATCTTAGTGTTTAATCTTAGTTTTTATTCTCTCATCTCATTTATCAAAGTTAAAGTACATGGATTAACACCAACTTTTACCAAAAGTATAAGTACTAAAAAATATTTTATCCTTAGTATTAAATTTATAGATAATTTAATATTAATATTGAACTTTAAGTTATGATTTAACAAAGTTAAAAATTATGGCTGATTTAATAAAAAAAATTATATTAATCCTTTACTAATTAATTATATTTTTATAAAATAACAATGTCAACAGTTATCTTTATATATATGAATGAAAGTAGGTGAGGGTATTTTTGTAAATATCATTTTGTTGTTGCATAAATGGGGGTTAAATATGTAATTGAATGGAAAAATTAAACCTAATATTTTAATAACGTATTTGTAAATGTAATAAAAAATAATAATGTATGTGTAATTAATTTTTTCCTCTGAGATTAAACGTTTCGTTTTTTTACTCAAAACGGTTTTTTATTGATAGGTGCTCTTATTGATTTTTCCTCTATATATACTCTTTGTGGAAGATCAAATAGTAGTCTTCCATGTTCTCCATATTGATAGGTGCTGATAGTTTCTATTTTTCTCCCTCTTATTATTATATATATTAATTATTTTTTAATGCAATATATAATTTTTTTTAAAACTTCATTTTTTTTTATATGGTAGATATATTTGTTGAAGATCAATATATGATAGATAAAGCGTTGTTTGATGATGAACAAGAATCCACTACTGATATTAAAAGAACCTATTATTGCGAATAAGTTTCAGATAGGTGAGTGCTAAGTATTAAGTATGCTCTCACCGATATGCGAATTATTGGGTTGCCAAATTCTTTGATGTTTGTATTTTCAACAACTTTTACCTTCCGGTTTCTGTGATTTGGCTTTCTCAAAATCTTCCTTTGTTGTCGACTTGGTGGATGAATCTGAAAATGTATGACAGTGCAATTTAAACTGAGACTCTAAGTTACCTTCTGTTGCGAATTGTGTAATGGGTGGGAGAGTTGTTGCAAATTCAACAATTTGAATGAAAGAGCCTCTTCAAAGCTTGGTGTTTCCAAGGAGAATAATTTTTTTCTTTATTTAAAACTAAGTTGCATCATCAGTTTAATTCTAACAACATCAAAAATGTTCATGTGTGGTAAATGACATGATGTTTTGCCGTTTAATAGTTTATTGTAAACCACTCAAGAATTATGCTTAGTTTAGAAGAATATATTTTGAATAATAAGGACTTCTTATACATATCATTTTTTTTAAAAAAAAAATTATCATAATGAATTGTACATCATTTGACTCCCTTCATTGTTAACAAATATGTAAAATTAGGTTTACTAAAGTGGAATGAACAAATAAAATCAAGTCATTTGGAACATTTATCTTTTCAAGATTATTTTATAAATCAAAACAATGGAATTTTATAACAATTGTTTCAAAATTATTTTATTTTTAATTGAGATTTTTAAAATTCATAAATTTTTCAATTATTAACAAAGATCAAGGTTTAACTATCGTTTAAAATAAATGGTTTGCTGTTAATTAATCGTTAGTATTTTAAAATTTGAAAAAAAAAATGGTTAGTTATGAACAAAGATCAATATTACAACACTCCTCTTTTATATATAAAAAAATGGTTTATTGTCAACTGTTATATTTTTTAAAGTTGAAAATTTAAATTAATTATGCATCAACATTAATTGTTATTTTGTTAAAGCGATACCTAAAAGCATTCAGTAATTGTCAATAATTAACTGCACAATCAATTTTTTCATGTATTAATCTTTATCTTTATCTTTTTATATAAATAAGGAAGTAGGTGATTGTATTATTGGAAATAAATTTTGTAGCCTTTATGGGCATGTTTTGAAATATTTTGCAACCTTTGTGGGTATTTTTTAAAATATCTTGGCAGCCTTAAAAAAACAAATTGCATTAAATGAGTTTTAAAAAATTGACTATTAAAATTGAACTTTTTGAAAATATTTCGACAACATTTGATGAAATATTGAAGGGTGGAAATATTGAATGAAAAAAATGTGGACCGCATTAAATGAGTTTTAAAAAAATTAACTATTAATATTTAACCTCTATAATATAAGCAATTAACGTTTCAATAAAAATTTAAAAATCTACAATTAATAATCAATTATAATTTTTATTTCCAAATGTTAATGAATAAAAAATTAATGTTAATGAATATCTTTTTCATATACGATTATTTCTTAATATAAATATACCAACAATTCGTGATTTTTGTTGGCCAGTCGATTATAAAAGATAAAAAAAATATAATGATAGAACATCTGAAAACAAAAATTATACTAACTTTTACTTATATGTGTTTCTTGGATTAAACATTTAAGTGTTTAATCAATTTTTTTAAAACCTATTACTTTTTTACCGGGTTTATCCTAATCATTTAGTAAACATAAAATATAAAATAGTTTAATAATATATTTTCCACTTTAAAATGATACAGTAATATAATTAATATTAAGTAAAAGTTTACGATATTATTTGAATATGAATTAGATCAAAATATTGCCTTAAATTTTATTTAATCATATTGTAGAAGGTATGTCAAGGGGTGATTAAGCAGTGTGTGAGTATTATACATGTCTGATACTGTCTTCATCAATTCAATTCCTGCGTCTTAACAAAAATTTTGTACAAGGTATATTAATTTTTTATTCATTATAATTTTTTTTATAACTTTAACACTCGGTTTTTAATTTTGTGCATTATAATTTATGGTTATATATAATTAATACAATTAATTAATATCATTCATTAGTTAAAGACAATTTACAAATAAAATTTTAATTTAATAGCATTCTGAATAATCAATTTTAAAATAAATAATTTAACGGTTATGGAAACATGTTTAAGATGAATAAAATTATTAAATTTCCTTGATTATTTTTTAATCATACGTTAGTTTAAAATTTATGTTATTTATTCATTTACGTTAGATAACATTTATGAGTTAAATGAAATATTTATATGATTTATGTAGTTCTCTAAGTTATTAATAATAGAAACGTAACTATAACTTATCATTTTATTATCTTTCGTTAAAGTATTTATATAATGTTACCAAAGGACTTCTCTCCAAAAAAAAAATACTAAAGGACAAACATTTTATTAACTATTTAAATCATTAATTTTTAATAATTTTACTAACGTAACGGATTCATATATAAATTCAATAATTTTATTAATTACTAATTCATATATAAATCCAATAATTAATATGCAATAATTTATATCACATAAGTAACTAAAAACAAATTTATTTGTTTCTCTTACCTACTATTAAGTCTAATTTATTTTATGGTAAAAATTTCAGATAACTAACGTAGAAAATTATGTTATGAATAAATTCGGTTATGAAATTCATATTTCTTTTAAAATTTCGATAATATTTCATTTTATTTATTATTGTCTTTCAGCATAATAGCTCCAAATATTTCCTTCATTGGCACAATTGTTCCTGTAAACATTGAATGGAGACTGATAACAAACCAAACGATATTAAAAATATCAAAATGAATACTACTTGATGAAAATGTTATTAGTGTTTATTTGAATGAAAATGTTATTTTTCATGTTTTATTCAATAACGAACATACGATGACATACAAGCTAGTCATAAAAAAATTAAACCTATGGAGTTTTATCAATAACTTATAAATGTATTTTAAAAAGAAAGAAAATAGCTAGATGCTTAAAATCACTCATAAGAGACGATATTATCATAATAATTACATTTAATTTATATATTATAATTTTAATTATTTTGATCTTCCAATTTTTTTTCTCAAGCGCTGCCTTTGTCTCGGACAAAAATAATAATAATTTAATAGAAGAAATAAAGTATAATATAAGAAAAAATAGAAAAGGAAAAGAGAATATAAGTTTGGTAGAACTTATGGAACTAAAATGAAAGAGGCTATGAAAGAATGTTAATTTATTTGAGCTTAGCTTAATTTAAGTAGCTTATGCGGAATGTTTTAATTTATTCTAATAAGTTTGAACATAATCATTTTTTTAAACCACAATAATTAACATTTTTGACTTCTATAGAATCATGAAATATTCTTACAAGCTTTGACGATTTAGATAGATTATAAGATTAATTTTTAGTCCGATATTTAATCAAATTTAAAGCTTTCAAATTGGTTTCTTATTGTCTTTATTGTACACAAAAATATTATTAAGATATAAATTTATGATATAACCTCGCATGAAAACTTATTAAATAAGTATTTAATTAAATTTAGGGTTGGCCAACATTATTCCAATGCAAACTTTGGAGTGAGCTTTTACAAAAGTTTTATATTTTGATTTAGGCTTAAATGTAATTTTAATCATCTTATCTTATTTAATATGTAATCTTGATTCCTTTATTTTAAAATAGATATTTGGTCTCCTTATTTTAAAAAATAACTAATTTTAATCTCTCTATTCTAATATATAAACATTTGGTCCTCTTACTTTAAAATTTTTATAATTTTTGTCAAATCTTTAATTTTACATATATTTTATTTATTTTATTTTGATCCAATTAATTCTTAAACCTAACTTATTTACAATAAAGAAATGATTAAATTAATTACAATATAAGACATAAAACGGTAGGCAAAATAGAAGATTACACCAAAATTATAAATTTTTTAAAATAAAGAAACTAAAATTATAGATTTTTTAAAATACAGGAATCAAATGTCTCTTCATTAAAATAAAAGGATCAAATTTACATATTTTTTAAAATGAGAGGACCAAATATATCAATTTTAAAATAAAATAAAAAACTAAAATTACAAATTAATAAAATAAGAAACCAAAATTACATTTAAACATGATTAAAAAGGCAACACAAGCCATGATTAGACCAACCACTAAACACTAACCGATATTATGATAGGTTGGCATCATACCAGAGGATCACTTAATCATCCATTGCAAAGTGTTAATTGCCAAAAAGTACAAACACCCAAGAAAAATATTTCGTGTGCTTCACTTTTACCATGCTCATAGCTTCATGAAACTCTATTATTAACAATGAAACTCTTAAAATTAGTCTATAGGTACATACGATGTCATTTCACTTGAGACACAAGAATACTTGTTACCAAATACATAATAGAAGGTCGAAAAGTGCTAATTACTGGGTCACACTTGCTGGCAGTACCTTCACTTTCAGACTTCACTCTTAAAGTTTCAATTTCTGGCATCAAAATAAACCAGCTTCCATACACAATTATAGCGAACTACAAAGTCAACTTCCATTCCACAAGACCTCCTGCGTGCACGGGGAGGAAGATTCTGCAGAATGCATAACTAATAGGAAGCTTCTGCAGAAGAAATTTAAAATTTCAAATCATATTTTCATTTCCCAGTTGTTCAATTTCCTAATTCAACAGAGGATAAGCTTGCTAACTCGGCACGCATTGAATTGCCTTTTTTCTGTATATCAAGGAGAAGCCATGGAAAATATAACAAGAATCAATAAACAGTGAAGCAATTTAAAACATTGTGCAAATATTTACATTGAAAGAACGACACTGGAGAGCTCAGTCATATACCTACATATATAATAGATGCTCAAACAGGTATTGACTGTGAACTAGGAGGACATAATTTTTTTCCTTGAACCACATGAAAGTCTTCCACAGATATATAATTACCTTCCAACTTCTGACTTAATAAATTTACTAAATCATTTGAAATTCCAAAAGCTTTCATCAGACAACCATACTCATTATTTTAAAAAATGATCGTAGACAGGACAAGAAAAACAATACTGGACAAAAACACAAGTTACATGACAGTTCTTTTTATCGTACTTGTTTTCATGACGACAGTACGAGAACAACGAGTATGAGGGCAGGTACCATCTTGTACTTCTGCGACCCACTTAGCACCTTCCCAAACTCCAAGCCCTGAGTATCAATGTCAAATGCTAACATCAACATTTTTTAGAAGCAATTAAAACCAACCGCAGATACATTCTAGAGGTCAATTGCAAACTCCTAGCTGCAGGAAATGTCTAAGTAGTTCACAATCTATGCAAAAAGATCCATCCACCAAAGTTAATCTACCAGTTTGGAGTTGGAGTTGAACATTTACATAATGTTATGGTCTATTCTTGAAATGGGAAAATAAAAGGCACTGAAATCCACTATTGACATGTTCATGGTATAGTAGTGTATCTGTCATGACAACAGAATATTTTAATATCTAATGACTCGACTTGTAACACAAGTATAGACACACCAAAACACTAAAGAGCAATATAGATTCTGTTCTTAGGGCCATTTCAATTATAATCTTCTAAACGTATTTATATATTCATCAAATTACTAAATAAGATTAGTAACGGTATCACAACATGCACCCTGGAAGGAGTGTGTGTGTGCACGAAGGAATCATGAAAGGAAATGCAGCATTAACCTCTTTTGTGTTATCATACTGGAGTATCCTTTGTCTTTTATGTATTTCACCGGGCATATTCATCAGGATCAAATGGCTTAGATGCTGCAGAGGCAGACTAGAAGAAATATGGTGATGTAAACCTTTCAATTCAGTGGTAAACAACAAATGTTAATAAAATCGCAATTAATATACCTTGAAATAAATTTGCATAGGAAAGTTACGTTCAATGAGCATAGCAGAGGAAGACCTTTCTTATTGAAGAAAAGAACCAGATATCCATTAAAAATGTCCATATCACATAGGCTTGTATCTTTATCAGGAAGGATGATATTCTGAAGTGAGACATAAGCATAACAACGAGGGTTAGAGATGCAATAGCATTCACATACGCACACACAGATAATAGACAACTCAAAATCAAGGTGTATGACACTGATAAAAAAATACCTGCAATTTAGTTGACTACATTTTCAACTCAGCATCTAACCAGGTAATAACCTTGACCAGACCATTCAACTCACCATAAGAGGTGAAGTAGACAAAGGAGCAAACAATACAAAAACTGAAGATTGTACAGCTACTTGATGGTCAAAGCTTAAACTATACTTCATTGGAAACATATCTGAAAGGAAGAAGCACTGAAATCTTCAAACATGGCCTGCGGGAAGCATCAAATTTTACACCTCAGAGTCTAAATAGTTATGATCACAACGAAGATAATTTTCAGTCTCAATAAAACACATGGTGCAATATGGAAAAATAAGATGAAAATCTGAAATCTGCATAGAATGAAATATTCCCCACATCCCTCTCCATTCTTAATCACATTGGACACTTCAAACACCTCTAATATTATGCCATTATAGGAAGGAGGGAATAGGATCCATGTTATACCTGCACAGGCACACCAATCATTATATTCACTGCCAATTATAAAAGTCAATTTGGAGAATGTGAGCTATTTTTGGCCAGTCCTCTCCTATTTCCTTCTCACATCGCTTCTCTAACTCAGGGCAACCATAGATAGTCAAACTTTTCAGACTGCTAAGGCTTAGGCTCGTTGGAAGACACATCAACTTGGGACAATTTTTAATACTTAAATGACGAAGCAAGGTAAGGTTTCCAAAGCAATCAGGCAAGGATTCTAGTTTTGGAAGATTGTATAATTGTAACGAGTGCAGGGAAGTCATATGTTGTAAAACCTCCTGCAAACATTTCACTTCTCTGCATCTGCCAATCGCCAATTGCTTGAGAGAAGGACTAGACATCCATTGTGGGAAATGTGAACCTTTATATCGTACCACACCCAAACTTTGAAGTTGTTGGATATCAGGTTGAAGGACTTCAAGAATCTCCTCAACATTTTCTTGTAATTCACACACTTCATTTCTATCCCATGACAACCACAACTCGTTTAGTTTCTTACTTGACATATTGGCTTCTTTGGCATCGCTTACACTTTTTACTCTTTCTAGATGCTTGATGTGAAGATCTCCTTTAAGTTTTAGTGGTCCCAGCTCTTCTAAAAGGAATCCTCTTTCCTTGCCAACAATGCACATGCTTAGATTCCTTAGGGAAGTCAACTTCCCTATCTGAGGAGGCAAGCTTGATATTGAGAAGCAGTCATTCAAAGATAGCTGTTGTAGAGCTGTTAAGCTTGTCAAATTGTTGGGCAAATTTTGGAGATATACACAATAGTCTAACTTCAATATCTGTAAATTCCACAATTTACATAACGATTCTGGAAGAGTTTTGAAGCCACCCCTAGAAAGATTTAAGTATCTTAGATGTTTTAAATGACCAATTGATGACGACAATTTTCCTCTTCGTTCACAATGAAGCACACGCAAAGAATAACATTTCAATACATGAGGAGAAAGTTCATCAGTATAGGCCAGAGGCCAAGTTCGACGAATATCAAGCAAAGGTTGCAATATATAGGTCCTCAGAGATTTGACTTGATGCATCTGGATTGAATCGGCTCGCTCAGATGATAACCACCTATAATATGAGAGATGGTGACTTCTTTTGGACAAAGTTGTTACACCATTGTCATTTGTAATGCAACAAACCTCTTCCGCAACAAATTGAGCAAGATCATGAACAAGATCATGCATCTTGAAACTTGTAACTTTGTCAAATTCATCTTTCTCAATATCTTGAAAAAATGATCTCCAATATAATTCATTCCACACACCATCACCAACATCTTCAGCATCTAATATTTCATTAGATGAAATGAATCCATTAGCCATCCATAGTTCAATCAAATATTGCTTCTTTATTATTTCATCTTTGGGAAATATTGCACAATAAGCAAAACATTGTCTAAGTTTTATTGGCAAATTCAAGTAACTTAATCTCAACGCAGGCATTACAGAGTTCTCATTGTTTGGTAAACTCCATAGATTGCTTTCCTTAACATAGATCCACTCTTTTTCATCTCTTTTGAAGCGTAAAAGACCTCCTAGTGCTTTTGCTGCTAGAGGCACTCCCCTACACTTCTTTACTATCTCTTTCCCTATGATCACAAGCTCCACTTGTTCTACCTCATTTGGTCCAAAAGCTCGATGTTTAAACAATTCCCAGCAATCATTATCAGAGAGCATTGATAACTCATGAGGAGGCATTGTTCCCATGATTGCTGCAACCTTTGGAAGACGAGTGGTGACAAGAATAGAAGCACCCTTTGCCCCACAAGCCAATACAGATTTCAACCTCTGCCAATTCTCTTGCACTTCATCCCACACATCATCCAAAACAAGCAAATATCTTTTTCTTTGAAGCAGATCTTGAAGTCTTCTTTGCAGCGGCTCTAGATCCAAATCTTCAGAGGCATGCCCAGTTGTTGCTTCAATAATAGCTTTTGTCATTCTCTTCAAACTGAAGTCTTCCGAAACACATACCCAAATTCTTAGCTCAAAGTGGTTGACTACCCTCTCACAATTGAAGATGAGTTGGGCAAGTGTTGTCTTTCCAAGTCCGCTCAGACCTACAATTGGATAGACTGATAAATCCTCTAAATGAGAAGCATCACCAATCAAAAAGTCTACAATTTTATCCGTATCTTCTTCTCTTCCATAGACCTGTGGTTCAGTGATGAATGAGCTGGTTTGGCGCCACTCAATGATTCCACTTCTCTCTGAAACCATCTCAGTCAAATGAAACTTAATCCTTTCTTCAGCAATTCTTTCTAATCTCTCACTTATCCTTTTCATTTTCTTAGCAATTTTGTAACGGAAAACAACATGGTTGGGATGAAAAGCGGATAAGCAAGAACTTTGTACCTTGTTTGATAGACCACACTTGATTTCATGGTATTCCAACTTCAATGCTTCAGTGGCATACTCATCCAAGATTTCATCAAGGATGTGAGCTGCATCTTTCAGCTTTTGCAGCCAATCCTTTATGGCTCTGTCTGAGAATTGTTTCTCCTCGGCATCTTCAAGCGTAGCCTTAATGGTAGTGAGTAAGCTAGCAAGCCTTTCCAAGTCATGATCAAAACCCAGATAGAGTTCAAGCTCTTTTCCAATCAGAGAGCTCAAATTTCCAAGTGCAACTTCCAGTACAGCCTCAGCCATATTCCTCCAAATTGTAACTCAAAATGAAATGTATGGTTCAGAAATGGCAGTTCAATGAGAAAATTGGCTAGCAGACGAGATGGTTTGCATCGGCTTGGGAAGTCAACACCGAACCCGCCGCAAATAATTGAAATAAATATATTTTACAGTCAATGTCTTGTTTCCCACGGTTTGATTGTTGAAATTTCCAATGGAAGCAACGAGTAGATGGAATTCGAAGAACAATAAACAATAGCATACGTATGCTGTAATGACACGTTAAATTTTTTTTATATCGTTAGAAGTTACTTCCATCAATGATATTAAATCTAAATTTTTTGCCACTTAATTTTGTCTAAATTGCATTTAGAAGTAACGTAAAATTTCAATGATTCAGTGGTAAAAATAATGCTTAAATAATCTTTTCTCCCTATTTTTAAGGGAAGTGGGGTTCATCTTAAACTTTTAAAGATTTTTGTTTTAATTTTATTAGTTTCAAGTAAAAAAAAAATTGTTTTAATTCTGCTGTCAATAATAGATGTTGGAAGTAACATAGCTTAAAAAAAAATAAACGAGTCTATCCTATCAAATTTTTTATGATGTGAGATTGTTATACAACTAATATTGTTATTTGTTGATAAAAAAATTAAATTTTACAAAGACTAATTTTTTTTAAAAGATTAAAATAAAAAAATACCTTATTTTATAGGAATCAAAAGGTTATTTAAATCTAACCATAAACATGTTAATTTTTTTTGTAGTATTTAAGCATGTTAATTTAAACCAAAGAGATTTACCTCTCAATTAAATAGTGCATGTGAGTTGTTATAAATCTTATAATATTAAGTTGAATTTGAATGAAAAAAATGTTAATTTAAACCACTCCCTATGTTCACATTACTTTAATAAAGTCAACCATTTACATCTTAAAGAACTATATTAATTAAAGTGATCTTTTAATTTAAAATTATATTTTTAATCTCTTAAATAAATTCAACCCACCATTACTTCTTATATATATATAACAATAAAATATGATGATGTAGTGGCAAAGGTCCTTGCTATTTTATAACGGCTGAATTTTGATCTTTTAATTTTTTTTCACTCCATAATTTAGTTTTTATTAAAAAGAGATGTTTAGTTTATCAGTTTTTAAAAATCAAGTAACTTGGTCCTACCATTCTATTTACTTTTTTTATCGTTAAGTTTTTAACATTGACTTCCAACTGGCACAATTTTTGGTTATTAGTTTTTTTATGTTCACGATTTTATTAGTTTATTTTCGGTGATCATGAATTTTTTTAAATGTAAACAAGAAAAATAATAAAATTTTATATTTTTAAATGATTATTTTTTAAATTGAATTATCCATTCATCAATAAATAAATTCAAAAAAAAATAATTGTTATATTGAATTATCACAAATTATGAGTAGCGGAGTGTGAAATTAGAATTTCCTCATTTGAGTGTTAATGATGTGAAATCAACAGAAACGCACAACTTTCAAAGTAGTCCGCACAAGTGATAGACTTTCCATGTTTTTATACAATTTGAATGGGAACTATTTGGGCCAACTTTTTGTTGGTACATGCATTAGATTTCCTAAATACCGAAAATGTCCTTATGTATATTTTTTATTATAAATAGCAGATCAAGGTTTTTTTTTATTTCTGTAGCGTTTTTTTTCGTAAAATTACACTCCCTTAGTGTAACTTGCTTCCATGCGTTGATTTATGAGCGTTTGTTGTCTTCGATGATGTAAGTGTGTTGTTTACGAATATATGGTGAAGTTCGGTAATTTTTTCATTGCCGGAGAAGAAGAGGTGTGTGATTTTTTTTTCAAAACATACGGATTGGCAATCTGTATGTTTCATACAGATTAACAATATGGATTGGCAATCCATATGTTTTGAATTATTTTAAAATTATAATTTATTTAGAATTTTTTATACATTTAATTTATTTACAAAATTTGATAATTAAATAAATTTAATATTTAAATGAATGTTGCATTTAGATGTTTATTACAATAATTAATAGTTAAACAAATTTGGTATTTAAGTGAATGATGTATTTAGATGTTTATTACAACAATTGATAACTAAACAAATTTGGTATTTAATTGAATGATGTATTTAGATGTTTATTACAGCAATTGATAATTAGACAAATTTGATATTTAATTGAATGATGTATTTAGATGTTTATTACACTGATTGAAAATTAAACAAATTTGGTATTTAAGTGAATGATATATTTGATGTTTATTACAACAATTGATAATTAAAAAAATTTGATATTTAATTGAATAATTTATTTATTAGAATTTATATGATATTTATTAGTCATTTTTTTAATTATAATATTATTTTTTATTTTTTATAATTGAATATATTAATGAAGATATGTAGTGAAAACGTATTATGTGGATATATGATGTACAATACATTTTTTTTAATTTTATATAGAGCTATATTTGTGTCGATAACAAATGAAGTGATTTTATAATTTTTATAAGTCATTTTTTGTTTATCATTGAATTTGTTAAATGTTTTATTAAGATGGACGAAGAACAATGGAGGTATGATATCATCATGTCTGAAGAAGTTGATATGAATGTTGAAAATGAGGAAGATGCTAGCATGAAAGTAGAACATGTTGATTGCTCTGATGCCTTTAATACTTCTATGATGTTTGTCTAATTTGTTGTTGGTACAATAATTATATTACATAAATGTTCATTGATCTCAAACCTTCTTTGAATTGTGTTATAGTTGTTTGCTACCCATGATGAAGTTTTACATTGGGCTCGATCAGTGGCTCATGAAATTGAATTTGTTGTCATGATAATAAGGTTAGACACAAATACCGGTGTTAGAGGAAGGACCTCATTTCTGTTAATAGCTTGTGAAAGGAGTGGTGAGTATAGGCCAAGGAAGAAGGATTTGGTTAGAACATGCATTGGCAGTAGAAAATGTGGATGCCCGTTTAAGTTGCATGCAAAGCCAGTTTTGGGAGGTGAAGTTAATTTGTTGGACTCACAATCATGAAATGGCAAAATCATTTGTTGGGCATCCATATGCGGGTCGATTGAGTAAAGATGAGAAGATTCTTGTTGCTGATATGACGAAGTTCATGGTGAAGCCAAGAAATATTCTTTTGGAGTTGAAGGAGCGCAATGCCAACAGTTATACAACAATCAAACAAATTTACAATGCCAAAAATGCTTATTGTTCTTCCATAAGAAAGAGTAACACCAAAATGCAACAACTCACAATGCTGCTTGACCGAGATCAATATATTCACTGGCATATGATGAAGGATGAAAATGTTGTATGTGACTTGTGTGAATGTATGTATACATGATTTTGATGATGTCAAAAGAAGAATCAAACAAGGCTCATTTTGCTTCAAGATTAATACAAGATTGTTTCAACAAACAAAGCCTTGATTCAAGATTTCTTCAAGATCAAGCCTTGCCTCAAAATGTAGAGATTTCAAGTCATCCAAGGCACATGTAATCGATTACCAAGGCACATGAAAGTGTGTAATCGATTACACATCATATGTAATCGATTACCAGAGACTCTGAACATTGGGAATTCAAATTTTAAATGAAAAGTCACAACTGTTCAAGAAAAACAACTGTGTAATCGATTACACTAATTCTGTAATCGATTACCAGAGAGGATTTTCAAGGAATATCGCCAACATTCACATCTTATCATTTGGATTTTGAATGGCCATCAAAGGCCTATATATATGTGTGACTTGGGACGAAATTGAAGAGAGAGTTTTGCTTGGCAAAAATGTCTTATCCTCTCAAAAGACAATGAGAGAGATTCCAAAAGAACTTCATTGTCAAATGCTCTTTCAAAAGAAATCCTTGACCAAACACTTGCAAAATCCATAAGGATTCTTACATGATCTTCATTGTAATATTCTTCTCTTGAAGAGAGAATTCTTCTTCCATTCTTCTTACTCAATGAAATTAATTAAGGGACCGAGGGTCTCTTGAGTTGTAAGGATTCCTGAACACAAGGGATGGGTTGTCCCTGTGTGGTTCAGAAGTTATAAAGGATTTTACAAAGATAGTGGAAAACTCAAGTGGGTTGCTTGAGTACTGGACGTAGGCACGGGTTGTGGCTGAACCAGTATAAAACTGTGTTTGCATTCTCTCTTCCCTTATCTCATTTATGTTATTGCAATCAATTTTGCCTTGAATGTTTAAAGAACATTATTAAATTGATTGTTGCTGCTTCTTCTGCATTCTAAGCCTATCCCTCTTAAGATTATTGAGGCCACAAGGTCCAACAAGTGGTATCAGAGCGGGATTCTTGTATAAAGTTTAAAAACTTCAAGAATAGATATGGCCTCATCCAAATTTCCATTTTCTGAGGAAAATTCTATCAATAGGCTCTTATGTTCAATGGTGAGGGTTATCATTATTGGAAAACCCGAATGCAGATCTTTATAGAAGCCATAGATCTAAAGATATGGGAAGCCATTGAATTTGATTCATTTATTCCTACAATGGTAGAGAGAAATGCAACTACATAAAAAAAAAACTAGAGAAGAAAGAAGATGATGATGAAAGAAGAAAGAAGAAGGTTCCTCTTTAGCCCCAAAATGCTAAGTGCGATCAACTTGGGCACATGAGATTCAATTGTCCTGTGTTTAAAAGAAGAATGGAAAAATCCGACAAGATGAATTTTCAAATAGAAGAAAGAAAAGAAAGGATATATCACTTGGGAAGATAATGTCATAAATTATTCAAGTGAGTCAGAGAAGAAAATCATAAGTTTGGGTATCATGATGAAAGACTATGAAAATGGAGAAGAGCAAAGTCGATACATTGATAGCAATTTCTCCAAACACATGGCATGCATCAAAGTTTATTCATATTTCTCTCCAAGATAAATGAATATGTGATTTATGGAGACATCAAACGAAGGCCACATTACTCCCCAAGAAAAGTGAATATGTGATTTATGGAGACAACAAACAAAGGCCACTTGATCAACAACCCCAACAAGTAATATCAAATGATACCAACAGGTCACTTGTCTTTGATTGATTACTTTTGATGCTTGTTTTCTACTTGAGTTTAGACTGTTCTTGATGATTGTGATTGAATTTGATTGACTGTGTTTGATGATTGATTGATTGTATTTTTGATTGTGTGTTTGATTGTATTGTATTTGATGTTTGTTCCTGATTGAGTTTTTGATTGTTTTTAAAGAATCTATTAAACTTTTCAAATTAGTTTCATATTTTAAGAAAACTATTTCAAATTTAGAAAAGGAAATTTTGAAATTGAAATTTGAAATTTGAATTTGAAAATTGAAATTTGAAAAGTTAAATTTGAAAATTGAAAATTAAAATTTGAAATTAAAATTTGGATGTTGGAAGTTGGAAGTGGAAGTTACTGGAAGTTGGAAGTAGAAGTTATTGGAAGTTGAAAATTAAAAATGGAAGTTATTGGAAGTTGGAAGTTGGAAATGAAAGTTACTAAAAGTTGAAGTTGAAAGTTGGAATTTGAAATTTAAAATTTAAAAATTTAAAATTTGAAATTTGAAATTTGAAATTTGAATATTTTTTTAATAGAAATTATTGTGCATAGTTAGTTGATTGTAAATTTAATTAATTTGATTTGAAATGTTTGATTATTGATTGTATTTGATTGTGTTTGATTGATGTGCTATTGTACTTGTTTTTGCTTGATTAATATTGAATGATTGTTTTAATGCCTTTTGGTATCACTTGATTCTCATACATTGCAATCAACAAGATAAAAGATAAAATATATGTATGTAATCAACAAGTGGTAACATCTTTCTCCTCTCTATTCATGATTTGTTTTTGATGTTGACAAAGGGGAAGAGAAAGATAAAAGATAAAATAGTAAGAAAAAATATCTATTCTTTATGAGACAATTTGTTTACATATGAAAAATATGAAATCTTCAACTGTCTCATATAAGCAATCATTGCAAAACCAAGGGGGAGTAAACTATATGCAAATAGATATTTTTTCTTTGTTGTTGCTCCTAACCTACAGGTGTTTGTCATCATCAAAAAGGGGGGGAATGTAAATCATAAGATTTTGTTGATGTCAACAAGAATTAAGAATTTTCTTGAGAAAGGGGGAGAATGTAAATCATGTAAGCTTTGATAGTGTCAAGAAGAAATCACATGTTTGTCATCATCAATAAGGGGGAGAATGTGATTGTATGTATACATGATTTTGATGATGTCAAAAGAAGAATCAAACAAGGCTCATTTTGCTTCAAGATTAATACAAGATTGTTTCAACAAACAAAGCCTTGATTCAAGATTTCTTCAAGATCAAGCCTTGCCTCAAAATGTAGAGATTTCAAGTCATCCAAGGCACATGTAATCGATTACCAATACATGTAATCGATTACCAAGGCACATGAAAGTGTGTAATCGATTACACATCATATGTAATCGATTACTAGAGACTCTGAATGTTGGGAATTCAAATTTTAAATGAAGAGTCACAACTGTTCAAGAAAAACAACTGTGTAATCGATTACAATAATTCTGTAATCGATTACCAGAGAGGATTTTCAAGGAATATCGCCAACAGTCACATCTTATCATTTGGATTTTGAATGGCCATCAAAGTCCTATATATATGTGTGACTTGGGACGAAATTGAAGAGAGAGTTTTGCTTGGCAAAAATGTCTTATCCTCTCAAAAGACAATGAGAGAGATTTTCAAAAGAACTTCATTGTCAAATGCTCTTTCAAAAGAAATCCTTGACCAAACACTTGCAAAATCTATAAGGATTCTTACATGATCTTCATTGTAATATTCTTCTCTTGAAGAGAGAATTCTTCTTCTATTCTTCTTACTCAATGAAATTAATTAAGGGACCGAGAGTCTCTTGAGTTGTAAGGATTCCTGAACACAAGGGATGGGTTGTCCCTGTGTGGTTCAGAAGTTATAAAGGATTTTACAAAGATAGTGGAAAACTCAAGTGGGTTGCTTGAGTACTGGACGTAGGCACGGGTTATGGCCGAACCAGTATAAAACTGTGTTTGCATTCTCTCTTCCCTTATCTCATTTATGTTATTGCAATCAATTTTGCCTTGCATGTTTAAAGAACATTATTAAATTGATTGTTGCTGCTTCTTCTGCATTCTAAGCCTATCCCTCTTAAGATTATTGAGTCCACAAGGTCCAACAACTTGCTCTGGAGTCATCCTAATGCAGTCAAATTAACCAATTCTTGTAATTTGGTTTTATTGATTGATACTATCTACAAAACAAATAGGTACAAACTGTCGTTACTTGATATTGTTGGTGTTACACCAATAGGAATGAAATTTTCTGCTGCTTTTGCTTACTTGGAAAGAGAACGTCTTAATAATGTTGTTTGGGCTCTACAGCGGTTTCAGAGTCTTTCCATGAAAGTTGATGCACTCCCTGGGTTATTGTTACCGACAGAGATTTGTCTTTGATGAATGCAGTGAAAACTGTATTCTCGGATGCTACGAACTTGTTGTGTCGGTTTCACATTGACAAGAATGTTAGGCAAAGTGCAAAACCCTAGTGAGTCAAAAAAATGCATAGGATTGTGTGATGGAGGCTTGGAGGAGTTTGGTTGCCTATCTATGTGAGAGTTATTTTGATGAGTACCTTAAAAAATTTGAAATGGCTTGCTCTTTGTGGCCTATGTTTGTCGACTATGTGTGCCAAACATGGGTGATTTCGCACAAAGAAAAATTTGTTAAAGCATGGACTAACAAAGGGATGCTTCTAAAAAACACAACTAATAACAGGTATGAATATTTTTTTTTTGTTTGTGTTGATTTGTTTAAGTGTTTACTTAATTGAAAATGTTGTGGTTGTTTATACATTGTTGTATATTTCATTTGTATTGGTCATTAAAGAGACTTCTACAAAACACTTGGTGACATATGCAGTGTTTGGGAAGCAATGAACAACATGAGGACACTTCAACACACCCAAATTAAAGCATCTTTTGAGACAAGTACGCACGTGGTTGGGCATGTGTTTAAAGTTACCTTGTACAAAAAACTACTTGGCACGGTATCAGGGTACACTTTAAATAAAATTGTTGTTGAGTATGAGCATGTAGCTTATGCAGGCAAAAAACCTTCACGTTATGGATGTGTCATGAGGACTACCCACGGTCTTCCATGAACATGTGAGTTGTCTAAATATGTTGTTGGCTCCATACCACTAGACACAATCCACATTTTTTGGCGTAGACTTAGTTTTTCATATCAAGGATTATGCGAGGCTGAGGTGACCATAACTGAGGAGATGGAAACCATATCGAAACAATTTAAGCAACTCGATGTTTGTGGCAAAGTACATTTGAAAACAAAGCTTCAGGAAATTGCTTATCCTGATCTGAACTCTATGTGTCATCCTCCAGAAAAGGTGAATACCAAAGGTACTCCAAAAAAACTGTTGACCAAACAACAAAAGTCAACAAAATATGATCCGTCTTATTGAGAGTATGCTGATGTGTTACACTCTATGCAAAATAGTAATTTTTCAGTGAAATGTAATGCATCATTATTTGAGCAACCAATACAAAGATGGAATATTCCAATGTTGGATCAATTTCATCCATCCATCCAGTATTATATCAAAAACATTATTGATGTCAAAGTGTTTGGGAGTAATCCGTGATGCTAATCAGCAAGTGTACTGAGTCGCACAAGTAATATAAAACGGTAAGAACCGAGTATCAAATCATAGGGAACTTGTTTCATTCAGAAAATATATGTTCAATGAGAAAACATTTGTATAAAGCAAGTAAATATTGAATAGGATTTTTGTCTAAAAGTATAATTAACTACATATTAAAATATCTAAAAGTTGAGAAGTAAAACAGTCAAGTAACAAGCGTTGGGTCATTCTATTGAACTTACTTTGATGTTGTTAAACGTTTTTCTCTATTTAACGTTGTTTTAGTGTTCTTATGCTTAAAAACTACCCAAACCAAGATCCCTTGAGTGAATGAGCCTAACTCTATTTAAACCTCGTCCTTGATCCCTCAACAAACTTAATCTAAAAGAGTTGTATTACGATTACAGCATAATAAGGACTAGATTGTTGCACTCAGTCCCCAGACATAGAGTTTTCTAGCTTTCTCTATCAAGTTCTAAGGTTTTAAAGCCCTTCCCAGTACTAAAAATCCTAACTATGAATACAAATGGGTGATCAAGCCACAAGCATACAAAAATAAGCATAGATAGAAGCAATGAACACATAAAAACAACGTTAAATATATAGTAAGAGAATATTACATCAAAGGTTCAGCAGAACTCCCCAACAAGAGATTTAGCCTTCCATTACAAGTTAGCAACTTTCAGCATAAAGGATAGATTTTGAAGAACGACTAAGGCTACAAATGGTTGAGGATGCCTCCTCCAACCTCTAGAACCCTAAAGTCACTCCTATAACCTAAACTCTCTTGGAGGCTGAGGCTCTGTCGTTCTAGTTTCTTCTCTTGCTCCGTTTTTCGACTCTCTTCTTGCTCTACGCCCACTTCAATGTTTTAAAGGCTCCTTGACTTTTCAGATTCTAAAGGCCCGCTTAGCGAGCTTGGCTGCGAGTTAGTGAAATTTGGCTCAGTAGGCTGGGCGCGCTGAGCTCGAGAAGGGACAAACAACTCGTTGGGCGAGCTTGTGGCGTGATGGGTGCGGGCATCTGTGACTGATCCTCTTCTAGGGTTTCCCAATGCACTAAGCGAGCTGAGTGCCTCGCTTAGCGGATGTCACTCGCTAAGCACATATGCCTCGTTTTGCAAGACACCAGCTGCTACACCTTCTCTTCTTTTGGCCTGAAACTGTAGTGATATCAACATTAATTCACAAAATGGGAGTATCTACTAAGTAAAATCAAAATAAACATAAAAATATGTACGACTCCTACAAAAAGAACCATTAATCGGAGGAAAGATGCTAATTTAATGAAACTATTCACTACAAAAGTTAGTCGTAAATATCGACTAACAAACTCCCCCAAATTTACAGTTTTGCTTGTCCTCAAGCAAATAAATAACAGTTTACTTGTCCTCAAGTGATAGAATTCACAGTGGTTAATCAAAAGATGTGTTTGTTCCAAAGCATTCAATCACATGACATAAGTGGCACACAATGCTTCAACCAACAGCTTTTTACAAAGATATGCAGACTTTCAAAGATATGAACATGATCATTAAGCAGCACAAGTGAAATAAGCTAGCAAGCACGATAGATATCAAGGAAGTTTCATCAAGCTAAATCTTCACGATCATTGTTTCTCTCATAAGCACAAGTGTTTAAGGCAATTATCGAATTCAACAACCAACACAAGTCTCAACTTTTGCATTTCATCTCATGACATACAATCACAAACACACAAATTGAATCTGAAGGACTTTCTTGGCTTGTAATGAGGCTGGGATGCAAACAATTCATGGTTTTTCTAAGATGCAAAAACTTAGGTTCTAGGAGAGCATTCATCCTTAGATCAACTCTTTTCCTTTCATTCCCAGCTTCTATTGAAGTGCCACATACATTTAAGGCACTTAAGTTACGTAACAGCACACACATACTTTTATTCTTAAAATTTCTCTTCTTTTTATTATTTTTATTTTAGCAATTTTTACTTACTGCTTCTTGACACAATTTCTGTGTGGCTATCATTTGTCTTACCACAATTATCATCACCCAACACCTTCCCCCAAATTTGGGACAAATTTGCTTTGAACCATGATGCTCTCCTACAACCTAAGGAAAGGTAGATGGAGATTATAATTCAACAGGCTCAGGGTTCAATCAATAATAAATAAGCTCAACATGGGTGCAAGGGATTCATCATTCATGAACAAGGTAAGCTATTTGGCTAAGTGGCTAATTCAGTCAATCATGGCCTTCATCATTTCCAAAATCATGCATTCATTCAGTATTCAGAGATTCATGCAAAAATTGGTACTCAATGCTAGTTGTTCTCTCTCAATTAAGGTTCACACAACTCACTGGGTTATGGCTAATGATTGCCTTCACAATTTATCTGTCAAACAAACTAACAATTTCACTCTCGTCCCTAATTCATGTTCTTCCTCTTCTAATTACCACATATTTATTCAAAGCACATGATCTAACATCCCAATTCACTCAAATCATGCAATCAATCAATTTCAAAATCAATCACAAACACCAGAAATTTAAAACCAAACCAAACCACTGCATATATATAAATGTAAATTGTTCAAAGAGCTGTAAAATTTGCTGAAGATGTAAATAATCTAAGACTAAAACTGAAATTAAAAAGAAAACTATATCTAAAAAAACTGAAATATAAATAAAGTCTTGTCATCAATCCTGTGCTGGTGTAGGCTCATCATAAGGTGAGGAAGGAGCATCCTGGGCTGGCTGAGATGGCTCTAGTTCTGGAGTGGCATGAGTGGGAACTAGAGCTGTTGGAGCTGGTGTTGGAGGAGCGGAAGAAGAGGGAGCTGAAGTGGAAGCGTCTGATGGTCCTCGAGCCCTAGCTTTGCAGGTCCCCAGAAAGGTGATCATGGGATCATCAGGGTTCCAGCAGTTCTTCCTGAAGTATGCCAAATTAATGGCAGGGCTCAGGGACTCAAAGGTAAGGGAGTCAGATACTACTCCTCTGGCTACGCACAAGGCTGTAATAAGTGCAGGAAAGTCGAGCCGAGAGGAGTTGGACTGGGCCATCTGTGATATTTGGCCTAAAATGAGCGAGCCCATGTCCATATTCATCTTCATGACCAGTCCGTAGACTATCCTCGCTCTGTCCATATTAAGATCGGGCGTGTGAGAGGTGGAGGCGAGGTTAGAGTATGATAACATACTCCAGGTCAAGGTTAGGGTCATCATGTCCTTCCTAAGAAGCTTCCAAGGCGCGCCCTCAGCGTTCAGAACAAATCCTCGCCCAGAAATGCAAAGTCTGGAAGCCAGCTCCTGGGTATCTGGATGTGAATGACAGAATCTGGAGTAAGTGATGTAGTGCTCCCCAGTCTCCAAGACCACCTGGGTCTCTAGGAAGGTGTTGAGGGTCTCAGCATCAAACTTTATAAGCTTGCCTTGGACTCTGACTTGTCACGGGGACTTATCCTCTGGATCATAAAGATTAGCATAGAATTACTTGACCAGGGCCACATCAATGTGACCATCAGGCTGCCTGGTCAAGGCTCTATGCCATCTCTGCCTCTTGAGCTCCCGGTGGAACTCGTCGTACTCCGTGACGTATAAAATGATGTTCCTCTCTGGAAGGATGCTCCGAGAGTGAACATTCTGTGCATATCTCTCCCAGGCGCCCTCCAATATGAATTTAGTGTTGTCATAGGACTCCTGGGGTCTGGAGGAGGTAGATTTCCTCTTCCTAGAGGCCATCTGCATAAAAAAAAATCACAGTAATTGAAATTAGACAGGCTTTATTAAAAACTGAAAGCAGAAAAATAAAATAGAAAAACAGACTAGGCACTTAGCGAGACAGACTCGCTTAGCGCGCCTTCAGAAATTAATAGGATACGCTTAGCGCGACAACATAAAAACAAAGACTCTGGCTAAGCGAGACACGCTCACTTAGCTGACAAAGCACAATGGCTAAGCGAGCGTGGCTCGCTAAGCCTTATTCTCTAACAGAGAGCTAATTGCGCTTAGCGAGACAGGCTCGCTTAGCGCGACACACTACGCAGGCTTAGCACCAGCAGGCGCTTAGCCCAACTTAACCACTCGAACATAATTGGCTTAGTGAGCAGGCTCGCTAAGCCTTATTCTAAAATAGAGAAGAATTTGCGCTTAGCGAGCATAGCTGGCTTAGCGCATGAACAAAATTTCAGAAAATGAAATTGCATTGGGCTTACGAAGACTGACTCACTTAGCCTAGACTTATTCAATCATTAGAGGCATAGTGGCTTAGCGAGACTGACTTGCTTAGCCATCAATAGAATACCAACAGACTCATAGGCTCTGACTCAAGCAAACTAACTCGCTTAGTGCGGCATGCTGGCTTAGCGAGTTCATACGAACTCAGAATTAAAAACTGGAAATTTAAACACTCGCTAAGCCGAAGTGCAATGGCTTAGCGAGTTCATACAGAAAAGCGTAAATTTAAACAGAAATGATGAACACGCTTAATAGGACAGGGCCGGCTTAGCGAGTTCATTAGAAAACCCATAAAATCATCCAAAATTGATGAATTCGCTTAGCAAGCAGGCTCGCTTAGCAAGTACATCGAAATTTCCAAAAAATAATGGGGCTTCAAAGCCCCTAACTACAGGCCACTATTAGGCCTCACAAACCTAAGCAAAATGCATCAAATCAACCTACATTATACGCGGAATAAAATCCCTAAAATCATACATTCAAACAACTAACCAAACAACAGCAAAATCAACACTTTCAGCGAACATAACATGGCTTCTGTCCTAGGGTTCAAAAACATAAATTAAAAGGTAAAATCAAAAGTACTTATTTGGATTGCAGAGGTTGGTGAATACAAATGGAAGCACAAGAAGTAGAGAGTTCAAGATGAATGCAGTGTAGATGGTGAGTACGAAATGCCAATGATGGAAAAGAAGAGTAATGAGTTTTGCACAAAAAAGTAACTACCTAAGGCAGTAATGCTTATTTTTGGCAGTTTCGACTATCTTGCTTAGCGCGAGTGACTCGCTAAGCGAGCACTCTGTGACATTTGAATTTTTAGATTTTAAATTCACGCGCTAACCGGGATAGGCTAACTTAGCCCAATTCAAAAATTAGAAAACCCGAGAAGGATTTGGGCTTAGCGCAAAGATACACGCTTTGCGAGTTCTGCGGCTCTAATTGATCTACAACTTTCACTTAGCGGGATGCGGCCAGCTTAGCAAATTAAATGCCTTAAGATGCAGCAGTGGGGTCGCGCTTAGCAAGATGGGTTCGCTTAGCGCAATTCCATACCCGAGAAGGAATTGGGCTTAGTGATATGCCATTATTTTCTCCTATTTCTTAACCCTTTTTGCACCATTTTAAGTATTGATTAGTCTTAATTGTCAAATTAATTAGGCAGTTTTATTATTTGGGCCCATTCAACTAATTTGATGTTTTTAATCTAATTTCAGGAATTAATGAAGCATTGGGCTTGGGCTTGAATCCAGAATTGGGCTTGGACTTGAAGAGGGCATACTATTTTATTCTACAAAATTAGATCTTATCTTATCTTATCTTATCTAGATATTATTTAGATTTGATCTCATCTAGATATTATTTCATCTAGATCTTATCTTATCTTATCTTATCTTATCTAGATTTGATTTTATTTTATTTATGGGCTTGGATTTAAAACAGATTTGTAAGCTTTGGGGCTGGAAAACTATATAACAGCATCAAGGTTGTAGTTTAGGCCTTCTTCTCTCTCTCTCTCCTCTCCTCTCTTCTCTTTCTCCTTTATTTTTGTTTTTGCAATTCCAGTTCTGACTTTTCGTTTTAGCAATAAAATTTCGTTCTTCAATCTATAATTTCGTTCTCTATTGATTAATGGAAGGCTAAGTCCCCAGCATTGTTTTCTTTTGAGGATCAAGCACAGTTCTCTTTGAGGTTCTATTATTACTGTTAATTTCTGTTCAGTTTTTCCTCTTCACTAATTACTCTGAATTTTTTTGCTATTAATTCATGCATGCTTAGTGCTTGATTAATTGTCTCTGCGCTTAATTTACGTTCATGCTTAATGATCATTTATGAGTAATTGGTGTATGTGTTGCTTAATCACAGAATGAATGCATTATGTTAAATTTTGCTTAGTAATTTAATTTAGGGTTGAATTAAGTGGTTGAACTGAATAAGGATAAACTCTCGTAACCTAGGATAAAAGACTTGCTTGTAAATCAAGGGGAAACAACGTGTTTTAATTCTGATATTTTCTAATTCACATTTATTCGTTGTTTAATTTACAAAAGCAAATAACCCCTCCCCATTCGTTACTATTTTCCTACTATCTGTTATGAACATTTGGTATATCATTGCTCGTTGGGAAATGACCTAGGATCACTTCCTAGTTACAGCATTTTAATGTTTATTTGATTCGGGTACGGCCTCGATCACTTAGCCCAATTGGCATGAGGGTCCAAGTAGAGAAAGAATTGTGCTTAGCGAGATGATGTTGCGCCTTTAGCGAGATGACTCGCTCAGCTCAATTCCAATAAATGCAATTCCAAAGAGGTTTTTGGGCTCAGCGCAGTGGTCTCGCTTAGCGAGGCCCCTTCAGCCAATGGTTTGGGGTTGGCACGCTTAGCGCGAGTGACTACTCGCTCAGTGCAAGAAGAATGATTCGCTTAGCGCACGGGGCGCACTGAGCGAGTGGATGACTGAAAAATTTTCTAAGTTATTCCTCATCCACAGCTTCAGAGAAGCTTTAACAACCCCATTGATCATACAAAACAAGATGATGACTTACTCTAACAATCCCAAACAAGTTGAAACCTAACTATATGCAATGATTAATAAAATAAAAGAAAAAGAGAGTTAGGTTGCCTCTCAGTAAGCGCTTCTTTAACATCATTAGCTTGACACATATTACCTCAAGGGTCTGGAGCAAGCTTGGCTTTGGCCATCAGAACCATCTCATTCTCTACTTCATCCATCTTGCAACAAATATTCCAGTCAAGTGAGTGTTTCTCTGCATCAAACAAATCAAATGTGATCTTCCAATCATCTATTCCCATTTCTAGATTACCTTTCCCCATATCCACCACACAATTGGCAGTTAGCATGAAGGGACGACCCAAAATCAGAGGGATTTCAGCATCCTCTTCAATGTCCATGATCACAAAGTCTGTAGGGAAAGTGAACTGTCGCACCTTGACCAAAACATCTTCAACCACGCCATAAGGTCTTGTAATGGAATGATCTGCCAACAACAATGTCATTCTTGTTGGCATAATTTCCAGCTCTCCAATTCTTCTGCACATGGAGAGCGACATCAAATTAATGCTAGCTCCCAAATTAATGAAAGCTTTTCCAACTGACACTGCACCAATAGAGCAAGGGATTGTGACACTCCCTAGATCCTTGTATTTAGGTGGAAGGATTCTTTGAATCACAGCACTGCAGTTTCCTTCCACCACAATATTATCGTTGTGGATATATTTGCCCTTCTTGGTCAGCATATCTTTCAGAAACTTAGAGTAGAGTGGCATTTGTTGCAAGGCTTCTCCAAAAGGGATAGTTATCTCCAATTTATTGAAGATATCAAGAAAACGAGCAAAGTATCATTCCTTGTCTTTCTTGGACGACACCAAATGATATGGTATTTCCTTCCCTGAGAATGGGACAACCTCCTTCTTCTTTTCTCTAGCCAACTCACTCTTAGTCTTCTTTTCCTCCTCTTTTTCTTTCTTTTTTTCATTTTTTTTCTTCTTTTTCTTCTTCATTTATTTTCTTCTCTCTCAACTGATCTTCTTCTTTTTCTTTTTCTTCTTCAACTCCTAACTCTTGCTCATCACCATTCCTCCTTTCATCTTCCACTATGATCTCCTTCTTTCCTCGGATCATGACAGTTTTACATTCTTCCTTGGGATTTTTCTCGGTATTAGCTCCAAAATTTCCAGAAGAATTCTCAGCTATTTGCTTGGCTAGCTATCCCACTTGAATCTCGAGGTTCTTTATGGCGGACTCTGTGCTCTTGTGATTAGACATAGTAACTTGCATGAACTGAGCCAAAGTCTCTTCCAGCTTGGTTGTTCTCTCATAAAGACCAGGCCCTTGATTTTGAGGCTTGTTGGATGATCCTCCTTGGTCTTTATTGAACTGGTTTCCAGGATGAGACCTCCACTGCCCTTGATTTTGATTAAAATTGGAACCTTGCTGAAAACCTGCAAATCCACCTGCATTAAATCCTGGTCTGTGTTGATTCCCCATATAATTCACTTCTTGTGCAACTTCATCAAGAGGTATATAGCAACCAGATTCATAAGCTCCTCCAGATATGCTGCAACCTCCAACCTACAAAACTACTGAATGTGAAGGTTGAGTCACTTGTAATTGAGTTGGCAACTTACTAAGTGTTCCTGTCAATGTCTCAAGCTTCTTAGCTAGAAACTTGTACTGTGCCAATAGTGCATCTTGTGAGGAAAGCTCTAATAGGCTTCTCTTTGTAGGAATATGAGTCCGATCACGTAAAATAGCATGATCACTAACAACCATATTCTCAATAAGCTCCATAGCTTCTTTAGGGGTCTTCAATTTAATCTTCCCTCCAGTAGAAGCATCTAATAACTGCTTGGACTGTGGTCTCAAACCATCTATAAAAATATTTAGCTGAATTGGCTCAGAGAATCCATGAGTTGGTGTTTTCCTCAGTAAGCTATGGAATCTCTCAAGTGCTTTACTCAAAGATTCATCTGGAAATTGATGGAATTAGGAGATAGTTGCCTTGCCTTCAGCTGTCTTAAACTCAGGAAAATATTTCTTCAAAAATTTCTCTACAACCTCCTCCTAAGTCTTCAAGCTATTTCCATTAAATGAATGCAGCCACCTCTTGGCTTCTCCAGCCAAGGAAAATGAAAACAAGCTAAGTCTTACTGCACTTTCATCACATCTGCAATTTTCACAATGTTGCAAATCTCAATATAAGTAGCCAAGTGTGCATAAGGGTCTTCATTTGGCAAACCATGAAACAAATTTTCTTGAATCATCTGAATCAAGGAATGAGGATATGTGATGTTGTGAGCTTGGACTTCCGGCCGCCCAATGCTTGAGAAGAATTATGGCACGGTCGAGCTAGAATAATCTTCAAGAGTAACCCTTCGTGGTTGATCTTCATCCATAATTGGAACTTCGGATGCGCCTACTTCAGATTCTCTTAACTCTGGAAAGACTAAAGATGATTGAGCTTCCTCCAAACTTGGTTGTGTTGTCCTTTCCTGCAAAATTTTTCTCCTTCTCTCTATGTTGTTTCTCTTGCAAGTAGCTTCTATCTCCAAATCCAATGGAGCTAAATCACCTGCAGAAGAGTTACCTCGCATACAAGAAACACTAAACAGAGCAGCAATTAACCAAATCACGAGAAAATAATTTTTATCTAACTATTCACAAAATCAATCAAAAAATAAAGAATAAATGACTACAAACTGAACTCTACTTTCTAAATGGAAAGCAGTTCCCCGGCAACGGCGCCAAAAACTTGTTCAGGAGTAATCCACGATGCTAATCAACAAGTGTACTGAGTCGCACAAGTAATATAAAACGGTAAGAACCGAGTATCGAATCACAAGGAACTTGTTTCATTCAGAAAATATATGTTCAATGAGCAAACATTTGTATAAAGCAAGTAAATATTGAATAGGATTTTTGTCTAAAAGTCTAATTAACTACAGATGAAAATATCTAAAAGTTGAGAAGTAAAACAGTCAAGTAACAAGTGTTGGGTCATTCTATTGAACTTACTTTGATGTTGCTAAACGTTTTTCTCTATTTAATGTTGTTTAAGTGTTCTTATGCTGAAAAACTACCCTAACCAAGATCCTTCGAGTGAATGGGCCTAACTCTATTTAAATCTCGTCCTTGATCCCTCAACAAACTTAGTCTGAAAGAGTTGCATTACGATTACATCATAATAAGGACTAGATTGCTGCACTCTGTCCCCAGACATACAGTTTTCTAGCTTTCTCTATCAAGTTCTAAGGTTTTAAAGCACTTCCCAGTACTAAAAATCCTAACTATGCATACAAATGGGTGATCAAGCCACAAGCATACAGAAATAAGCATAGATAGAAGCAATGAACACATAAAAAAAACTTTAAATAGATAGTAAGAGAATATTACATCAAAGGTTCAGCAGAACTCCCCAACAAGAGATTTAGCCTTCCATTACAAGTTAGCAACTTTTAGCACAAAGGATAGATTTTGAAGAAAGACTAAGGCTACAAATGGTTGAGGATTTCTCCTTCAACCTCTAGAACCCTAAAATCACTCCTCTAACCTAAACTCTTTTGGAGACTGAGGCTCTGTCGTTCTAGCTTCTTCTCTTGCTCTATTTTTCGACTCTCTTCTTACTCTACGCCCACTTTAGTATTTTAAAGGCTCCTTGACGTTTCAGATTCTGAAGGCTCGCTTAGCGAGCTTGGCTCGCTAAGCGCGAGTTAGTGAAATCTGACTTAACGGGCTGGGCGCGCTGAGCGCGGGAAGGAACAAACGACTCGCTGGACGAGCTTGTGGCGTGCTGGGCGTGGGCATCTATGACTGATCCTCTTCTAGGGTTTCCAAATGCGTTAAGCGAGCTGAGTGCCTCGCTTAGTGAATGTCACTCGCTAAGCGCATATGCCTCGCTTACCAAGACACCAGCTGCTAGACCTTCTCTTCTTTTTTCCTAAAACTGAAGTGATATCAACATTAATTCACAAAATGGGAATATCTGCTGAGTAAAATCAAACTAAACAAAAAAATATGTACGACTCCTACAAAAAGAACCATAAATCAGAGGAAAGATGCTAATTTAATGAAACTTTTCAATACAAAAGTTAGTCGTAAATAATGACTAACACAAAGCGGATGGTAACTGTGGTTATCGTGCAATAGCTGCCTTATTGGGTATAGGTGAAGAATTATGGTCATTGGTGCACAACCATCTGCATAAAGAACTCACAAGTTGGTCGAAAGAGGATATCAATGTGCTTGGTGGCATAGAGAGATTTGAGGAATTAAAGCATTCCCTATTTGTTGATGGATTATCTATGGTGCGTAAGTTTATTGTTACATGACTTTTTCTTAAAATAACATTTAAGTAACCGCTATTTGTTGTTTGTTACATGTAGGTTACCATAGACAAGTGGATGAATATTACAGATACGGGATATGTCATTGCTTCACGATACAACATGATCGTTGTTTCTCTTTCATGACAACAAAGCATGACATTTTTTCCTCTTAAAAGTCAACCACCACTAGATTCTTTCGTGCATCACGTAGTATGCATTGGTCATGTGTATGAGAATCACTTTGTTCAGGTAATTGCCTAATTAGTATGTTAGTATAAATACTGACAATGTTGTTGGTTATCTTACATTGAATATGTTTGTCGTTATGTAACAAGTTTTTTATGAGACCATTGTCCTTTACCACCTTTGGCGTTGTTGTGGAATGCACATTGCCATTATCAGGAAAAGCAGTGGCCGACCCCATACATATGTAGAATGTAGTGTTACACAAATTTGTCCAGGCTGAAAATCGAATTTGTTGATTTAGGTGAAGAATGAACATAAAATTTGTTATTTCTACTGATTTTTCTGTAAATAATTATTTTGTTCACATTTTGTTACGCTATGCATATTATTTCCACTAATTGTGTTGCTTTGTTAAGATAACTTTAAAAAGTTAACACATATATAAGTACTTTGAAAATAATAAACATACGGTTTCATTAGCTAACAGACCAATTTAAACATTACATTAACTTACAAGAGAGTTGAAACAAATAGAAAATGCATAAAAAATGACAATTAAATAATACTAATTTTGCATTGAATCATGTTGCGATCGAGACATGTTGTCTTCCATTTTGGTTGCCGGTTTACTAAAAACAGCTAAAATTTCTATTGGGTCAAATCATTTCAAGTAGTTAGGCTGTACTAAGAACTTCAGCACGTCATCATCAGTTTTCAACTCAATTATTTCAAATTTGATAACTATTTTTTAATACTCAGAATGTTCCGACTGTCGAAAAAATAATTGTCTTACTATTTGTGATTCATGAATACCATAAGGGGGAATCCCTTGAGGTGCAACTTGCTTGATCACATCCTTGAGTCTGTCGATGCTACATCCCGAAGGAATGTCAAATCTTTTTGGATTTTTATTGTGAACGAGTAACCCACAAAGTCGTCTTGGCGTGGCATTTTCCACCTCTCGTTGTAATATAGCATGACATCTTGAGTAGGAGTCATAGTGGCTTGAAGTAAGTTTAATATACCATCTGGTGTTCTACCAATAATACATAATAACTCAATCGGGACAACGCATGAGTATTGATCATTACGCATTAACATTGTGTTAACATTATCATCATTTTTCAATTGTATAGATTGAAAGGCAAATTGGTTACCTGCATCTGTGAATTGTTGTCGGTAGTAAATTTCATCCAAATATTGATCGTTGGTTAGTTGAAGGGTATTGTGCATTCTGATTTTTAGTGTTTCAAAACCACAATCATTAGGTACTTGAATGAGTATTGGAGTGGAACTTTGGAAATAAACACCAGATTCGTTGTGAATAGTCGATCCATTTGAAAACATAAAAGCTAATCTGGAGTTGACAATGGTTTGACTGCTTGTTTCTCCCAAAAAGGTCATAGTTCCAAGACTACAATTTGGTTTCTAAAGGTAGATTAGGTGAAATTGTGTGATTGTTGAGAGTGTTTTTGTGGTATTTATAAATGTTGTTCAATTGGACTGCTTGTGTTATTTTAAAAAAAAAAATAGATGTGTGCCACTTCCTATGTGTTGTCAAGTACAACAATGTTGTTTCATGCTTTAATGTTGCATCAAGCAGGCATTGTTACTATCAAAACTAAAATAATTGAGTAGTCATTTCTATGTCACTATGTAGGTGTAGTATTCATTTTTTAAAATAAACGCATGCAATTCACAGTATGTTGTCAAGTTTGAAAATGATTTATGATGCATAAATGTTGCAAAAAACATACGTTTGTAATTTGTTAAGGACGAATTAATTTATTCCTCAAATCAACATTAACGGCTAATTAACGATAAACAAATAACAAAAATTTGTATAAAATAATTAAAAACGTGTAACACACCAAATTTATAAATTAATCAAATGTCAATGTCAATAAATAAATGTACCAAATAAAAAAATTATCCAAAAAATAAAAATTAACATATATAAGGCAAAAAAAACTCCAATGATCGTCTATACACCGCCTACGCCTTGATCTGTGACCTCTAGTTAGTTGACCAATGTAGCTTCTTATGATGCTTAGACATTCTTCAGCAACAGTATAGACTTTTGTTCCTTCGATCAGGATCCTCAGGTTCAGTAGTCTATCCAATTTATCAGCAATTGCTACATAACCATCCTACTAAGTGAAAGAAAACATAAAAATTGTTAGTAATAAAATAAAATAAAAAACAAAACAACAAACACAAAATATGAAAGAAAAAAAAAATATTACCACTAGATGTCCAGGAAGATGCACCTCAAAGTCTACTTCATCAGGTGTCACTACCGCCACCGATTGTTGAGACACATATGGTTCAACAAATGTGTCATATTGATAAACTGGCGGAACTCTAGGAGGATCCCCTGGTTGTGCCGGAGTCATAAACGGATGTGAAATCATGTAGAGCCACTCCATGTAATATGACGAACATTGGCCAAGCGCTACACAAATTTTCCCTACAGGTGCAATATAGTCACCGAACTGCATCCATCTAGCATCCATTTCTTCAATAGAAGCCGAAGGTGCAACAGGATGTGGCAGAATGGTCTAAATGTACCCAAACTGTCGTACAACCATCTCCGGTCGATGAATGACCTTTAAGGGACTCTATCTAAGATGACTGAAAAACAAGGAGATGACCTCAAATTTTCTAAATGAAAAATGGTCACCATATGGAATCCAGTACACAACATCAGGGGTCAATCTATCCAAACACCTACGATACGTCAACATGGGTCATGCCTTGCCAGAGGTCCATTGGCATGCACGTAGTCTCCGCTCGTCATATTCCCCGGTAGCTAGGGGGAACCAACAGACATGAAATGCTTGTAAATCCAACACTATAGATATTTTGCAATCATATTCATTAAAATAAGCAACAACATATAATAACCAACGCCAATGAAAAAATGTTTTATTAACATGTGAACTAACTTGTAACAAAGTGATATATCATGCAAGCTGCCTTGTCATGCTCTTTGATGCCTCATTTAAATTATCATACATATGCACAAGTGCAGCAGCGCCCCAAGCGTAAGTCCCACTCTGTGTCAAGTCACACAGTGCATCCAAGAATACCCTGTGCATCCAAGAATACCTCGTGCACGTGTGTGTCACTCTTGTTAGCAAAGCGTGTGCATCCAAGAAGATGCAACAAATACGCTCGTGCAGCTACGATCCAGTGACATACCTCGATTTTCATCTGATACACATCTTGCAGCCATGATAGTTGAACATACGAGCCATGACATTGAATCATCTCAGCTCTTGCCTCTGCAGCGCTAACCTTAAGTAATTCCACCAACATATTGATGGCATCGTCGACATGAAGTTGCTCGAAGCTATGGAATGCCCCTATGATAGGCACATGTAGCAACAACGCCATGTCATCCAAGGTGATAGCCATCTCTCCTATGGGAAAATGAAAACTACTAGTTTCCTTATGCCAGTGTTCCACAAAAGCAAACATTAGTCCTCAATCGCCCGTATCTAGGGAACATGCGATCAAAGGACTTAGTCCGTTGGCAGCCACAAGGCCTTCAATCTCTAGAGCAGGCCTACCGAACTTAGCCATCTGCCTTCCATGGGAAGATAGCTTCAGCTGAGGACGTTCCTACAAACAATAATATTGATCATGTAACAAAAAAAAAAAAAGTTCTAAGCTACATGCTTTATGTTTTTTAAGAATTACATACCTCTCCATTTCAGACTCTCAAAGCAATGTGATTTTCAAAATCTCTCAAAACTGATGTGTCATGGGGTCCGCATGAAAAACCCTCAACATTAGTAAAACCTTCTTCAACAGGTGGTTGTTGCTGCTCTTCGTTTAATTCCTCCGTGGCCATAAGAGGATCCTCAACAACACGCGTCTGTTGTCATTGCCTACGGACATATGCAATAGGCCTTTGGCGTTAGGGGGCATCATTATCATCATCACTAGCCTCTCTCCTCCCTAGGGCTCCTATTGCTCGGCCTAAAGCTCGTTCGAGACCTCTAGTTCTAACCATTATCTCCTCCCTAGGGTTTTTCCTATTACTCGACCTAAACTAACAATTTTAAAATATTTTAAATTTTGGTTTCAGTCACTTTTTAAAACTAACAATTTTAATATATTTCAAATTTTGGTTTTAATCATTTTTTAAATAACTAACAATTTTAATATATTTTTAATTTTGGTTTCAACAATTTTTTAAAACAAACTAACAATTTTAATATATTTTAAATTTTGGTTTCAACAATTTTTTAAAACTACCTAACAATTTTAATATTTTATATTTTGGTTTCAACAATTTTTTAAAACTAACTAACAATTTTAATATATTTTAAATTTTTGGTTTTAATCATTTTTTAAAAATAACTAACAATTTTAATATTTTAAATTTTAGTTTCAATCATTTTTTGAAACTAACTATCAATTTTAATATATTTTAAATTTTGGTTTCAACAATTTTTTAAAACTAACTAAGAATATTTAAATTATTTTAAATTTTGGTATCAATATTTTTTAAAACTAAAAAATTTAATATCTTTTTAATATTGGTTTGAATATTTTTTTTAAAGTAACAAATTTAAATTACTTTAAATTTTGGTTTCAATATTTTTATACCTAAAAAATTTAATATCTTTTAAATATTGATTTCAATATTTTTTAAAAGTTAAAAAAATTCGTTTATATTTATTATAATTTTTTTTAACCAATCTAATTACTTAACTAATTTTTTTTTTGTTTTATACCACTATAAAATAATATCACCAATCAATACTTATAAAACTACTGCTAATATAAAAAATACTAAAGCATAGCAAATAAAAAATAAATCAGAAAATAAATTTAGAATAAAAAAAAATCATACGGATTGCCAATCCGTATGACTTTTTGTTCATAAAAAAATGTCATTTTGACGCTACATCGTCAACAATCAACAATCATTCAAACAAAACAATGTCATCATTTAAACAAAACAATGCACAAACAATAAAAAAAATAACTTACCTCAAAGGAGAACGCAAATGCGTCAATGAACGGAGTGCAAATAGAAGCAATGAAGAACACGAACAAAGAAGAAGCAAGGAAGAAGAAGCAGGAACGAAGGAAGAAGAAGAACCACAAAGAAGAAGCAACAAGGAATGCGCACGAACTAAGGAAGAAGAATAACGAGGAAGAAGAAGCACCAAGGGCGGCAAAGAAATGACTTGTACGGACGAGTCACTTTTTTATTTTATAAAGAAAAGGTGAAGGGCATTTTAGCCCTTTCACCTTGGTCGCTGAGTGTCCCAGCAAAAAAATGCTGGGTGTCCAAAGCAACTCTCATTGACTGGACGATTCCATACTAATTCAATCTAATTTGATTTATGATCGATTTGATAATGTCAACATCAAATCATATACATATCGAATCTATAAAGTGGCTCAAACCAATAAGGAATCTGATTTCCTGTCCGATCGGACAGTCCACACATATCTTATATAATTTTAATTTACAAAATATATATAAAGTTCATAAATAAAAGTAATAAGCTCCTTTACATGGCACATCTATTCTTTTAAAAACTTATTCATAAAAAAAAAAATCAACAATGTGGTATCAAGTGCTATTTTCCAATACATGTGAAGATGAAAGCCGAAATAAGCATTTTACAAGTTTTTTCTTCCATCTTTGATGGATAGAGCTATGATCTTTGGACCTTGAGAATAAAGTCATACCTGGAGATTTTAGATCAATAGGAAGCCATGGAAGAGGATTTCAATGTTTCTTTGCTGCTAAATAATCCCATCATGACACAAATAAAAATCCACAAAGTGAAAAAATCAAGACAAAGGAAAAGCCATGCCTATTTACTATTATTTCTCAAATCATCTTCATGAAAGTCATCACTCTCAAAATAGAAAGAACAAGATTGCCTAAAAGAATACACGAGATGAAAGGATCTAAAGCATACAGGTCATAAATATATTGAAGGAATTTATAAAGAATGAGTTTGAGACAATCAAAGAATACTTGAATAAATATTTTAACATTTTTAGACCTTTCTTTTAAGTAATAGGTTATTGCATCTTGCACATTCATTATTGCATTTTGGAAAGTCCATTCTAGAATACACAATTTGTATTTTAGAATGAACTTTTCGGAATGCAATTAGAGGTACAAGATGCAATAGTGAGAGTGCAAGAAATAATTGTTTAAGTAATATTGTATCATTAGTCCCGATTGAAAAGGCAACATAAGCCATGATTAGACAAGCCAACCACATACACTAACAGATATTATGATAGACTGCCATGAAACCAGAGGGACACATAATCATCGCTTGCAAAATGCTAATTCCCCCCCCCCCCCCCCCAAAAAAATAAAACCCAAAAATCTTTCATGTGCTTCATCGTTACCAAACTCATGTTCATGAAACTCTAGTATTAACAACGAAACTTTTAAACCAAAAGGACTAAAAAATTAACTCCTCCATAGTATATAAGATGTCATTTCACTTGTGACACCAGAAGCCGGGTTTCTGTACCATGAGTCCATGACCTCAAGTGCTCAGAGCTAATTACTGGGTAACTCTTGCAGGCAGTACTTTCACTTTCAGACTTCACTCGAGAGCTTCAATTTCTGGCATCAAAATGAACCAGCTTCCATACAGAATTAGTGAACTACAAAGAAGATTCTGCAGAATGCATAATAAATAGGAAGCTTCTGCAGAACAGATTTCAAATCATATTTTAATTTCCCAGTTGTTAAATTTCCTAATTCGACAGAGGTTTCCAACTTGGCACACATTGAATTTCCTTTCTTCGGTATATTGTGCAGCAAATCCAACTATATATCAAGGAGAAGCCATGGGAAATATAACAAGAATCAATAAACAAGGATACTGGAGTGGACACTGGAGACTAGAGAGCTCAGTGATATTCCTACATAGATAATAGATGCTCAAACTTTTCTGTGTCTCTGGGGCCTAGGTATTGACAGTGCACTAAGAGGACAAAATTTTTTCCTTGACCCAAATGAAAGTCTTCCACTGATATAAAATAACCTTCCAACTGCTGACTTAATATATTTACTTATTCATTTAAAATTCCAAAAGCTTTCATGAGGAAAGCATACTCATAAGCTGCTTCGTCACATTGAGCATAGCGTCCACCTTCGCCAAAATGCCCTCCTATCATACTTGTTTTAATGATGACATTCTGAGAACAATTAGGCCAGGTACTATCTCGTACTTTAGCAACCCATTTAGCACCTTCCCAAACTCCAACCCTGAGAATGAATGTCAAATGCTACATCAACATTATTTAAGTGATTAGAAGTAGCACCTTCCTAAACTGACATTCACCTAGAGAGAGAATGAGAGAGAAACACCTTAGAGAGAGAGTACCTGTGAGAGGAAGACCTTACGAGAGAGAGAGGCGGAGAGATAGTCCGAGAGTTAGAGGGCGAGGTACAGAGCTTTCCAATGACTATGGAAGAGTCTGTAGTCATGGAAGGGAGGGGGGAGGAACAGCGATGCACATTCCTCATGTCGTGGGTGCAAAGTCAGTCACAGGAGCTATGGAGGTTTGCACAGCACGAGTCGCAGTGAATCTCTAAATAGAAGTTTAATATGCAGACGAAAGGAACATCAACGAAACGAAAAGATATGCCTCCACAACGAAGTGAAAACTGAAGAGTGGACAAAGGTGATCAGCAGAAGGGAAGCAAGGAAAAGGAAGAAGACGTCTTCAGAGAGTAGTGAACTTCACAAGAAGGACACGAGAGATAACCTGTCATCCAATCACCTCAACTGGAGACATAAGGAGGATATTACGTCCTATTATTTCTCTAACTTCACAGATGGGGTAAACGAAGTGAGGCTCTGGGAGAAGTTCAAGGCTTGGGGTGACGTGCGTGAGATATTTATCGCAAAACGTCTGAACAAGGTAGGCAGAAGGTTTGGGTTCGTGAGGTTCAAAGGTGTTTCGGATGCAAAGTTCCTGGAGACGCAGCTGGACAACATCTTCATAGACGATCTCAAGTTGTTCGTCAATCTTCCAAGGTTTGCTAGGTCAGCTACGAACCTTGAGAATAATACAAACACATAAAATGGAGGGAAGCATAGAGAAGCAACCACTAATGGTCCAGAACCCACTAGAGCTGCTCGGGTGAGATCATATGCAGAGGTGGTGACAAAGAGAGGAGGTTCGGGAGGAACCATGAGTGGTGTAGGAGACATTCCCCGTATTACCATCACACCCCACGAAGGTCACGACTTCTGGTGCAACGGGGCATGGGCTGGCAGACTGAAGAAGCATATGACTTTGGAGATGACGGAGAAGTGCGTATCGTGGGAGTTAGGGTACAACATATGTACCAGACTCCTTGGTGATGACATGGTTCTTCTCATTGGCCTCACAGAGGACAAAGCTAATCAGCTTATCAAATCGGAGACTGAAGGTGGTAGCTCCCTCTTCTACTCCCTCGAAAAATGGAGACCGGGCTGTAGACCTATTAATCGGGCTGTGTGGATTCAATTATGGGGGTTTCCGATCGAAGCTTGGGACGTTCAAAATATGAAACAAGCTATCTCCTTCATCGGAGACGTCATTGAAGCAGACGAAGACACGGAGGACCGGCGCCGGTTGGACCGCGCGCGACTGCTGGTTCGAACACCATTGCCGCCGGCGATTATGAAGGAGGTCATGGTCTGTTGTGGGGATGAGGAATACAGGGTGTGCCTAATAGAGGAGATCAGTGACGGTGGAGACGCCAGGAGAACCAGAAACCCTCTGGCCGGAGAATGGACGGACGAGATCACGTCGGAGGAGGACGGCGACGCCGGAGAAGACGAAGATGATGACACTTCCTTTTCCTACTCACCAGAACTGTCATCTGCCAAGAACCGGCTAACTCCCGACCATCAGGTCCATGTCTTACCCAATGGATCCTTCGACCAAGTTCCTAACCACCCACATCTGCTGGGTAATAACCCACAGGTCCAAAACTACACCGAGAAGTCAGCAGAGGCAGGGAACGCCAGTCAGGGGTTTTTTCGGCAAAGGTTGACCCTGGGTATCGGTGTGAAGAGAAGGCTCAGGGTATTGCTTCCTTAGAGGTGATAACCTCGGACTCTGATAGGCCTGCGCCTCGACAGTCTGACGCAGACCAAATTGGTAATTTTTTGAATCCTGTTCAGGATCCAGAAAAGGCAGATAACACTGTTGGGGTATTCTCGGCTTGTGCAATGGCTAAAGGTCTTCAAGAAGCAAATCCTTCGTTGCAGACTAAAAAACTTATCGGGCCAAGCCCCATTCCGGGCCCAATAAAAAATACAGAGGGGTGTAAAAATGAATTTCAACCAATCTTGGCCCAGTCAACAAATAGGGACTCTGGACTATTCCCTAAAGTGTATGTGAGGCAGAGACACGGCCTAGCTAAAGCTTGTCGCCTTGAGCTGGAACCTGAACAAGCTAATAGCTCCAAGGAGGATAAGATTATGGGTGGTTTATATGATGCTTCTTCTGAAGGCCCAAATACTACTAAGTTACAGGTTGTTGAGGGGACTATTAACAAAGAAGGAAATCAGTTTGAAGACTGCGAAGAGGCCAACCAGCAATGGGTTCTTGCGCAGTCCATGGGCCTGAACCATGTATCAGATTCTGAAGGTATACACTCTTTCTCAGCTATGGAGTCTCGGGACAGGAAAGAAGCTTTAAAGATGGGAAACAGATATATTCAGAGATGAATATCTTGTCCTATAACATTAGGGGGCTGGGTAGAGGCCTTAAATGGGCTTCTATCAGGAATTTGGTGGGTAAATATAACATAGATCTTCTGTGTCTGCAAGAAACTAAAAAGGATGTGTTAGACAAAGCTTCGTGTCATTTCTTATGGGGGCAATCTGATTTAGACTGGGAATGGCACCCTGCCCTAAATGTTGCAGGGGGTTTGCTATGTATTTGGGACAACAACAAATTCCAGGTTGATTTAAGGATTTCAGACAAAGATTTCATTATGTTGTGTGGAATATGGTTACCTCAAATGCAAAGAGTTGCAGTCATTAATATCTATGCCCCTTGTGATCATGCTGAGAAGAGACAGCTTTGGCAGAATCTTAGCTCTAGAAAATTACAATTCCAAGACTCCTGTTGGTGTTTGGTTGGGGACTTTAATTGTATTAGGCATCCTCTAGAAAGACAGGGATCTAACAACACTACTTCAGATTCTCAAATCATTCAAGACTTTAATGAATGGCTTGTTGATATGGAGGTGGAGGAAGTTCCTTGCCTGGGTAAGCCTTTTACTTGGGTGAGGCCTAATGGAACTTGTAAAAGCAAGCTTGATAGAGTGTTGATTTCAGATGGGTGGCTTGAATTATGGTCTGATAGCTCTCAACATAACCTTGAGAGGAACTATTCGGATCATTGCCCTATTATCCTCAAATCGAAGATCTCTAACTGGGGTCCAAAGCCTTTCAAGGTTTTTGATGGCTGGTTGCAGATAAAGGAGTACAATCAAGTAGTCAAAGAATGTTGGTCTACTTATCGACCCATGGGATGGGGGGGTCTCATTTTAAAAAACAAGCTTAAGAACCTTAAACAAAGGCTGAAATTGTGGAGTAAGGAGAACTCAGCAGACATATGCACTCAAATAAAGCAGCTCCAGCAACATATGAATGAGTTGGAAAACTCTATGCCACCTCAACCTTCGGAGCAACAAATCAAACAGTTGAGGGAAGTTCAATCTAAGCTTTGGGAGAAGGCTAATCTCCATGAGTCCATCTTGAGACAGAAAGCTAGAAGTAGATGGGTTAAAGAAGGGGACAGCAACAGCTCATTTTTCCACAAGTTAATCAATTACAACAGGAGGAGAAATGCAATTAGGGGTTTGATGATTGATTGTTCTTGGGTTGAAGACCCTCTCTTGGTCAAGGCTGAGATCTTACAGCACTTTCAAAACAGATTCCAGGAACCCCAACTACAAAGACCTAACTTAGATGGAGTTCAATTCAGTGTTTTGAATGCTTATCAAAGGGACAGAATGGTAGAGCCTTTTTCTGAAGAGGAGATTACGCGAGCTGTGTGGAGCTGTGGCAATGATAAAAGCCCTGGGCCTGATGGGTTTAATTTCACTTTTATCAAGCAGTTTTGGCAACAGCTCAAACCTGACTTTCTTAGGTTTCTTGATGAGTTCTTTGTTAATGCCTCCTTCCCCAAAGGCAGCAATTCCTCCTTTATCGCTCTCATTCCTAAACTGAAAGATCCCCAAGCTATCAATGATTTCAGACCTATATCTCTCATAGGCTGCATCTATAAAATTCTAGCTAAAGTGTTGGCTAATCGGCTGAGAAAGGTCATGCCTTGTCTTGTAGATGAAAGGCAGACAACATTTATAAAAGGCAGACATTTGCTTCATGGAGTATTGGTGGCTAATGAGGTGATTGAGGAGGCTCGAAGATCCAAGAAGTCTTGTATGGTTTTTAAGGGTCCCCTCAGCTGTTATTAATAGGATCTCTGCCATTCAAAGGCAATTCCTTTGGGGAGGTAATCCAGAAGGGAGGATGATTGCTTGGATTTCTTGGAGTCTTTGCTGCACTCCTAAAGATAAGGGAGGTCTGGGGATTAAAGATATTAAAACCCTCAATAAAGCTCTTCTTTTCAAATGGAAATGGTTGTTGTTCCACCAAGCTGATCAACTCTGGAACAGTATTCTGGTATCTAAATACAATGGCTGGAGGGGATTGGGCCGGGGACCTCCAAAGCATTCCTTTTCTACTTGGTGGGCTGACTTAAGGGCCATTACTCAACACCAGAGTATGTCTGTTGCTGCTAATCAAATCTGTTGGAAGTTGGGTAGAGGTGATCAATTTCTCTTTTGGGAAGATCCTTGGGGTGACGAGGGAATCCCTCTCAAAGATCAATTTCCTGAGTTATTTAGAGTTTCTTCCCAAAGTAATTTCAGGGTGGCTGAGATGGGATCTTGGACTGAGAATGGTTGGGTCTGGAACATGTCTTGGAGAAGAAATCTCTTTGATAATGAGCTGCAGTTAGCATCTAAATTCATTGATCAAATCCATGCTTGTAGTCTAAATATCAACCTGAAGGACACATGGATTTGGAGAGCTTAAGCTAATGGAGAGTTCACAACTAAATCTACTTACCAACTTCTTCAATCTCAGCTGGATGATCAAGGTCAGTTCGAGGAGTTCCAGCAACTCTGGAAGCTAAAAACTCCTCCTAGGGCCCTTTCTTTCGCCTGGAGGTTGCTTTGGGATAGACTTCCTACCAAGGATAACCTGGTCAAGAGACAAATTTAGGTTGAAAATGACCTTTGCCCTTTCTGCCACAGTCAACCAGAAACTGCACCTCACCTTTTTTTCAAATGTGATAAGATTATGCCTATATGGTGGGAATTCTTCTCTTGGGTCAAGGAAGACAAGGTTATCCACTGCAGGCCATTGGACAATTTCCTCCAACACTATTCTGCAGCAGCTTCAAAGGCCTCTAACAAAAGATGGAAAATGTGGTGGGTAGCAGCTACAAACTCAATTTGGAGACTCAGGAACGACATGATATTTCATAACCTATCCTTTGACATCTCTAAGTTGACAGATAGCATCTTATTCCTTTTATGGACTTGGCTGAGGGGTTTGGAAAAAGATTTCAAGACTCCTTTCCATTGCTGGTCTTCAGAAATGTCTATAGCTTTTAGCTAGTGTGACACCTAGTAGGGTGCTGTTTTTGTAGGGTGGTTTTTATTTCCTGTTTTACAGGTCTATTATGTATCTTGTAGTACCTCTGGTACTTTTTTAATCAATATATATATATATATATATATATATATATATATATATATATATATTTGCTTTCCAAAAAAAAAAAAAAAAGAAGTAGCTAAATTCATAATTAGGATGTAAAGAATGCATGTGTGTATATATATATATATATATAGATGATAAGCAAGAGTAAGATTGCCTTGAATCATTAACTGCTGCCGTAACCAAAACTGAAGGAAAACAACTGCCTTGAGGAATGTTGTCGTACGGAGAATAACTAAAAATAGAATCAAAATTTGACAGTATTTGAGGATTTCCAAATTCTTCATAATCCAAAATTGTGAGGGGCAGACTGGGATCCAGCAATGTGTTGCATACATCAAGAAATGGTACCTTCAGATGGGGCAAATTTTTTAAAAAAAAATTAAGAAAATGTGAAAGATTCATAAAACCCACTCTCAGTCTCAACTAAAAATCAAAATGAGTGAAATTATTTAATTAACTAAATATCCCACTTTTTCCTTTTAAATTGATGTAAGAAAAGCAAAGCAAAGATCATTAGCACAAATATACATGATAGATGAGCATGACAGCAAATGGCAAAGAAATTGTACTTTATGGACATCTAAATACAAGTTCACACGAGAGAGAGAGTGTTAGGAAAGAAGGTCAGGGTCAGTTTCAAGCTGAACCTAGACCTTTGTTAGTGTATAAAAGGAGGAATAAAGCTCAGTAAGGATCTAACAGTATTCTGTTAGATCAGTTAGAAGCAGTTAGTCGGTTAAGAAAGTTAGTTAGAGGAAGGATATATACATATATATCCTTCAGAAGGTAGTGGGGGCAGTTTTTTGGAGTTTTGTTTGTTAAACAAGGAAGTGTCCTTGTGTGAGAGTAGAGGGCTTCTCTGTATTCCATTGTAATTCTGCAAATCAATAAACAACTCTTTCTGGTCTTCTTCCCAAAACCTTTCTGTCAAATCTCTTTCTCTCTTCTTAGCTAAGATTCTAATTTGGCAGAGGGTTCCTAACAGAGAGAGAAAGAAAAGGTAAACAGATTCAAACAGCTATATAATATATATCCAGGCTCACTCGGGAAATATGTTTTCAGGGTATCAAAAGCTAATTTTGTCCCTCCAAAGGTCATTTTACAGAGTAGGTTATTCATTAAAGAAGCATTTGAAAGTAATTCTCCAGACCCCAAAGTTCGGCCTTTCCAGTTTCAACTAACAATGTACAGTATAAGAATCTAATGTACTACATCTTTCATTAAAGGTTTAAAAGAGAATAGTTTAGTCTTCAAAATTCTGACAAAAACATTGCAATACACGAATTTCAGCCAAACAGTAGAGACATGGTGCTAATAAAGAGCTTAAATTTTAAATATCCAAAATCTTTTCATGCTCATCATCTCGGAAAAGATCAAAAGCTATCATTGACATTAATGTAACAATCACAACTATATAATACTTACTTTTAATATGGCAGCACGAAAGAGCTGCGGATGCATATTCACAGCTGCACCAACAAGAAGGCAGCCTGCGCTCCATCCAATAGCACTAAGCAGATCACTCTGAACATAACCCTCATTAACCAGGTAGTTGCCACAGGATACAAAATCAAATATTGAATTGAGTTTGTTTAATCCACTCCCAGATTTATGCCATGAAGGACCTCCACCACCTCTGGTGCAATACAGGTTGCCACATAAAATTTAAAAACATTCACAGAAATTTGAAAAATCATAATAAAATCATATCCCATTTGTCATGCTCAACAGGGCAATAACGTGTAAAACATTGAATTTAATTAATCAAATTGCACGCATATATAAGAAACAAACCAGTGTCATATATGAAAGAACAAAAAGCAAACTAACAGAACTATGGAGGTAAATGTCAGGCAACCAACCTTACATCAGCGAATGCCACTACCCAACCACGGTCCAGTAAACTCAGGCGATCTGAACACCAGCTCTTATCCAGATCTTCTCCATATGCTCCATAGCCTACCAAGAGTCCTGGGGATTGACCCTTCTTCCAGGATTCTCTAGAGTACGCAATGGTTAGTGGAACCCTTTCACCATCATGGGAAATAACTTCCGCCCTCTGACAACAGTATACATGAGAAAAGTCCTTCCACCTCTGTGAATTAAAGTTAGTGGCACACTCCTTGTTATCACTGTGTGCCTCTTGAATTTTACTCTTGTTCTTATTTAGCACAAAAGTTGGGATGCATGACTGACCAACAGAATGACAGTTCACTTCCTCTTGATGCACAATTGAACATGTATGTCTTGACATGTCATAGTCAACAATTAAATCCGGCATCTGTGTGCAGTCACCCAAACCCGACAAAAGTAAAGAAGTTTAATATATAAGTTTCAAAGTTAAAGCAGCAAGATATAATACTTCAACGATCATAAACATTAAATGATAACATTCAAGGTAGCAATACACATTTAATGAATTTAAAGTACTATTAGTAATTATGTATGCTCACTGAGTAGATTTGAGATGTGCCTATATGCAACAATTGATTCAATAACTGATGCCTTAAAATTACAAAATCTGAAGCTAAACTATCATCACAAGTCACAGTACTATGAACTATCGAATACATCAAAGGCTCATCTCCCACAATTATAAATGAATAGCATTTATAGTGTCTCCAAAATATAGATTATAAAGGGTAACGGCAAAACAGGATGTATAGATTGGAGTTGACCAGTGAAAATTACAACCAAATTTTTCTTTTCAAATCTTCTAGTTTTGTACATAATTTAATGAAGCAACATAGGACAAACTCTTGAAATTATTATACAGATTACAATGTCAAAAGATCTGGAAGGGCAGGTACGCAACAATGCAATTGCAATAAATTCCTCCGTTGTGCGGCTGTTCTTGCAAATAAGTTGTAGCATACCAGGAAAGTCTTATTTTTTAGTATATTAACATATAGCTAAAGAAGAAACTAATCATCACATAGAGTACTGCATGGAAACTTAAGTCATATAATGTGCTTTTTTATGTCTAAATTTCATTTTTCAAAATCACTTGACAGCAACAGAACCATGTTACCACATACCATACTACAATTATTGTGCGTGTTTTATTAGGCAAGACCAAGGCTAAGGAAAAATAAAAAACTATAACATCAACAGGAAATATATATCATAAATTGTTCACTAAAACAAAAAATTATAAAGTAAAAAAAAAAAACTCTTTCTGCAAACATTGGGGGACGACAATTTTAAAAGCAGTTTGACTTAATATTAGCAATTGGAAGAATAGTCACTATATATTTACACATTACAAAGCAGGCTAAACTAAGTATTACATTGAAAAAGGAACTTTGTATATAAATCAAAATTAAATTTCAAATCATACTACTAAATGGGGCATAGTGAATTATGCAAAGCAAAGTAATAAACAGACATTCAAATATGTTGAGATCGTGCCTTTGAGATGCTGCCAAAGTAGTTTTAGTTTGAATAAGTCAAATTTGTTATTTTGCTGTTATGGATAAGTTAGTTTCTGATTTTGTTTCACCCATTATCAGTAGCAGGCTCCTAAAATCATGGAACCTGATTACTCTATGCTTGGATGGGGTATTTAAATAAGGAAATTTATTTTTTTAGTGAATTTGAAATATCCTTATCATAATTTAGTTGTTTGGACACAGGATTTCAAGAATTTAAATTTATGCTCAAATTTTAAAAGAATTTTAACAATCTAAAATTGTAGGAATTGAAATTTCACCTAATTGGTAAGAATTTCAAATTCTCTCCTCTCACACAACAGGCCCTTTGTTCTCTCACACCCCATCTTTGATTACGAAAGCCACAAGAGTGAGGCTCAGCAGTGTCATCAAATACACCTCCACGCTAGAGGTAATTGCATGAACGAGGATACGAATCCACGACGGTGAAGTGCACGTTGTGGCGGCGAGGACCCGTGGCATGGGGGCGAAGGCCATGAGGATGACGTAGACGAAGACCACGGTGACGGCGGGGCGCTTCCAATTGCTATCGCAGCGGAGGGTGACGGAATTTCCCTGGACGATAGAGGTGGTGTGTAACAATGAAAGGAAGGGCAGAAAGGACATTGGACAAGGAAGAGGGTGAAGAGCACATGATGGAAGAAGCAAGGAAATTAAGGAAAAGGGCCCGGCCCAAAATACCAAATTCCAAACAGAAGGATTTCTATTGGCATAAGGAGTAGTATTTATATTAGGCAGTTATAGCAGAGTGGGGGGGGGGGGGAGAATTATCGTATGATCCCATTCTCTCTCTGGATCTTCCTTCTTTTTAGCATTTTGTTCCCTTTTGGTGCGGTTACTGTTTTTTTCTTTTGGTGGCTGTAAACCGTGGTTTCTTATTTTAATGGAGGATAATTCCTAATTATCTCTTGCATTTGTTTTCCACTGCTACTAAATTCCTTCCATTCTTGCCTTCATTAATTTCCTCCAATGTGCTTTCATTGCTTCATGGCGGACAACACACGCATGAAGGAGCTTACAGGGGATGTCAAAAGGATCCTGGAAATGATGGAAAACCGCAATAAAGAATATGCTGCTCGGTTTGAGACCTTAGAAACAACACTGGAGATGACACTCAAGGATAAAACTGGAGATCCTGGGAGTACATCACTGGCTATGAACAATCACCCTTTTCAGGTTAGGAATGTTAAGATTGATTTTTCCAAATTTGATGGATCAGATGTTTTACAATGGATATTCAAGGCTGAACAGTTTTTTAACTATTATAAAACACCGGATGAACAACAATTGATTATTGCTTCAATTCACTTGGATAAAGAGGTTGTGCCTTGGTACCAAATGATGACTCATGAAAATTCATTGAAAACATGGATTGCTTTTACGCGAGCCTTAGAGACAGAATTTGGCCCCTCACCGTATGAATGTCCAAGATCTCAGTTGTTTAAACTCACTCAAATTGGTTCAGTTCAGTCATATTACGTGCAGTTCACAGCTTTAGCTAATCGAGTATAAGGAATTACACAAGAAGCTCTATTGGATTGCTTTGTGGGAGGATTAAAACCTGATATCAGAAGGGATGTCATTGCGCAATCACCTACATCACTCCTCAGAACAGTTTCGTTGGCCAAACTCTATGAAGAGAAATATACACCTAAACCCAAACCAAAACAGCCCTTAATCCCTAAAATCCACAAGCTTACCCTCACTATTACCCACACCACCCACCAAACCTATCAATGTTAAGAAAATGACATCGGCAGAAATGCAGTTGAGAAGAGAAAGAGGCCTATGCTTTACTTGTGATGACAAGTTTTCCCCTAGCCATCATTGTCCTAATAAGCAATATTTTGTTCTACAGTGGGAAGAAGAGGATGAACCTACATTACAACCAGATCCACCAGACAAGGTTGAGACAGCTGGTGACCCCAATTTGCAAGATCATCATTTGTCTTATAATGCTTTAAAAGGCTCAATAAATGGAGTGGGAGTGCAGATTCTACTAGATAGTGGGAGTTCAGATAACTTCCTCCAGCCTAGACTAGCTCAATGCCTGAAGTTACCTGTAGAACCAATTCCTAATTTGCTGGTTTTGGTTGGAAATGGAAATGCCTTGACTGCTGAAGGATTAATTCAAGACTTGGAGGTGAAAATCCAAGGTCATACACTGAAGCTACCAGTGTACCTACTTCCAGTTTCTAGTGCTGATCTAGTGCTTGGGGCTACATGGTTGGCAACAATTGGGCCTCATCTTTCTAATTATAGTACTCTGACATTGAAGTTTTACTTGGGTAATCAATTTATCACCTTACATGGCGAGAGACCCTCCCTACCACAACAGGCTCAATTTAATCACATGAGAAGAATGCAGCATACGCATGCCATTGCAGAACTGTTTACTTTACAATACTCAAGGTTGGATGGTCCACAGGATCAGTTATTAGATATACTGGTTGATATGGAACCAGAACTGGTCATGATACTTTACACTTATAGAACAGTCTTTGATGTGCCATCAGGATTACCCCCTAGCAGAACTCACAATCATTCAATCCCATTGGTTGAAGGTGCTGGACCAATAAAAGTCAAGCCATATAGGTATCCTCACAGCTGGAAGGATCAGATTGAAGTAATGATAGCTGACATGCTCAAGGAAGGGATTATTGCCCCTAGCACAAGCCCTTTTTCATCTCCAATCATTCTTGTCAAGAAGAAGGATGGCACTTGGAGATTTTGCACAGATTACAGGGCCTTGAATGCCATCACAATCAAAGATAGCTTTCTTATTCCCACTGTTGATGAACTAATTGATGAACTACATGGGGCAGTATATTTCTCAAAGCTTGATTTGAGATCTGGTTATCACCAAATACTAGTAAATGAGGACAGGCATAAAACAGCTTTCAGGACACATCAAGGGCATTATGAATGGCTTGTCATGCCATTTGGGCTCACTAATGCCCCTGCTACATTTCAGTCTCTCATGAATGAGGTATTTCAGTGCTATTTAAGGAAATTAGTACTAGTTTTTTTTTATGACATACTTATATACAGTCCAAACTCGTCAGCTCATTTACAACATTTGGAAACAGTGCTGAAAGTGTTACAACAACATAAGTTGTATGCCAAATTATCCAAATGTTCATTTGGGTTACAAGAGGTGGATTACTTGGGCCACACAGTATCAGGCAAGGGAGTAACAATGGATCAAGAAAAGGTTCAAGCAGTCCTGAATTGGCCATATCCTACAAATCTGAAGCAATTGAGAGGCTTCCTCGGTCTGACTGGATACTACAGGAAATTTATCAAAGGTTATGCGTCAATCGCAGCTCCTTTATCCAATCTGTTGAAGAAGGAAAACTTCCATTGGAATGACCACACTTCCATGGCTTTTGACATTTTGAAAGCCGCAATTACCAAGGCACCAGTACTGGCATTGCCTGATTTTTCCAAAGCCTTTACATTGGAAATTGATGCCTTTGGTATAGGCATTGGGGCTGTATTGAGTCAGGAACAACACCCAATAGCTTTTTTCTCTAAGAAGCTCACACCTAGGATGCAAAGACAGTCAGCTTATATAAGGGAGTTCTATGCCATCAGAGAAGCAGTTGCAAAATTCAGACATTATTTACTTGGGCACCGATTTGTGATCAAAACTGACCAAAGAAGCCTCAAGTCACTCACTGAGCAAGCAATCCAAACACCAGAACAACAGAAATGGCTACATAAATTGCTAGGATATGACTTCTCTATTGAATACAAACCGGACAAAGAGAATTTAGCTGCAGATTCCTTGTCTAGATCATTTTTCATGGCATGGTCTAAACCAAAACTCAAGTTAATTCAGTTGTTGAAAGAGGCAATACAAGTTGATTCTCAGTTGCAGGCCTTAAGGGAGCTATGCTTATAGAACAAAGCATCTGATCCTCACTATTCAGTTTAGGATCAACTACTGTATTGGAAGGGCAGGTTGGTGATTCCTAGTAATCATGAGTTGGTGAAGCGAATTTTGCATGAATTTAACACTTCTTTGATTGGTGGACATGCTGGAGTGGCCAGGACCTTGTCTAGAATAGCCTTGCAATTCTATTGGAAAGGTATGCATAAAGATGTAAAGGAATTTGTGCAACAATGTTTAACTTGTCAACAAGCTAAAAGTGACACTATGCTGCCATTGGGGTTATTACAACCTCTCCCTATTCCTATGCAAATTTGGGAAGACCTAGCAATGGATTTCATCACCGGACTTCCTCCTTCCAATGGCTTCACAGTGATATTAGTGGTGATAGATAGACTATCTAAGTATGCCCATTTTTTCACTCTTAAGTTTGATTATAATAGTAAACAAGTTGCTGAAGTGTTTGTCAAAAACATAGTCAAATTGCATGATTTTCCCAAGTCAATTGTATCAGACAGAGACAAGGCTTTCACTAGTCAGTTTTGGCAGCAAATGTTCAAACTCAATGGCACTACAATCAACTTAACAACTACTTACCACCCCCAGTTGGATGGTCAATCTGAAGCCTTAAACAAATGCCTTGAAATGTACCTGAGATGCTTTACCCACGACTCCCCTAAGGAGTGGCCAAATTACTGCAGTTGAAGCTGTGACTAGAGTGAGGAAGAACTATTCTCTCACTTGCTTACTTTATTTCATTCAAAATAACATATATATATACATCAAGGAAGAAAGGGACAGCTTGACAAGACAAGCCATACTGCTGTCTTCTACAACAAGCTAAGCAGGAAAACTAAGAAAGCTAAACAACAGAAAATCTCTCAATAGATACACATAATTATAACACTCCCCCTCAAGCTGGAGCATATAAATCATATGCACCAAGCTTGGAACATATAAACTGAATCCTAGGCCCCCTTAAGGACTTAGTCAAAATATCAGCTGGCTGATCATTAGAGTTAATGAACTCAGTGGCAATCTCTTTGGACAATAGCTTCTCCCGAATAAAGTGACAGTCAATCTCTATGTGCTTGGTCCTCTCATGGAAGACTGGGTTTGAAGCAATGTGAAGAGCAGCCTGATTATCACAATATAACTTCATTTGCATCACTTTGCAGAATTTCAACTCTTCAAGAATTTGTTTGACCCACATAAGTTCACATGTAACCATAGCCATAGATCTGTACTCAGCTTCTGCACTAGATCGAGCAACAACAGCTTGCTTCTTACTTTTCCAAGAGATAACATTTCCCCCAATGGAGACACAGTATCCTGATGTGGATCTCCTATCCATGGGACATCCAGCCCAGTCCGCATCACAATATCCAGATATTTGTGTGTTACCTTTGTCTTCATAAAGCAATCCTTGTCCAGGAGCTCTCTTTATGTATCTAAGAATACGTGTAACAGCATTCCAATGATCAGCACGAGGATTTTGCATAAATTGACTCACCACTCCAACAGCAAAGGAAATATCAGGTCTTGTAATGGTGAGATAAATTAGTTTTCCCACAAGTCTCCTATATCTTTCGGGATCATGATAGATTTCACTTTGATCTGCCATGAGCTTCAGATTCGGATCCATAGGACTATCAACAGGTCTACAATTCTGCATGCCTGTCTCCTCCAAAATGTCAAGAGCATACTTTCTCTGTGAGATCACAACACCATCTCCTGATTGAGCTACCTCAATACCAAGGAAGTACTTCAAATACCCTAGGTCTTTGGTTTGGAAATGACTGAATAAGTGCTCCTTTAGCTGAACAATCTTAGTAGCATCATTCCCTGTAATCACTATATCATCAACATATACTATCAAATAAACACATTTCCCAGGGGATGAATAACAATAAAAAACAGAATGATCAGCTTCACTTCGTTTCAACCCAAAGAGTTTAACAATATGACTGAATTTACCAAACCAAGCCCGAGGGGATTGCTTCAACCCATAGAGAGATCGACGCAGCTTACACACAAGATCATACTCCCCCTGAGCAACAAACCCAGGAGGTTGCTCCATATAGATCTCTTCCTCAAGGTCACCATGAAGGAATGCATTTTTAATATCAAGCTGATGGAGGGGCCAATGACGCATGGCAGCCATAGCAAGAAACAAACGGACAGTAGTGATCTTAGCGACTGGAGAGAAAGTGTCACAATAATCAAGGCCATATACCTGAGTATAACCTTTAGCCACTAAGCGAGCCTTAAGTCGATCAATCTCACCATTAGGCCCAACCTTAACTGTATAAACCCATCTGCAACCCACAGCCTTCTTACCAGGAGGAAGGGGAACAAGTTCCCAAGTACCACTATGTTCAAGAGCCTGCATTTCATCAATCATAGCCTGTCGCCATCCAGGATGACTCAGTGCCTCATGAATATTAGAAGGAACATAATGTGAAGATAGAGAGAAAACAAAGGAAGAATATGAAGGAGACAAACGATGATAGCTTAGAAAGTTATAGATAGGATGAGGATTACGAGAGGATCTAGTACCTTTGCGGATGGCAATGGGCCAGTCTGAATCAGACGGATGAGAAGTAGCAGGATCCATGGCCTGAGGATTGATTGAGGAAGGATGAGAATCAGGAGGATCTTCAGATACTATAGAACCAACTGGCTGTATCCTGCGTTGATATGTAAGAAGTGGTGGAGGAGCAACTTCAGGTGGATGTGCTGGAGAGGATGGAACTTCACTGACATCTTGGTGTGAGGTACCTAGAGGACATGGAGAGGGAATCGGAAGAACATCCTGGATGGAAGAAGAATGGTTCGTAGATGATGGAAAGAAGGGTGTGTCTTCAAAGAAGGTTACATCTGCAGACATATAGTATCTCCTGGTAGATGGAGAGTAGCATTTGTAACCCTTTTGAAGACGTGAATAACCTAAAAATACACACTTGATTGCTCGGGCAGAAAGTTTATCTAAACCAGGGGAGAGATCATGGACAAAACAAGTACAGCCAAACACTTTAGGTGGAACATGGAATAAATGGTCATGAGGAAAAATGATTGAGTGAGGAATTTGATTATCAAGGAAGGAGGAAGGCATTCTGTTAATTAAGAAACAAGCAGTAAGCACCGCATCCCCCCAATGGTGTGTAGGAACATGAGAAGCTAACATGAGTGATCGTGCGGTGTCAAGGAGATGACGATTTTTCCTTTCTGCTATACCATTTTGTTGTGGTGTATGGGGACATGTAGATTGATGTAGAATGCCTTTTGAAGATAAAAAAGAAGAGAAATCATGAGAGAAATACTCTTTGGCATTATCACTTCTGAAAATCTTAATTGTTTTTTCAAATTGGTTTTCAATTTCATTGAGGAAAGACATGAAGATAGGCAAAAGTTCAGATCTGTCTTTCATTAAATAGACCCAAGTACATCTAGAAAATTCATCAATGAAAGTTACAAAATATCGAAAACCAAAAGATGTAACACGGCTTGGTCCCCAAATATCAGAATGAATGGTGGAGAAAGCTGAATTACATCTTTGAACAGTTTGTGGAAAAGATGACCTAACATGTTTTCCTAATTGACAAGATTCACATTCTAAGACTCGAAGATTCTTCAAACTAGGGACCATCAATTTTAGTTTTGGTAGACTTGGGTGTCCTAGACGATCATGCAAAAGCTTGGGATTTGAAGTTGCTGAACAGGAGACAGAAAAGTTGGACTTCAAGTAGTAAAGTCCTCGTGATTCACGTCCTTCTCCAATCAGTCGACCCGTGCCATGTTCCTGGATAACAAAAGAATTAGCGGTAAAGGTTACTGAACAATTTAATGAACGAGTTAACTGACTCAATGAAATTAAATTATAGGGACACTGTGGAATAAACAAAACAGAATCCAGCTTCAGTGAGGAAGATAAAGATACTTGACCACTCCCTTGAGCTGCAACTTTGGAGCCATTAGCAACAGTAACAAGATGAGGAATTTTTGGAAAAGAAATGGATGTAAAGGAGGACCTGTTACCAGAAATATGATCAGAGGCACCTGAATCAAGTATCCAAGGACTGGGACCGTCAACAGATTGAGAAATACATGCTGTTGAATAACATGGTACAGAGGAAGATGGAACATGGCTGCTGGATTTCTCGGATTTTAGCTTCAGATACTCCTGATACTCTTTATCAGAGAACTTAGACTCTGATTTTTCTGTCTGAGTTACCTGAGCTACTTTGTCAGGGAAGCCATGCAGGGAGTAACAATTCTCTTGAGTGTGGCCCATCCTCTTGCAATATGTGCATTGAGGACGTCCACCTCTTCCACTGCGACCTCCTCTACTGTTCCGACCTCCCCCTCTCCCCCGAGATGCAACCATGGCTGATGTTTCCATTACCTCAGCTGGATTTTCTTCTTTCAGTGCATGAGGCACACGAAGCAGCCTAGTGATGAGAGAGTCCATCGATGGAACTTGGTCTCCAGCTAGGACTTGATCACGCACATGATCAAAGTCTGAATGTAGACTCCTCAAGATAAGAACCATATAGTACTTATCCAGCTTTCTGTTCACTTCCTCCAGCGAGTCAGCCACAAGGAACCTCTTCAACTCTTCCACTGCAGCCCGAGCTTTACCTATGTGTGCAATCATATCGTGGTTGGTTTGCTTGAGAGCTGTAACCTTCATGGTTGCATCAAACAGACTCTGAATATCATTGGCAAAGATTTCTCGAGCCTTCTTCCAGAAAGAACAACATGTTTTGAATGATCTAAGGATCTCCAAAACGTCTGGCTCAACTGATTGCCATAAAACTGCACAAAGCTGATAATCCAGCTTCTCCCATTCAGGTCTTTTATCGATTGGAACCTCCTCAGCAGCTTTCTCCAAGTGATCATGGTGACCTTGGCCGAGAAACCACAGCTCCACTGAAGCGGACCAAGATAGATAATTTTTCCAGTTGAGTTTAGCTGTTGTGATGGTTGGAGTTCCGGAGAAGGAGAGAACTGGACCAGACGAAGCCATTTCTACTCAAGAGCACAAAACCCTAAGAGAAAACGGAGAGATGAGCAAGGTCGACACGTTCCGAGTGTCGAAACCAAAAACTGTGGGCTGGAATGGCCTCAGGACGCGCCGACGAGACGTTTGGCACTGGTCTGGCCGGATTCCGGCGCCGGGAAGACGGCGCGTGGCGGCCACGCGCCGGTGAGGGCAACGAACGGCGAGGGCGCGTGACGGCGCGTGAGTGACCTGATGGTCACGCGACTTGTGGGGTTGGGTTGCGCTTTTCGAGGCGCACCAAACCCTGCTTGTCGCCGGAAAAAAATGGCGACGACGGCGGCGGCGCGGCGGCGGACGACGGCGGCGCGGCGGCGGACGGCGGCGGACGGCGGCGGCGGACGAACTTAGCTCTGATGCCAAGTTGAAGCTGTGACTAGAGTGAGGAAGAACTATTCTCTCACTTGCTTACTTTATTTCATTCAAAATAACATATATATATACATCAAGGAAGAAAGGGACAGCTTGACAAGACAAGCCATACTGCTGTCTTCTACAACAAGCTAAGCAGGAAAACTAAGAAAGCTAAACAACAGAAAATCTCTCAATAGATACACATAATTATAACAACTGCCTTGGGCAGAATTTTGGTACAACACTGCCTACCATAATAGCAGTGGCATGACACCTTTTAAAGCAATGTACGGAAGAGATCCGCCAAAGTTGACAAGGGATACAGCTGATCAGTCATGTTCAATGTCAGTAAAAGAGCAACTTATGTTAAGGGACCTCACACTGAGTAAACTCAAACAGAATCTGATCAAAGCTCAGGCACACATGAAAAAATATGCAGATATGAAAAGGAGACAGGTGGAGTTCAACGTGGGTGATTTAGTTTTGGTAAAGTTACAGCCTTACAGACAACACTCAGTTGCTTTAAGGAAGAATCAAAAGCTCAGCCTGAGGTATTTTGGTCCTTTTCCAGTTATTGAAATGGGCTAGTTGCGTACAAACTCTTACTTCCTCCTACAACCAAGATACACCCAGTGTTTCATGCTTCTCAACTTAAGCCATGTAAAGGAGACCATCCTCAGCCGTATATTCCGTTGCCAATTAAAAATGATGAGGTAGATTCAGTCATCCAACCAGCAAGGTTTTTGAAAGAAAGAGTGATAATTAAAGGACAACAACAGGTGCAGCAGAAGTTGGTGCAATGGCAAGGATTTGAAGAGAATCAAGCAACTTGGGAGGATAATGCAGCTCTACAGCAAGCTTTTCGTGATCTTAACCTTGAGGACAAGGTTCATTTTAAAGGGGGAGGCATTGTAACAATGAAAGGAAGGGCAGAAAGGACATTGGACAAGGAAGAGGGTGAAGAGCACGTGATGGAAGAAGAAAGGGAATTAAGGAGAGGGGCCCGACCCAAAATACCAAATTCCAAATTGAAGGATTTCTATTGGTATAAGGAGTAGTATTTATATTAGGCAGTTATAGCAGAGTGGGGGGAAAGAATTATCGTGTGATCCCATTCTCTCTCTGGATCTTCCTTCTTTTTAGCATTATGTTCTCTTTTGGTGCGGTTACTGTTTTTTTCTTTTGGTGGCTGTAAACCGTGGTTTCTTATTTTAATGGAGGATAATTCCTAACTATCTCTTGCATTTGTTTTCCACTGCTACTAAATTCCTTCCATTCTTGCCTTCATTAATTTCCTCCATTACATGGTGGCGTGGATGGCGGAGACGACGGCAACAAGGGAGAGGGCGAAGAGGGCACACGTGCAGAGGAGCGAGACGGCGGTGTCACGGGACTCGTATCAGGCGTGTCGCGCCTCGAGGCGCATGACGGTGATGGGCGCGACAGCCTCGATGTGGAGGATGCAGGATTGGACGGGGAAGGTGGAGATTGTGAGGATGAAGGTTAGGAAGAAAGGGAGCATCGTGAAACAAAGGATGGAAATTAAAAATTTTCTTGTATTTTAACTTTTTCTGCTACCTCCGTAATGATTGCTGACCAACAAGTAAGCCAAAACAACTTACTTTTTTATTATTAAATATTGTCTAGCATTAAAATTATTTTGAATATTTAAATATTTAAAAAGTGATTAATATTTATTTTTATTTAATATTAAAATTTTAATTTTTAAATAAATATTTAAAAATGAAAATTTTGAATTTCATTGAAATTGAATTACTTTATCTAAATAAGAAAATTAAAATACAATAAATTAAATTGATTCATCCAAAAAAAATATAATAAATTGAATTGCTTCATTCAAATAAAATATTTGTAAAATAAAAGAAATTTAAATCAAGACAATTAAAATGTATATTTGAATTTCCTAAAAATTTTCAAATATTTCATCCGAACACAAGGTTAAGTTATTTTGGTATTCTTAAATAGAAGTCAGATTCAATAAAATTAAAAAAGCTCCCAAAATACACTCTTACATTGTCTTTTCTACTACTTTCTTTGTCTATGTTTTCTTTCTCCTACAAGAAAAACCAAGAACTGGTATCAGAGCCCTTTTTCTTACCTTTGTCTTACGAGACCTGTAGAATGGAATGTGAATCAAGTTTCTCCCAAGTCACTCTTCCAATCTTTGTTGGGGAGGTTATGACCTATAGGCAGTAAGAATGGAATTTTATCTAGAGGGACTGGATTTATGGGAAGCTTTGAAAGAGGATTGTATTGTTCATCCGCTGTCTGAAAATCCCACCCAAGGTTATCAAATTCGAGAGTTTACAAAAACTCGTAAGAGTTTCATAGACTCGACTCGTAAACTCAACTCATAGACTCGTAAGAGTCTACTTCATATAAAAATAATAACAAAATATCTATAAATAACATACTAATTAAACATTTCAACCATATAATAAAGCAAAATAGTAAATCATAAAGTTCAGAATATTTAAATAATCAAGTCTAGTAATAATACATGACTACTAAACAATAACTTGTAAAGGTTATAGTAGTGGTAGATCATTCTCATTGAGGGTTTGATGTTATTAGAGAACAAGAGTTTGATATTATTAGAGGTAAGAATTTTATATTTGAGAATAACACGCTAAATGAAGGTATGTTGAATGCTAAACACAGAAAACAATAAAAAGTGACTTACATTTTGGTCTAATTTTTTTAACTTGCTAACTCGTTGACTCGGCGGTAAACTCGAGAGTCTACCAAGTTTACTTAGAGTTTATAGAGTTTACCCAGAGTCTACTGAAAAAAGAGTTAACCCAAGAGTCAACTCCCAGAGGACAAGTGGACTTGTAAACTCGTAAGAATTAGCGAGTTAACTCGAGAGTTTGATAACCATGATCCCACCATAGCCCAAATTAAAAATCACAAGGAAAGAAAAACGAAGAAGGCAAATGCAAGGTCATGTTTGTTTGCTAGTGTTTCACAAATGAACCTCACCAGAATCATGACTCTCAAGACACCCAAAGAAATTTGGGACTATTTGAAGGAAGAATATGAAGGGGACGAGAGGATTCGAGACATGCAAGTGTTAAACTTGATGAGTGAATTTGAGCTGCAAAAAATGAAAGATTCTTAGCCAATTAAAGGTTACTCGAATAGATTGCTTAGCATCGCCAACAAGGTTAGGCACTACATTTGCAGATTTCATAATTGTTGAAAAAATTCTGGTTACAGTGCCTGAGAGATATGAAGCATCAATAATCACTTTGGAGAATACAAATTTGTCCAAGATCTCTTTGGCGGAGGTGATCCAAGCCTTGCAGGCCTAGGAACAAAGAAGATTGATGAGGGAGGAATCAACGGTCGAAGAGCTTAGTAGCGAAGCAGCAAAATGTGACCAAATACAAGAACTTTGATGGATCAGGATCAAGTTCAAAATCAACCAATGCAAAAGGAAATTGAAAGAAATTTTATTCGTCTTGCCAACACTGCAGAAAGAAAGGTTATCCTCCATTTAGATGTTGAAGAAGACCTGATGCTAAGTGCAGTGAGTGTAATCAAATGGGGCATGAAGCAATTATTTGCAGAAACAAGAATAAACCAGATGGTGAAGTTGCAAGGGCTGCTCATCAAGAGGAGGAGGAGTACCTGTTTTTTGCTACATGTTTCTTTAGCATTGAATCAAGTCAAAATTGGCTTATTAACAAACAAGGATCTACTCAAGGAACTAAGAAATTCATGCACATTGAAGATTCATGTTGGAGATGGCAAGTACATCACTGTGAATGAAAAAGGAACTGTAGCAATATCAACCAACAGAGATACAAAGTTAATTTTTGATGTGTTGTATGTTCTTGAAATTGATCATAATTTGTTGAGTGTTGGACAACTAGTTGAAAAAGGTTATAAAGTGTTGTTCGAGAACAAAATCTTCTTGATTAAAGACGTTGGTGACAAAGATATTCTCAAAGTAAAAATGAAAGGAAAAAGCTTTATTTTAAATCCATTGGAAATTGCTTTTCCAGTAAAAGAGAATAACACTGAATTATGGCACAAGAAGCAAAAAGTTGTTGAAGATCAAGCTAGTTCTGAAATAGCAGCTCTCACATCTTGGAATGGTGCTGCTGAAGCAAGGTTGGCAGCTGCAACGGGACAAGAAAAATCTACTTTAGAGAAAGTAGGTATTGTGCAGGAGCATACAAACAAGAAGATACAATTGAGAGAGAAAGCTGCAAAAATTGAACATAATGTCACAAGAAGATAGGAGTTTGCAGTCTCCGAGGCAAGGAGGAGTGTTGAGATCGTGCCTTTGAGTCGCTGCCAAAGTAGTTTTAGTTTGAATAAGTCATATTTGTTATTTTGCTGTTATGGATAAGTTAGTTTCTGATTTTGTTTTGCCCATTATCAATAGCAGCTCCTAAAATCATGGAGCATGATTTTTACTCAGTTATTTTAGTGTTTTTAAATAGAAGTCAGATTCAATAAAATTAAAAAAGCTCCTACAGTTCCAAAATACACTCTTACGTTACCTTTTCTATTACTTTCTTTTTCTACATTTTCTTTCTCCTAAAACAAAAACCAATAAAATACATATATAGATTAATTTTAAGAATAATCAAGAATGTGAATTCTGACACGTATTCAGTGCCACCCTCAAAACACCCACAAAGTTCAATATTAGTAGACTATTACCTATAAAATCCTTACAAGAACATTCATATTTAATGATCAGATGAATTAAGAAAATCATCACTGAATCTACAAATGTGAATTGCATTCCTAATTATTAGTAGCCATACCACAGGTGATGAAAGCACCACACGGTAAACCATGTTGAGGAAATCGAGATTTGAACCAGGACTGACACTGCATGTATTTGATGGCAGAGGAAAGTACCATGGTTTCAGGTCTTGAATATATACTTGATGCTACAAAGAAATTCAAGGTCAAACATATGTTACTGCATGCAGGTTTTAAATTGAAAATTTGGAATAAAATAGTTTAGTTATGAATGAAGCTTTATATATATATATTCTAGGGGTCAATTGCAAACTACCAGCTGCAGGAAATGTCTGAATCGTGCACAATCTCTGTAAAAAGATCCCACCCAACAAGAACATTCATATTCACATAATGTTATGGTCCTTTAGGAAATGGGAAAATAAGAGGCACTGAGTCCACTATTGAGTATCGATAGGACCAGGGATGAGGGTTTGGACTTAGAAGGGAGGCCCAAGGTTTGGAGAGTGTATAGTAAGGGTGAGGTGGCATAAAATGTTGATAAAATTGCAATTCATTTACCTTGAAATCAATTTGCATAGGTAAGTTCAATGAGCATGGCAGAGGAAGACCTTTCTTAGTGAAGAAAAGAACCAGATATCCATTAAAAATGTCCTTATCACATAGGCTCGTATCTTTATCAGGAAGGATGATACTCTGAAGTTGAAACATAAGCACAACAGAGAAGTTAGAGACACAATAGTATTCACACACGCACAGATAATAGAGAACTCAAAATCAAGATGTATGAAACTGATCACAAAACCTGAAACTTAGCTGACTCTACATCTTCAACTCGGCATCTAACCAGGTAATAACCTTGACCAGACCATTCAGCATCAGGAATAGGAGCATTGGTAAGAATATAAAATAAACCAGAGTGATGTTCCACAAAGTACTGTACACCAGAAGTACGATTACATATTTTTTGTAAACCATTTGATGGATTGACCGAATCTATAACATAAACCTGTGATAAGCATCAAGATCAACATATCACTAGAAAATAATAATTTCATAATGTATTCATATAATAAGACCAATAAATTCCTTCCTCGGATGAAGTTCTTGAGTTTGAATTCACAGTTATGAATTTTCCGTCTTTTGTGCTTGTTATGTCCACACAAAAACTGGAATTGTTTTCAGTAAATAATGGGAGATCATCCTCATGATCATATCCAAGTCTTCTGCAGAGAACCCTGTCATAATATCATATGACAGTTAGGATGGCATCTTATGCTAAAACTCATTCCTTTTCCCAGCCTCGAAAAAGTGACAAAAAGAAAATCCAATCATAAGATTTTGCCTTTAAGGTCGTTGATTTTCATCTGAGAGAGTATAGAATAGATAACTTGCGTCTTGAGCCCATGCCAAGCTAACAGCACCATCAACTTCCAATTGTGGATCTATTAATCCACTTCTGAGGTCTTTTATCTGGAGAGTGAATCGTTCACCACCGGAAATATCAAGTGTGTATGCAAGGTAGTTGTTGTCAGGTGAAACTCTGCATGATCCAACGTTGACATACCCTGTAATGTTGACTACATTGTCAGCAATCACCAATAGGAGAGAAAAAAATGAACTTAAAGAAGAATTTAACATTTAAACAATTTGAGAACAAACTATCCCATGAAGGCTGGTCAAAGGCTCAAATTGCGAACCTTTAAAACCTAAGAGAAACAAGATTAATAACTAAACATGTCATGTTTGCATTCTGTTTCAATTAATTACAATACATTTTATCAACAACACTAGATGCAGTAAACTGGTATTTAACTATTTCCATTAGAAATTGAGTAAAGACGTCATGTTTCTGTCAGATATGCATGATTCTATTGATATCAGCTCCCATTAACAATTGAAAAATCAGAAGTTCAGACTCCAGAGCTTCCACTCTTACCAATTTTGAAAGCGAATGGAAATTCAAAACGAAAATGGTGAAGCTAGAATAAACATACCATATTTCTCTGCGAGTTCATTCCAGTCAAGTAAAATCTCCTCCCTTTTTGATCTTGTCATTCCATAGCGAAGAACAGCATTCTTCAGCCAACCAGTCTCTGTTTCCAGACTCCTACACAGCACAGGATACTCCTTTCCCTCTGGAATATACTGGTAATACAGCCTGATCAAGAGAAGGAGAAAAATGTAATCGACTATACTCAAAAAGAGCCTATGTGTAGAGAAATGGTGCATTGCAATAGTTAGTTTCTCAACTTCTCACTCCATCAACAACAATTCTATAGTATAGTTGCATTTATATTAGTTCTACATTATCTATTCAGCAATTGCCATAATACACAAAAATATCAGCACGTGGAACCCAATTCTTTGCACCTCAAGCAATATATGTGCATCCATAATGAGGTGAAAGAAACCAATCTCGACAATGATGAATGAGAGCATACATCAATATGCAATAGTCAAGATTAGATTCAAGTAAAATCAATTCCACTTGTCCATGTATGGTTATATGGTCAAAATTAGTTCTTCTCACCTCTCACATGCAAGACTTTTATTCCTAACAAACAGCAGTGTTATACCATTTAATAATCTGACACTAACAAAATCGAGATATGAATGGTCTTATATCCAAAGCAACTTAGTAAATAAAACCAATCATAAGCTAAATTTCTTCCAGAAATATCTTCTGACTCGCCATCACTAATCTGCTTAATTTTTTATTTTCAGATAATTCATTAATTTGGTCTCTAAAATTATGAACAGCAGTACCATATTTAGTCTAAAATTATATATAAAAAAAAATCTAGACTTTAATTTCTCTGTGAGTGTAAAAACTTTTGAAGAGTGTTAATCACACACTCTATAACTCACTCTTATTAACACATTCCCTCATATTAGTTAAAAGTTATTGAAATCTACAAAATAAAATGTGGGACCTACAAAATTTTATGATTTCTAATAAATTTCAACCATGTGGGTTCAAAAGAGGGTCAAGCATTTCTCAAAACTTTTATACCCTCAATCATTCAGAAATCATGATAGATATGACTATTAAGCCAAGCTAATTAGTCTAAAAGCCAACCAACTTACTATACTATATCACAATTTGTGATCTTTTTTTATAAAGATTGGGGAGTGAAGCCAAGACGACTAAGGTGGGCATCCCAACTACGTTGGCACCCCACCAAAGGCGATCAAAAAGGCCACTCCACCTGAATATATTGATGCTCAAAAAGGAACAAAACACTTGGGGGAAAAAACCAAACCCAAGGAAACAACTATGTGAATTTGTAAAAGGGAAGGTCCTGTCTGTACCTAAGAAGCTCCCTAGAAATAAGATCAAGAGGATAATTCCACCAAGAATAATCAAAAGACTGGGCAGCAAAAGACAACTTTGTGATTAGATGACATTTCAATTTTTAAACGTAAGTGCATAAATTATTATTCAATAAGTATATGGGTAAATCACTACTTCCGTCTCCAAAAGCGTAAGGCAATGACAACTTAGTCCTTGAAAGAACAAAAGTTTTTAGTTAGTCTTGTGGAAACAGTAGGACAATTATGTCCTACTTCCTCTGACTCATATATAAACAAAAAAGTTACTTTGCACCTTTGATTCAAATATAAAAGTAAATCTAATTAATTTCACCCTTTATATAATAATAACATTCCTAAATCATCCTACATTTAATTGCAACTTTACTTTCAATGACTCTATTTTGTTAATGATAACAAGTTCCAATGAAGGATATTTTAAAAATAATCTTATTTTTTACTTGAAATTAGTAAAATTAAATGACTTAAGTAATTTTAGTTATTTTTGCTTATATAATGAGTCATGAGGGAATATCATACAACTTAATGTCAAATTGATCACTTAAATGACACTTTTTACATATTTAGGAACTAAATAAATCAGAATTTTCTAGAAACTTTTTGGACTAAAATGACATCATTATAATTTCACAGACTAAACTAACCTATCTTGGTAATTTTAGACATTAACATGGTGGTGCATTACTCTTTATTTTTACAAGGTACACGGAGAATTTATTAAAACCAAAAAGAAAAAAGGAGAAAGGTGAAACCAACCAGGGTCCCCAACGCTCAGGGGGAGTGGAAACGGAGGGTGGCAATCGCGCTTTCATCTCTGACGACAGAACGGAACGGAGTTTGACGGTGTCGGCCATGAACGCATCGGCGTAGCCGTTTTCGCGGTTGAGATGGTCCAACAGATTCGGGTCGTCGGTGTTGGACATCCAGTGATAGGGGTCCTGCCAAGTCTTCCCGTGAACCGAAACTGTGAACGGCACCTTCTTTGGTGACGGCGGAGATTGCGGCGGTGCCGGAGAGTTGCTCCGCCGCCGGCACACGGAAGAGGGGGTGAATGTGATGACGGTATGGCATGACCTGGTGAGTGACAGTGTGCTGTTTTTGGAGTGAGCAAGTGCGCGGAATAATGCCATGGGAAAAAAGTTTCTCAAATTCGAATAAGTTATTTATTTGTATGTATGTAGTAGTCATCACTTTGGGGAATTCATTAGATGTCAAGACAAAATACTTTTGAGTAACAATGAGTGATTTTGGTTTAAACCACACGAATCGTTGCATACTCAAACAATTTCATATCCACCTTGAATGGTAACAAAGATGAGTGACTTTGGATTTGTAACACTACATTCGTAAAATAAATAAGTAAAATTCTAAAAAAAATTGTAATTAAATAAATGCATGTTCTTAGAAAAAAAATATTTTATTTACTTATTTGATAAGTAGTAAAATAGAGTTTTTTTATAAGATGATAAAATAAATAAAGTAAATAATAGGTTCAAAGGTCATTTTAGAATATCAATTTTATTTTCCTTTCTTTCTCTCTCAAAATTTTCTTTTTTCTTGCATATATTTAAACTTATCTTGGTAAAACAATGATCTTGAACTCTTTAACCGTTGGATCATCATGAAATTTGAACACCGGGTTTAGAACTCATTTTCGCACATATCCACCGTTGGGATTTACGAAATAATATCTGTGGTGAGTGGAATGCCCCTCACACGTAACTCTTTGTTTTTTCTGCATACACCCAAACTTATCCCAGTAAACTTATGATCCCGGAATCGTTAATCGTTGGATCGTCGTAAAATTATGACACCATGTTCGGATTGCATTTTCGCAAATCCCCACCGTTGGGATCTATTAAATAATGTTTGTGGTGAGAGAAATTTTCCTCGCACGTGGACAATGGAATGAAGTCTTCAATCCTTTCTTCTCTTTAACGCTTGAAAACCCTAATAGAGAAACCAAAGGAAAAGCTTAAAAAATCTCAGGGAACCACTAGAGATGTTGTTATTCCTGTCGGGCTACACACGTGAACCCGCTTATAGGTAAGATATGAGTTTATCATAATTGAGGTTAGAATGAACATGTGTAGAGATCCTTAGGGGATAGAATTATGATTTATTTGGAATGTTTATTGTATTGTAATTCTTCATGTATGATTATAATTGTGATATTGTTATATTGAAATCATGAAATTATGATTGAAATTGTGTGTAAGTGATAAATTGAATATGTGATCAATTGTGAGATAACATGTTGCTTTGAGATCATAACATTGTTATTGAGATTGAGTATAAGTACAAAGTTGAACATGTGTTAATTTGTGAGATAAACGTAAACATGTGATAGTGGATTGTGACATTATGAGATGTTAAATTGTGAACATGAGAGATGGTTGTGGATAAATGTATGGTTAATACTTGATGTGATAATACTTATATTATGAGTTGTGAATTATACAATAATCCGACCTCGAGAAAAGTGTTTATGTGCAAAGTGTTAAAGGAAAAGTGTAAGGTTTCAAGTTAGGAACCTAAAGTATTAAATTCTAACACAATGTGTTAAACGTGTTTGAAACACGAGTATGAGGTCGTGGGTATTATATAATTCATGAGTAGCTGCATGCAAAAGTTGTTTTAAGGGTTGGACCTGAATCAAAAGGTGAGGCTCTAACAAATTTTTTGGAATTTAGGCCTTCAGGGTAAAGACACTCAGTTTGAGTACTCCGTTAAGCCTATGTTGATCCCATATGGTTGGAGCCTTCTCGCAAAATAGAGTGACCCTGACTGGTCACCTTATGATTTTACTTAGTGAGAATGACCTAATATACTCATTGTGTGATATGTCTTGTTATGTACTCCTAAGCGCCCCAGTGTGATTTTTCACTGGCATGGTACCACATTGCATATAAGCTTGAATCTTAGTATAATTGTTGCACAACGTTTGTGAATTATTTATTATAAAATTGGTGAGTTTTGTTATATCTTGACTCGAGTGTGTGATTCATGTATAATGTGTTTGGTGATTTCTATGATGAATTTTAAATGATAAAGTGGTGAAGTGACGTAGATTTTAGTAAGTTGAGTTATGTTATAAATAATTCTATAATGTATTTTGATTATGTCTTTGTTTATCTGTATCTTATTTAGAAATGTGATAATTTCTTCCTTGTGTGTTGTTTGTGTTTGAATCCTATGATGATCTTGAACCTTGTGTTCGAGGGAGCAAATGATTAAATGAATGACTTTAAAAAACCTCGTGCTATAAGACGTTGGGACACATTGTGGTATGAATATATAGATACCCAGCAAGTAGCCCGTAAACCTGAGTTGATCTAATTAGTTTGGTTTATATTTTTTTTTTTAGAATTTGGGTTAAATTTGACCTAATTCATTCAAACCTTACCAATAAAGTGTTGGTTATATTTTTTCATGTTAATACAATATTTTATTTTTATCTAAAATATAAAACATTGTATTAGCATTGAAACTATTAATTTTATTAGTCAAATATTATCACAATTTAGTCTCTTTTGAATGTATTTAGTCATTATATACTTAAAAAAATTTTAAAAAAAATTATTATTCTGAAAATTTTAATTTTTACAAAATAAAAAATAATTTCTAATCTTTAGATATGATTAACTCAATATGACCTAACCCATTTATGATCAGGTTGGTCTATATTAAGTTTTCCAATAAAAAAAACATAAACCTGATCAAATCCACAAAATTTTAATCAAATTGAATAACAAGTTTAGTAAAACCAATTCAATATGATCCGTTAACATTCCTAAACTATTTATTCATTATTCGAAAAATTCAAAATCCCCTTTAACTATTTGGCCTCCTTTTCGTAAATTAAATAGCTACCTTTAAAAAATAAAAGATTGGCTTGTGTGTCTCCATCCAACACATTCTTTGGAAAGGAAATTTATGTGCTGATATTTTATAGCAAAGAAAGGAGTAATACAAGCCTCTTTTTGGCGTAATTGCGGCAACAAGGTTAGAGCTTAAGATTTTATGGGAGCTAACCAAACTTTTCACCAATAAATCAACTCTACTAGTTCGCAATATACGCTTATGAATTTGTCTATGGAAATTTCTTCCTTTGTTTTCTTTTATTTTTATATAAGCATTTATTTTCTTTTATTCTTCATTCCGTATAAAAAAAAAGCTATTAAATCAATAGGAGATAAATAATTAATTTTAACAGTTTTCAAAATGTATTTTGTTTATTCTGAATTCATTGAATTTGTTAACAGCATGAAAAATTATAGTATTTTGTATTTAACTTTAATTCATTTAGTTCCATAGCATTTTTCAATTGTATATATAATTTGGACATTTCTTTATATTAATATGTTGTTGATATATAATCTGATTCAACAAGAGCTTTAAGTGTTGTTTATTAATGAATTCTAAACATGAGAGTCAAATTTTCAATTACGTAAGATTGATATAAACCGAATAAATTAAAACATGATATAGCTTTAGCAACTATTTTATAGCATTATAAAGCAAATAAAGATTAGGACGAAACTTGTGAATGAAAAGTTCATTAATAGAAAAATGGTTCTTTATGAGTGCTTTAAATATATTTGTTAAAGAATAAAGTAGATATTAAATTTTGAACCTTAGAAGCACGAAAACAAAATATAGACAAAATTTTACACATAATTAAATATTGTAATTCTGATTGGTGTAAATAGCTTGTGTTTCTTTATCGTTTTTATTTTGGCCTTGTAAAATTGTTCCGTTTTTTATATAGGCATGTGATTATAAAGAATATGTTCGATCGTTGATCCAGATTAATCTGTTTCAAAAATACGAAGGCAGTCAAAGGTGGAATACCCCTCTCAATCATGATTTATTTATACAGAGTTAAGATTCAAATTCTTTTTATTTTTATTTTTGTCAACTGATCAATAGATCCACCTTGTGCTATGAACTGGTCTTAATAATACTTATTTGTTAGCCTTTAATAAAAAAAACTGCTCCATATATCAAAACAAGGAACTTAGACCTATCATTACTTGCATCAATTAGTTGTTAGTAAACTGTTATTTTGAGAGTACCCTTAATACTTTTTTTCTTATAAAAAAAATATATTTATGCTTACATAAAAGTTAAGACTTAACTAATAATGGTGTTTTAAAAAAAACTTAATTAATACAATAAACCATCAATAAATTAGTAATGTGAGTGATAATAAATTCGATCTCCTTAAATACGATATTGAGTTTGAATCTTATGAATTAAAAAATATAATTAAAATGAAAGAATCTTACTAATGATTAATCAAGTTCTTTGATGAAGATTAATTACCGATAAAGTGGATAGATATTTGATACCATGATAAAAAAAATACTAAATACAAGAAAAAAGAAGGCTATTTAGAAGAAAAAGAGAGAAGCTAAAATTACATAAGAAAAAAGTAGAATTTATCTTAATTTTGTTTAAGGCTTCCCACATGTGCGCAACTTATGATTGAAATTGGAAACTACATACATGCTTTGAGAGGATCACAATTTATAAAACCCAAAAGCATGCTTTGAGGATCACGCGCTAGATATAGATATATAAGAACGTTTTGATTTATATCTTCGAATGAAATAAACCAACATCAAACCAAGCCATTTTTTCTTCTCCCTTGTAGCAATGAAACACCACTCCTTGTCATTTAAATGGCTTCTTCTGATTTTCCTCACACACTCAACCCTTCTCACCGCAACACACTCGTTGACAATTCCAAGGATGAGTCCAATTCCTGAATGGGAAACAACACTACACAACCACCCTGCAATTAATACAGAGGAAGTGAAAACATTTTACTTCAAACAGGTTCTGGATCACTTCAACTACAGGCCAGAAAGCTACACAACGTTTCAACAAAGATATCTAATCAATTTCAAGTACTGGGGTGGTGCCAATTCTAGTGCTCCCATATTTGCATACTTTGGTGCTGAATCACCAATTGATAACTCCCCTAATGGCGTGGGATTTTTAACTGATAACGCTGCTTCCTTCAATGCCCTCTTGGTATACATAGAGGTATTGTATTTGTATAGATTTTTTTTTTTAATTTATCCGTAACAATTGAACACAAGTAGCAGAGTTTACAATAGCTCATGCACGTGCCACTCTCTCTTGGTATTGTATTTGTATACATAATAACTCTTTGTTTTTTCTTTTGGTTTTTATTGGTTCTAATGAATGATAATCTACCTTTCAAAAAAAAAACTGAAGGATAATCTACAACATACAATTGGATTATTGTGACTCTTAATTTCTTTTATCATTAGCACCGGTATTATGGGAAATCAGTGCCATTTGGATCCAGGGAAGAAGCATTGAAGAATGCAAGCACTATTGGGTATTTCAACTCAGCTCAAGCCTTGGCAGATTATGCATCAATACTCAAACATGTAAAGAAGACATTACACGCCAAAAATTCCCCAGTGATTGTAATTGGAGGATCATACGGTGGAAGTTAGTTTCTCATATTAGCCTTTATTCGTATTGTTCCAATTTTTACCATAGTTATGATCAATTAGTTTAATTTTCATAATACACTGTCGTTGTCAATAAATCAAAGATCATCATTGGTATAACTTTTCACATAAATATAGTAAAAATCAATTAACTTACCATGTACGATGATTTGTTATTAGAAGACAGTAATTGTCAGTACATACATTGTTTTCACTTAATTTACTATTGAGAACAAATCTTTGTATTATGCAGTGCTTGCTTCATGGTTTAGGCTCAAATATCCCCACCTGGCGATTGGTGCCCTGGCCTCATCAGCTCCAATCCTATACTTTGATAAAATTACACCACAAAATGGTTACTACTCTACTGTCACAAGGGATTATCGAGTATTTACCATAATTTGGTGCTTTCACCTTTTATTTATTTATTTTTCATAAAACACATAAAGTGATTAATTTGATGATGAAGTGGTTTGCAGGAAGCCAGTGAGACATGTTATGAAACTGTACTAAAGTCTTGGTCTGAAATCCGCAGAATAGCTTCTCAACCAAATGGTCTAGTCACTCTCAGCCAGAGATTCAACACTTGCCAGTACAAACTCTAATTTGCCCTCTCCCTTTGGTTTGCAATCTAGAAAGTCACCCTTCTCATTCTTTATTATGGGATGAAATTTATTTAAAACTTGATAATGATGTCGGTTGCACTTGCACCACTCTTCACTAAATGATGTGGGTTGCAATCGCACTCTTGCAACTCTCACTCCATGTGAATTTCATCTTATCATAAGACTAATTTTATACTTAAAAAAAAATTCTTTCTACATTTAGTCACACTTTTGATTTTTTTATTATTGTCGAAATTCAAATATTTTATATAAATTTGATCCTCTTATTATTTTAATTGTGTAATTTTGATTTATCTATTAATTTGATGTTTATTATGTATGAAAGTATTAATGTGGCAGTGCATTAAAATATTATGATAATACTTTCGTTAAATATTAGATATTAAGTAAATGAATAGACAAAAAATAAACAATTAAAATAATAGAGACCGAATATCAGAATATGCAAAAAAAAATGATGAACTAAAATCAAATTTTGATGATAATAAAAAGATTAAAAGTGAAATTAAATCACACTACTTTTTCATAACTCTTTTTTTTTCTTTATCTTTTTTCATCACGTCGTCATGCATCTCATCCCACCATTTTCTTTTTTTCTTTTCATATTTCTTTCCTTGTAAAATATATTGTGAGAATGTGGTATTAAAATAACATTACCTTTACAATAAATAGTACATTAAAAAGAGTACAAAAGAATGCTGCTAGCTTTGCTTGTTTTGTTGGTGTTAAGCTTTAGAATATTTCATTTACTCAGTACGTGTGTGACATTTTGCAGTACATTAAACCAATCTTATGAATTAATCGACTACCTAAGGTCGACGTATGTTTATGCGGCTCAATATAATCAACCACCAAGATACCCAGTTAGTATGATTTGTGGTGGCATTGATGGAGAATCTCTTGGAAGCGATATCCTAAGTAAGATATATGCAGGTATTGTGGCTCTTAGGGGAAACAGCACATGCAAAGTTAATGGCCCAACTAATGTATCTGAGACAACTGTGGGATGGAGATGGCAGGTAATTGCATTAATTTACAATTGCAATGTGTTTTAGCATTTTCCTTTGGTGATATAATTTGGTAACAGCATTAATTCTTTCAATTAAATTCGATATCATATTCATTATGATGGACATGACATTCCAACAAAAATACATTAAATGGTATACATGTGTCTCTTAAGAAAAAGAAAAATACATAAAATATGGTTGCATTTCGTTAGTTAACGTTATTCCTCTACTAACTACCTTACTTCTCTCTTTTTCCTATCAATGTTGATTATGTCTAATGAGACATTCTAATAAAATTTTCATATAAAGAAGTTCTATACAAAAATTTCTAAATTGCCAACATATCATATAGAGTTGTTCCCATGAAAGGCTGCAATTGATTAACTATATTGCTTTAAGGGTAATTTGGGCAATATCATTATAAAAGTGTGGGGTAGATAATTAATGAATTAGGTTCGCATTGATAATTCTATGCTATAGACTAGTCACTGAGTCGATCATAAAGGGTACCCCATGCTCTATGATTGTTTTAGAAAGCGAAAACTATGGAGAGTTAAGTTATCAAGATACAATGATATGGAAGAATTTGAATCAATTTTCACTCCTTGTTACTTAGCTAGTGATTAAAAATCAGTTTCACTTTCATAAAGTGGCCGGAATTTGTAGGGTGGTGAAATTACCTATACCTTAACTATACCTTTAATTAATAGGAAAGATGTTTAATAAAAAAAAATTTAAAAAACTCATATGCAATCTGCTAAAAAGACCAATTCTTAAGGCATACTCCAAACCACTCGTTCAAGTCCTTCTCACTAAAAAAGTATGAATGGATTTTACTTTTTCTTTTGTGGATGTCATTTAATTGAAGAGCACTATATCTCATTAACTCTAGAGCTACCACGCACCGACTAGCTCTATATGATTAAGTATGAGTTTTATATTTAGAAAGTTGCTTAATTATTTGCTATATATGATCAACGTGTGCTTAACACGAGTTACTGTATTTATCTTTCAGAATAGAATAATTAAAATTTAATTTGATTTTGATATTAATATTATGAGTTTTATGTATTGCCAGCATAACTGTGTGTTTTTTTTTTTTTTTTTACATAAGTATCTAATAGAAATTTACTTTGTCGCACCATCATCATATTCGCTAATATGATGTGATGAATTCATTTATGAAAAAGTTAAATTTTTTTAATTATTTTACAGATAAAAAATTTAAATAATTAATATAATTATAGTTAATGCTGATAATTACTTTTATATGTATAAAAAACATTTATAAGCTATGTTTCAACCATGAATTAATTTGATCTCATTTTGCATTATTTGATCATTTATGTTACTTATACTATTAATCCGGTATGTACATTCAGACATGTAGTGAAATGGTAATACCCATCGGCATTGGAAATGATACAATGTTTGAGCCTATCCCTTTTAACCTAACGAGGTATGCCGAAGGGTGCAAGGAACAATATGGTGTCTCACCTCGCCCTCATTGGGTCACTACTTACTATGGAGGCCATGTAAGTGCTCTTTTGTCCTCTCTTCGTTGTAAATTTCATATGTATTCATTGCTCTACAAACGGTATTCTATGTGTTGTAACTTTTACAAGAAATTTGCCTTCAATTGTATTGACACGTTTGGAAACTTCAATTTATTGTGGCTAATGCAGAATATTAAATTGGTCCTTCGAAGATTGGGTAGCAACATTATTTTCTCCAATGGGCTAAGGGACCCATATAGTATTGGCGGGTAAGCAACGTAAAATACAAAAGCTAATACTCGTATCATAATATTATAGAATTTTTTGAGTAATTGTTTTAAGACAATATTTTAAAATAAGCTTTGTATGAATCGTCTATATTTCAGGGTTCTGGATAACATATCAGACAGCATCGTTGCCGTTCATACAGTTAATGGTATGCCAGCTCCTTGGTAGTTTCTTTATATATTTTAATTGTCGATTTATTTTAGAATCTCGAGGCACTATTGTCTATATATAATGTGATACGGCTATGCACAGTTTCGAGCATAATTTAATTAAAAAAACAGAAATAATTAAAAATAAAATGAAAAACATTAGAAGACAGAGTTTATTTAATGAACAATCGGATTTTAAAAATCACAAGTATTGATTATCACGAAGGAATTTTCTAAGGATTTTTTCTGTAGGGAAATCCTAATGTAATGCTGAAAATTTTAGTAGTGTTAGCACAATAATAATTTTCAATAGACAAGTGTGGTTGGTTTAATTGCAAATGAAACATTCTTGGTAAACTAGCTAATGATGCGATTGACATTCAAGAACTTTTATATATGAAAAGGAATTGATGGATTATTCTTGTACAAAAAAAAAAAAAAATCGTACTTAACTATTTTAAACTAGTAGAAATTTCAATGTGATAATTAATTAAAACCCTGTCGTAGTTCGGAAAGAACTTTTAATGCGAACAAATACTTTGAAGTTTGGAAAAGGAAAATTCATCTAAATGTGAAGCATTTTCATTAACAATTTATGAATATAAAATAAAGTTATAATCAAAATGGTTTAGTCATTCTTATATCATATTTAAGGCGAACCTATTATTTTTCACCATTTTCTATCAAGACATTCAAATAATAACATATTGCTATTAGCATGGCTGATGAACACGAAACTTTTAGGTTCTCATTGCCTGGATCTTCTGCGGGCAAATCAAAGCGATCCAGGATGGTTGGTCGAACAACGAAAGAAAGAGGTCAAGATCATCAAAAGGTGGATCACACAGTACTATGCTGACCTTGATGCACTCAAAGACAAGCCAAAATTCCAGAGCAAATGATAGGGGAAAATTAAACAAGTTGACAAACATTGTATTACGAAGGCTGTGCTCTGAAACTTTGGTGCATCCACCATAATTTGCAACACTCCCAACCTTCATAATTTTATTTTTTTTATTGTTTAACGGTGTAAAGAATTTTTACACTCATTTAATAATCACAAACATATATGAATGATAAGTTTAACGTCTTTTACAACAATTATGTTATTAGAAGTCATATTTATCATATTTTTTTATTGATTAATCGTATAAAATATTATACATTGACTATGAATGCAAATTAAAATGTCATTATTTTGCACACATATTAAAAAATATTTGATTTATATAAATTTAGATTAAAATATCCAACAAGTACGGGTGGATATTCATAGATTTTTCTCGGTGGGAATAAGAAATAGTTTAAAATTAATTATATTTTTGTTCTTAATTTTTTTTACAAATTTACTTTTAGTTTTTAAACAAATTTATTAGTATTTTTGGAACCTGTATTTTTTTTTTCTATTGAGGATTTTAGTCATTACTATCAAGTAACATAATTAATTGATGCTGTAATATTCATGTTAACATCCCAGGAACTTATCACATCCAGTAGTTTGATGGGACAACCACAGGTAATTTCAATAAATTATGTTTTCAAACTCTCAAATTTATTTAACATCATTAACTAGTATTCACTTGATGACGAGACAAGTTACTGGATTTCAAGCGTAACTTGTTACAACATCAATTAACATTGTTACTCGACAACAAGACTTATAACTATTAACAAAAGAAATTTATATGGATCAAATGCATTAAAAAATTTGTTTAGGGACTACAAATGAAATTTTCAAAAAGTTTAGAGACCAAATACATAATTAATGTAATAGTTTATAATATTTTAGCAAAGGAAAAATATCACAAGCTTTTACAAAATACATAATATCATGAGAAAGAATCCAAAATATTTAGGCTTCTACAAATTAAAATTGTCTTTGACGCTTTTTCATATTTTGAAAATATTCTGATTTTTATTGTCAATTTTATAAAAATTTAAAATGATAGTGTAGTAAAATTAGTTTCAATTTATTCTTTTTTTTTCCTTTTTTTTTTTTTTTACATTCATTTAAAAAAGTATCTTATGGGACAATACTTACTTTTTTATGGGAGAATTTTTTTTTCATTACACATACAAATGAAAAAAAAAATCTTGTGGGGGGGGGGGGGGGGGGTGGGGCAATTGCCCTCACAAGATTATATGTGCATCCGCCAACACCAACAACATTTAAGAAATGCATAACCACATTCAAACATTTACACTTTCCTTAGTCGTGGTGATAACTAAGTACTAAACGTTGATTCCCTTTAGGCGATTGATTTTAGGAAAGGGACTTTGTTCCTTGGTTGGGTTCCTAGTCCACTCCAAAGAGTTTTCTAGTAGTCAATGGACTGAAGTTTCTAAGTTAGGCTACTCCTATATGAAAATTGCAGTAAAAAAACCGGTAAACGGCTAAAAGTGATAAATGAACTTAAAGGAAATAGGAAAAATAAGGAAAATAAACAAAGTAATGCAAATAATAGGCAGAAAAATCATTGAGTTTTGTGTATTGATGTTTGTGTGTGTTGTTATAATGTGATAGATCCTATTTATGGTGATCGACTAACTACTACATTAGCTGAAACACTATTAAAAAATACCTAAAATCTAGGAGATCTTGGTTAGCATCCTTTCAACTGCTTCCTTGTCCGTCAAGTTGACTTTCATGTTCTCTAAAACGGTCTGCACACTATCCAAAGCATTCCATTGTAGTCATTTTACCATTTTACCCCATTCTAGTCATGTTAATCACCTCAATTGGCTTCCTTATGTTAGTCATAGCCAATCAATAGTTGTTGCTTCAACGACTAACTTTCTAGGTGTTAGCATAATGCCCCCCGTTTTCCTAAGTCATTTGAGTTTTGAAATTTTATCTTCTCAAACGATGATATTCAAGTAACCAAGCGTATTTGATTTCAACAACCATATTTCGAGTTTTGAAATTCAATTTTCGTTTTATTTTTTATTTCTCTTATCTTTTGCAATCAATCTTGGTCTTTCTTCCTTATAAAATTCTTTAGTAGCTTCGTTCTTGTACTTGCTCCTAATTCTTCTAAAAATCCCTAACCTTGAATCATGTTGGTTGCTTCTAAACAACCTACTTCTAGTGCATCTGTGCGCTCACCAGAGCTTGACCCTTATTCCGCCACTAACACTCTTATTGCCTTTGATAAACATCACCAAAAGTTCATTCTGGGCCCTTGCTTTCTTAATGATGGCGAAAATACTGATAAAACGGCTAACAAGCCGTTTAATCATGAGAAAAATCCTTTTCCAATCACTTGTGAGTGACAAGGTTTTCAAACTCGAGAGTTCACATAAACTTGTAGAGCTTACTTAATAGAAAAATAATATTGAAAGCCTACTAATGACATATACACTTAACAAAATACTATATTTTGCTTGGTTATAAAAAACTTAACAAAATACTCTTACCACAACAATAATTTAACATTTGAATTGAATAATAAAGTCAAATAACAAATCATAATAATAAAGTGTAATAGTACATTAATACTAAATAATACCAAATCATATATAAATTCATAAAAGCATAAGTTATTAAAGTGAAAACATTTTAAAAATGAGTTAATTTATTCAAATTGTTTAAGTCATTGTAAGACACGTGGCCTAGACCTTTTTCCAAAATATCAAAATTGTTAAAGAAGGTTTCAGCTTCATACAGAGATGAATGGAAGGAATGGGGAATTTATGATATGATCATTCTTTCAGCCATCGATATGCACTGGCCACAGGATGTATGGGTCAAAATCTTAGGGTTTTGGTCGATAGCTATCAAGGGGTTCATGCTTCCAAAAGCTATGGCTGGCTTGACTCTTCTAAATGTAGTGGCTATTCTTAACTTATCGATTCATGGTGAGGAATTACGCTTACTCTATGGAACATGATGTGTTCCTTGTACTACCCTTGGCATCAAATTCTTCAAAGATGACTCTAGGTATTCCAAGTTCATGCTTCTCAATGCCAACAAGAGTGGCATTGTTTCCAAGGCCTTTCTTTTTATGTGGTTTTGTAGGTACTTTATTTACACATGTTTGATATGCATAATGAGCGAATATTGCAACTTTGTATCGACTATCTGTTTGATCAAGTGACCTAGGAATAATTAAAAGGGGGGGGGGGGAGGGTTGAATTAATTATGAACGTGTCTTGACTAATTAAAAATCTATCCTTCTTAATGTTACTAGATTCAAATAGGCTTTTACTACTAAGTTAAGAAAGTAAAGAATAGAAATAGAAACTTAACCAAAAGTAAAAGCGATAATTAAAAGTACACAGCAAAAATTAAAGAGTATTGGGAAGAAGAAGACAAACACAAGATTTATACTGGTTCTTGAGATTTTTTTCAACCTTGTAAAATCCTTTACAAGCCAAAGATCCACAAGGGATGTACCCTCCCTTGTTCTCTTTGAATAACCAAGTGGATGTACCCTCCACTCGAACTGATCCACAAGAGATGTATCCTCTCTTGTTCTCAGTATAACAATCCCCAAGTAGATGTACCCTCTACTTGTACCACAAAGGATGTACCCTCCAATGTGTTGGGACAAAGAATTCTTAGGCGGTTAGTCCTTTGAATCTTTGTAAAGGGGAAACAAAAGATATCTCAGGCGGTTAGTCCTTTGAAATCTTTTGTTTAAGGGGAAGGGAAGAATCAAAAGAATTCTCAGGCGGTTAGTCCTTTGAATCTTTTGTAAGGGAGAAGAGAGACACAAAAGAATTCAGGCGGTTAGTCCTTCGTTCATTTGGCAAAGGGAGAAGAGAATGAAAAAGATGAATAACACAAGTTTTTGAACAAAGAACTTTTCTTGGAAGAGAAAGTGTTGATAAAAAACTTTTAGAAAGATGAAGAGAAATGAATCAGAAAATACTATAGAAAGTGTTGAAAGATTGATTGAAAGATGTTTGAGAGATGATGTTGAAAAAGATTGAAAGATAGATGATTCAAAGATGATTAATGATTATAAAGATGTTGAAGGATGTTTATTAAAACTCATGCCATGGTCACATATTTATAATCTCTTGATGACTCAAGTCAAAGCTTGTGACTCTTGGCAATTTCTTTAAAACTAGTCACTTAAAAATTTGTGACTTTTGAAAAAATCTTCATAAACAAGTCACTTGAAGAATTGTGACTTTTGGAAATGTATTTTTCGAAATCAGTCACTGGTAATCGATTACCATTAAGGTGTAATCGATTACACATCAACTGATGTGACTCTTCATTTCAAATTTTGAAAATTAAAACGTTTAGAAGCTCTGGTAATCGATTACAAGTATGGTGTAATCGATTACACAAGTTTCAAATACTTTAAAACTATTTAAACATAAGTTATAACTCTTGAAATTTGAAATCTTAACATTTTAAAACACTGGTAATCGATTACTACCTTCTGGTAATCGATTACCAGAAAGTAAAACTCTTTGGTAATGATTTTGTGAAAACTTCTTGTGCTACTCAATATTTTGAAAAAAAATTTTAGTACTTATCTTGATTGAGTCTTTTCTTGATTCTTGAATCTTTAGTCTTGAATATTGATCCTGATTATTCTTGAATCTTGATTCTTGAAACTTTGGAATTTGCTTAACTCTTGATTCTTTGATATCATCAAAATAACCTTGGAAGACATTGCTTCCACACTATCACCTCTGACCATGTTTTGGCTTTGGGTCCCTTGCTTCTCTCCACACTGTTTAGAGGCATTTTCCAGCTTCTCAACAATCTTGAAGACGACCGGACTAAGTATAATATTGTCTCCGATCCAATTTGGTTTCTAATCCTTTAGGCACGACTATCTTTTCTGGACTCCCTTTATCCTAGGACTGGTTTGTTAGAGATCAAATAGGAAGGCACTTGTTGTGGACAATCTCTCATTCTCCTTCTAGCATAAAAAACGCCATCCTTTTCGATTGCCAACTAGCTCTTGATGACTAATTTTACGCTTCACTTTTCTCTCCCCCCTCTTAATTATCGGCTAATAGGTTCGAATTGGACATTGGTGGGCAGGACTACATATAGTGAAGGTAATATCATGGTTGGAAACAACTAGTCATCAACCTTAAGCAGTCATTGCCTTGTATTTTGCATAAGCTTACATCAAGGAACAACAAGCTAGCCCTTAAAGCTTATTATCTTCATTTTTTGTGAGGCAATTTGGTTTAGTGCAATCTATTCCCAAGATAATAAGTTTCCCCATCTGTCTTCTAGTTAGTCTACATACTTCTTGTCAACTAAATAAGATACTATAGTTCTGGAGGACATTGAAGACAAGCTCCACTCCTTTGTATTCAAGTGCTTTGCCTTTAGTCCTAACAATGTGGACTTCTTCACATAATGGTGAGGGGTTATGCTGGTTATCTTATTTTTTGGTCAACAGCCGATTTTCTCGCTAAGCTGATCAATGACATGTCTGATGATGAGATGCCATCCTCTATCCTCATTAAGCATAGTCAAAAGAGAACAACTACATCTAATTTAGTTATCCAAGAAAGTTTTCTCAAATTTTCCTTTGATTTCAACTTTTTATCTCTTATCTTTGCTCACTTTTATCTTATTTCTACATATCTATTTTTTGGATCTACGGGGTCTGGCTCAGTGGATGTAGATGCTCAACCTAAATCTCTTAAGCTTTGACTAGTTCCAATATCGGCTGGTGAACATAGGCAGAAAATTCGTCAGTCGATGACACTCCAAACTTTTGTTTCTAGATCGACTCATAAACATCAACGTGGTACTTCTGAGGTCTTTAAGCAGGTTCTAACTCCTTTATTTTCTTTATAGACAATTTCCCTATTTAGATGTATTGCCTAAAACTTCTTTGTTTCAGGTTGAGAAAAAATAGAGTAGGAAAGATAGAGAACTTGCAAAGGATATTTTTAAGGAACCTTCTCCAACTCTCAATACTCACCAGACCAAAACGACTGAGAGAACTGATCCCAACAAACGTAAAGATAACTCAACCACTCCTGCAAGATCAACCAATTTTATCCCAGTCCTACAATAACCTTCCATGTTGAATAAGGTTTTGTCTGAATACTTCTAATCTCCTATGACTAGTCCTCCAATTACTTAAGATGCTTCTTAACTTTGAAGCATAAAAAATATGTGCAAGATGCACTAATTTAGTCATTTCCAGAAAATTCTATTCATGTTCATACTTTAAGGAATTCTCTTCTGAAACTGGAAGCATAAGCTAATCCTACCATTATCCCTAAGGCTGAAAGAAAAGTTTATGAGCAAATCTCACTGCTGCTACTAGGAGACTTAGAAGTAAAGTATGAGCTTAACAGCAAGCCAAAGGATCAAAGTACCCAAGAGTCAGAACAACTGAATAAATTGGAAGCTACTAAAGCTAACACAATTGCTTAATTTGCCTTTATTAAGGAGAAGAGGCAAGCTAATCTAGAACCACAAGCTAGGACAAGTACTCGACTAGTTGAACTTCAAAGTCAGGGCTATCTAGTAGGAGATCTCTACCCTTCAGCCTGTTTTAGCTACTGCAATCATTCAAGTGAATGACTATAATGATACAAGGGTGGAGCCAATGTTATTAAAATTGAACTGGTTGTTAGACACTGGATGATCAATCACTGAATGACCCAGACATATCTTAAGGTTTTGATGAAAACAAAGATATAAATTTATGTTAACCATTTTGTTGCATGCAAGTCAACAAGTTTGATGAGTGGAAGCAACACCAGGTGAGACTTATCCATTAGTGGATACCTCGTTTACTGGAAGCAAAAAGTACTTGTCTAGTCCATCCTAACACCGATTGGAATATTCATTTTAATTGAATTATCCATTTATGCCAATTTATATGATTCTATTTAAAAGGAATATGTGTGTGTGTGTGTGTGTGTGTGTGTGTGTGTGTGTGTGTGTGTGTGTGTGTGTGTGTGTGTGTGTGTGTGTGTGTGTGTGTGTGTGTGTGTGTGTGTGTGAATTAATCTTATTTCCTTTATAAATCTAATGACACTATTGGGTTATGAATAACAGATATGGAAAGTCTTGATCTTATCAGATAGAAATGCGCAGTATCTTCTTATTTCAGGAAACAAGATCAATATGCACAACAATCATTTTATTCAATCCTGAAGACACTCTGCATAATTAATTACAAGTTTCTCTTTACCTATAAATACGACATCAAGGGTTGAAGAAAAAAACAAACACATACAAAACAACGAGTCGTGAATCAAGAAACAAGAGAAAAGAAAAGAATTTGTTGAGAAATACACTGAGCTTAAGAGAGTCCATCCTTTGTGATATACAAAGCACTTGTGTGAGATTAGAACTTCATTGTAAATTCACTATTTGAGTGTTGTAAAGAATCTATGATTCTATTTCAAACTTTTTCTTGTGAAAGCCAAGAGTGACTTAGTGACAAAACAATACTTGAGTGTTCTTAAATTCAAGGGGAGTCTAAGGGTTGTGCCGATAGTGACCTTGAGAATATTTGTATGCCAAAAGTGCCAAAAAAAAGAATACTTGTTGTAATCAAGTTGGATTAGTGGAACCCTTTATTGGTTGGTAAAGAAGAACTGGATGTAAATTAGATTGAGTGAACCAGTATAAAATGAAGTTTTTACTACTCTTCTTTAGCTTATCAAAGTATTTCAAAGTTCATTATTGATACATTCTGCACACAAGGTTTTCATTGAAAAATAAGTTTTATACGTCATTGGACGACAATCCACTTTTAGTCACTAGATGAGGGTTTTTATAAACTTGCTTACTATAAACATCTTCTATTTCAAAAAGGTTTTATATTTTGACTAACATACTATTCAACCCCCCTTCTAGTGTGATTTATTGTATTTCACCGATCATCGACTCAATTGAGGCACTGGGTTGATGGGTCAAAGGTTAGATTGGTGGGTCACTAATTGACCTAGTATGACGAGGGTTTTTATAAACTTGCTTATATATAACATAATATGCTTGATGAATCCATATTCCATTTTTCAAACTTAAAGTACTTAATATTCCAAATAACAAATAAAATTCATACTAGAAGATATCTATCCATACTCCAAAGTTGACAAAACAAATCCATAAACAAAAAGGCAATAACATAAGTTCATGAATAAGTTTTAAAATGAAAACACAAATAGCATCAAGACATCAACATCCTGAATTTATATTCAAGGAGCCAATGTTGGATCAATTGGAGGTATTCCTTCTTCATCAAGTGGTTCTTCAGGTGCAATTTTCCCCCCCAAAGAAATGAAATTCTTCAACAATATTCCCTTCACTTAGATTCACATGTTCCATGGTCTTTTCTTATGCATCATTATCCTCATCCTCATCTAAATTTAATTGATCCATGGAAACATCATTATAGATAAAAATTAGCAATTAATATAAAGTTTTACCTAATAATACTAATGTTATAAAGAAACTTATTAATATCATCTAAAGTTGATTGGATGAACATGAAGTTTTTCTGTTGGGACTCTTTGCAATGGTCCATGTCGTTGGCACTCTTCATACCCTTTGGCATACTTCACATAGTTAGTTGATATGCTAGGCCAAAAATAGTCATGCCTATGAATCAACCACTTCATTTTATACCTTGATCTATGGAAATCACATAGCCCCTCATGTACTTGTCCTATAACTGTTATAGCTTCAATTGTACTTACACATTTCAATAGAAACCAATCAACTATTCTTCTATATAGGTTGCCATCTAGTATAGTGTATTTCAAGGTCTTTCTTTTTAACACTGCACTAGCCTTAGTTGACAGCTCCTCCAAGGAATTTATCAACTCGTATTGCTAATCACCCGCCGATACATCTTGAGCAACTACGTCAAACCATTTGTACTCATGCTCTTTGACTTCTAATTCCTTGTACTTAGAAGCATGTTGGGCCAAATCATTGGCTTCTTGGTTTTCATTTCATGGTATGTATAAAATTTCAGCATCCATCAATTGTCTTAGCAATTGAATAGTTGATTAATACAATGAAATCAAATTTGGATGGCAACATCAATATTGGCCAATTAGTTGTTTAATTATTAGTTATGAATCACGCATGGTTTCAACAGATTTAGTGTTTTTGGCTAACGATATTTTCAGACCTAGGATCAAGGATTCATATTCAGCTTGACTATTGGAACAATTAGCTAGTAATTCACATGTGAATTTCCTTCTTTCATTTGGGCTAGTTACCTCTTGCAACGTGCTTGCAGCTAATTGTGTTTTCGATCCATCAAATGACATAATCCATAACTTAATTCCTATATGAGCCATTTGTTTGTTTGTCAAACAGGTCTGGAGGATCTAAACATGGATGTTGCGCTAGGAAATCAACTAATGCTTGACCTTCACAACTTTCAATGGAAAATAATTAAGCGATTATGCACTTAATTTTAAAGCCCATTTCATCAACCGTCCTTGCAAGGTAGACCAATTTAGAAAGTACTTAATTAAGTTGATCTTTCAAACCATAAACACTTGTTTTAGAAACACATAGTATTCTAATTTAGTGCATGCAAAGTAAAATGATAAACAAAGCTTTTCAATAGTTGTGTATCTACATCCAATATCGACTAACAATCTTCTTAAATAATACATAGCCCGATCTTTTTTATCATCAGTTTCTTGTGCCAACAAACAACCGATGGAGTTTTCAGCTGCTGATGCATATAATTTTAGACAAGCTTCTTCTATTGGAGGTACCAACATAAGAGATGATGCCAAGGCTTGTTTGATGTGATCAAATGCTTCCTCTTGCTCCTTCCCCAAACAAAATCTTCTAAGCTGCAACAATGGTGAAAAAGATTTCAACTTGCTAGTCAAATTTTCTATGAATCGCTTAAGGAAATTGATCTTCCTTATTAACCTTTGCAGCTCCAATTTATTCTTGGTAGGGGAGGCTTCTAGGACTGCCTTGTTCTTTTTTTTGTCGACTTCAATTTCTTTCCTATGCAGCAAGAAACCTAGGAAGTGGCTTGTTATTATCCTAAAGACACGTTTTTCAAGATTCATTTTCAATTCCTTTTGAATGCCTGTTCCAGGTCTATTAAGCATTGGTCAAACTCAGCCAATTTAACAATCCCATCATCAATGTATACTTCCATAGTCATGCTAATCAAATCATGAAATATCAAATTTATGGCCCTTTGATATGTGGCCCCAACATTCTTAAGTATGAAAGGCATCACTACCCACTAAAAAAATACCAATGGCACCAAGGCACCTAAAGGTTGTTTTTTGAAATCCTCTTTAACAATAAAAATCTAATTATATCATGAATAGTCATCCATAAAGGTGAGTATTCCATTATTAGTCACATGATCTACTAACATTTTTGCAACTAGTATGGCTTACTCATCCTTAGGAATAACCAAATTTAGGTTTCTAAAGTTAGCACATACACATACCTTGTTCTTCTTCTTAATGAGTGGAACTATATTAGACAACCAATCCGCGTACTCCGTCCTTCTAATAAATTCTGAAGACAACAAACATTCCACCTTTTTCTTGACCATTTGCAAAACCTCTGGATTAAAACCCTGAGCAAGTTGCTTATACAACTTAAAACCCTCCTTCAAAGGTAGCCGATGCTCAACCAAATCCTTGGATAACCTTGACAACTCATGATAATCCCATGTGAAACAATCCTTATATTGAGTGACAAGTTCTAGTAGTTTTGCTTGTTAGTCTTTAGATAGTAATTCGTTTATCTTAGTCAGTCATGGGAAATTGGTTGTTCCTAGATTCGCATCTATTAGTAGATTTTGGGCATCTAATAAGGGTAATGGTTTCTTGATCAAATTTTGTTCAATCTTCTACAAAGATTGGCCCCATGTACTTCCCTCATTACTTCTCAAATAAGTGTGCCTCTATCATTTGCATAATGTCTTCTAGCACTTCCATTATCATGAATTTTTAGCTTATTTTTCAATCAACCGTATGTTAGCTAACTTTTTTTAGCTTAAAGCCTTGATTGGTGATCTTAAAGGCTTTAGCCTCATAAAATTCTTCTACAAAGGCTATCTCCATGGTCAACTGCATAAGAGGTGAATAAAATATGGATTATGTGGACACCATATTTTTAGAGAACGGTTTGTGATTAGCCAACATCACCTCCAATCTAGAAAATAAGAACTTGGTGGAGGGTAGATGGTACACAAAAATTAGAATATATCCAATCTCTTCTTAACAAGATTGAATATGAAGGCTTTGTATTCACCACAAAAAATGCAATCTATATGTCTTTGGTCCTACAATAATTTTGACAATTAGTTCTCCCATAGTTGTTGTAGGATCTCTTGTGAAGACAGTCATATGCATATTTGTCCCAATCAGATCTTGTTTGGACTTCCCTAGCTTCTTTACACTGGAGTAAGGCATCACATTTAGAAATATGACATTGTCTACAAAGGCTTGGCTAATTGGTCTCCCATTTATCACTGCCTTCATATGTAATAGCTTTAAATGCCTCGCATGATCTGCTTGTGGCTTTTATAGTTTGGAAATGCCTTTTGCCAAACTTGCCTACACTCCATCATCAGCTAGGATGTCACCTTCTACGGTAGCCGTTAGTTGATCTTGACTAGCAAACTCCACATGAAGGATGCCAACAACCGTGTAGGAATAGAAGCATCATCTAATAACAACCCATCCAATTCAAAGTTTTCTAATTCTAAGAGGTGGTAATGCCACATTTGTTCTGGCTTTTTCTTATGGCCAAGCATTTCAATAAAAAAGGTCTAGCTGAGGTGGTGATTCCATATTTGTTTTGTCCATCTTATGGCTTTCCTCCAACATCTCAAACATCCCTCTCAGGTTCTGCATGGCTGTCTTCCTTTGCTGACATCGCTTTTGGCTCCTAGTTGGAGGCTTATTCTCCATTGGCTGAGCTTTTTTCATGTTATTCAAAAACCATTATTCCTTTTCTACTATTAATCTAGGCCTTTGTGTCTTGGCATTCTTTACATCTCCCTGATTCATTATTGTTATCTTTGGGGTGGTAACACCTTCCCTAACATTGACCTCAACTATCTATCTTTCACTGGACGATTTCCCTTACCCTATGTCATGTCTCCTTCTGGATAGAATGTCACCTTCACATGATATATTTTTGCGTTGGTGAGGGTAGCCTAGGCATTGGAACATAGATTTCTTGGTCAGCTAAGGTTCTTTTCTTACCTTATCCCCTAATTCTTTCTTAAGTCTCCATTGTTGGCGGGGTTGCCCCTCATCTTTTTGCCTGAATCTAAGAGGCATACTTGATGCTGACACCATACTAATTTCATCCAATGAAAAAGGATTGGCATCCACCTGCATCTCATTCCCTTTTTTGCCTAACCTTAAGCATCCTTCCTTAAAGGCCCCTTGTTTGGTATTTTTGAATGCCAAACAATTAGTTGTTGAATGCTCAAGCATTATGCCACTTACAATATCTTTTATTCCTTAACTCTTCTAGAAGAGGAATTCTTTGTCCTTCAAGTAGCCGAATTTGTTGATCCTTAACTAAATAGTCAAAGATATGTTCTGCTTTGGATATGTCGAAAAGGCAAGACTCCTTTCTTTTGGATTCTTTGCCTTTGAAAGGTTGTAAGGTAGGACAAGAATAAGGCTTTCCTTTGATTAACTCGGTCGCCATCTGGTCGGCAGGCAAGTCATCATCAAGGTCTTCCTTCTCTTATTCCATGACCATAGATATGGTTTAAGGATTTCTCCCACCTCTATGAAATTTTCTTTGATCCTTCCTATCTATGAACTGCTCAACCCTAGCCTCTTTGACGGTTAATTGTGTCAGATCTACACAATCTTGTGTAAGTAGTTGCTCCTATAGTTGTGCAGTCATGTTCCCAATTACAATAGTTGCATATTCTGATTCTAGAAATTGAACATTACATTTACTCCTCATGCGCCTAAATCATTCCAAGAATTTAGTGATTGACTCGTCAGCCAATTGTTTGGTATTCATCAAATTGGCTACCAAAATGTCTTGTTGAGGGCTGTAAAAGGTATCATGGAAACAACATTCCATAACAGCCCAACTATTAATCAAATTTGGTGGCAAACTTGAATACCACGTGAATGTCATGCTGGTAAGTGATAGAGGAAACAACTGCAATCGATATTTATCATTTTGGTTTTGCATTGGAGGAGGTCCAAATGCTTCAATGCCTGTTACAGGCCTAGTGACCAAAGGTTGAATTCTGGGTATAGAATTAGTTGTTGCCTCTGATTGGTTGTGATGGTATTCCTCCTCTAGAGCCTTCTGGATTTCATTCAAAACCATAGGTTTCACAATATTGCTTGATTTCCTAGGGAATTATTGCAAGATATCATGGACACCCATTCGCGTTTGTTGACGCATGACAGTGTGATAGGTGTCGCCATTTTTAGTACTAATGCCATGGTGTTTGGAACTCCTCCTTTGCTATCCACATAATCTTCCAGGATAAAATTTGGTTGATTGGTAGTGGCTTTTATAGATATCACAAGGATATTAACAACTCTGAAGTTGGAGTTGTAAATGTGGCCGCAACGCTTGCTTGAACAACAACATGATGGCTAGAAAATCGCTTTGCAGGTGGTTCCATTTTTTGTTTCTCTGATTGTAATTACTTACACTAAGGATGATCTATTGGAAGAGTTGGAAACCCTAATGATGTAATTGGGATCCTATTGGATGTCCTAATTTTTTGTTGGTGTGAAATTCCCATAGTCATGGTAACAACTACGTACCAAGTGTTGATTTCCTTTAGGCGATTGACCCAAGGGTATAGTTTAAATAAATTAAAAATGAAAATATATTTCAATTGAATAATGAACCAAGAAAAAATTAATATTGATTTCAATTATAATAATATTAATATTATCACTCATGTCATGTATAGTAATTTTCTCAAAAATACTTTCCTTCAGTTACTGTTTATTATTTTAGTACAAAATTTTAATATAATTTATCATTTGATATTTATATGTGTGTTCATGTCAATGTAGCCACAAAATCTCAATGTTCTAAAATTAATATAATTTTGTTTAAATAACTTTAAAAACTAATGTTTTTTTGGGTACATACTTTCAAAACTAATTAAAAAATTTAAACTAATTTTGTACATTAAAAAATAATTTAACCTACTCTAAATTTAACTAATATGTTAAATTTAAACTTGACGTAGTAATTAATATACTAATTTTAATGTACTACTTAGTAAATAAAATAATTATGATATTAGTTTAAATTTAAAACACGAATGAAATTTACATTAGGTTCAATTAATTTTTAACATTCAAAATAATTTTAAAAATAAATTATTTGCTAATATTACTTAATTTTTTAATCCAAATTTTAAAATGAATTTTACTCCCTTCGTTCCTAAGCTTTTTTCAGTTTTATTTGCCATTTTTACAAGACTTTTTTCAAGTTGTCTTATGTATTAATTACTTTTTGACCAAAAAACTCTTAATATTAGTTTAAAATAAATCTTCAATATCTATAAGAAAAGAAAAGGAAATGGAAAATACTGAAATACCCATGGCTGAGAGGTTGACAGCTGTCCAAAATTTTGGTTTTTTGGTCAAAATACCCATAGCTGAGAGCTTGACACCTGTCCAAGTTTTTTGTTTTTTGGTCATTTATGCCCTTCTAGGTTGGGTTGGTTTTCTGCCATCTTGCCACCATGTGTTATTTTATGGTTCTATGATTATGGTTTTAAGCCACGTAGCTTGGTGTGTTATTGAGTGATTAGATTGTCGTTTGCAGTTTTGGTGGTTGGTGGTGTACGTGGCTTCTTTGTAGCGTTTTTTACTTCTTTCACTAGCAAGTTGCAAGCTGCTGATTGCATTTGTTTAACTTTTTTCATTTGTTTTTTAGCTGTTCTGTTGTTTAGGATTTTGGCGTGAGGCTGTGGTTTCCAGTTCGTGATTTTCGTTCTTCTGTGGTTGAAGGTTCGAGTGCATGTTTATGTTCTTCTAGCACGTGTTTTGTTCTATTCTTTATTGTTCACAAATTCTTGCTTTTCTTTTCGTTGGCCTGCATTTGTCAGTTGTTCTTTGGATTGCATTTACATGGTTTTGGATTGATCGTATTATTCCTTTAGAGCTATAATTGTTTGGTTATGTTTTTTTTCTTTTTTGTTGAGTTGGCTTTTTTGTTCTTTGTCTCTTATCATTGGCTTCGATGGTTGGATTGTATTTACATGGTTTTTCGTTAATCATATTATTGTTCGTCTGTTGTGCATGTGTGTTTTGTGATTAACCATATTATTGTTTGTGTGTTCTGCATGTGTGATTTCTTCAGGTTTTTGTTGTTTGGTGATTTTGGTTTCTGCATGTTTATGTTGCTCTGACACGTGTTCTGTTCTGTTTTTCATTATTTACAAACTCTTAGTTTTTTTTTTGTTGGCTTCCATTTGTCTGTTATTGTTTGTTGGATTGATTGATAGTGTAATACTTTTTGTGGTATGTTGGCATTGATGGAAATCTTATTGCATATGTGGTTTAAGGATGAGTTGGTATTCTGTTTTCCAAAAGCTGAACTTTGTTGTGTTTGTTTTCGGCCTTTCTATTTGTTTGTTGATGGTTGCAATATTATTTGCTCAGAGATATAATTTTTGTTTCTGCTTCTCTGCTATTTGCCGATTTGGTTTTTTTTTTGTTCAGGTTGTTGCATGTATTGGCTTAGTAGTTCAACGAATAGTATCATAGTTTTTATGGTATTTTGTCATTGATTGAAATGTTATTGCATGTGTCATTTGAGTCTGTGTTGCTGTTCTATTTTTTGTCAGCATTATTTTCTATTCTAAATTGACAATCATTCTTTACATCATTTGCATGGTTTTGGATTTATTACATTTTTTATTTAGAATTGGCAGGTCTATGTAATTTTATGGCAAGGATTCCTGACAAGATTATGTCTATTGATGGATCAAAAGAAACGCTTAAGCTTGCTGTTAGGATCACCGATCCTTGGTTCGTTGGGACTCCAAACAAGTCTGAGCAAGCGGAAATGGTTTTTGTTGATTCTGAGGTATATTTTGTGCTCTCTATTTGATTGTTGGATTGTTGTTGATGTCATTTATTGATTATATAGTTTGCATATTTCAGGGTGATCAAATTCATGCTATTTGTAAATCGGACCACCTCAAGTCTTGGAAAGCTGATTTGAAAGAGAATTGCACTTATGTTATGCATAATTTCAAAGGTGTTAAGAATGATGGTCAATTTAGAGTGTGCGAACATGAGTACAAGTTATTTTTTATTGGAGTGATGGTTGTTAGAGAAGATGATTTGCATGAACTACCTTTTAAGGAATTTAGATTTGTTGAATTTCCAAATGTTGTTGCTGGCAATTTTGTGTCTGGCCTGCTGGTTGGTGAGTATAGTCACAATTTGTGCTTTCATTTTGATTATAACTTCTTTGGGTTTTTCCCGATGACCTATTTTCATTTCTGGTGGTTTAAGATATTATTGGGGTCGTTGATCAAGTGGTCTTTCGGCATGTTTCATCGAAAAATACCAGGGTTGTTTTTAGAATGAAGGATTTGAGGTTATGGTTAATCACAGTTTTTGCTATCTCCTGTGTATATTTGGTTATTTAGAGTTTATATTGTCGAGAATTTTATTTTTCATTTTGCATGGTGCTTATGTCTATCTTATCCTTATGAGGTGATGGATGTAATGTTGTTTCTTTGTTGTAGTGGTGAAATTTTGTCTTGCACACTTTGGGAGCATTACTGTGCTCAGTTCCTATCCTATTTGAATGAACGTGGGGATGATGGGCCGATGGTTGTTATATTGACGCATGCCAGAATAAAAGATGCACAGGGTAAGTATGATATTTTATTTGTTGATTTGGATACTCAATAGCTGAGTTTTGTTGTTGCTGTTGTTGGCATTTACAGGAAGTTATCCAACTTCAGTGAGCAATTCCTTCAAGGCGTCAAAACTATTGATTAATGATCCTATATTAGAAATTCAGGAATTTAAAGAGAGGTATTTTGCTCATCATTTTTGCTCTGTAGTTGTTAAATTCGTGTGACAATCGTCTTGACTGTTTTCTGTTGTTTGATTCTATTTATTCGATTGGCTTAGGCTTTTAGATTTAGGTGTTGAGGTGAGTCGAGTTTTGCTACCTGGTGATCAAGCAAGCTCACAAGTTTCAGGGGGAAGTCAGCTATCATCAAAGGATTCGTTTCTTTCAAAGGCTGAAGCCAAAACTATTTTAGAAATCAATGCCATTTCTGAGGTGGACCTGTTATCTGTGTTTATTTTATATTCATTGCAGTTGGAAGTCGAATTTGGCTAGATGTTTTCGCATTCATATATTATAGCTAATGTGTCTAACGATGGCATTTTATTGTTGGCAATTTGATTGTTATGGTTTTTTAAAAGGATGTTGTTTGTGTTACCATGGGGACTATTAGCAAAATAGTCATGGATAACCATTCATGGTGTTATCCAGCCTGTGCTCAATGTCATAGGAAAACTGACATCCAAACAGGATCATTCACATGTGGATGTGGCAAGGATAATGATCATCCTGTTCTAAGGTAATTGGAGTTTTAGTCCATTAACATGTTTTATTCAGTATTTTGTTTTGACTGGCATCTAAATTGGTAGGTATAGAGTTGAGGTCATGGTTACACAAAACAATGAGAGTGGCAAATTTTTGCTTTGGGACCGTGAATGTGCTGAATTGATTGGCCAAACAGCTGATGGTGTGAATAGGGTCAAGATTGAAGTATGTTCATGCTTTATGATATGCTGCTTCTCATTTTATGTATTATATTTTGTTCTTCGAGTTGTAACTGGCAGCTGGTGAATATGTGATGTTTCTGGCAGGATGGTGATCTTGATTTGAATGCTTCCCCTCAAGCACTTGACAAATTGTTGGGTCATGTGCTTGCTTTTAAGGTCAGGATTCAATCAAGATTCAAAAATGTAATTGTACTTAAATACTCAAAAGAACTTAAATACTCAAAAGACCAGGATTTGATCAATGTTGTTCTGGAGATGCTGCCTGATAGTGAGGTGTTCTTTTCTGATATCTATTTTAGTCGTTGTTGTCATGATGATATGATTCATGAGTTTGACTATCATGAACTTATATATGGTGCAGGCATGTTCTAAAATAGATCCTTCCAATGTTGATTGCAATGATGCTACGCATGTTGAATGTGTGAGTTAATGTTGTTGTCATGAACATTGATATCTTATATGTTTTTTATTTACCAGTTTATGCTTTATGCAGCAATTTCTGTCTGCCACAACTGACCATGATCCGGTTGCGGGATTGCCTTTAACACCCAAAAAGCGGATGTCATCTGATGAAGCCGATGATGAGTTAGGGAGCTCTCAAATTTCGCCAGCCCAGCTATCGTCTAACAAATTAACAAGACATTCTCATAGGAGCTAATTTAGCTGATTCCAGATTCTTATTGTTGTGTTTTCACGTTGCTATTAAAATATTGGCATATTGAACAGACAATTATGTAGTTTTTGTTATCACTGCATTTGCACATTTGAAAATCGGTTTTTTTGGATTCATGCTTTTAGACGTTCTAAATTGAGATCTGTCCATATTGTGTTCCTGCTGTAGTATTGGAAGTTTTCTTATATTAAATGTGGCATTGAAAGCAATTGATTTTCCCAGTATTCTTTGTTTGGTTGTCCTCGATACAATTGAATTGTTGTTTACCATACCTTTGATGGTCTATATGGTTCTAACAAATTAATGGCGGAGTTAGCCTAAATAAAAAAACAGTGAAGGAGATAAATTGGTGTTCAAATAACATCAAATATTAAAAAACACCCAAGGAGGAAAATTTATAGCTACGTTGGCGATCATGTTGCTACTCGATATTCTCACATTTTTAATCTGTTTGTTGATTAACTGCTTAATGAATTTCATTCCCATCTGAATTGCCTGAAAATAACAGAAAAAAACCAGATTAAGAAAAAAATAGCATGCAGAGGATTGTGTTAAATTTTTAGTTTCAGTTTTCCTTCTCAATCGAGGTGCTCTTTAAATTAATTAAAGTTTCTATCCTGACATCGTATTTCCTTATTTGGAATGTGTTTGCCATGAATGTTACCACTCCATTTTTGTAGCTATCACTGCTTTTCTAAAATCATGTGTTCGATATTTCAGTTGCAATTTTTAATTTCATTGATGGCTTGCGCAACTTTAATCTTGATTTTAACTACAACAAAGTAGAACTATATGAAACAGGTCTAATCTATGGCGAAGAGAAATCAAAGAAAAAATTGTGATGTGCTGGACAAGGTTATATAATGCCAAATAAAAGATGTAAAATAGAAATTTCATATTTCAAATTGAACACATTAGCTAATAGATGGCAGATGATATCATATTCAATCATAGAAAACAAGGTGATTTTATATATTCTAAATAAATATTGTTTACTCATAATCATTATGTTTATTATTTTGCTAATCACATGTATTCGCCTTACTGAAAAGGAAACAATTCATTTATGCTTAACTGAGATTGAGAATATGCCTCAAGCGAATAGAAGAAGCTTGCGAGATTTTTCATCCATGCCATACGCAATAGGATATGCACGAAACCAACATCATAGTAATCTGATCCATAATGAAATGGCATATGACAAAGAGATGTTAGCAGAACAATACAACACGGCATACCAATTGCTGACAGGTACTCACAAATTATGACGCATTTGATATAGGAACTCCTTAATCACAATAGTATATATTAATATTTGTTAATATGTGAATATATAATTACAGATGAGCAAAAAACTATTGTCGATACCATTATGTCTGTGGTTAACACTCAATCAGCTGCAGTTTACTTTCTCTGTGGATATGGTGGAACTGGCAAAACATTTGTTTGGACAACCTTATCATCTGGTATACGCTCCAATGGTGGAATTGTTTGTACAGTTGCTTCAAGTGGAATTGCTTCATTAGTATTGCCTGGTGGTCGGACTGCACATTCCAAATTTGCTATGCCAGTCCCTGCAACAGAAAATTCAACATGCAATATTCATCAAGGCAGTGAGTTAGCTGAACTATTAAAGGTTACAAAACTAATAGTCTGGGATGAAGCTCCAATGTGTCACAAATTTGCATTTGAGGCACTAGATAAAAGTCTTAAAGACATCATGCAAAACAACCTGCCTTTTGGAGGGAAAATTATGGTTTTTGGGGGAGATTTCCGACAGATCTTGCCAATTGCTCCAAAAGGTAATTGCTTAGACATCGTCCATGCAACTATAAATGCATCATACATTTGGGACCATTGCCAAATTCTTAAACTTACAAAAAACATGAGATTGCTATCAAATGCTCCCCAACAGCCCAACAATGAAGAACTCAAACAATTTTCACATTGGCTACTTGACATAGGAGATGGAAAAATTGGACAATATAATGACAGATTTTCAGAAATCACTATTCCAGATGAGTTTCTCGTCAAAAATTATGATGATCCTATCCATGCTATTGTTGAAGCCACCTATCCCAGCTTGATAGATAACTACAGTGACACAGATTACTTGCAAAAAAGAGTTGTTCTTGCGTCTAAAAAAGAAATTGTTGGCAAAATAAATGATTATGCCCTATCACTTATACCCAATCACGAAAAAAAGTATTGCAGCGCAGATAGTATTGATAAATCAGATGAATTGCTCAATCCTGTTTTTGCATTATTACCACCTGAATTCCTATATTCATTGCAAACATCAGGTATACCTAATCATAAATTAAAGCTTAAGGTTGGAACTCCAATCATGCTATTACAAAATCTCGACCAGAATGATGGCCTGTGCAATGGAACTAGGCTCATTATCACCAAACTCGGATCTAATGTGATTGAGGCTGAAGTAATTACTGGGCCTAATTTAGGAAATAGGACATACATACCCAGAATAAATATGTCTCCTTCTGAATCTGCATGGCCATTCAAACTTATAAGGAGGCAGTTTCCATTCATAGTTTCTTATGCTATGACTATAAACAAATCTCAGGGACAATCATTTCATCACATAGGACTGTATTTGCCACACCCAGGTTTTAGTCATGGCCAACTATATGTTGCACTCTCAAGGGTCAAAAACAAAGATGGACTTCATATTCTTATACATGACAATGATGGTAATCCAAAAAATATTACCACTAATGTTGTTTACAACGAAGTCTTTGCGAATTTATAAACAGGTATCCTTCCATCATACAATACAATTATGTTGTCCCATTAATTACACCTTTTTGTTTGTTTGTTTTATTCAGTCTGACATATAAGACATGCACTATGTATGTTGTTGCATTCCAAAATTGTTATAGTCACTTTGGGGAATTCAATGCAACTTCAACTAATTTATTTAATTCTAAATTATATTCTCTTTTACTCCTTTTTTTCAGTTTGACATATAACACATATATCATGTATGTTGTTGCATTCCAAAATTCCTATACTGACTTCGGGGAATTCAATCCAACTTCAACAAATTTATTTAATGCTGCAAATGTTATCTGAAAATTTATATTACATGGTCAATATCAAATTGTTATTTCATGGTAATTTATTTATATAACTACAAATCATACAATAATTTACGAAATACACGTACAAATCCATATTATGGTTAATTAAATTGAAATCCTTTTTTATTTAATGTGATTTAACGAAAATGTTTTCCAACTACCTGGGCCACCCCTGCACATTTTGTATTCGTGCTTACACTCCTATACAATTGGTTTTTACACTTCCACTTAGTCTACAAATAAATCCAACTTCAATCCTTTAATATTTAATATGATGATATGATATGATGAATATGAATGATATCGTATGATTTAATTTAATGAAAATGTTTTTGAAGTCCTTGGGGTGCTGGACCAACCATCCACAGTTTGTATTCATGCTTTCAGTCCTATACCATAAACTTTTGAACATCCACTTACTCTACAAATAAATTCAACCTATATTCACTGCCAAATCAAAATTACACCAACCAATCCCTATTGCTAATAAATACACTGCACAACTGCTGCTCAACCCTTACTTTTCCCGATACCTACACACTTCCTACACGCTTCATATCCCCACTTACTCTGCTATCAGATTGCCTTCTGAACTTCCAAAAACCGCTTTCCCATCCCACATAAAACTTACACCACTAAGGCACTATCGTAATAAATGCACTAAGACAATTACTGCAGTTGTATCTCCCTATACTACATCAGATGTAATCATTATCGAGAGACGTCAGCGCTGTATAGGGTTATGACTCTTCACAACTCTTTTTTGCATCGTTCAACAACAAAGAGTCACCATTTAATTTAATTTCTTAATTAAATCAATCATTATATCGATATAACACCACTGCCACTTACAACACTTCTATACAGATATATCTACGTATAGTACACATCTCTTCATCTTCTTCACATTCTGCCAAACCAAACCAAACTCCCTATTCATCTTATTTGCATCCAAGAGTCACCATTTAATTTGTTAATTAAATCAGTCATTATATCGATATAACACCACCAACACTTACAACACTTCTATACACATGTATATACCTATACTGCACTTCGTATTCATCCTCTTCGCATCTTGCCAAATCAAAGTAGACTCCCTATTCATCTTCTTTGCATTCTTATGGCCACTTCCGCATCACGCTCCACTATTGTAATTTATTTCTTCTTCTTCTCATTTTCATCTTTCTTATATTTGTTTCCTCTATTCCTTTGGTTACTTAACATTTTCACATTATTCGTATAGTTCCCACGCGATCCAATGGACAACATAAGATTCACCGCACCTTTCAGAGTTCAAAAGGTAACATTTCACATAAAAAATGTTTTCTACTTAACTGCATTTCCATTTTTTTTCAACTGCCTCGCCTTACTTTCTTAGCCTGCAGAACCTTCTCCAAGTTCCTTTTACCTATCACAGGCAATGGCTGCACAACTACCCCAAATACGTTTTATTCCACTACGATGGCGAGATACATTTCATTAGGGTAAGAACACTCGGTACTAAATGTTTTTTTGCTGATGGCTTGAATGATTTTAGAAGGGCACACAACCTCCACGAAAGCGTGATTCTACGTTTGGTCGCCGGTGACAAAAACACCACTTTCACCGTTCATATTGACGGACTTGCACACCACCACTCTAACCTAAAACCCATCATTTATAGAAGGAGATACATCTTTACTGTTGATATCACAGATGATATGCTACAACAGAACCTACCTTTAGTGCGTTATACTACACTTTTTTCAGTCTATCATACTTTGTGGTTTCCTCATCAATTCGTTTAACCATTCTTTCTTTTGATGATACAGACACTTCCTGCAGCGGCTTCCAAATTTGTGTATGGCTCCAAAAAAAGTATTACCATCCACCACAGACTTTCAAAATCCACCAAATGGCCACTCACCATCCACCATGACGTCCCTGCCATTACACAACCATGGTTCAACCTAATTCATGAAAAAAATTTAAAAGCCGGAGATGAGGTAGTCTTTTACTACCGTTTTCATGACCATGCATGGGAGCTGCTGATAAGGAAAGCCATCGAATGGAACAACAGCAACACCGACCCCGACTCTGATGATTAAGTTTTTTTATATTCATCTTTTTTTAAAAAAAAAGTTTAATATTTTATGTTTCCTGCCACCACCACCAGACAATTTGCTCGCTTCAATATTACAAATATTTACGTTCTGTTAAATTTTCTCAGCGCTTTGTTTGTTGTTTGATTTTTATATTGATTTTGCGAACTACGTCCAAGCGATAGGTCAATATTGTTGGTATTTAAACAAAAACAGAGATAGGTCAATATTGACTTCTAAATTAGATTAAATGATGAAATCAAATGAACATTTAAGTTAGATTATTATATTATTACATAATAATATAATGGTTCAAATTTCTGTTTCAAATAAATAGTTGCAATTAGTAAAACTATTTTGATCAAAAGTGTAGCCGCAGTATTAAACCTTTTATTTGTATGTTGCTGCCATTCATTGTGTCTTTACCTTTTTTGGTTTCCTTGGCACTGAAATACTAAAAACATGTGTCAGGTTTGTCTGATTTTGTTCTCATGCACACTGTTGTTTCTATTATGTTTTTTTTTACCCACGTCTATGTGCAGTCCGTTTTCGGCTTTATACAAAAAACCACATAGCTTAATACTGCCACCACCTGTAACACATAACTACAAATTTGAATTTTTTTTTGCTGAATTAAATTAAATTTTATTTTGGATCAGAATTAAATACTACTATTTATAGAGATAACAAAATTATTTAACATCAAAACAAATTATTTGTATACACTGAAACATTTTTTTAAACAAAGACTAAAACATAGTTTTTTTATGAGTCTAAATTATCTTTTATAATCAAAATATTATTTTCATATGCTCACTAAACATTTTTACAAAATTATTTTTAAAATTTAGTCCCTCTTCACAATTAAATGCATGTAAAATAATTTCTTTCCAGAAAAACAAAATATTTCTAATTTATTTCCCATGTTTCTTTTATATAATTTAAATCAACTCTAAAATATTTTCAACACAATCAAGTCTTCATGCAAATTATCTTTATGTTATATACAAACAGCATCTTGACAGATTGTATTTATATCACTTATAAAAATATACGAACAACACCCTAACAAATATTATTTTTTCACTTACAGTCTAATGATACAAACAACATCCTGACAGATGTATTTATAGCACGGACACTCTATTTCATCAACATTATAATTATATATCTATTTAATATTCAATTATGCTCCTGTGATTGCAATTTTATTAACCAAGTGACCCGTGCGTACGCACGGGTTACAGACTAGTATATATTTAAAAGATAATGCATTATCTCTTTTATAAAGATTGAATAAGGAGACCAACACATATTAATTAGGTGTGAAAGCAATTAAGTGTAAAGAATGCGATTATGAGTTTCAATAAAGTTAAAGGTAATTTTGACCAAATAATACCAATTATTAACAAATTTAATGCTATTAATTGTGTTAAACATTTTTTTTAAAAATATATGAATTAGTTAAAAGAGTCTTATATTTAAGGCAAAATTGTAAATTTGGTTCCCCAATTTTTTTTCCAATTTCGGATTTGGTCCCCTAGTAAATTAGTTCACAAATTTTGTCCTCCTATTTTCTAAAATCATTCAATGTTGGTCCCCCATGTCACAATTGGACGTTGACCGTTAGCAAGTAGTGTTGACTACCACGTGTCACATTCTTATTGGATGATGACTGCCACGTATCATATTCTGATTGGATGTCAACTCTATGAAAGATGAAATAAATTGTTATTTTCATTGACCAATCAGAACATGACACGTGACAGTCATCATCTAATAAGAACGTGACACATGACAGTCAACATCACTTGTTAATGATCAACGTCCAATTGTGGCCTAGGGGGACCAACATTGCATGATTTTAGAAAATAGGAGGACAAAATTTGTGAATTAATTTACTGGGGGACCGAATCCAAAATTGGAGACAAACTGGGGGACAAAAAATGCAATTTTGCCTATATTTAAAGATGAAGTAAGTATTAATTTTTTAAAAAAAATAACTAATTTATTTTGAAACGAAGGAAATATAATTTGTTCCTAGTTTCTATAATGGGTGTAATTTTTAGTAATGATACATACATACCATTGTCATTTTTCAATATGTTTCAAGCGGGTTTTATAAAGTCAAAATCAGTTTTGTAGTTTCGATTAATAGTAATGTACCCTTTAGATTTAGTTTTGATGCAAAAAAAATGACTATAAAAGATAGCTTATAGGCATTTAACGTGTAGAGATTGATAATCAAAGTAGGTAAAAATATTTCTTTTTTATAGGTTTTTTTTACTGATATGCACCTTCTCTCTCTTGCAAATGCCCAATATACACCAGTTTGAGAATTTTTCCCCAAACTACACCAGTTTAGCATTGCTTCACGGAAGTTAGGTTTGGCTACCCCGACTTCCCTTCTTGATTTAAAAAAAAATATTATAAAAATTAAATATTATATTATATAAAATTATTTTTAATTACTTTTAAAATTACTTATTTATTAAATTATTATTTGTAATATTTATTAAATTAATTTTGTTATTAAGAAAATGATATTATTAAATTTAATTATTTTTGTTACATTATTTAAATTATTTAAGATATATTTTGGGTGAATATATGTTTTAAAATCTGAATTTTTTATAATAATATATTTATTTTAGTAAAAATTTTAAAATTTTTAATATAATTATTTTACTAAATACAATTAGTTTTTTTATGTCATTAGATTTAATTAAAAAATGATAAAAGTAAAGGTTTTAACAATTTACTTATAGAAGAACATTATACTGCATTATCAATAAAATATATAAACATCACATTTGGCTAAGGAAAAACTTAAGATGAAAATATGTTAGGACAATTGTTTCTGTTATGACCATGTTGCCGGCAAAGTCCACATTTTTTTTTACTTGCCCGCTCATTTTCGTTTTCGCCCATCTCAGTAGGAATGCGAGTTGAAACGGGATGACCCTTTGCAGTCATCTTTCTCCTTGGATCAGGTCCCCACTGATCTTCATATTCTTGCCACATTGATTCGTGTGGCAGTAAACCAAAGGAGTTGTCGTAGATGTGCAAAATGTGTTGTAAAGTGAATAACATTGGCACATAGGTCATTGGATCAACATTGACAAATTTACAGGCAGCCATGACGTGAGAACATGGTAAGTGTTTAGCCTGATATTCATCACAATCACACTTTTGGGATTGTAACATTACTCTAAACCTTCCAGGTGGTCTAGGTGTTTAAAGTGGGGATTAAGTCTCTGTTATTATAAAAGTGTAATTGTGTCTGTCGAATTCATTTACAATGTGTGTATTAGATTCTTGTTGACCGTTATTCGTTGCATCGAAGACGACTTCAGAATACTATGAGCCAGAGTTGATCATTACCTGAGTTTGTCGACCTCTATTAGCAAAGAGTTGTGCGGTCTTGAAATACGTCTCCTCAACCAATGATGACACTGACAAATGTCTTGTGTTTTTGAACATGGAATTAACAGACTCAGACAAATTGGTAGTCATATGTCCCCAACGTTTCCCCTCATTGAAACATTGTACTCATTTTTGTTTGGGTAATTGATCAAGCCATTTAACTGCACTAGGCTTATTTGCACGGATATCCCCAAGATGTCGCCAGTGCATCTTCTATGTGTATGGGTAACCTGTAAATATTCAACAATCTATTCAGTTATAAAATTTGATTGAAAGAAAAGTTTAACGAATAAATAAAATAGATTCTCACCAGCCAACATGAGTAGTTTCTTTAAATGTTTGCAGTTTGAGTTACCGCAAAGAAAGTTTTGTGCAATGTGGCATAGACAAAAGAAATGGCATGTGTCCTGGACTCATAAGTTACTTGGGTTGTTGTAGGCACTTATAATTTAGGGGTGTCGGTTTGAAATGAGAGAAATGTTACTTTGCGGAGTAACATGTCTTCTCAAATTCTTTAGAAAAAAACCCCAAGCTGAAGTTGTCTCCCTTTCTACAATGGCATATGCAATCGGGAAGATATGGTTAGTTCCATCTTGTGAGGTAGCTATCAACAATGTGCCAGTATACTTCTCGTAAAGCCATGTACCATTTACTTGTACTATGGGTTTGCAATATGCAAAACCATTAATGCATGGACCAAATGACCAAAAGACACGTTTAAATAATCTTTTGCCCGGTACTATTTCTCCTCCTTCATGCACGAATTCTGTTTGAGCAGCGACCACAGTCTCGGGAACACAAGATTGCAAAGCTCCCAAAAGTTTTGGCAGTTTGACATATGATTCTTCCCAGTTTCCATGAATCATCTCCAATGCTTTTTACTTTGCTAACCATGTCTTCTTGTAGGATGGGGTATAATTCATGAATGTTTTGATCTCTACAATCAACGTCTTGATGGAGATGGTTAAGTTTATTTTGACAATTGGTTGGATGATCTGTGCTATGACGTGTTTATCGAGTTGGCAATGATCTTGTCTGAGCATTGGCATGAGACAAGTGTGATGACCTCTAATACTCTTGATAATCCATTTGTTATGCCTCTTTGAATTGCATGCACCCAGCTCCATATACAACCATTTTCATGTAATTTACACATAAATTTTAGCCTTCTCTGGTTAGAGTAAATTGTTCTACAATCAAAATGATTTCTGATGTTGTATTCTTTGACTGCTCGAATACATTGTGCTTTTTCATCAAAGGTCATGCCAACCTCGAGTGCACCGATTGGTGGTTGTACATTATGTTGCTGATGAACAAAATGGTGTCGATCAATATAGTGTGGTACGTGGTCAAAGTTCAAGTGTACTGGACACCTAGGTTGGTGATATTGCAACGGAGGTGTCGTTGGTCTGCCAACACCCTCATCATCGCTTTGGTCATCACTTTGGTCATCGCTTTGGTGATTGTTGTGATCAAAGAATTGTTGATCCTCATCCTCACTAAAATCATCCATGTTTTCATCATGAAATCGTATAATGGGATCTTCGTTAGCAATTGGATGTTCAGCTCGGCTTGATGTTTGCGTTTGTGGTAGTTGTGAAGGTGGCATAAAGGGGGATGAAGGATGGTATTGTTGGTCAAAGGATGTTAGTTGGGTATAAAAAAAAGAATCATTTCCGGATAATAGTTGTGTGTATGAAGTATAAATGTCAAAGGGGTCTTCTGCTTGAAGGTTGTTGTATGAAGATACTGGATTGTTGAGGTCTATGTTGTTGTACGGTAACTAATGTGGAGGCGGTAGTTGTAGTTATGGACATGAGGGTTGTGGAGATGATGGTTGTGGTTGAGGAATAAGGTCAGTAACAGCATAGAATTCGGCAGAATTCAATTGTGGATTCTGGAGAATTTTTTCCATCGCGCCTCTGAGATCATCATTGTCGAATAGTTGAGCTAAAATAAAACGTGTCTAACCCAGATGAAATGAAATAGGGACACGAAATAACAGTTGAGCAACTTGTTCAGTTGCTCGAGCAGGGAGACGATTGTTAATTTTTTGAATGAATTATGTAAACGTAATAGAACGACTGGCGTAAAAAAATATTGGGCTCGCAGATGTGTACATCGATCCTTGAACTGGGTCGTCTACAATGTGACCATTGTGGTAAATGATGGTCGCAATTTCTTTAGGTGGAGCCATGGTGGTGCTTATGGGATATGAGTGGAAATAGTGAGAGTTACAAATCGAGTTTTGTTTTGTGAGAAAGTTGTTGTGTGTGATATGTTGTTGTCAAATGGTGATATTATATATAGGCTGAGAAAGTTTAGTACGAGAGTTAGACTAGAATGTTAGGTGGGAGAGTTAGATTGGAAGGTTAGGTGGCAAAGTTAGTTATGAGGGTTTGGTGGGAGCGTCAGATTGGAAGGTTAGGTGGGAGTGTTAGACAACAAAGTTAGTTACGAGGGTTAGGTAGGACATTCAGTGCATGTGAGTAAATATTATACAACTGTGGAATAGTGTACACATGTGAGTGAACAGTGTGCAACCCCACACATTAATATACATGACAGACTATTCGTTTCATGATGATTGTTGACCGCAGTGTTCCGCATCACATGCTAAGGTCACATGGATTGTTCAGAAACATGTTAATGGGATAAACATATGCATGTGAGTGAACAGTGTGCAACACCACACTTTAATGGGGTTGTCGGTGCATGTGAGGGTTAGGTGTGACATTGCTCCGCATCTCTGAAATCATGCATGTCTAGACTATTATTACTAAAGTAAATTGAAAATAACAACTTCAAAGCATGCAACAACTACAACTACATAATAAAGACTGAGAAAAACTTCAATGCAATACAACAACAAAATATGTTAAATTATTCATTCTAATTTCAGGGAATTGTCCAGCTTCTGCTTCATGTCGGCCCAACTTAGGTCGCAAACTTGAGTAGGTGATAATGAATTATGAACATCAACTTTAAGTTCTATACATATTACACTTGTCATATTGACAAATGTATGAAACATGCACAAAATACCTTCTTCGTCAATAATTTGAATTGCCTTATATTGAACTTCACCATTGAATTCATATATAGGACAACGATACCAAAGGGCATTAATTATAGGCGTAACACCATTATCTATTGTATTGCGGTGATTATATTTGGCAGCATCATTGTTGGATTCAAGAGTAACGATTTTGTCTTGTCACATATGAAAATTGCATTTGCACTTGAACTTTGAATGATTTCACCATTGATGTAAACGTACACACAAATATAAATGTGCAAAGTGTTAGGTGACATGGTACGTTTATATATGCAATCAATCACGGGTCCATGGTTCACGTGCATTAGAATCTCGATGCGTCACAGTACCACAGTCGTGTTGAATCTCGAGGCCTTACAACGAGACAAATTATAAATGTGCTTTAGAATCTCGAGGCATTACAATAACATTAAGTGTAATCTTGAGGCCATGCGAATTATTGAGAACCAAGTTAATGCGGTAAACGTACGAATGCGGGTGAATAGTGTGCACACATTCGTTTGGAGAACAAGGACAAAGTTCTTCAGCTGCAACAACCAACATTAAAAATACTAACATAGAACAACAACATCATCATGACGTGGGAGAACTAATCATACTGCAAAGAAGAAATCTGCAACGTAATCGGCGTCCACCACCCTATGGGACTGGTCATCGTCTTGGTCATTGAAGTATAAAATGATGGGATAATGGAATCAAATATGTTTAAGTACCACTGTAACGGTATCAAAAAAACTATGCTTTGAACCCTTGCAACTATGCTTAAATGCCCATGTTCTGCATTTTTTTCAAATTATGCCCAACACTTTAATGATATTCGTGACACACTTTTTCCATGGTTTGAACGTCAAAGAATAAAAAAAAATATCGTGAATCAGTTCCATGGAATACCACCTTAGAATAGAAGCACAAAATAAAAAAAACTATGATTTGGTCCCTTGTAACTATGCTTAAGTGGCCATGTTCTGCATTTTTTTCAAATTATTCCCAACACTTTAATGATATTTGTGACACACTTTTTCCATGGTTTGAACGTCAAAGAATCCAAAAAAATATATCGTGAACCAGTTCCATGGAATACCACCTCAGAATAGAAGCACAAAAAAAACTATGATTTGGTCCCTTGCAACTATGCTTAAGTGACCATGTTCTGCATTTTTTTCAAATTATATCCAACACTTTAATGATATTCGTGACACACTTTTTCCATGGTTTGAATGTCAGAATTAAAAAAATATATATATCGTGAACCAGTTCCATGGAATACCACCTCAGAATAGAAGCACAAAATAAAATAAAAAAAACTATGATTTGGACACTTTTTCCATGGTAATAACGTCAAAGAATCCAAAAAAAATATATTCGTAACACACTGCAATTTGCACAAATCAGTTTTTTTTTACTCTGAAATTATAATGGTATTCTGTTGCATCAGTTACTAGGGATAAATCACAATCGAAATTGACAACACTCGGTAATTTGTACACGTCTCTAAAAAAGTAAATGTCGCACCAGTAAAACTGACATGACATGGACAACTCAATTTTTTTCCACTCTGATAATTATAATGGACTTCTGCTCCATCAATTACCAAGGATAAATCACAGTCGAAATTGACAACACTCGGCAATTTGCACACATCTCTAAAAAAATAAATGTCACACTAGTAAAACTGACATGGCATGGACAACTCAATTTTTTTCACTCTGATAATTATAATGGACTTCTGCTCCATCAATTACCAGGGATAAATCACGGTTGAAATTGACAACACTCGACAATTTGCACATGTCTCTAAAAAATTAATATCACACCAGTAAAACTGACATGACATAGACAACTCAGTTTTTTTTCACTCAGTTATTTTTTTTACTCTGCAATTTGCACATTAGGACCCTTGTAAATATGCTTAAGTATTCATTTACCCGTTCATCTAAATGCACAGTTAACTAGTGACTCACCCAACTATAACCAAATTTTATAAATACCACTACAGCTAAAGACATTCGTAACAATTTCAAATTTTCATCTCAATCCCTACCACAATGTGTCACCTAACTGCATATGTTTGTGTTTACTACGATGGCCAAATTTGAAATACTAATGAGGGCACCACCTTCGTTAGTAACAACACAAAAGCTTTCATGGTCAACAAGGTCATAACCTTTACACAATTTCTTGAACTTGTTCACCAAAAACTAAACATTGACCCACAACAACATATGCAACATCTCCACTTTCGGTGTCCTATATTTGAGTCAGGACAACGTTATATGTACACATCTTTTATTCTGCGAGATGATGCTGATGTTCGACAAATGTTCAACATTTTTTACAACAACCCATCACTACCATTTGTGGAGTTATTTGCCATAATCTCTCACAATAATAACCCACAGGCCACCAACATGGCTCAACCTCCAATCTTGAGGACTTATCAGATGAATACGATACTTGTTGGGTCAAAAACCATGATAGTGATACTGACTCCTCTTCCGAGCCCGAAGGATGTAACCTGTCTCCATCCCACGAAATAATATTCAAACGGGATTGATAATCTACGGATCATTCATGTTTAAATTATTTCTTCTTTGAGATTTTCATGTAATATCTTATGTCCATCTTCAGCTATCACTTTACGTATTGAAATAATTTTTCCTTTAAATTTAAATTATCAATTTTCAGTTTACCCACTTTCACTACAATAGTTGACATGGTAACATAACTATCAAAATTCACAATACTTTGCAATTTACACTACACTGTTTCTAAAAATTAAATGTCTCATCGACAAAACTGGCATGAAATGGACAACTCATAATTTCTTTGTTCACTCTGAAAATCATCATGGACGTCTACTGCTTTAATTACAAGGAAAAATCACAATCCAAATTGACAACACTCTGCAGTTTTGCAGGTGAGACATTTAATTTTTAGAGACATGTGCAAAACTGACATGAGATGAACAACTCATAATCTCTTTTTTCACTGTAAAATTATAATGGACGTCCGCTACATCAGTTACTAGGGAAAAAGAAACATTGAATTCCAATACACATCAACATGACAAAATACTTATACATCTATAAATAACACAACACACACAATACAAACGCACAATCTCATACAACATACTTTCATAAACCAAATTCAATCTTATTACTATGTCATTTTTGGGAGAAACAAGCAGTCATACCATTGCTAACTCCATATTAGCTTTCATTTTTTCAAATGGATCAATCACTCACAACCAAACTGGTGTTTATTTTCAAAGTCCCACTCCAACACCAATGTGAATTCCTAATGACTGTTCTTTTGATGCACTTAAGCGTAGAATGCACAACACCCTTTAACTAACCAACGATCAATTAGTGGATGAAATCTACTACCAGCAACCATTCATAGATGCAATTCAGCAATATTTTTTTTCAATCTCTACAATTGAAAAATGATGATATGTTTACACAATGTTAATGTGCAATGAGCAATACTTGTGTGTTGGCCCTATAGAATTATTATGTACCATTATTAGAACACCGGATGCTATACTCAACCTGCTTCAATCAACTATCACTCCTACTCATGATGCAATTATGTATAACAACGAGAAGTGGAACATACCACATCAAGGTGGGTTTTTGGGTTACTCCTTTACTGGAACTAATCCAATAAGATTTGACATTCTTTCGAGATGTAACATGGACAAACTCAAGGATTTAATCAAACAAGTTGCACCTATATGGGTTCCCCTAATGGAATTCACGAATCACAATTGGTTAGACGATTGTTGTTCTTTCGACAACCAGGTCATGCTAAGTATTTAGAAAATTTAATTGAATATGAAATAACATAATTGAAAAATGACAAAGACATGCTAAAAGTTTTAGCACAATCCAACTATTGGAAATGATTCTGCACAATAGAAATTTTGACTATTTTTAGTAAACCAGTAATCCAACTTGAAGAAGATGACATGTATCTTGCACAACTCAGATCATCATTAGTTTTATCATATTTACTTTGTAAATGTAATTTTTAATATATTTCATTATTGTTGACTATCATCTCAGTTATTAAAATTTGAAATTTTATCTATTTTATAAGATATATGTATCAATTATTTTTTCACAGTGTTTTTTAATTTATTTTAATACTACTAACTAATTTTATTATTTTTTAATTATTAGAACATAATAATAAAAATCAACAAAACATAAATTTAACTACAAAATTACATATAACGTAAATAAAAAATTATACTATAATTTTATCCAATTTTTATATTTTTTCTTTATATGTATATTTTTCTTTAAAAAAAATTAAAACAATATTACAAATAATAATTTAATAAATAATTAATTTCAAAAATAATTAAAAATAATTTTATATGATATAATATTTAATTTTTATAATATTTTAATTAAAAAAAAGATCAAGAAGGGAAGTCGGGTGGCCAAACCTGACTTCCCTGAAGCAATGCTAAACTGGAGTAATATAGAAAGAAAAAAAATTCTCAAACTGATGTATATTGAGCATTTGCAGGAGAAAGAAAGTGCATATTACTAAAAAAAAACCGATATTTGTTCGTTCTTGTGACTCTTATAACACGGAGAGAGAAACTACAAATCAATGTTATAGATTATTGCATGCATTTTAGAGTAAAATCTTTTAATTTTTTTGAAAAAAACAATTAATCACAAATACCAAATTCATTCAATACCACAAATTCAGGTAAACATGTACAAACGTGTGTTCATATGACAAATTCACATTTACTAATTTTTATATCACCACCTTCAATGTAACGTTTTCATTTTATTTTACATAAAAGGTAAATTAATATGGATACCAATCACATCAATTGTCCCTGTTATTGTCTATCAACGAATTTAGTCGCTGTACATGCTGCCACGCCTGTTAGCATACCCAATTGTGTTGCTATTAATGTACTGTATAGTTAAACCGTAAACTTTTTTTTTAGAAGAGTTAAACCGTAAGCTAAGCACAATAATTAATTCTGTCAAAAAAAAAAAGCACAATGAATTAAAAAAAAAATAGTGCATGTTTTTTTAACTCTGGGAGGCCTCCAAAACAGTAGATAAATCAAAAGTTTCAAATTCTTCATTCTCGCAAAACATATATTAAAATATGTATTTATTCAACCTAACATTAACCCAAACAAACATGAGATGAAAGCTTTCCTATCAACTTTCTTTCTTTTGTCAACACAATTAAAATTGAAACAAAAATCAGAAGATTGCTGCATCCAAGGTGAAGTGCCCAGGATGACCTAGTCTAAAATGCTCCATGAGGTCGATAACATAGGTACTATTACATTATCAAATACATTATTAACTAGATCTTAAATTAGATTTTAAATTATTATGTATTTTTATACTAGTATTTAATTTATTTAAAAGAAAAAGAATTTTACATTTACAATGTAATTTTATTATTTAAATTAATTATTAATAATATAAATTAATAATTTTTAAAAATCTTATATACTATATTAAATATTAATTTTAATAATTTTATTTTAAATTAACAATTAAAGATACACATTAAATAATAAATTATTATTATTATTATTATATATATATATATATATATATATATATATATATATGAGTATACTCCAATTTTAAAATAAATTTTATTCAAATATTAATATATTAGAAATATATTATTATTATTTAAAAAATATAACATAAAATCAACTATTGTAAGATTTTAAATATGATCTAATGGTTTTAAAATATTCAAGCATTTTAACCAATGGTTATTAACAAATTAATAAAAAAAATGTAATGATTCTAAAAGGCACTACCATATTTTACAAAAAAGTTACAATTAATCAAATCAATAATTGTTATGAAATTAAAATCTCAATCTAACAGTCCACATGTTCAAGTATGCTAAAAAACATAAAACTTCATTTACGTATAATATATCAAATCAACAAAAACATCAAACTTCATTTACATATAATATATCAAATCAACAATTATTGACGAATTAAAATTTTGATTCAACGACTCATGAAAATTTAAGCTTCCTTTACCTATATATATAGTATATAAATATAGAATATAGATAGATATGATCATCCCGACATTAAACAAAAATGTGATTATACATTTTCACTGAATGAAAAAGAAGCGATAATACGTTCGAAGAGTTCTAAAACAGTTTACAATTGAAAGCAATATCAAAGAATAAGGTCAACTGTACAAGGCAACAGGGCTCAGAACCACCATTTTATCCAAAATCAATCTGCCACTATATAGGGTATTAAGGTAAACAAATAAACAATGACCAGTTACTTCAGTTTTTTCCGACCAATTCGCCAAATCTACACACTGCTACAGCCACTTTTCTTTAATTCCAGGCTGCTACAACCGTTTGTCTTTATGGTTTCACTGATATCTCAGGGATAGTTGCAAGCAGCAAAGTTCATTTTGACTTCAGTCTCTCAACCAAAAGTAATTGGGGGAATCCTAAACTGTTGCAGCAGTTTTCTTCACATGCTTCTCATCTTCAACATCCTAAAAGTTCCAATAACATGATATATCAAAATCATCTTATTAAGAAAAGCTGCATGAATCAAAAGTTTTCCTTAAAGCTGGGGGAGGCGTCAATTATGCAAATAAACTGTCTCACATCTGAGAAACACCTCAATCACCACTACAGCGTTCCTCCTAATCTTCCTTCTATTTCTCCTGTTATTCTTCTCCATGTGTGCACACACTTCCTCCATACTTTCTCTCGTTTTTTTTATATCTCAATTACTCGTCTATTTACTAACATACAAAATCAGTTTTACACAAAATACATATTTAGATTATATTATTTATATTTATTTTGCAAATTATTTTAACAAACACAGGGATGTCCAGTTTGCTTGTGCCCAAATAATATAAAAGTGGCTAGAGTATTTTAAAAGAAAGAAAAACATAAAATCAAAGTGGATCCAGATAAAAAGCACTTACTGAATTGCCAATCTTGTCAAAATCATCATCAAAACTGCCCTCACCGTCATCTGAAATATGGAAATGATAATCATTATGAGATAACAAGTTTGTAGAAGACCATGACAGATAAGTTAACCATCAAAGGCAATGTCATTCCAAACATTTAAAATCTAGTCAATTCTCAAGAATCTTAAGGATGGTAATTGACAGCGGAATGGCTCATGCTTTTGCACATAATGTGCAAAATTTAAGCCACTGATTTGATATACAAAACTCAAAAAGTAATGCTAGACTGTATATTTCTGTAACAAAATCTAAACAGTAATATACCTGGAGCTTCATCACTGTCTTCAAGATCTCCAAGAAGAAATGTATCTAAGTCTTGTTCAGTAGAGGATGAATTAGAAGGCCTACTCTTCACATTGCCCCCAATTGCTTCTGCCTTTCCAGTTCCTCCAGTAACAGCAGGTTGCTCTTCCTTAGGATCTACATTCTGCTCTGCTGCCGCTCTAAGCTGAACCTCCTGCATATATTGCTTCTCATACCTGATTGTAACATTATATAATTAGAGTGAGGCTTACTTAAAAATGTTACAGCACTTCCCTCATAACAAAAAAGGAAACAAGCACAGTTAGAATTAAATACTCATTCCAATTCACAATCCTCTCTCTCTCCCCCATTTCTTGCTCTTTGTATTCCTCCAATATTTCTCTCATAATTTAAACTCGATTTCCACTTCTAAATGGTAGAAAGAAAGAAAGAAGAGTGAATTTGAAATAGTATGGGTATAATAATCACCTTGCATTTTTTTTTGTTCTATTTTTCTATGAACTCCATTTAAAATTAAAAGAATAATGTTTTTACATAGTAAGGGCATTTCAAGAATTATCTCACATATTCCTAGAAATATGCAATTATGCATTGAGAACCAAACAAACTATTTTAAGTTTTAAGAGTTCAAAAATAAATTCCCAAGAATTTTAAATGCTAATTGTTCACGTAAGACCAGACTAGTTGCGTACGATAGCCCACCATAGCGGCATCGCATTGCACCCCGTGGTGCACCCATGGTACTAATCATAGAGCATTTCACTATGTTCAAAGCAACAGTGTCCAAGATAGCCACGTCGAAAAACACAATTTTGAGCCATGAACAGCGTTATTCTGAGCTATTTTAGGTGCCCTCCTTCCCTTTTGAATTTTCTTCTTCCCCTTTTCTCTCCATTTTGCACACCTCATACAAGGTCAGACCTTAGCCTTCTTCTCATCAGTGAGGATCCATATTTCTACAGCAACTTTGTTGGTGTCACACTGCATTTTTCGTCCATTTCCCAGAGAACTAAAGTGTCCTGTACAGCAGTGGCTACATGGTGACGAACACCATCCTTCTCTCCAATGAAGACTCACTCTCTCTAGCAACCTTTCCTGCATGTTTCCGCAGTAACATTCGCACACTGTTCTGTGGTCTCTACTCTGTTCATATCCTTTGGCCTCTGTTCTGTTCATGTCACAGAGGGGTCTATCCGTCTATGTTCGGTTTTATTTTTATTTTTTTCCAGCATGTCTACATTATGTTTTCTCTTTCATTGTTGGGTTCAGATAGCTAACCTTACATTGCCCTTTCTTCCTATACTTTCTATTTTTCCTTTTATATCACTTGACTCTTGTTATTAAATTGTGTTTGACTTCAAATTACGAATTTTAATCATTAATTAAGAATTCTTTAATTTTGTGTAGTTTTTATTTTAATGTTTTAGCATATGTAATATAAATTACTTAATTTATATCTATAAATTTCATAATAGTGATGATTCCACTATCTACTATCCTACTATGCCAGTTTTGGGGTCAGCTGCTCTGCATCACTATTCGGGAATTGATAATGATGCATACAACTCTGGTTAACCATATTAGCACAGAAAGGGTGCTTGGACTAGCCTAGCCTGAGTCTAAAGGGTGAAGATACCACCTCATGGGGTTACAGTTACACTGGTGGTATATTAATGGCAAATTTAATGGGAGCTTAAATCATGACCAGTCCTGATATCAATTGGGGGAAGGAATTGGTTAGATTGAGTTTGGGATATTGTTGAAATTCAACCTATTGTTTATATGGAATTAGAGATCAATTTGTTTTGTTAATAGGGCAGAAACATTTATCAGGCTGGAGGGCTCAAGTAGTGTATGTTCCATGGGATGGGTTGAGGTTGAGTATATCTTGGATTATATCTGAGGAATATCCAGATGATGCACAGCCCTGAGCCGTGAGCTCAAGAGAGGCACTGAAGCCTGATAAGGGGCAACGTCATGCTTAGTCAAGTCATATCTGGATGGTACACTAATCAAATAATTTTTTTTCCTAAAATACCAGAGTGGCATTCTTGCTCATAGTAAAGCTCCCACAAATGTGAATCCAAGGAATGTAATTAGAAACTTCTAACAAATGCCAACTTTTCCTTGATTACTAATACCAGCCTCTGTTAAATAAAATTTAATTGCAACATAGAAAGAACCCTTGGGTAGTTAGATCGTAGTGTGAAACCATCTAATATTTTTTATATAATAGTATACACCTAGAATCCTGTCTTCAAATAAGAACAGATATATATCCTAATACACATTTGCATATAAAATAAGATAAACAAAAGACTAATCAGTTTGTACAACATTTAAATCATTATAACAACAAGTTGTTCCACTACATTACCTCTCTTTCTTCTTTTTTTTTATGTTATTTTAACATTGTTCTAGAACAATTTGATTTAAAACATAAAATACATAGAACAAGCCAGCAGAAAAGATTTCCCTTTGATCTAGAGTATTCTTACTCCACTAAGTAAAATTAGTGGAGTAAGAATACTCTAATAACTAGCATATTTTATATTTTTCCTTCTTGTACGTCTTTTATTTATGTAAATATTTATTCTTTGAAGAATAAAGAAACAATCAGAGTTAAGTTAAACAAAAATACTTAAGAAAATAGAAAAGCTAGTTTCCCCCTTCATTGACAAATATAACATAGTACATGGAATATCAGCATGATACAGTACTTACGGAGCCACATGAGTGTTGACAAGTGTGAAATATATCTTCCAAAAGTGTCTTTCTTTCATAGCACGTGGACATAGTTCATATCTCAATCTTGAAATTTCCTGCAATGGAGTTATTAAAATACATGATATAATAGCAAGCTTGTGATAACTTGCAGTTTTAAAAATACATTTGTGATTCTCAGTCCTTGTGCTATATTGGCATTGTTGGTGGTAAATGATAACCCATTATTGCAATATAAAAAGAACTGTTGTCACAGAAAACAAAATCTCAATTAATCACTAGATGGCAACAAGGGCAATGGATACAATGATGCATTTCTCTATACTAGTAGGGAGCAAATCAATTGGCAATGCTTGACAGCAAGTCAATGCCGACATTGCCAACCAATAAATAAAGAAAGAATCAAAAAACATGATGCACAAGTAAGCAACTTAGCACCCAAATGACCATGAAAGTTTAGGCTGCAAGACTCACACACATGCCTTTAGCACCTCTCTAAAGTAAACATGTGAAGAGGAGTGCACTACAAAGAAATCACAAAGGCATATTATTATTAAAAAAAAAAAGTGTATTTTCTCTGCTCTTCCCTTTGCCGCATTACTGAAAGAAACATCTGAAATGAAATGCATCACAAAGCAATCACATTAACACACTATTATTTAAAAAACGGGTCTGCTCTCTTCCCTCTCTGTCCATCTTCTTTGTTCAAAAGGAATAAGAATCACAGTAACCAAAACACCTACACCTACTACTACTACTAATAATAATAATAATAATAACAAAAAATAATAGATAAAGAAATCTGTTTAAATAATAAAAGTGGTAGACCGTCATTCAATTACAAACTGTCATGTATAGAAAGTTTGTTGACTTTATAATTATTAATCTTAACGGTGATTTATGATTGATTGATCTTGTAACACATACACGAGAGTGCATGTCTATTAAACTCAACAAACATACACTAAACTAAAACACAATGCAATTCCGCACACAAGGAATCCAATGTAGAAAAAATATTTAAAAATAAAAAAACGGTGAATTCAATTTACCTTGACAGTAGTTAAAACGAGAGTGGCATGCTTCTCCTGAAACTCATTGAGATCCTTCCGAACATTGGATCCCACAGTAGTCACATCAGAGCCCTCCGATTCGTCTACATTTCCAACCGAATTCACTCAAACCATTTAAGAAAAAAGACAGAACTCCGCAAATTCGTTTCTAAAAATTACCGGAACTAAGAGGAAAGTTCTGGAAGGTGGTGGAAGTGAGGCCCTTGACGAAGGATCGGAGGTCATCAGTGACGCCGAACTTCTCGAGCTCCTGCGGCGTGGCGGAGGGCGGGGAGGTGGCGGCGGAAGTGGCGGCGGAGGCAATGGCGGCGAATTGGGGAGGAATTGCGATTGTGTCGGAGAAGGACTTGATCTGGTCTGCCTGGCGAAGCGCGGCGGATTTGAGGATGTCGGCCTTCTTGGAGGCTTCGGCGGCGAGCTCCTTCGATTTCTTGGCGGTTTCGGAGACGAGATCGGCGATCCGGGAGGAGGAAGGGGTCAGGGATTGGGATTTCTTCGCGGCCTCTTCGGCGAAGGTCTTCGCGCGCTTCCACAGGTCCTCCATTGCCGCAGGAGGAGAGAGAAACAAGAGAGAAAGAAAGAGAAAGGTTTGATGATGAAGGAGAGGAGGAAGAAGAGCGGAGACTAAGGGGAAAGATTTGGATTTCGAGGGATACGACAACGTATGGTAAGATGACTGAACTGTATGCCAAGTTTACTTTTTCGACAAAATACTTGTTTATTCATTAAAAAATAAACATGAACAAAATATGTTAAATCTAATAATCATATACCGACAAAGTAAAAAAAAATCATATACAGGTGGTCTAAAATAATTTTTTTATTGTGTTATCTAATTATAAATTATGACGTGTGTATATGAAAAAATAATTGGTAGAAGGGAATCAGACAATACACCTAAGAATGTCAACAAATTTCATATAGGAGTTTAAAAATCCTAGTGAATGATCCAGTTACCCCTTTGTAATTATATACTCAGCAAAAAAACAAATTGTTAATATTATCTTCTTCTCATATTTTTTATGTTTTAGTTTTTTATTTTTTTAAAAACAATTGATGTTTTAGAATTTTGAAGTTTAATTAGTGGATTTTTTTTCTCAAATATACTCTTATTTAATATGCATTACTAGTCTTGGTGTACGTATCAAAAATCAATGTATTAAATAAGGAGATTTTAATCCAAATATACTAACCATTAGTTTCATTAAGTACTTTTTAATTTATGTGCAATAACATTAAACATCAAATGATATGAAAATGAGGTAATATAATTTTTAAAATAATTATTATAAAAATCAATAAATATACCATACATGTTAGCGTAGGGTCTGATTGGATAATTATACAAACTATTTTATAATATACTAAGATTCATTTAAGAGGTTGATACGACAAACAAGAAATCGAACTTATGATCACATGATAAAGGGATAAAATTGTCCATCGATCATGTTATATCATATTTATTTTTTGAATATGTGAAAGCAAAGAGCCCCATAATCATAACTAAATTAACTTAAACAATGGAAAGTTGGAAACCATTACAACTTAAATCACCCTCTACATGGTTAAGCGCAGAGACGAGAATAGAATGTAAAACAACATTATTACAAAGGTTAGCTAAGCCAGCTGCATAAAGACGTCCACAACTTGATTCACCTCTTGGAACACATGGGAGATCTAATATAATTCTTTGGACCTCCATCGTATTTCCTCTATCACAGATAAGTGAGGATGATCCTGATCATAGTTACTAATTGCCAGCTCCACAATAGACTGAGAGTACGACTTTATTATTAATTTATTAAAGACAAAACTTTGAGCATGCCTTAAGTCAAAAAACAATAACTAGAAGTTTTGCTTGTAAAACTAATCAGGAATCAAGAGGTTACGTAAAACCACACATGAACCTTCCTCCCTCATGTGGCGTCCCTAAATAATGACTGGTTTAATAGCAATAAATTAAACAACATAAACCATGGGAAATTTTTTTTCTTTTTCTTTTTCTCTCTCTTTTTTTTCGCACTGTTATTCATTTCACGGTAATTAAATTCAGAAGGAAACTTATCACTATAGAGTCCTGAATGGCCAGTTCACAACTCTATTCGGGTTCATTTCTTTCTGATCACTCATAACCTCTAAACTATTTTGCTCTTTCAAAAACCATACCAGTCATCATTTTAGGTCGTCACGTGAAAAATAATAAAATGCGGTCGGTAAACTCTTTTCAAATAAAGTTTGTTAACATTTCCTTTTCAAATAACAAGATTAAACATAATTATATTTATCGTCTAAAACTGTCCAAAATATGGGAGTTTGCAAAATAACATAGTGACATCCAGAGCAAAGGTAACAATTGTGGTGGCCTCAGCCACATTATATACAATCACCAAAATTTCTATACAATAGGTCTACCCACCCAAAAATCAAAAGAGTAAACCTAGCAGTCTGAACTAGATACACTCACCCACAAAAAGTATGTACGCCTAGTCTAAGGAGTCGTCTGCTATGATGAAGAGTCATCACTATTCGCTGTCCCTCCAGGGCTGCTCTCCTCTGTAGAGTCTGCCTCAGATGCTGACATAACATCCTCTGGAGAATCAACATCAGGGAGTGGGTCCTCATCGTCCTCTGGGAAGTCAAGGGCATCCACAACAGGTTCAGGAGGTAACTCCTCTGGGTCCTCTTCAAGATCCTCTTCAGAGGATGACACCTCTATCACTTGAACTGGCTCCACTAGTCGATATGGAGTAGGTGTGGGTAGTATCCACTCCACAGGCTGCTGAAGTGTGCGTGCGGGTTCCTCCGAATGTACTAAGGAAGTAGCAGTGAGTCGAATTGTAACATCCTGGAAATTTCTACCAGGAATTTTTGAAAACAATGTATTTTGAATGATTATATATATATATATATATATATATATATATATATATATATATATATATATATATATATATATATATATATATATATATATATATATATATATATATAAGTATTATTCAGTGTATATGCATATATGTTCTTGATAGAAGTAGGAATAGTGGGGGCAAGATACGCGGGTTAGGCTAATTAAGGAAGAGAAGTCCATATATGGGAGGTTATGGGTTAATTCTTAATTAATTAGTTTAAAAATCATTGTTTTGCGTGCGACTTGAAATTTAACGAAACCAACCTCTGAACCACGCTCGGGGTTTTATTCTGAGCATTTTGATATATATATTGCCTACTTTCGAAAACTGATCCCGACGGGCGCAGAGAAACGCGAGGAACTGGAACCAGAGAAATGACACGCAAACCGAGGTAGGATTTTAGCGTTTCAAAGGTCAGATTTTTCTCACTTTCTGTGGCTGTGTATGGGTCACAATCAAAAGAGAAAGTGGGCCCTTTTTGCTCCACTCAAATGGAGACATGTGGCATAGCTTAAATAAAAAAATAGAAAAAAGAGAAAACCCTTTTTAAAACCAAAAAGCTGTATTCTCTCTCCTCACTCAGCCCAAAAATTTCAGAAGCCTTTTCCTCTCTCTCTCTCATGTTGCCATTCTCTTCTCCTTCATTCTCCATTGAAGCTCCAAACAAAGCTCCAACCTTTGGCCATCATTTCTGCTCCAAATCGCGAAAGGAGGGCATTTTCGGAGTCGTGAAGCGCGTCTCTACGTGTGGGACTTCGAAATTTCAGGTTTGGGTGGACTTCTTTCTCTCTTGATTTTCATGGGTGTGGGGTTTTGGGAAATATGATGGGTAGTCTTGCTAAGTTTCTGCTTCATGATAGTTATTTGTGAAGGAATTTGTGGAAAGCATGTTGAAATTGCCATGTTTGGATGAGTTAAACATACCCATTCTGTTTTAGGGTTTTTATGATGATGCTTGTGATGTTTATGTGCTGAAATTGCTTATGGAAAACTGTTAGAGATGAAGGGTAGAATTAACCTAGGGTTAGAAAGTGAGAATGTGGTGTTATGAGTGGAAAAAGAGTGAGGCTTTGAGAGTTGGAAGGTTAAATCTGGATTTTGTGGTAATGGAGGTTAAAATGAGTTAATCCTAGCTTGAAATGCCATTTAGGACATGTGAGAAAGTTTGGGCTGTGCTAGAGAGAAAAAAAATGACCAAAGTGAACAAAGAGTCATTTCTAGGGTAAATTTGGGTATTGAAGAGTCAAATTTTGATTCGGTGAAATTTTAGGCGTAAATCCAGTTTGAACAAGTTTAAATTGATGTTATAGACTTGTGTGAGGTGAGAGTTTGCTTCAAACTTACCCTATTCTCAATTTCACTTCTCAAACCTTGAAAATCCATCAAATTGAGGGGTTTTGGATACCTAGATTTTGTGTTGCTGTGGTTTGAAGCTTGACTTTGGTTTAGACATGATTGATACATGATTTAGGACTTGTAGGATTTGATTTGGGCAATATTGGATGAGGGAAAGTGTGATTTTCGAAATCTGCACTTATGCAGAATTTTGTTGTCAAATAGGTACAGCAGAATTTTGGTTTTGTGCAGAAAAATGCTATGCATTTGCTGGTTGTGGAAAGAGTAGTGCAGAATGAGTTCTGGATGTTTGCTAGTAGATCCCAACGGTCAAAATGTAGGCTTATGTACTAGAGACTTCCAGTAAAATTTTCGAGTCGATCCAATGGTTAACGAACTGGAACGAAGGAATTGTTACTGGGGTCTTTAAGTGAGAAAAGCTGTGATTTTGGTTGGTGCTTTGGGCAGAGTTTTCTGCCTTTGCCCTGTTTTCTTGGCTGTGATAGTTTGTGCTGTTTGAATGTTGAATTACTTGGATGTTGTGGAAGCTTGGGAGGATTGATGGGGACCCGGTGTTGAGAGAAACGAGGATGTGGGCTACGTGGGAGTACGTGAGCTCAGTTGGAGGTGGGCAACAGGGGATGGTGGGTTTATGCGCGATTTGTGGATGTGGAAAACTTGTTGTGCACCATCGCCCGACCGCCACCTAGTACCACATGTGATGGGTACCCCATAATCCTACAAGCTTGAGATGAGGAAGTGTAGAAGGATGAAACTTCCTGCTTTTATTCGTTGACCACAAAGTGGTACCTGGAGATATGTCGCGGGGATCAGGAGACCTTGGGGACGTCAGGTGGGGTGCTATTGCCCAAAACCAAGCTTGACCAATCCCGACCCAACCCGGGCATAGTCAATCAGTGAGAACCTATGATGTACCTAAACAGGCGAGCTCCTGGCAGTCAACAGATAAAAGGAACTAAGACCACAAAGCAAGGAGGCTTATGTGGTGGCTGGCCAGCTGTGAATCTTGTGTGATATATGGGTTATGGCCTCTGGTAATCGATTACCAAGGGTGGGCAATCGATTACAAGGCTTAAAAATGAAGACAGGAGGCTAAGATGGTCTCTGGTAATCGATTACCAAGGGGGTGTAATCGATTACCAGGCTTGAAAACGAGGTCAGGAAGCTATGAGGGCTTTTGGTAATCGATTACCAAGGGGGTGTAATCGATTACCAGGCTTAGAATTAAAGGCAGCAGGTTGTGGAGGCCTCTGGTAATCGATTACCAATCTGTGTAATCGATTACACAGAGGAATGAGTCACTGGTAATCGATTACCAGGTATGTGTAATCGATTACACAGTGCCTTTTTCAGGTTTTCATGTCCTGAAGCTGTGTGATTCGAGTTTGGCCTCTGGTAATCGATTACTAAGGTTGTGTAATCGATTACCAGGGATGAAAAGCCTTGAGATACCCCTTTTACTTGCATGTAGTGGTCATGGGACGCATTGTGTTGCGGCGTATTTAGATTCTCGTGAAAGAGTCTACCCCTTTCTTTTCTTTCTTGTAGATCGTGATGGCGGCGCAGCTAATCCATGATCGAGTGGAGATGGAGTGCCTAGAGGGAGCTTGGGAGACCCTCGAAGGCAATGCGAGGTGCCGATTTCGGGGCACGATTCGATTCACGGCTACTTCTTTGGTGCATCTAGATGAACCCGTGCGCACGCTTCAGCGTACTGTGGAGTGGATACTACCCACGCCTACACCATACCGTCTAGTGGAGCCAGTCCAAGTGATTGAGGTAACGTCGTCCGAGGAAGACCCTGAGGAGGATCTTGAGGAACTACCTCTTGAGCCTGTTGGGGATGCTCTTGACTTTCTAGAGGGTGATGAGGACCCACTCCCTGAGGTGGATTCTCCCGAGGAAGTCATGTTGGCATCTGAGGCAGACTCTACGGAGGATAGTGGCCCGAGAGAGATGGCGACCAGTGGAGGCTCTTCATCATAGTGGACAGTTCCATGGATTAGTTTTGTATACTTTTGAGGGTGGGTGTATCTAGGACTGACTATTAGGTTTACTCTTTTGTTTTTGTATGGGTAGACCTGTTGTATAGGAATTTGATGATTGTATACATATTGCTGAAGCCACCACTGTGGACACCTTTGCTCTGGATGACACTATGTATTTTGTAAAACTCCCATATTTTGGACAGCTTTAAATGATGAATGTATTTATAATCAATCTTGTTACTCGAAAAGAAAGCATTAGCAAATTTATTTGTAAAAGAGTTTATCGACCGTATTTTATTCTTTTATTTTCACGTGACGACCTAAAGTAATGGCTGGTACATTCTTCCTTTTGAAACAGCAAAATAGTTTAAAGATTATGAGCGGTAAGAAAGAAATGACTCTGAATAGAGTTGTGAACTGGCCATTCAGGACTCTATAGTGAGGATTTTCCTTCTAAACCTAGTCATGGTGAAAAGAGAAAGAAATGAAAAAGAAAAAGAAGAAAAAAAAATTTACCATGGTTTTTGTTATTTAAATCATTACTATTAAACCAATCAATATTTTGGGGACGCCACACGAATCGTGCCACGGAATCGGCACCTCTCATTGCCTTCGAGGGTCTCCCAAACACCCTATAGGCACTCCATCACCACGCGATCATGGATCAACGGCGCTGCCATCGCGATCTACATGAGATAAAAGGAAGAGGGTAGACTCTTTCACAAGAAATCTAACTACAGGTAACAATACAATGCGTCCCATAACCGCTACGCATAGTCAAAAGGTCTCTCTCAATGGATTTCCTCTCTGGTAATCGATTACCTAAGTATGTAATCGATTACCAGTGCCCAAACACAAATTACACAGCTTTTGCACATGGAAACCTACAAATTACACTGTGTAATCGATTACACCTAAATGGTAATCGATTACCAGTGCCCTATCACCCTATGTAATCGATTACACCCAACTGGTAATCGATTACTAGTGCCCTATCACTCTGTGTAATCGATTACACACCATTGGTAATCGATTACCAGAGGCCATTTTAACATCCTGTCTCCATTTTTAAGCCTTGTAATCGATTACCCACGAATGGTAATTGATTACCAAAGACTAAATTTCCAGATACCACCCAAGATACATAGCTGGCCAGCCACCACACAAGCCTCCTTGCTTTGTGGACTTTGTTCTTTTATTGGTTGACTGTCAGGAGCTCGCCTGTTTAGGTACGTCACAGGTTCTCACTGACTGACTATGCCCGGGTTGGGTCGGGATTGGTCAAGCTTGGTTTGGGGCAATAGCACCCCACCTGACATCCCCAAGGTCTCCTGACCCCCGCGACATATCTCCAGGTACCACTCTGTGGTCAACAAACAAAAGTAGGAAGACTGACTCTTCCACGCTTTCTCACATCAAGCTTAGTGGATTATGGGGTACCCGTCATATGTGGTACTAGGTGGCGATCGGGAAATGGCGCAAATCAACTCTCCCACTTCCACAAATCAAACATGAACACACCATCTCCAATTGCCCACCTTCAACTGAGCTCACGCACTCCTACGTAGCCCTTATCCTCGTTCCTCTCAGCACCGGGTCCCCATCAACCCCTCCAAGCATCCACAATATCCAAGCAATTCAATTCCAAATATCATGAAACTACCCTAAACCAAGAAACAGGGTAGAGGCAGAAAACTCTGCCCAAAACACATTCAAATACCACAGCTTTCCTTACTCATATACCCCAGTAAACAAACATAAAATAACACTCAAACTAATAACATTTACAATTACATGAATGTAATTATAATCACACGAGAATGTAAATGATCATTCAAAAGCAATAAAAAAATGAGTTATATGTAGAGGAAAGAGTTATAGATAGAAGAAGATGTTATCAAAAAGTGAAGAAATCATAGAAACTAGAGTAAAGATAAGAATCAGAAGTGGACAAGAACATACATTTTTCCATTGGACCGTAGAGCCATTGAGAGCGACATTGTTTGGTGTATAGTAAGTATGCAAATGTTCATAGCCAAATAAACATAGTACATTGTTGCAAATAGGAAATACAAATAACTAGTTTTGAAAAATGATTATGACACGTGTTCTCGAACACCAACAGATTCCTTCAGATTTGCCACTTGTTTCGTGTCTTTTCTCATTTTGAATAATCACTAACTGTTTAGTAACTGCTACTCTGAGCATTCGAATCATCATTCTCGATTAATTTTCTTTCAAATTAACATATTTGAGAATATTGAACGACCTTTTCACTTATTAAATCAAATTTACCCTTTTCGACTTTACACATCTTTATTTCATATACTTGTTCTTTTGTCAATTTCATATTTTTCGTCAATACAAGATGGTTCTTTCATATTATATCATCAACCTTAATCGAAAGACAACTAATTGAACAACATTTAAGAATAATTCTTGAGTTTATTTCAAAGGATGCTTTTTTATGATCAAAAAACAAATCTTGTCAAGATATATCACTTGCATTCTAACTCCAATCTTGCATGATTCCCACTCTCAGTTGAAAATGCGTTGACAGATGTCAACCTCAATTGTAAAAATCTTCTTTTTCCTTACTCTTTCTCTTAAGTTCAGAGAGATGATTTCTTCATTGAAACTTTAGTGGTTTTTTTCAATCTCCTTCATCAAGATCTTACCTTTTCATTTTGATTTTCTTCATCAATGGCTCTTCCTCCTTTTGTTCCCGTCTTTAAAGCTAAAGAGCTTGAAATTGAAGGAAGAAAGTTTCCTCTCATTATTATGTTAAAAGAAAAAAGCCTCAAGATTTTGCATTCACAGGTATTGTTACCTTTCAATATGAACAATTTTTCCCATGCCTTTCTTGGTTCTTATTGGCTAGAATTGAAACTCGAAGAAGCCTTAGACCCATATCTTCCTTCTACCGACGAGGAGTGACAACTCATACACCTCCCAGAAATTAAAACTGATTTCATCTGCAAAGACTATCTTATATTTTTAGAGCCACCCCAAACAACGGTGACAATAAGTTCACCACTTGGATGAATAAGGTTCAATTGTTCTTTGGGGATTTGTGGAAAAAAGTTGGAATTTTTTATTTTATGCAACTATGTAGATGAGATTTCACATCTTTCGACATTCCTCTATTGATGGCTTCCTCCTTTTTTTGGAATCAAAGACTTCACACTTTCGATTTTCCTTGTGGACCTGTTAGGCCAACTTTATTCGAAATAATTGTTATTACTAGACTTGAACCAATAGGAGAAAGATATATTTTGGATCTTATTGAAGATGAACGCAAGCTAAAAGATATCTCCATTAATTTCAAATTCATCTGTAAAAAATTTTACATTCAAGAGCATCAAGGCGAAGTTGGTACAAAAGTTTCTAAAGACAAACACATAGCTTTTCTGATGTATTGGCTATCTTCTTATTTCATTCGATCCCTTCAAGTGATACAAAATGGTTGCAACTTAGCTCAAGCCATTGATTTTAGACATGAGATCTATTTAAGTAAATTTCTTCTAGCTTCTTTATACAAGTCTATGGATGATGTTGTCAAAATTTACGAATCTTCAAAATCAAAAATTGTTGGACTCTCTAGATGATGCAACTATGACTAAATGAAATTCCCAAACACAAATTGAAGCTCAAAAGTAAAGAAACTAGACTAACGCATGTCATACCCTAATTTCGTCTAGGGATGATCATTTGCAAATATTTGGATTCTTGTCAGCCGAATTGAGCTGCTTAACACTAGTTGTCGCATAATCCATAAGGTTTTTTGACATTTCAAAAAAAGAATGCGGAAAATACCCAAAAGGGAGGGCAAAATGGTCACTTGGTGACTTTTTCAAGGCCCTGGCTCGCCTGGGCTACTAGAAAGCTTAGGGCTAATGTAACCAGCTCGCCTAGGTGAGCAAGGTTTCTTCTGGAGGAAGCAACCAGCTCGCCTGGGTGAGCTGTTGTGCAACCTCCACCCCTCATTTCCTATAAATAGGCGTGAAGGGGCTGAGGAGAAGGGTTCAACTTCTTAAATTAAGAGCATTTTAGTGAAATTAGTGAGAATAAGGAGAAAGAAGAAGAAAAAAATGAGGTCGAGGCGTTTCCGTGATCGATTCCTACACCGTTCTTCATTCGTTCTTTGTTCATCGACTGGTTAGTTTTTATTTTGAAGTTTTGAATTCACTCTATGCACCCTTAGGGGTCCCCTCTTGCTTTTTGCATCTTCATCTTCATTCTTCTACCATCAGTGATTTCATTTCTCTGTGTAAAGTGAGTTTCAACTGATCACTTGTGCCATAATCTCACCTTATCACTGTAAAATAAAGTTTCAACTGATCGTTTGTGTCGTAATCTCGGTTTATCAATGTTAAATAAAGTTTCAATCGGTCATTTACTTTACAAGTCATCTTTTAATGAGTTTGAAAGTAAATAAGTGAAACCAAAGTTAAAATCAACACATAAACAAGCTTTTATCCAAAAAATCGCTTGAATCTGTTCAAAGGTCCAACGCCTTAACGGTCTCTTTCACTTTTGTCGGTTAAAATGAACCTTTCAAAAGTCTAAAATCAACCCTACACGTAACTATCTTGCTTTTAAGAACTACGTAGGTCTGAGTTCCTCATCACACTTGAGGATACGTAAGAGCAAGGGCCATGCTCTTGTCGACCCCAAAAGATAAAAAACATAAAAATGGAAAAATAAATAAATATTGAAGTTATGATTTTGCACACTTGATTAAAGGTTGTCATCCCTTATAACGGACACGTGGGGTGCTAATACCTTTCCCGCACATAAACAACTCCCGAACCTTTTATTCTTAAAATTCGTAGACCCCTTTTTGGTTTTTCTAATGTTTTCCTCGAATAAATGTTGGTGGAGGCTCCCGCGCGTTTTTCTTTCTTGGAAGATGCACCCTCGAGTCCCACTCGCCCTCCCGCTGAAGGGTAGGTTGCGATAGTTAGCGACTCCGCTGGGGACAATTTTTAGAGAGTTAAGCCTTTTAATCTGTGTGCATATGTATCATGACTTCCTCTTTGTGTTGTTTCCCTTTCTTTGTTTTATGTTCTTGTATCCATATTACTCTTTGGATGTTTTTGTATTCAGTGCATCTGTTTCTTTATCATATGCATGTTTATAAATATTTGTTCATGCACACAAGGCACCTACACTTTTGCACACACGATGAGTTATTAGGGCCCTATACCCGGGTTCATGGGAACATAGGAAGTGGAGGTTGATCTGTGGTCATGCTGAGTCTCCGACTTGCTTGATGATAGTGAAACCTCATCTAGGATTTTTCTCTTTCATGATACGTTGTCGCTGGTAGTCCTTACAACCACAATGTTTGATATCAAAGAGGATGATATCTCTAGAAACCTTTGAAAGATATGTGCGACCAGCTTGGGGGTTATCACTAAGTAGCAAAATTTTAGTCCCTCCCATTAGGTTCTTGAAATAGGGGCACGGAGCAAACACGCTCTGTTTGTTTTCTTGATATTGCCATGCATACCTTTATGATGTCATGATTGTGTGCGTCTTTCTGGTGCTTGCCATGTCATTTTGGCATTAATTGATTGCGTTACCATGCCCATTCGTCCAGTATGTTTATCTTTGTGCTATCATCCACATGTTCTCACGCATGCATACTCATACTGTTTCATCACTCGTGCATTGCATTTGTCTAATCATTTTGTCACGGGAAGTCAAAAGGTCCGCGTCACCTTCTTAAATGCATGCATGGGGCACTATGGTAATGATTGCGAATGAACCATGATGCCCAATGCATTGTGGGTAAGAAGAGATGGTCTTTCGGACTCTTGTTCGTAAATAAATGCATCTGTGTCATGCATAGCATAAACATTCCTTCATGCATTCATCATATTTCCTCCATGATTGGGTGTCGAAGTATTGCTCACCAAAGTTTTTCTTTCATTCTAGCAAACATGGGATCTAACCAAGCACCCTATTTTAAGAAAAGGTTCTACATGTCAAAATCAAAAGCCTAGAAGTAGCCAGTTTGCAAGAGCTAGGGCAACGGATGGGTCAACTCCAACGTCAAGCCTCCCGCAAGACATATGGAAAGATTTGAGATTTGGCTATGATAGAAGTGTCTGTTGAAGCCATTGCATCCCTCGCTCAATATTACGACCAGCCGCTAAGGTGCTTCACGTTTGGGGACTTTCAGTTAGTACCGACCGTGGAAGAATTTGAAGGGATCTTGGGATGTCTGCTAGGAGGAAGGAAGCCATATCTGTTTTCTGGGTTATACCCCTCCATGGAAAGAATAGCCAAAGTGGTCAAAGTCTCGACGCAAGAATTGGACTGAGTAAAACATAATAGAAATGGGATGGTCGAAATACCAAGGAAGCACTTGGAAGATAAAGCAAAGGCTTTGGTGGATCAAAGGGAGTGGACTTCATTCATTGATGTTTTGGCGCTATTGGTGTTCGGGGTCGTCCTCTTTCCAAATATGGATGGGCTAGTGGATCTAACGGCAATCAACTCTTTTCTTGCTTATCACCACAATAAGGAAAGTTCGGTCGTTGCTGTTTTGGCCGATGCCTATGACACATTTGACCGAAGATGCGAGAAGAGCAGCGCAAGGATTGTCTGTTGCACACCCGCTCTTTATGTATGGCTGGTCTTTCACATCTTTCATCATGAAAGTAAACCCGCCTGTCCCCTACAAGGTCATCGCATGTGTGCTGAGAAAGGGAAGGCAAATTGGGAACAACTTTTGGCTGATATGGTAGGGGCGTCCGTTAATTGGTTCCCCCGATGGAAGGAAAGAGGGGTCGAAGTTTTGTCCTCATATGAGGGGTTCCCAAACGTCCCCTTGATGGGAACGAGAGGTTGTATTAATTATAATCCCGTACTTGCCATAAGACAGCTAGGTTACCCCATAAGAGGAGTGCCGTCGGGAGAGAGTATTACGCCTTTCATCGCACGAGGTTTCAGTGACCCCAATGCAAAAGTGCTTCAAAGAGTCCGAAAGGCATGGAATTCCGTGCAAAGAAAGGATAAGGAGCTTAGAAAGAGCAGCAACGATGTTATTGGTGGATATCATCAATGGTTGAAGGCTTGGACGCAATGGAAAACTTGGCTCCCGCAACTAAAGATTTCAAGTGAGGAAGAGGCTGAAACCCCTGAGGAGAGTGAGGAAGTGCAAGCCTTGAAAGCGGAGCTTGAAAGAACATGAGTGGTCAAGGAAAAGTTCAAGGCGACAACCAATAGGGTCAAAAAAGAGTGTGACAAGCCGAGGGACGTCAACATGGTCACAACCGAAGCATTAGAATGAGAAATAAAGAGGGCCCGAAAAGAAGAATGGCGCCGAAACAAGTTCCAAGGAGCTTTATGGGGTAGCAACAGCGAACACAAGCTTTAGAGGGCCAAAAGAGGCGAGTTGAGGGTGGAAGGTATGATATTAGAGGACAAGTTAAAGGCTTGACAAAGATCGAAAAGGTGCTTGTCCGAACAGTTGAGTAAGACGGAAGGGAACATGTGGGCTATCATTGACCAGTATAAAGAGAAACTAAGTCTAGTTGCTAGCCATGAGCAAATTCTAGAGGACGAGCACGTAAAAGTATCGGTCCTACAAGTGGAAAGGGAAGCAAGGGAGAGAGTGACTGATTCATTACACAAAGAAGCTATGATGTGGATGGATAGGTTCGCTTTTACTTTGGATGGAAGTCAAGAGCTTCCAAGACTGTTAGCCAAAGCCAAGGCGATGGTGGACGTGTACTCAGCTCCCGAGGAAGTTCATGGGCTTTTTTATTATTGTCAGCATATAATCGAGTTGATGTCTCACATAATTAGGAACCGCTGAGGCGTTTGTACCTAGGTTTTGACTTTGACAAGATAGAAAATTTTGTCTCTTAATGAAAATAAGATTTGATTCAACCCTATGTCTCTACTAAAATTTCTGCATGGGTCTAATACTTCGACAACTTATCATTGTCATGCATTCATGTTTAGTTCATTGTCACATTACTCATTGCATTTTGTTCTTTCGACCGTTATAGTCAAGTAAACACCATAACCAAAAAAGACAAACGCGCTTTACGGTACCCCTATCGAACCTATTCCCAAACTAGAGTCATGGCTTAGATAGAAGAAGTGTAAGAGCAAATAAAGGCCGATATGGAGGCCATGAAGGATCAAATGACCTTCATGATAGAGGCCATGTTAAGCATGAAGCGGATGATGGAGAGCAATGCGGCCGCAGTTGCCGCCACCAGGGTCGCCGCTGAGGTGGATCCAACCCACCCATCCTCCATAAACCAAGCAAACCAACCAATCCCGAACATGGTAGGTCATGGTGTCCCCCACATGGGGCAAAATAGGAATGCTTTCCCCTATGGCTTACCCCCCAACTATACACCACCCAATGCCGTGCACTTGCCCAACGAAAATGCTAACCACGCCGTTCCTATTCTCTTTGAAGGCCAGCAACCCCAGTTGGGGCATACACCTTTTGCTCAGCCTGTAGGGGACGCCCGTGAAGAGCCTCGGGATCATGTTTAGGGTAACTTTGAACCATACCCTATGTTCACCGTCGAGGGTCCGGTGTGTAGTGGTATGCCTCAAGCCAATGTTGCGGGGGGCCCTCAACAGCGCCCGCTGCAACCTCTACACTTCCCCATAGGGAGACTGCCTCCGGTAGTGGATGGAAGGGAGAAATTGGATCTCATCGAGGAGGGGCTAAGGGACTAATTGATTACCCATTCGCGGACATGGCAAAGTTGTGTTTAGTGCCTGATGTCATCATCCCCCCGAAGTTCAAGGTACCAGATTTCGATAAGTACAGGGGGACTACTTGCCCCAAGAACCACCTAAAAATGTACTGTCGAAAGATGGAGGCATACTCCAGGGACGAGAAGCTCTTAATGCATTTCTTCCAAGAAAGCTTGGCCAGGGTGGCGGTCACCTGGTATACGAATTTGGAAGCTTCCCGGATCCGCTCTTGGAAGGACTTGATAGCTGCCTTCATCAGGCAGTATCATTATAACACCGACATGGCCCCTGACAGAACCCAATTGCAAAATTTGAGCAAGAAGGAGCATGAGTCCTTTAAAGGGTATGCCCTGAGGTGGAGGGACCTGGCAACACAAGTGGCAACCCCCATGATGGAAAGAGAAATGATAACAATGATAGTGGACACACTACCAGTGTTCTACTACGAGAAGATGGTGGGGTACATGCCCTCTAGCTTCGCTGATTTGGTATTTGGGGGCGAGAGGATTGAGGTAGGCTTGAGGAGGGAAAAGTTCGATTATGCCGCTCTCGCCAACACAAGCAATATGAGGTTTGTGTAGAAGCATATGTTATATGAAGTTTTGATGATGCCAAAGATGAATGCTTTTCAAGTTTGATCCAAGTCAAGAGTCAAGAAATTCAAGAAGAACGATGAACTTAGTCTATAGGATGCTAAAAGAATTCTTTAAATGAGGTTGCACAGGTTTGGCTAAGGATTAACTTTTAAAAATATCTTACAATTTATTTTAGTAAAACTATGTTTTCAAAATAAGATGTTTTTCTCTCTGGTAATCGATTACCAGAGGATGTAATTGATTACCAGTAGCTAAATGCTTTCTTAAAATAGTTTACAAATTTTAAATTTGAATTTTAAACTGTGTAATCGATTACTAGACACAAAATTTCAAATTTCAAGTCAGAAGAGGCATAACTCTTCAAAACTAACTGTGTAATCGATTACCATATTTATGTAATTGATTACTAGTAAGGAAATTTTAAAAATAACTTCCAAAAGTCACAATTGTTCAAAAAAGTTTTGAATGGCCACCAAAGACCTATAAATAGGTGACTTGGGGTACGAATTTTCTTAGAGTTTTCCTGAACCAAAGTGTCTTATCCTCTCAAAACAAGCCTTGGCCAAACCAATAAGGATTCTTGTGTGATCTTCATATTGTAATATTCTTCTCTTCAAGAGAGAATTTATCTTCTTCATATTCAAGAGATTATTGTTTAAGAGATCGAGGGTCTCTTAAGTTGTAAGGATTTCTGAACACAAGGGAAGGGTGTCCCTATGTGGTTTAGACTTTATAAAAGGATTTTTACAAGATAGTGGAAATCTCAAGCGGGTTGCTTGGGGACTGGACGTAGGCACAGGGCATGGCCAAACCAGTATAAAAACTGAGTTTGCATTTTCTCTTCCCTTAAACTTCTTTTATTTATTGCAGTTTATCTTTTGCTTTAAAGAATTTTATTTTGAATTGTTCTTTGAGTAATTCATATTAAGGGTGCATTGTTAATCCAAAAGAGAGTTAAAATTTTAATTGGGAAAGTTTTGTATCTTAATTCAATCCCCTTCTTAAGATACTGAGGCCACTTGTTTAACCAGTGGTATCAGAGTTTCATTCTTGTATAAAGTTTAGAAACTTCAAGAATATGGCCTCATCAAACTATTTATTTCCCAAAGGGAATTCTATAAATAGGCCTCCTATTTTTAATGGCGTGGGCTACCACTATTGGAAAATCCGCATGCAAATTTTTATGGAGGCTATAGATCTAAATATCTGGGAAGCCATAGAAATTGGACCTTACATCCCCACTATGGTGGCAGGAAATACAACGATAGAAAAACTTAGGGAACAATGGAGTGAGGAGGAAAAAAAGTTAGTTCAATACAATTTAAAAGCGAAAAATATAATTACATCTACATTAGGAATCGATGAATACTTTAAGGTGTCAAATTGCAAAAATGCAAAAGATATGTGGATACCTTACAGGTAACCCATGAAGGAACAACAAATGTGAAAAGGTCTAGGATAAATACTTTAACTCATGAATATGAATTATTTAGAATGAATCCTAATGAAACCATACAGGACATGCAAAAGAGATTCACACACATAATTAATCATCTTGCATCCTTAGGAAAAATATTTCCAAATGAAGATCTTATCAATAAAGTTTTGAGATGCTTAAGCAGGGAATGACAACCCAAGGTAACAGCCATTATTGAATCAAGAGATCTTTCTAACATTTCTCTTGCTACTTTGTTTGGAAAGTTACATGAACATGAAATGGAATTTGATGAGATTGAATCAACATGAGGAGAATGATAAGAAAAAGAAAGGAATTGCTCTTAAAGCTTTGTCATACCCTAATTTCATCCGAGGACAACTGTTTGTCGACATGCGGGTCTTTGCTGGTCACGTTGAGGTGCTAAGAGCCAATTGTCATGCGATCCGTAAGATTTCATGATGTTTCAGAAGGAAATAAGCCAAAAACTCAAAATGGTGGTGAACTGATCAATTTAGGGGGTGTTCTTCAGCCTTGGGCCCATCTAGGCCCATCAGGAAGCTTCTACATGAAGCAACCAGCTTGCCTGGGCAAGCTGAGCTCGCCTGGGCAAGCATGTTACTTCGGGCTTAAGCTACCAGCTCCCTTGGGCAAGCTGGGCGACAAGCTCCTCCCCTATTTCTGCTATAAAAGGGCATGGGAGGTTGAAGGAAAGGGTTCAGCACCCTTGGTAAGCATATTCAACTTAAAATTAGTGAAAAGAAGGAGAAAGAAGAAGAAAATCAAGGCTGAGACACTTCCGTAACCAAATCCGTGAACGTTCTTTGTTGTTCTTCATCGTTCATTGTCCTTCAACTGGTTAGTTTTCAATTTCGAAGCTTGAATTCATTTTATGGATCCTTAGGGGTCCATCCTTGCTTTGTATGTTTTCATCTTCATCTCGTCTACTTTTGGTATTCTTTTGCTTCGTTTTAAGCGAGTTTTGACCGATCGTTCATACCATAATCTCGCTTAATCACCATTTAAATAAAATTCAACCAATCATTTGTATTGTAATCTCACTTAATCACTGTTTAAATGAATTTCAACCAAATGTTTGTGTTGTAATCTCACTTAATCAATGTTTAAATAAGTTTTGACCGATCGTTTGAGTCATAAACTCTTTTCATCAATGTAAAATAAGTTGTAACCAGTCATTAACGCCGCAAGTTATTTTATAAAAAAAAGGATTGAAGATTAATGAGCCCAAATCAAATAAAACCAACTCATAAACTTCTTTATTTCATAAAAAAATCAAAAGATCATTTCAGGGTCCAACGCCTTTAACGATTCTCCCCTTTCAAAAATAAAGAGGTTGTTTTAAGGTCCAACGCCTTAACGATTCTCGTTTTTCAAACTTGAGAAGATGGTTTCAAGGTCCAATGCGTAAACGACTCTTTCCCCTCTTTTTAAAAATCAAGAGATCGTTCAAAGGTCTAGCGCCTGAACGATTCTCTGTTTTCAAAAATCAAAAGATCGTTTCAAGGTCCAACACGTTAAACGACTTTTGCTCGATTAAAATCAATCTTTCAAAAAGATAAAAAAAAAACAATTTAAACTAACGTTCAATTCTTAAAGAACTACGTAGGTCTGATTTTCTCATCGCAATTGAAGAATACGTAGAAGCGAGGGAAAAACCCTTGTCGACCACAAAAAAGTAAAAAGCGTAAAAAGGCCAAAAAATAAAAAAAAAACATAAAAAGGGAAAATACACAAAAAACATATAAAAGGGAAAATATACAATTTTGAAGTCATGATTTGCACACTCAATTAGAGGTTGTCGTCCCTTGTGATGGGCACGTGGGGTGCTAATACTTTCCCCATGCCTAAATGATTCCCGAACCCTCATTTTCAAAATACGTAGACCCTTGACCTTTTCCATTTTTGGTTTTTCTGACGTTTTCCTTGAATAAACATTGGTGGCGACTCCACGCGTTTTCCTTCCTTGGAAGACGCACCCTTGGCCCATACGAGAGGCCTTTTCGCACCCCCGCCGGAGGGCAGGTAGCGACAAGCTTCATCTTCAACCCAAGAAGGAAGTGATAAGGAGGATTCAAATGAAATAGACAAAGATCATGATCTCAGTCTTTTTGTAAAAAGATTCAAAAAATTTCTAAGAGTCAGAGGAAATCAGAGAAGATCAAATTTCAAATCAAAGAAAAGGGCAGAAGATTCATCCTCTACTCCAAAATGTTATGAATGCAATCAACCTGGACATCTGAGGGTTGATTGCCCAATTTTCAAGAAAAGAATAGAGAAATCTGAAAGGAAAGCTTTTAATGAAAAGAAAGCTAAGAAGGCCTACATTACATGGGATGACAATAATATGGACTCATCTGAAGATTCAGAAAACGAAGTTGTAAACCTAAGTCTGATGGCCAAGAATTATGAAAGCGATGAAGAGGTAACATTTTCTGATAACAACTTATCCATTTTATTTGATGAATTTCAAGATGCATTTGCTGATTTACATAAAGAATCAGTTAAACTTGAAAAATTGGTTTCATCTTCTAAGAAAACTATTTCAAATTTAGAAAAAGAAGTTTTAAAATTAAATGAAGAATTAGAAAATCTTAAGACTGAAGTTATAACTTTAAGGTCAAATGATACAAATCATTCTTCTACCATGCATGATAATATAGAAGTATCTAATTCATGTAGTTGTTGTAAGAAGTACATAGAAGAAATTAAGGATTTAAAAAATTCTCTTGCCAAATTTTCTATTAGCAAAAATAATCTAGATATTATATTAGGAAAGCAAAGATGTGTTTTTGATAAAGCAGGGTTAGGATATAAACCTGATAAACAACAAAAATTTTATAAAAATTTCTTTGCATCCACACAAAAATATAGATATGCTTTCTTAACCTATTTTTATTGTGGAAAGAAAGGACATGATACATCTACATGTTATTTAAAGAAAAATAGCAATAATATTAAAATAATATGGGTCCCAAAAGGATCTTTTATTAAAACTAACACACAAGGACCCAAGAAAGTTTGGGTACCTAAGTCATAAACATGTTCATATAGGTTTCCTCGAAGAAGAGTTGGTACATAGATAGCGGATGCTCTAAACACATGACGGGAGATGCATCAAAATTCACTCATATTTCTCCCAAGAAAAGCGGACATGTGACTTATGGATACAACAATAAAGGTAGAATTCTTGGAGTCGGAAAAATAGGTACGAATTCATCTACCTCCATTGAAAATGTTCTACTTGTTGAAGGTCTTAAGCACAATTTGCTAAGTGTCAGTCAATTATGTGATAAAGACTATCGAGTATCATTTGATTCTCATAATTGTGCCATTGAAAACAAGCATGATAGAAATATAAAGCATATAGGCTACAAAACAAATAATGTTTACATGATAAATTTAGATCAAAAACAGAATCATGATCAATGTTTTATTAGTAAAGATGATGATCCTTGGTTATGGCATAGAAGAATTGCCCATATAAACATGGAACATTTAAATAAATTGATTTCTAAAGATTTAGTCATTGGTTTACCAAAACTCAAATTTGAAAAAGATAGATTATGTGATGTTTGTCAAAAAGGAAAACAAGTAAGAGTTTCTTTTAAATCAAAGAATATTGTGTCTACAACTCAACCTTTACAACTAGGAACAAAATGGGTATTTAGAAACAAGTTAGATGAAAATGGCATAGTCATTAGAAATAAGGCTAGGTTAGTAGCCAAAGGATACAATCAGGAAGAGGGGATAGATTATGAGGAAACATATGCTCCAGTTGCTAGATTAGAAGCCATAAGAATGTTATTAGCCTTTGCATCCATAATGGATTTTAAACTTTATCAAATGGATGTGAAGAGTATCTTTTTGAATGGCTTTATCCAAGAGGAAGTATATGTAAATCAACCCCCTGGTTTTGAAAACTCAAATAAGCCTAGTCATGTTTTTAAATTGAAAAAGGCTTTATATGGCTTAAAACAAGCCCCTAGGGCTTGGTATGAACATCTGAGTAAGTTCCTTTTAGAAAAAGATTTTTCTAAAGGTAAAGTAGATACTACTCTTTTTATTAAAAAGAAGTTAAATGATATATTATTAGTTCAAATCTATGTTGATGATATTATCTTTGGATCCACTAATGACTCTCTATGCAAAGAATTCTCTCAAGACATGCAAAGTGAATTTGAAATGTCAATGATGGGTGAACTAAATTTCTTTCTTGGGCTACAAATCAAGCAAACCAAGAATGTAATATTTGTCAATCAATCAAAATATTGCAAAGACTTGATTCACAGATTTGGGATGGAAAATGCCTAGCATATGGCTACACCAATGAGTACTGCTTGCTATTTGGATAAAGATGAAACCGGTCAGTCAATAGACATTAAGAAATATCGAGGTATGATCGGATCACTTCTTTATTTATCTGCTAGCAGATCTAATATAATGTTTAGTGTGTGTATGTGTGCTAGATTTCAATCAAATCCCAAAGAATCACATCTTAGTGCAGTTAAGAGAATTATAAGATATTTGTTAGGCGCTATGAATCTAGGATTATGGTATCCTAAAAATTCCACATGCAATTTAATAGGATATTCTGATTTTGCCGGTTCTAAAACTAATAGAAAGAGCACAAGTGGAAATTGTCATTTCATTGGATCTGCTTTAGTCTCTTGGCATAGTAAGAAACAAAATAGTGTTGCTTTATCCACTGCTGAGGCGGAATATATTTCTGTTGGCAGTTGTTGTGCTCAAATACTTTGGATGAAATAACAAATTTTTGATTATGGATTATTTCTTGATCATATTCCTATAAGATGTGATACCACGAGTGATATAAATCTATCTAAGAATCCTGTTCATCACTCAAGAACTAAACATATAGAGATAAGACATCATTTCTTGAGAGATCATGTTCAAAAGGGAGATTGTGTACTAGAATTTGTTGATACAAGGAATCAGTTAGTTGATATCTTTACAAAACCTCTCCCTAAAGAAACATTCTTTTCAATTAGGAGAAAATTAGGTCTTTTAGATATCAATGATCTAGACAAATAGGTAACTCAAATTAAGTTTTATCTTCCTTATGTTCAAATGATTGTCTTTGATTGTAGTTGTTTGTGTTATTGATAGTCATATTAATTGTTGTTTGTCATTTAATAATTGTTTTTTATTATCTTTATTTGAATTTTTAATAGTAATATAATTTATTGTGTGTAGTTAATTGATTGTTAAATTGATTAGATTTGTTTGTGCTTGATGATTGTTAATTGAGTAGATTTGTTTGTGCTTGATGATTGTTGATTGAATGTATTTGATTGTGCTTGATTATCATAGTTAAGTATGCATATGACTTAAGAATAGTTAGTTTTATTTGAAAAAGCATTGTTTAAGGGTCTGGTAATCGATTATCATTCCATGTAATCGATTACCTTAGAACAGCAAGACTGTAATCGATTACACAAGTCTGTAATTGATTACCAGTAGGCTCAAGTAGTTACAGGATACTCCTGTAATCGATTACAAAGGTTTGTAATCGATTACAAAGCGTCCCTAACTATAAATATCTGCATTTTCTGTAGAACCCTCATTCTTTACCTTCGTGTGACGACACCTCTCTCTCCCAAAACTTCAAATCCTTATATCTTCCTTATTTCTTAACCAAATCGCTTCAAACAAAGCCCAATCTTCATATTTTTCAATTATTTTCAAAACCCACTGATTAAAATTAGCTGAAACAAATTCCAATGGCCTAACCATCAAAGAAACAAAAGGGATCTTCCTCCACCACCACCGCTACTGGCCACTGCCGCCATGGAACCTCCGGAGACCCACCAGCACCAATTCCTCCCTCTCTTTCTTCTCCCCGGTCATCCACCTTATTTTCCTCTGATGATTAGTGTCAGAGGTACTACTCTCAGTTTTGTAATAGAGTTATTCTAGACCCTAAGTACCTTGACCTTGAATTTTTTGATGGAAAAACATTTGATTGTTACCAAGTGTTTCAAAACTCTGCTTTGGTCAATTTCATGTCTCTTAAACTGACTTATTTTTATGAATTAGTTAAGGTTTTCTATAATAATTTGAAAATTCAAGATGGTGTCCTTTATTCTGAGGTACATGAAATTCCGATAATTGTTGATCAATCTATGTTATATTCCTTAACTAAGTTGCCCAGTCAAGGTGTTCCTTTTGAGTGCACTCTTGTTGATGACTGGAAATTTGATTATTCAAGTCATGATGCTCGTAGAATGGTCTGCAATGACCATGCTGACATGACTGGCAGATTGCTTGCTGGGTCATTTACTTTCGATTTTCGCATCATGCACTACATTATTGTTTGCATTTTGCTTCCTCGGTCTACTAATATTGCCCAAGCCTCTGAGGAGGATTTGATTATGGTGTGGGCCCTTCAAACTGGTCGTCAGATCGACTGGGCCCATCTTGTTCGGTACCAGATGCATAAGGCATTACGGGCCAATGCACCTCTGTCGTATCCCCACCTCGTTACCCTCTTTCTTCATCATTTCAATGTTCCTTTGGATTATGAACCCTTTGTCAAGGTTAATAGGTCTTTTTCCATTAGTGTCGGTGTTGTTACTTCTTTTGGTTACCGGAAGGACGTGGGTGGTCAATGGGTCCGCAAGCAAGATTTGCCACCACCTATTCTCGACAAGCATGCACCATCTCCTCCACCACAAAGGGACGTTTCCTCTTCTCTGCTAACTGAAGTCCTCACAAAGCTCCAAGATCTTCAAGCATTTGTGGGTGAATGTTTTGATGCCATGGATTCTCGGATCACTCGACTTGAAGATGATATGAGTTTCATCAGGCATTGCTTCGATCCCCCGGCCGACTCTTAGTTATCTTTCTTATATTTTATTTCCTTAGCTTTATGGTTATTTCTTAGCCTTGTATTTTGGATTTTAATGCTTAGTACTTTGGTTACTTTTTGATTATTGTGTTCTTGATTGTCTGGGCTGTTTTCAGTTATGGTTGCTTTGTGTTTGGTTATTTTAGCCTTTGTTTGGCTTCTGCCTTGGATTGATTAAACTTGCTTCAATTATGTTATGGATTGAATCAGTTGGATTATGCTATGGTTTATCATTTTCTAGATATGTTTAAGCTCCTAATTTAGTTCTTTTCTCCAAAGGTTTTTGGCTTTTTGATGTTGCCAAAGGGGGAGAGAACTTAAGGGTAGAATTTAGGCATAAATTTCAATCTTAAGGGGGAGTAAGGAATGAGAGCATGCATTACCAATTGTGTATCGTTTATCTTGATTTCAGATTATTGTCATCATAAAAAAGGGGGAGATTGTAGAAGCATATGTTATATGAAGTTTTGATAATGTCAAAGATGAGCGCTTTTTAAGTTTGATCCAAGTCAAAAATCAAGAAATTCAAGAAGAACGATGAACTTAGTCTATAGGATGATAAAAGAATTCTTTAAATGAGGTTGCAGAGGTTTGGCTAAGGATTAAAAAACTTCGTACCCCATTGCCCAGAGGCTCTTCGCTATGCGAAGGTATGGGGGAGGGATATTGTACGCAGCCTTACCCTTGCAAATGCAAAGAGGCTGTTTCCGGATTCGAACCCATGACCAACAAGTCACCAAGGCACAACTTTACCGCTGCACCAGGGCTCGCCCTCTTTAAAAACTTCGTACCCCATTGCCCAGAGGCTCTTCGCTATGCGAAGGTATGGGGGAGGGATGTTGTACGCAGCCTTACCCTTGCATATGCAAAGAGGCTGTTTCCGGAGCTAAGGATTAACTCTTTAAAAATATCTTATAATTTTTTTTAGTAAAACTATGTTTTCAAAATAAGATGTTTTTCTCTATGGTAATCGATTACTAGAGGATGTAATCAATTACCAGTAGCTAAATGCTTTCTTAAAACAGTTTACAAATTTTGAATTTGAATTTTAAATTGTGTAATTGATTACACAATTGTGTAATCGATTACTAGACACGAAAATTTCAAATTTGAAGTCTGAAGAGTCATAACTCTTCAAAACTAACTATGTAATCGATTACCACATTTATGTAATCGATTACCAGTAAGGAAATTTTAAAAATAACTCCCAAAAGTCACAACTATTCAAAAAAAAAATTGAATGGCCACCAAAGGCGTATAAATAGGTGACTTGGGGTACGAATTTTCTTAGAGGTTTTCTGAACCAAAGTGTCTTATCCTCTCAAAACAAGCCTTGGCCAAACACTAATAGGGGAAGGGGGCTGTGTAAATTTATCCCTAACCCCTATGCTATGCATTTCAGCTGTTTTTGGTGGAAAGAAAACGTGTTTCTGTGAAGAAAATCCAAGCCGAGGTGCTTCCGTAACGCTTTTGAGATGTTTCCGTGAGCAAATCCATGAAGATTTTCCGCCGTTCTTCACCATTTTTTGTTCGTTCTTCGGTCTTCAACTGGTAAGTGTTTGAATCCGAAACTTTTCAATTCATTGCTTGTTTTGTTTGCTTTCATCTTCATCTTGTTCACTTTTGATTTTCTTTTCTTTCGCTTTTAACGAGCTTTTTTATCATTTATTTAAGTCGTTATCTCGCCTAATAATTGATAAAATGAATTTCAACCGATCATTTTTGTTGTAATCTCGTCTAATCACTATTAAAATAAAATCCAACTAATCATCCATGTTGTAACTTCGGTTAAATAAAAAAAAAGAAAAATAATAATAAAATAATCAAAATATCTTCAAAAAAATAATAATAAAATAATCAAATATCTTTAAAAAAAATATAATAGTAAAATAATCAAAATATCTAGAAAAAAATAATAATAAAATAATCAAAAAAATCAATCGGACGTTTTTCTTTGAAAGTTTCCTTGAATGAATTGACTAATAATCAAAGTGAAACTAAGGCTAAAATCAACTCACAAATCAAGCTTTGTCCGCAAAAGTCACTCAAAACCGTTTTAAGGTCCAATGCCTTAAAATGGTCATCTTTGCTTTTATTGGTTAAAATGGACCATTCAAAGCATAAAATCAACACATAACTTTATCGCTTTTGCAAGAACTACGTAGGTCTGAGTTCCTCATCACAATTGAGAATACGTAAGAGCAAAAGTCCCGCTTTTGTCGACCAATCGCAAGAGATCGTTAATGGTCTAACGCCTTAACGTTTCTCTCCTTTCAAAAATCAAGAGATCGTTAATGGTCCAACGTCTTAATGTTTCTCTCCTTTCAAAACCAAGAAATCGTTAATGGTCCAACGCCTTAACGTTTCTCTCCTTTTCAAAAATCAAAAGATCTTTTAAAGGTCCAATGCCTTAAACGACTTTTGTTCGGTTAAAATATATCTTGCAAAAAAAGATAAAAATAACTTAACCAACGTTTAGTTTCGAAAGAACTACGTAGGTCTGATTTCCTCATCGCAATTGAGGATACGTAGGAGTAAGGGAAACACCCTTGTCGACCACAAAAAGATAAAAAATACAAAAAGGCCCATAAAAAGAAAAAAAACATAAAAAGGAGAAAATACATAAAAACAAAAAAAAGGGAAAATACATAGTTTTGAAGTCATATTTGCACACTTGATTGAAGGCTGCCGTCCCTTGTGACGGACACGTGGGGTGCTAATACCTTCCCTGTGTGTAAAAACGACTCTCGAACCTTTCACGATTAAGTTCATAGACCATACGTTCCGATTTTTCTGACATTTTCCTCGAATAAACGTTGATGGCGATTTCGTGTGCCTTCCTCCCTTGGAAGACGCACCCGTGAGCCCCAAGTCGCCCTCCCGCCGAAGGGTAGGTTGAGACAGTTGGCGACTCCACTGAGGATTTTTTTTAGAGAGTTAGGCCAATCAATCAGTGTGCAACATCTCATCATGACTTCTTCTTTATTTATGTTCTCCCTTCCCTTTTATCTTTGGTATTTTGTCCATATTTGTACATAACCTTTGCTATGTTGTTGTGTTTGGTGTGTTCATCTATCAATTACATTCATAGTTAGAAATACCCTTTTTTCTACACACACACATTGAGATATTAGGCCCTATGCCCGGGTCTATGTGAGCCATAAGGAGTGGAGGTGAATCTGTGGTCATGCTGGGTCTCCGACTCGCTTGATGACAATGAAGTCTCATCTAGAGTTTTCCTCTTTTAGTGATGCATTGTCGCTGATAGTCCCTATCACCACAATGTATTACCTAAGAGGATGATATCTCTAGAAACCAATAAGGTTACATAAAACCACGCTTGGGAATTGTCACTAGAAGGGGACTTTTGGATCATTTTCATTATATTCCTCAATTAGGGGCACATAGAAAACTCACTCTGGCATATTCCTTGATTGCATCATGCCTCTCTTCACGGCATCATAATGAACATATTGTTCCTGCATTTATCAGTTATCATATTCAAGCATCACATTTTTGCATTGCATCATCATGCATATGCATTCAACATACTTTTTGTTCTACAAACTGCATACCTTTTGTTTTCATGTTCGCTCATGCATGATCCTTGCATTTTTCTCTGCAAAACAAAGAAAGGCACGATAAAGCATGAACAATGCATCATTCACATACATCCATGCTTTTCATTGGTTGCATTGCTCATTGCATTCTTTCCCTAAAGTCCAAACTTTAATCATTGTTATCAAAAGGGAATAACGCACTTTATGACACCCTTACCGAACGCATGCTAGAGTTGGAGTAATGGTTGAAGTAGACGAGGTGCAAGAGCGGATGAAGGCCGACATGGAGGCCATGAAAGAACAGATGGCCACAATGATGGAGGCCATGATGAGCATAAAGAAGATAATGGAGGTCAATACGGCTGCAGTTGCCACTGTCAGCGCTGTTTCTAGGGTGGACCCGACTCCCCCATCTGGTCTCAACCTAATAAATCGTCCAACCTCAGATACTGGTGGCCCTCATTTTGTGCAAGTCTAGAACAAGCATGTTTTTTCGCCATATGGTTTGCCTCCGAACTATACTCCACCCAATGAGAATGTCAATAACTCCACTCATATACTCATTGATAGCCAACAACCTCAAGATGATCATGCACATGTCTCTCAACCCATGGGGGAGACACATGAAATATCCCATCACAATCTAGCCGACTTCGAGCCTCGCCTCGGATATGCCACTGAAGGGCAAGTATTTGGCGATATACCCCTGCAAAACACTTTGGAGGGCCCTCAGTATCACCCACAACCACACCCCTTGCATTCCACAGCGGGTAAAAACCCTCCTCCTATGGCATAAATGGGAAAGTTGGATCATCTAGAGGAAAGGCTCAGGGCCATTGAAGGAGGCAGAGATTATGCCTTTGCTAACCTAGAAGAGTTGTTCCTAGTACTCAATATCGTCACCCTTCCCAAGTTCAAGGTGTCAGACTTTGACAAGTACAAGGGGACTACTTGCCCCAAGAACCATCTAAAGATGTATTGTCGGAAGATGGGGGCATATGCAAAAAATGAGAAACTGCTAATACATTTCTTCCAAGAAAGTCTTATTGGGGTAGCTGTCACCTGGTACACTAACTTGGAACCTTCCCGAGTCCATTCTTGGAAGGACCTAATGGTTGCCTTCATTAGGCAGTATCAGTATAATTCTGATATGGCTCTGGATAGGATGCAACTACAGAACATGGGTAAAAAGGGGCATGAATCTTTAAAAGAATATGCCCAAAGGTGGAGAGACTTGGCAGCTCAAACGGCACCTCCATTGACGGAGAAGGAGATGATCACAATAATAGTAGACACATTACCAGTGTTTTGCTATGGAAAAAATGGTGGGGTACGCATCTTCAAGCTTTGCGGATTTGGTCTTTGCCGGCAAAAGGATCGGAGTGGGTTTAAAAAGAGGAAAATTTGATCATCCTGCTTTGATGAGTGAGAAAACTAGGGCAAATGAAGAGGATGAGAATGAGGAAGGAACCCATGTTGTGGTTGTCATTCCTACATGGCCAAACTTCCCACCAGCCCAACAATGTCATCGCTCAGCCAATATCGACCCTTCTTATTACCTACCACCAATCATCCACAAAGGCTATCCCCAAATCATCCACAAAGTTTGCTGGCCGCACATCCAATGCCAATTTCAAACCAAAACACCAACCAAGAAATGAATTTTGCAGCAAAAAAGCCTGTAGAATTCACCCCAATTCCAGTGTCCTATGCTGACTTGCTCCCATATCTACTCGATAATTCAATGGTTGCCATAACCCCAACCAAGGTTCCTTAACCTCCATTTTTCCGAGGATACGACTTGAACGCAACATGTGCTTATCATGGAGGGGCCCCAGGGCATTCCGTTGAGAATTGTAGGACCCTGAAGCATAAGGTGCAAGGTCTAATTGATGCAGGTTGGTTGAAATTTGAGGAGAATCACTTATGAATCCTGACATTCACAAGAGATGCCACACATGGGGCAATTTGAAGGTTGATGCTAGATGTCTCTAATGACTCATTAGGAGTTTCAAGTTTATGCCATTATTGTAAACCTCAGTTACAATGCTAAATAAATGGATAAATTTGACATCCTTGTCTCTCTCATCCTCTCACAATTACATCTTTGCTTATTCAACTTCCATCGGAATGTGAGTGTAAGCCATTGGTTTGTTTGCTCAAGCGACCTGTGCTCCTAAGTTTTTTGACTTCCAAGACCGTTCAATCAGAAATTACTCGTGCTATACATTTGGTGAGGGTTCCATAAACAAGGAGTAAAACAGAAAAGTTCAAAAAGAAAAAGAAAAAAGCATTTGATTGACTGTGTTTTCAAATAAAAATATAGACATTCATGTGACCTCATTTTATCATTCCTGAAAGTTTGTCTTTTTGAGAGAGAAGTGAGTTATCAAAAATAGGAGTCGTTTGACTTAATCTGTCAACTGAAATGAAATGCTGTTATCCAAAATCTCATTTGTGGTTATGAGAAAATTTTATCAGCATACTCTCCTTCCCCTATAGACACATTGTTTTTCACCAAAAATTATATGTTGTTCTGATTAGTTGGAGGTTTTGTTTCTTTACTAAAGCATGTTCGCATTTTAGTGAAAGAACACTGAGACTATTTTAGTCTCACAAAAGCAAGAACTACGTAAGTCTGAGTTCCTCATCTCAAATTGAGGATACGTAGGAGCAAAAGCCCCACTTTTGTCGACCACCCCATCCTACTATCGTGACCCGTGAGTCCGGTAGCATGCGGAGACGCCTTACGATTATCTGCACCTCATCGTTTGGAGACCCCAAATCTGATTGACAAGCGGAGACCAATGTGATTGTCTGTGCCCTTTCCGAAGATGTCAGCTTCTTCCGACCGAGACTCTTTTGGTCTCACAACATCTGTTGATCCTGACCCATGCGTCAGGTGACAGACGGATATACCAAAGTGACAATTATTATTGAAATGCTCTTCTCCACAAAAATCACAATTTACCAATGGTGGGTGAATAACCTCTAATTGTATGCTTTCAACATTCTCAAATCACCTCTTTAAAATATCTTCCATGGATCAAGTTCTTCTGAGGTTTCACCCTGCAAGCATAGACTCATAAGAAAAAGATATTTCTTCTTTTTTTCATTTAAATTTGAAAAATTAAGAAAAAATAACAATTAAAAAAGAATATCCAAAATACCAAGTACAAAAGAACAAAGTCCCTGACAATGACGTCAAAAACTTGTTGATGAATTGGCAAGTGCACCAATGCGTCTCAAGTAGTAAAGTAAAAATAGAAGTCTGAGTGTCGAATTCACATGAACTTTGTTTGTACTTATATAGATGAATATTTTATTAATAAAAGAAGTTAAAGAAAATTAGTTTGTAAAGGCGCCAAAAACTTATTGATGAATTGGTTTGTACCTAGTGTATTCCAATTTCTCAATTGCAAGCTAGGAATGTCAAACATACATTCTCGAGCTAGAGGGGAGATATTAGCCATATTAGAAGTCATTCATTATAGAGTCAAATATGGTTAGAAAGTAGTTGATAGTTGGTTATGATTGTTAGTAGTTAGTTAGACTTGTAACTAACTTCCTATATGTATAAAAGCTTGTAGTAACAACTAAACTACACAAAAGCAATAATTCATTGAATCAAAGTTATTTTTCTATCCCAAATTCCCTTTCTTCTTCCTAGAACTCTTTTAAGCTTCTGTTCAATTTCTTCATGCTTCCATTTGATTTTATGATTTAACTCTCTTTTTCCTTCTTAACTTTCTCTTTTTTTGTCCAAGACAAGAAGTACACGCTCTTATATATCGTGGGTTTCACCAAATACATTGGATGACAATGTCGCGTCAAATTAGGATGATAATCTAGCACGTTATGTTGGGTTCCACCTAATATACAAATCCAAAATTGACTTTCCGAGACCATGTTTTACGAAATGTTGGCCATAGGAAACCCATTTGACTACTAACACCAAGGAAAAGAAAAACAAATAATTCATTGAGAATAATTACCTAACAGTACTTGTTAGTTAGGTGAAGTCCTAGTTTTCTTACAAGTTTTGGGTTTTGCTCCCTAATGCTGGCCACTATAGGCAAAAGTGAGGTCATAAGACACACTCCAGACATTCCTAGCTAATTACACACATTTGGCAAAATTGTAACCTAAAAGGCCTCCTAAGTTGTATGTAACTACTAGCTTCATCAAGACCAATCAGAGTGAAAACAGGTTATCTTCTCTTCATCGTGCTTATGGACCAACCGGCAATTGCTTGTTGTGTATGGGACGTCGTCTTCTCACTCGGGTATAATCCACAGTAAAGTATTGTGAAGGGTCATCCACCTCCATCCATTCTTGTCTTGTCCCCTTTTTCCCAAGCACCATGTTTTGCTTTCTATGGTATTGCTTCCCTGTAAAAGTTGCATAATTTCATAAACATGTTGAATTAATGAATCTAGTATTTTAAATTAAATTAACGTATAGTACATGAGTGGATTCAAATCAAATATATATAATACGTTTCCTTTTTGGATTACATATATATATATGATATTATTGTATCACTTATAATTATTTAGGCTCAATTATAAAACCCAAAAGCATTATTACTTTTGGAGATATGCCAAAAGGGGGGTTTCAGCTCATTGATGGCATAATATACGTGACCAGTTCGCATGACTCCTGAATTCAATTTTGACTTTTTGAAACTCCATTTTTTTTTTTATTTAACAAGAAAGTAATTTGGTTATACTTATATACAAGAGTTATTCTACTTTCTAACCCGTTATGCCAATAATTATTGTTATTGTTCCAAGATTTCGTAGATGACTGAAGATCAATACACCACTCAAGCAACGATCAATACACCTCTAAAATTATCAAAGGGAATTTCTTGTTCACAACTAAAGCTAGGATAAAACTTGTACTCAATATATATTTTGATTTTTCCCAAGATAGAAAGAAGGAAGAAAAAAATAATACCTGAACATTTAACGAAGAGGAATATATATATATATATATATATATATATATATATATATATGCACATAAAGACATGCATTCATGTCAAACACTGAACACTGATAAGATAGGCAAAGTAATATTGACTTGGAGAGGAACACGTTCTTTGAGTTGCTGTGAATGAAAATGTTTGTAGCAGTGATAACACATAGAAAAGAAAGGGTGGGCCAGAAGGTAGATATGTTGAACACTAAAGTCCACATATGCTACTCTTTTCACCACTTTTCATTTTCCACGTCTTTGTTTACCCCCTAGGTTGATAAAACCTCACTTGATTTGATGCATGAACCTTGGAAAGTAAATAGAGACTGCGGATTACCTAGTACTCATGAAAAGCTTTTGAGATATGAAATATTACACGGGCATACAAGCTAGAATCAACAAGAAAACTTTGCTTTGAATAACTGAGTCCAACATGATTTGTTTTAAGTAGTATATATTAATAACTAGTCATTTTTGTTGATCATTACCTGAAGCAAAGGAACCCTCCTGCTGCTTGTTTGATGCAAGATCTCTAGCTTCATCAACTTCTTTAACCTAATTTTTGGAAAATTAAGGAATAAATAACATAAACATAGATAAAAAAAAATATGAGAAGACTAAAAGAAGCTTCTTTTGATTCATGCAGTACCTTCTCAGTGAATCTTAGCTTTCTAGGAATTGTTGGAAGATCAGAAAGCTGCAGGTTTGTATTGACTACTGCTCCTGTATTACCATCTATATAAGGAAGAATATGAAGAGTGATTCATAAGGACTTTCTTTTAATAGATTCATGATAATATATAAGGACTAAACAAGAATTCAGAAACTTAATCGATCAGTTATAAAAAGTTCTTGAACAAGTAGATAAAGACTAAAGAGAGTAGGTTCTTACCTTCAAGTTGGAGTGAAGGTTCCAATTGAATTTGGGAAGAAGAAGTTGGTATTAGATAAGAGAAAGAAAAGCTAAGAAGAGTGATGATGATTATCAGCTCCATCAAGTTCTTTAATTTCTTCAGAGGGTATTGCACAAGAAGATACTTTCTTCAGCTGTAGGTAGGTTAAGCTTATATACAAAACCAAGAAGGAAACCTCACCCTGACAAGGGCATGAGAGAGAGAGAGAGAGAGAGAGCAAACACAAAGCACAAAATTCAGAGTTCCGAAACAAGTACAGGAAAATCTTAAATATTCATATTTCATAACTTTTTACTTTTTTAGGAGGCTTCACGCAATTCAGGTTGTTTTTTTCAGCTAATGCTGTAGGGCCCTTATTAATTGGTTTCTTACTTCCAGTTTTAACGATGCTTTATCTCAGTGCATCACTCCCTCAACCTCAACATATCCCTGCTAGGACCACTATGATCTCAACTAATTTTTTTATGTAACATATAGTTATATTTTTCAATTTATAAAAAAAATTAATGAAACTTGACTACATGTGAAGAAGAAATTAGTAGAAACCAGTCTCAAATTTCTATTCAACCACATATGCTAATAATACTCATTCTAGATTCAATAGCAGTTCCATCTTTTCTTGCCTGTAGAAAGAAGGAACATATTGATTTGATATGATCAGAGTTTCATCAAATATTTCTATTACAGGAACTAAAGATATATATATATTTTGAACTATTACTTAATGAGATAGGCAGTTATACTATACTCTCCCTTCAATGATGTCAGTGATAGGGACGATCAGTTTATCTGTTATATATGGAAATTTTTATCCATTAAACTGTATAAGAGACTATGGTAGCATTCTCTCTTTAGTCCTTTATCCTTACGTATACTAACGTGTGAGATATATAGACCACCAATTATTGAATATATTGTGGTTTAAATTCTTGACTCCTAGTCATACGACATTTTCAATGCGTAAATTCACCTAAAATTAATATGTCATTATTAATTATTTATTTGTGCTATGCATAGCCCAATATTGACTCATTATACTCACTTTGCGGATTATTGATTTAGTGATTTTTCAATTTTATATTAGGTGCATAAAGATTGTTTGTGTATTGCTATCCACTACTGTTCTGCACACCTTGTGCTGAATAGTAGTGTACCATCAATAACATAGCTCTTTTTGTCTTCAAAAAAGAAGGAACATATACATTAAAGGAGACAAAAATATAAATTTTATTAATAATGAAAGTATTATTTTTAGGAAAATAATGAAAGTATTATTATATCATATATTAAAAATCTATTTAATGAGTATGTTTCCTAACCTGAATGGAGCTATTTGTAGCTGTGGGGCCTGAAAATTTTCAATTGTAAATTTTTATATGTATATTAGGTAAAAAAAAAATTGTCAAACTTGATTTGAACCTTGGGTTGGGAATTGTCTTTTTCTTTTCACTCTCAGTTTGTGTCTTCATTGCTGTTGGAGATGTTTAATTTTAGCTTCTCAATCAGCAGTGAATCTTGCGTTTCTGGGTTGATTAGCCCATAGAAAAAAAAAATAGGTAATTACTTTTATTTAGTATTTTTATTTGAAATTTTACTGTATAAAATTGATATTTAAGTTTTGTTTATCTTTTCTAATTTTTGTAAAACATTTTATTCCTTTTTAAAGTCTTTATTATCAAGATAATAATATTTTTTTGAAGATAAAATATTCGAGTATCATTTATATTCCTTTTTAATAGTCTTTCCCATGATTGTATTTACGACCAAATGACTTTATTAGTATTTTCTTTATATTGTTTTAATTATAATTGGTTTAACAATTAAAGGCTATTTATTAACATTTGTTAATAGGACAAATTTGAACATTAAGGCAGTCAATAAATATTTTTTTATTATTACTATTATTTTATATTTTTCTCATTTTGTTTGTTCTTCTTGCTATTTTCGAGGTTCTATCGTATTTTTGGTCTCAAGTGTATAGGTCCAAACATAATTCTTAGCAATGACAAAATATCCATTTTTTGTTTTTCAACCATCAGAAGACAAATTCTTCTTTAATAATTATTGATTACTATTATCGTAAAAGATAATTTGATTTGTAACATAACTTATTCCAAGTTAGTATATTTTTAGAACATAATTAATTAAAAATCTTAAAAAAATATTGATAGCTTAGATATCACTTATTATTACAAATTCATCAAGATTCTTAATGACATATGAAATGATGATTGACATGTATAATATTCAGTCTATACATAGAGAAATTTCATTTTTCTTACATATAAATATATCTTTTATATGTTTTTTAGATTATTTAAAATAATATATAATTGTAATTTTTTTATGAAATTTGATGTTTAAATGTTTATTAATTAGATGGACTTTAGTTTGCCCCCCCAGCCAATCCAACCTGACTCTGTCCGTGCTAACCTATCATCTAAGAAATAATCTGAATGTCCTTATAATTTTATTGGATTTTTAATTAACTCTCTACTGGTAAAATCAATTTTAAAGGTCCTTATCATTTTTAAAACTCTTGTAATTATATCCCAACACTCTAACACCATAATAAGTTGGCTTAATTGCACTTTTTTCTATCCATCTTTTAGGATTTTGTAAATTTTATCATCAAATTATGAAATTTGTCCATTTTGTCACTCAACTATTGAAATTTTTCCTATTTTAAGATCTAACTATTTTTTGCAAATTTTTCACCCAACTTTCAAAATTTCACACATTTTTTCACTCAAATATCAAAACAAAAATGACTAATTATAATATAAGAGGTCAAACGTGTAAAATTTCAAAAAGTTGGTTAATAAAATGCATGAAACTTTACAAGTTGAGAGACAAAATATAACAAAAAAAGGTCACAAAATACAAAATTTCAAAAGTTAGATGATAAAATATACAAATTTCATAATTTAATTACAAAATTCACAAAAACTGAAAGATGGATGACATAAAATGTAATTAAATAAGCCTATAAGTTATAACTCCATAAATTTAAATTTAAAGCGTTAACTATTAATTACACTTTAATTTAGTCTCTCAGCTATTGCATTTATGCAATATTAGTCCTCTTATTACAATTGCATCACCAATTGGGTCTCCCAACTTACTTTTCATTTACAATTAAGTCTCTTTATCCATCCTCTATTAAGTATTTAATAAATTTACTTGATATGACATTATTGTGAAAGTTGACATGTTATCCAACACACATATTAACTTGCTATTTATCTCATATTGACTTAGTAATGATGTGACACACCGAGGTGACGAATAAAATTAAGTTAGTAATTAATAAATTATTGAAGGTGAAAGTTAAATTCCGACCTTTATATCCAACAATACTAAAATGACTAAAATGACTAGGCTTTATTTGATATATAAATATATATAACTTAAACAAGAAATTAAATTCCACAAATATTTACTGTTACTAAATTAATTGAATAATGTTAATATTATATGAACTAATAATATTAAAATTAAAATTTAAAAATATAAATTAATAATAAATACTACAAAACTGATTTCGTCTAAGCATCACGAATTTGTTTTTTCGTAAAAAAAATCATATTACATATGTATAATTTATAGTCATTTAGAAAAGAGATAACAACACGGTATCAATTCGTATTTTTTGTGCAAACCTTTTTCTTGCTAAAGAGTTTAGATTTCAGAAAGTGGAATGTCTAAAAATACAGTGCATTGTTGAGTTAAATTTGATAAATTTTTATTTTGCAGACTACATATAAGTTTGCAAAATGAACTTTTGTCTTTCTTTTATGAAAACATGGTTTGACACAAAATATAAGTGTATATATGAATATATTTTTAAGTTTACATGTTATTTTAATTCATTATATTTTAGTGTTTTTTTTTTTTACTTTCACATGTTAAGTTTTAAAAGTTTTATTTTAATTTTTTATGTCTTTGAAAGTTTCATCTGATACATTAAGTTTTAAAATTTTATTTTAATATTTTATGTTTTTGAAAGTTTGATTTTAATTTATAATTTATTTACTTTTCCGTTAGAAACATTAGTGTTTTGAGATCGTCAATGTTTTAAATTTTAAAATAATTAGTTATTTTAACCATCACTATTTTAAATAAATTATTTTACTTATATTTAGTGTTCTGTCAAAATTTAAAACATGAATGAAAGATTGATATTTTTAACAAAATAGTAAAAGAAAAGATTAAAATGATCAAAATCAAACTTTTAAAATTTAATATAGCGATAAAACTTTCCAAATTTAAAGTTAAACTTCTAAAACTTAATATATTAAAATGAAAAAACACTACTCCCTCTAAACTCATATATATATATATATATATATTTCTTATAATTAATTTCACCCATTTTTAATAATATCATTCCAAAAATAATCATCATTTAATAGCAATTCTACTTTATTCATCATATTAAATTCTAATGAATCATATTTTAGAAATAATTTTATATTTTACTTGAGATTAATAAAATTAAATAGTTTCAATTAAATTTCTTTAAAAATGTGAAAATAAAACATAATAAATTAAAAATAACATATAACATAAATTTTAATTAAAGATAACTAAACATATCATAAAACCGAATGTACTCTCTGAACTACATTTAAAGCACTCAACACGGAAATCTAATAATAGCCATAGTTATTTTGGCTGTAGTGATATGTTGTTGTCAAGAAGATAAAAAATAACTATCTGAATGGAACTTTCTACCAATAGCAGACTGCCTACCTAGGAAGTCATCAAGAACATAGTAAACTGAAATTTCTAAGATTCACATGCCGCAACAGTTGTACAACTGTACGGGGTTACTATATTGTTCTACCATGCATACTACCACCATTTAAGGCCCTCGAAACTCACCCAAGTGGACCGACATTCATGCAAGTCAAGAAAATGCTACAACGTTCGTGGATTTTATAATTAGTTGTGGGAACTGCGAAATGAATCAAATTTATGATAAGCTTAGCATGTCTTGCTTCCATGTCATATTCAAAAGCACACATAATTTATCAACCCGTAGAAAGACTTTCGGTTTTCGAAGCTAGGCACATGATGCAACATAGTTCATGAAACATCAGGGCGCAGCGTTTCAGGAGAGTTAGCTTTTTGTCCAAATATGCCTCCCAAACATAAAATTATCTAATGCGAAATATTACTTTTTGCATTCACAACAATATGAATAGGCAACTTAACTATCAAAGTTGATTATTTTATCGCAAATTAAAAATAATGGTTTGTTGTTTTGCATTTATATCATCACACAAATTTTCAAAAGAAAATTACTATGATTGGTCGGGTATGAGAGATTGGAATTGATACGTGAAAAGTTAGGTTGGATTCCCATTGCCGTTATTATAAAAAAAAATTAAAATTGAAGTAAAACTCTAATTTATTGCCCCTATTATATATACACAAAATATTAGATACAAATTCTCATGGTTGCTATTATATACAATTTCCAAGCTATGTTGAATTGTCAATATTGTCATCATTATACGGTTTGATTACTATTTTGATTATCTAATAATTTATTTTTGAAGTTTAATTAAGTCCTCTAATTTCTTAAAATATTTAATTAAGTCTTTTTATTTTCAAAATAAATTCAATTTGATCTTATTTTTTAAATTTTTTGGAGCAGATAAAAGAAAAATAGAACCAAATTGAATCTATTTTGAAAAACAAAAGACCTAATTGATACTTCTACAAATAAAAAACCTAATTGAATTATTTTTAGAAATTAGAGAACTTAATTAAATTTATTAATAATAAAAAGATCAAATTGAACTTCAAAAACAAATTAGATAACTAAAATAGTAAATAAGCCTTATTATACACAAAATAATACTAAAACCATAAGTATTGTTCTTGTAGATTACATAAAAAAAAATCGCCTTGTTTATTTCTTTAATATATTCTTTTACGGGATTTCTTTTGTAACTATACATCTTAATTTAATCAATAATAATATTACATAAAAAGTGGAAATGAAAAATATCTAAATAAAGCTAATGACTTGGCCGGTCAAAACTAGTTAAGAGCAATGTGCCCATGATCGATGTGGTCCAAATTCTTCCCTAAACCTATTAAAAACAGATATACAAATCATATGTGCAGAAAAAACACATTTCCTTTTGTTTCACGGCTGTCCGCGCCACACTAATCCCTTGCTCGAACCTATGGTAATATGACCTTTACAAGGATGACTTTAAGTCAATCTATCTACATTACAAGTAATCAAACCATTCACATGTATATATGGTTATCAACCGAGTCACACATCGTGGTAAGCATATATGGAGGGGTAGACCAATAAACACAGCTCAACATAATGTACAGTTTAACTGAAGTAATTTGTCTTGCAATTAATTTAGGTTGGTTATGGCATATTTATGTGGTTCCATATTAATATTATGTATCCATCTCTGGTGTTGTGATGATACAGGGGACCTCATTACAAGCTCTTTGTAAATGGGTTTTGGACTCCCCCTTGTGCCCATACAATTAGAATATACTTTGTTTTGCTGATTAAAAAAAATGAAAAAAAGCTAAACTTACATCCGAAATTTTACACTCATCCACATCCATCTATAAACATGGTTAGTTAGACTAAGATGTGTAAACTCGAGTAATTTTGTTTTGTAAGTGATTAAAAGTATATATATATATATAGTGGCGGAACATAGAAGGAGCCAAGGAGGGCCTTGCCCCCCATCCCCAAATTTTTTTATATATAAAATATAATTATATGAGTAGTTAAATATGAATGAAGATCTGTGATTCAGCGAAAAAAAAAATGAAGGCCTGTGCGTGTTGTTGCTTGTTGTCTGAAGGTTATAATAACTTGGTTCTTAGTTTAGTTAGGAAAATTTCTATGACCTTTATATAATAATTCTAGTATCAGAAAACTTATTCAGTGTGACTTGAATATAAAATTTTTCTTGTAGATTTTTATCTGTAATTTTTTTCTATTAATTCTATGATTCTTTGCAAATTTTTTCTAACAAAGTTTTCTGCAACTTTTAGTATAATTCGGTAAAAATATGATTAATTTTCAAATTTGATGAAAAATTCATAGAATTTTTTTTTTTTGCATATTCTCAATAAAAAAAGTTTACATATAATTTTCTTTCTTTTTATTTAATAATGAATGAAGGCATAAAAATTGCAAAGATAAGTAATATGAGTAGTGTTTTAATAAATTATAAAGAATATTTTAGTTGGACCCTCCAAAAAATTAATACACTCAATTCATGAAACCAATAGTTATTTTTGATTATGATGATGGGCGTCTATGGTGTATGCAGAGTGTTTTGTGCAAATGTTTTCCGACCCCCCTTTTTTATACTGTATGTTTTCAACCTTTATGACCGTATATATAAGAGTCGAACGTCGAACAACTTAAATACACCTTCACCACTTAGCGAAATATATTTTATTCACCATCCTATTCTTGAAAGTATATCAAAACATTATCTCCATTGCAAACTATATTCCTCGAGTAGCATATACTTCGAACATGACCTTAACACTTGTTAAAAATTTGTCCAATACCACCAACAAATAACAATATGCTCTGCCTATTTAAATGTTACTCTTAAGTATTCTAATCATTTTTTCTTTAATTTCTTTAAAGGAAAAACAAAGAGTATTTTCAAGGTGTTAGCCTAAACCTATCCGTGCATGCGAAGGCTATCTTGAAGGTATGAATTTCTAGGTAATGCTATAAAAGGCCACTACAAAATGATAGCACTATTATGCCTTTCTTTATTTAAAGAAAAAGTGGCAATACTATCGAGGTCTACATTGTTTTCAGGCTAAATTACTCAATTTGCCCTTATAATCGATCTCACTTTCCTATTCAATTTGATATATGTTTAAAATCGTTTTGAAAGGTCCCTTGAAAACTCCCTTCTCCAAATGCAAATTATTCTATTTTCTTTGTTTCCCTATGCTGCGAAGACTCTTATAATGTTGGTTGTGAAGTGTATAGGACTCACCCTAATTCTTTTTTAAAATAATATAATAAAAATAAAAATAAATTATCTTATGGCTTTCCTAAAAATGAAAAGTTATATAGAATTAGTAAATATAAATTTAATTTAACGAATAATTAATCAATATATTATATATAATGAATATAACATTTAATTATATTTTTATAAGTATATTACGTATTATATATTGAATAATTATAATATATAATACTTTTTTAAGTTGATTATGTGTTGTACTTTTAGATCATTGAATTATCTTAAATAAGATTGAAAATGAGTCAAACTCAATTCAACATAAAAAAAATATGAATAGAGAATAAAATTCATTAATTTTGTATTATACTTTTATGAGCATGTTATATTTTCGAGTTTCCAAATATTTTGTCAGAACTTCTCTTTTGGGACTTTGTCCTTCCTTTTGCTTAGTTTTCAACTATTTAAGGTGAAGATGTTATATATTGTATATAGTTATCTCATTATAAACTGATCCCTCCTCTTATAAAAATATATTTTATAAAATTAGCTCGTTATAAGCTAAAGGCCAATTTAGGCGTGACACTTTGTTAACCCATAATTTTATACATGATGAAAAATAAAATATGTATGTACTATCTTGTATCTTTTCCTATTTCACTTAAAGAAATTGAAATCTAAAATTTTGTATAAATTATCCAAATTTTTAACCACTAAAGTAATCCTAGTGGATGAGGCTACCAAAACAATCAATATTTGGGATTTGCTAGGGGCACCCAGCAGAATTGTTGGTGCACCCAGCAAATTTTCAAAATCCCAAAAATGCCCTTGAGCGTTTTTGTCAAACTTCTTCCATGGAGTCCCGCGGAAGAATTCTTCCACGAGTGTCAACTGAAGAAGAACTACGGAAGAACCTTCTTCCGTGGAATTCCGCAGAAGAATTTCTTCCGCGAGAGTCAACGGAAGAAGGTTCTTCCGTGGGTTAATTAGTTAAATTATTTTGTTAATTTTAAGATTATTTTGTATTAGTTAAATGATTTTTCCTCTCAGAAGTTGACCAATGGCCGATTCTTCTACGCACCGCATGATATGTGTCAGTCACATTTTTCCTCAAATTTTTTACAGTAAAATTAATTTTGGACTCCTCGTTCTTCACAGTTACACACACTCCAGTCACACACTTCTTCCTCTCTCCATTTCTCTAACTCTGACCATGCAATTGGCGTTGGTCTCATTGCATTCTTTGTAGAAATGACGAACAAGGCCAAAGGAAAAGGCAAAGAGGTCGCCGGAAAAGGTTCTGCTGCCAAGCGCAAGGGCGCCTTTGACGATGACAAGACCGGTGGCGGCCGCAAGAGAAACAAGCGAGGTGTCCTTCAGTTTTTTCTGACGATGAATTAAATGCCACGCCAAGAAGGATGGACATGCCAGATAAGGGCCAGAGTAGCAGGCCACGTGTCGTCCCTAAAGAGGAAATGTTGGTCCGAAACCAACTTTTTGAGTTTTTGGCCTTCCGTTGCAGGCCCTATTCGAATGAACCGGTTTCTGTTGTTATTTTTTTTGGATTCGTTGACGTGCAAACATAAGATAGGCCATCTTTGGAGAGTCTCACGGCTTTCCCAGATAATTTAAAAAAAAACCCCGAACTGGGGTACTTAGGCAAGTTTACATGACCCGAAACCAACTTTTTTGAGTTTTGGGTCTTCCGTTGCAGGCCCTGTTCGAATGAACCGGTCTCTGCTGTTATTTTTTTTTGGATTCGTTGACATGGAAACATGAGATAGGCCACCTTTGGAGAGTCTCACGGCTTTCCCAGATAATTTAAAAAAAACCTCGAACTGGGGTACTTAGGCAAGTTTACATGACCCAAAACCAACTTTTTTGAGTTTTGGGCCTTCTGTTGCAGGCTATGTTCGAATGAACCGGTGTCTCCTATTATTTTTTTTGGATTCGTTGACGTGCAAACATGAGACAGGTCACCTTTGGAGAGTCTCACGACTTTCCCAGATAATTTAAAAAAAACCCCGAACAGGGGCACTTAGGCAAGTTTACATGGCCCGAAACCAACTTTTTTGAGTTTTGAGCCTTCCGTTGCAGGCCCTGTTCGAATGAACTGGTGTCTCCTATTATTTTTTTTTGGATTCGTTGACGTGCAAACATGAGACAGGCCACCTTTGGAGAGTCTCACGGTTTTCCCAGATAATTTTAAAAAAACCTCGAACAAGGGTACTTAGGCAAGTTTACATGGCCCGAAACCAACTTTTTTGAGTTTTGGGCCTTCCTTCTGCTGACTCTTCCACGCAAGGTTTGATGAAATAAGCAGTTCTGTGAACTGGGTTTCACGTTACACAATAGTTAATGACGTCAAACGACAATGACTGATGTGACCCGACAGTGAACGACGTGACAGGAGGTTGCTTTAGTTTTACGCTTCAAAATCTAAAATAGTCACGGGTCTGGTAAAAGTGAAGCCATGTGCCTGGCTGGGCCATCTATATAAATGACAGATGGGGATGTCCATGGTACTCAACAGCAACTGGTATTCAGAGTTTGTCAAATTAATTTTCGATAAACAATGGCATTCTTAGGAGAGACTTCGTCCCAGACGATCGTGAACTCGAGGTTGACATTCATTTTTCCAAATGGAACCGTCATTCACAACGAGTGTGGGGTTTATTTTCAAAGTTCTAGTCCAGTGCCCATGCGAGTACCAAACCTATGCGATTTTTCAACTCTCAAAAGTAGAATACACAACACCCTTCAGCTAAACAACAATCAAGTTGTGGATGAAATTCATTACCGGCGACCAGTGGAAGATACAGGTAACAACATTCACTTTGAAAGTATGCAATTGAAAAATGACATGGATGTGAACACCTTGTTAATGTATAATGATCAATTTTCATTTGTTGGACCGATTGAGTTGTTATGTACCGTTGGTAAAACAGCAGATGCAATTTTAAACTTACTTGAACACCCCAGCATCCCTACACATGATGCGGTTCTGTATTACAACGGAAGGTGGAACATGCCACGCCAAAACAACTTTGTGGGTTATGCGTTCACCGGAATAAATCCGAAAAAATTTGATATTCCAAAAGGATGTAGCATAGATCAACTAAAGGATTTGATCAAGCAAGTAGCACCTAAAGGGAATCCTCCTCATGGGATTCACGAATCCCAAGTTGTAAGGCGTTTGTTTTATCGACAACCTAGTCATTTGGAGTATTCTGAGAAAGTTTTAGAATTTGAAATTATTGAGCTGAAATGTGACGACGACGTGCTAAAGGTGCTGGTAGAGTCCAATTACTGAAAACAATTTGTGCCAATAGAAATTTTGGCTCTCTTTAGTAAAGTGGTTATGGAAAATGAGGACGATGTGGTTACGTCCTTGCGTGATTGAATGCTAGTTAAATGTTAGGTACAAATTAAATTTGTGTCCATGATGTTCTAGTCGATGTAATATGTCTTAGTGTGTCAATTTGTTATGTTTGTGACCCGTTTGTACTGTGTAGTATGTATCAAAAAGAAATAAAAGTTTTATTATCAACTTTTATCAAAAAATTTTATAAGGAGTTATAAAGAGAAAAAAAGGTGCAAATAGTACTTTTATCAAGCAATCGAAAAGGAATAACAAAACCAAAAGTAATTAAAATTTCTAACTTATTTTGTCCAATCAATTACATTTAATTAAAATTTCTAACTTATTTTTTTAAAATTTGTAACTTATTTTTTGAAATTTGTAACTTATTTTTTTAAAATTTGTAACTTATTTTTTTGAAATTTGTAACTTATTTTTTTCAATCACTAACTTATTTTTTTTAAAATGTCTAACTTATTTTTTAAAATTTCTAACTTATTTTTTTTAAAATTTGTAACTTATTTTTTGAAATTTCTAACTTATTGTTGTTTAAATTATAAATTAAAATTTCTAACTTATTTGTTTCAATCAATTAAAATTTGTAAATTATTTTTTAAAAATTTGTAACTTATTTTTTGAAATTTCTAACTTATTTTTTTAAAATTTGTAACTTATTTTTTTGAAATTTCTAACTTATTGTTGTTTAAATTATATAATAATTTTTAGTATAAATTAAAATTTGTAACTTATCTTGTCCAATCAATTACATTTAATTAAAATTTCTAACTTATTTGTTTCAATCAACTAAAATTTGTAAATTATTTTTTTAAAATTTGTAAATGTTTTTTGAAATTTCTAACTTATTTTGTTAAAATGTATAACTTATTTTTTGAAATTTCTAACTTATTGTTGTTTAAATTATATAATAATTTTTAGTATAAATTAAAATTTCTAACTTATTTTGTCCAATCAATTACATTTAATTAAAATTTATAACTTATTTGTTTCAATCAACTAAAATTTGTAAATTATTTTTAAAAAATTTGTAAATTATTTTTTGAAATTTCTAACTTATTTTTTTAAATTTCTAACTTATTGTTTTAAAATGTCTAACTTATTTTTTTTTAAATTTGTAACTTATTTTTTGAAATTTCTAACTTATTGTTGTTTAAATTATATAATAATTTTTAGTATAAATTAAATTTTCTAACTTATTTAGTCCAATCAATTACATTTAATTAAAATTTCTAACTTATTTTTTTCAATCAATTAAAATTTGTAACTTATTTTTTAAAAATTTGTAATTTATTTGTTTCAATCACTAACTTATTTTTTTCAAATGTCTAACTTATTTTTTAAAATTTCTAACTTATTTTTTAAAAATTTGTAACTTATTTTTTGAAATTTCTAACTTATTTTTGATTAAATTATATAATAATTTTTAGTATAAATTAAAATTTCTAAATTATTTTGTCCAATCAATTACATTTAATTAAAATTTCTAACTTATTTGTTTCAATCAACTAAAATTTGTAACTTATTTTTTAAAAATTTGTAACTTATTTTTTTGAAATTTCTAACTTATTTTTTTAAATTTCTAACTTATTTTTTTAAAATTTGTAACTTATTTTTTGAAATTTCTAACTTATTGTTGTTTAAATTATATAATAATTTTTAGTATAAATTAAAATTTCTAACTTATTTTGTCCAATCAACTACATTTAATTAAAATTTCTAACTTATTTGTTTCAATCAATTAATTTGTAACTTATTTTTTAAAATTTCTAACTTATTTTGTCCAATCAATTAAATTTAATTAAAATTTCTAACTTATTCATTTCAATCAATTAAAATTTGTAACTTATTTTTTAAAATTTCTAACTTATATTTATCACATACATAAACAAATACTAAAATTAACAATTTAAGTAAAAAGATAATTTAAATACATAAAGAAATAGATACATTATCTAAGCCAATGTGTTTTAACAAATACAAAAAGAAATACTAAAATTTAAATACATAAACAAATACAATAAAAAAGATAAATCCTAATCTATGCGGGGTCTCTGTCGCGGCCTAAGACTGTCATCTGGGTCGTCATCTCTAGCTATCCTCAGACAAGGATCCATGATATCATATGAGTCAGTCCCTTCAGTCACCATCCTGAGGTTGATGACGCGCTCCAAATGCTCAGCAATCCTTCCAATCCTTACACATGTTGTGCAATCAACCTGTCTCAGTGAAAATAACAAGTCAGTATGAATTTATAAAAAATAATTAAGTTAACAAAAACTACACAAATTATGCTTACCACTGAATGCGTAGGGAGATCCGACGTGACTGAAACCTCGACGACAGGTGGCTCGACGAAGTCATCATCATGAGTGGGAGGGGGAGGCGCAGGTCTCGGCTCAACAGTGTCCTCCGTCGGCGTCAGAAAAGGGTGCGAAATCTGAAAAAACCACTCCATGTAGTCTGGGGCCACTTGCCCAGGAACTACATAGAGCTTCCCTGTAGGCACCACATGATCTGAAAAGTGTACCCACCGGTCGTCTATATCAGTACCTGTCAACGAATCACGAACCGGTGGCAGAGGAACGGTCTGAATGTACCCCATCTGCCGAACCACCCTCTCTGGTCGAATGTAGACAATGATCTGACCCCATCTGACTTGCCCCGTGTACGAGGAGATCAAGTCATAGCCTCGAACTCCCCGATGCTCAGCATACGGCATCCAACAGACATCGGTCACTGTCAGGGAATCAATACGTGCTCTGTAAGGGGCTCCCTTAATCCCGGTCATCTGGGCCTTACCCGTAAGCCACCTACAGGCACGTGGGCTAGCCTCAGCATAACCATCGTCAACGACACACCTATGGATCGATGGAAAGTGCTCGTAAATCCAGCACTACAAACACAAAGTCAACATCAACAAACAAACATGGATTGAATTTTACTTTAATTTAAATTACAAGCAGCGATACTCACCTGAAGTAGTGAAATGTAACCGGCCATCTGCCGTGTAGGGGCCTGCGACGCCTCGTTAAGCTGATTGTACAAGTGGACCAAAGCGGCCGCTCCCCAAGAGAATTCCCCTGCCTGACCTAGGTCCCTGAATGCCTGCAGGTGCACAACATGGACATGGGTTGCACTCTTGTTAGCGAAAAGAGTGCAACCAACCAAATGAAGGAGGTATGTCCGAGCTGCAGCAACCCACTGCCTGGCTCGGCACCTACTCTGGTACATGTCCCGAAGCCAGGACAACCGAACATGAGGCCCACCTACCTGACGTGTCTCAGCTGTAGCCTCATCTGGGGTGACCTCAAGTAGCTCCGTCAACAAGGCCACTGCGTCAGATGTAACCAGTGGCTCGAATGAATGCAGCGCGCCAGTAATCGGAATGTGCAGGAGTGACGAAACGTCGTCTAGAGTGATCGTCACCTCCCCTACTGGGAGGTGGAAGCTGCTCGTCTCCCTATGCCACCACTCAACAAAGTCGAATATGAGTCCAGGATCGGTGGTGATTATAGAACACCTGGTCGGTGGATCCAATCCAGTGGCCGCAATCATACCTTCGATCTCAGCAGCCGATCTCCCAAATTTATCTACTTTCCTACCATGGGAGACCAACTTCAGATCGGGTCACTCCTAAATTGAATAACAGTTTATAAATTTGTGTATTTCAAAATAAAAGAAACTACTTTCTAATTACTGGAATAAAAAAAGTACGTACATGTCCACTCCATATGTTGTGTGCCACATGATAAGCAAATCCTATCAAAACAGATGGATCGTGTGGCCCACTGGGGAACCCCTCATCATCAGCAGGTGCCCCCAAGCTCCCATCACTAGCCACTCGATCTGTCTCAACACCATCGGCAACGCCTGTCATCTCTGGGCTACCATTAGACACATGAGGCACATCCTCAGGCAACTCAGGAACATCTTCGACTCTCTGGGTAACCCGTTGCCTACGTGCTGAGGCAGTGGGCCTACGACGCCGAGGAACATCAGCCTCTGGCACATCCTCACTAATGTCTCTGCCTCTACCTGTGCCTAACACACGATGTAGACCTCGTGTTCTAACCATGATCTGAAATCATGAAGAACATTTACTTTTATTCGTCAAATTAAACATTCAAATAATTTGTAACAAAGCTTTCGAATCCTAACTAATCCACATAATTTATCCAAATCCACAGATTATATATTTAGTTCAACATAATTTATCTAAATAATTGACATACAAATGCATATATAACAAATGCATATATAAATCACACCAAATATAATTCAATTTACATATAAATGCAATTTTTAATAGCAACTAAATAACACTTTTCTCTAGGTCTCATTTAGCTCTTAGATGTCCTTACATTACAATAAGACTAATGGTATGCAATTTATGATTGCAGATTTCTTTGGTGCACTCAAGGCTAGAGTATATGATGATGAGGTGAGGAAGTGGATTTCTGTTGTTGGTGTTGACTTCATTGGGAAGAAGCTTGTGAACTTGGTGATGACTTCATTGGACCTCCAACCTTTGACCAACCGAAGATGACTTCGACCAAGCTCTTGGAGTATGGTAACATGCTTGTCCAAGAACAAAAGAATATGAATAGTGACCTCAGAGAATGATGAGGCACTTGATCTTATTCATGTCAGGTAGGTTTACACCAACATCAAATTGTTCTCTTTTGTGGCTACGATTTAGTGGGCTCGTGTCCACCAAAAGGACTAACTTGGATTGGACGCCATGAGTTGTGAAACTCAAATTACTTAGGGGTGGATTTTTTGAATTAGATTCATGTGTAGTCAAACACTTTGATTGATTGTGAATTGAGAATTTATAAAAATAGAGAGTTTGGTAAAATATTCAAAAAGGGCACAAGGCTTGGGGATCCATGTGGGTGCTTGGATTTGTAATCACCAACTGCATCATTTTGTATTCAAAATTCTCAACACATCAAATAATAACTGAATCTTAGTTACAATGAAAGTGAACTATTACAATATTCTAGTTCATATGGTAAGGTATGGAGAAAAGAGTAAGCACCTGAACAAAGCATTTGTTCTTACTAGGAAGGGCTAGATACATAGCTCACATGTGTCATTTAATTTGTCCTAATTGTCTATTATTCTTTCAATAAGAGCTTTTCATCCTTGTCAAGGAAGGGATTTAATGGTCAGAAATAGACAGCTAGGCTTTATCAGCAAATATATCCTTATCATCTTGGTGTTGTCCAAAATACTTCCCAAACCATTTATCAGCAAATAAGGATATTTGGTTTGTATTGAGTATTAGTAATACTAATTACCCATAATTCCTGCCAATTTCTAGCCTTATTTTTATTTTTTAAATTTTAATTAAGCTAATTATGTCAAGGTATATGCTTTGTAAAGAAATTCCTACTAAACTTTTTCATACCATTTAGAGTGCATTTGGTTTGGAATGGCTTGGATTTGTAACTAATACAAATATGTGTAACTAATACAAATGTGGGTGCTTGGATTTGTAATCACCAAGTGCATCATTTTGTATTCAAAATTCTCAACACGTCAAATTAGAGGGATCAAGGTGCTCCAAGATTTCGTGTTCAATTTCTTAACTAGCTATTTATGTTGTATTTTACAATATTATCTTCTACTAACACATGATGCTACTGGCTAGACTCATCTCATGCTCGATCTCTGTCCCGTAACAGGCATAGCACAACATGTTCTTTTAAATTGTAGCTGAGGTTCCTCACGATAGTGTCATATTTCCTGTGAAAAGGAATTGGATAACCAATTTAATTTTGCTCTTTCATGTTGTGTTCCACATAACAATTCACATAATTTATGCAGTGTATACAGTCATTTAGACATCCTAACCAAATGAAAGCAAATAACAATTCAATTTAGACATCCTAATGCATAAATCAATCACACCAAATATAATTTCAATTTACATCCTAAATACAATTTTTAATAGCAACTAAAAAACACAAAATTAGGGAGTTTGTGTAACTTAAATACCATATACACTTTGTAACAGCTAATAAATAAAAAAAACTAACTAATAATATCAATAAATTGGTGGTTCAGACATAATTTTCAAGAAAAAAAACTAATATACAGCAAAATGTAGCCTGCGGAAGAAGTTTGGCAGGTTCTTCCGCGAGAAGGATTGAAAGCCTGCGGAAGAAGGTTCCGCAGGTTCTTCCGCGAGCAGAAAATGTAGCCTGCGGAATAAGGTGTTCTTCCGCGAGCTCCTGTGAAAGAAAAGTGAAAGGTTCTTCCACGGGTTCCAGCGGAAGAAGGTGAAGAAGGTTCTTCCGCTGGATCAAGCGGAAGAACCTTCTTCCGCTGGAACCCGCGGAAGAACACCTTCTTCTGTAGGCTACATTTTCGTCCACTTTCACACGCGCAGAAGAAGGTTCTTCTCGCGGAAGAACTTCATCTTCAACCTCCAGCACCAAACAACAACAATGTCGTCTATCCTAAAGCCATTTACGCGATTCAAACAGATAGGAGGTTAGAACACTAACCTCGATGGCGGAAGAAGAAGGTAACGAAAGCCTGTGGAAGAGAAGAAGGGAACCAAATTTAAAACGTGCTACCAAATGACGAAGAAATGTGCTACCAAATGGAACGTGCTACCAAATTTGAAACGTGCGTGAAGGAAGAACGGAAGAAGACGAAGAAGAAAGGGGGAGGAAGAAAAGCTTGCTGGGTGCACGGGCGAAGAAGAAAGGGCAGAAGAAGAAAAGTTTTTTTTTAAAATATATTAACTTTTATTTTTTAAATGAAGGGTATTTTTGATAGTTCCTTGAATTGTTGGGTGCACCTATTGTTGAATTAATGAGTGGTCTACGACTTAGAGAGCCAACCCAAAATAAGAATTACAGATAGACAATTGCTTCTTGCACCTCCTAAAAAGACCTTAACAGACACAAATACCCCCTGCCTCTCCCAAGCAAGTCCCACCTCCACCCAATACCACTGTCGAACCAAACACCCCTACTGCAACCATCGACCACCATCCGTCGACTGTTTCACATAAAAAAAGTGCAAACGAATTCAAAAAGGAAAGCAAGGTATAAAACTTAACCCTATTCAAGAAAGACCTTTCTAGAATACACTATTTTATTTTACAATTCTGGAAGTACATTTCTTAACTTCCGGAACAACCTTTCCGGAAGTAAAATATATACTTTCTTGACTTGACATTCCAAAAGAGTTCTAGAAGTACTTTTTTTTTTAAAACAAAAAGGAAGTGTTGTGTATTTGGGTTGCCTTACCTGACATACATGCATAAGCAATAAAGAGAATACAAGGGAAAAGAGCTATGAACCGAGAGAGAGGAATAGGGAGCTAACAATGGAAAAAAGATCTTCTCCATTTCTTTCTTTTTTCATTTTTATCTATTAAAAAAATAAATTGTACTCTCGTTATATTCCATTATATTGGACACATTTTTATTTTTATTTTTTTCCTAAAAAATTATAGTAATAGAAAATAAAATATAGAGAAGATCTTGACCCTTTAACAATGATATTGAGAGTGGAAAGATGGAGACCTGCGTGATAAATTTCTTTCGGCAGTGATAAAGGAGGGATCAGAAATGCATCAAAGGGTCGATTTTTTTTTACTTAATTATTTAAATATATAATTTCTAATAAATAATTATTTAATAAATAAAAAGTTTCACAAAAATATTTATTATTAATTTTGTGTAAAACTAAAGATAAAATCTATTAGTATAAAAAAATTAAGCAAACGTTAACTAAATACTATCTTTTCTATCCATTTTTCTCTATTAATATTTTTTTATTTTTCTTTTCTCCTCATGTATATACAAAGAATCTTAAGGGATGGAGGAGAAAGGCTCTTGCTTGCCCCTAACTAAATTTGTCCCTGGAAATGATGGAGGAGGCAATGACTAAACTGCATCCTATACTAAAAAAAATTAAAAAATATTGGTTAGATAATATATATACCTCACTGGTCGTTTGTCAATTGGACCATGACTTCAAGCCTCTTCACGCTTTTATGCTCGAGGCCGGAGGATTGTGTACCTTATCAATCCTTTGCCAATCAGATCATGACTTCTAGTCTCTTCACGCTTACACATTCGAAGCTAAAGGACTATGTACCTTATCAGTCGTTTTTCAATAGGACCATGACTTTAAGCCTCTTCGTACTTACACGCGAGAGGATGGAGGACTATGTACTTATCGGTCATTTGTCGTCGGACCATGACTTCAAACCTCATTGCGTTTTGTGCTTGAGTTTGGAGGAATGTGTACCACACCAATCGTTTCTAGACTGCTCAGGACTTCAAGTGTGACACTCTTTATCCCGACATACATATAAATAAATAAAACATATAAAAATACAGACAAACAAATTCACGTGGGTAAAAGGCTCACATTCACTTCACTATTACCAAATAAAACTTATTAAAAGCATATTTGGCTCAGAACAAGGCCGTCAAAGTTTACAAAAGAAATTTTGTTATATCAGTGAGGTAAAATAAAATAAAATCATACAATTAAAATAAAAACTCATCCCCAATGTCACATCCTAATAGAGCATTGTGTCCCAGCATCCTCTAGCACAATGTTCTTTAAAGTCATCCACCTAGTCATCTACTCCCACAAACACAAGGTTCGAGATCATCACAGGATCCAAACACAAATAGCACGCATGGAGTGAGTTATCATATTTCTAGAAAAATACAAATAAACAAAGACATAATCAAAATAAATTATAGAAGTATTTATAGCATAGCTCAACTTAATACCAATCCATGTCACTTCACCACTTTATCATTTAAAATTCATTTTTCAATCACCAATCACATTACACATGAATCACACACTCGGATCAAGACGTAATAACACTCACCAATTTCATAATAAACAACTAGCAAGCGTTATGCAACAATTATACTAAGACTCAAGCCTATATGCAATGTGATACCATGTCAGTGAAAAACCACACTGGAGCACTTAGGAGTACATAACAAGATACATCACACAATGGGTATGTCAAGGTCACTCTATTTTGCGAGAATATTTCAACCACATGAGATCAACATAGACTTAAAGGAACACTTAAATCGAGTGTCTTTACCCCCAAGGCCTAGACTCCGAAGAATTCGTTAGGATCTCACCTTCCTGATTCAGTCCAACTCCTAAAATAATTTTTGCACGCAGACACTGCTCGTGAATTATACAATACCCACGACCTCACTCTCGTGTTTCAAACACGTTTAACACATTGCACTACAATTTAACACTTTAGGTTCCTAATTAGGAAATCTACACTTTTCCTTTAACACTACGCATAAACATTTTTCTCAAGGTAAATACCAGTTGGGTTATTGTATAATTCATAGCTCATAACACAAGTATTGTCACATCAAGTGTTAACCACACACTTATTCACAACCAAATTTCATGTCCCCAATTTTAACATATCACAACGTCACAATCCACCATCACATGTTTACGTGTATCTAAAAAATTAACACATGTTCAACTTTGAACTTATGTTCAATCTCAACAACAATGTTATAATCTCATTATAACAATTTATCACGCCTCATAAATTATATGCACATCACACAATAATAATATTTGCATGACACAAGACATATATATAATCAAACTATATTATTTCCAATTAAAAAAAGTTTCTACAACAATTAAATTAAAATTATATCAAAAGAAATTGCTACTAGGCATTAACTTTACAACTTTCTTTAATTTATTATTTTATTGCTTTTATTATTACAATATTTACATAACATGTTGATCATCATTGTAGGAAGATACAAAACAAAGACAATAATTTGTATAAAATAATCTATTAAAGAGAAGATTATTTAGAGTACAATTCACGTTAATTAGAAGAAAAAAACTCAAATTTTAGGATTCACACTCAACACAAGAACACAACAATTTCTCATTCGAACATCAATTGGCCCATCAATCATATATAATTGTAAAGATAGGATCAACATTTGTAGAAACACCCCAAAACTCATTCCAATTAATCATCTAAGGATCCTTACATATGTTCTTACTACTCCCTAATTGTGAACAACTCATCCCTTATCTCTAAGCGGACTCACGTGTGAAGTCCGACAGTGATAGTGGTGTCTCTAATAGTTCCCTAAGATTCCTCAAGTTTTTCCACTATTTGCTCTGTTAGGGTTTCCAAGCATTACAGAGAAGGAGAAGAGATTGTGATGAGAATCCTAAAACTACCCAAATACAAGGACCTATGACTAGGAGTAGGACCAAACAGTCAGTGGATACCCTCCAACAAATGGTAACAAGCATACTTAGCAAGGCCTAAGTGGAGAAGAATGAAGGCCCAAGTGGAGAAGGATGAAGACCCAAGTGGAGAAGGACGAAAGGCCCAAGTGGAGAACAATGAAGGCCCAAGTGGAGAAGGACGAAGGCCCAGAGGCAGAGACACTACCAAGAATATTAATTTTTACTGAAGGTGCAGATTAATTTAAAGGCCCATGTCAAATATGTTCTATTTTTTTATTTCTAATTATTTTCGTTGTAATTTTGGCCTAAACTATTTTGAAGGCTCATGTCTATTTTTTATCTTTTTGTTCAGATACACTATATGTATTGATTTTCATTTTCAATAAAAGACTTTTGGCATTTGATAAAATTTGGTGAGAGCTTCTCTTTGGGTTCCTTGTTGAACCAATCTCAGACTTATCAAGGTAATCTTTGTGGCATCTACCCTGACTTATCTTCCTTCTTTGGAAGTGGCGTCATCCAAAACTCCGTAGCTTGTATCAAGCGATCCGCTCCTAGTCAAGATCACATCAGATTGTAGCCTTCACCTTACTGTCAACATGCGAGACTAATTTCTCTCTGCTAAAACATTATTTCATAAATCCCTATGGTGAGAATCTAAAAATATTTGTTTCAAAGGTGGTTCCTAAATATCACAACGATCCAACGGTTAACGAGTCTGAGATTGTAGTTTTACTGGGGCAGATTTGGGTGTATGCGGGAAAAGAGAAAGCTTAGTGTGAGGTACATTTAATCCACCAAAGACATTATCTCTAAAACAACAATGGTGGCTGTGTGCGGAAATAAGTTTTGAACCTCTTGGTAAAATTTAACGACAATCCAATGGTTAAAGAGTCCGGGATCGTCGTTTTACTGAGAGAGGTTTGAGTGTATGCAAGAAAAAGAGAAGGTTTTGGGAAAGGAAGAAGGGAAAACAGATTTGAGAGGAAGAGAGAGCGTAGAGACGTGTCGTAAATGTAAAAAGTGACCTATCACATACCTATTTATAGTTAGGGTATTGTGAGTCTATTATTTACTCTATTTTTCTTTATTTTATCATTTTATATAAAGAAAATCTATCTTACTCTCCCTATTAAATGAATAAATAAAATATTTAAAAAAAACATATATTTATTTTATATACCTTAAAACTATTATTTTAATTAATAAAACTATTTCTCTTATTCGCTTAATTACAAAAAACTCATTATTTTCCTAAAATTCTATTTATTTTAAATAAAATCATTTTAAATTTATTTTATGAAAAATAGGATGTTACATCAAGCCTCTTTGTTCTTAAACACTTAAGGATAGATGAATGTGCACTTTACCGGTCATTTGCCACCAGACCAGAACTCCAAGCCTCTTCGTGCTTACATGCTTAAGGTTGAAGGACTATGTACTTTATCGAAAGTTTGTCAATCGGACCATGACTTTAAGCTTCTTCGTATGTTCACGCTCAAGGCTAGAGGACTGTGTATCTTACTAGTTGTTTGCCAATAGACCATGACTTCAAGCCTCTTCACGTTTACGTGCTCAAGGTTGGAGGACTGCGTACCTTAGTGGTCGTTTACCAATAAACCATGACTTCAAGCCTCTTCGTGCTTATGTACTTGAGGCTGGAGGACAATGTACCTTACTGGTCATTTTGTTGACCAGACCATGACTTCAAGCATCTTCGTGCTTACACGCTTCAGGCTAGATGACTATGTACCTTACATGTCGTTTGTTGAACGGACCATGACTTCAAGCCTTTTCACCCTTACGCACTCAAGGCTAGAGGACCGTGTACCTTATCGGTCATTTTTCAACCAGACCATGATTTCCCTCATATAGGCCTTAATGATCGATTGTCCAAGTATACTCACATCAATAATGGTAATTATCTTTGTAACTCCTCTGGGGTTGTAACGGTCACCCAAGAGAAGTTGTTACAAGTACTCATAATAACAATTCATGGAGAGTTAAAGGTGAAACATTATGAAGATAGGGGAGGCCATGTGAATAAGAACATTGACACAAATTTTTCCTACACAATTATTTAAGTATATAATTTCTAATAAATAATTATTTAATAAATAAAAAGTTTCACAGAAATATTTATTGTTAATGTTATTTGTAAAACTAAAGATAAAATCTACTAGTAGAAGAAAATTAAGCAAATATTAACTCAAGAATCTAGAAGACTACATTTGTCATTCAGACCATGACTTCAAGCCTCTTTGCCCTTACGTGCTCGAGGCTAGAAGACTATGTATCTTTCTGGTCGTTTGTTGATAAACCATGACTAAAAGCCTCTTCGCGCTTACATGCTCGAGGATGGAGGACTATGTATCTTACTCGTCATTTGTCGACCGAACCATGACTTCAAGTCTCTTCGCGCTTACGTGCTCAAGGCTAGATGACTATGTACCTTACCAGTCGTTTGCCGACCGAACCTTTACTTCAAACCTCTTTGCGCTTACGTGCTTGAGGCCGTAGGATTGTGTGCCTTACTGTCATTTGCTGACCGAACCATGATTTCCCTCACATAGACCTTAACTATCGATGTTTGGTTGTACTCGCATTGAGAACGGTAATCATCTTTGTAACTCCTCTGGGATTGTAATGATCACCCAAGAGAAGTCGTTACAAGGTATGCACTCATAATAGCAATTCATGAAGAGTTAAAGACATAACATTACGAAGGAGAGGGGGAGGCCATGTGAATAAGAACCCTTGACACTAGGCTAAAAAGGTAGATTACACTTGTCTTGATTAAATATTTTTGGATTAGGTCTCATAAATTTTAAGTGAGACTTAGTTCCAAGTACAAGATAATTTTAAAATTTTGCCACTAAATTTCATAAAAGAAAATTTGTTAGTAATATTTGTGACCATAGAATGAGTGATTTATTAATTAATAAGCCATTCGAAGATAATGGCAACTGCAATAGGATAAGTTGTGGTGGCCTGGGGGTGTTTATTGTATTTGTGTTTCACAAAAGACAATTTGATTAAAAGAGGAATATTTCCACAAACACATCAGTGTGTCATCTGCAAGAATGGTACTAAGTTAGTGGAACAACTTCTATTTTCCTATCTAACATCATATTAGGTTCGGCAACAAGTTTATGCTTGGATCAGTCTCAATTTTGTTCTAGCAAATAATGGATTAGTCTCAATTTTAGCCTATAAAACATTGAGCAAAAATAAAAATGAAAATAAACTCAAGAATTATTGGAATATGTTTTTGGCCAATGGCTATCTAGACAAATTGGAATGGATGAAATGACATAATGTTCAACAATGAACAAAACTTTTCGAACAATGCAAAATTAATTCTAGATGAATGGATAGATGTAGTTAAAGTAAGATTATGGTTTTGGACAAAGGAGAAATGTTATGAAGAGTATTTATCTTTCTATCAGTAGTGAAATAGACATCCTAACCTGTTTTGTTTTCTCCTACCTGAAAAGGAATTATAATCTAGTAACTTACTAATTTGTATCTTTCCACATGAGCAAAAGTAGCCTCGGACTTCATTTTAGTTAATCATTGGCTTATCTAAAAAGAACAAATGAAGCTTTCTCATGTGCTGAGCCAAGAACCATAGGAAAATTAATTGAGCGCCCTTTAAGATCATCTCTATTTATCTTTTAAACAAGGACATGTTCCTTCCTTTTTATCTAATAATGGTGCTTAAAGTAAAATTGCATCAACATTTAGTTGGTAAGAAATAGACTCATATCACAAAAGGACATGTGTTTAATTCTCGTTGTTCATATCACAAAAGAAATAGACTCTAATAATGGTATTGAGCCAAAAAATAGACTCATCTCGTTATCGATATAAGCCGGGACGGAGCTAGAGTTCCATAAGTTGGGGGGATAAAAATTATTAAAGTTCATTCAATAAATATATACACATTAAAATCATACAAAAATTCATAATTATATATTTTAAAATGTTAATTATATTAATAATCTTTGACCCATCTTATGGCAAGTTTGGTATTTTATAAATATATATTTTGTCTTTTAAAAAAATACATCAATAATATGTAAAACCATCTCTCTTGCATGTCATCAATTTTTTTATATCTACATTTTAGCATTTTTTGTATTAAAATAAATGTTTTTCTTAACAAAAATCAATTTAACCAGTATTATTTCATTATATTAAAAATAAAATTTGGTCTACAATAACAATAAAATTTTAGAAAAGTATCCTATTAAATTTAGTATATCTGAATGAATTATGTTATTCATCATATTATCTTTTATTATAATATAAATAGAAAACTAGTAATACCTTTTGATTGCAAGTGTAATAATCATTTATAGCCTTTAAAATAGAAATAAAAAATTAAAAAAAGATAATACATTATTTTGTAAAAATTAATAAAAATAAATGATACACAAATAATATTACCTCCAAAATCATATCCAACAATTAGCCAAATATTTTTTGATAAATAAAAAATATCTGAATTCAAAATATGCAAAGACGAATAAAAAGAACATAACTCCCTTCCCATATAATAATTAAAAATCAGATCTAAAAACCACCTACTTATATAATACTAATTGTACCTAAAAAAACAAACTGACCTCAAATTACACTTCAATTCAATTTTGCTGTTACTTAATCAATCAATCGTTTTATAAATAATAAAAGAAAAATCAATCAACCGAGGCCAGAATGTCACACTCATTAAAAAGTTGCAGATCATTCTATGTTTTCTTTTTCTCCAGAGACCTTTCTATGTTAAAAACTTCACGATATCATATATATAAAATATTTCAAGTCACTACCAAAATTTTGGAGTCAAATAACTTGTAGTTTAAGAATTAAAAAGATAAGAAATCCAATTTAAAAAATTGCTTAAATTTCAAGTTATTTTTTAGGTAATATTTTTAAAAGAGTCATAACCTACAATTTTAATTAAGAGAATCGTAATAAAAGAAGCATTACCAAAATTTTAATACGATTACTTCATTATGACGCATTTGTTTCCTGAAAAAGCAGATCGTTATTTTCATATAGAATTGTATTTGATATAAAATCTCGTGCTAATAACGAATGTTTACAACTACTGAGATTTAGTACAACAGTGTCACATATTGGCAAAAACACATTGTAATCATCATCATTTACGCTGTGTTTGTTTGCAATAATTGAAATAATTTTGAGAGGATAAAAATGAGTGTTGGTTTAGTAGGAACAATAAAGGTTAAGTAAATTTAAAAATAGTAAGATTTATTTGTACTATTTCTTATATATTTTAACTAATCTATCTATCTCTCATTTTTGTTATTTATTTCCCTTCAACGGAATAATTTTACTTATTATTTTTTTACCTATTTTTACTTTATTTATTATATTTTTCTCTTTTTAACCAAACACAACCTTAATGCTTTGTACATTATAGACATCAATGATCAAACTATATGCTTTACTCGTATAATATTCTTCAAACTTCTATACCAAAAATAATGATATCTCCAATTATAGGCCTCGGGTGTAAAATATAATAATATCAATTATACCGTACTTGCCTGCTCCTAATTTTAAAGAACAAAATTGAGTAGTTTTTTAATTCTGCCACTGTAAAACATCTAAGGTTGGTTGAGAATGCATTCTCTACTATGTTGTCCAACTACAAGGCTTGCCTCAAATAATTTGAAGTAATGTCTAAATCTACTTTAAATTCGGGGTATAAACGGAATCTCAGAAATAATAATCGAATCCAAAGACTAATCTAAGCCACCACAACTCTAAAAGCAAATCAAAGGACGTTAAGTATGAATTAAAAAATTACAATGAACCATAAAAAGGACGTCAAGCGAATATAATAATACGATGAAAACATAGCAACACTTGTATGAAAAATAAAATAAAATCCCCGTCATTAAGATTTAAAGGGTTTGTAAAAAATAAAAAACAAAAGATTTAAAGGGAATAACGGCAAGATTTTGGACCAAAATGTTTCATAATGACAACGAAAATTTTGGAAAGACCTGAAATCAAACAAGCACAAGATAGGAAGCATTTTGGAAACCTAATCCAACATCAGGAGGAGATGAATTATTTGAAGCATTGTACCGCAAAACCAAGTAAAAAGAATTTCAATATAATGATACTAGAGTTAAGTTTCTCCCATTAAAATGTGTGGTCATCGGAATTTCCTGGCACAACTTTGTGTTCTTTGGTTATTTAAAGCAAATTGCTTATTCTATCTATTTTTCCTGATGTTCTCCAATAAATGTACCTAACCTGTGGTAAATATGAAGGTTCAATCCTCTCATGCCCATATTAACATGAGCAACTTTTTGCTTATACAAAAAATCATGGGCAACATTTTAAATTACATTCATAACAACCAAATGAAGAAGCTTCAATGATTAAACTAACTACCTTCTAATTTAAAAGCTTGCAGTTATACGTAAAAAGATTCAAATTTAATATGTACTACTAATTGTTTGTAATTGAGATAAAATAAAAAAATCAATGAAACCATGTATAGGCAAAAAGAGAAAAGGAGAGAATCAGATGAAAGCTATGCTAAAACGACTACTTTTGCCTGCAAACATTTAGGAGCATTGACTGGCCATTCTAAACCTACTGCACACTACTCAACAGCTAGGAAGATGATGTATAAGCATGATACTCAAGGTAGAATTTAAATGATATATATTAATCTTTAACCTATTAAAAATGAAACTACTATCAGAATTTACAGCATAGAAAGCCATCCCTCCAACACCACCGTTGCTTTCGGAAGTGCTTCCTGTCGGCTTTCGCCATCCTGACCGGGCTGCTATTCCATTCAGATTGAATTCTGCAAAGGCACAAATCACAGCTTATTAGTCATGCATTACTGGCAAAAAGGAATAAGTATTAACTCAAGAAGTTTTCTGGCAATTTACATGGGAAATGCGAAGGATCGCGTGCTGGTAGTGCTGCTATCTGATCGAAGAGAGATGCTGCCAGAATAAGGTACCGGCCCTGAGTAGCTTATTCGACCCGACATGGGGCCAATGGAAGAGAAACTTGCCTCGCCTAAGCTGTGATGAATGTGGCCAGTTACAGCCTGATCATCGGACTTCCCTTCTACTGGCTTCATTGTTTGTTGAATTTCATCACATTTACAAACACCAGCTTGGTGGCATTCCTCTTTACCACAATCTGAAGGACGTGAAGGATCCAATTGATGAGTGGAGCTTTCTTTCTCTGAAAGCATGTTATCATTATTTGATTCATCATCTGCCAATGCCAAAGAAGGACTTTCCAATATTGCTTCCTCAACTGTATTTTTGGAGCCTTCTGATTGGGAGTGCAATTCAGGCTCATTGGAGATCTGCACATATAGCAAAGATATCATTTTCTGAAATTTCTCTTTTCTAACACCTTCAGTACACATAAATACACAATTTCCAGTAAGAGAATATCAAAATTTGGCCAATAACATTTTAGAAATAAAAGCTCCGAAAGATATGTTTGTCACAACATAGATATGGGGAATAATCAACTACCTAGAAACTTTATTTAATAGTAGGTAAATTGCAAATAATATACAATGTTTCTAAAATTTTTAAAATCTTTGGCCGTCCTGCTCAACTAGTGACTCCAACATGAACACACATTGTGTTTTCAATGCTGTATCTAATATGATTAAATCTAATAAGTAACAATTGTACAAATTAATTAACATACCAAAGTTAATCCTTCTATAAGAACAAGTAACATATATTTCCAAACAATATATTTAGGTTACATTTGATAATATGTTGAATACCTGTTCACCCTTGTCATCAGAAGATACAGAATCCTCAGTGAGTAAATCTTGCAACAAAACTTTGTCTTCTGGTAAAGGCTTCATCTCTTTGTTGACATTACCAGAAATTTTTTCAGTTGCGTCCCCATCCTTGTGCATCAAACCCTTGGGTTGGTCATGATTAGCATGAACCTCGTCAGACTCCTCTGTTGGAGTTAGGCTTAGAACATTGATACTGGTGTTGTCTTTCTGCTTTTCTTTACTTTCAGAAGGGAAGAAATTGTGAGCCTTTTCCTCTGTTGGTGTTAGGCTTAGTACATTGATACTGATGTTGTCTTTCTGCTTTTCTTTATTTTCGTAACTCTCAGAAAGGAAGAAATTGTGAGCCTTTTCCTCTGTTGGTGTTAGGCTTAGTGCCTTGATACTGGTGTTGTCTTTCTGCTTTTCTTTATTTTCGTAACTCTCTGAATGGAAGAAATTGTGAGCCTTTTCATCAACAGTATTCACAAACATGACCTTATCCTTGTTAAGGACCCCTTCATCAACGCAGATGTCCTTGACAACATGATAATTACTCTCTTTGTAACACACTTCTAGGTGTGGTTCACATTCTGTGACAGTTTTGTCCATGTAACCATCCACAGAATTCCTAGGCAAGTCTCTTCCCTCTGCAGGATTAGAGATTGGTGAAGTAAGGGACCTTTTAACTGATTCTACATCATTTGGAAACTTCATAAATGACTCCATATCCTTGGAAGAATGAGAAACTGGCTCAACTATGTCCTTTACCTTTGCTTCATATTCATTTTTCATACAATCAGCTGACTCCATGTTGTATTGTGATGAATCTAAACCTTGTTCATTGTTCTCTAAAAAGGCAGGAACTACATTCTCATATTCCTTCACTTTCTGGTTTTGTAATTTGTATCCATCGGAAACTTGATCATCATCAATGAACACAAACGCTTGAGATTCAGGCTCAAGACCAATATTTGAATGTCGAAAAGTCACTTTATTTCCTTCTGCGCATTCATTTTGATACCAGCAAAAAAATTAGTTAGGTTAGAATTTAAAACTAAGGAGATTGATCATAAAACACATACCATTTAAAACTAAGTAAATCATAGGAAGAACCACTGATTAAAATAGTTATATTATTATGGCTTTTAAAGAACTAGAAAGAACATATCCTTAACCCACACTGAACAATTGGGTCAAGAAACAATCGACCCTCAACTAGAACTGACAACCACGGCCTAAAAAATTTTAAAATATATGTATACGATGATCCCCATTTCAGGTGTCACAATCTTGTTACCCCAAATGGCCAAACAAATATATACTAGTCCAACCCATTTCAAAGCAAAGAACAAATACAAAAGTCAGCTGGAAATAGTAAAACAACCAATTGCAGGTACCATAAAATGAACAGTTTGTTACCTAATTTCATGGTGGGCTGAGGTATAAATACATGGGCAAATTTTCTGTGCAACAATCACTGGTATTTTGACTATTATTGTCAACCAAAGAGATTAGTGACTAGTCTGATTACACAATATTCTGCGGGGATCTGAAAACCAGCAAACAACAACAATGATAGGTTAGTAACCAACTAAAATTTAACTGCACATAATGAAAACAAGAGCAATAATGTCTTCAATGATCTACAAAGGTACACTCAAAGCCAAGCACCAATAATAAGATTCTATTCTACTGCTCCAAAAGATAATCTTATTTAAAAGAGCAAAAAAACAGAAAAAGAAAAAAGAAAGAAAAAGTGCCAATTCTCTAATCAATAAGAAATCATAAATTATTTATTTGGATTGCAGTATAAAGGAAACACTGATTCTGTCACTGTTTACCCTATATTCCTGATTACAAACCAGGAATGAAATTTACCAGAACCCAACTCTAGTCATGACACTAATTATAAAATAAACCATAGCATAAGAAAAGGGAATAAAGAGTTTACCACAAATTCTAAGAACAAGGTTTAGATTAAACCAGCAAAACTAGGGACCATATTCTATATTAAGCTTTTAATATCCACACAACACATACATATTACATATGAGATATATCAATATATATTTTAAGTACTAAAAAGCAAGTACCAGTTAGTTGCCTTTTCCTTTTTATAAGAAAAAGATTTCGCCTAAGTAGAATCCAAGGAAGGTACAGAAGATGGTGTAATAGGACAAGAAAAAAGTTTTAAAAATCTCAAACTTTTTCGAAAGTTTTCAACTACAAAATTACAAACCGAAATTTTAAATCACAAGGTCTGCATAAACAAGATGACTCCCTACAAAATCCCTACCAAAATACTTTGTCCTTTAGCTCTGATTAAGATCTGACTCATCAGAATAAACAAGTTTAGAAAACCAGATAAAAAGTACAGTGCAAAAAATCCCCAGCCGAGTTAAAACTTACACTGGAATCTCATGAAGGAAAATCAGGGAACATGGTCAAAACCATAATAGAGATCTATCTCAGATCCCAAAACCTTCTTATCCCCATAAAATAGTAAAGGGCTAAAAAGATACTTCTCATATTAAAAGAGAAAATAGGATTTGCTCAGCATTCAGAAGAAAAAAATATTTTAACAAAAAAAAAAAACCTTCAATTTTCTTATTCTCTGATTCTCTCTATCTATCTCCCTTGAGAACAGACAATTTCAGAAAATTCTGACTTCACCTGGAGATGAAAGTCTCAAAAGAATAAAAAATAAAATAAGAATGACAACATGTAGGAAACAAAAGGATTTGAAATTGAAAATTGAAAAATAAAGCAAAAAAAAAGTTGTATATAAAAATAAAACAAAATTGGTTTGAACACAAACCATGTAAGTCACCAGAGAGTGGAAGAGAGAGAATCACACGGCTAAAATAAAATCAAAGCAGAAAGAGAATTTACCAAAGTCCAAAACTGGCGAAGAAGAGAAAGAGTTTCCTTATGTCGGTAAACGTACTTCAATGCTTAAGGTTGATAAAAAAAAAAGGAAGAGATATATAACTATATAATAAAAATAATTCAATTAATTAATCCTAATAATAAATAAATTAATCCTAATAATAAAAGCAACCACACAGTACCAAGAGATAGATAATGGATGAGTTGTAATTATAACGTTCATAATGGTCAACTGTGACTCTCTCTCTCTCTCTCTCTCTCTCTCTCTCTCTCTCTCTCTCTCTCTCTCTCTCTCTCATTCCCTCTTCACACATTACACCCTCCACCTTCTCCTTCTGCAATTAATGCATTAGCAACAGTGAAACGAAGTCCTGACCCTACCCTCCAATACCCCAAATTCAATACGGTATATTGTAGCATTAAATCTTCACCTCTAACCCCCTCATATCAAAATTTAATTTCAAACCAAAAATATGCAACTTTTCTGTAGTATCACTCTCTCACTTTTCATAGTGTCCTTCAATTCCCACAAATTGTTTCTCTCCAAAGTCTCCATCTTTATCAGATTTCGCTACTTTTATTTTATCCCTCACTCACCGTTATCGTCATCATCATCACCCCTTTACTATTTTCTATCCCATTTTCCCACCAACCAGAATTTTCCCGAGAAAATTCCAACAAAAAAAACCAACACGACCACATTGGTGCCCACGGATCCATCGACCAAACTTCAAAGGAGACGAATCAAAAACGAACACAACACAACACAAAACGACTAAAACTAAAACCTTTGACTTTCAACCTTAACAAACCCCCAAAAAAAAACCACAAAACCGAAAACCAAAACAAAACACAAAAAACAAAACCAACCCATTTCGAGTTTGACAATGATGCCGGAGGTGAAACTCACCGGTGATGCTGATGCAACATGTTACGTTGGAGAATTGTTAGCATGCGGTGACACCCACCGTAGGATCCTGCAACTCCTCGATACTTCAAAAAAAAAAAAAAAAGAACTTAGCTGTATCCCAAATCTGAAACTGGCTCTCATGTACAAACTGAGCTGTCTGTACGTGCCTCTGTTTTTTCGCTTCTCTTTCGATATCTTCTTTATATATACGCTGCATTCTCTTCCTCTCTTTTTTTTCAATTTTTTTTTTCTTTTCTTCTTATTATTTGCTTTGACTATATATTTTTTTTTCCTTCTTTGGATAGGGCCCACCCCACCAATTGAAGAGTTAAAAAAAATCAATATTTCATCCTCCCCACTCACGAATGGCCAACCAACTTTGGCTTCTCTATTATTATTATTATTATTATTATTATTATTATTATTATGTGATGAGATTCGGTGGGATGAGGATTTTCACAATGCTGTGGACATGCAATGATCACGTTCACAAATCAGAATTCTGTTTAAAACGTTAGTTTTATCAAAAGGTTATCAACACATTTTAGACATGATCTAGGTGTCAAGTTGACAAACTCATAGTATACTTTTATGGTAATATTTTATATTTTATGCTATCAATTAATTAGGATTTATTATATATAATATTTTATAATAAAATAACAATATAAAAATTTGTGTCTATTTAATTAAATAAATTTTTTTGTGTAAATATTGAATGTCATCAATGCAATTAATATATTATATTATTTGAGTCAATAAATATTCATACCAAACTGTAAATAATTTAGTCAATAACAGATAAGAATCTAATAAATATAATGACAGTCAAAGAAATAAATTTAACATTTATGAAATATATTAAAAAAATTATTTTATTGAATTTGATACTTAATATTAATTATGCTATCCTTTAAAAAATGTTTTTATTGTTATTTTAATAAATAAATTAGTAACGCGTTTGTGTTTGATTCTTTGTTTAAAGAAAGTCTTAACTTGATATATATGAAAGTGAAAGAAATAAATTTAACGTTTATGAAATATATTAAAAAATTTATTTTATTAAATTTGATTCTTAATATTAATTAATGTCATTCTTTAAAAAATGTTTATTTTTATTTTAATAAATTAGTAAGAACGCGTTTGTATTTGATTCTTTGTTAAAAATATCTTAAATTATATATTTAACAAAAAAAAAAAAGCTGCCTCTTGAAAATTGTAATTAACTTTTACTTTTTTTGCTAAGAAAATAAAATTAAAAATTAAAAAGTATAAGAAATACTTTAAACATATACAAAATCATTTACATCGTAAATAAATTTTCAAGATATACAATCGATCAGATGAATATAAGAACATGAAAACATATAATTGTTACCCCTCTTTCCCTGCTTTAGTTCATATCTGGTTTCATATTGAATACTCTATAATCACGTTAAAATACCAGTTAACTTAATAATAGGTAAATATTCACGAGTTTTGTTCTAATTTTAGGTTTAGAATTGATTTTGGATTAAAAATAAATTTAGGTAACTTTTGTGTTAGATGAAAAAAATTTACTAAATTTTACTACTAACTTACTTCTATAATAAAAATATTCAAATGTAAATCACATGATTTTAAAATCATTTTTAATCAAAATAAATTTTGTTTAGAATCGATTTACATAATATATTATGTGACGAGATAAGATATTTATTCAAAATATAAATCACATTCCAAAATTAATTTGAATCATAATCTAACCCTAAGAGAATCTTAATGCTATAAAAAAATGAACCATATGTCAAAAGAATTTTTCTGAAAATTAATCCTATTATTATCAACCACGAGGACCATATTATACACATGACAAAAAAATAAACTCAGCTCTATGATTTATTTATTTTTTATCTGTCAGCTCTATGATTTGTTCCCGCGAAACAAAACCGCCATGTTATATATAATAAACAGCACCAAAATTAGGAAAACCGCATAAAAACTCCCCAACCGAACTTACAAAAGAGACCATACCTGAGAAAGGACTAAGCAAGAGAAAAACACATGATCTGTATTTACAGAATATGCATAACAAAGGATCTCCTATAAGTTTATAATAACATATTGGCGAAAAAGAACAACCTTAAACAGTAATCTGTCCAAAATCAAATGCCAAGAAAAAGACAACACCTTATAAGGAAGAAATACTTCCAAAATCTTATAATATTTACTTAATCCATAATTTGAAGATTTTTAACTAAAACTCAGACATGCTTATGAATGCACGTAGCTGGTTTTAAAGTTTTCATCTTCTTTACCTTTATGCTATGAAATAGAAAAAATATGAAACTAGCTATAATAAAATTATAGTCTATTTGTATAGATCTTCTATACTTGGTTTTGTATTTATTTTCCTTCATAACATGATACAAAAAGCAATATAAATGTATCGGAAGAAAAAAAAAAGCAATATAAACAAAATGATCGTAAAATCAAGAAATCCAAATCCATTAATTAATATATTGTATTAACTAATAAAGGTTGATATATGCTTCTAACTAATGAACTTATGCGAAAAAAAGAGAAGTTTATGATCTCCTGCCAAACTACTCGAGTGCATACAACTAACTCATTTTAAAGCCTTCTAATTTTGTTGATTGGTTGAGCTATTCTTTCGTTGTTAACAGACAATTTATACGCAAAAGAAAATGGTGATGGAATACCAATATCGACCACATTTTTATAATTACCCGAGCCTGAACTCTCCCTCTGGTTCCCAGATCTCATATCCTTATTTAAGTTGTTGCTTGCTAGTTTTTTTTTTTAAACACATGTAACTTTCACCGGAGACAATTTTTTTTGAACCAAATAGATTTATTATGAATGATAAAATTCTTTCTCTAAATATTTAATACAGTAATATATTCAAGACCTAACTTAATATTTTTAATTAAAGTGAAATAAACTCATACTATCCTTAATTCACGTGCTTATTGGTTTACTAGCTAGTTGTTAGGTTGTTCTTAATGATGGGAAGCTAATGTAAAATGACACTTGTTAGTCCACATCTTTGATTGAATATATCGTTTTAATGTCACTATCATAATAATATTATTAACATATATTTACCTTTACATTCTTTAAAGTTATTAGGTAGTAACTTAATAAATGTATTTCAAATTTAACATGTTTTATAATAAGTACAATGAATGTTTTTTTTTTAAATAACATTGAGATACCAATCTCTCCCATCCCATGTAGGCATGTATATTGGATTTCACTGACTCAAATACCAAGGAGATAATATATAAAGTTAAGGCATAAATATATTTTTTTTATATATTCATATTTTTTTCAATTTTTATTTTTGTAAAAAAAATTGTTAATTTTTAATTCATGTAAGTTTATGTTTTATCAATTTTGATCCATATAACATATTTTGTTCATTTTAGTTTAGGATTTTAAAATTTTTATCATTGTAAGTACGAACTTATGGGAACTATAAATAAAAAATTAAAATCTTAAAGAGACTAAAATTAAAAAGGTACAAAGACTAAAAATGAAAAAAAAAAAAAAACTTGCAAGAACCCAAAAGTGAAAAAATATCATCTTACCACAACTAAAATTGAAAAAAAAAAAACTTATAAGAATCAAAAATTAAAAAAAAATACTAACTTACATGAACAAAAATATATTTCAATCTAAAGTTAACTACGTTTTTATTATTATAAAATTTTAAATTTATAGATGTAATTTATTTCTCTAAAAAAATACCAACTTTTAGTTTATTGTTTATTTTCTGTCATGAAAGTTATTTTTAAGGGTTAACTTTCCTCTATTAAGTGGCATGTCATGTTGGATGACATCACACTACAACACATGACTTTTAATAACATATTTTTGCTTAACACGGAGTAAAAATGTTGTTAAAAATTTTTAACAAATTTTAAAAAATATCACTAAACATAAATAAATATTACTAATATGTTTTCATAACACTTTATTTGAATGTTCAATTCTAAGAGATTTTTATTTAAATTAGAATTAAAAATAATGTTTAGATTTGTAACAAATTTTGAAGTAAATTACGGAACACAAAATATTTTTTTCTGGAAAAAAATAAAAGAGGGAGAATATATATATATATATATTAAGCATGTAAATATGTTTAGAATATAATTTTATATTCTCAAGAATTTTCAGATAATTTTTTAGATTATCTAAATATTTATTTAATAGCACAATTATGAACTCTAAAAAAGTATTTAAAAAATACAAGAACTTTATTATAAGTAAAAGATGTGATCAGAAATGTTGTTTTATAAAACTAAAATTAAAACTTTTGAGGTATTATTTAAAATTTAGTATCTAAATTACTCTATTTAGTAACATTTAGAAATATAATGAAAACTCACTCTCACACCTTTTTTCTCCTTGTTACATTGAAAACCAACTAGAAGTGAGTCCATTCACATCCTTCCAGATAACATCAATCGAACAAAGGAATAAATACAATTAATTTGATCAATATTTTTTTAAGCAAAAACATGTTGAACATCATGGTAGCATCCCTGATCCCTACTAGATTTGCACCAAGAAAAACTACCAATCCCGGCCCCTACCCACAAACTTAATATTATTAAAAACTGAAAGAGTTACAATTAAACAAAGGTTCTAAACCCTCCACGCATCTTAATGAAACCTAACTGGGAGGGAAGTCCAGTCATATCATGAAAAAATACACTCCTAAGAAAATTAGGAATAAGATCCCACCACATAAAACCCGAGACTTGGATTCCATAAAAAAACTTCGTACCCCATTGCCCAGAGGCTCTTCGCTATGCGAAGGTATGGGGGAGGGATGTTGTACGCAACTTTACCCTTGCATATGCAAAGAGGCTGTTTCCGGATTCGAACCCATGACCAACAAGTCACCAAGGCACAACTTTACCGCTGCACCAGGGCTCGCCCTCCGAGACTTGGATTCCATAATCTGCTAATTTAATTTGTCAGCGTAAGCATTGCCTTCACGATACACGTAAGAAACCACAAATTCATCTTCTTGGTCGAGTGAATACAGTTTATCCAGCGAGTTCGCCACTGCCATGGGACTTAAGGTTTTTAAAGGCTGCAACTACCAAGCTTGAATCGCACTCCAGCCATAGTTTACGCCATCCATGACTATATGATATTTCAATGGCCTTCATGGCTGCCAAGAGCTCTGCGCAAAGGGTTGTATTGTTACCAATATGCCAGGAAAAGCACCGTAAGATGTGGCCTCGATAATCCACTCACACAATCGAGGGCACAAGGTGACAGGTTTAATTACAAGAGCTTTGTTCGGGTGTATAGAAACTTCAAAGTTTTTAAGAGTGATGAAATTCGTGAATGAATTATGCATTGTACCTCTTGAGCATAGTTTAAAAACCTGGTCAGATTGGTCCAACCCGGACCCGGTGGCATAACCGGGTCGGTTTGGTTATTGGACTGGTTATGCATCTGACACGAGATGATCCGGTCAGATCCGACCGATTTGGGATAAACCCGATCACCCGGATCGGTTTTTAAAACCCATTTTGCAAAAAAAAAAAAAACACTTCAAAACGCTCCAAAAATAACCTAGAACTTGTGTAATTGTGTTATTGAATTATTATTTGTGAACTTGTGTTATCAACTCTAATATTTCAATTGTTATTTTAAATTTTGGAGTATGAATGAATTTTTCTTAATCAAATATTGTTAGTTATATATACTTATATATAATAGATATATATATATATATATATATATATATATATATATATATATATATATATAATTTTTAATTTTTTAATATACATATCAGATCAAACCGGATCAATTATTGGCCTACCGGTTGGACCATTGACCTACTACCTCAACCGGGTCAATGACCAGAATGAATTTTATAACTTTGCTCTTGAATTAATAGTTACGTAGAAGTGTACCCAATACTTGCTGCGGAAAATTATGATCTATTTTGCATTAAAAAATATATAACAATAATAAATGAAGAAAAATAGATTTGTGTATTGGATGTGCGTTCTTGAAGCAACTAAAATTTTCTTCAATAATGTGAAGACTCTACGTGTATCTATAGCTAGACAAATCTATGCAAATCCTCTTTCTACTTTTAGGTCTACAACTAGGGTTGAACTTTTCTAGTTTGTGTATGGTGTACTTTGCCTTAGGTTGATGTTTCTATTTATACCGTTAAAGAGGTATGAATTTGGGTCTTTTTTCAAAAAAAAAAAAAAGAAGAAAGATTTAAAATAATTATATATCTCTTTATCTTTATAAAAATAAAAATTATGTCATATCTTTTATTCTAAGAAGCTTCTTGATATAAGACAAAGATAATTCATAATTAATCACATGATTAATTATGATTATTAATCACATTGTTGATATGTAACAACAAAATATTATTCTTATTTTATGGACAAGTTCCACATTTATAAATAATACTCCCCTTTTTATATTAATTATATTCTTGGTGCTAACAAAAAATATAATAATATTCCACAAAAATATTTATTTGATTAAATTAAATTCTCTAATTTAATTATCAAATAAATTATTTTCTCTTGCAAAGATTGAAACATTCATTTGTGTGTGACCCTGTAAGTTCAATACTAAACCGATAATTAATTTACTAATTAAGGTAGACAGACAACAACATTCCTTAATGTCTGGATAACATGAAGTAACATCTTTTACTTTCAAGAACCAATTAAAGAATAATATAATATTTCATTCCATCATTTATAACTCAAGGTTAACTCTAGAGTATAGTATTATTGTCAAACTCTAATAAGCTAACACATTTAATCAATGAATGACTTAACAAACTATATTCTTCTTTCATTCAATTGCCTTGGTCAAGATCTTAATTCTATCATAGAACTTAAACTCATTACCTAGAGTTGATGGATTCCTTCTTGATTAATTAATCATTAATTCTACAAGTTTTTAATCATATTCAATATTCATTCAACTAGTGTCCTAAGGCATTAGGTGTCCGAAATTAAAATACAACAAATAACTTGTTAATTACTATGATAATCTCAGGTCAAATGAAACTATTGTATTTCTTCTTGAGAACTTCTTATTGTCATATCAAGGTAATATTAACTATTAGAAATTCTTAATTAAGTCAGTTCAATGATGACATCCACATATATATCATCTATATATGCAATTTAATAAATGAGATCTATTAATCTTTATCCAACAAAGACCATTACATATGTATTGATCTATCCGGATGTCCTATTCACAATAATCCTACAATCAAGAAAAATTTAGATTAAAATTATAAAGGACTTGTTTCTCATTATCATAATCTCTATCATGATAGCAAGTCTCTAATTTTAATCAAGGACTTGTCAAATTAACGATTTAATAAAGCAATAAATATGATAATAAAATAAAGAACAATTCTTTACTAAAATTGATAACATGATGGATTGGATCTTGGGCGTAGATATTTATTCCAAACTATAATTACCTGCGCGAGCAACATCCGCAATAATCTTGTTCTTTAAACGCCATGTTTAATTTGAATCTAGAGTTATTTCTATTGATCTAGATATACCAAACAACATTTAAAATAGTTGCAACATAAACATCTTGAACTTGCTTGCTATTATTCTGATGACCATGCAGGATGGATAACTGGGACGTGAGGTCTATGCGACATTGCAACAAGTTACTGACCCAATTCCAAAGATCCTATGCCAACTGACAAGAAAGAAAAAGATGGTTGTACATTTCTAAAGAGGATCCAAAATAATCGCACAAAAGAGAGCTTTCGTTTCCTTCTCTCAACTCTTCTCATCTTCATCATTCTTAAAACCACATAGAAGCTTGTTTCTCTTTCACCATTGAAGCTACTCAAGGTTCAAAGTGAGGCACTCTTCATGTACGTTTTTTAACTTTTTGCTTAAAAGAAAAACCACATAACATAACTTGTATCTTCATCATCAAAGATACACGTAAAGAAAGGTAGAGAGGCAAGAAACTTGTTGCAAGGATTAAAGTACTTTTCAAGAACACATTATGAATCCGGGTAAGTTTTTTAAATATTCTCTTAGAGAAATTACAGAGTATAATAGATGTGAGAATTATGTTATCCAAGATCTTATGATATAATTTCTTACATGCTGAACCCTAGGAAATTGCACATGAAAGTAAAATTATGCAAACATTAGTTACTTTTCTAGAGATGTTCCTTCTTTTATGGTAGGTGTAGTTTTAAATGTGATGTAAACCCATTTGCACAAGGGTGGAAGATGGATCTTCAAAGGTTTTTTTTTCTTTTTTTTTATGAAATTTATTGAATGAGAGAGAAAGTGACGAGTTTATGGAGGGTTGAATGTAAGGTATTTGGTTCAAAGTTTGAATGTGTTTGGATGGAAAATGAAGATGATAACAATGGTGTTCAAGTAGGATTAAAGAATGAAGGTTTAGAAAGATGAAGAAGGAAAATGAAGAAGGGGGTTGGAAGAATCACTCCTCCAGAATTGGTGTCACACACAAGCTAGTGTTCCTTGATAAACCAATTTCTTGAATCACTCAAGTAACTAGGAGATTCACTCTCACACTTTAGAAGGTGATTAAAAACTCAAATTCAAGGTCTCTTTTTTTATTAGAAAATATGCAGCCTATAAATAGGAATGACATCAAGTTGGTTACACAAGTGAAATGATCACCAATAACAACAATTGATGGTATCATTAAACCTAATTAAAACTAGAATTGATAACAACAATTGATGGTGTCATTATACCTAATTAAAACTAGAATTAAGACACATAAACATATGGAAAATTGTGCAACTCCTTGGTCAGCCAAGAGGCAGCCACAATCCTAGAGTTTTCACCTTATTAAACCTTAATTTCTTTAAATTTAAACAAGCCCATAGGTGGTGCAAATCCCAAGAGAATTGACAGCCACTTTAACACAAGTTTGGGCCTTTATTTCAACTAACAAAATGCTAATAAAACCACTCAATAAAAGTGGCACCCTCTACTCTTCTTGGAACATGGTGCAATTAACAATCCGAAGCTTCTCCACTTGTAACTTGGGCCTAAATTCAAATAGCATGGTTAACACTTGTTAAGAGCTTCCTTGGCCTTCTTTGTTCTAGCCCTTGCCATAGGTCCTCCAAGTCCTTCTAAAGATTCCTTGCCCTTATTCATTGCCTTGTCCTCATCAAAATGGGTGGTTGCAATGTCCACTTCTTTCATCCATTTGTGGTTTGTTCAATCCCTTGTAAACAATTAATCAAATAAGACTATGAAAGACGAGCAAAATGGTCAACCATTGTCATTTATCTTTGTTCAATATTCTATTTTTTTGTGGTTGAATCTTTTGTTTATCAGTTGTAGTTTGTCTTTGTGTAACCACTTTTTTTTTCATGTTTCTCTCCTACACACATCTTACACTCACCTACTCATCATCCTCTCACAAAATCACACTTGCATACATCACATAGCACACACATTGTGCATTATGTGTCACACACTCAAACTTATAATATGCACACATATGCAAAATTATTTTCCTATCAATCATAAGATTCCTAATCAAAATACAATAACATTTCTTTGAATCGTACTCTCCTTTGCAATAGTAAAATATAAGAGAATGTGTATCACTTACTTGCCGAGACTCCTTAATTAAGAATCTCATGCAAATTAAAGGTACACATAAAAAACCTTACCAATATGTCTCCTCTCACATGAAATTGACATACAACCCTTCCATCTCAATTAAAAATAAAAACTCGAATTCTCATAAAAATGAAAAACCTCAACTCTAAACCTTTAGAAAAAAAACTAAAAAAAAAAAGAAAACCTTATATGGCTATAAGATAAAGCATGAGGAGTTTCTCTGAAATATAACTTTCATTTGCAAATTGAATTGTTCCAACTTCGCAGTTGTGGCTGACATTACTTCAAAGTTGTTACTTATAAGAGGAGCTAACTCGATAAAATTCATTGTTGTTCTCATCTTTGTATTCTGCATTAAACATGATCAATATTTGGATGATGCTTGTGCTTAATGTTTTGTGGATAATGAATTTCTTTGCTAACATTAACTTGTTTTTTTTCTTTAGATTTACAGCTTTCTGTGTGTCATTTGTGTTTCTCTAAATTGGTGTGTTGTTTGATTCAAATTCCAAATTCATTATGTCTATATGTGTGAGTCAATTTTTTATGTATGATTCAAATTTTAGTCGTTATGTCTATGTGTATTAGTCATTTTTACTTTATGCATGATCAAATATGATTTGCATTTAATCCATGTCTCTATGTTTAATTGACTTTGTTTGAGTGTTATATAGGGTTGTGGCTGCCGCAAGGCCAGTGACGGCCATAGGCCTTAATTTAAGTTTTTAATTTTTTTACATATGCTTTTAAAAATATTTTAATTTGAATTATTTTATAATAAACTATATTATATTTTTTGTATTTAATTTATGAGTAAATTAATATAATTAAAAAAATATGTATGTACATAAATATTGTTATAAATTATTTGAGAAATTTTATTACTCATTTAAAATATTATAAGAAAAATGAGTTTACAATTGGTTTAAATTCAAACAAAAAAATAACATTAAAATGAATATAAAGATTAAATTTCATATATTGTATGATTCATTAAAAGAATATTTTCATGAAAATAACAGTGATTAAATCACCATTTAGTTAATGAATAATTCTTTTAGTTTTGATTATTTTATATACATATCAAATGAATTTATTTATTTATTTTTATTTACAACTTATACGAAAAAATTAAAATATAGAATCACTTTGAACTTTTTTTTACTGGAATACAAATATTTGAGAATCTTAAAGAAGAATGAATTAAAAAGTATTAATCTTGAAACCATTTTTTTTTATTGGATCTTGAAACAAATTTAAGTTTTAGTGAGCATTAATTTGATATTAGTGGTCTTGAATTTTTTTTTCCACCCAAAATTGAAGTTACTAAATAAATACTTACAAAAAAGTAATTTACTATTAGAAGTATTAAGCTATATTGAAAATCGATCCTTTTTAAATACATGTAATGTTTATAAAATATTATTAACAATATTTACAATTGTTATCATTATCAAAAGAAAATTTTCAAAATTAAGTTTTTATATTTAATTTGATATAAACTATATTACTAGATGTGATTTTATAAATGAATATAAGGCGAGATGTTAAAATTACTTGATTATTAAATTTTATTTAAAAAATTTAGTGTTCAAAAAGTTACAATAATAAAATAAAAATTTATAAATTATATTAGAATAGTACTCAACACATAAAATTATGCTAAAACCTTTAAATTATTTGGGTTTATTATGTGAATATTCTTATGATTGGTTGGGCCCCACTTAGTGTCCATATTAGGGTGTTCTGTTCTCGTCTAGTGCCTATAAAATTGTTCTTTCATTTGACAATTTTATGATAGCACAACATTATGTGAGAAACCCTAACCGCTATACAAAGAATAATATCTCCTTCATTCATTCGATATTCAATATTCAATGTTCATGATTAACTGAGATACTAAGGATGGATTCCATCTCCTTTTCTTCCGGTACACATTTTCTAACCATTGATGATTTCTATTAGATGTTTATAAACATGCTATAATGTGCATCACATGTTATCAATTTTCTATCAATTGGTATTAGAACTAGATTGAAGAGTACTACGGTTGTTTTTTGTGTTATAACAACATGGAATTTTAGATCCTATTAAACTCTATTATATTCTTCGTTTTAATTTTGGGTCAAAATTGGGCTAAATAATTTACAATTTGAAACAATAATATTTGTAAAATTAGAGAATACCTTGCATTTATCCTTCAAAAGGTATAATAAATTATCGATTGGGATTTGTTTTATGTTTTATTTTGTTTTGCTACAATTTGCTAGTGTCTCTGTAAATTAATTTATTAACTATGTATCCATGAAAGCCTTCATGAATGATGTGCCTTTGTGGTTAATGGCGCACTAAATAGAATAAAGAAAGGCAAGTAACTTGGTAATTGTTTATGGATTGGAAAATGTCGAAGAAGCATATGGCATCGTATGACATCATTTAATTTGTTTATCTTAGAGCATCTTTAGTGATAGATCCAATTTTGGAATCTTAAGCTACTTTTTGTGAGTCCCGCAATATCACATGTGATTCACGATCTCTCCCATTTTTTGCTCAAATGATTGATCCTACTTTAAGTTCTTAAATCACTTTTTGTAGGTCCCACAATGGACTCCACTTTTTTAAATTTTATTTAATATTTAATTTAAAATAAATTTAAGTAATTATTCATATAAATTTTAATTATGAAACAACTAATATTGATTGATAAGAAACGTTACAAATTTCTCTCACAAATATTATAGAAAACACTTAAATACACCTATTGATTGATAACAAAAGTTCAACAAAAAAAATTCCTTTCACTTCCCAATATTGACAAGTAACAATAAAAGGGAGAGAAAAATTAAAGTAGTGATCTCTCATTCCCACCATCACAGACCACTTCTTTTTCATTTTATTAAAAAATTCACATATGTTACCATTCCCCCACCCCTTCACTTTCCATTTCTCAGAAAGCCACCCACTCTCCACCTTCCTCCAGTTACCTCCTCGCCCACCCCTACACGACCATGGTAATAGAAAATGGTGGATATCTGTGTAGGGCCATGATAAATGGCAGTAGAGAAGATCCGTGACAACAATGATCTCCATGCTCATCTTCATCTCTAAGAGATAAATCGACAATCTCACAAAGTCACACAGATCGGCGATCTCCATGCTTATCTTCAAGATCCCTCTGTTGTTGTTCAACAATAACTGGTGATGGTTGTCGCGCATACCTCTTCAAATCCACTTGTGTATTTTTATTTTATTTTTTATTACTTTGATTGTTGTGGTTGCTTTTGATCTAGTGGTTTTCTTCTATTGCTTCCCTCTCAAAGTTGTTAGGGAGAGAGAGTAAAAAACCAATTTTTTAAAGCATTGTAGACCTTGAGGGTTCTTCTACAAGAACAAATCTTACATGGTAGAGATCCTTGTTGTTTCTCTAGTGCTGGATCTTTAAAAGATCGGTTCTTAAGGTTAAAAACCCACTCCAAGATCTCCCAGTAAAGATACTCCTATGGTATCATATTTGACTTTCCTTTAGTCCAGTACTTTTTTTTCTTTTGGTAAAAGTGTGGCTTTTGTGGATCAATTAACATATTTGGCACTTACTATTTGGTTCTAATTATTTCATTGCCCACAATCGAAGGTCCTAATCCGCTTTCAATATTCATTGGTATCAAATTATTATTTCTTTTGCATAATGTTTGTGCTTCATAGATCAAGTAAACAAAAGGTTTTAATATCTTTATTTAATATAAATTTGGGATATATCAAATTGGGAACATATTGATTTGCCAAATATATCAAATGCAATTAAAGTATGGATACTATAATCAAGAAGGATTTTATTTAGGGTGCTACATCCTTTAATTGAATTGTACTTTACAAATTCTATATTGATATATTTGTCAAAACAATATGTTTAGTATTGTATCTATTATGACATCATTAAGCTATTTGGGACCATTTTTTTAGGATTGGATATTTGTCTTATTTAATTATGCTTTCCTTCATCCTTATTGTGTATGAAATATAAGTTATTGGCATGCATGATACTTGTCCCTATCAAATATAATTTTCTACATCATTAATTGCTCATTATTTATTAGGCATACTTGATTTTTTGCTTTAATAATCTTTTGTTTCCAATAGTTAAACTAATCTTATCCAAGTGGGAGATTGTTGAAATTTGGTGGATTAACATTGTTTAATTATAAATTCTTTCAGTATATTTAATACCATTGTTATAAATTAGAGAGTAGCAAGAGTTAGTTACTTCTGTTTTTATCAAAGGAGAACATATTCCTTTATTGACTTTTTTTGTCTTCATAAAAAAAAGGATTCCAACAATCTTCCACTTGTGGATATTGAATTTCTTTGCTAACATTAACATGTTTTCTTTTTCTTTTGATTCCAACAATCTCCCACTTATGGATTAACATTGTTGGAACCCTTTTTTTTATGAAGACAAAAGTCAATTAAGGAATATGCGCTCCTTTGATAAAAATGAAAGTAACTAACCCTTACTACTCTCTTATTTATAAAGATAGTATTAAATATATTGAGAGAATTTATAATTCAACAATGTTAATTCACAAAATTCCAACAATGTACCACTTGGATAACATTAGTTTATTTATTGGAGACAAAAGATTGTTAAACACAAAATATCAAGTATGCTTAAATAAATTATGAGTTATTAACCATGTAGAAAATTATATCCGATAGATACAAATATCATTCATGTCAATAACTCACATTTCATACACAAGATGGATAAAAGAAAACATAGTGAAATAAGACAAAAATGCAATCCCAACAAAATGGTCCCAAACATCTTAATATTGCCATAAGAGATATGATACTAAAAATGATGTCGACAAATCTCATATCTCATTAATATCCAGATGTGCAATTTCAAACTCCCGCTAACCCAAAACCTCAAAAGACTTAACCAAACACAAGTGAGCTACAAAATCCTCAAAAGCTCTATAACAATGTGCTCAATTCAAGTCTAGCTAAGACTTTATAATTTCTTTTTTCAACAATTATCAAAGTGTATTATACAAGAAGAGCTCCTATTATTCAGAGAGAAAAGCACAACAATAGTATTGTCGCAATATACACAAGTGGCCTACATATATTCTCAATAATGCAATAACCAAAATCAATCACATAATTAGGAAACCAGCCTCACAGAAAGCAACATACTCTATCACTAAGGTAGGAGTAGCTGTAAGTGGCTACTTGACACATTTCCAAGAAACAACTTCTCCTACCATCATAAAAAAAAGAGTCAAGAAAATATTTTTCGGTTGTTAGGGACACTTGCAAAAGCAATGACCTAAAGTTGATCACACTTCATGCATAAAGGTCAACATATAATTCATGGTGCCCTGCAAGTCTATAGATCTTTTATGGCTTTCTAATAGCCCAAAACTAGGTTGCTAAAGTATCTTTCCAAGATATTTAATACCAAAACAATATTGGTACAAACACATAATCTTAGGTGTACATTAAGTTGCAAATAACATAAGCATATAAGACATTATTTATCTTAGTTATCTCTATCATTTTAAGGACATAAGGACTTAAAATAGTTTTCTCTTCTTTAAATAAATACAACATATCAGGAACTATAATACAAATTAACTCATTTGAATCCTCTTTGAGACTATCCAAGGTGTTGCATGACTTATCATGGAAAAAGGATGCCTAAAATAGCTTAAAGCTTCATTTAGGTCTTTCATATCAAAGCAATTATTCAACATGTGTTTAGTTTTAGACAAAACTCAATCAACTCTTAGCAAGGAGGATACAAACATCATTTAAGATAACAATAATAAATTTTCTCCTATTGTCCTTGATAAATTTCCATTTAAGGAAAACTATTTTATCATCTATGTAGTGTAATCCTAAATATGAATAAGCAAATAGTCCACTTAGTGTTGAAGACTTTTATAAGACTTAACAAGTTGTACTCACCAATAGATTTACCACACATGTCATTCAAGTAAGTTTTTCATTTCCAAACTTAAATGATATAACCATAACTATTCAAAGTAATTGAAAATCAATTTCTCCTAATTTATAAAATATAAAACTGAGACATGTGCAAAGGATAGACTTAAAAAACTTTCAAAAATATATGATACTCAAAAATGGCTCACTCATGGTTTTAAGTGCTATAAGAATTTTCAAAATATCAAGCTGAGAAGAAAATGACATTAGAATTTCCAAATCAAGTAATTAGAATATGAACCTCACCTTGTTGCACTAATGCATAACTTATAGCATATGCTCACGAACAACACTAATGTCATTATTAAAAAGGGAGAAATAATGAACTTCCAGGCCTTATCAAAAGTCATAAAATTTTCATTAACAAACAATAAATGCTTTCTAAAATGTTCTATCTAAAAGTTTACTTTTGGTTGTAACCATCAAACACACTTTATCTAAGTGATCTTATCTTTTAGGAGAATGTTCTCTAAGCAACAATAGACTTAGCAATAAAAGCCAAGGGCTTTTAATCCCAAAAAGTCAAGTCCATATTGGCAATGGCCAAATACAAATCCAAAAAATCTTTATAGATTGCATTATTTGGTCCCATTTAAAGTTACCACAAAAGTAGACATAGTAACTGGTGAAAAATAAAATTACTTTAATAGGCACAACACAATATTCTAACATACAAAATTTATTATGCATTGTGATTCTACCTAAGAGTCTCAAATCATGACAAAGATATAATGTATAAACTCATGCCACAAAAAACCTAACATTGATAGGGTACCAGTACAAACTATGCACAAAAAATTTTCAAGTGCAAAATATGTGAGCACAATATTAGACAATACCAAATACTATCAAATAAATCAGTATAAAATATTTTGAAAAATCAAATAAAATTTAATTCATATATAAGTGCCCAAAATTAATTTGTCTATCACAATACATTAAGAGAGAGAAAGTGCAATTAGTGACATTTACAATATAAAATATTCAAAAAAATATCTTAGCCTCAAATTTTAAAGATTTATAATTGAATATCACAATTTACTTTCAATTTTTTTAAAATAAGTAAGATATTTTAAAGATATATACATATATATATATATACACACAGACACACACATACATGCATATATACATACTAGTACAGTGACTCGTGCGATGCATGTTTGCTCTTCGGCAAGTGTATCAATTCACACAAGTAGTGTATTAAAACGGTAAGACCGAGTATCGTATCCACATGGAATTTGTTTCACTCAGAAATTGTACATTCAGTGAGCAAACATTTGTATAACAAAAAGCTAAGTAAATGTCAAGTTGGGTTTTTGTTATAAAATATATTTAAATACAAACTTAATATCCAAAGTTTGAGAAGTAAAAACAGTAAAGTAAAAAGCGTTGGGTCATTCTACTGAATTTTCCTTGATGTTGTTATGTGTTTTTCTCTATTTAATGCTATCCTAGTATTCTTATGCTGAGAAATTACCCAAACCAAGATCCCTCTAGTGAATGAGCCTAACTTTCTTTAAACCTTGTCCTTGATCCATCAACAAACTTAGCCAAAAAGAGTTGCATTAAGTCTACAACATAATATGTACTAGATAGTTGCACTCCATTCCTAGACATATAGTTTCCTAGCTTGCTCTACCAAGTTCTAAGGCTTTAAAGCACTTCCCAATGCTAAAAATCCTAACTATACATACAAATAGGTGATCAAGCCACAAACATGTAAAAATAAGCATAGATAGAAGCAATGAACACAAAAAAATAACATTAAATAGATAGTGAAAGAATATTACATCAAGGGTTTAGCAGAACTTCCCAACTAAGAGGTTTAGCCTTTCATTACAAGAAATGAACTATCAATACAAGAAAGAACATAGTTTAAGTGGAAGAAAATGGATAAGAAGGATTGAGGATGTCTCCTTCAACCTCTAGAACCCTAATCTCACTCCTCTAACCTAAACTCTCTTAGTGGCTCAATTTCTGTCGCTTCAGTGTTTTAAAGGCAACTTAGACGTTTTAGCTTCTAAAGGCTCGCTTAGCGAGACTGGCTCGCTAAGCGAGAGTAAGTGAATTTTGGCTCAGTGAGCTAGGCGCGCTAAGCGCGAGAAGAGACAACCTACTCGCTGGGCGAGCTTGCGGCGCACTGGGTGAACACATCTCTAATTGATCCTCTTCTAAGGTTTACCAACACGTTAAGTGAGCTGTATGCCTCGCTTATCGGATGTCACTCGCTAAGCGGATCCGCCTCGCTTAGTGAGACACTAGCTACTTGAACCTTCTCTTCTTTTAGCCTGAAATTGAAGTGGTTTCAACATTAATTCACAAAAATGGGAGCATCTGTTGTATAAAATCAAACTAAACATGAAAATATGTATAATTCCTACAAAATAAACTATAAATTGGAGGTAAAGCGCTAATTTCGTGCACATATTCAATACAAAACTTAGTCTTGAAAAATGACTAACAAACTTCCCCAAATTTACAGTTTTGCTTGTCCTCAAGCAAAGAAATAACAATTTACTTGTCCTCAAGTGACAGAATTCACAGTGGTTAACCAAAAATGTGTTTGTTCCAAGACATTCAATCACATGAACGTAAGTGGCAAGCAATACTTCAACCAATAACCCTTCATAAAGATATGCAGAACTTCAAAGATATGAACATGATCATTAAGCAGCACAAATGAAATAAGATAGCAAGCAAGACAGGTATCAAGGAAGGTTCATCAAGCCTAATCCTCACGGTCATTGTTTCTCTCATAAGCACAAGTGTTTAAGGTAATTCTTCAAATCAAAAACCAACACAAGTCTTAACTTTTGCATTTCATCTTATGCCATACAATCACAAACACACAATTTGAATCTGAAAGACTTTCTTGGCTTGTAATGAGGTTGGGCTACAAACAATTCATGGTTTTTCTAGGATGCAAAACTTAGGTTCTAAGAGAGCATTCATCCTTAGATCACCTCTTTTCCTTTTATTCCCATCTTCTATTGAAATGCCATAATCATATAAGACACTTAGCTTAAGCAACAACACACATAAACCGTGCTTATTCTTAAAACTTTCCTTTTCTCTTCTTTTTTTTATATTTTATTTTAGCAGTTTTTACTTATTGCTTCTTGATACAATTTTCTATGGTTATTGCTTGCCTTACCACAATCATCACCACCCAATACCTTCCCCCAAATTTGGAAAAAAATTTCTTTGAACCATATTGCTCTCCTACAACCTAAAGAAAGGTAGATGGAGATTATAATTCAACAGGCTTAGGGTTAAACTCAGTCCATCAGATTTAAGCTCTAAATGGGTGCAAAAGATTCATCATTCATGAACAGGGTAAGCTATTTGGCTAAGTGGCTAATTCAATCAATCACGACCTTCATCATTTCCAAATCATGCATTCATTCAGTATTAAGAGATTCATGCAAAAATCGGTACTTGATGTTAGTCGTTCTCTCACAATTAAAGTTCACACAACTCACCGGGTTATGGCTAATGATTACCTTCACTATTTACCTGTCAAACAAACTAACAATTTCACTCACACCCCTAATTCATGTTCTTTCTCTTCCAATTACCGCATACTTATTCAAGGCATGTGATTTATCATCACAATTCACTCAAGTCATGTAATTAATCCAATCAAACCAATCACAAACACCGAAAATTAAAACCAAAACAAACCATTGCATAAAATTTAAAAACTGTAAACTGTTCAAAAACTGTGAAATGTGCAAAATACGTAAATAAACTAAAACTAAAACTAAAACTAAAATTTAAAAACTGGATCTAAAAAGTAGGAAAATAAATAGGGTCCTGTCTTTAGTCATCCTGTGTCAGTGTAGGGTCGTCTTGAGGTGTGGAGGGAACATCTTGGGCTGGCAGCGGTGTATCCTGTGCTGGAGTGGGCCAGGGGTCTCAGGTACTCTGTGCTGCTGCCATATTTGCTACCTAATCTGCATCCTCTGTGGGCATGGCAGCAAGTGTGACCTCTGGAGTCTCCTCCGGTGTGGCCTCGGGTGTCACCTCAGGCTCTGGCTGCGGCTCTTGGGCTATAAGAGCCTCACCTTCCCCCACAGGAGAAGGCTGGACTCTTGGCCAGGCCACTTGGGCCATAAACTCTTCCATACTGATGATGGACCAGTGCTGAGCCAAGTTATGAATGCTCTGCATCACCAAGCATAAGCCTTAGTGAAGGCTCTACAGTATCGGCACCATGGTGTTTGAGCTTTGAGCGAAGGTGCCGGAGTGTACTGGAATTGTTGGTGCTGGAGGCACTGGAGCAGGGGTAGCAAAAGGAGAAGGAGCAGAAGCGTCAGGTCCCCTAGCCCTAGTCTTGTGGGTCCCCGGAAAAGTGATCATGGGATCATTCGGGTTCCAGCAGTTCTTTATAATATAAGCCAAATTAATGGTAGGGCTAAGGGACTCGAAGGTCAACGAGTCTAGAACAAATCCTCTGGCAATGCATAGGTTAGTGATGAGGGTAGGGAAACCAAGCCTGGAGGAGTTGGACTGGGCCATCTGAGATATCTGTCCAGAGATGAACGAGCCCACGTCCATGTCCATCTTCGTCACCAGACCGTAGACTAACCTCGCCCCTGTCCATGTTCAAATTGGACGTGTGAGAAATGGGGGCAAAGTTAGAGTATGACAAGACGCTCCAGGTCTGCACCAAGGTAGTCAATCCTTCCTCAAGAGCTTCCAGGGCACTCCTTCAGCGTTTATAACAAAACCGCGCCCTGGAATACAGAGCTTGGAAGCAAGCTCCTGAGGGTCTGGTTATGTGTGACAAAATCTGGAGAAAGCGGAGTAGTGCTCCCCTGGCTCTAGAACCACCGGGGTGTCTAGGAATGTGTTCAATGACTCCCATTAAACTTTATCAATTTGCCCCGCACTCTGACTTGCCTCAAGGACTTGTCCTCTGGATCATATAAATTGGCATAAAATTCCTTAACCAGGGCCACATCAATGCGACCATCAGGCTGCCTGGTCAAGGCTTTATGCCACCTGTGCCTCTCGAGCTCCCGTCGGAACTCGTCGTACTCTGTGACATATAAAGTAATGTTCCTCTCCGAAATGATGTTTCGGGAGTGAGCGTTCTGCTTGTAGCATTCCCATGCGACCTCAGAGATGAATCTTGTATTGTCATATGGTTCCTGAGGTCGAGAGACAGTTGCTTTCCTTTTCCTAGAGGCCATCTGCATCAAAAGAATCATAGGAGAAAAAATTAGACAGGTTTTATTCAAGACTGAAAGCAGAAAAATAAAACAGAAAAATGGATTGGGCGCTTAGCGAGACATACTCGCTTAGCGCGCCTTCAGAAAATAACATGATACGCTTAGGGGGCAGGGCGCGCTTAGCGCGACAATAGAAAAATAGAGATTCTGGCTAAGCGAAACACCCTCACTTAGCTAACACAGTACATTGGCTAAGCAAGCATGGCTCGCTAAGCCTTATTCTCTAACAGAGGGCTAATTGCGCTTAGCAAGAAAGGCTCGCTTAGCGCGACACACTACACAGGCTTAGTGCCAGTAGGGGCTTAGCCTAACTTGACCACTGGAACTTAATTAGCTTAGCGAGCCTGCTCGCTAAGCCTTATTCAAAAATAGAGAAGAAATTGCACTTAGCGAGCCTACTCGCTTAGTGCTTGAACAAAATTCAGAACAACTGAATTGCCTTGGGCTTAGCGAGACTGACTCGCTTAGCCCAAGCTTAATCTACTTTAAAGGCATGGTGACTTAGCTAGCGAGGCTCGCTCAACCGCAAACAGAATACCAAAAGCCTCAAGGAGCTTGACCTAACTAAACTAACTCACTTAGTGCGGCATGCCGGCTTAGCGAGTTCATACGAACTCAAAAATTAAAACTTGGAATTTAAACACTTGCTAAGCCTAAGTGTAGTGGCTTAGCGAGTTCATACATATAAGCATAAATTTAAATAGAAATGATGGACACGCTTAGTGGGACAGGGCCAGCTTAGCGAGTTCATCAGAAAACCTAGAAATTCATCCAAAATTGATGAACTCACTTAGCGAGTGCATCAAAATTTCCAGAAAAATTGGGGCTTCGAAGCCTCAACTTCCTAGCCACTTTCAAGCATAGGAAACCTAAGCAAAACATATGAAATGAACCTACATTACTTATGATCAAACAACTAAGCAATGAGTAGCAACATCAACAGAAAATCACAATCACAGAGCAAACAAAGTTGTCTTCTACCCTAGGGTTCAAAAACTGAAATTAAAAAGATAGAGTAAGAGGTACTTACTTGGATTGTAGCGGTTAATGAGTAGAGATGAGGGCAAAAGAAGCAGAGAATGAAATACACAGTGCAAGAATGCAGGTGAATGCCAATGATGAAATGGGAGTTATAATTTTGTGCACAAAGTAACTGCCTAAGGCAGTTATGTCTTATTTTTTGCAGTTTCGACTGTCTTGCTTAGCGCGAGTGACTTGCTAAGTGAGCACTCAGTGACGTTTGAATTTTCAGGATTTAAACTCATGTGCTTAGCGGGACAGACTTGCTTAACCCAATTCGAGAATTAGAAAATCCGAGAAGGTTTTGGGCTTAGCGCACAGGTGCGCGCTTAGCAAGTTCTGCAGCTCTGATTGGTCTACAACTTCCGCTAAGTGGGACGTGGTCGGCTTAGAGAATTAAATGCCTCAAGATGTAGTAGTGGGGTCACACTTAGCGAGATCGTCTCGCTTAGCGCAATGTCATTCCAGAGAGATATTTGGGCTTATCGGGTATGACCTACTTAGCCCAATTAACATGGGGTCCAGGCAGAGAGTAATAAGCGCTTAGCGCACAGACGCACTTAGCGAGACACTGGGCTGCGCTTAACGAGTTGGCTCGCCTAGCGCACGAAGTATGACTTGCTTAGCGCATAGGGCGCTCTGAGCGAGTGGATGACTGAAGAATTTTCTAAGTTATTTCCTCATCCATAGCTTCAGAGAAGCTTTTGCCAACCCTTTTATCATACAAAGCATGTTGATGTCTTACTCTAGCAATCACAAACAAGTTGAAACCTAACTATATGCACTGATGTATAGAAAGCAATGATTAAGAAAACAAAGAAAAAGACCGGGTTGCCTCCCAGTAAGCGCTTCTTTAATGTCATTAGCTTGACGCATGTTACCTTTAAGGGTCTTGTGCAATCTTGGCTCTCGCCATCTGAGCCATCTCATTCTCAATTTCATCCATCTTAGAGCAAATATTTTGGTCAAGTGAGTGCTTTTCTACATCAAACAAGTCAAATGTGACCTTCTGGTCATCTATACCCATTTCAAGGTTACCTTTCCCCATATCCACCACATAATTGGCGGTTAGCATGAAGGGATGACCCAAAATCAATGGAATTTCAGGATCCTCTTCAATAACCATGATCACGAAATCTGCAGGGAAAGTAAACTGCCGCGCTTTGACCAAAACATCTTCTACCATGCCATAAGGCCTTGTAATAGACCGATCTGCCAGTTGTAATGTCATTCTTGTTGGCGTGATTTCCAGCTCTCCAATCCTTCTGCACATGGAGAGAGGCATCAAATTAATGTTGGCCCCCAAGTCAATGAGGGCTTTTCCAATTGACACTACACCAATAGAGTAAGGGATTGTAACACTCCCTGGATCCTTGTATTTAAGTGGAAGGATTCTTTGAATAATAGCATTGTAGTTTCCCTCCACCACAATATTATCACTATGGATATATTTGCCCTTCTTAGTCAGCAGATCTTTAAGAAACTTGGAGTAGAGTGGCATTTGTTGCAAGGCTTCTCCAAAAGGGATAGCTATCTCCAATTTCTTGAAGATATCAAGGAAACGAGCAAAGTGCCTTTCCTTGTCTTTCTTGGACGGCACCAAAGGGTATGGTGCTTCCTTCCCTGTATATGAGACAACCTCATTCTTCTTTTCTCTGGCCAACTCACTCTTTGTCTTCTTTTCTTCCTCATTTTCTCTTTTTTTCCATTTTTTTTCTTTTTCTTCTTTCTCCTCATTAGTTATTTTCTTCTCCCTCATCTAATCTTCTTCCTTTTCTTTTTCTCCTTTAGCTACTAACTCTTTCTCATCACTAATCCTCCCTTCATCTTCCACCACGGTCTCCCTCTTGCTTCTAGTTATGACAACCTTGCATTCTTCCTTGGGATTTTTCTCAGTATTGGTCCCAAAACCTCCAGAAGAATTGTCAGCTATCTGCTTAGCTAGCTGCCCCACAAGAATCTCCAAGTTCTTTATAGCTGACTTTGTGCTCTTGTGATTGGACATTGAAACTTGCATAAACTAAGCCAAAGTCTCCTCCAGCTTGGTTGTCCTGTCATACAGGCTAGGCCCTTGATTCTGAGGCCTATTGGATGGTCCTCCTTGATCTTTATTGAATTGGTTCCCTGGATGTGACCTCCAATGCCCTTGATTCTAATTAAAATTCCCTCATTGCTAGTAACCTGAAAAACCGTCTGAATGGAATCCTTGTCTGTTTTGGTTCCCCATGTAATTCACTTCTTTTGCAGCATCATCTAGGGGTATGCAACAACCAGATTCATGCGTTCCTCCACATATACTACAACCTCCAACCTGCATAACTATTGAATGGGAAGGCTGAGCCACTTGTAACTGTGTTGGCAGCTTGCTAAGTGTTTCTGTAAGTGATTCTAGCTGCTTAGCTAGCAGCTTGTTCTATGCCAAGAGTGCATCTTGTGAAGAAAGCTCTAATAGGCTTCTCTTTATGGGTACGTGAGTTCTATCACGCAGAATAGCATGATCACTACCAGCCATGTTCTCTATGAGTTCCATTTCTTCTTCAAGAGTCTTCAATTTAATTTTTCCTCCAGCAGAAGCATCCAATAACTGCTTGGACTTCGGATTCTCTTAAGTCTGGAAATGCTGAAGATGATTCAGATGATTGAGCTTCCTCTGAACTTGGTTGTGCAATACTTTCTTGCAAAGCTTTTCTCCTTCTCTCTGTGTTATTTCTCCTACAAGTAGCTTCTATCTCCAAATTTAATGGAGCTAAATTCCCTACTGAAGAGTTACCTCGCATACAAGAAGCACTAACAGAGCAACAATTAACCAAGTCAAGAGAAAAAATAAATCCTAACTAACTATTCACAAAATCAATCAAAGAATAAAGAATAAATGTTTACAAACTGAACTATACTATCTAAGTGGAAAAAAATTCCCCGGCAACGACACCAAAAACTTGTTCGCTCTTCGGCAAGTGTATCGATTCACACAAGTAGTATATTAAAACGGTAAAACTGAGTATCGTATCCACAGAGAATTTGTTTCACTTAGAAATTGTGCATTCAGTGAGCAAACATTTGTATAACTGAAAGCTAAGTAAATATCAAGTTGGGTTTTTGTTCTAAAATATATTTAAATACAAACTAAATATCCAAAGTTTGAGAAGTAAAAAGCGTTGGATCATTCTACTGAATTTTCCTTGATGTTGTTATGTGTTTTTCTCTATTTAATGCTATCCTAGTGTTCTTATGCTGAGAAATTACCCAAACCAAGATCCCTCTAGTGAATGAGCCTAACTCTCTTTAAAGCTCATCCTTGATCCCTCAACAAACTCAGCCTAAAAGAGTTGCATTAAGTCTACAACATAATATGAACTAGACCGCTGCACTCGATTCCTAGACATACATTTTTCTAGCTTGCTCTACCAAGTTCTAAGGCTTTAAAGCACTTCCTAATGCTAAAAATCCTAACTATACATACAAATGAGTGATCAAGCCACGAGCATGTAAAAATAAGCATAGATAGAACCAATGAACACAGAAAAATAACATTAAATCAATAGTGAAAGAATATTACATCAAGGGTTCAACAGAACTTCCCAACCAAAAGGTTTAGCCTTCCATTAAAAGAAATGAACTATCAATACAAGGAAAAACAGAGTTTAAGTGGAAGAAAATGGATAAGAAGGATTGAGGATGTCTCCTTCAACCTCTAGAACCCTAATCTCACTCCTCTAACCTAAACTCTCTTGGTGGCTCAATTTCTGTCGCTTCAGCTTCTCCCTTGGCTTTGTTTTTCGACCCCCCTACTTGGATGTTTCATCTTCTGAAGGCTCGCTTAGCAAGACTGGCTCGCTAAGCAAGAGTAAGTGAATTTTGGCTTAGCGAGCTAGGCGCGCTAAGCGCGAGAAGAGACAACCTACTCGCTGGGCGAGCTTGCAGCGTGCTGGGCGAGCACATCTCTGACTGATCCTCTTATAGGGTTTCCCAACATGCTAAGAGAGCTGTATGCCTCGCTTATCGGATGTCAATCGCTAAGCGGATCCGCCTCGCTTAGCGAGACACCAGCTACTTGAACCTTCTCTTCTTTTAGCCTGAATTTCAACATTAATTCACAAAAATGGGAGCATCTATTGTATAAAATCTAACTAAACATGAAAATATGTATAATTCCTACAAAATGAACTATAAATTGAAGGTAAAGTGCTAATTTCGTGCACATATTCAATACAAAACTTAGTCATGAAAAACGACTAACAATGCACTCACATGTTATTTTGTTTTAAAATGTTACTTCAAATTATACCTTTTTGTCCCTAAACTTTTTAAAAAAATTAATCCCTAAACTTTTTATTTATGTTGTTAATCCCTTAACTTTTTTCTCATCCCTTACTTTTATTAATAATTAATTTATATTTATTAGTTATCATAAATTTAATTGTTTAGAATTTCAAATCAGGTTGATAATAAATAATCTAATTATTCAAAATTTTAAATACTTATAATAATAACTTGATACTAATTAGAATTATAGAAATAAATTATCCAAAATTTCCCACTCAAATGTATAAGACTTCCCTCCAACACTTCTTTACTTTTATTTATTAATATAAAGATAAAGAAATGTGTTTTTAGAATATATGCTCTATCATTATATCTTTTTCAAAAGATACAAAAAAATACATATTTAAAAAAAATTGACATCAAATCGAAATTGAAAACTCTAAAACCATAGTTCTCAAAATTTAGGTCACAAAAACAAAAGTAAAATTAAGGTACAATTCAAAATATATGACTAATTGTATTTTAACTTTCTCTCTAATTAGTTGTATGTTTATTTTTTTATTGACAAATGTTAGTTTTTTATAATGTTATTTTTTATTAGTAGAGGAGATCATACCCACAACATTTCTCTTATGTCCTTCTCCCTTGACCATCCAACCCATCTTATATCTCCAATCAATTGTGTGTTTGTTTGGTCTTATGCTTGCTAAATAGAAATTTGTATGTTGCTAAAAAGAAATTACAATCAAACAAATTGAACCCTTGCAACATTTACTGTCAACGGCAAGAACATGATATTAGGATGCTCCATAAGTCACAAATCTTTCATTTCCCTGAGCACTAATCTTGGCTAGTGTTCGCAAACGTCAGCAAGTGTACCGATTCACACAAGTAGTATAAAATGGTAAGACCGAGTATCGTATCCTCAGGGAATTTGTTTCACTCAGACCACGCATATTCAATATGTAAACATTTGTATGGATTAAAGGCAAGGTAAATGTTAAGTTATGTACTAGAAAACCTATTTGAACATAAACAAAATATCTAAAGCTATGAAGGTGAACAACTATCAAGTTGAAAGCGTTGGGTCGTTCTACTGAATTTCCCTTGATGTTTAATATGTATTTTTCTCTATTTAACATTATCCTAGTGTTCTTATGCTGAGAAAATAATCAAACCAAGATCCCTCTAGTGAATGAGCCTAACTCTCTTTAAACTTCGTCCTTGATCCCTCAACAAACTTAGTCTAAAAGAGTTGCATTAAGCCTACAATATAATATGGACTAGATCACTGCACTCTATTCCTAGACATACAAATTTCTAGCTTGCTATACCAAGTTCTAAGGCTTTAAAGCATTTCCTAATGCTAAAAATCCTAACTATACATACAAATGGGTGATCAAGCCACAAACATGTAAAATAAGCATAGATAGAAGCAATGAACACATAAAAATAACATTAAATAGATAGTAAGAGTGTTACATCAAGGTTTTTCAGCAGAACTCCCCAACAAAGAGGCTTAAACTTCCATTACAAGCAATGCAATCTCACAATACAAGAAAGGAATAGCTTTGAGTGAAAGAAAATGGCAAAAGATGGTTGAGGACGTCTCCTGCAACCTCTAAACCCTAAACTTCACTCCTTTTCACCTAAGCTCTCTCTGCTGCTCTCTTTCTGTCTCTTGTTCTCCAAAAAATGCGCTCTCCTCCCAAAACTCACTTTATTTTCGCTAACTTCAGTGTTTTAAAGGCTCTTGGACCTTTCAGCTTCCGAAGGCTCACTAAGCGAGAGTAAGTGAATTTTGGCTAGGTGAGACTGGGCGCGAGAAGAGACAACGTCTTCGCTGGGTAGGCTAGCTGCGCGCTGGGCGAGCACATCTCTGACTTATTCTCTTCTAGGGTTTCCCAATCTGCTAAGCGAGTTGTATGCCTCGCTAAGAGGATGCCACTCACTGAGCGAATCTGCCTCGCTGAGCGAGTCATCAGCTACTTGAATCTTCTCTTCTTTGGCCTGAAACTGAGTTGGATTCAACATTAATTCATAAAATTGGAGTATCTACTCTATAAAATCACACTAAACAGAAAAATATGTACAATTCCTACAAAAAGAACCATAAATTGGAGGTAAAACGCTATTTTCTTGCAAATATTTAACATCAAACTAACTCATGTATAGCAACTAACAGCTAGCAAACCAACAAAGTGATTTCCTTTTCTTATCAATTGGAAAGTGAGATAGAAATTTCCCATTATTCAATTGTTAAGTCATGTAATGCTTGGATCAAATTTGCATGTTTATTGTAAGAAGCATTTCTTTTTCACCAACTCAATGACAACCTTTGAATCAGTGTAAATAATTCATTTTGTAAACCCCTTCTTCTATAGACACATGCAATATTAACCCAATGATCAACATTATGAACACGTTAAGAATCCTGCCAACACATAGATGTATAAAGGCATTTTCTGATGATCAATGCAAGGTGTTCATGTTAAGGGGTCTAGCTTTGTTGATAAATTGATATTATTGATATCAATTGAAGAAATACAATTGGCCAATGAGTCTTTGTTCATAATCTAATATATATATATATATATATATATATATATATATATATATATATATATATATATATATATATATATAATCAAACTCTAACTAACTAATGATAATTGGCAACAATTGTACTAACTAGCTGACAATTGTACACAGGTGTACTAACTAACTAGGGGTTAACTTTAACTACTAGAGTTAATTTATAGAGTATAACCAACCGCCTCCCCCCCCCTCCGCACGCAAAAACTTAATGGGACTAAAAAACCAAGGGAAGCACATTAAGTTTTGAAACTAAGAAAAGAAAATTTGGTGGAAGATAAGGGTTTGGTGAGCAGGTCAACCCACTGATCATAGCTAAGAATGTGTTGAACAATCAAACTCTTAAAAAGAAAACCTTTTCTCTTACAAACAATACATCCAACTCCATATGCATAGTCTTAGCATGAAGAATTAGATTGTCAGTCATTTGCACAACACTTGAATTATCACAAAGAACCATAGAGGAATTGCAAGTTCACTAAGAAGAGTTTAAATCCACAAAATGTTAGCTGTAGCAGTTGCAAGACTTTTGTATTCAGCCTCATCTAAAGAACACCGTTTGCTTTCTAGACCACCAAGAAACCAAATTTGGGCCAAGATAAATTGCAACACTAGAAGTAGATCTTCTATCATGTGGATTGGTAGCCTAGTCAACATCACATAATGCAAAAAATGATAAGGCTTGATAAAGAAGAGCACGATGAAGAACTAATCCATGATGAAGATGACCCCTTTAAGGTATCTTAGAATTAGCTTGATAGCAATCCAATGACTCTAAAGATGAGAAGACATAAATTATTTGTGTACAAAGTAGCTTAACTTGGGATGAGTTACAATCACATATTGTAAGGCTCCAATAATGGACATGTAAAAAGAGTCATCTTGCAGTGAATCAGAGCCATGTTTGGACAACTTACAGTTGGATGCCATAAGAGAAGAAATAGGTTTTGAGTCAAACATATTGGTCTTGACTAAAAGTCTTTGATATACTTTGATTGAGACATTAAGAGAAAACCATTAGGTAATAAGTGAACTTCAATTCCCAAAAAGTAATCTTGTGCACCATCAAGATACACAAAATTGTACGCAGTAGTAGATTTTGTGTTGTAGGTAAGCAATGAAGTATCATACTTGCTGTTAGTGAACCCAAATTGAGGCAAGATGGATTTCAACCTTTCAAACCAAGCTTTGGGAGCTTGTTTGAGACCATATCGATTTGTTGTTGCCACAACAAAAAATTTGTCGTAGGGAATGACGAAGACGAAGCAGGAATATCTAGATTCATCGAAACATAATTGATCAGAATCACACCACCAGAGTTTATTAGAATCGTGTTGGTGTTGATCAGAATTGCACAAGAGTTTGTGAAAGCCATAAAAATGGATCAGAGAGCTCTGAATACCATGTTGATAAACTAACATTATTGATATCAATTGAGAAAATACAATTGGTCAATGAGTCTTTATTTACAATCAAATATATATAGACACAACGACTCTAACTAACTAATGAGAGACTCTAACGAACTAATGACGGTTGGCAACAACTTTACTCACTAATTGACAATCGTACACCATTGTACTAACTACCTAGGAGTTAACTCTAACTAATAGAGTTAACTTACAAAGTATACACTGACAAGTTTAATTATTAAGTAAAGTGTATGAGTTATTGTAAATCCTTTAACACTATCTTCAATTTCTATGAACCAAAAAAATGCAAGGTGTTCATTTTTGTTTTTTAAATTCTATTATATTAGAGACAAAACTAATTCGGCCTCTGTCTTGTTTTTTTTTTCTTTCTAATAACAATTTTTTTATCATATATTTTGAACCATTCAATTAAAGTTAACGTATCTTATGATTGATTTGTATTTTTTTTTGTTTTTTTTATTGAAAATAATGATCCGTTAGTATAATAATTGATTGAAAAGAATATATACACATGCCATAAGGAAAAAGTAAAAAATAATAAAAGATTAAAAATATTACCAATAGATTAGAATCCATTATGTTATATAAAACTATATAAAGATTGTTTTAAGTTTTTAAATAATTTAAATAAAATATTTTTAAATTCCAATCAACTAATAATATATATCCTTTAAATTTTTACCAAATATTATTTAATATTCATATTTTAAATTTATATATTTAACTTATTTGCATATATTAAAAGATATATTTTATTTTTTAAATACACAACATTTAAAAGGTGTTTTTCGTTACACGAGATAAAAAGAAAACAAAAGAGACTACTATCTAGGAAAAGACACTCCCATCATATGCCTGAATCAAAAGAGATTAAGTATAACAGTATACGTATTTAATACTATTATTGTATAATAAGTATGTAAACATTAAATAATATTATTTAATGTGTTTATTGAATATAATGTTTATGAAGTATAATATATTTATTAAATTCAATAATATAATATATTCTTAATAAATATGTGACTCTTCATACGAATACTACAAATTTAATACATATATACATAATTTTTTTAATATTGTTTTATAAAATGGTTTATAAAGTATATTTTAGACAAAAACAAAATTTTAGCCCCTTTTATATATTTTAAATTTTAATTTAGTTTTTTAAATTTAAAAAGTTTCACTTTAGCCTCTAGTATCTCAGACCAAATTAATTTTTCTGCCTGTTAATGTTTTTAATACTAATGATGTGAATTGTAGTTAGCATGACATCTTTTAGAAGACATTTGTTTCACGGATAATTGTTTTAGTTCTGTGAATACTTTTCCTATAAATAATTAAAAAATATATGTTTGTTAATTGGTTGTGAATATTTTGCATATTTTTAGGAATAATTAAAATAAGTTTTTGATTGAGTTATTTTTTCTTGAAAATATATATTATAACTTATAAAATATTCTTATTGTCTTAAAAATGTTTTTTTTTTACCGAATGTAAACAATGTGAAGGAGCCTCACAATTTCTATCTCTTGATAAATGCTAAACAAGTCTTCCTATCTAACAATATACACTTAACTCTAACACGTAATTGAAAGTATGAACGAAATTGTGAGAATGAAATTGATGCAACATATAGGAATAAAATTTGTGGGAAAGAAAAAACAATATACCACGTAACAGTTTGTTAATTATGTGTTACCAACTTTAAGCAATTAATGTAATAAACTAACATAATAACTAATTTGGTGTAATAGATCAACTTTAACGGACTAAAATGAAATCTTTTAGATATAAGTCGAACCTTACAATGCAGATAAAAAATCAAAATTATATTTTAACCTATATTTTAAAATGGATAAATTTAAATATATATATATATATATATATATATATATATATATATTAATGTAATGTATATAAATTGACATATACATATAGTAGTAATAAATTATATTTAATTTCTATTCTTCATTTTTATTTAAAATAAATTATTTTAAATATAATAATATATTAAAAATTCTTACTTTTAATTAATATAATGCAAAAAAAATATTTTATATTTATATATACTTGAGCACAAGTACTAATATATTATTTATAATATAATAAAATATATTTATCAAAGTAACAAATATTTATTAAACATTTGACTTTTAATATAAATTTTATATATATATATATATATATATATATATATATATGTGTGTATATATTAAAAAATCATATTAACTAAAATATAATTATAAAAAAATTTAATAAGGGTTTTGGTATTTCTTTTATTTTACTTATCTAATAAAATTATGACATGTGTTTTGTCGTTATACAAATATATAATAATAATATAATGTTTATATTTGAAGAACCGCAATTAGAGGTCTTATCAATTAGATTTTATATATATATATATATATATATATATATATATATATATATATATATATATATATATATATATATATATATATAATTTTTAAAGTTATTAAATATAATTATATTAAAATTGAGAACATAATTAATTATAGTTTTAATCGAGGAGATATTGTTTGAAAAATATTAAGTCTATTCAGATTTAATTTGATTGTTCTTTTTGTAAGTAATAATAATGTAATACTTATATTAAAGGTATAAATTAAAAAATATAATAAATATATTGATAATTATTTAAATTTGAGTATTGATCTTTGTTACTGTAAATGCTATGTTTACACGCACTTGGATATTTTGTGTTTATAATTAATATATTTTTAAAAAATTTATTGTAAAATAAATTTTTTATTTTAAATTGATATTTTAATGATTTTGAAGATATTAGTTTCAATTATGTGATATTATTTTTTTACTTTTACTAGTGTTACTGCTTGTTATTTGATTTCAATTTCATTACTTGTTACCTTTTAAGGTTATTTAACTATAAAAAATTTATATATTTGAGACTTTATGTGTTTTAATTTAATTATTACTATAATTATTTATATATATCAGAATTATTATTTATCTATTAGGCTTTGTATGCTGTTATAATTTTTTATATTATTACATTTTACTTTTTATGTTACTTTTTTCTCACTTATAATGAATTTGGAAAGATAATGTTATTTAACAATTATAACTATTCTATTATTGAATACTTTACACATATTTTAATAATAATAATAATAAATGTTTAGCATAATGATCAATTATAAGACATTAAGATTTTTTCATATAAATTTAGATATTAAAAAATAATAAATATTCATTGCGTATCATAAATATACGGAGTAATATATTTTATTATTATCTTTTTTTTATATTACTTATATATTAAATTTAATAAGTGTTGTAAATTATGTACTATTTAACATAATTTTTCCTTTAAAATAATAATATGTTTGCATCAATTTAATTATCATGTTTTAAAGTGTTATATTTATACATAGAGAAAATAATTTTGAAACACACTTAAACGAACCTACTACTATTATCATTTATAATAAGTACTCTTTATGGCATGTTAAAAAAATATATTTTAAGTTGAAGATATAAAGTAAAAGTTAAATTAATTATTGATTTTTTGTTGCTAAAAATGAGAAAGGATAAAAATGCATTCACTATTTATTTATAATATAGCATAAAAGAAAAAAAATGAATTAGTTGAACGATTATGATGAAAACAAAATAAACATAATAGTAAAATAAGAAATGAAAAGAAAAAATACCTAAACTTACATATGTGGAGAAAACATATGATGATGATGATGATATGCAGTATTTGGTTCTCGATCCTCACTTTTCATGCTTTGACAAATTCATTTGATGATGAACTTTTATCTCTTATATGTATTAACTGTCAATGTTGCAAGCAAATTAAGTAAGACGTTTTGAGTAACATTCTCATTATCTCAAATTGTAGTAGCAAAAATAAAGATAAATATTAATTAAGCAAAAAAGAAAAAGAAGTACTGAGCAATTGAGGTTTGAATTAAATATTGATTGATGTTTTGTTTACGATAATTCAATTTGGGTTTTTATATTGGAAGAAAAAAGATAATAGGTAACAAAGAATAATTTCTTTTATTCAGCATGATTGTTTATTTGATAGTTTTATCATCTGAATTTTTATTCTATACATTCTCAGAGCTTTTGGTTTTTTATGATATCATTGGCCATCATAAAAGGACAACTCTCTTTTAGTATAGTTATTTGTGTAACTATTTTACTATCAAGAAGCAATTGGCTTGTGTATAGACTATATACTAAATTACTATAAATATAATATACTTTAGGATTCCTGCAAGCATTTATTCGACTAATCCATAGAAAGACAACAAATAGAAGAATACACCTACTAATAAAGTAAAACTTTCAATCTCTCTGCCTAAGAAAGTATGAAAAAAGAAAAGTGCGTAATTTTTTATCAAATAAAGCAATATCAAGATAACTTTATCAATAGCAAAATAAAATAAGTATTATGTGAAAAAAGAGGAATAGTTAACCAAAATACTAAAATAATATTAAGATAACTTTAGTATAAGTTTTGATATCTTTTTATTATTTTAACGTAATTATGTTGACGTTTGATTGTTTGTGTTTATATGTAGATATACCCAAGAATATTATGAAGAGATTGTGAAGAGATTGTTTGTGTTTATTGCAATTGTTTGATACATATGTTTTTGAAATTTCTTAATATAGTCATCTTTCATTTCTTATCTATATAAAAGTAAAAAGATAAAACATGAAAAAATAGAGTATATGGAAGAGAATAATGATTTTAATTATGATAATAATAAGGTCAGTTCATGTTTTCAATATAATTTATAAAAAAGTTACAAAATTTAAATCAAGTTTATACCTTGATTGATTTAATCATTGAATGAATTATTTTTTGCCTATAAATAAAATCAACAGAACAAATTAATTAGTAAAATAATTTGATAATAGTCCCAACATTTAATTCTGCGCTGATAACGAATGATAACGTAACGGTGTTTGATTCATTGAAAAAAAAAAAACAGAAAAAGCTTTAATATACCACTGTTTTTAATTTTTACAAATAAAAAATATCTTTTTATTTTGAAGTTGAAAAATTAGTATATGTTATTACCTTTAAAATAATCAAATTACATGCATATTAATACAATTTATTCAAAATTTAATAAGATGTTTACAATTATTTTCATCAAATCATTTTCTCACATATTATATTTTTATAATATAGTAAGTATAATTTTATTTGTAACAAAAAATTACGTTAAAGTATTTTTAAAAACTAAAAATTAAATATATATTAAATAATTATAAACTATTATTTTAAAGTAAATAATTATTTAAAAAATAATGTTAAAAGCAATGCTACATTATCTCTTATTTAGTTGATTTTTTTAATTTTTATTTAATAATAATAGTAATAATAATGATAATAATAATAATAACAATAATAATAATAATAATAATAATAATAATAATAATAATAATAATAATAATAATAATAATAATAATAATAATAATAATAATAATAATAATAATAATCGATCTTGACAATTAATGTGAAGTTAAACTTTTAATATGAAGGTTACCGTAAAATTTACATAATTAAATCAAATCAATTATTGTTATAAAATTAAAATTTTGATTCAATGATTCTAAAATTTCAAATAAAATTTACTTATATATATAAATATAGATAAGGCATCACGTTTTAGTTGAAGTAATTGAATTGTGAATGTTGTATTATCAATTTATTTGAAAAAGGAACACACACAAGTTATAATTTCATTGATCAAGTAAACGGATACCAAAACCCTCTTAAACTGACAAAAAATCACCCATATATAATTGGGGACTCTTGTTCTGCTTGACATTACATGTAAAGTGTTAAGTCATGCCACGGAATTGAATAGCAATAATATAAAATGATGATACGATAATGAAATTTTAGTTGATTCCTCTGACCAAACCTTAACTTTGGATCAGAAGGATTCCCTCACTTTTAAGCTATATATTTAACTAAATTACCATGTCCAATGATATCGAATTAGCAATCTGTGAAAGGGACTTTTTTTTTTTTTTTGCTTTTCCTTTACAATACCAGAATTTGTGGTTTTATCAGCTGCATCATTCTTGTGAAATAAATTTCCCAAAAATATTTAAAATAAATAGATAATAATTGTGGGTATAAATTGCTTGTGTGAAGTGACCATGATTTCAAAGCTGTTTCCCTATTGTGAATGCAACATCCACATAATCTTCAATTCTTAATGTTAGAAAGCAAATATTCCTCAATAATTCACAACCATATAAGAAGAGAATTTAAAACAAAAACACTGCTACTAGAGCAAATTCAAATATTGGGTCATGTTCCTGTCTTAGTTATTCCCCAATCCCAAAGAGACAAAAAGGTGTTAAGAAACTGCAATTGAAGAATTGGAGCCAAAAATGCTTGGTTCGATTCCACTCCAAAAAATATTAAAGCATTAAAGTGCATAGAAACGACGAAAGCAACAAGGAAGCAAAAAAGGACCCCATGACAAGCTTTGCCATCTACTGCTAGAGCTTGTTCACTAAGGACAAAACCTGTTATTCAATTCCATTATATTTTAAGCCCCCCCTTTTATTTTGAAATCTTATTTTGACAATTGGAACCCCGAGCTTTCTGTGATAATGCCCTTTGTCTGCCAAAGAACACTACACTGGATTTATTTCCCTTTGGTTATTAGTTAGCTTTAGACTTTTAGCTCCTTAGGCTTTGGTCTTCAATTCATAAAATAATATTATTATGTTGAATTTCTATATATCATCAATATAAAATATGATTTAATATAGTAAGTCCCTGAAGTTTTTAGAAATTTTTAATGAAAATATGTTTTTAGTTCTCAAACTTTAAAAAAAACATGTGAATTTAATTCCGTGTAAGTTTGAAAACAAAAAGATTTCTTAGAGAGAAGGGATTAAATCTACATGTTTTTTTTTTTTATATAGTTTGAGAATCAAATTCATCCATATAAGAGTATAGGAATCTTGATTACATTCAACCAAAAGTATAAAAATTAAAAATGCATTTTTCCCAATTTCTAATTAGGTCCTTAAACTAAAAAATAAAATTGTAGTTGAGTTCTTGATCTTTTACAACTTTTGTAATTGGGTTCATGGAATTAGTTTATAGCAGCTTGAAACTATATAAAAAAAATGTTTTGTGACAATTTACTAGCTCTAGGGACTCGATTACAAAAATTATAAAAGGTCCATAATCCAATCACAATTTATTTTAGTTTAGAGACTTAACTAGAAAATTCTCAAATAGTTCAAAGACATATTCATGTATTGTTATACCGTTAATCAATAAGAAATAATCAATAAGAAATAATGGTGAGTATAACTTTCAAAATAATTAAGTAGCTATTATAAAAATAAATAAATTTATCAAGACAATTTGTAATTCTATAATAGTATAAAAATTATTAACACCAGAGTGAAATGCACTGTTTACTCATAATAATATTGTCAATTGCATTCCAATACATGCTGAGAGCTGGCTGCTTGCATAATCAGACATGTGGATATATTTCAGCCATCTAATATTTTGACTTTGGAATAGTATTATAAAATTGTACAAGCCACTAAAATGTTGCCGTAGACTAAATGATCCAATAAACAATGTTAGAAAACTATACAAGCAATTGCTTATTTTGGTGAAAACTACACATTTATAGTATATGTTCAACAAATTAAGATTGGCTTGTTTTGACCTAAGCAAAGAGGTCACGCATGCTTCCATTTGAGAAAGAAAAACATGTAAGAGACTTTATAATCTGAAATCGGGTTAGCAAAACTGAGGACCACTTATATGTCAACAAGGGGTGATTCTTTTAGCGAATTTCCATTAAAATAAATATGTCACTTGGGTCAAAAGGCATTAACTTATGGTAAAGTTAATGTTTTTTTTTATAAGGTAAAGTTAATGTGCTTGTTTTGAGTACTTGTGACGCCTTCTGATTATGTCAGAAGAGTAACACTGACAATTCGGGCATCTTTAAGGTTTTAGACTTCCCAATTACTTGTACATATATGTAATTAATTTTTGGAACATGATCTTTGTATGTAATCATTTGAAAACATTTGATTTATGAGATTATGTGATCGATTATGATGCCAGGAATCATCAATACCATATACTTTGCTACTTTGCTAATAATTCTGCCTGTTTTTTATTCCAGATTCCACACCACTTGCTTGCAAAAATGGCCACACAATTCGCTAGGCCCAACCCAAAAACCTTGATATGTGACTATTCATTCTTTATATATATATATATATATATATATATATATATAATCAACTTAGTCATTCATTCTACAACTACTATCTATATTTTTCATACATTATATAACGTAATTGTACACCAATGTGACCTGTTGTCACACATATAATTTAAACTTTATTCTAAAAGTCAGGGTAATCTGACAATTGGGTGTAAACGTGTAGTACTTAAATTTTTGGACATAATTCAGATAAAGAGAAAATGTAGATTGCCAAAGGTATAACTAACTTTGACCTACACTTTGCCATTTGCCAACAAAACTTAAATTGGCACGTCAAACGGCCATAGTCACATTATGAGGGTCGATTTATATCGAATTAGCCTATGGTACAATTTCACATTAAATAATCTTAATTATACTTTTTGTTTAGTTTCTTAAACTCTAGTTAATTAATTAAATCTTTTAATTTTTAAATCTAAATAGGATTTACGGTTATTTTTTCTCAATAAAGTTCTTTAAGTTTCTATTTTCTTCTCACAATCTTCACAGATTTAATCAATTAAATTATTTTAAATACTTTTCTATGTAAATACTCATAAAATAAACATCAAATTTTACCAAAATAAAATAAAAATAATTTTTTTCACTATTTAAGTCCTAATTTTGCATTCTATAAAATCCTTCAGATTTTATCAAAATTATACTAAATTTTTTTACTTCTATAATTATGAAGTTATTTTATATTTCAAATCTATATCATATTTACACAGAAAATAGTAAATTAAATTTTCAGAAATTGGCCGGAAAATCAAATTTGTTTAATTTTAAAAATTTAAGACCTTAATTAATTGATATAGAAAAAAATAAAGGACTAAAATCAGACATAATTTATAATTACTCTTTATATCATCACAAAAGTAGGATGTGGTTTTGTAAATCCTTACCAAAATTATTTCATCATTATTGTTTTCTTTGTTTACTATTCTCGTTTGGACATAAGCAAATACGATATAATTCATTACAAAAATACAAGATGTTTGTATCTTGATTATTTTTTCCTCTCCTTAAAGGAGTAAACCCGAACTGCTCCAAATCCTTCTAGTAATTCTTTTTCATGATCATTAACAACACTCAAGCTTAGGTTTAATGGATTAATCTAACCATACATGTTTTATACTACCGTTTAGTATGATTTTTAAACTTTACCTCTTCTTCCTTAAAAAAAAAATTGTCTGTGTTGTACTTAATTATGTACAAAACGAGTATCATCTCCTTGATCCTGGACGATCAATTTAAAAATGGAACTATTATACTAGTGTTAAACACTTGCTCGCATGTCTAGCATAAGCTCGATATTCTTTATCAATTAATGTCTTAGTAACCTATAGCCCCAATTCAGTCTTGAACTTTTAAATTATGTACAAAAGAACCTCAAATACTTTGGTTCAGCTTCATTCCAAGTTCCAACAAGAACAAAAGATTTGACTTGGTTATAACACGTGGACTAAGTTTATGCTAAGAACTCCTCAAGTATGTAGAAAAATGGGTTTTTAGCTTTATAGTTCAACATTTCTAAATCAAAAGCAAAATCCTTACCTCAAATCTATCTAATCCTTTATTCTAATTAAAGTTAAACTTACTAAATTTTCACCAATTTGTACCAACTTGAACATTTACATCTCAAATCCCCTTAGAATCCATAATTATGTAGAATATATCATTAAGGATCTGAGTTTATATAACACCATTCTATTTGAAAACAAAAACTTACTAGATATTTAAACATTGCTGTGAAGTACAATAATTAAGTCTTATTTTATTTGAACCACTTAACACTATCCATGACCTATGCTCCTCAACTTTACCATAAAATTCATAATTAAGCAGAATAAGGATACCAAGCTTAGGTTCAGCATCACCACCTATGACATAGGCTTTATTCTATTATTCTATAGTCTTTAACACCTATATATATGCAAGCGAATAAAGCAACCTTATCATACTTGTAGTAATTTCTGTACCAAAAAAAAAAAACTGTTTGTACCTAGAAAACTTGTAATCAGTGTAACCACACAAGACTCTTAAGTTTTTATCACAACTTAAAACCTTTAGTTATGTAGAAAAATGAACTTGCAAATAGCAGCTATCTATGAATAATTCTAGGAAACCCTAACACTTTCCTCACATCATATCATAAATAATACCATTTTGAAAATTAGTGTCTAATTAATGCAAAGAAGTCATAATTCGTTTCAAATTCTGAGTTTTTTGCTATAATTTATATATAATTAGTAAATAAAGATTGTTTTAGTACGTCATGATGGTTCCTTAATTAAGTGCAGCAAGATTCTTATCCATAAGAGAAATGAACACATCATAACGTAATATTAAGCTAGGAAACACATCCTAGAATAGTCACTTGTTCACACCTACATGGTACATGGTGCATAGCTTCCTAAATCTACCACTTTCTAGGCTAGATATATAATAAGTCCCATTACATCATTGAGACAATCCAAAATAAAGGGGGTATAATAGTACTTCTTCTTTTGTTAACGTGAATATTACTCGACCAAGAGTCAGACATTCTAGGAATTGAGATTTATGGATTGACCTCTTCCAATAGAGGTTGTTTCATGCACAATGGCTGGTTATCAAACTTTTGGCCACATACTTGAATAATATAATTATTTCTTGACTGTGTCGCACCATTGGAAAAAGTCCAATCCAATTAAATTTTGGTCTAGCATAAGGGGGAGGTGAGCATTTGCATGCTACACCCCATTGCCACATCATATAGTCACACTTTGTGCATGTCCTTCATGCTTTACATGTCTCATGACACCTAAACATACTTAATGGAGAATCTTGGACTTGATCTTGGATTAGTAAATTCAAATTCAAGTGAAATTTGAATAGAAATTCAAATTTCCCTCCAGTTTTGTGTGACACTCACTACTAAAAAATAAGGTTTCAACATCGGTTATTCAGGATTTTCTACATCAGTTATTTAAATAACCGATGTTAAAAGTATCGACGTTGAAAGTATTATCGTTAACATCGGTTTTCCAAAAACGATGTTAATATAAAATTACAACATCGATTATTTAAATAACCGATGTTATATAGTAAGAATTATAAAAAAAAAGTCATATATCTTCATATCAACAAAGATGTTGAGACATTGACTACCGTGTGGTATTTCAGATAGATCTTCATGCTTTATGTACAAGGGGAAGTTGTCATTATGCACCCCAAACACGGTAGCATCCCACATAACTTGCAATGGCTTCAGAAAAAGCTGTGGGATGGTCAATGTTATCAGATATAGGGGATCATCGACATCATTGTCAGACCTATCTGTAGGTTTCGCCAGTCCCTCAGCTCCCTGTTTATCCAGTACAGTTAAGTAACATAATTTAATTACAGTGAACACTTCAATTGAAAAAAAAAACATTTAATCCAACTGAAATACTTGTTCTGATAAATGCCGGACAAGATGTCTTGGCCAAACAAGAAAGTTGTTATGTGCCTGACCCACTAACTTAACCTCTTTAGTGGGCATAGGAACCAGGGCATCTACATCGCTAACCTCCTCAACACCAACCTTGACTTGGTCATGAAGCAAAGGAATGTTGTGAATGGTTGTGGACCCCTCAGAAAGTCTTCCTAGGGCAACCGGGCGGGGAAGATTTTCTTCGATGTACAACCCGCATTTGTCTGAGTCACCCATGTCTCGATCGTTCCCTAAGGGATCGACATAACTCTCCTTTGTGTTGACACGAGCAGTTGAAGGACCAACCTCTGGCTCAGGAGGCAATGCGAGTCCCTATGATTGCATCTACAATTGAAATTGGGACTGCATCTGGCTGAAGGATAACATTAGTTGTCGAGTCACTTTTTCTGTGATCAACTCCTCTAGTTGGTCCCTAATTTGTTGCGTCAGCTGCTCCATGTCTTTGGGAGCCATGGAGGAAGACGAGCAGGAGGTCCTTAGAGCTGATCCAAAGTATTGCTTGATCGTGACACTGGCTTTAGTAGCAGGCACACGACCAGGGTGTTCTGGTCGCCCAATGGTAGCAGTCAGTACATCATGACGTCCATGGGCGACAAAGGAACCCTGTGAGACCTGCTCCTCTAATGAATCCTGTAAGGAACACATTTATTGGTTTACTCAATCACACAATAAACATAAATAATTAAAATTAACAATTGAAAGTGACTTACAATCTTGTCAGCAATTTCCTTTGTTGCCTTAGATGTCATTTGGCTAGTTTTCTTTGTGCAGGCCATCCTCCATTTCACTTGTCGTCTGATGGAAGATGGAGGATCAATCACGGTGTCAATGCTTTCGGATTGAGCAACTTCCTCTAGTGTTTTCTTTTTCTTCTCCTCCATCATCTTGTTTTCTAGATATTCATAACCCCACGAGACAACACGTGAAGGGAATTGTTTTGTTTCTAGACAACCTGTGCCTTCTTTCGCACATCCTGTACAAATTAATCATTATTGAAAGTTATCATTACAATGTATAACAGTAAGTCAATTTAAAGTTTAAAACAATGAAAATCACAAACTTACCTCCCACGAAGGGTCTCTGTGGCTCTGACAAAATTGAGCCCATTTTTCCTTGCTAATATCGTACTTTTAGCATACAGTGTCATTGACATTGTCCTTGTCGACTGTAAGTGCCCATTTGGATGTCAAATTAGACTTAAATTGTCTCCACTGCTCCCCCACAGTCTGAAGTATTTTCTTTCTTGTCCTTACGTCAGATGCTTCATGGATATCAAATTCAGCCTGATAAACGAAAAATTAGGTTTTATTGTTACTAAATTTGCATTTTTAGTTAATAAACAATATGCAACATGAAAACTAAAATACCTGAATATCCTCCTATATCAAATCCTTCTGAGCACCAGGGACTTGCTTCCAATTCTCGTATGTCACATCAACCTTATCATGAGCGACGATCCCCAAATATGTTCTTAACTTCTTTTTGTGAGGACCATCCGCTTTCCTAGTAGCAGGATCCACATGGACCAGGGGTCTCTCTGTCCCAACTGTCTAGTCGCCAATGATCTTAGGCGTGTGGCCTTTCTTGTTCGCTTCAAGGTAGACAGCGAATGCGATGCTGCACCAGTAGGAGGAGGAAAAGGAGGAGAGCTGGGCAGTGTAGCCATTTTCCTATAAACAAAAAAAATTAAGTATCAATGTAATTCAAAGGAATAAAATTAAGTAAAAAATAAAAAAATTACATTAGACGATGTTAATTCATTCTCCTTCATCATGATCATTACGATTAGCATGAACGTCGTCAGCTTCTTCTTCTCCGACGACATTAGGCGACATTTGTGTGGACAAAGGAATAACATAAGTATCAATGTATGAATCATCATCTTCAACATTAACACCTATTGTTTTCCCATGTAGAACCACTGAACACCTTTCATAGCAAGGGTCTTGAACATAAAATACCTTCTTAGCTTGTTCTGCCAGGATGAAAGAATCATTCTGGTAAGTGAGTTTCTTAAGATCCACCAACGTAAATCCTACAACATTGGTCTGAACACCGGTATTACTGTCAACCCACTTACATTTGAAAACATAGATGTTGGATCAAGTGGCCTCAGAATAATTAAGAAGGGGGGGGGGTTGAATTAATTATTCCTAAACCTTTACTAATTAAAAACTTACTCTTCTAAGGCTTTTACTATGTTGTTAAGTAAATAAAAAGTAGAAAAGAAACTTAACCAAAATTAAAAGCAAAAATTAAAATGCACAGCGGAAATTAAAAGAGTAGGGAAGAAGGAGATAAACACACAAGAGTTTTTATACTGGTTCGGCAACAACCCATGCCTACATCCAGTCCCCAAGCGACCTGCGATCCTTGAGATTTCTTTTCAACCTTGTAAAAATCCTTTTACAAGCAAAGATCCACAAGGGATGTACCCTCCCTTGTTCTCTTTGAACAACCTAGTGGATGTACCCTCCACTAGAACTGATCCACAAGAGATGTAACCTCTCTTGTTCTCAGTCAATAACCCAAGTAGATGTACCCTCTACTTGTACCACAAAGGATGTACCCTCCAATGTGTTAAGACAAAGTTCTCAGGCTGTTAAACCTTTGAAACTTTGTGAATGGGGATACAAAAGAATTCTCAGGCGGTTAGTCCTTTGAAATCTTTTGTATATGGGAAAGGGAAGAATCAAAAGAATTCTCAGACTGTGTCGTTTTGAATTCTTTGACAAGGGAGAAGGGAGACACAAAAGAATTCAGGCGGTTAGTCCTTTGTTCTTTTGGAAAAGGGAGAAGAGAGACACAAAAAGAATTCAGGCGGTTAGTCCTTGGCCAATTCTTTTTGGCAAAGGGAGAAGAGATTAAAAGAATGAATAGCACAAGTTTTCAAGGTTTAGAAAACTAGAAAACTTTAGAAAGCTTTTGACAAAGAAAGAAAAAGAAGAAGTTCAAAGAGACTCAGAAATCAATGTGGAAAAATTGCTTGTGTAAAGAATGAATTGGAAAAGATAGATCTTAAAATGCAAAACAAAACCTTGCTTTTATAGACTCTTCATGTCTGGTCAAGAGAACCATTAGAAGAGTTATGACCTTTAGAAAAACTTAAAACCAATTTGAAAAAGTCAAAAACTATTTGAAGAGTTACATCTTTTGATTTGTTCAGAAACTATCACTAGTAATCGATTACCAAATCAGTGTAATCGATTACACAAAGCTTTTTTGTGAAAGGATGTGACTCTTCACAATTTAATTTGAATTCCAACGTTCAAACACACTGGTAATCGATTACCAAATCATTGTAATCGATTACTACATTTTGAAATCAATTGGAACGTTGTAAATTCAGTTGAAAGCTTTTTGAAAACCATTTTGCTACTGGTAATCGATTACAATAATCTAGTAATCGATTACTAGAGAGTAAAAACTCTTTGGTAAAAGGTTTTGAGAAAAATTCATGTGCTACTCTGTTTTTGAAAAAACTTTTTAATACTTATCTTAATTGAACCTTCTCTTGATTCTTGAATCTTGAGTCTTGAATCTTGATTTTGATTCTTCGAACTTGAATCTTGAAACTTGATTCTTGATTCTTGAAATCAAATTTCCTTTTGAACCTTGAAGTGTTCTTGATTCAATCTTGAACTCATTCTTTGATTCTTGAGATCATCATCTTTGTTATCATGAATTGCTCTTGATCTTTGAGCTTTTTGTCATCACCTTTGTCATCATCAAAACTTCTTTGAATCAATCTTGATTCATCATGAAGCTTGCTTCTACAATAGACAGTGAATTTCACATAGTTAAGCTCCCAAATTTCTTTAATGAAACCAAAGTAAGGGATGGAAGCTACACGGGGATTGTCATCATGTACACTAACGAAGTGTTGAGATTAAGCCCTTAGGGTAACCCCACTGTTTTGCATTGTACTTTTATCGTCTTGTGCTTTTGTATAGAAGAAATACTTGTTTATATCATATCCTTGCCAAGTTATAACATTTCTTTTAGGTCCATCTGCTAGCTTTCTTAACGTTTCAGAAGCATTTTCATTAGCAAAGATTGTATCTTTAAACCAATCTAGGAAAGTCTTGTTATGCTCTTTCAAGACCCCGTTCTTTGATATGTTTGGATTATTTTCCTTCACTAAACCTTCATGGCGAAGTATGTATGGAAAACCTTCATCACTGTTATTCAACACATACAAACGAGCTTGTTGCAAATCTTCTACAGTTGGAGTGATAACATACAGTCCTCTTGAACCCTTACCTCCCATTCTTTCATCATAAAGAGACTCGGGAAGCCCACCAGGTTTAGCTTTTTCAATTTACTATGAACAAAATTCAATGGCTTCTTCTGCAATGTACCTTTCAATAATAGATGCATCCGGACGGTGTAGATTCTTGGTATACCCTTTTAAGATCTTCATGTATCGTTCAATCGAGTACATCCACCACAAATAAATAGGACCACAACATTTGATTTCTCTAACCAGATGAACAATTAAGTGAACCATGATGTAAAAGAAAGCAGGAGGAAAATACATCTCCAACTAACACAATATAATAGTAGCCTCGTTTTCTAGCTCATCTAACTTCACAGGATCAAGGACTTTGCTACATATGGCATTGAAGAAAAAACATAGCCGAGTTATGGCAAGCCTGACTTTGTTAGGAAAAATGTCTCGTATGGCCACGGATAACAATTGTTGCATCAAGACATGACAATCGTGAGACTTTAAGCCTACCAACTTAAGATCCTTCAACTGCACAAGGCTCTTAATATTTGAAGAGTATCCTTGTGGGACTTTGATCCGGCGTAGACACTGACAAAAATTGATCTTCTCCTTTCTGGACAAAGTATGACAAGCTGGAGGCAAGTATACTTTTTTACCATCAAACCTTGGATGTAATGACGCTTGCATACCCATCTCAGCTAGATCTTGACGAGTATTCAAACCATCTTTCATTTTGTCTTGAATATTAAGGAGCGTCCTGATGACACTATCACATACATTTTTCTCCACATGCATACCATCAATACAATGTCTAACATCTAGATCAGCCCAGTACAAAAGATCAAACAAAATTGACATTTTCTTCCATATGCAAGTCTTATTTTTTTTCCTTCTTTTGGGTCTTTCCAAATATAGTATTCAGGTGTTGAACCCACTGGAAGACCTGGTCACCAGTCAATGGTATCGGTGCATTTTCATGCACTTGACTTCCATAAAATGCTTTTTTCAATCACCAGTAAGGGTGATGAGGTTTTAGAAAACATTGATGCCTAGTGTAGACTATTTTTCTACCATGTTTTAGTTGTATGTAGCTTGTGTCTTCTTCACAAATGGGGCATGCACAATGGCCCTTAACACTGTAACCACTCAAATTCCCATATGCTGGAAAGCCATTAATGGTACAAAAAAGCATTGCACGCAAATGAAAAGTCTCATTTTGAAACCCATCAATCACTAAAACTCCCTTGTCCCACAACTTTGACAAATCTTCAATTAAGGGACTGAGATAAACATTGATGTCATTTACGGGCTGTCTTGGGCCCAATATCATCATAGACAACATCATGTATTTTCGCTTTATGCACAACCAAGGAGACAAATTGTGAATTACTATCAAAACTGGCCACGAACTATGTTGAGTGCTTAAACTACCATATGGATTCATTCCATCAGTGGCTAGTCCCAACCTAAGATTTCTTGCCTCTTTGCCAAAATTCAGATACAAACAATCAATCTTCTTCCACTGTGAGGAATCAGCCGGATGACGAATCATTCCATCACAGTTTCTCCCATTTGCATGCCATGTCAAGTCTTTTGCATCATCTCCATTAGCAAATAGACACTTAAACCTTGGAATGATGGGAAGATATCACAACACCTTCGCTGGCGGGCCCTTCTTTGAGTTTTCATCACTACTACACTCCTCATCATCCTTCACTCTGTACCGTGATACCCCACACCTAGGGCATTTCAACATTTCTTCAAATTCATGTCTGTACAATATGCAATCATTAGGGCAAGCATGAATCTTCTGATACTCTATACCCATCAGACACAGTATCTTCTTCGCCTGTTAGTAACTTTTAAGCAACGTGTTTTCCTTTGGAAGCATATCGTGCACTACTTGAAGCATCGAACTAAAACTTTTGTCACTCCACCCATATCTGACCTTCACATTAACCAGACTTAACACCGCCAACAACAACATCAAGGAATTGTTGCACTTCAGATATAAAGGTTTCTTTGAATCAGTTTGCAATGTATCATATATAGGGGCATGTGTTTGCTGAAAAGACTCTTGTCCAAGGTCACAAATCATATCCTCCAAGTGATCTCCCATTTCTAGATCAATTCACCATGCCATATCCATATTGTATAATTCTTCTTAATCCCATCACACAATAGATGCTCTCGTATGTTGTCCAATATTTGTCGTGTCCCGTTCAAACAATTTATACAAGGACAAAAAAAAATTTTGTCCTCATCCGGTCGACTTCTTTCAGAGGCAAATTGCAAGAACTCTTCGACACCTTCCTCATATGCAAGGCTCATGCAACTTTCATTCATCCAACTTCAATCCATCTAAATAATAACTCAGTGATACTCACAAGTTATTCGATGCATGAAAATATCTCTTTTTTATTATAGGTGTGGCCTATCCCATTCAGGAAGAAATTTTTTTATGGTAGCTTTATACGTCAAGGTTAATTCTATTTTGTTAAATTTGACAAAATTTCGGAAGCATTTCGCATTGGTCTCTAAGTACACGACATGAAATTAGTGAGATTAATTCCCAGATAATCAAGTATGCACTCAGAGAACAACTAGAAATGCATTGTATCGAAATTTCATCAAATTAAACAAAATAATGTTAACCTTAATGCATGAATCTACCATAAAAATATCAGTCTCCCCAAACTGTCCAAACGGATAATTCAAGATTGAATACAATGATTAATGCAAACTGTCCGCAAGAATCATTGAATTCAATCTCAAACGAGAATCTATGGTTCACTCATCATGAACATAATTTGTATAGCATATATCAGTTGTCATTAATGATAGTGAACAAGTAATAAAAACATTGGTAACAAACATTTGTACCTATGATGATGAGTAGCACAGTCCAAAATCAAAGCAATAATCCAATAAATAACTCAATGACCACCTACATCAATCATCATTCCCAAAAACATTAGATATCAATATGTGATAGTGAGTAGGCTTAAAGTATCCTATTGTTACTTCTACTAGGTGCTTTCAGATCTAACAAATATTATGTCAATAAGATATTATGCAGTGGTTACATGTCACCGATAATATGATGAGAATCGCAACAACTATATGTAGTAGCATCACAGGACTATTAACACTTGGAAATAATATCATGATCTCACACGATTTACAACAATCCTATTAAGGCAATAATGTAACTCAGTATCATATCAATAACTAGTACTGTTGCATAAATCTTTCAAGGAGGGATCTTGTAGTGCATGCTAGCTGCACTATATTTCGAATTAATTAATTCACGCCGTTAGTGTTTCAGAAATCATAACACTAGTATTCCTATATAGTGGGTTCCTTGTATATAGGTGCTCCTGCTCGGTAAGAAATCTAACATCCAAATTTGAATTCTTGTCTGCTATTCTATCTCTCCTTTGATGATCATCATCCCTTTCATATCTCTATGTTTAGGGGGAGGTAACAGTATATGGGGTGTAAATGAATAGGGGAAAAGATGAGAGGGGGAGACCAAAGCAATTTACAAGAATGTAGGTTCAATCCAAGATGATGATGAACTTTCAATGTAAACTTTTTCTAACAGCACAAGAATGCAGGTTCTGCCCTAAGGCTTGCTAATTGATATAGCTCACAGAACTCATCATTTAGCCCTATACATTTTGACGGTCATTGGTTAGTCAACCTTCACTTTTGTTACTTATATTTACTAACAGCTAACAGTTACATTTTCCTAGAATGTGGGTTCGAGCATAACTCAACCCCAAAAGCTAAGTCATAGGATGAAGGTTACCCTCCCCACTTATATAGTATATCTTGATACTATCTCTAACTGATGTGGGATTGGATTTTTCCCAATATATTTCATGTCCATTAACCAATATTTCCTATGTCTTTATGCCTAATTATTTGCTTAGCTATGGCACATATCTAAATCAATGTATCATACATATATTTACCTAAGATAATTTTATGAGTGTTGGAAGGAGAGTATGAGACTTTCAAAAGAGATACAACAATTAGCAAACAAGGAGTTGCTTGCACTGGATTAACTAGACTGTCAAAACCATAAATGGAGAAGCTAGTTTTAGGAGTACCTTTCTATTTGGGAACTAATACAAAATAGATCCTTCAAAATTCAGAGAATACAAAATCCGTGATGGAATAACATGAAAAAGTTCAAATATAGCTTAATGGAATCAAAAGAAAAACCAATGATTCACTCCTAATTCCTAACCAAAGGGTTTTTAAGGTTGTTAATTTTCAACTCTTTTCAATAGGCGGATTTTGAGTATGGAACTTGGGAACTATTAATGTTTTGAAATTTCTGATGTACTATGCTGATTTCTGATTGTGCATTTATTTTATGCTTATTGCAGTAGTTAATGTATTTTTAGATTAAAGTACAAGTGTTAAGCTTTTCATTTAAGATGGGTACATGAGCAATTAAGTTGTTAGGTAGAAGTAACTTTTGTTTTGTGCCTTTTGTAAGCATATATGTATTTGACTCAAGCACCCTACATATGCATGAATATCAAATTTCAAGTTTCTCTTTTGAGAACATTGTTGAGTGCTGGAGTGTCTATTTCTTTTGAGAACATTTTAAGATTTTCTGTTTTTGTGAATCTCTTGTGTCAACAATTGGTATCAAAGCTTATTTGATCTTGAGGGACTGAGTGAGAACCTTGAGTGTCGAGAGAAAACATAAACCAAAAACAAAGTTAGAGAACATCCAACCTGTTTTAAGAATACCCAGTTTTGTAAATGGCTTCCAACAATGTTCCACTAATAGCACCTCCTGTATTCTCATGAATGAACTAGGAAATCCTGGCTACGAATATGAGACGTCAGTTGAAAGCTTATAATCTCTGGGAGTGGAGAATGCTGAACCACCAGCTTTGGAAGAAAATCCCACTGTTGCTCAGAATAGATCCCATAGTGAGCAAGTTGCCAAAAGAGCAAAGGATCTTACCATCTTGCTCTCAATTGTGGATGGTGATATTTTTATAAGTATTTCAAATTTGGATACAACAAAGGAAATTTGGGAGAAGATTCAAGAAGAGTTTTTTTAAGGAATCAAAGGACCAAGCAAATGCAAGTTCTCAATATGAAGAGGGAGTATGAAGCCTTGAAGATGAATGAGGCTGAAAGCATAAAAGATTTCATGACCAAAATGATGAAGGTTGTGAATCAAATCAGATCAGATTGCAAAATAGTTGATAAACTCTTGGTTGTCTTACTTGAAAGGTTTGATCCAAGATTTCTTCACTTGAAGAGTCAAAGGATCTCTCCAAGATAAGTTTGATAGAGCTTGTAAATGATTTTTAAGCTCAAGAATAGAAGAGGATTCTTAGACAAGAGGACTCAACAGAAATTGCTCTACAAGTCAAGTAGAGGGGAAGGCTGTAGCAGCAAAAGGAGAGAGGAAATATGTTAGAGAGCACTCTGAAAATGATTCAAAGAACAAAAACTTCTTTCATATGAGATTTGAAACTGAAATTGCAGACTTAAAGTCTTAACAAGACATTGTCATTGTGAATAACTATCAAGTCTAATCCTGTGCAAAGTTTGGATTAAAGGATCATACGACAGACTACAAGCTAAAAAAATGATATTTATATAGTATCTCATCAGGATTTTGTTTTGACAATAATGATTCACAAGCCATGGCAGGCTAGCAATTGTCTTCGAAGAGTAAACTAAAATGATATTTGGCCTACCAGAATATAAATATATTTGGCCACAATCTCATCAAATTTACCAATTATTATCAGACATATAAAAGTAGGCAATTCTATTAAGGCAAAAAAAAAATTCATATTCATGCCCCATGCATAGCACATAAGTATAACTTGAAGTATAGAAGACAGTCTCTAATTGGTGGTTGCTAAAAAAAGAGTTTTGACATTTATAATTTGCTGATCTTCCACTCACTCACTACCTTCTTCAACTTCAGCTCCAATAAGCTTATTGGTTATTACATGTTTTGGACAAAAATATTTGTTGAGCCTTCCTAGTAATAGGGAATTAGCCATTTGGAATAACAACCTTACATGTTTGATGAAATGAATCCTCAAAGCTAAAAGTTAAAAATACATGACAACCCAAAACATGGAATAGTAGGTATATGCTTACTAATTAAAAGAGAATAAAGATGAAATTGGATAAACATATTGTAAACTTTGTATTTCAAGTAATATGGACCATAAAGTTAACACTTGAAGATAAATGTACAACCATTTGGGGGAAAAAGTCTTTGAGTTGTTCAAATACCATTGAGGATATGAATTTAACAAGGGGAATGAAAGAAACAAAAGTACTCATTTTTACTCAACTGTGTTTCAATCAGCAGGTTTTGAGGAATCAAAACTCACTGACAGATCTGTTAGTACTCAATATGTGATGGATTTTAGCATATCTACTGGTTCTACCAAGCATACAAAACAAGAGAGAGTGATGACATACCTCAATGGCTATACTCCACGGCCTCTTGTGAATTCGATATGATAAGACTTCAGGGAGAGAGTGGACCCAGGCCTTACCACTCTTCTTTTCCCACTTAAGCACAAACTTGTTATAAATTCATATATGGGACAATAGGCAAGGCTCCTGCGATAAAGAAATAACTATCATTTAATTACACAAGAAGACACAAAACACCACAAATGCAAGAACAAAAGTTGAACTGCTTTCAAACTTGAACTGCACACAAAATGGAAAGAGCAGTTACAAGGTCTACAATCTTGCAACAAAATACCGTTTCACATCAATCCTATCCAAACTCTTAATAATAATAAGTATAAAGAAATGAAAATTGAAAGTGCAAAATCTTGTTTCAATTGTTGTCATCTACCTAAAATTCACATGGGGTCTCATAATTGTTCTGTACTTGCTATCTGTATTCATTGAATAAAATTAGAGAGAGCTGCAGACAAGCTTCCACTCAATGCATTGTTAGAAAATATGGTGTACTTGCCAACTAGTGGTGTAGCTGTCTAGGAACATGTCTTTGTTGGAAGAATTGGACATCAAGTTGGTGTCATTTTTTATGTTGTTAATCTTGGAGCTGCAAGAGCCTTCCATCTCATAGGCTTTGGGGGCAAATGATGATGGTCTCTTCTCATAAGACCCTTTATCAGTAGCACTGTCCCTGGGTCTGCAACCTCCCTACCACCCAAATCACTCAATTGATGCCCCCAACAATGAAACAACAGCACTGCCCCTGGGGCTGCAACTTAAGAGGCTATTTGATAGGTCTGTTGGTTAGTTAGTTAGTTAGGGGACAATGAATCAAATAGTGGGTTACTTACTAAGTCAACTGGTCGATGAAGAAAAAGTAGATTAAGAAGGAATAAACTAACAAATATTAAGTTTAGTAAATAGTACGAAATTTGGAAAGGAGAGTAAATTACCAAAAAAATTGAAATAGAAGCTGCTAGATGTAATGTACTTGGTAAATAACTAACTACTTAGCAATTTGCAAGATAAATCATTAAATTTTTTTTACTTCACATTTTGCCAGGTTATCATTTGCTACTAGTAATTCGTGTTGCTTTGGAAGGTCTTTGATTATAGCAATTCCAGGTATGTACGTACCGACTTGTAGGTATATATATTATCAACTGCTGGTTTCGATTAGTTAGCTAGTTTCTCTTTTGAGATATAACACAACACAATAGATATGTTAGCGGCACTAACAAATCGGAGGACTTATCGTGAGCGGCACGTGTGACGAGGGTGGATAACTCCATCATCTGTTGCCCTAACTCCGCAGCCATTGCTTTCTTGTTTAGTTAGGTTCTTCTCGATCTTTTGTGTTATGTTATATCTCACTATATTTAATTTGTATGTCATTAATGTGCTTTGCATTAGATTCAACTTTTGTTCATAATGAGTGAACCTTAGATTCCCGTTTGAGATTGAATACAATGATTCTTACAGAAACTTTGCATTAATCATTGTATTGAATCTTGAATTGTCCGTTTGGACAGTTTGGGGAGACTCACATTTTTATGGTACATTCATGTGTTAAGGTTAACATTATTTTGTTTAATTTGATGAAATTACGATACAATGCATTTCTAGTTGTTCTTTAAGTGCATACTTGATTATCGACGAATTAATGTCACCAATTTCATGTCGTGTACTTTGAGACCAATGCGAAATGCTACCAAAATTTCATCAAATTTAACAAAATAAGATTAACCTTGACGCATGAATGTACCATATAAATGTGTCTTCCTGAGTGAGATATCATGCATTCAATGAGTTTCGGAGTATGAAGGAGTTATTTTTTAGATGGATCGAAGTTGGATGAATGAAAGCTGCTTGAGCCCTACGTATGAGGAAGGTGTGGAACAGTTCCTACAATTTGCTTCAGAAAAAAGTCGACCGAATGAAAATGGGAAGTTTTTTTGTCCGTGCATAAATTTTTTGAACGGGAGACGGAAAAATTCAACGACATATGAGACCATCTGTTGTGTGATGGAATTAAGAGGAGTTATATGACGTGGATATGGCATGGTGAAATGACAAACATGCAAAGTGGGCCCCAATCTGAACCGTTTGATGTAGAAATGGAAGATCGCTTGGAAGATATGATTCGTGACCTTGGACAAGAGTCTTTTCATCAAGCACATGCCCCTATGTATGATACATTACAAAGTGATTCAAAGAAGCCTTTGTATCCAAGGTGCAACAATTCATTGACGCTGTTGTCGGTGGTGTTAAGTTTGGTTAATGTGAAGGCCAAATATGGGTGGAGTGACAAAAGCTTTAGTTCACTGCTTCAAGTAGTGCACGATATGCTTTCAGAGGAAAACACATTGCCTAAAAGTTACTATCAGGCCAAGAAGATATTGTGTCCGATGGGTATGGAGTATTAGAAGATTCATGCTTGCCCCAATGATTGCATACTGCACAGACATGAATTTGAACAAATGTCCAAATGCCCTAGGTGTAGGGTATCACGGTACAAAGTTAAGGATGATGAGGAATGTAGTAGTAATGAAAACTCAAAGAAGGGCACCCCAGTGAAGGTGTTATGGTATCTGCCGATCGTTCCAAGGTTTAAGTGTCTTTTTGCTAATGGAGACGACGCTAAAGACCTTACATGACTTGCAAATGGCAGAAACTGCAATAAAATGGTCCGTCATCTGACTGATTGCTCCCAATGGAAGAAGATAGATCATCTGTTTTCGGATTTTGGCAAAGAGCCAAGAAATCTTAGGCTTGCACTAGCCAATGATGGAATGAATCCATATGGCAATTTAAACACTCAACACAGTTCATGGCCAATTCTACTAGTAATTTACAATTTGCCTCCTTGGTTGTGCATTAAGCGAAAATACATGATGTTATCGATGATGATATTCGGCCAAGACAACCAGGAAATGACATTGATGTTTATCTAAGTCCATTGATTGAAGACCTGAGAAAGCTGTGGGACAAGGGGGTTTTAGTGTTTGATGGGTTTCGGAATAAGACTTTTCTAATGCATGCAAATGCTTTTTTGTACCATTAATGACTTTCCAGCATATGAGAATTTGAGCGGTTACAGTGTTAAGGGTCATTATGCATGCCTCATCTGTGAAGAAGACACAAGCTACATACAATTGAAACATGGTAGAAAAATAGTCTACACTAGGCATCAACGTTTTCTAAAACCTCATCATCCTTACTGGCGATTGAAAAAAGCATTTAATGGAAGTCAAGAGCATAAAACAACACTGATACCATTGATTGGTGAGCAGGTCTTATAGCGGGCTGAACACTTCAATACTATATTTGGAAAGACCCAAAAGAAGAAAAAAAGTAAGAGTTGCATATGGAAGAAGATGTCGATTTTCTTTTATCTTCCGTACTGGTATGACCTTGACATTAGGCATTGTATTGATGTTATGTATGTGGAGAAAAATGTATGTGATAGTGTCATTGGGATGCTCCTTAACATTAAAGACAAGACGAAAGATGGTTTGAATACCCGTCAAGATCTAGTTGAGTTGGGCATACGATCGCAGTTGCATCCAAGGTCTGATGGGAAAAAAATATACTTGCCTCCAACTTGTCATACTTTGTCGAAAAAGGAAAAGATCAGTTTTTGTCAGTGTATGCGGGGGGTCAAAGTCCCGTAAGGATACTCTTCAAATATTAAGAGCCTTGTGTAGTTGAAGGAGCTAAAGCTAGTAGGGTTAAAGTCTCATGATTGTCACGTGTTGATGCAACAATTGTTAGCCGTGGCCATACGAGACATTTTGCCTAACAAAGTCGGGTTAGCCATAACTCGCCTGTGCTTTTTCTTCAATGCCATATGTAGCAAAGTCCTTGATCCTGTCAAGTTTGATGACCTGGAAAACGAGGCTGCAATTATATTGTGCCAGTTGGAAATGTATTTTACTCCTGCTTTCTTTGACATCATGGTTCACTTAATTGTTCATCTGGTCAGAGAAATCAAATGTTGTGGTCCTGTTTATTTGTGGTGGATGTACCCGGTTGAGCGATACATGAAGATCTTAAAAGGGTATACCAAGAATCTACATCGTCCGGAAGCATCTATTGTTGAAAGGTACATTGCAGAAGAAGCCATTGAATTTTGTTCAGAGTACATTGAAAAGGCTAAACATATTGGGCTTTTTGAGTCTCGCCATGACGATAGAGTGGGCGGTAAGGGTTCAAGAGGACTACATGTTATCACTCCAAGTCTAGAAGATTTGTTACAAGCTCACTTGTATGTCTTGAATAACAGTAATGAAGTTTTGCCATACATACTTCAGGATGAAGGTTTAGTCAAACAAAGTAATCCAAAAATGTCAAAGAATTGGGTCTTGAAAAAGCATAACAAGATTTTCTTTGATTGGTTTAAAGATACAATCTTTGCTAATGAAAATGCTTCTGAAACATTAAGAAAGCTAGCAGATGGGCCTAAAAGAAATGTTATAACTTGGCAAGGATACAACATAAACAAGTATTCCTTTTATACAAAAGCACAAGACGAGAAAAGTACAATGCAAAACAATGGGGTTACTCTAAGGGCTGAATCTCAACACTTCGCAAGTATACATGATGACAATCCCTGTGTAGCTTCCATCCCTTACTTTGGGTTCATTAATGAAATTTGGGAGCTTAACTATGTCAAATTTACTATTTGTGTTTTCAAATGTAAATGGGTTGACAACAACACCGGTGTTCAGACCGATGATGTAGGATTTACGTTGGTAGACCTAAAGAAACTAGCTTACCAGGATGACCCTTTCATCATGGCAGAACAAGCTAAACATGTATTTTATGTTCAAGACCTTTGTGATGAAAGGTGGTCAGTGGTTCTACACGGGAAAACAATTGGTGTTAATGTAGAAGATGATGATTCATACATTCATAGTTATATTAGTCCTTTGTCAACACAAATGACTCCTAACGTCGTCAGAGAAGAAGAAGCTGACGATGTTCATGCTAATCGTAATGATCATGATGAAGGAGAATTAATTAACATCGTCTAATGTAATTTTCTTATTATGTATTTCATTTAACTACATTCATTTACACAACTGATTCACTTTTTTGATAATGTTAACTAACTCTAGTTTTTTTCTTTACAGGCCCATGGCTACTCCACCTGCCTCGCCTCCTCCTCCTCCTCCTGCAGTAGCATCATAGTCTCTGTCTACCTTGAAGCGGACACGCAAAGCCACACGGCTACTATCCTTGGCCACTAGACCACCTGGTCGAACCTACGACCGAGAGGGCCAACGGTCCCCACAAGAAGAAATTAAGAACATATTTGGGGATTGTCGCTCGTTATAAGGTCGACGTGATATACGGAACTTGGAAGGAAGTCCCTGTCACTCAGAAGGATTTGATATGGAACGATATTTAGGTATTTTAGTTTTCATCTTTCATTTTCTTTATTAGCCGAAATTTATAATTTACTAACAATAAAACCTAATTTATTGTTTATCAGGATGAATTTGATATCCCTGAAGCATCTGACGGTAAGACAAAGAAGAAAATACTTCAGACTATCAGGGAGCGGTGAAGACAGTTTAAATCTGATTTGATCAGGAAATGGGCACTTGCAGCCGACAAAGACAATGTGGATGACACTGTTTGTGAAAAATACGACATTAGCAAGGAGAATGGGCCCAGTTTTGTTAGACCCACAGAGACCCCTCGTGGGAGGTATGTACTTTGTCATTTTAATTGTTTTCCACTAAAAATTCAGTTCTTATAATACATTGTTATAATGAGTTTCATTAATGTTCAATTTTTTGCAGGATGTGCAGAAAAAGGCACAGGTCATCCAGAAGCAAAACACCGCCCCCCACGTGTTGTCTCATGGGGGTTATAAATATTTAGAACAAAAGTTGATGCCTGAGAAGACAAAGAAAAAACTGGAGGAAGCTGCTCAATCCGGAAGCACTGAGGCTGTGATTGACCCTCCATCTCCCATCAGATGACACCTGAAGTGGAAGATGACCCACACCAAGAAAACTGGGCAGATGACGTCTGAGGTAGCAAAGGAAATTGCTGAGAAGATTGTGAGTGATTTTCATTTAAAAATTGTAATTATGTTTGTTTATTCTGTGAATGACTAAACAAATATATGTGTTATGATGTAAGCTCCATTGGAGCTTGTAGGCCTAGGATCTTTTTCATCAATGGATTCTTTTTCTTCTTGGAAGATGAATGGCGAATGGAGAAGGAAGAGAGAGAGGAGACGCCACTTCAAAGAGAAGATGAGTCTAGAAGAAGCTCACCACCATAGGAGGCCATGGATAAGAGCTTGGAGGAAGAAGGAGATGAGTGAAGGGATAGGAAGAGAAGAGCACAAAATTTTGTGCTCTAAAAGAGCTATGAAATCTGAAGTTTAATTTTCAAATGATCAAAGTTCAAAAAATGCACACACATGACCTCTATTTATAGCCTAAGTGTCACACAAAATTGGAGGAAAATTTGAATTTCTATTCAAATTTCACTTGAATTAGAAATTGAATTTGTGGAGTCAAATTTTGGAGCCAAAATTTCACTAATTATGATTAGTAAGTTTTAGCTATGGTTCAGCCCACTAATCCAAGATCAAGTCCAAGATTCTCCACTAAGTGTGCTTAGGTGTCATAAGGCATGTAAAGCATGAAGGACATGCACAAAGTGTGACTATATGATGTGGCAATGGGATGTAGCAAGCAAATGCTCCCCTCCCCCTCTAAAATTTAATTGGATTGGGCTTCTCCCAATTCAATTAAGTTTATTTCCAACCACACACATCAAATATTCACTTAATTCATGTGAAATTACAAAACTACCCCTAATACAAAAACTAGTCTAGGTGCCCTAAAATACAAGGGCTGAAAAATCCTACATTTCTAGGGTACCTTACCTATATTATGGAGCCTAAAATACAAGGCCCAAAAATAATGAAACCTTAATCCAATATGTACAAAGATAAGCGGGCTCATACTTAGCCCATGGGCTCGAAATCTGTCCTAAGGCTCATGAGAACCCTAAGGCCTTCTCTTGCATCTCTAGCCCAATCTTCTTGGAGTCTTTTATCCAATGCCCTTGCGGGGTAGGATTGCATCATTCCCTCCCCCTTGAAAAGGATTTGATCTCAAATCCCGAGGTTTTTGAAACTCTGGGCTTTTTTCCTCAACACCTGTAAAAAGAACAAAAGCTTATGTATTAGTGGTGTTTGGTATGTTGAAGTAAGGTAAGGTCTGAAAATCCATTTCCTGGGCATCTTCCCATGAAGGAACATGGTTCCTCACCAACTCAATGAGTGGTGTTGCAAGTATAGAAAAATATGGGACAAACCTTTTGTAAAAGTTTGTTAAGTCATGGAAGCCCCAAATTTTTCTTATACTTGGTGGAGTGGGCCACTCAGGAATGACCTTTATTCTCTTAGGGTTCATGGGAACCCCTTGATCACTATTTTAAAAATTAATAAAATTAATGCAATAAAACATACCTTTTTATGTATTTTCATGTTGATTATTACTACCAAAAAGTATGACAAACCTAAGGTGTCCCATATAAGTACCTAAGTTTGTATTGAAACTAAAAATAAGAACAAACCTACCTAATGAGTCCCTATGTACACAAATCATGAAGATGTTGGGTGCACGAGTGATTTTACAAAAGAGGGTTGCACCACTCAAAACATTCATCATACCACCTATTTTAGGGATTTGATGCCTAATAATACCTATTTTGGGCACCAACAAAGCACAAGGATTTAAGCTCTTGCGAATCAAACCCTCATCCAACAACTCCTTTACTTGAGGAATAAACTCAAGCCTAAGAGGTGTGGCAATGCTAACAAGTGTCTTTTCACAAAGGAGAAATTGTGGAGGTTGTCTAAGAGGGGAAATAACTTTAATATTTGTCTTTATTTCAAAATGTTTTTCCTTCTTAGCTAACCTCTTGGAGGAGACACTTGCCTCCTTACACTCCTCCTTAACCATTAAAGGTTGTCCTTCTTCTTGTGGGTAGATCTCTTCACTAGATTCTTCCCCTTTTGCTTCTTCATTTTCACTAGAGAAAGGAAAAGTAGTAGCCTCATCTTGGCTACTATAAATGTTTTGGCCCCTCATAATCATGGTTTTTTTGGTGGGACAGTAAGAAGTAATGTGTCCTCTTCCAAGACATTTAAAGCACTTTATAAATCTAGTCTTCTATTGCATACTAGCCTTAAGGGGTCGCCTTTCTATTGTCTTCCCCTTATCATCTTTGGGCTTAGAAGGTGTCACCCCTAAGATGCCTTGACCTTGGTCTTTCTTTAGATAAGAGTGAGAGCCATAAGATTTTGAAGTAGACTTCCTTTTAAGTTGTTGCTCTACCCTTATTTCCCAATCTAAGTTAGCCTCTACATTGTCCTTCCCATGGAAGTATGGGAGATTAATGTTAGTGTTGAACAAGTGGCCTCAAATATCTTAAGAAGGAGGGGTTGAATTAAGATATTACAAACTATTTCCCCCAACTAAAAATTCTACTTTGATTCCAATACAATTTCCAAGTTCCCTTAAAGATGGATTTCTAAACAATGATTCAAATTAAACAATCTGAATATAAATGTAAAGCAATAATAAATAAAAGAGTTTAAGGGAAGAGAAAGTGCAAACTCAGATTTATACTGGTTCGGCCACACCCTTGTGCCTATGTCCAGTCCCCAAGCAATCCACTTGAGAGTTCCACTATCTTGTAAAATCTCTTTACAAGTTCTAAACCACACAAGGACAACCCTTCCTTTGTGTTCAGATTTCTTTACAACAATAGACCCTCGGTCTCTTAATCCCTTTTTGAGAATTAGAGTGAGAAGAAGAAGAAATCTCTGTTGAAAGAGATAGATTGAACAGCTTCAGCACTCAAATAATTCCTTATTGAATTGCAAGTGTATTGGCTAAGGAATCTTAAGAGGATAAGAAGATTTTGCTTTTTGAGAGGATAAAACCTTTTTGTTCTGAAAAAATCTAAGCAAATTCGTGTTCCAAGTCACATATATATAGACCTTTGATGGCAATGTAAAAACCATTTGAAAAGATGTGACCCTTGGAAATAATTTTCTGAAAATCTCCTCTGGTAATCGATTATAAGACTTGTGTAATCGATTACATACTTTAAAATTTGAATCATAACATTCAGTAACTGCTGGTAATCGATTACCATCCATGTGTAATCGATTACACAGTGTAAAGTTTAAATTCAAATTTGTAATGGCTGTTGTAAATCATTTTTGGCCACTGGTAATCGATTACCAGAGAGTAAATTACTTGAAAAAAAACTTTTTAACTTAAATTTTTTGGCCAAACCTTTTGCTATTTCAATTTGGAATTACCTTCCTAAAATACTAGAGATCTTCTTGATGCTGTATCTTGTATTCTTGGATTGTTGTCTTGAATTAAACTTGAGAAGCGCATTTTCCTAAGACATCAAATCATCACGATCATATGGCATCATCAAAACATCAAATGCAAAGTCTTTGCTTATATAATCTCAAAGTCTTTGCTTCTACAGTTAGCCTCTTGAGGCTTTCTTTCCTTTTCTCTCATATGGGAGTGAGGTCTAAGATGTGACCTATGCCTTCCTTCATAATAGTCACGAAGTTCTTCACTTAGGCTCTTGTAAGAGTTATGACTACTATAGGAGGCATGTTTTTCTTTTCTTAATTCTTTTAGTATTTTCCTTCTTTCTTCTTCCCTTATTTGTTCCCTCTCATCTTGATTTATTTTTACCCTCTCTTTTCCTTTTTCTTTTCTTTCTAGTTTTTCTTTCCATAACTTGAGGGAACTCAACTCATCTAAGATTCTAGATAGAGGGTCCTTATGACTAGTACCTTTGCCATTAACATTAGATGAATGATGACTCATGTTGGTTCCTAAGTTGTGGTTCTTTCTTGTTGGGGGTTTGTAAAAAAAGGAAAAAGCTAAGGTTCCAAAAGAACTCAAGATAAGCGTGATATGAAAGAAGGAAGTACTATGCAATAACAAGATAAACTAGGTGTGGCTAGTAAAGAAAATAAACTATGAAAGTAAGCAAGAAATTAAAGTAAAAGAAATGTAAACTAGGCGGATCCTAAGAGTGTTCGGATGACCTCATTTAAGGTTGTCAACAAAACACTCACAATCCTAAGGAAAAATTGCCTAAAATTATTACATGCAAGTGGAAGTAGGGTGACCTATTGGAGAATCCCAACTTACTTCCAATGAAAGACCTTTTTGTTACAAAATTTGAAAGCAATGAAGGTAAGTAAATTCTCAATTAAAAAAATTACAAAAAGATCCTCAATTTTTAGTGATTGTTCTCTCTTTGGTGATTCACTCAATTTGGAGTGCTTCTTAGTCCAATAGCTCTTAAGGTGGTTTTCCCCTTGCTTCTTGACTCAAATTCTTCAAGGGATGACACCAATCCTACTTTCCAATTCCCTATATGGCAACTCACAAACAAGGAAACAAAGAGACAAGCAATAACCAAAGACCCAAAAAATGAAATGAAAGCTAAACCAATAGAGTTTTAACAAGACAAATTTTTAGGGATTTTTCAACAATTAAAGCAATGAAAAGCACATAAAAGCAAGCTAGGACTCAAAGAGAAACTTAGAATGGCTCTAGTTTAGAGTAAAAAAAACCAATTTTGAGTCAAAACAACAAGCACACTTCCCTTTTACTTTTTTTTCCTGGACACTAATTTTTATGCCAACTTGTGTGATTTTTCTTATTTTTTCCTTTATTCCAAATCGCTTGGTTCATTTTTCATAATTTTGGTCCAGATGTCTAGAAAATTGAGTAAAAATTTCAGCTCAAAACACATAGTTACCAATTCCCAGTAATTTATACAAGTTTGTATGTTCAAGCTGCCAGCACCAACGATTTCAACCTAGAAATCAAGAGTAGTGTTTATGTTGCTTAAGGCTTAGATAGTTACAATTTGTGTTTGCTTATGCTCAATTATCCTGAATAACACAATTCAAGAGAGCTTAAGACTTATTTTGATTCACAAATCCAGCCACAACTCAACTTCATCATAGGCATCATGTAGGAAACTTAGAAAACAAAAAAAAAAGTTCAACAACAAGACTACTTCTAGGAATTGATTTAGAACATGTTATGAAATAAATAACATGCATGAATTAGACTCAAAATTCAAAAGATAGGCTAAGAATGACAAGAATACATGAACAAATGTATCTAGAATTCAATCAACAAAGTAAAAATTCAACACAAACTTAGAACATAATGTGACAATTACTATGACTAAACATGACTCTAAGACAACATGGATTAGGTGATTTACACTTAGATTTTTGTATTTTTTTTTCTAATCAATATTTTGGAAGAAAATTTAGATCTAAAGGTTCAGAACAAGAATATTATGAATGAAAAATGATAGAACCTAAAATCAACACAAAAACATGATTCAAGAGTAGATCTACAAAATTTGAACCATAAAAATGCAAGAACAAGTGTAGATCTAAGATTTAATCGGTTTATTTTTTTTTAATCTACTCTAAAAAGCACCAAACCACAAGAAAATGGAGGATATACATGGAGAATAACATGAAGAACAAGGAATTAAAAAGAATTCACCGAACAAAAAGATAGAGGAAGCAAAAGAACATCACCTAGATGAAGATGCTCTTGATACCACATGATGTAAGCTCCATTGGAGCTTGTAGGCCTAGGATCTTCTTCATAAATGAATTCTTTTGCTTCTTGGAAGATGAATGGCAGCGGAATGGAGAACGAAGAGAGAGAGGAGACGCCACTTCAAATAGAAGATGAGTCTAGAAGAAGCTCACCACCATAGGAGGCCGTAGATAAGAGCTTGGAGGAAGAAGGAGATGAATGAAGGGATAGGAAGAGAAGAGCACAAATTTTATGCTCTAAAAGAGCTCTGAAATCTGAAGTTTAATTTTCAAATGATCAAAGTTCAAAAAATGCACACACATGACCTGTATTTATAGCATAAGTGTCATATAAAATTGGAGGGAAATTTGAATTTCTATTCAAATTTCACTTGAATTTGAAATTGAATCTGTGGAGCCAAATTTTGGAGCCAAAATTTCACTAATTATGATTAGTGAGTTTTAGCTATGGTTCAGCCCACTAATCCAAGATCAATTCGAAGATTCTCCACTAAGTGTGCTTAGGTGTCATAAGGCATGTAAAGCAACAAGGACATGCACAAAGTGTGACTATATGATGTGACAATGGGGTGTAGCAAGCAAATGCTCACCTCCCCCTCTAAAATTTATTTGGATTGGGCTTCTCACAATTCAATTAAATTTATTTCCAACCACACACATCAAATATTCACTTCATGTATGTGAAATTACAAAACTACCCCTAATACAAAAACTAGTCTAAGTGCCCTAAAATACAAGGGCTGAAAAATCCTACATTTCTAGGGTACCTTACCTATATTATGGAGCCTAAAATACAAGGCCCAAAAATAATGAAACCTTAATCTAATATGTACAAAGATAAGCGGGCTCATACTTAGCCCATGGGCTCGAAATCTTCCCTAAGGCTCATGAGAACCCTAAGGCCTTCTCTTGCATCTCTGGCCCAATCTTCTTGGAGTCTTCTATCCAATGCCCTTGCGGGGTAAAATTGTATCATGTTATGTACATGATTCTTTGGAGGAGCATGCGTCACAGGGTTCCTTTGTCCCCCATGGACGTGAGGATGTCCTCACTGCTGCCATTGGGCGATCAGAACACCCTGGTCGTGTGCGTGCTGCTGGAGCCGATGTGACCATCAAGTAATACTTTGGATCGGCTCCACGGACCTCCCACACTTCTTCCTCCATGGCTCCAGAAGAATTAGAGCAGCTGACTCAACAAATCAAGGACCAACTGGAGGAGTCGATCACAGAAAAAGTAACTCGGCAGCTGATGTTATCCTTCAGCCAGATGCAGTCCCAGTTGTAATCACAGATCCATTCACAAGGACTTGCACTGCCTCCAGAGCCTAAGGTTTGTCCCTCAGCTTCTCGTGTCGGCACAAAGGGGAGTTGTGTTGATCCCTCACCGACCGATCCAGACACGGGTGACTCAGACAAATGCGGGTTGTACATCGAAGAAAATCCTTCCCGCCTGGTTGCCCTAGGAAGAGTTTATGAGGGATCCACAGTGGTTCACAACATCCCTTTGTTGCATGGCCAAGTGAAGGTTGCTGTTGAGGAGGTTAAAGATGCAGAGGCTCCCATTCCTGTACCCACTGACGAGGTTATTTTAGTGGGGCAGGCACTTAACACCTTCCTTGCTTGGTCGAAACATCTCGTGAAGCGTTTATCAGAACAAGTATTTTACTCTCATTATATGCTTCTTTTTTTCAATTGAATTGTTCACTGTGATTAACTATGTTGGATAAACAGACAGCTATGTCTCCAGCAAAACCTCCAGATGGGCCGGATCCTCAGGTACATGATCACCTATATTGGATGACATTGATCATCCCACAACTTTTTTTGAAGCCTCTCTAGGTTATGTGGGATGCTACCGTGTTCGGGGTGTTTAATGAACACTTCCCAAGGTACATAAAGCACGAATATTTGTTTGAAATTGCACGCAGTGGTTAATGTCTCAGCATATCTGTTATAAAGTTATGGATTTTGTAAGTCAATTTAGATTATTGTTAATTACCTAAGTTATTGTTTTAAATTCATACATAATTAACTTTGTGTTAACAACAATAGGCATCTGACTGAGACAAGTATGCGAGCGGGGAATTCCGATGTGTATGGATTCCTCGAGCCACAATCCATTCAGAGATCTGGGCAATCGCAATTTGAATCAGAAAGTTACATGAAGAGTTGGATGTAGAGTTCAAAATGGGATGTCTACCTTGGAGCCTACTTGAATGGGTAAGTAAAATTGAACAACTGAATTTAAATAATGTATAATACTACAATAACCCATATTGGTCTCCACTATAGCACACACTGGCAAACGGTCGTCATTTTGCCTAAGCAAAATCTTGTTGTTTGATTTTGTTCCTTGCATAACAGGCCAGACAACTACCTTAAAGGAATAATTAACAGGCCAGTGTTGTTTTTCAATACGTTTGCATTAGAATTACTCAACAACATCAATATTTTAATGTTCCTTGTATTCAACAGTGCTTTGAAAGGACTTGATGATACTCCACAACCTAAATCGAAGGCTGCTACTAGGTGGATTGTTGTTAAGGTTCATGATTTAAATAAAACTTCTACTTATATATATTTTATGTGTGTACACTAATTGTAGTTAACGTTAATATCCAAATTTCATTATGTATTTAGTGTAATAGACAAAAAGGAAGCACTGAGTGTGGTTATTACGTCATGCGCTGGATGTCCGCTAAAATCTTAGGAATTTTTATGAATAATTGGGAAACGGTAATTGTTTATTTCAAACAAAGTTGATTTTCTTATCATTGGTATTACATTATAAACTTATGTTTTATTTGATGATGCAATATTTTAATGATGTTAGACCATTGGAAGCAGAGAGATTGAAGGCACTTTGCATCCAGTGGGCACAGTATTATCTCAAAGTTAGAAAGCAAACTTAGGATGTTAGGGAACTATGTAATTTTAGGTTCCTTAATTAGTTTACTAGCTTGCTTTACATTTTTTATAATTACTGTTTCCTTTTAACAGTGAATATTCTTTATTGATAGTTATTAATAAATTATTTATTCATAGTTATCAATTGATTTTTTACAATTGATAGTTTACTATCTAGTTTTCTACTAAAAACTATTTGAAAGCAAAATACAAAAGATATATGTTGTGCTGTGTGGTCTGATTTGAAATTTACAGGTTAAATTTTGGGTTTTTTTTTTGTAAAAACAGAAAGTGTATTTTTTAAAAAAAATTCTAATAACAACATCGGTTATTTAAAAAACCGATGTTAAAATACACAAACAACATCGGTTTTTCGATGTTAAGGTATAAGTTAACATCTATTTTTCAAAAAACCGACGTTAACATTGGTTTTTGTTATAAAAAATGTTAACATCGGTTTTCTACAAAAATCGATCTTAACGTATAAGTTAACATCGGTTTTTGACTGAAACCGATGTTAAAATTTGGAAATTAACATTGGTTTTTATATAGAATCGATGTTAACGTATAAGTTAATAGCAGTTTTTATAGAAAACCGATGTTAATCTATAAGTTAACATCCATTTTGTATAAAAATCGATGTGAACTGTCAACATTCATACATTTTTTTGGTGTAATTCTTATTATATAACATCGGTTATTTAAATAATTGATGTTTTCAATTTTACGTTAACATCAGTTTTAGAAAACCGATGTTAACTATAATATTTTCAATATCGGTTAAAAACCGATGTAGAAAATCATAAATAATCGATGTAAGAAACATATTTTCTAATAGTGATATCTAATTTTAATAAAGGATAATTTAGAAAAAAAATTAATTAGAATTTACAAAATTTAATAAATTTAATTATTTTTTTAATAAGTATGAAATTGGTTTTGTTATATAAATGAAAATGGAAGAAGTATTATCTTAGACAAGATAAAATTAGTTCTCAAGTTTTCACTAACATAATCATTACAAAAACTATTTAATAATTAGGAAACATGCAATTTAAACTCCATTAAAATACTAGGCAATCAATATAACTCTAAACGCATCACAACTTACTCTATTACAAAAATCCTAAATTAAATCCCATTACAAATCTTAATATGCCCACGAACATCGACATAACTATATATTGTAAATACATAGCACATGAATCCAAATGGTTTTCATTCACTTCCTATATAATGATAACTTTTAGCAAGTGAAAAAGCCATAACTTGATTAGTTAACGCACACATCTCCTTAACGAAGTGCCAGTTAGGGAATGAAAGAAAAAAAAGGACAAAATAATAATTAATTTTAGCATAATAAAATGTTCAAATATATATGATTAAGAATCTATCAATCTTCTCTTTCCTTTTTATTTTTGCTAACCTTTCCTACGTTTACTTCCCTAATAATTGGCAAACAATTAGTAGGCTTGAACCTATATTTAAAAGAGAAAATTTGAGAAGAATAAATGAAAATGCACATATACCATTATAGAGGAGGAGAAATTTGAGGCTCCAATGGGGAGATTAATGTGCAAGTAGAGAGGGAGGTGAAAATGTATTTGTTTCAGACAAGTTTCACACAATAAATAGGCTTACCATTTACCAAGAAGAAACAAAAATCAACAACCTTGAAGAGCAAATGGAACCTTGAAGACCTTTATTATTTTGTGATTCTCCTCGCACCTACAACAAATAGAAACATGTACGTGATTAAATACGAAATTATTAAAAATTTGAAACAAAATATAAGCTGAAAGGAAAAAAAAAAGGAGAAAGAAAGTGTAATAGCATTGGGTAGCCAAACGCATTTGTCTGCCTTGTGTGGAGATGCAATTATTTTTTGGGTCTTGTTAACCAATGTCTTGGTTAAGAAATTAAAAAGAAAAAATATTTATCGTGTTAAATATATAAGAACATAAAAAAAATTATAGGAAGTGTAATTTTATAGATCTGAATAAAAATATTTTTTCTTTGTCCAATCAACAATGAACACGTCAAATATTATAAGAAGTGTAATTGTAAACCCATCAAATAAGTACAATGAACACATTAGACTTATCAACAATCACCAAGAAGAAAACTAAAGATGTCTAATCTATCTAATTTTAGAACTACATAATGATCCTCTGAATGTTGAATGGAAATCATATATTTTAGTTAAATACCAATATAACGCAAAAGCCTCATAAGGTCTCAATGTTGTACTCCTTCCTCCCTCTTAAAAAAATAGTAATACTTTTACAAAATATTATTAAAAAAATAGTGTTCAACCATTATTGAAGCCGTCGGTGTAGAAAGTTTAGACTTTTTATGACAGTTTTTAAAACTACTTAGAATAGTATAATTTCTGAGACGGTTTTGTCCCAAAAAATTAAGAAGCAATGTTTTTCTTTAAAAAAATAAAAATAAAAAATTGAGAATTCTATGACTATTTTCACAAAAATAGTATTAGTAAGTAAACTTTTTAAGATGGTTTTTCACATAATTGTCTTAGAATGTTTATTTTTAAAAAGAATTAAAAAATTGAGAATTTTAAGACGATTTTTCCAAAAATCGTAACTGTATTCGAATGTATTTTTTTTTAAAAAAAAGAATTTAAAAATTGAAGATTTTAAGACGATTTTCTCAAAAATCTTCTTAGAATGTAAAATTTTTAAGACAATTTTTCAAAAAAATGTATTTTTTTTTAAAAAAAATTGAAAATTCTTTTAAAACTGCATTAGTTAAAATCTCTTCTATAGTGGTTATTTTAGTATTGGAATCGTCACATTTTCACTAATTACAGTTGGTGGTCACCATTAGCTTTGAATAAATGAAATTTTTTTCCAGATCACATATTTTGATCACACGTGTGTTTATAGTAAGACTACAAGAACATGCCATGAAATATGAAGACATGTAGTCGCAAACAATAGTAGGATCAGATGCACTTTCTTGCTAAGAATTTCAAAACCTTAATAGTAACTTCACTTTGACAATATATGTAACAAGAGAACCAAGTGAATATGCCATATGCCATAGAAAAGGGAATAATTGTAATGGCAAGGCCACATGATATAGTTGTCCCTTACCCAGTACAATGGGTATGTGATTCCTCTAATAAAGCTTTCCCTATAATCTTAGTCAATCATGGTATCAAAATAAATTTTTAAAACACCCAAGATAACCACGAGAGGAACATGAAATGATTCATTATCTCAATTTATTTAGTACTTTGTTATTATTCAAGAGTCATGGATCATGGAGATTAGAAATAGTATATCTACTCTAGTTAAAATGGCTATTTTTTACAAGAATTTTTACAAGATGAAGCCACTTGATATGCCACTAATTTTAATGCAGCATCTAAAGAAAGTTTAGGCTTGGTAGGTCGGACACCCAACTTACGCTTGCACTCAGCAACACCTCAATGGCAATCTTGATATGCACCAAATGGAGCAAACCTACTATGTAGTTAGAAACATAGAATAACCAGCCAGTCATGCTAGCATAATTCCTGAGAGACCAACATCTCCAAAACTTTCCAAAGGCATAAATATCTATACAAAAAATATAGTTCAACAGAAAGGGTGTAAGCAAAGAAACATGAAAGTGTTCATATTGGTAATCATAAGTCAGATGCTCACCCTTTTGTATGTCACTAGTTGCAAATATGCCAATTCTTGTTTCACCATCAATTATCCTTAAAATGGAAAACAAATAAAATGCACTTGTTAGAAGAAGTTCCTAACTCTATTAAACCATGTTTGGATAAAATACCAAATATTACTACAAACATCATACGAGTAAAACAATTAGTAGTCAACCATTTCTGCATCTCAGTATTGGGACAACAACTATGATTGGTGTATCTTGATTTGTTTCCCTTATATGTGGCATCTATCACCATATCTCGGTTGATTTCACATAAGTAGAAGTTTCTTTCCCCACGTTGTTTCATGTTCCAAAAAGGCAACACTTGTAAGTCGTAAGTAGCTTTTATAATAATAATAAAAAAAAAACCCTCAAGAAACAATTCATTATAACCTTCTCCAACATATTCAATGACAAACTCCCCAACCTTGATATCTTTAGCCACCACAATTCCAAAACCACGTTTCCCAGTCTACAGAAATAAATATATTGCTCTGCATTTTAAGCAAAGAGTATCAAAAGAGAAATGCAAGTAATTACAAATTCAAATAAGCTAGAATATAATATGAGCACACATGTATCTATGTGCAGAAAAAAATAAGGTATTGGGATGATAGAAAAGTGTTGGAGATAAAGGGGAAAAAATGACGAGATTCAATTAAAAAAGGAATATAATTATTAGTTTCCAAAATCTCAAATTTACTTTTATGAATGTAAAGATTTTATTAGTTTGTTTAGCAAAATTGAATAGAATAAAGACTAAAGAACTTTCAAGACCAAAAAAAATGAAAAGGAAAATACCTCTTGTAAGTGTAACATAGAACAATGATGGCAATTCATTGGACGACAAAGATCTTCTAATAACCCTGAACCTGAAAAAATCGTACAGTCTTCACAAATCCTTAATTGTATGGAGACCCTCACAGCACACAATCCATCAACTTCATCCATTTCATCATCCTCTATCTATCGTCCGATCAAGTCACACCCCCTCCCATCACCATCTGTTTTAAACGCTGAAAAATCATAAAGCGGAAATCAATATGCACGATGACCCGACCCGAATGAAGTAGGTTCGGGTCAACATGCTCCTTCATGTTCATCGTGAACACCATAACCCTTTCTTCAGTGCAACACCAGATTAAAAGCCTGTCCATGAAGTTCAATATCCCTGATGCGCTTGTTCTCATCATTTTGTTCGCGAGGAATCGTTCTAGGTCCTCGATCACCACCATTGACTTCAGCATCGATTGGAGGAGGAGTGATTTCAAATCTGAATCGCTAGGGATTTTGTAGAGGTCAATGTCGTAAACATCGTAAGAAAGGAAATTGCCATGGCAGAGTCAAAGCTCGATTTTTCGATGTTGGAGGAATCGTAGAAGAGGAAGCTTTGTTTTTAGATGCAGTCGAAGCGGTGATAGTACTGCTTGCCTCTAAGGAACGATTCAAGATCTGACTTGACCTTGGTTTTGAGATCCGGTTCCATGGCAATGGTGTCCAAAGACATGGGCGTTGTTCATGAAAAAGCACAAGTCGTGCTTCCCTTGTTGGTTGATTTTTTTGGCAACAACGTGAATGTGCTGAAAGTAAGGACAAAGGATTTGACGCTTGTTCACCTTTCTGATCTTGAGAACAAAGGTTCTGGTTTGGTTGAGCCAAAAGAGTGTGGCTTCGAGAAAGTGGTCTTTGATGGTTTGGTTGGGGCCTAAGCAGAAGACAATGTCATTTTGCTTCTTGCCAGTGATGAGGTTGGTGAAGTCAGTGTCTTCAATGGAAGGTAGGGAATGTAAGTAGAGGGAGACCTTCTTGTAGAGGCGGTGGATCTGGTCTTCGAAGCATTGATGGAGAAGTGGCCTTGCTCCTTCTCGTGATGGCTTGGGAACCCTAGATGGGGAGTCGGAGAGTGAGAATACAAAGAGCGAGACATCAAATATTAAAAACAACGGATTTTTGTAATAAAAACGGCTTAGAATGATTGTCTTCTAAGACGGTTTTTGAAAAATTGTTGTGGAATGACAACCATTCTAAGAAGATTTTCACAGAACCGTCGTAGAATTATAGTTTCTAAGACGGTTTTCACAAAATTGTTATAAAACGATTGTATTTATTTGTAAAAATGTCACTGTGTTTCTTTCTAAGACGGTTTTTTTATCAACTGATGTTAATCAACGTTGTAAAAACATATTTTTCTAGTAGTGAAATTAACCTTATATTATCATCAATTCATTTATAATTTTGTTTTTCACCACTAATATTATAAGGATATAAGTGGAAAAAGATAATTAATGTTATATTGAAAAACTAAAATGACAATTATTTTGGAACAAATTTTTTTCTCTTACGCAACAATTATAACAAGACGAAGGGACTATAAAATATATAATTTGTTTATAAAACTGGAGTTTCTAAGAAGCAAGTAGGACCTTTCTCTAGGTTCAACATTCTTAGTTTCTGTGAGGGTGAATTTTGAAAAGAAAAAGACTTTAAATATGAAGGCTTGGTCTAGCAAAGGAGACCTGGACTGTATTGTCCATGTCATTTGTGGAATTTTATGCAATAATTTGGTCTTATCAAAAGGAATTACAATATCTAGTCCCTTGAGATTTAAAATAAAAGATTTTACTAAGAAATCCAATAAGGATAAGGCTTTGTTGTTGTTTGTTTTTTAGAAACCTAGTAAGATGTCAGCAAGATTAACAACAATACTATTGATTGTCAATAGACATGATAACGGGGTGGGGTAGGGATGGGTATAGTCTCCCCAGTCCCCGATCCCAACTCCCCAACGTATACTCGTACCCGTCCCCATCCCCAATATCCGATGGGTTAAAATTTGTTACCCCATCCCCGCACACGTCTTGTATCGGGTATCACCGTCCCAATCCCGTCCCCGATTCAAATTTGTAAAAAAGTTTTTTTTTATAAAAAAAATTATATTAAAAATCTGATTTAAAAAAAATTGATTGTTACACATTTATTTTTAACTATTTGTATTTGCAGCGCATTTGTATACAAAAATATCAAGAAAAGAATCTTAAATTATGTAAAAATTATAAAAAAAATTAACAAGTAACTAATAAAATTTTAATAATTTCATCATCAGGGTGGGTACGGAAATGGGTATAGACGGGTAATGACATCCCTATCCCCGATCCCAACCGCAATTAAAAAAGTTGGATAATCCCCGAATCCGAACCCGTACCCGATCAACTCGAGTATTCCCCATCAAAATCGGGACGGATTTGGGTGGATACCCACAGGTAAGGGTTTCATTGTCATGCCTAATTGTCAACTAATTATGAGTGACAATGGAACAACAAACTAAAACATGAAAAATCACTAACATGTGTATCTAAGAGATCAAAAACTTTATCCTAGCTAGATGTTCTCATTAAGAATTTTTCTAATTCAATTGATGACAAGCAAGAAGTGATGTTGTTGCTTAGTTTGTGAACAATGGAATACTTAGAAGATGCTTCAATCTAAATTAAACCAAAAACAAAAACCAATAGTAAAAACATTGAAAGCAATATTTGAAGGAAAAAAATTATATATATAAACATAATGTTACCGGCATACCTACAAAAAATTCCTCAAAGAAATTCTATATCATATTACCCTCCCTTTTCCATCCTACTCAAAAGTTAACTTAGGAACCTTTGCCCACAAATTAGTGATTTCTTTAACATTCAAGCAAGAAAAACAAAACATACAGTCATCATCCTGGTTGCTTTGCTAGCACCAACTTCAACAAATATAGCAGTGGTTGCTTCAATCAGTAGAGAAGCTACCCCAATATTGACCACCCTGAATGTTCATAAAAGTAACATGAGAAACATTATCCTAGTTGAAAAATGATATTTTTCAATAATACGATCAACAAAAGGAGAATATGTTATGCTAGTATTAACCATCTCGACCAGCTATTAGAATTCAAGGCTCAAACTTTAATAAGCTAAATTAATCACAGGGAATAAAAAAAATCTAATGTGCAAAATCTGCAAGCATATCAAAGGAACCAAAAACATATTAGAATGGAAAAGGAAATATAGTAATTGATTCTTAAATCAGTAACACTTAATTTCCTTACAAACATATAGATGAGTTCTGGAATCCGTAGCCTTTATCATTCATATTTTCTTCGGTGAAACCATAATCTGAAACAAATTATGATGTTTATTATATTAGATTTTAGACATTGGCACTAACACATGAATATAAACCAATATATGTGTAATATTTGTGGGGAAAAGGTGAGAAGGGGCGAGTAACTTAAAATGAGATGAAAAGATAACCTTGTGAGACAAAGAAATAACTACAAAACATGTGTCAAGAGAATACAACTTAGAATATTGGATACTTACATAGATTAAACCATTTATAGAATACAAACTCAGATTATCGCAAAATATTTTCAACATAATTATCTCACCCCATAAAATATGTCAAGCTTCATATGTTTTGTCCTTGAATGAAGGGCAACTAAACATTTAACCCTTGACGAAGAGATTGAAGCAGAGGATATCTGAAGCTGCAGCTGCAAGACTTCTAAACTCAACTTCATAAGCACTTGAGCCAAAAACCTACACAATAGTAACAGTAGACGTAAGTCTACGTCTAGGTATCAAACCCAGAAGATCAGTTGCATTTCCAAATTATCAATTTATCAATAACTAGACAATTTGAGTTTTATCAACTTAAGAAAGATATTTTTTTAATCAATATTACTCTTTAACAAAAAGAAGAATTAAAGCAAAAGAACTTTGTGAGAAATAATTATAAAGAAAAGTCTAGGATTATGAATTCACACATAACCTCTTTTCCCAATTCAATTCCGATGAATCCTCAATTAAATCCATCATTTGTATTCCCCTAATTCAATTGCAAACCTTTGATCTAGGTCTAATAATGTTCCCTATCCTAAATCAATATTCAATTGTTCGTAGAAATATTAATTTAGGTTAAGGAATAAATTCTTAATCTCAGGGATGATTACCAATCAAGTTAATACATTAGAAATTATCCATCAAGTTTGGTCATACATGTTGGTGTAAAGTAATCTCTTTCTAGATCAATTAATCACACATAACCAATTAGGTTTTAGACTAATCAGGTCCAAATATATTTGTTGCGATCTTCACGCTCCTTCGTAACTACATGTGCTCTTCTCCCTTGAAATCCCAAAACCACACTTTAGAGGAAAAAAATGGGGTGTTTGTTTTAAATCCCACTATTTACATGACAAACTTTTTTAAGTAACTGCAGTGTCCCGTTGATCACGGCCGTGGTGAACTTCTCGTAAGATCTCACGCGTGACAGTGCTAAAGGAAGCATGGTCATCCTTAGAAAAATTCGTAAAAATCAACATTTGGCGGTGGTCAACCCAGTATGACTGTGGTGAATTAAAAATTACTTGATTCTTAAAATCTTAGGAAAACATTTCACTAGCCTTATCAATACAAAGTTCTTGATGTAATCTGACTATACAAGAGCGGTTAAATCAATGTCATACATTTGTCATTATATAGATATCAGGGACCAACACTTGAATTCATAGACTTTCACACATTTTCATAAAATGTAGTTTAGTATACTTGCATTTTAAAGAAAAATATGGTTAGTAAAATGTAGGTGCAGTAGTATAGATATTTCAAAACAACATTAAATAATACTTCATATAACTTTAAAACATTAGAAAATAAAATAAATACAAAAAAAAACAAGTTATCATGCTCATTACAAGCTTGACGAAATTAGTTGAGTAATCAATCATACTTCAAGAAAAAAATTTACTCAACCTATATTTGTGAGTCATGATGAAATTGAGATTTTGACAAAAGTATCGAATTACTCGAGTAACATAATAATAAGTATGGTTTTCACAAGAATTTGTGCAATAATTAAATAATTAATAGTAAATTAGATATTGACGCGTGCAATGCATAGATTAAGAAATATGTAAATTGTATGATTAGAATTAGAATTATATAAATAAATAAATCTTGTCTCGTAAATTTATAGAAATTTGAGTGAAAAAAGTTGTTGCTAGAATTGGTTACTGTTTTTAAAAAGGTTTGCAAATTATAGTGGTTGTTGTGTTGGTGATACATTGCAATGATATGAAAGAATAAAGCAACTTTTGATAGGTAAAATCAAATGGAATTTATATAAATAAGGGAAATTATGAAGGGTAGAGATTTCAGGAATAAAAGGGGAAGCTAAGCAAAATAAATGTTTTGTAACATAGTAAATAATATTCAATTAAGCTTCATGACACCCACTCAAATAGGCATTGCTTAATTAATATTCAACTCTATGAAAATAGACTTTTAAAAGTCTAAATAAAATCATTGTCATATTGTCGTGAATTATATATTTCCTTTAGAGATATAATAATGCCTTAGTGGTATTTTGCTATTAATTTTATAAAGTTGTTACAATTTGTTGTGTTGAGATTGAGATGATACAATTAGTATATTGTATAAGGTTTTTTTTTATGAGCTAGTATATTGTATAAGGTAACTAACTATTGCATCTCTTCACAAAATAAATATAAGAAAAACTCATTATTTCAATCAATATTTAAGTAGCAGATATTTTTTTATTATTAATTTATAATTAAGATACTTAATTTTAATAGTATGTTAGTGTAAGAAAATATGAATAGTATGCAATTATTATTAATTATATAATTTATTTTTGTACGTAGTGATTAATTTTAATTTGTAACTGATTCTTAAAATTATATTTAAGTTGACAGTTACACATCTTTTTGGTTTAAAAGTTGATTAATTTTAGCACATTTATAAGGGAGATGAATGTAAATTGATTAAGCTGAAACCAAAACAAAATAATCGTTAGAATTTAAAATTAAATAATCTTAATGGTAATATTAAGTGGCTAAATTAAATTCACACTGAACTATGGCATGCATTTGGGTTATTTTTAAATAAAAGAAATCATGTGGGCTTTCGTATTTAAGATGAATAACCAAATCTAGAGAAGAATCAGAGGTTTCCTCTTCTTTTTTTTTCAAGTAATCGGAGTTTTCTTATAAAAATAAAGAGTTATAGCATATTTTAAATTTTATTTATTCACACGCGAGTTATAGCAAATTAAACTCTTTTTTTTTTTTTTTGTAAAAATCGTGTATCCTCCATAGCATATTTAAAGTTTTCCTAATTCTGTGTATACATGATTTTTAATATATGTGAAATCATACAATAACGTTTCATTTCTATAAAAGGACATTATCAATGGCCTAGGGATATCAATGCGGTTGGATAAGCCTAATTATCTACTCTGTTTATGCAGGGAAATTCTTGTTTGGGCTGCTAATACCAATACTCTTAATTTAGAATAGACTTTGACCACCATCCTTTGTAAGTAGAAAAGAAAAGTATATATTATTAATCATAAGGGCAACCAAGCATTACTGCAGTACAAGTATACACAGTTTTAAAGATTTTCTTTCTCCTAGTAAGAGATATCAAACAGAAATAATAGTTTAGGTTCAACAGTTCAAGTAACCTGAGTATTGGTTGGGTTTGGAAATTGTCGCATGAGAGGATTTATGTTGTTGAATTCCTAAAGTTTATAAGTGTTGTTTGCTATTCCTCCCATTCCTTTGATTGGATTAGTTAGGATTAGTTCAGCTCCATCTGTCATGGTCACCCTTGTTTCCAAGCTTGTGTGAGAGGGCATGGTCAAAATCATCTTATATCCCTTGATGGCATGTTGATACCCATCCATATTGCTTGATGTAAGTTCCATTGGACTTGCCTACGACATCAAATAAGGTAATTATGATAATCCACATGTGAATAATTGAATTAAATAGTTGCCATAATGAAACAGTTAAATTTTCCAAAAAAAATTCTTAGCACATATATATGATCATTATTTGATCATTGCAAGTGTTGGTATGTAAAAACAAAAAAAATTACAATAGTTTTGTACAAGAAAATGGTAATATCTCTGCGGTAAGAAATTGAATTTTGATTATAGCAACACTTTGAAACAGAGCAATTCAATAAATATCAAATAAACAACATATTCCGTAGCTAGAAAACAGTATAAGCTTCATACTCTAATCCCTCACCATCCATTAATAATTACAGTTTCTTCAACTGGAGTTATTCTTGTGACAAACAATTTAATATATATAGATCTGGTGTTTGATTTTGTCAAATAATTTAATAATGATTTTGGTGCAAATATGAACCCATTAGCTAATTATCATGTGCAAATCAAAGTGAAAAAATATCACCAATATGAGACTCAGATCAAATTGGATTTAGAGATATTTTGATTATATGGATTTGTTTTCGACTGATTAATTTTATGGTTTCAAAGAGTTTAATTATCATTCTTAAACAATACTTTGTAACAAAACACATGATCATACTCATGCAATTTGCAAAGAGGAGTCATATAAGTAAATTCTGCTTGTGTGCTTTAATCCTCTTAGTTGTGTTAATTTGTTCTACCTCCTATAGGTGGTAAGTAAGGCATGCTCCTTCTTTTCAGTAATACCACTTAGAGACTTAATATGAGAAATCAACACATGCAAGAGAGTTACAAGAAAGAAGATTTCTTTTTACAAAGAGGTCTCCTAATTATGGATCAAGACAAACTTAAAATTGTGAAGAGTGGAATAAGAGAAAGAACGGATATCACCTTCCTTTTTAGTGAGGATTGTGATATCAAGTGAAAAGTGCAGTTTAGAGCATCCATGATAGAAGAGCAAGAATAGAACCTTCCACAGGTTAATTTATGTCTAAATTGGCAAGGAGAGATTTACAATTTTGCTAGGATTCGGATCATTGGAGGGTGCCTGCTGCATTGGATCGGTAGAATATGATTTCCATGGATAACATCGTTAATCTTCATGAGCATTGTGGGATTGTTGGGCAGATTCATAACTCACTGTGGCGACAATAGATTGTATTTTACTCCTAGGTTTCTCATAAAGCCATTACCGCAACTAATATTTTGGCTGGTTAGGGTGTGAAACCAACTTCTTCACATTTTTTGTTTTCCCCTCCTAATGCAGCTCTTACCGTCCTGATATAGCTCATACAACAATACATTGTGACTATCTTCATGTTTAATATGTTGTTGTCTCTTTTTTGTCTTTAATTTCCTATAATTGTTGAAACTCAGTCATGAATTACAATAAAAGGTAATCATGAATACTAAACTGAAGATGAAATTTAAAATTGAACAGATAAATCACACATAAATGAATATGGAAGAAGAACATGAAGAGTGAAAATTAAGAATTATAGAGGAAATGACACAAACAATTATGTTGATGTGGCAAAAATTGGTAGAGAGACATGACAGTGTATGGTTATGTAGCTTAGAATTTATATATTATAAAAGATTTAATAGACTAGGAGAATTAAGAAATTAAGTAACCAAAATTAAATGAAAAATGCATAAAGTAAAAGAGTAAAGAAAGAGAATTTGGATTTTAAGAATATTTTTCGAACACATAGTGTGTGCAAAAAACATGGTCTAAATGAATGGAAGGAACTGTTGGGATTAAACTTCATTAGACGTTCCTTACATGCAGTCATTAACTATTTCTATTCAATTAATATATAGTTATCATCAGCCCATAAAATTATTCAAACCTTAATTCCCTAAGCGTTGATTCCACTATTAATCTCTTGAATTAGTGTCACAACTACAAATAAAGCTTTTTACAACTCAGGGAGCACAATGGTTGTACCAAAACCGTTTTCAAATCTTGGCCGGTGGCAATTTTGTAAATTATTGGATGCACTAACGATGGTTTTACTGAAAACCGTCGTAAAGACATTCAATACAACGGTGGTTTTGGTGAAAATCATCGTAGATAGTACGAGTTTAAAGACAGTTTAGGAAAACCGTTGTTGTATTGATCAATCTAAAAATTAAAAGTTGATTGTCAAGTCAACTCGAGGTCTCACGTGCCTTGCCCTTACCTATCTTGCTCTCGCTGTCCCTTTACATCTCTTTCACTATCTTCGTGTTCTCATCACCATTGTGTCACTGTCGACGTCCAAGTGTGAACCCCTCTACCACTGTTGAAGCATCATTAAAAGGTATGAACGAACCCCTCTCTTGCATTTTCCTTGGGGCTTTGTTGACTTTTAACTCTATGAACTTACTTATGGTTGTGTGACAATAGATAGTGATGATAGCGAGTGTCATTCCTTAGACGTTTTGGTGAACTACCATTGAGCACTAATGCACTATATTAGTTATTACAAGTGAATGTTTTTGTTTAGGGATTCTATTATGATGTGTTTTACAAGGAGTTGGGTCTCAATGACGATCACTTTAAATAGAATGAGGCTGGAGCATTGAAGGCTGTTGTGGTTTTCTTCCACTTCTTCTTGTTGTTATTTATGTGTTTCTGCTTTTTCTTATTTATGTTTTTTTAAAAATATTGACTATATTTATGTTGATTTATTGGGATTATATCTAGTTACCATGATGAACAATAGTTGTAATGTTCAAATGTTTTTCTATTTATGTTGATTTCTCCTCGAAGTCTTGTGGAGTTGGAGCAAGGGTTTCGAATCTAAAGTTCTACACAATAGGATTAGGAGTTTGGATAGGATAATGCAGACATTTGTAAATTGTAAATAGTGGGTATATCTTTAGAGAACCAAAATAAACATTTACTCCAATATGATATGTTCTTGACTCACCCTTCACTATATTTTATATTGATGAATAAAGGACAAACTAGCATTTTTTTTTGTCAATTTGCAGTACTAGATAGTAAAATACTTCATAAGCTATATATATTTTACATGGAGTTGGAACAACGATAAAATACTGCTTCATTCTATGACTTTTTTTGAATGATTAGAAATTTGCAATGATACTCAATAGCTCTATTTTCTCCCTTCATATGTTAATATTGTTGCCAATATGCTTTCTAAACTTTGGACTTAATATTTTGATCGATGACTATTATTCCCAATTGATTATGCTCATCAATCCAATTGTGACTCATCTAATTTTTTGGGTGGTTCTCATAAAACAAGCAAGGGTAGAAGTGCCCCCAAATTTCTATTCTGATGGTCACTCAAAAGAGGTAACTTGGTGGCTTCCTTTACCCCTCCTTCCCAATTTTAAACCTCTTAGGCTAGAAATTTTAGTTCTATTTACTGACTGTATGGGTTAAATTTTAAAGGTATAATGAGAATTTGACCTTTTTTAGTTGATTAATTTATTCAAGTGTTGAGTGTTGACTATCCTTTCCTTTCCTACTGCTGGAAAATTAAGGATTTAGCTTGCTATATGACTTATTTTACGTAATGTTAGTGGTATTTTTCGCTCCTAGAGTTAGAATTTGGAATGTAAAGGTGCTCAGTGCAACATATTCTTGTTTGCATAATGTGAATTATTTTGTTAGACAGGAGATAACTATTAGATATTTGAAGTGATTGACTGATGAGATTACAATGCCCCTAATTCTTTATTTGTTTGTAGTTTTAGTTTATATATAGCTTTCTTTCCATGCTTCTCCTACATTTATTCATCATCTCTTTAAATTATTTTGTTAATAGCACTGATTGTTAATAAATGAATTTATAACCAGATGTTCTAAGCAAAGGATCCTAAAAGAATTGTGTGTAATAATTCCAAATTGTGCAATTTGCTTCTTTATTTTGTGTTGGTGCCAAGACATATTCTACTTCTGCAAATGTTTGCATGTGTTCACTTTTTAAAGAATTAATTCTATAAATGGTTTATGTAAAACTTTTAACTTCCTTTTCAATTTGCTTTGTAATCATTTAGGATCTTCAAAAATCAAATTCATAGTCTTCTGATTCTCTGGATAGCTTATTTGATGATAAAGATCCTCCAGAGATTTCCAATGTCAATCAAGCAAATGAGATACTTGCTTCTTATTCCTCAGAAGACATCAATTGATTTATTAGAAAATTTAGTCAGAGCACATCATGGTAGGAATGAGTTAAGTATTTGAATCGACCCAAATGGTGTCATGTGATTCATATAGCCGACCTCACCTAGTGGGCTAATGCTTTTGTTGCTATCGTTGCTTTATTGCACACTATAATCATATGCTATCAGCTAGTTCTTTTGATTTATTAATGTCACATATTTGTGCTAGATGTACTCTGCGACTGTATGTTGGTCTACTCTTTTTGTTTAGGTGTAATCTCATGTCATCCCAAATTCCAAATAGATATTTTCTTCAAATAATTGCTTTTCAGAATTTCTTGCATCTCATTGGCCCATCTTCTTTTTTATGTTCTGTTTTCTCTTCTTTTTTCTTACCTTCTCTATTGTTTTCTTTCTCTTGGTTGGGAAATTTGGTTTTTCTTTGTTTTGCTAAGACTAAGAGATATTGTCATCACATTCCACATTTTCCAAGAGATATATTTTTATATGTTAGTTGTTTTATTATATAATGCCATTGATGTCATTTTGATATATATATATATATAATATGTCGTTTTCCAAATAACTGATAGCCATGAGACACCTATTTCTAGAAGTGCTCTATTTGCTAGGTATTAAGTGTTAACAATTTTTTTTAAAACTGGATAGTTTCAATTTTAATCGTGAAGGTGGAAATTGGTCCTCTAGCCAATCCTGTCTAGCCTATATAATTGGAAGTCTTAAAACTTGTCTCAAAACCGCATAATTGGTGGTGAACTAGTCAAATCATTCAGACTACTTAGTCCTCAAATCTTGGCTAGTTGAACTAGTCCATTAAAAAAATATGATGGAACTCACAAACCAAGAGGGGGGTGAATTGGTTCTAAATCAAATCAAACAAAAAAACAGAGTTTTGAAAACTTTCTTTCCGAGGATCGTATCACAAACTTTTGTTAAAACCAATATTTAATCAATCACCCCTATCACAAAATCATTTTGTTAAAGTTCTTATTCAAAAAGATGTTTTCTTTAATTTTCAGCAAATTGATCAAGAATACAATGAGAAAGAAAGATAAGATCAAGAGAAGATGTACACCAATTTTTGTACTGGTTCACTCTTTATCTCCAGAGAAGTTACTTCAATTATTTAATCCAAACCAAATTAGATTTTCGCTATGCATATAGAATTCTTACCAGCGATCACAATCAATCTCAGTTCCTATTCCAGAAAAAAGACTAAGGTACACAACCCTAGGGTCATTTATGAATAAGAGCTTAAGAGAAATCTACCCTTAACCCAAACTAGAAATTCATGCATATGCTAATAACATGTAACATACGAAAAACTTGAGCTAAAGAGAGACACAACCTGATCAATCACATGTAACAGCCGTATCTTTTTTTTAAGTTTTCCTATAAAATAAAATTAATAAATTAATAAATAAATAAGTAAAAGTAATTAGGTCATAAATTCTCACTATATAAACCAAATGTTAACCTAGAGCAACTTTTACAAAACACTTTTGTTCCTTTTTCTTCTTCTGACGCACAAGAACCCTAACAGAACAACCGGAGGAGGAGCTCTAGAGAGCACCAAAGACACCACAATTGCTAACGGAGAACGTTTGAGCGACTACATCGAGGTAAGGGATGAGTTATTCATGCTTGGGGATTAGAAGGAACATGTATAGGGATCTCTAGAGGATCAATTTTGGGGTATTTTGGGTTGTTTTTATAAAATGTTAATTCATGATTCTTTTAAATTGAATAATTCTTATGCTAAATTGAGTGTAATATCTATTATTATTAAATTCTATGATCCTGTTAGTGTATATTGATATGATATTTTCTTGGTGTATATCAATTTTTTTTTTTATTTTCAATTGTTATTACTTGATTTCTTGTTGTATATTAACGCGTATGATTTCCGTTATTTTACGCTTGTGATTTATTTTTTTTGGAATGTGTCAGTGAATTGTTATCATTGGAATGAAAAATTTGATCCAAATAATTGTGTTCCCTTTAGTTTGTAATCAAATTTTATAAACCACGTTTCTTTTATATATATATATATATATATATATATAATAAATTAAATACTATTGTGAAATTATTATTTTATTTCTTTTCCGTTATATATGTATGATAATAAATTAAATATTGTGTAAAATTATTTCATAATAATAATTATTTTTGCTACGTCTCAAATTAATTGTTGTAGAGGTTCTTTTTATTAATTGAAAATAATATATTTGATTTAAATTACATTATTTTGTGCCATGTAAGCATTATTACTAAAGATATAATTGCTTTCTTTCGAATGTTTTAATAGTATAACAAAACTGCAGCAATAAAAAAAAATTGATATGTTGAAGTGAAGCACATGTTAATGTTTTCTACATATTGAAATGTTAATATTTTTTTCTGCATATTAAATTAGTAACGGATTACAGCAGGTATACATTTAATTTAAGGTGCAGAGAATTTACTTAATGCCTTAATGTTTTTCTTCATATTAATTGATAAACGGTTACAACATGTAATCTTTTTTTTAAGGTGCAGTAACACATGTAATATTTGGAAATATTAATTCATAAACGGCTAATCGAATACAGCATTTTCTGATTTAAATTACATAATATATATATATATATATATATATATATATATATATAAAGTAGATATCAAGCTTGTTGGCGAAATGCCCTGTATGTGTTTCCTCATGGCAGTGTTTTGTTGTTGAGATTTCCTATGGCAGTTTAATATATATTTATTTGAGCATTAAGAAACATTTGGAAGTATACAAAATGGGTTGGTACTGGGATTATTTTTGTCTTAGAGTATTTTAAGTATGCATCTTCACTGTGATGTGTAATAATAATAATAATAAGAATAAATAAAACAAGGTTGTTATAGAAATTATTGTTTCATAGTGATTATTTTTGTTACTTTATAAATTAATTGTTGTAGAAGTTTTTTTTATTTTATTTTGTTGAATTAATATATTTCAATTTAATTTATATTTTTGTTTTGTTAAGTAAATGTTACTATTGAATGATATGTGTAGGATGCAGGGGATGCGATAAATTATTTTATTATGAAATTGTGATTGGGATTGTGTGTAAGTGATAATTATTTGATACGTAATGGATTGTGAATTACATGATTGTTGAGATGTTGTATGTTTTGAGTTTTGAGCCATGAATTATGTAATCACACAACTGTAAGACCCTTTAAGGGCGACGAGTTAATGCGCGATGAGTTGTGATGGGATTCACTGTGGGAACCCGACGAGTTTAATCACTTGAGGCGCACTGAGTTAAAATATATTTAAAAAAAAATATATACAATTGAGATTTTGAAAATAATTGAGTAGTTGTGTGCATTGCATAATTCATAGGTAGAGTCTGTGTGTTCAAATGTTTTTTTTGGGTTGGACCTGAATCAGGAGGGAGAGGCCCTGACGGACTCTTCGGAGTGTATGCCTTGTGGGTCATCCGGTTTGAGTGCTCCTTTAAGCCTGTGCCGATCCCACATGGTTGGAGCATTCTCGCAAAACAACGTGACCCTGACTGGTCTCCCTATGATTTCACTTAGTGAGAGTGACTTGACTTACCCATTGTGAGGCATGTCCTGTCATGTACTCCTAGGCGCCCGACGAGGTTTTTCACTGAAAAATGGTATCACATTGCATGTAGGCTTGAGTCTAGAGTATTTGTTGCATAATGCATGTGTTTGACATTCATTGAGTTAACAATTATGGTTTGATGTCATTTTCTGGAGTGGATGAACTTGAATGGATGTGCATAATGTGTGTGATTTTGTGAAGTGATGTTAATTATATAAATTCAGCTTTAAGTATTATATGCTTTACATGCTCTAATATTTTATTATATATGAATGTGATAACTCATTCCCAGTGTGTGTTTATGTTTGGGCTGATTGTCATTTGTTTAGGTGAGCCATCACATGATGAGTTCCATGATAGAGCCGGAGAGACTTAGTCTATGATAGAGACATGCTCTGATAAGTGTGACATTGGGGCATAGGATTTTACTTCGCATGCTATATTTTTCGTAAACGATATAATTGTGTTATGTTTTCTATTTTAGTTTTTTTTTATTTATTTATTCATTCATCATGGACGGCCTTGTTTTGAGCCGGGATAACTTTGTTATTTTTATTCGAACAATTTCTACTATGTTTTCATTAAGTGAATGCGAACCCTTTATTTATTGAAATCAATTTAAAGTCAATGTGTTCTAAAAAAATTCCGCATGATTTTATTTCCTTTTATTCGTTATTTGTGAGGGTAGAGGGTGTCACATCACACGCAAAAACCTTTGCTTGAGTGAATGAGTCTCTTCTTGATCTCACAAGAAATTCACAACTCACATTTTACCATGAGAGCTTTAGAAAAAATAAAGCCTAGAAGTTGTGAGTCGCACTCTTGTTCTAAGCACTTTTTCTTCTTTCTCTTTCTTTCATAAAAGTGAGAACACAAGATGGTTATTTATAGAGAAAACAGTTACAACCACCTGTAATCGATTAAATATCCAATGTAATCAATTATTTCAAAGAAGTAATCGATTATATTATCATTTCGATCAATTAAAGTGTTCTTCCCAATATCTGGAAAACTTTCAAGAACAATGTAATCGATTAAAGCAGAGACTTATGAAAAACTAGACATGGTCTCAACTGAACTATGTAATCAATTACGGTTAACTGGTAATCAATTAGACCTAAATTGGAATCTCTCTGCAAGCTACAAACAGTTGTGTAATTGATTACGATCAGCCTTGTAATCGATTAAAATAGATTTTTATGCACTGAAGAAGTTTCTAACTTTAGAAACAATCTTCCTACCTCTACATGATGATGCATGATGTACAAAAGATAGAGACTAAGATGCAACAATCAATACAAATGTCACTCAAAGAGTTTGGCATGTAAAAAGACAAAACTTCTTCCAACTCCAAAGCTTAGTCTTCAGGTTGCTCCCCCTATCTCTAACTATCTCCCCCTTTTTGGCTTTGATGATGTCAAACTTGAATTGCCATTTGAGTGCATTTAGAGAGTCTTGAGAGTAGAGACTTTTCTTAAAAAATCTGAAAGTTTCTGAACACTAAGAGAAGTGTCAAATCATATCATCATCATCATCATTAAGTAGAGTTGTATATGAATGTTTGTATGCAATGCACTACTTCTTCCTAATGCAATGTTTCTCCCCCTTTTGGCATAACAAGGCCAAAAAGTCACAACTACTCATAGAGCAAACAGACAAATATATGATGTGAATAGAGAAAAGATCATAGCATTTCATTCATAGAAAAACATTACAACTACTATAAGAAAGCATAACTACTTAATCAAACATCACAAAACAAGTGTTCAGAGAAAAAAAATTAAACATAATCAGAAAAGCAAGCACTTAAAACACAACTAAGCTTCATCCTCATCAAGGTTAAAGAGGTTGCTAAGGGTCAGCCTAGTCTCAATGTTTTCCAGCTGGATAGTTATATTTTCCAATGAACTATGAACTTCAGTTGAGTGCTCTTGATGGAGGTGAAGCATAGCATCCATCTTTTGAATCATAAGTGACTCAAAAGCACTCCATTGATGTGTAAACTCTTGCGGAGCTTCAGCTTCAACATCTTCTTCCATTTGGTCAAAGTTTCCAGTTTCCGGCTCTCCAACCATTATTCATTCATGATCAACAAACCTCATTCCAAGCTTCTTGAGATGTATTTTGATAATCTCGCTAGACGCTTTGGTAAAGTCCACTATCTTATTAGAGACATCAACATTGAAGTAGTCAATGAATCTCAAGGCAGGCACAACATAAGGAAATTCATAATCCACCAGTTCAATCAGCATTACCCAATTCATCTTGATACCTGATTTCAGACCATAAACAATTTATAAACCATCATTTTGTAGAAGCAAGCTTCATGATGATGAATCAAGTTGATTCAAGTAGTTTTGATGATGACAAAAAGCCCAAGAGAATGATTTCAAGATTGAGTCAACAAGTTCAAGATCAAGATTAATTTCAAGTTTCATGAGAAGAAATCAAGAAGATTCAAGATTCAAGAGAAGTTTGATTTCAAGATTCAAGAGAAGATGAATTCAAGATTCAAGAGAAGAAATCAAGAAGACTTCACAAGGGAAGTATTGAAAAGATTTTTCAAAAAATAAACATAGCATAGTTTTGTTTTACAAGAAAAGCTTTTCCAAATTTTTCTAAGTTACCATAGTTTTTACTCTCTGGTAATCGATTACCAGTTTCCTGTAATCGATTACCAATGGCAAAGTTTGATTTCAAAAGCTTTTAGCTGAATTTGCAACGTTCCAATTAATTTTTAAATGGTGTAATCGATTACAATATATTGGTAATCGGATTACCAGTGTATCTGAACGTTGAAATTCAAATTAAATTGTGAAGAGTCATATCTTTTCATAAAATGCTTTGTGTAATCAATTATATGATTTTGGTAATCGATTACCAGTGACAAGTTTTGAATAAAAAGTCAAGAGATATAACTCTTCCAATGGTTTTCTCAAGATTTTCTCAAGGTTATAACTCTTCTAATAGTTTTCTTGACCAGACATGAAGAGTCTATAAAAGCATGACCTGGACTTGCATTTTAATAACTTTTGAAGAACAACTTCTTAGAATTTCTTGAACAACTTTTGAGAAATCTTAAAACCTTTGCTACTTATCTTTCTTCTTCTTCCTTTGCCAAAAACTTTCTAAGTTTCCTGGTTTCCAAACATTGTTCTTTCACAGAAAACAAAAGTGTGTTATATCTTTTCATTCACTTCTCCCTTTGCCAAAAAGAATTCGACAAGGACTAACCGCTTGAATTCTTTTTGTGTCTCTCTTCTCCCTTTTCCAAAAAAACGAAGGACTAACCGCCTGAATTATTTTGTGTCTCCCTTCTCCCTTTTCAAAGAATTCAAAAAGACACAGTCTGAGAATTCTTTTGATTCTTCCATTTCCCTTAAACAAAGATTTCAAAGGACTAACCGCCTAAGATATCTTTTGTTTCCCCTTCACAAAGATTCAAAGGACTAACCGCCTGAGAACTTTGTCTTAACACATTGGAGGGTACATCCTTTGTGGAACAAGTAGAGGGTACATCCACTTGGTTGTTCAAAGAGAACAAGGGAGGGTGCATCCCTTGTGGATCTTTGCTTGTAAAGGTTTTTACAAGGTTGAAAATAAATCTCAAGGACCGCAGGTTGCTAGGGACTGGATGTAGGCACGGGTTGTTGCCGAACCAGTATAAAATTCTTGTGTTTGTCTTCTTCTTCCCTACACTCTTTAATTTCCGTTGTGCACTTTAATTATCACTTTTACTTTTGATTAAGTTTCTATTACTGTTCTTTACTTTGTTAACATTATAGTAAAAGCCTAATTGAATCTAGTAACATTAAGAAGGATAGATTTTTAATTAGTAAATGTTCATTAATAATTAACTCAACCCCCCCTTCTTAATTATTCTGAGGCCACTTGATCCAACACATTTTTTACTTGAGCATGGTTGCTTGACCTCAGAGTGAGAATGTAGGTAATGAGGTAAACTAACATTATATCTTTTGCAGTCAGTCCACTAACTCCTAAGCGATTCCTCAAGTTCCTATTTGCATCAAGAAACATTCCCCTATAGGTTTGCATCTTGTGGTACCCATCAAGCATTTCATCAAACTTGCGGACTCCACCCATGTCTAGACAAACTACTTCCTTCTACACAACAGGATTAATGACCATATCTACTCCATTTACAGTAGAGAAGAGGTTGCCTTCAAGACCAGCACGTGCACAGGTGTAGAAAACCTTGACTAGCTCTGGATAAAAAATTCCTTTCATCTACACCAGCTTTGACAATCCTTGTGCTTTCAGCAGATTAGGAAAGTTGAACCCTTGTTGAGAAAACCATTCCAAGTCCAAATACTTGGGGATCCTCACATTTTTTAGAACATATATCATCTTGTAGTCATTCTTCTTGCTTTCATCTGTGAACCATGTGTCTAAACGGTTGAGAGTAGCCTGTGAGCATTCACCTTGCTTCCTCTTGGAGGTTTTTGCCTTTTTTTGTGCTCTTGAAGGATTTCTCACCATCTTGAAGAGGAGACTGAGGGTTTGAGAGCAGAAGATGTTTGGGTTCAGAGAAGGGTGGTAATAAAAGGTTTTAGAGAAGGTGTTGGTGTGATTTGTGGATAGGTTTGGGTTGGCTTATAAAAAGAGGTTGAGCCATTTTGGTTGGTTTAGATGGTTGGCGGGAGTAAATGCACTAATAATGATGGTTGATGAGGTGAAGACGACAAGATGTAATGGATTACACACAAAAAATACGCAAGTAATCGATTAAAATTACATAGTAATTGATTAAATTGACCCTTGTTTTCACCCAAAATCAAAAGTTGATACAAGTAATCGATTAAAACACATGTGTAATCGATTAAGTATGCCAGAAAAACTCCCCCTGAGGCCTTTGTAATTGATTAAAACGTAAGGTAATCAATTAAAATAAAACACAAAGCCAAAAGAAGCCATAAACCATAGCATGTAATGGATTACAATGAGGCAGTAATCGATTACAACAGAATACAATGCCAGAAAAAGCTTTAAGCCAAACATGTAATCGATTAAAATGAAGCAGTAATCTATTACAACAGAGAACCTTAAACCATAACACCATAAAAACAAGTATGGTAATCGATTAAACCATGGACTAATCGATTAAAATAGAAATTTTCAAAAATTGATAACCACACAGCAACACAGTGTAATCGATTAACACGAGAGAGTAATCAATTAAAAGAGGGAAAAACATGAAATGATATGGCAAAACATGTATTTTCAAAAAAAAATATTCAACCACATATCAACATACTAAGATATTGAAGACAAATAACAAACATAGAGAGCATATATAACAAGCTACGTGTATTAAAGCACAACATCATTCAATACAAGATCCATCTAAGACACCTAGTTCATTCCTAATAAAGAAGAACCAATCTCTAGCAAGAGGTTTAGTAAACATGTCAGCTAGTTGATGTTCGCTATCAACAAACTCAATGTAGCAATCACCCTTTGATACATGATCTTTAAGAAAATGATGTCTTATCTCTATATTTTTAGTTCTAGAATGCATGTCAAGATTTTTGGACAAATTAATAGCACTTGTGTTGTCACATTTCAAAGGAATGTGATCAAGGATTGCTCCAAAGTCTTCCAATAGTTTTTTCATCCAGAGACTCTGAGCACAACAACTTCCAGCTACAATGTATTCTACTTCTACAGTGGATAGGGTTACACAAGCTTGTTTCTTACAGTTCAAAGATACAAGTGGGCTTCCTAAGAGATGGCATGTCCCACTTGTGCTTTTCTTATCTAGCTTGCATCCTGCAAAGTCAAAATCTGAAAAGCCAATTAGATTTAAGGAGGTACCTTTGGGATACCACAAACCAACATTGGTTGTGTCTTAAGGTACTTAATGATCCTTTTAACAGTTGTTAAGTGAGATTCCTTAGGGTTAGCTTGATACCTTGCACACAAGAAAACACTAAGCATAATATCTGGTTGGCTTGCAGTTAAGAAATGAAGTGATCCAATCATACCTTTGTACTTTGATTCATCCACTGATTTACCTTTTTCATGCATAGCCAGCAACCAATGCTCATCATACAAAGCTTCATTTATGTTTCTTGGTTCAATATGAGAAACCAAATTCATGTTATTGCATAAAATCCTAAATCTATAGCGAGTAGATACTCCCTTTGATATTTCTCCAATAATGTTGTCCAAGGAGAGGTCTCTTTGAGTTCTCCATTCTCTTGGGAGGTTTTTAGGAGGTATGGCAGTGATTTCTTTGCTTTGTTCAACCTCTTTAACTTTAGTTTCATCTTCAAGTGCATTATCTTTATCCTGAAAGCCTGCATCTTCATCTTTCGAAGAGTTTTCTTGAATAATAGAGTTAGTTTCATCACACATCATGTAGAGATTCTTCCACACACAAAGTTCTCCTATTAAACACTCTTATGCTTTTCTTTGTAATGAATAACCAACAAAAATAGCTTCATTGGTTTTAGCATCAAATTTACCAAGAGATTATTTTTCATTATTTAAAATAAAACATTTACATCTGAAAACCCTTAAATGAGATATATTTGTTTTTCTTCCTTTGTAAAGCTCATAAGGAGTTTTCTTTAGAATAGGTCTTATAAGAACCTTGTTTAAAGTATAGCAAATAGTACTCACGACATCAGCCCAAAAGTACTTTGGTAGCTTTGTTTCATTTAAAAGAGTTCTAGCTCCTTCTTCAAGGAATCTATTTTTCCTTTCCACAACACCATTTTGTTAAGGTGTTATTGGGGCGAAAAAATTATGGTGAATTCCATTTTCTTCACAAAACTTTTCAAAATACTCATTTTGAAATTCACCTTCATGATCTATTATAATTGAAACAATATTAAGAGCTTTCTCATTTTGGATAACCTTGGCAAGTTTGCGAAAAGCCTCAAAAGCTTCATTATTTGTTTTCAAAAACAAAGTCCAAATGAACCTTGAATAATCATCTACAATTACTAAGCCATAGTAGTTGTCACCTAAACTCATAAATCTTAAAGGTCCAGATAAATCTATATGAAGTAGTTCAAAGGGTTTTGAAGTAGAAACAACGTTTTTACTTTGAAAGAGTTTTTAACTTGTTTCCTTTTTTTACATGCTTCACACAATTTATTTTTCTTAAACTTGAGTTTTGGAATACCTATCACTAAGTCCTTTTTAACTAGATGATTGAGATGATGCATGTTCATATGTGCAGCCCTATGATGCCATAACCAAGAATCATTAATCTTACTTACCAAGCAACTAAGTTCATGAAATGATGCATGCTCAATATTCAATATGTAGATGTTACCTATTCTTTTACCTATGTGAACAACCTCACTGATATAGCTTCACAAATGAGACAACAATTCTTGTTAAATTTAATTTTGAAGCCTTTGTCACATAGTGGACTTATGCTCAAGAGAATGTGTTTAAGTCCATTAACATATAAAACAATTTTATTTGAGTTTTTTTTTCTGATTTCCAATGTTTCCTTCTCCCATAATTTTCCCTTATTGTTGTCTTCAAAAGTGACATATACTCATTCCTTTTACACAAAGTCAGTAAGTCTCTAAACTTGTCACTCGTCATGTGCCTAGAGCAGCCACTATCCAAGTACCATAGTGAGTTTCTTGCTTTTAGGCACACCTACAAGAAAAAATCAATTAGAGAGAAGTGGTCCACAATTAAATATATAGGAATCCAAACACATTTACCTCTAGGAAATTCAAATCTCCTAACATAGCATTTATAAGATATGTGTTCTCTTTTCATGCAATAATGACAGGTCTTTGCTTTAGGCTTAGAATGCACCATGTTTTTCTTTTTGGAGACTTTGTTTGGGTTCACCTTTTTGGAGGATGCAAACTTAGTTTTCTTAGAAAAGATAGTTTTCTTGTTATACCCCAAACCGGTCTTATTGATAGTACGATTTTGCACATTAAGCAAGTGACTAAGATCACTTTTTCCTATGTTCATTTTTCTAAACAGATCTTTAAGATAGGAAAGCTCAGTTTGCAACTTCATACATGATTCATAGTGATCATTTTTGAACTTTTCAAACTCAATTTGCAAATATTTGTAATCATCCATATTAAGAGAAGTAGAAACGCAAACACAACCAATGGCTTTATAGCTTGAAACAAGTTTTTCATTTTCTTGTCTCAATTTATCTAGCTCACTTTATGTTGAAGCCAATTTAGTGATATGCAATTTTAGATCACTTCTCAACTTATTGTTCGAAAAAGAAAGCGTTGTGCTTCTTCATGCATTTCATTAAATGCTTCCAAAACTTCTTCAAATTATGAATTTACCTCAGTTTCTTCAATGGTTGAGGAGTCATCCATTGAATCTGCCATCAAGCACACATTTGCTACTTCTTCTTCACTAGAAGAGTCGAAGGATGTGGATGCATTGTCTTCCCAAGCTATGTAAGCCTTTTTATGTTTTCTATCATTCTTTCTTTTCTTTTCAGCAAGTTGTTTTCTAAGGTAGATAGGACATTCAGATTTGATGTGACCTTGCTTCCCACATTCGAAGAAAGTGAAGATGTTTTTGTTACTTTCTATCTTCTTTGAAGGTTTAGAGAATTTTCTATCTTTGGATCTTTTGAGAAATTTTCCAAACTTCTTCACCATCAAGCTTAAATTCTCTGCATGTTCGTCATCATTAGAGCTTTCTTTGCGATCTTCCTTTGAAGAACTAACTTTGAGTGCAATTCCTTTTCTTTTCTTTTCTGTTTATTCTGCATGAGATTGTTGAATCAACTCATGTTCATATGCAAGCAATTTTCCGAAGAGATCTTCCATCGACATTGATGCTAAGTCCTTGGATTCCTTGATCGCTGTGATCCTTGGGTCCCAAGTTCTTGTAAGACAATTGAAGATTTTAATATTTAACTCATCATCTTCAAACGTTTTTCCAAGACTAAGTAGGTGATTCACAATATGGGTGAATCTTGTTTGAAGTTCTGAAATGGTTTATCCATTCTTCATTAGGAAAGCTTTATATTCAGATACAAGAGTGTGTTTTCTTGCTCTTCTTACATCTACGATGCCTTCATGAGTGACTTCAAGCATTTTCTGTATTTCCTTTGCACTTTTGTACCTTACAATATGAAAAAATTTATCAGAAGATAAATCAAAAGTTAAAATATTTTTAGCTTTTTGATCATCTTGAACTTTTCTTTTCTCATCATCTTTCTTCTCATCCCATTCTTTAGGCACCAATTCACCATTCACCGTTCACTTCTTTAGTTGGTATAAAAGGTCCTTTAACAATAGCATTCCATGCATCGGGATCAATTGACTGAATAAAGATTTCCATTCTTTTTTGCCAAAATGAAAAATGCTCTCCCTCAAACAATGGACGTCGGTTGAGATACATCCTCTTTGAAAGTGATTTGTTTAGAGCCCATTTTAGAAAAACTGTGATCTTGAGAAACTTTCAAGATGTAGCTCTGATACCAATTGAAAAAAAATGATGGAACTCACAAACAAAGAGGGGGGTGAATTTGTTCTAAATCAAATCAAACAAAAAAAAATAGAGTTTTGAAAATTTTTCTTTTCCAAGGATCGTATCATAAACTTTTGCAAAAACCAATATTTAATCAATCACCCTTAACACAAAATCCTTTTGTTAAATTTCTTATTCAAAAAGATATTTTCTTTAACCTTCAGCAAATTGATCAAAAATACAATGAGAAAGAAAGATAAGATCAAAAGAAGATGTACATCGACTTCTATGGTGGTTCACTCTCTATCTATAGAGAAGCTACTCCAGTTATCTAATCCAAACTGAATTAGATTTTCACTATGCATATAGAATTCTTACAAATAATCACAATCAATCTCAGTTCCTACCCAAAAAAAAAAAAGACCAAGGTACCCAACCCTAGGGTCCTTTGTGAATAAGAGCCTAAGAGAAATCTACCCTTAACCCAAACTAGAAAAAACCTATTCTAGCATGCCTTCAAAAATTCATGCATATGCTAACAACATGTAACATGCGAAAAACTTGAGTTAAAGAGAGACACAACTTGATCAATCACACGCAAGAACCTTTGCTTGGGTGAATGAATCTCTTCTTGATCTCACAAGAAATTCACAACTCACTTTTTACCATGAGAGCTTTAGAAAAAATGAAGTATAAAAGTTATGAGTCGCACACTTATTCTTCTCTTTTTTTTCCTTCATAAAAGTGAGAACGCAAGGTGATTATTTATAGAGAAAACAATTATAGCCGCCTCTAATTGATTAAATATCCAATGTAATTGATTATTTCAAAGAATTAATCGATTATATTATTATTTCAATCAATTAAAGTGTTCTTCCCAACATCTGAAAAACTTTCAAGAAAAATGTAATCAATTAGATTCTTCATGTAATCAATTAAAGTGTTCTTGATCACTTCTAGGAATACCTTTAAGAACGAAGTAATAGATTATGATCATCTGGTAATCAGTTAAAGCAGGAACTCATGGAAAACTAGACATAGTCTTGATTGAACTATGTAATCGATTACGTTTAACTGGTAATTGATTAGACCAAAACTAAAATCTCTCTGCAAGCTACAAACACTTGTATAATCTATTACAATCAGCCTTGTAATCGATCAAAACAAAGAGTTTTATGCACTGAAGAAGTTTCTAACTTTAGAAATTATCTTCCTACCTCTACATGATGATGCATGATGTACATATGAAAAGATAGAGACTAAAATGCAACAATTAATACAAATGTCACTCAAAGTGTTTGACATGTAAAAAGATAAAACTTCTTCGAGCTTTAAAACTTAGTCTTTATGTTGCTCCCCCTATCTCTAACATCCATGACTTCTTTATTTAGAAAATGTAAAATGTCATTAAGTCTTGAACTTGGTTTGCCTACATAAAAGTGCACCAGTTATGTGTTGTTGCACTTGAACTTCTTAGAGTGAAGCTGGAACAATACTTGTTTATTTTTCTCTCAATTAAAGATAACATCTTTTTAATAACATTTTGTTTTTTTTTTTGCATGTGTTGAATATTTAAGTACAGGCCATAAAAAATACATTGGAGATATTGCAACTTGGGACAAAGCTGAAAGTGATCTTAAAGAAGCTTTAGATGATTTCGGCAAGCCTTGGCAGGTAATTATTCTGCGTAAAATCTTGCAGTTGAATGAAGGGGATGGTGCATTCTATGGACCAAAGATAGACATTAGTGTATCTGATGCATTGCGTAGGAAATTCCAGTTTACACTGTTCTACTGGACTTGCATTCACTTGATTCATTTTTGAATAACTTTCCAGATGATGGCGGGATGAATGTGGTTGTATGTAGCATGACTTTCAGCTTCCTGATCATTTTAAGTTGGAATTCTCAGCTGAGGATGAAGCCAAAATTAAGAGACTTGTAATGATACACAAGCCATTCTAGGATCTGTTGAACACATGTTTGTCATACTTTTAGAGCACTACAAAGTTAAATAGCCTTTCTGGCTCAGTCCTCGTCAAACAATTGTATGCCCTGTGTCTAAAAAGTCAAAAGCTTATCCACTACAAGTATATAGCTCTAAATTTTGGTATTCATTCTATGGTATACTTGTCATATAACAATTAAATGATACAGATGATGTGTACTACATATCATGTGACAACACTTTTAATTTAATTAGAGAATATATTTTTGTGGCATGGCATGTTTTTCATATTTGCCTAATAAACTTTCTCATAGGAGTTTATGAAACATTGACTTTCTGTTGTTTATTGTTGAGCTTGTGTCTCATTTTGAAATCATTTAATCAGTTTGGTATCTTGTTATTAAATTATGTTGAGTCTGTTTGGTTTGTCGATTTTTCTTTCTATTTTCACTAATAATTACAAAAATCCAAACTTATACAAGTATACCATAGACTTTTCATTCTTCCATTACTAATTTGTGTTAGGATACTAGTATTATGATATTTGAAAATCAAGGGCTAGTTATTTATTGTGTAACATGCTTCCACTGCAATTTTCTAGGTGTGAGATTAGGTTATCGCATTGATGTTGATACAACTAATAGGAAGATTCAAAAGAAGGTAACATATAAACTTATGCTCGAGAATTTGATTTTTTTTATGTCATTCATTCTGAGGACAAATGCCTACATTGTTTTTGATGTACTGCCCAAGATGGCGGATTCAAAGACGGTTGAAAACCATCGTGAAAAGTGTTAAATAACCGTCTTTGAAAGTATTTTTTGTAGTGGTCTATAACTAAGGTACTTGCATTAAGAAAAGAGTTTTAACAATGATCAATCATCTTTACATTGTTATTGGGCATAAAAAAGATTGGTTGCCATCTTTAATTCACAATTCAAAAGAATTTCTCAATTACAATTGAATAAATAAAATAATGGAATCAATTGATTAGGCTAATAACAAGCAATAAGCATAGAAGATGAACAATAACAATCATTAATTGAATAAGAATAAAATGTAATTACATGGAAGTAGTAGTCTGATTTCATTAAACCCTAGCGAGAATGAATTTAGCTACTCACAATCATGGGAAAAGCAAACTTGATAAAGAAAAAGATGGAGAACCCCTAAGCATAGACACGCCTTGAGTGTTCCCTCTAATCTTTCTCTTTCCAATCGCACCAAGAATACCTCATTCTTATTAGGAATATCCTTTTAAATCTTAGCAAGTGTGCTAAAGCTACACCAAATTTGCAAACATAAGCTCAAGCTAATAAATGTGCCTTCCAAGGTACAAGTTAACCCACACCAAAGTGGTAAGCTTAAGCTTAGACAATAGCTTGCAATGTTAAACTCTAGGGTCCAACTTATGTTATGCAAAAGTGGTAGGCTTAAGCCTAGACAATAGCTTCCTTATTTTTCTTCCAGAGTTGGGCTTAAGCCGAACCAAAGTGATAGGCTTAAGCCTTGGTAGTAAATTCTCAAACTTCTCTCTTTTTTCTTCCAAAATGGTGCTAATGCTTTTCAACTCTTCTCTAAGCGGTCCTTCCTCAAATTTCCTACAAAACACAAACGAACAACTCAAGATCAAGCTTAAAAGTAGCAAAAATTAAAAATTCCTAAATAAACTAAGCTTTTATTCAAAAGTTTACTAAAAAGAACATAAAGAAAGCTAAAAAGTATAAGAGATATCACATAATTGGAACTACAGGATGTAGGAATATATGGCAACTGCCAACACCCAAAATTTAGAACTTTGCTTGTCCTCAAGCAACAAAACAAGCAAAAACCAAATGAAATTCCAAAGACAACCTAAACACAAAGACACTGAGAGAATGACACCTAATATATGAGATTTCCAATCCAATGGACACTATAAGAGATGAAGTCAATATTGGACATTCCTTGAAACACAATGTCAGGTCGAGGAAAATGCACAATGTCATGAATAAATATTTTTATGGAAAACATGATATTATGTTAACAAGGTTTAAAGAATAATAAATACAAATGAAGATTGGGAGTTCAAAATTAGAGTTTAGACAATAATAAAGATAGGATGAAAAATAGGATTTAAAAAGTAACAAACACAACGCTTATAAAGTAGTTTTTGTTAAAATATAGCTCCAAAAATAATTTTCCAGAATTGATATATGTTGTTAGAAAGTGATTTCTGAAACTATATTTTAACAAATGAAAGGGTATAGAGCAATTAAAAAATATAAAAAGAAGGGAGAGGATGTACTTAGTAAACTTGGAGGAGCAAATAAGAAGTGCTTGGCTATGACATATATGAACCTTTGACATTTCCCAAGTCCCAACCCCAGGGCCAAAAGAAAAAAACAATCCATTTTTTCAAAAGATTAACTAAATGATGCTTTACTAGCATGAATTACATGCATTATATAGATTTTTCAATTTAAATAAATATGAACTGTAAATTAAAACTAGAAAATAAATATTTAAAATTATAAAGTATATACTTATAATTAATTAAAAATTAAATTTAGAATCTAAAAGAATAGAATTTACAAAAAGCGCACATACTCTTTTGAAGAAAAATAAACTAAGATTCAACTACTCTTAGAATTTTTTTTCTAATTTAATATATAAACATAAATAATATTCACATACGAGCTACAAATAATATTATTATTTATTATTTTAATGGAATTGAACGATTGCTTCAGTTCTCGTCAATATTAAAATAATTGATAATACTTAGTAGTTGATAATACATAACATATTGTTGACAACTATCATAAGAAAAGTAATAAATAGGGTGAATTTATTTAATTAAAAAATTTAATATATGTATTGGAAAAATTGAAGGTATTAAATCACTAAATGCCAGTGAACATGTCCCCCCAACCAATCGATAGGATTCCCCTAACATAACTGGTTCAAATATAAAGATCAATGATAGATGGACACAAGTGGGAGTTCACACAACAAAAGTTCATACCAACATAACCCCCGAGCTTAGATCTCATGACCCCAAAAAATCCAAAAGAAAAAGATCTAAAGAAGACACTCTAATATGTAGGGCCATTGTAAAGAATGGCGTGCCATCCCCTTTCGATTTCATAATATCTTTCTCACTCTCTCTTTCTCTTTTTCTATTAAATTTTATTTGTTTTATTTGGATACATTAAATTTTAATTTTTTTTTAATTTTCATTTTAATATATTTTCCTATTTTCATTTAACTTTGTTAGTATTTTAAATTTTAAAATAATTAATTTAACATATTAAAAATTAAAAAACTCCACAATCTTTATTTTATTTAAAAAATGGTTAATTAAATTTTTAGTCCTTAAATTATGATATTTTGAATATTTAATTCCTAAATTATTTTTAAAAAAAATTAGTTCCTATGTTACTAAAAATAGTTCCTATTGTTAAAAAAATTTGTTACGTGTTGAGCTGCTTATGAATATCATCATATATTGTACACACATGAGGAAGATGAATTGTTGTATGGCACACCGTAAATCTGTCCATAGGTAATTGTCGTACGTTCATACGTGTTTGGAGGGTCAGTTTTTAATAATGATTCTTTTTTTTTTTTCTATTTTAATAATATAATATTTTAATTATTTATCTAAATATAATAAAACATTTTTTGTCATTAATATACACTTAATATTTAATCTATCTTATTTCATGATATTTTATTATAAGAGGACATTAACAATAAAAATTAATTTTAATAATAATAAATTCTTTAAAAACTAAATTTTAAAAAAAATAATAATTTAAAGATAAAAAATTCAAAACGTTTGACTAGTAAAAACTTAATTAATCCTTTAAAAAATAATAAATCCTTACAAATGCAAAGTTGCACACGATGTTGAGAACCACCACGGCTTCGAATACACCCAAATGACCCAATCGTTCTGCCGCTCCTCCAATTTCTCTTTCGCAGCCTCTCAGACCAACATCGGTGGCTCGCGCGTCATCTGGCCTGCCGGAGGAACCACGCCACTGCCCCCACCGCGATGTTCATTTCGAATTTGTTAGGTTTTGAGATTTGAATAGAGTTCTGAACGATGACTAGGGGCATTTTCACAAGGAAATTTCGTATGAGGTACATACAAATTTTTGCACATGACAGTGACTGCAACAGAGGCTTGTGGATTTGTTATTATATTCACCTGCATCTGCTCGGAATTTTCTACCTCGCGTAGCATAGGAGTTTTTCTTTCGGTGGTGCATATGGAAGAGTTAACAGGTGGTTGATTTTAAATTCCTTGTGGCCATGTTTTATTCTCGGATGGCTGGGGTTTTTGTAAAAGCTAGAGGTGTTGCAGATTTTAGAAAGTTAAAGTTTATTTTTTAATAATATGCCTTTGAAAAAATTAGTATTTTTCTTGTTATTATGCATTTAAATTGAATCCAAATCTGCACTTGGAGTTCAAAGTGTGTTGTTCATGAGAGTTTTTGGGAGAACTTTTATTGGATCTGTGAAGATTCATACGGGAGGAAGGATTTGAGATTTACAAATTTTAAAAATTTGATAAAAAATATTGCGGGCGGTTTTTCAGAGTAAGCTTTTGACCATCGCTAATAGGTTGTTTTCTTGCAACCGATACTGTGACGATTTTTAATCAATATTATTTTAAATTAATTATTTTAAAATTTAAAATATTAATAGATTTAATATATTAAAATAAAACAATAATAAAATTTAATAGATCAAAAGTGACATTAAATATTTATATTGTTAACCATCTTTCTTGAGACTAGATTAACTTTTTTTTAGGTAATGAATTACCAAGCTCCAATCTCTAGGTGACCTTTGTATTAAAATTTTGTCATTCGTTAGTTTTTTTTTTTTTAAGGAAGAACACTTAGAATATTTCATTTCATATCAAATGTTGAATATTGGGAATAGAATAACAAATCTTGATGCTCTAGCAAAAGAATGAGCAACATGATTAGCTTGTCTCCTAACAAAACTCACCCTAGAGTTTGGAATTTGTAAAAAAACTTGCTCTACACTTGTCAAGGATAACATGCAAGTTAGACACACCATATGCAACATGATTAAAAGTCTTCACCACAGTCTTGCAATCACTCTCAAATATAACATTATTGAGTCCCAGCCGCTTTATCAATTGAATAACACGGTGCAAAGCCACTCTTTCAGCTTCTGTTGGTGTTGAGATCCCTTTGAAAATTTCCAACTTTTCTTTTATATAGTTTCCATGTTCACCTATGATGCAAAGAACAAATCCAAATGAATTCAACTCCTTGAAAAGTGAAGCATCTAAATTGCATTTGAGGAAGTCATTTGAAGGGGGTATCCTCATGCTTTAGTAGTGGTTCATGCTCCGTGGTTGCATTTCATTTGAATTCTTCCTAGTTGCATTCCAATTTGAAAGGTACTAGTTGCTGAGATTGACTGATATAGAGGGATCAGTGTGAATTTCCTTGCATACTCTATCACTTCATTCTTCCAAATGGACCACAAGATCATTGAGATTTTTCCTTTTGGGACTGGTTGGAGGTTTTGGAGCAGATCGAAAATGAGTGATTTAATACCATCAATAACATCAATTCTTCAATCAATGACGTGCCAAACTCCAGCATGCTACCTAAAGTCTTGAGCTCGAGAACAATCAATGAATAAGTGTCAGTCTGATTCGGTGTTGTTGCAAAAAGGACACTCAGTAGTACATTGGACACTTTTGGTAACAACTCTTCTACAAGTTGGTAGACAATCTCTTAAGAACCTCCATATGAAGTGTTTTATCTTTGGTGGCACAACAAGCTTCCAAATATCAAGCTAGTTTCCTTCCACTTTTAGATGATCAACGTTGAGGATGGAATCCATAATTGCATGGTATGTGCTCCTCACTATGTAGAGACTGGTGATGCTGAATTTCCAAATTAATTTATCATTATCATGAACATTTAGGAGGGGTACTTGTTGGATTTTTGCACATCATCATCATTAAAAATTGATCGAATAAGAATGTCTCTCTAAGTGTTGGAATCATGATCTATGAGGTCACCCACTATTTGAGAGATGTTAGACAAGAATTATCAAAAGGTGGCAGCCAAGGGTTGCTCCAAACATTAATGGAGTTCTCGTTGCCTAATCTCCATCTTGTGCCTTGATCCACCACTACCCGTGAAGTAAAGATACTACACCAAACAAAACTCAGATTGTGCCCAAGATGAGCGTCCATGAAATTCCTAGATGGAAAATATTTTTCTTTGAAGACTAGTGAAACTACAATATCTTGGTTGGTTATCAATCTCATGAAGATGTTGAAAGCTCATTCCTCCAAATTCTTTCTTCATTGATAATCTTTCCCAATTCATCCAATGGATTCCCTTCCTTTGATTATCGGTGCTATCACACCAAAAAGAGTTCATCATTTTTTCTAGGTCCTCCTGAAGATTAGTTGGTAACAGAAAAACACTCATACATCAAGATGAGATTGACTGAGCTACTAATTTAATGAGTATTTCATAACCAACTTTTGATAAATGCATGGAAGACCAATGACAGGCACATTTCTAGAGCCTAGCTATCTTTGAGAAATCCAAAAATAGCTCCTTCCCTTTTCCTATGATGGATAGTAGGCCCTGATAATTGCTAAAATAAGCCAAGGGAGGGAGGCGCCACTTGCTAATGCAAGAATTAGATGCCACGAGTCCTTCCTTTTGTGCCTTTCAGGGTGGCTGTATAAACTTGTTAGTCTCCAATCATGGTGGTCAGGTTTGTGAACAATGACTTTTATGAAGTTAAGGGGGAAGTTGAGAAGTCCGCAATCAAAAGGTTTTATCCAAAGAAGGACAAGGCTACAACCTCTACCAATAAGGTTAACTGTGAAACAAGAATCGAAATTAAACTAAGATCAAACTTTTTTCAACACGAATAGAATGAGCTAGGGTTTCAGAAAGAAAAATGGCATCGACAAGATATGTCCAGAGAATATGAACTGTGCTCGGGTTGCCTAAACCTCAACAGTTCCAACTAATGAAACTCCTTGACTCTAGTGGGCCTCCTTACCAGGGCCCATCAATAAAAAAGAATGATTTGAGGAAGTGTTTAAGGACATCAATGGTTTTGGTTGGATGGACACAATTTGTGTTTAGGTTATGGTTTGATGTTGGGGTAGGTATCAAGTTAGGGTCATGTTAATCATGAAAATTGTAAATAGTTTTTGAAAAGAATTTTATATCTATCAGGTAGTAATTTTCACTAGCGATTCTATTAAAAAATAAAATTTTATGTGTGAGACAGAGAATCCATATTTGATTGTAACTTCTTTTTGATTGAACAAGCAATTATAGTTTTCAACTCAAGAGAATTGTTTATGAATTAATAAAAATAGTGATGATAATTTCAAAAGTGATATTATGTGTGAGACAGAGAATCCATATTTGATTGTAACTTCTTTTTTATTGAACAAGCAATTATAGTTTTCAACTCAAGAGAATTGTTTATGAATTAATAAAAATAGTGATAATAATTTCAAAAGTGATATTCGTTGTAAAAGGTTTTATATAAACAGTTTCTCTAACAATTCATATAGTAACAATTTCGATAAACACGCATTCGATAATAATAATATTTTTATGTTAATTCTAATAAAGATTTTGATAACAATTCTAATTATATGATAATAGCAATGCCAACAATCAATTTGATAATTAGCAATAAGGATTGGATAAAAGTGGAGTTTAGAGAAAAACTGGAGATTAGAAAAAGTAGAGGGTTCAGAGAAATGCAAAAAAAAGTAAACAAAATGAAATTTCATTAAAAGTGGGATGAATACATACACTACGACCTTCAAACCGAGAGTTATTTTCGAGTGAGCGGCATAATTGGTGTTTGAGGATTTAGGTGACAATGATTCAATCCAACGAAAAATGATTGTCGAAGGTATTCACTTATAGACTTTTACTACTAGGGATCGAATTATAGATTTTCGACATGCGTACAACAAGTTCCTAATTACTTAGATCTAATGGCATTGGATGTCTTCGTGTAACCCTTTTCACCAACCGCTGAAACTTTTGTCTTGAATTCAAATTCAAACTTTTTGTAGGAGTGCTTCATTCTTTCACAAGGGTAATTGAGTTATTAAAACCTTCTACATCGAAATAACACCTTTCAAGTTTGAAAAATAATATCGAAGACTAGTTTATCGAAATGACTTTCTTCATATGTATACTTAACCCTTTATGTTCCCTTCACCTTTGTCAATAATCTTTCTCCATTGAAAACTCAACCATCAAAAATAGACTAGGCTTCCCAAACTTAGAAAAGTTTCATAACAGAAGTAACAACTAGTCATTGTTTGTCGTAAGGAGGTCACAGTTTGTGTTTAGGGTTGGGCTATGGAGAGTGTTCAAGTTTGTGTTTCAAGAAAGGAGAGACAGTGAACATTGACTAGTCCTTTAATGTGCATTGAATTTGTTTTTGATAAACTTTTTTTGTCCCCTATAATCAAATCCAGTCATTAGTGCGCAGAACAGTCATAGGGTCAGTGATTTGGTCCTTGATTGGTAATGTTGTAATTTAATTTTGGTGATAGTTGCCTTTGATTGCATGAAAATGTTTGCCATAAAGGCTTACTGTTGTTTTATTCCCTCATCATTAGCATTAATGAATTGGGATTCATTGTCATTAACAATATGTTGATTCTCGTCAGAAATTGTCAGAGATCTCCACGTGCCCACTACTACAATAAAGGTATTCAACATTAGTTAAAAAAGCCTGGTAACATTGATTTTGAAATGATGTTATATCTAGCGACGTTGAAATTTCAACATTGATTTTCAAACTGATGTCGTGTTTACATGTTAACATCAATTATAGAAAATCGATGTTGTTATACATTCGTAGTGATATTTTATCAAATTTTCACATTGATTTTGGTCTGAACCGATGTAGAAAGTACCTGTCAACATCAATTTTTCCATAAAGTGATGTTAAGTATCAGATTTCTACATCAATTTGGCCTCAACTGATGTTGAATAACTACTTTCTACATCAATTTTAGTCAAAACCCATGTAAATTATCCATTTTTTAAAATGTTTTTCTATTTTTACAATAAACCTAACATGTAATTCAAAATATAATCAAACCCAAGTAGTTTCAATGATACAATATCTATTTATAATGGAATTAGTAATACATTTACAAACAACTTCATGTTAATAGTTGATACAAATCATGTTTACAATTCTAGTCCAAATCAAAACATTGCTAAAATGCAAGTTAAACTATTTTAAACATTCAATGCTTTATTTCTAAGTCCTAGAAAATATATTGTCCACCATTTGTGAATTGCTTCATGTTCACTCAATTCCAATGACGTTGGATACCTAAAACTCCACAATCATAAGTTAATTTACATTAAATAATTGAAAGTGTAATAAATTAAATGAAACTTTTTCAAGTAAACAACTATAGTACCTTATTCCAACCATTCTTGATAACCCCTAAGACTATGGTCAACATCCAATGCATGACGTAATAGCCACACTTAATGTCTTTTGTTTGAAAATTACTCTAAATTCAATATAAAATTTAATTATATCTCATAATTTCAAATTAATAAAATGTCATTAATGATAGTCTAGCATGTTTGTATTAAATTACTTACTTCTAGTTCAATCATCCAGTTAACTTTCATGGATGAAGTTGAGTGTTTACCATGGAATCCCTTCAAAGCTTTGGATAAAAGAAAAACTCGCAAAAATTGTAAGATCAAAACATTCATATATATATATATATATATATATATATATATATATATATATATATATATATATATATATATATATATATATATATATATATTACGAAGGATACAGTAAATATGAAAATTGTAAGATCAAAATTTGTGTAGTAATTGTATATGGGGCCCTAATGGAAATGGAGTCCTATTAAGGTTCCTTGTGTTTACCATTCTCTTCACACACCCTATCATGTAAAATTTACTTGAGAGGACCATTCTCCAATGTTCTATTCAGCATGCATTGAATTTCAAACTATAGCTTACTTAACTAATCAAAGCATGATAGCGTGATTAATTCAAAGAAAAAAAAATAAAGATATAGATTGATAGAAAAAGAAGAGGTGACTAAGTAAATGGAGGACAAGATGAGCCACACCGTTGTTTGTCCCTGATGAGAGAAACTTCCAAAACCTTCAATCCCTCTAGATAACATTCTAGCATTTTTTTTCTCTCTTCCTTGAGAAGAGTCCTTTCTCCCAACAGTTTCATTATCCTCTAAGATATCTTTCTGACAGTTAGGCCGTAATTAAACTTGCAAACACTAAAAATTCTTCCAAGACCAATGTCAAGAGGAAGAAAAATAATGAGCATAGGAAAAATCATTTTTTTAATAGATTAAATAAGATACAATAAGGTAAAAACATCAAGTACTAGTAACATACAAAACTAGAAAAATTATTACCCTTAAAAAGAAATAAACAAAGCAGGCCAAGATGGAATGAACCATCTTAAATATAAAACATTTGAGAAAAATATAAGCTTTAGTTAAAAATCCAATGTCCTAAACTAACAAGCAAAGCTATAATTATGGGCTTGTAATATGCCAAAATTACATAATCAGCCAGTGCAATTACTGGTTCAACCAGCTGCCACAACATCAGCTCTAGGATTTGTATCCATTAGTTGATGCAACTTTGCACCAGAATTTGGTTTGTCCTCACAAAATTCATTCTCTGTAGTCCTATCAATAGAACTATAGCTATTAACTCTTGATAACAAGTTTTTTGTACTTACAGATGTAGCCCTCTTCCTTTTGTCCCAATTGAGTATTTCTTAGATTTTCCTGAATCAAAAACAATCAATTACTCAATATCACTGAGTAATTTGTTGAGTACATTGGATATCAAAAACCATTATAGCCTGGTAGTTTAAAGGGAACACACTAGCTTACATGTGGGTTATGGGATTATATTCGTTTTCTAAAATAGAAAATGAAGATAAATAGTTTTCATACATGTCGACTTACTTCTCCATGCCCTTTTGCATATTATTCGAGCATTAGTTGATTAGCATAGTTAACCAAATATAGTTAGTTACCTGATCCATAAGTCCAGTTTGCATAATTAGAACATGGATCATAATCTAAAAGACATGTCTCAAACCATTTTGGTCCCATGCACCAATCTATACCCATATCACGAACAATAAAGGAAAACACAATTTGTCTAGAAGGTAATCAATTTTCATGTTTCGATTATAAATGAGTTTGCAAATCCCAGTAAAATAGAATACTATCTACCTTGATCCAAGAATCATATTGTATGAATTTCAAGCAAATATTATACTTTGGAAACACAATAATGGGCTCTGGTTCACCTATTGCCCTTGATTTGACATAAACCTTGTAGTTGACAGTTCTTTCATGTTGGCATCTATCAAAGTATACCATGAAGTTTATGCCAAAAAAAAATAGTGAATAAAATGTTAATTCACTTTCAAAATACACATGTAGATACTCTAACTCTTTGGCACATGAATTCAAATTAGTACTTTCATCTGATAGATGAAAAAAAAATTAAAATGGTAGATAAAAACACAGAGGGGAAGTAAGTAGATTTACTTTCAAGCAATTTAAAGAAGTAGAACTTACAATACAAATGAAATTAGTACTTAAAAAATATCTCCAAAATCATGCAGAAAGGGGAAATGAATGTCGCATTCTAGGGTTTATTTTTGCATCTTTTCATTATTTTAACTTCCCCCTCACAAATTCAATCCAATAATTACAAAGAAACAATAAAAAAAGATGGCCTAATTGTGATTTGCTTATTTAAATAGTCTCCCTTATTACCAAAAATACCAATACGAGATAATTCTAAGATACTACATTAGAGGGACAAATTATGGGTTGAAGTTACAAGACAACACGATATCAAGGAACAATTATTGTATCAAAACAAACAAGAAAGTTCAACAACACTATGTACCCTGCACATCCATCTCTCTAGAATTCAAACAAATTCTTGTCTTGGCTCCAGTTGCTCTGAACTTTCCTAGGGCCACCATAAAAGAAAAATAAATTATGCATACGTAATGTAAACAAATTGAATTTTACAAGAGTTTTCTACAAAGATCCATTATTTGACTTGCAATTTATGACTGCTATTAATGGATAACACCCCGGTACAAAACCAACAAAATTTTTAAACCATAACTTTATAAAAAAAACCAGAGGCATCAAATATTTAACCTATCAATATCTAAGTAGAAAAAGAGAATTCCTAATTTCACTGACAAAACCCTAAAGTAATCCCTCCATATCAACTTGAAAAAACCGTGTAAAGGTAAAGATTAGTTCAAAAGAAGAAAACATAGTGAGAAGGGGAAGAAGTCAAACCTCTCAATGTTAAACTTTGTTTAATATTATTGAAATTTCATGAAGAATGAAAAGTTGTTGTAAATCACATAACTAATTTATCGTTATGCTGAAAGCAAGAGAATAAAGACTCGTTGGGGCATTTAATCGAACATGCAAGCAACACCAAATAAAAGGCAAGCCATTACCTAACTATTGCGTAAATCCTTGCAGTAGAGCTTGTCATACTCAAATCCTTACTTAGATGCCATGGAATTCATTTCATCTTTCATAGCATTGTACCACAAGTTTGATTCCTTAGAACTCATGGCTTATGAAAACGATTCAGGATCATTTGTGGCTCTAATGTTGTAGTCCAATTCTTGCAAATACACCACATAATAACTAGGAATTGCTGACTTTTTTACCATAGTAGATCTTCTTAATGTTGCTTCGTGATCTTCTTGAGGAACTTGTTGTTCCTCATCAACAACTTGATCTACAAGATCATTTTCAACAATTTGTGGAATTTCAATCAATAGTTGTTTAACACCCATTTGTACTTGAAGGGTGTGAATGACAATCAATTTATCATTTAAGCCAAAGGATTGAGCTTCATAGTGATCATTTTCAGAAGTAATGTCCTAAAATTTGCCATTCCCACTAATCAAGTCATTCTAAAGAAATTTTGCATTTCTCGATTCCACAATCCTAGTGCTATGTGATGGACAATAGAATTTATACCCTTTGGACCTTTCTGCATATCTAATGAAATACTCACTGATAGTCCTTGGGTCTAGTTTCTTTTCTTATGGGTTATAAATTCTCACTTCAAACGGGCATCCCCAAACGCGTATATGTCGCAAACTCGGTTTCCAACCTTTGAATAACTCAAAAGGTGTCTTTGAGACAGCCTTGTTGGTACTCGATTTAATATATACACTATCCTCTTTAGTCTTCAATCCACAAGAATTGAGAAAGTTTTCTATTACTCCTTATACTCCTCACCATGTCCATTAAAGTTTGAATTCTTCTTTGTGCCACACTATCCTGATCCAGAGAACCAAGCATAGTGTACTAGGCAACAATCTCATGTTCTTAAAGAAAATTCACAAATAGACCAAGTGCGTGTCCATTCTCCGTGTATCTACCATAGTACTCTCCACCTCTATCGGATCTCACGATCTTAATTTGCTTTCCATATTGTTTCTTCACTTCGGCCTTAAAAACTTTAAAAGCTTCTAACACTTCATCTTTAGAATGAAGTAAGTAGAGATACATGTATCGTGAATAATCGTTTATAAGAGCGATAAAGTATTTCAGGCCACTTAAGTCTATGTTTGGACAACGAATATCAATGTGTATGATTTCTAATAGGTTTGAGCTCCTTTTTGCACCCTTCTTAGACTTGTTAGATTGCTTACCCTTAATGCAATCTACACAAGTTTCAAAATCATCAAAATTCAAAGCACTAAGTACTCCTTCATTTACCAATCTCTTAATTCTCTCGATAGAGATGTATCCTAATCTTTGATGCCATTACATAGAGGATTCCTCATTCACAACACATCATTTTAACCTAGTAGTAAGATGCATAGAATTATAGGAAACATCATTTGCAATTCAATAAAGTAAATCCCATCAAGCAATGCATCGAAAGCAATAATTCTAGATTTATTAATTAAAGAAAAACCAGAATCCAAAGAATTAAAGGGAAAACCCAATGGTGCAAGTCTTGATACATAAATAAAATTCTTAGAAAAACTTGGAATGTAAAATGTCTTTTCTACACACAAAATAAAATTGATGCTTAAAACTAAACTTCATGTCCCAATGGCTTCCACATGTGAGCTCATCTTGCCTCCTGAATAGATGTACTGCTCACTTCCCACTCGTCTCTTGAGGTTTTCCATACCCTACAAGGTATTAGAAACATGGATTGTAGAACCAGAATCAATCCACCATGTGTTATGATTAACATTAACCATATTAGATTCATAACAAACTAAAGTAAATGGAGTACCTTTCTTGTCGAGCCAGGTCTTAAATTTTGAGCAGTTTTTCTTCATGTGCCCTTTCTTCTTGCAAAAGAAACACTTTGACTCTTTCTTTATGACCGACTGAGCAGGAATCTTGCCCTTATTCTTGGATTGATCCCCTTTCTTCTTTCCTTGAGCAGTCAAATATACCCTTTCACCCTGTTCCATTATTAACCTTTCCTCTTCTTGAAGACACATAATCAATAGCTCATTAATTGACCACTTATCCTTATGTGTGTTATAAGAGATTTTGAAAGTGGCATATTGCACAGGCAGAGTACATAAAATGTAGTGTACTAGGAAAGAATCTAAAATGGTAACTTCCAAGGCTTTCAACTGAGTCACTATATCCCTCATGCGCATGATGTGATCACGCACTCCTATTATCTCATGGAGCTTTAAGGATGAGAACTGCATTATAAGGGTGCTGGCAAGAGCCTTATCAGATGTAACAAATTAATCATCAATGGCCTTCAAAAGATCCTTAACCTTTTCATGCTGATCAACAAAAATATGAATACTAGAAGATATATTGGTTTTTATGAATATCATAAAGAAGCGATTAGATCTCTCTCATTTTTCATAAAGATCAACAACATCTGGAGTGTTAGTTTTAGTAATACCCAGTGGTTCATTTTTCCTAATGGCATAGTCAATATCCATCTAGCCTAAATGAAGGAGAATTCTTTCACTACTAGAAAATAAGCTTTTAACATCGGTTATTTAGGACTTTCAACATCATTTATTAACCGATTTTGAAAGTACCGATGTTGAAAGTATTATTGTTAACATCGGTTTTTGAAAACCGATGTAAACGTAAAATAACAACATCGGTTATTTAAATAACCGATGTTATATAATAAGAATTACATAAAAAGGGTATTTATGTTCATACCAACGTTGGCAATTAACATCAATTTTTCATCAAAACCGATGTTAAGTTCCAAACGTTAACATTGGTTTTTTCAGAAAACCAATGTTAACTTCCAAACATTACCACATTAATATCGGTTTTTTTAAAAAAATCGATGTTAAGTTCCAAACATTAACTTCGGTTTTCTAAAAAATCGATGTTAACTGCCAAGGTTAACATCGGTTTTTCAAAAAAAAAACTAATGTTGTTATTATACGTTAACATCAGTTTTTTAAAAAACCGAAGTTGTTATTATACGTTAACATCGGTTTTTTTAAAAAATCGATGTTGTTTTTAAGAATTTTTTAATGTACTGTTTGTTTTTTCAATAAACCCAAAAATTAACCTGCAAAGTTGAAATCAGACCACACAGCACAGCATATATAATTTTCATTTTGTTTTGAAACAGTTTTTAGCAGAAAAATCTCATGATAAATTTATTAATAACTAAGAATTAAAAGAATATTTGATGTTAAAAGGAGACATGAATTGTAAGAATGTAAAGCAATAACTAAAATTACAAAATTGCCTAAACTAAAATTATAAAATTGCCTAAGCATCCTAAGTTTAGTTTCTAACTTTCAAATAATACTTTGCCCACTGGATGCGAAGCACCTTCAATCTCTCTAGTTCCAATGGTCTAGCATCATTGAAATACTGCATGATAAAATAAAACATAAGTTAATAATATAATACCAAACATAACAAAATCAAATTTGTTCGAATTAAACAATTATCGTTTCCCAATTATTCTTGAAACTTCCTAAAATTATTGTTGACATTCAGTGCATCACGTAATACCCATACTCAGTGCTTCCTTTTTGTCTATTACACTAAATACATGATGAAATTTACATATTGAACGTTAACTACAAATTAGTCTACACAGACATAAAATATAAGTACGTAGAAGCATTGTTTAAATCACTTACTTTAACAACAATCCACCTAGCACCAGCCTTGGATTTAGGTTGTGGAGTATCGTCAAGTCCTTTCAAAGCACTATTGAATACAAACATGGATGCTTATTGTACAATTAAAATATTGATGTTCCTGAGTAATGCTAATGCAAATGTATTAAAAAACAACAGTGACATGTTAATTATTCCTTTCAGGTAGTTGTCTGGCCTATTATGCAACGAACAAAACCAGACAACAAGATTTTCCTTAGGCAAAATGACGACCATTTGCCAATGTGCACTACAGTGGAGACCAATATAGGTTATTCTAGTATTATACATTATTTAAATTCATTTGTTCAGTTTAACTTCCTATTCAGGTAGGCTCCTAGGTAGACATCCCGTTTTGAATTCTGCATCCAGTTCTTCATGTAACTTTCTTATTCAAATTGTGATTGCTTAGATCTCTGGATGAATTGTGGCTCGAGGAATCCATACACATTGGAATTTCCCGCTCACATAGTTGTCTCAGTCATATGCCTATTTTTGTTAAGACAAAGTAAATTATGTATGAATTTAAAACAATAACTTAGGTAATTAACAATAATCTAAATTGACTTACAGAATCCACAACTGTATAACAAAGATGCTTAGACATTGACCATCATGTGCTATTTTAGATAGATCTTCATGCTTTATGTACAAAGGGAAGTCTTCATTAAACACCCTGAACATGGTAGCATCCCACATAACCTGCAATGGCTTCAGAAAAAGTTATGTGATGGTCAATGTCATCAGATATAGGAGATCATCAACCTCATGATTCAGCCTATCTACATGTTTTGTTGGTCCCACAGCTCTCTACTTATCCAACATAGTTAATTAACATAATTTAATTATAGTGAACACTTTAATTGAAAAAATAAGCATATAATGACACTGAAATACCTATTCTGATAAACGCTTGACTAGATGTGTCGGCCAAGCAAAAAAGGTGTTAAGTGTCTGCCCCACTAACTTAACCTCTTCAGTGGGTACAGGAATGGGAGCATCTACATCTATAACATCCTCAACACCGACCTTCACTTGATCATGCAACAAAGGAATGTTGTGAATGGTTGTGGATCCCTCATAAACTCATCCTAGGGCAACCAAGCGGGGAGGATGTTCTTTGATGTACAACCCGCATTTGTCTGAGTCACCCGTGTTTGGATCGTTTCCTGAGGGATCAACACAACTCTCCTTTGTGCTGACACGAACAGCTGAAGGACCAACCTCAAGCTCAGGAGGTAGTGCAAGTCCCTGTGATTGCATTTGTGACTGAAACTGGGACTGCATCTGGCTTAAGGATAACATTAGCTGTCAAGTAACTTTTTCTATGATCAACTCCTCTAGTTGGTCCCTGATTTGTTGAGTCAACTGCTCTAGGTCTTCAGGAGCCATGAAGGAAGATGTGTGGGAGGTCCTTGGAGCCGGTCCAAAGCATTGCATGATCGTCACATCGGCTCCAGCAGCACACACACGAACGGGGTGTTCTGGTCACCCAAGGGCAGCAGTCAGTACATCCTGACGTCCATGGGCGACAAATGAACCCTATGACACCTGCTCCTCCAATGAATCCTGTAAAGAACACATTTATTGGTTTACTCAATCACAAAATAAACATAAATAATTACAATTATTAATTGAAAGTAACTTACAATCTTGTTAGCAATTTCCTTTGCTGCCTCAGACGTCATCTGGCCAGTTTTTTTTGTGCGGGCCATCTTCCATTTGACGTGTCAGTGCTAGCCGATTTATCAGCTTCCTCCAGTTTTTTCTTTGCCTTCTCATCCATCAGCTTCTTTTCTAAACATTCATAACCCCCACGAGACAACACATGGGGGGCAGTGTTTTGTTTTTGGATGGCCTGTGCCTTTTTCTACCAATCCTGCAAAAATTCAACATTAATGAAACTAATGATTACAATGTATTATAATAAGTGAATTTAAAGTTGAAAACAATGAAAATGACAAAGTAGATACCTCCCACGAAGAGTCTCTGCGGCTGTGACAAAATTGGGCCCATTTCTCCATGCTAATGTCATATTTTTCACATACAGTGTCATCGACACTATCCTTGTCGGCTGCAAGTGCCCATTTCGACATCAAATCAGACTTAAATTGTCTCCACTACTCCCCCACAGTTTGATGTATTTTCTTTTTTATCCTAACATTATATGCTTCAAGGATATCAAATTCAGCCTGACAAATAAAAAATTAGGTTTTATTGTTACTAAATTAAAAAATTTGGCTGATAAACATTATAAAACATGAAAACTAAAATACTTGAATATCCTCCCATATCAAATCCATCTGAGCAGCAGGGACTTGCTTCCAATTCTTGTATGCCATATCGACTTTATCACGAGTGACGATCCCCAAATATGTTCTTAACTTCTTTTTGTGGGGACCGTCGGCCTTCCCGGTCGCAGGATCGACATGGACCACGAGTCTCTCTGCCCTAGCTGGTTTAGTCACCAATGATCTTAGCCATGTGGCTTTTCTTGTCTGCTTCAAGGTAGATGGCGACTGTGATGTTGTATCAGTAGGAGGAGGAGGAGGAGGAGGAGAGCTGGGTGGAGTAGCCATTTTCCTGTAAATAAAAAAACATTAGTTAAGTAACATTATCACAAAACTGAATAAGTTATGTAACTGAATGGACTGAAATCAAATACATAATAAGAAAATTACATTAGACGATGTTAATTAATTCTCCTTCATCATGATCATTACGATTAGCATGAACATCGTCAGCTTCTTCTCCGACGATGTTAGGTGAAATTTGTGTGGACAAAGGACTAACATAAATATCAATGTATGAATCATCATCTTCAACATTAATACCAATTGTTTTCCTGTGTAGAACCACTGACCACCTTTCATCACAAGGGTCTTGAACATAAAATACCTATTTAGCTTGTTCTGCCATGATGAAAGGGTCATTCTGGTAAGCGAGTTTGTTTAGATCTACCAATGTAAATCCTACATCATCGATCCACACACCGGTGTTGCTGTCAACCCATTTACATTTGAAAACACAAACAGTAAATTTGACATAGTTAAGCTCCCAAATTTCTTCAATGAACCCAAAGTAAGGGATGGAAGCTACATAGGGATTGTCATCATGTGCACTTGCGAAGTGTTGAGATTCAACCCTTAGGGTGACCCCACTATTTTGCATTGTACTTTTCTTGTCTTATGCTTTTGTATAAAAGGAATACTTGTTTATATCATATCCTTGCCAAGTTATAAAATTTCTTTTAGGCCCATCTGCTAGCTTTCTTAACGTTTCAGAAGCATTATCATCAGCAAAGATTGTTTCTTTAAACCAATCTAGGAAAGTCTTGTTATGTTTTTTCAAGACCCAGTTCTTCGACATTTTTGGATTACTTTCTTTCACTAAACCTTCATGTTGAAGTATGTATGGCAAAACTTCATTATTGTTATTCAACACATACAAGTGAGCTTGTTGCAAATCTTCTACACTTGGAGTGATAACATGCAGTCCTCTTAAACCCTTATCGCCCACTCTTTCATTATGCCGACACTTAGAAAGCTCAACAAGTTTAGCTTTTTCAATGTACCCTGAACAAAATTCAATGGCTTCTTCTGCAATGTACCTTTCAACAATTGATGCTTCCGGATGATGTAGATTCTTGGTATACCCTTTTAAGATCTTCATGTATCGCTCAACTCGGTACATCCACCGCAAATAAACAGGACCACAACATTTGATTTCTCTGACCAGATGAACAATTAAGTGAACGATGATGTCAAAGAAAGTAGGAGGAAAATACATCTCCAACTAACACAATATAATAGCAACCTCGTTTTCCAGCTCATCTAACTTCACAGGATCAATGACTTTGCTACATATGGCATTGAAGAAAAAACATAGCCTAGTTATGGCTAACCTGACTTTGTTAGGTAAAATGTCTCATATGGTCACGGCTAACAATTGTTACATCAAGACGTGACAATCGTGAGACTTTAACCCTATCAACTTAAGATCCTTCAACTACAAAAGGCTCTTAATATTTGAAGAGTATCCTTGTGGGACTTTGACCCGACACAGACACTGACAAAAACTTATCTTCTCCTTTCTGGACAAAGTATGACAAGCTGGAGACTAGTATATTTTTTTACCATCAGACCTTGGATGCAACTGCTATTGTATCCCCATCTCAGCTAGATCTTGACGAGTACTCAAGTCATCTTTCGTCTTGCCTTGAATGTTAAGGAGCGTCCCAATGACACTATCACATACATTTTTCTCCACATGCATAACATCAATACAATGTCTAACATCTAGATCAGACCAGTACGGAAGATCAAACAAAATCGACCTCTTCTTCCATATGCTACTTTTACTTTTTTCCTTCTTTTGGGTTTATCCAAATATAGTATTCAGGTGTTAAACCCGCTGAAAGACCTGGTCACCAGTTAACGGTATCGGTGCAATTTCATGCTCTTGACTTCCATTAATTGCTTTTTTCAATCACCTATAAAGGTGACGAGGTTTTAGAAAACGTCAATGTCTAGTGTACACTATTTTTCTACCATGTTTCAATTGTATGTAGCTTGTGTCTTGTTCACATATGGGTCATGCATGATGGCCCTTAACATTGTAACCGCTCAAATTTCCATATGCTGGAAATTCATTAATGGCACAAAAAATCATTGCCTGCATTTGAAAAATCTCATTCTAAAACCCATCAAAAACTTAAACCCCCTAGGCCCACAACTTTGTCAGGTTTTCAATCAACAGACTTAGATAAACATCAATGTCATTTCCTAGCTGTCTTGGGCCCAATATCATCATAGACAACATCATGTATTTTCGCTTCATGCACAACCAATGAGGCAAATTGTAAATTACTAGCAAAACTGGCCATGAACTATGTTGAGTGTTTAAACTGCCATATGGATTCATTCCACCACTAGCTAGTCCAAGCCTAAGATTTCTTGCTTCTTTGTCGAAATTCGGATACAAACAATCAATCTTCTTCCATTACGACGAACCAGCCGGATGATGAAGCAATTCATTGCACTTTCTCCCATTTGCATGCCATGTAAGGTCTTTTGCATCGTCTCCATTAGCAAACAGACGCTTAATCCTTGGAATGATGGGAAGATACCATAACACCTTTGTTGGGGGACTTTTCTTTGAGTTTTCGTCAATACTACAGTCCTCATCATCCTTCACTTTATACCATGATACCCTACACCTAGGGCATTTAGGCATTTCTTCAAATTCATGTCTGTAGAGTATGCAATCATTCGGGCAAGCATGAATCTTCTGATACTCTATACCCATCGGACACAGTATTTTCTTGGCCTAATAGTAACTTTTAGGCAAAGTGTTTTCCTTTGGAAGCATATTGTGCACAACTTGAAGCAGTGAACTAAAGCTTTTGTCACTCCACCCGTATTTGGCCTTAACATTAACCAGACTTAACACCGCCGACAACAGTGTCAAGGAATTCTTGCACCCCGGATACAAAGACTTCTTTGAATCAGTTTGCAATGTATCATACATAGGGGCATGTGCTTGCTGAAAAGACTCTTGTCCAAGATCACGAATCATATCCTCTAAGCGATCTCCCATTGTCAATTCACCATGCCATATCCACATGGTGTAATTCTTCTTAATCCCATCACACAACAGATGGTCATGTATGTCGTTCAGCATTTGTCGTCTCTCGTTCAAACAATTGATGCAAGGACAAAAATATTTTTCGTCCTCATTCGGTTGACTTTTTTCGGAAGCAAATTGCAAGAACTGATCAACGCCTTCCTCATATGTAGGGCTAAGGCAACTATTGTTCATCCAACTTCGATCCATCTAAATAATCACTCTGTGATACTCAAAGTCATTCCATGCATCAAAATGTCACTTTTTCATTATAGGTGTGGCCCTATCCCATTCAGGAAGACATTTTTTTATGGTAGCTTCATACGTCAAGGTTAAGTCTCTTGTGTTAAATTTGATAAAATTTCGGCAGCATTTCACATTGGTCTCCAAGTACACGATATGAAATCGGTCAGATTAATTCCCCGATAATCAAGTATGCACTTAGAGAACAACTAGAAATGCATTGTACTGAACTTTTATCATATTTAACAAAGAAATCTTAACCATAACGCATGAATCTACCATAAAAATATGAGTCTCCCCAAACTATCCAAACGGACAATTCAAGATTCAATACAACGAATAATGCAAACTATTCGCAAGAATCATTGTATTGAATCTCAAACGGGAATCTAAGGTTCACTTATGATAAACATTAACTATATGCACAACAATAGTCATTAATCACATAAAACAACATAAATAAGGACTCTAACATAAACCAGGTCAACAAAAGTATGTTTTGCATTCGTACCTGTAATAATGGTCAGTATCAGTAGTCTCCAACAACGAATACCATCAACGATTAGGCAAACAAAAAAATGATAAGGGTCTGCGAGCTATCAACTAGAATGGAATAAACAACTGAATAATGGTTTGCAGCAAATAAGTTTTCAGTATGTTTCTATAGAAATCACTAACATATAGATAAGACAAAATCATCAATTTTTTCAGTCATAGGAACCTATCAACTAGAATGGAATAAACAAGTGAATAAGCCAAGTTCAATGCATACAAACTACAGAATTCTTTATTGTCATAAATAATCATTCCCTCTGAGTAACAAAATTTGTAGCAGTCTAGCAATTCAAATTAAATTGGCACGTAGCCAATGGAAGAAAAGAGCCAAGCTTACAATCATTACTCTACGACCTCTCGTTTTCTTCTTTTCTTTCACCACCAAATCATCTTATAACTCTAATTACCTTTGAGATGTACAAGTTATAACTATTAGTTTCAATAATTCAAATCCAAAATGTGAAAGACACAAGCCCACGTGATCAACAATAATAACTCTCGGTGTTATAATTGAACACTAAACCTTGCTAATTTAAGGACTAAATTTTTTAGATAGTATTCTATCCTATGTAGGAGAGGAACTTGGCTGGTATAACTATTGGTTTCTATAACTATTAGTTTCTATAATTGAACACTAAACCTTACTAATCTTATTCTTATTCTTCCCAGTATAAAACATTATACAAATTCTAAACATGTTTAAGGCGTGGATTTTTTTTCCTTATCTCCTTGATATATTTTACTATTACTAGTATTACATGTTTGCAATTTTGGTAACATGTGGAAGTTTTTTATCTCAATATTATTGTATTTTTCTTTTGTAGAAACATTAGGTTGTAGTTCAAAGTGAAAACAATAAAATTGTATACAAGTGGAGATTGTTATCCTTTATAGTAGAGTGTGTTCAAAAGAGTTTGTTGCTAGCATTTCTCTAAAATTTTAAACCCATAGAGTTTAATAACTGTAGTCTTAAAGATGCTTTGGTCTCAACTGCATGTTGCTTTGCCTGGCTTGAAGAAAGTAGCATATCACCTGGACGTCATGTCACCTGATACATAAGTTGTGAGATATTCTTCATGTCAAACCTGATGTGACCTCATCACTCATCAGGTACTTATGACCACCAGATTATGTGTTCCATTGGCCTCGTTTTTCTTTCCTGACTGTTATGATATTAGTTATTGTCCTATTGAAATTCATTTTTAAGAGAATAACAAGAGAGAATGTGTCTTTTACCTTGCTTATACATCAAATACATTACCATTAACACTATATGGGTGTTGTTTATCTATGATTAAGAACACTAGTTGAGTGCAGTTTATATATGATTAAGAGATAGCTGGATTTTCCCTTTGTTTTATATTCTTTATTTTAACTTTTTTCTGTTTTGGTTGACCAGAGAGGATATATCCTCCTTTGTACTTTTGTTTCTCTTAATGAATTTTCTTATTATATAAAGGAAATCTATTGAAAAATAGTTTAATCGTGCACATTTCTATCAGAAAAATATATGCAACATCTTAATGAGTTAAGACAATCATGTTGAACTTGGAGAGTTCATATATTTAGAAACAACTTATGGGGTGTTTGGTGAATGTAATCTTTTTTCATTCTTGGAAATCATGTTTCCTAGGAATCATATTTCCTGGGAATATCTAAAATATTACTGGAATTGAAGGACATAATTGTGTTTTTACATTATATAAAACTTCCACCTTTCATGGGAATCTTGGACTCTACCCCTCCCATAGGAAAATTTTACTGGGAAACACAGTTAAAAAATGATTTCTGGGAATGTTAAACTCTTGGGAATGATTATTAAAATTGTCATACCAAACATGGGAATTCAACATTCACAACCCAAGATTCTTGAGAAACTTAAGAAATCTTCCTTCCGAATACTGCCTTAATGTTTGATTTAATCTTCTTTACCTGTTTTCTTTTTATTGGAGCATGTAATTTCCTTATTCCTCAAAGTTAAACAGAGCACATTCTATATCCACTGAGAAGGCTACAGTTTCTACTACCAATGAAGATTCCATTGCTGATGTGATGGAATAGCATGACAAATTTCTTAGTTCAATGTTGGCTCGTTCAGCTAAGTTACAGGTATTGATGATTTAATCATGATTTTATTAATAGTTTAAATTGAGTCCTTTGAATTTATTTTGAATTGTGTATCGGCTATCTATTATATGATAGTGAGCAAGGGTCTTTGAATGTTATTAAAATGTCAACAGGATAGGGTTGTAGGAAGGTAACTTGGATGAACATGATGTGCTTCGGCATCTTTTTCTTCTCTTAGATAAGAGGAAAAAAATACTCAAGAAGAGGAGAGAAGTTCATGATCAAATGATACTATATTTGTTGAAATTATAAGGATTTAGGTAGGGAAAGAGAGAGAGAACAAACTCCCAATAATAGAATATAACATTCATACACGGTGTTTATACTAATACTACATTGTTGAAGCTAAGACCATTTTATCGCATAAAAAGAGGAAATAACAAATATTTATACCATAATTATCCCATAAAAAGAGAATTTCAGAAAGGGAGTAGGAGAGGAACTTTGTTTTGTTGTCTCATATTTTTTCTTAATTAGAAGTCTTACATTTGAATTCTGGTTGTGCAAGTATCTATTAGAATATTTAAATACAACTTCAATCCCATTTGAGTTTAGTGCATATTAGTATTAGCAATAGCCTATTAGAAATAGCACAATATGAGTAGCCTAGCTTATTTTTTTTTTCTAAACCCTCTCACAATATAAGTAGCCTACATAAATAATTTAATCTTAAGTTCAGCACATTAACTCCTTGTGCCCAATCACTTAGTTATCCTAGCTCGCTTTAACAAAATGTTTGATTGTGTTGTCAGAGAGGAGAACATGTCATTACTATCAGAGCGCAACGAATGGGAAGTGCGACCAAGGAATTCCATAGATACAATTTATAGCTTCAGGAAAGAAAATGAGCACCAGGTGATTGCATTACAATCCAAAACTGAAGTGAGCTTGTGCATTGCAGCAATTTTTTTAGTGATATTTAACATTTTGTGCTCTTAATTTTCAGTTGTTTATTTTGAAGCATGAAAATGAAATGATGTCAAATGCTTATAAGCAATCACGTCAAATGGTTAATAGTTTATCTCAAAGGCTACACTGCTTGCAGATTGCAGTGGAAAGTGGAGTTCAAGAGAGGAAAAAACAAGAAGAATATATACATATGTTGCAGGTATATTTTCCTAATTGCATCCCCTAAAAGAAGTAATTTTTTAAGGGAAATTACAGTGCCATTCATAGTTTCTTTCCTTCAGTAATTATTCATTGGCAATTATAAATTTACATAATCAATGTGCTAAGGTTAAGATAGAGCTACAAGAACAGAACAAGTGTGTCGAAAGGCTTACAGTAGAGCTGGATAAGAACACTCAATTTCCTCGGAGAATAACTGAAGAAACAAAACAAAAATTAGTCAATGCTTTAAGTGAAATAGCAGCTATTGAATCCAATGCTAATTGTGTTGAGGTATTTGTTTGTGTTTGTGTTGTTTTCTTCATGACAAAAATTCGAAAAATTAGACAAAAAATAGTCACCCTTTAATTGGATTATATTAGAAAACCTAGAGTCCTATCACTAGAGTGTATATTGCAGCTGTTGAATCCAATGTTAATTGTGCTGAGGTATTCCTTGATATCTTTTACTTTTGGGAACAACTGTTAAAAGCAGAAATGGACTTATTCTATGAGATTTTCTGGTTTGCTAATGACTGCAGAGTGTGTTTTTGGTTTTCTGTAGAGTGTGTTTCTGACTTTCTGCAGAGTATGTTTCTGACTTTCTGGTTTGCTAATGACTGCAGTGTATGTTTCTATCAAAAGCAAATATTCATAAACCACTCTTCACTCTTCCTAGGTTACAGTCATTGGCCTATATCAGTTGATGAGAAGATTTTAATGGATTTAGACTGCATCATAATTTAATTATGTCAGAATATTTGACATTATCTTAAGTACTTGATTTGTTTCTATAGTGGCTAAAAAATTTCATTAGTCCTTCATCTATGTGGACTTGACAATCTATTCAGTATTGGATCCAATCAATCAATGTGGCTACTCTGATCTCAGTAACTGCAGAGACTATGATAGATGCCATAAGGTCTGTGAAGTCCATTCCAAGACTGCACAGGTCACAATTGGAGCCCAGAAACAAAGGTTCTGCCAGCAGTGTAGCAGGTACATGTTTCATATGAAATTTCTCATCATTTGCTCTCTTAATTAATGTTTTTACTATTTTTTAATTTGTATCATGTATAATTTGATGGGTATGGTGGTCACTTTTATCAAACTCACTAGGACATCATTGCTTCTGATGTGTGTAATGCTACTACTATCCAGTTCTTCCAGCAGGGGTGGATGCTCCCCTCTTTGAATTCTAACAATGTGGTTTTGATCCCTAAGTTCCCGGAAGCGAATCGAGTGATATTGCTTTAGCCAACTTCCACTTTAAAATCATCACCAAGGTTCTTGCTAATAGAGTTACAAATATAGCCCCAAAGATTGTCTCTGAAAATCAGAGGGGTTTCATAAAAGGCAGAACAATCTTTTTTTTAGTATGCCAATGTTGCTTCAAAGGCAGTCAATGTCTTGAATAAGAAATCTCATGGAGGTAATATGGCTATCAAAATTGACACTAAGAAGGCATTTGATATGCTTGACTAGGGTTTTCTCATCCAGGTTCTCAAGGCTTTTGGGTTCCACCCTACTTTCTGCTCATCGATTTAGTCTATTTTGTTATCAACCAAGTTGTTCCTTTCAGTTAATGGCAACTCCATTGGCTATCCCTTTTGCTTTTTTTGCATTGTAGAAGAGGTTCTTACTAGGGTAATTTCTGCTTTAGTGGAGAAAGGGTTGCTAACTCCTATGGCTAGTCCTAAAAATTTCACCACTCATTCTCACGTAATGTTATGCACATCATGAAACTTCTAGACAATTATGATTAAGCTTCGGGACAGTTTATGAACAAGGCTAATTACACTTTCTACACAAGTTGTATGTCTCAAAATAGGATTCAGCATGTTGCTTCCTTACTGAGATTCAACCATGGCTTTCTACCTTTCATCTATCTAGGGGTACTTATTTTTCAAGTCAAGCCACAAATGATGCACTTGCAGCAACTAAAAAGTAGGTGTTAAAGTTTAAAGACATTATTTAACAACCAAGTCCTCACATTGGTAAAATTTCATTTAAACTCACCGAATATAAACCAATAACAGCACTTGTTAAGGGAATTAACAAATAGCAAAAATTTTATTCAATAAATACAGACAGCAAGTACAAAACAAACTCATGCTATACTACCATATGTTTAGTGAAATGTTACAAAAGAAAAGAATAATTTTACCTGCAATGTTCCTTCTGTGGATGAAAGAAATAGCAAGTACAACTCCTAAAGCTATAGCAATGGAGCTTCATCAACAACAACACAAATAATAATCACTAAGAACAAATGGGTAATTGCCAATAGGCTCACTCACCTCTGATATAGTGCAAATCAAAGGGCCTGAGCCTAGTCTCAGGGTATCTGAAGCTTGAAACAGTCAAACTACAGCTTTCCGAAATAGATCACATGCAGGTTGCGACCAACTAAGGGAAGTTAAAAGCTCAATTTAAGGGAAGTTATAACTAAGGGAAGTTAACATGATGGCAAGCATAAGCAAAACTTACCTTGTGATTGCGAGTACAAAGATGAGCAAAGATTGCTTTTGTGCCAATGGAATGGCTGCAAGGAAAGCGAAGCTCATTCAAAGACAATGGCAGTGACCACATTAATTTTTCACAAACAAGGAAAGCAACGAAGGTCGTTCAAGGAAAGCAAGAAAACTTACCAAAACACGAGGGTGGGGTAAGCGTCACAGCGACGACGACGGCCTGAGGATGGCTTTGCGAGACTCAGCGTAGGGGGTCAGGGACAATGGCAGTCACAAGGGTGGATTTGCAAGAGACTGAGCGCAAGAAGAGAGAAGACTTTTCAGTTTGTAAGTTTAAGTAAAAACACAACATCGGTTTTAAAAAAAATGATGTTAAAGAGGATATGTTAACATCGGTTTTGTCAAAACCGATGTTAATAAACTGGTCTTAATTACAAGTATGCCACCGTGTTTGTGTTAACATTGGTTTTGTCAAAAACCAATGTTAACCTAGTGATGTTAAATGTATAATTTCTAGTAGTGTTTCCCTTCAAACCTTATAATTGTCCCCTTTCAATTCAGGAATATCACACTTAATATCAGAAATGCTCGAAGATTGATTAACTGCAAAGTTCAAACATGCATTCTCATTATTCATAATTTGAGACTAAATAAAACATTATATTTTACCAATGTAAAACATGTATTAGTTTGTGAACCTAGTGACATAAAACTTGCATGTGGGCTAAAGTCCTACTCAATTAGATTCAAACTTAAAATAAATCTATCAAGTTATGTTCTTTTTTCCTTAATTCCAATGAGTAAATTAAGAAATATAACCTGATATTTTATCCTAATTAGTCATACAAATATAATAAATTATTGTGGGTAGATTATATTATATTACATATAATTAATCACAACTAATATTTTAAATGTGTTTTTAACACTTAATATATATATATATATATATATATATATATATATATATATATATATATATATATATATATATATATATATATATATATATATATATATATATATATAAACTTAATCAATTAAAGATGTTGTGGCTATTCTCTAATCAATTAAATCATATTTATCACTTAATGCAAATAATTGAATAACATTGCATAAATATTTACTTAACATTAATTAATTTTTAATAAAGAGCTTCTGCAATTAATTTCACAAATTCATTGTTATCATGCGGAAATAATATGTCTCACAATGAATTAGGTAGTTCAAGAGTTGGAACAAATTCAGAAGAAGATTTTGATGATGATGATTATTTAATATCTAATTCATACGTTGAGGACTCATTAGATGAGGATCAGGATATTGATGAAATATATGACACAAATGATGAAGCTGCCCGTTTGATCGAACCACTTATAGTTATGCAATCGGGAAAAGGTATATTTATTGTTATATATAAATAAATACTATAATATTTAAATAATTCGCTACCCTTGAATTTTAAATTTTTGGTATATTATTTTTGTAGGTGGAAGTCAGACTCCATTATGGGATTCTGCTTCTCACTATAGTAATATTAATTGGAGTCATCCTGACCAAGAAGATATTTGTGGTTTAGATAAGGGATCAACTTTTAATATGGGTCAAGAATTATATGTTGGTATGGAATTTGATACCAAAAGCGCAGTAAAAAATGCATTACAACAATATGTAATGAAAGTGCATCAAAGTTTCAAAGTTGTTGAATCTAAATCGCAGAAATATGTCGTCTGTTGTGGAAATAGAAGCGTTGACATCCCATGCCCTTTTTATATGAGGGCAATTTTATCTATAAAAACTAATACATGGAAAGTTACGCAATAAGGAGGACCACACAGTTGCTTGAATATGAGTATAACTCAAGACCATGATAAATTGGATTATGATTATAAATTTTCATTCTTATTTATCCTTTTTTTGTGTTTGTTGGTGTACAATAATTTTTCGTACTTATTTTTATAGGGATGATCAAAGAAGATCCGTCGCTCAAGATTTCTTTGATTCAAGAGAGGATCAATGGAATGTTTAATTACAACATTTCTTACAGTAAAGTGTGGAAGGTGAAGCAAAAGGCAATAACAATTGAATATGGCGACAGGGATGAGTCTTATGCCGCTCTTCCGTCATGGCTGAAACACATGCAAAATCATTTGCCAGGATCGTATTATCATATTTGTGATGATGATTTTGTTGTTGGCAATACTGTCAGTCGTGAACACCGGCAGTTCCATCGAGTCTTTTGGACCTTCGGTCAATGCAAAGAGGCTTTTAAATATTGCAAACCAATCATACAAGTTGGTGGTACATTCTTGTATGGGAAGTATCGCGGGACGCTGTTAATTGCAACAACACAAGATGGAAATAGTCATGTTCTTCCGCTTGCATTCGTTGTGGTTGAGGGAGAAACATTAACAGCGTGGTCATGGTTTTTGGCACACTTGCGTGAACATGTGACAGATAAAGATGGTATATGTCTCATTTCTGATCGTCATGCAAGTATAAAGTCAGTTGTTGCAAATGAAGCACTTGGGTGGCAACCTCCTCATGCGTATCATGTGTATTGCATGCGCCACATTGCAAGAAATTTTAATCACAAGTTTAAGAATGGGAAACAAAAAGAAATGTTAAAAAAATTAGGTAACATTTCTTATCTAACATTTATTATTTCATATATAACATATGTTATTTTTTATGCAAATTTAACTGATGTGGATAATTAATTATGTGCAGGATACACCCCGTGTAAGCATATTTTTGATAGAAATTTTGATAAATTTTGTGAGTTGAGTCCCCCAGTAAAAGCATGGATTGGGAAATTCTCAAAAGAAAAATGGACACTGACATATGACAAAGAAGGTCGTAGATACGATCATATGACAACCAATCTATCAAAATGTGTAAATAAAGTTTTCAAGGGATGTCACAATGTACCAATAACTGCCCTTGTGAAGTTAACATACAATAGGTGTCGAAAGTATTTTGTTGATCACAGTCGTCAAGCACAAATGGAAATACACGATGGTCAAATATATTGCCCACACGTCATGAAAAAACTTTGGGAAAATCAAGAAAAGGCTTGTTCTCACATTGTTCGAATATATGATATTCAGAGAACAATATTTGAGGTTGAGGAGGCTTTTGACCCTATGACTCAACGAGGTGGACATAAATAGGCAGTTAACTTGAATGAGCGCTACTGTCAATGTGGACAATTTACTACTTACCACTATCCATGCTCTCATATCATTGTTGTGTGCGGTACTGTTAACATCAACTTCTATCAATATATAGATGTTGTGTACACAAATGACTACATATTACGTGCTTACTCCGCACAATGGTGGCCTCTTGGGAATGACGATGTGATTCTCCCATCTAATGAGCCGTGGAAACTTGTGCCTGATCCAAGTTTTATTCATGACAAAAAAGGAAGGCCAAGATCAACACGGTTAAGAAATGAAATGGATTGGAGGGAGCCATCGCAAACTCGATACAAGTGTGGCAGATGTGGGACAGTAGGACACAACCGGCGTAATTGTCCATTGCAATCTCAAGAAGGCAGTTGTTGATGTCATGTATTAGATCATATGATAATGAAATGTTTACTTCATTTTTGGTTATTCTTTAACACATTTATGCGTCATTCACATTATCGTTATTTATTTTTATTTATTTTAAAAGCATTGCACAATAAGATTGAAACGTTAAAGTGACAATAATATAAAATTAGCATGGAAAAAAAACCATACAAAGTACATGACAATGTTAAAACATGGAAAAAAAACAATACAAAGTACATGAAAATGCTAAAACATGCGAATAAAATGTAAACCAATTATTAATCAATCATCACTATGTCTGTGATGTCGCGACGAAGTCCCACATGGCCGGTCCCAATTCCTAGCTGCCCTATCAGGATTTCTTCTTCTACGATTCGCCCTTTCATCCACTTGGTCAGCCTCAGCAGAGAAATCATGACGTAAATCGACCCCTAATAAGTCATCCATGTCGGGTATATTTCCAGGTACATTCCACGGACCACCAAGTGGGGCATTTGGGGTCGATAGTTCATCACTTTGGGTAAATGAAGGAGTTCCCCTTGAAGGAGGAGAGGACCCAAATATGCCTGCCATACTGTACCCTGGTTGTAAATCATATGGGTATGAATACATCGGCGGCATCTGCGACGGTTATAGGGTGAATGCCTGCGGTGTGTAATACATTCCATGCTGTCATTCTGGCATCTGAGGAAAACTGTATGGTGCTGCATCAATAGTTTCCTGACGTCGCGCTAAGCCTTGAGTCTCCACACTTTGCTGTAGTATATTAAACTATTGATGTTTAAATTATGGCTGAGAACGGGGAGCATCTTCATGTGCCTCAAGTATCCTATCCTCTTCGTCAGACAAAAGAGTGATCTTTTCAATACATGGCAGTAAATTGTCAAAAGTACAAACCCTTCTCCAGAGAGGCGACACCATAAAATGCATTGTTTCGACGATTTCACCCTGTATATAAAATAAAGGAATAGTAATTAAAATAATCTTCAATAAGCGCGACATTTTTTTCTAAATTATAATCAACAATGTATACCAATAGTCCTCTTCTTGCATGTTTTGGGTCCACATAAACTTTTGTTTTACGTCTGTACCACCTCATATATTCAGAGTTCATACTAAGGGTCCCTGTTTGTGGTGGCGTTTTCTCTACTCTCCTTTCATAGCGACTATTCCATTCATTAAGCGAGGGTTGCATTAGTCGCATCCAATTTTTTCTTTCTTTTTCCTTTAATATCAAGTCATGTATGTTGCTGGGTTGCTTTACTGGGCCTGGAATAGGTTGTTGCATTCCAAATTGTCTCATGACTCTATCCGGCTGGTGCCATTCCACTCTTTGAAAACAAATAAGTGGTACGATACATGTCCATAATACATACCCAATAAAACAAACTTGGCTCAAATTCATTTCCACATGTCCAAAATAAGGGACCCAGACGAACTGCATATAAAAGTTAAATTTAATAAATTAATTAATAATTACAACATCATTTAATAAATAAACATCAAAATTGTTACCTCGTCGCGTTTCATGACATCTAATTTACGATGAAAATCAAGTAAATTGGCATTGTCTATGTGATGAATTTCACCTCCCAACCATCTTCACAAAAAATTATATAACAAAACAAATTGTTACATAGAATAATGATTAACATCAACCAAGCATATTTATTAATAACAAATTCAAAATAGTAAAGAAAAGTATACCTATAGGCAAGTGGTGCGTTTTGTTGCGGTGGAGGAATAAACGACGGGGCTAACGTTGGGCATCGCTCCCATGCCCATAATTGAATCAAGAGAGTGAAACCGCCTATTGATTTAACATTATAGTTTGTTGCGATGCACATCTCTCTATAAAGGAAACCCAAAAGAGTAACTCCCCATGCATAAGTGATGCACTCTCTACGGTCTCTCAAAAATTGCAAATATCTCATTGGCACCCTTTTACTGCTTTTGTCAACAAACATCACCCCTCCTATGAATCTTAAGATCTAAGAACGAGCAAATCTTTCAAGCCCTTGTTAGTTGCCTGTAAAATCATGAATATTTGCAAATTGAGAAGCCAGCCAACTCAATAAAAGTGAGTTCCCATCAACTGCATCATCGTCATGTAAAATATACATATTCTGATCTAAACATGCAAATCAATTTAAATGGCACATTCAGATCAAACAACGGAAATTAAAATATTACAAGCGTACCTCCAACCATTGCAAATCGAACACGAAGCGGCACACACATGAACCTGAAAGGCAGTTTTGTTCTTCTAGACCCTTACTCACTTTGAATAGATGGTGTATTTTTTCTGAATAGAGAAGTGGTTTGGTGATACAAAACTGAGAGCACCCCATCCTATTTATAGAGTTTATCCATTACAGAGCTCAACTTGTTATCAGAACGTGAGGTAGAAGTTATCAATACGTGAGATAATGATGGGTACGTGATTTTTTACTGAAGGTGGTTGCAAATATGTTGCAAAGATATGGGTTGAATGTGGATGGAAAATGGACCAAATTCAAAAATAACAAAATTTTCCAAAATAATAAAATAAAATAAAAAAAGACGTGGAACGTGAACGTGGGCTTCCCACATTCTCCCACTTGGTCCATTTAACTCAACATCAACCGTAACAAGAAACATAATATATGAGTCATGGCGATAGGTCCTCTGATGATGAGTAGTATCTTCCATGTACCACAATATATCAAGTCTCTCAACACTAGCTCTCAACTTAATGAATAAACCATATGCTTATTCTATATCTAAACCGAATGATTTTTCTCGAAATAAATAAATATGTGCACAAAACCATATGAGAAAATATCTAACTGAATAAGAGTTTCATTGAAAATAAAAAATGTACATACAATGAAATTACATCATGGAACCAAGTCCCATTCGTACTACATGATCCTTAAATTTCTTTGGTGGCATGCCTTTAGTTAAAGGATTAGCAATCATCAACTCAATGTTGACGTGTTCAATGACCACTTTCTTTTCTTTAACACATTCTCTTATGGCTAAGTACTTGATGTCGATGTGCTTACTTCGACTTCCACTTTTGTTGTTTTTAGCCATAAACACCGCAGCAAAGTTGTCACAATACAACTTTAATGGCCTAGAAATAGAGTCCACAACTCTAAGGCCAGACATGAAACTCTTCAACCATACACCATGCGAGGTAGCCTCAAAACAAGAAACGAACTCAACCTCCATAGTGGAAGTAGCAGTTAAGGTTTGCTTGGCACTTCTCCAAGATACAACTCCACCGGCTAACATAAAAATATAACCAGATGTTGATCTTCGTGAATCAACGCAACCAGCAAAGTCTGAGTCTGAGTAGCCAATCACTTCCAGACAATCAGTTTGTCTGTACATAAGCATGTAATCCTTTGTTCCTTGAAGATATCTCATCACTTTCTTTGCAGCTTTCCAATGGTCAATACCTGGATTACTTTGATATCTTCCCAAGACTCCAACAGTGAATGCAATATCAGGTCTAGTGCAAACCTGAGCATACATAAGGCTTCCAACTGCTAAAGCATATGGAATATTTTTCATGTGTTCCCGCTCAAAATCATTTTTGGGGCATTGAATCAAAGCAAGTTTGTCACCCTTCACAATGGGAGCTACACTTGGTGAACAATCTTTCATATTAAATCTCTCTAAAACTTTGTTGATATAGGTTTCTTAAGACAAGCCTAAAATGCCTCGAGATCTTTCTCTATGGATCTTTATGCCTATGACATAAGATGCCTCTCCCATATCCTTCATATCAAAGTTCTTTGAGAGACATTGTTTCACCTCATATAGCATACCCTTATCATTAGTCGCAAGCAGAATATCATCTACGTATAATACAAGGAAACAAATCTTACTCCCACTAACATTCTGGTATATACAGCGATCCATGACATTCTCTTCAAAGCTAAATGAAGAAATGACCTCATGAAATTTTAAATACCACTGGCGGGAGGCTTGTTTCAATCCATAGATGGACTTATTAAGCTTGCAGACTAAGTGCTCACCAACACTAGATAAGAATCCCTCAAGTTGTTTCATGTAAACCTCTTCTTTCTAGACCACCATTCAGGAACGCCATTTTCACATCCATTTAATGCAGCTCAAGATCAAAATGAGCTACTAATGCCAAAATTACTCGAAGAGAATCTTTCTTAGATATAGGGGAAAAGGTCTCTCTGTAATCAATTCCTTCTCTTTGAGTGAATCCTTTAGCAACAAGTCTTGCCTTATGTCTCTCAATGTTGCCTTCTGAGTCTGTCTTTGTTTTGAAGACCCATCTACATCCGATGGCTTTTACACCAACAGGGAACTCAACGAGATCCCAAACTTGGTTAGATGCCATAGAATCCATCTCATCCCTCATAGCATTATACCACAAATTTGATTCCTTAGAACTCATGGCTTGTGAAAACGTCTCAGGATCATTTTCGGCTCCAATGTTGTAGTTTAATTCTTGCAGGTACACTACATAATCACTAGGAATTGCTGTCTTTTTTATTCTAGTAGATCTTCTTAATTTTGTTTGGTCATCTTGTTGAGGAACTTGTTCAACTGGTTCTTCACCAGTTTGTTCAATATCATCATGTTGTTCCTCACAAACAACTTGATCTACATGATCACTTTCAACAGCTTGTGGAACTTCAATCACTGGTTGTCTAACACCCATTTTAACTTGAGGGGTGGGAATGACTACCAACCTATTACTTGTCCCAGAAGGTTCAGCTTCATAGTGATCCCTTTCAGAAGAAATGTTATGAAATTGATCACTCCCACTGATCAAGTCATTTTCAAGAAACTTTGCATTCCTTGATTCCACAATCCTAGTGTTGTGGGATGGACAATAGAACCTATACCCTTTAGACCTTTCAGCATATCCAATGAAATACCCAGTAATAGTCTTAGGGTCTAGTTTCTTCTCTTGTGGATTATAAATTCTTACTTCAGACGGGCATCCCCAAACGCGTATATGATACAAACTTGGTTTCCAACCCTTGAATAACTCAAAAGGTGTCTTTGACACAGCCTTGGTTGGAACTCGGTTTAATATATACGCAGCCGTCTTAAGAGCATCAATCCACAAAAATTGAGGAAGATTTACATTACTCCTCATACTTCTCACCATGTCTAATAAGGTTCGATTTCTTCGTTCTGCCACACCATTCTGATCCGGAGAACCAGACATAGTGTATTGGGCAACAATCCCATGTTCTTGAAGAAATTTCGCAAATGAACCTGGTGCTTGTTCATCCTCTGTGTATCTACCATAGTACTCCCCACCTCTATCTGATCTCACGATCTTAATTTGTTTTCCACATTATTTCTCAACTTCAGCCTTAAAAACTTTAAAGGCATTTAAAGCTTCATTCTTAGAATGAAGTAAGTAGAGATACATATATCGTGAATAATCATCTATAAAGGTTATGAAGTATTTCAGACTATTTGCATCCATGTCTGGACAACATATGTCTGTATGTATGATTTCTAATAAATTAGAACTCCTCTTTGCACCCTTTTTAGACTTGTTAGTTTGCTTACCCTTAATGCAATCTACACAAGTCTCAAAATCAGCAAAATCCAAAGTACTAAGTACTCCTTCATTTACTAATCGCTTGATTCTCTCAATAGAGATAGGTCCTAATCTCTGGTGCCACAACATAGAGGATTCTTTATTCATAATACATTGTTTTAACCCAACAGAAATGTGCATAGAAGTAGCATCACTTTTCAATTCAATCGAATAAAGACCATCAACCAATTGACCACAACCAATAATTCCATATTTATTTAGTAAATTAAAACCAAAGTCTGTAAAATTAAAATAAAATCCCAAAGGTGCAAGTTTAGAAACAGAAATTAAGTTTTTACAAAAACTAGGAACATAAAAAACTTTCTCCAAATGTAATTTAAAGACACTACTTAAAACTAAGACGCACGTTCCAATGGCCTCTACATGCGAGCTCATCCTACTCCCTAAGTAGATGCACTGCTCACTTCCCACTGGCTTCCTTAGGCTTTCCATACCCTGCAAGGTATTAGAAACATGGATTGTAGAACCAGAGTCAATCCACCATGTATTATGATTCACATTAATCATATTAGATTCATAACAAACGAAAGTAAATGGTGTACCTTTCTTCTCAAACCAACTTTTAAATTTGGGGCAGTCCTTCTTCATGTGTCCTTTCTTTTTACAAAAGAAACACTTTGACTCCTTTTTAATTGTTGGTTGAGTCAGAATCCTTCCTTTATTGGTGCCTACAGACTTCTTCCTATCCTTTCCAGAAGTAGAAGTAGTCAAATTTACCTTCTTACCCTCTTCCATTATCAATCTCTCCTCTTCTTGAACACACATGGTCATCAATTCATTAATAGACCATTTTATCCTTATGTGTGTTGTAGGAGATTTTGAAGGGTGTATACAGTTGAGGTAGGGTGCACAAAATGAAATGTACCAGGAAGGATTCAGACATGGTAACTTCCAGGGTTTTCAACTGAGCCACTATGTCCCTTAAGCGCATGATATGTTCACGCACACCCCTCGTTCCAGTAAGCTTAATGGAAGAGAATTGCATAATGAGTGTGCTAGCAAGTGACTTCTCAGAGGTCGTAAACTGTTCATCAATGGCTTTCAACAGATCTTTGACCTTATCATGCTGGTCAACTGAACCCCGGATACTAGAGGATATGTTGGTTTTTATGAACATAACGGAGAGACGATTAGATCTCTCCCACTTTTCATAAAGGTCAACAGCATCAGGTTCGCTAGTTTCAGTAATAGCCAGTGGCTCATCCATCCTTATAGCATAGTTAATATCCATCCATCCCAAACCTTATAATTATCACCTTTCAATATGGGAAGGTCACAAGAAATATTCATAGATTGTGAAACTGCAAACAAACACACATGCTCATTAAGAAATTTTGAGACTAAACAAATGTCATGTTTTGCCAATGCAAATCATGTCTCAATATATGAATCTAGTGACACAAAACTTGTCTGTGGGCTAAAGTCCTACTCAATTAGATTCATCATGCAAATTTAAAAGTTGGTTTGAGAAGAAAGGTACACCATTTACTTTCGTTTGTTATAAATCTAATATGATTAATGTGAATCATAATACATGGTGGATTGACTCTGGTTCTACAATCCATGTTTCTAATACCTTGTAGAGTATGGAAAGCCTAAGGAAGCCAATGGGAAGTGAGCAGTGCATCTACTCAGGGAGTAGGATGAGCTCGCATGTAGAGGCCATTGGAACGTGAACATGGGCTTCCAACACGTCAGGCACGACACCCAATAATTCATGACACAACTCAAATCAGTCAATATTTGTATTGTCAGTTAAAGGTCTTTCATCCACAGAAATACCAAGTAGCACAGAAACATCTTGTAGTGTAATAGTTGTCTCCCCACACTTCAAATGAAATGTATGTGTTTCTGGCCTCCACCTTTCAATAAAAGCATTAACTAATGCTCCATTTACTTTTAACTGCGCCAATTTCATTATCGGGTACAAACCCGAAACTTGTAATAGAGCAATAATTTCGTCTGGCGGTGCTTCTCTATGATTGTACACTGGTGTAGCTCGTCGGATTTTTAACATCTTTTCATTAGCACCATTCCAAATATGTTGTGATATATAATTTTTTTGCATCCACAATAAATCATCCTCTAATGGTCCAGATGTCACATCATAATGATTAGAAGATGAAGAACTTGTCATATTAAAACCCTTGTATAGAAAGAAAAAAATTAATAATCATACATATCATAAATAATAAATAAAAAATAAAGATATATTTTACAAATGATTTTATTATAACAAAAATGATATCCATAAATACTAAAATAATTAATAACATTAACACCATTAAATTTATATAAAAAACACATAAATTCAAATCATCTATATAAATAAATATTAACAATAATAATTTCATTAAATGCGGCAATAAAAATATATCCAATATATTTTTAAAAATACTAATATAATAAAACAAAAACTATAAAAATCACAAATAAAGAGAATTCTGGAGTAGGAAGATACATTGAACCTGGACAATATGGAAATGGTATCGTTATCTGGGCAAACCACTTGACTCGAGCTGCCTATGATTGAAATTGGAGAAAGAATTAGAATTAGACTTTAGAAAAAGTGAGGAAAGTGTAATAGGTTAAATGAATGTGGACATATTGTGTTAGGAGCAGCGAATTTAATGGTTTGACAATTGTGGTTGTTGGTTAGGTAAATACTAATTACGTTCCAGCACAATTGGAAATGCGACAATAAAAATATATCCAATATATTTTTTAAAATACTAATATAATGAAACAAAAGCTATAAAAATCACAAATAAAAAATTATAATAATATTATCATTAAAAATATTAAAAAAATACAGACACAAATCATACATATTAAAAAAATTATTTTAACATTAACCACCATATTAACTATTTAAATGACAAATCATAAATAACACAAATCATAATTAATATCATTAAATATTAACAAAAACAATAATATAATATTTAAATGACAAATGATAAATAACAATATTATTATCTATAATTATCTCCAACAACAATTAACAATATTATATTATTATAAAATATAAAACAAATCTAACACACTATAAAAGTAACAATAATTACCTCTACAAACAAATCCACTAAAAAAATAAAAGTAAAATTCTTTAGTAGATAAATGAACAACTGTAAACAAAAAAACAATTTGTTACATAATTAATAAAAATAATTAAAATGATAAAGAAATTAAACTAACAGGAAAAAAAATATAAGGATAAAGAAAATGAACTTGTTGAGAGTGAATAAAATTTTGTTCTACCTACAAAAAAGAAAACATACAAATAGAAAAATATAAAAATTTATACAAATTAAATAAATTTGAAGCAATAAAAAAAAATTACAAACCAAATTGTTGGGAGCAACTTTGGAGTTTCAAGTGAGAAAGAGGAGGTAGTGGTGGGGAAGGGGGAACCAAGAAGGCAATAAGGAGTGGCTGGTTGGTGGGGGACAAGGCTGGGGGGAAGGTGGGGAACAAGAAGCACTGGTTGTGGCTGGGGGGGGGGGGGAGGAGTGGCTTGGAGGGGGGGCGCGGGCCGTGTTTTTAAGGTAGCTGGACGCGCCTGGGACCCTAGCGCGACCCGTCGCACCTGCAACGGCAACGCTAACGAACGCGCCTGCACGCAGAGCGCAAACCAAAGCTCCAACACCGCCGACGCATCCAATCCTGAAGCGCCCTCGTCAGCAGCGCATCCAGACCTGTCCCACCGCTAGTCATGTCATGCCACGTGTCACTATTACAGGGAACGTGCCCATTGGAAAAACGCTTTGTAGTAAAAAAAAAACAGACCCACGAAGTAAATAATTTCATAACAGACTTATTTAGGTAAATAATTTGTAAAAGGGACCTCAATTGGTATTTTTGCCGTTTCAAAATTTTATGTGATATCAAAGGGCTACTGGGCTTCAATTAAGTAGAGAAGGGTCCGCATCCAATTATTTAGTTTATTAAAAGTTAATGTCACGTGGGCCAAAAGAAAGCATCAACAAGGGAAACTTGTAGCGTGGGTTAATATTATACACGAGACAACTTCATCTTCAACCTTCAGCCGAGTCATTTTGACCCGGTTGCAGTCCCGTGGATCCGAATGAAAACCCGATGGTTTTCAGCCATTTACAATGCCAAAATTATCATTTCAAATCATAGATAAAAAAGAAAATTGATTCCAATATGATGTTTAGTCTTAATATGAATTAAAAGTTCAAAAACAGAATGTCTATATCTCAATAAAACAATGTATGAGTGCCAAAACAAAAGCAAGACAGAGACAAAGATGGTCCTGATACCAAATGTAAACTTTTTTAAGTATACTAGTCTGAACCATAAGCAACGCATTCAGACCAAACAGTAGAAGCAGAGAAGAAAAATAATTTTCAGAGGTACATACCTCCAGCCATTGCTATCAACCTTCTTCAGCCTTCACAGTTTTAGCTTTCCAAACTCCCACTCACTCAAACTTGATGGTGTGTTTTATCTAAAGAGAGAAGTGGGTTTGGTGATCAAAACTCAGAGTACCTGATTCTATTTTTAGAACTATATCCATCACAAAGATCAACAAAACATGAGTATAATTTTTTAAGATCATGGATTGTTGCTAAATGTTGCACAAATGGGTTGAATATGGACAGAAAATGGACCATGTACAGAAACCCACTTCCCATAAAAAAAATAGAACAAAAACAGTCCGGGAAAATAAGAATTAAAAAACTGAAAATTCCAACAAAGGAATGGATCTGACTTTGAGTAGAGGATTCAGAGCCTTTGAGGGTTTTGGGCGACGGAGAGAAGGATCAGAAGTTTTCAAGGGCGGAAAAGAATGGGCACGACAAAGTGAAAATTGATATTAGAAAGATAACATCGACAACATCAATTTTAAAATAATCAATGTTAACTAAACACTTGATGTTAACAATGACACATTATTTATAAGAATGTCCCTGTATTTATATTAATATTGCTTTTCATTAATACCAATGTTAAATGGTCAATGTTAAATTCATATTTTCTAGTAGTGGTTGTTGTCTCCTTCCTCATGCAGCCATTTTTGGCCTCCATTTTCACCATTGTTTCTCTTATCAAGTCTAATGTCTGACCCCAATCCACCGTCTCCATTGTTCTGCTGCATTGTAAGGAGATTTTGACAAAAAATGTCTAAATTTCCTAACAACCACAACAATAGCAGAAAGAATCCAAGGTTTCATATTGGAATAGGACTTCTCTGGCTTCACTCCCCATTTTTTAATCTTTTTGGACTTTATGAGTGATTTGCAGACATAAAAAGAACCCTAATATGCATGACAGAACGGAGAAGATTGGCGTTGTTCTTTTCATCGTATTCTAGGAATTTTCTGGTAAGATTTCTAAGGTTTTCCCCAACGACTTGCGACATGAAACCCACAAGTAGGTTGTGTTCTTGAACCCAAATGGGAATGCTGAAAAGGGGAACAGGAGCAGGGTCTTCTCCATTCTTGATAGCTCCTAGGATCATCATGTGCTTATCCAAACTCCACGGCCCGCCATTGAGGACATGTTGAACATCCACATTATGGTAAAATCGAAATAGGAAAATGCTTGGTTCTATTTCAGTGATGGTAATTCCATTCAGTGGCATCCAGACTGCAGCCATCATCTCTTTCATGATCAGGAATCGTATACTTTTGTTGGTGACGAATCTACCAACCAGACACAGTGAGAAGTCTAGCTTCTCTTCAACTGTGGGGGACAAAATTGATCTCAAATTCTGCATCCTGGTCTTCAATATTCAATACTCCAATATTTGGTCCCTCCATGATGTTAAGGTCGAGAGATAAGAAAGATTGAAAGAAGGGGCAGGTTCAAGGGGTAACTCCCAAAGGAATGATAGATTCAAAACTCACTAGTAAAGAACATCTCGCACAAAGAGAACCTCTCATGCACATAGAGAAAAATATATCAATTGTGAGGGAATGGTACTAATCAAGTATAAGATATTCCAAAAGAATTATCTTAAAGGGGTATTTGTTAATGAAAAGTTTTTCATTTTTAAGAATGATAACTTTTGGGAATCATAAATTTAGATATTATAATTCTTAAAAACGGTTGAATTTTGCTTCATTATTCATAAATATTAGAAACGTTTGCATATTTTTCCTACAAATAAAAGATACTCATATATAGTCTTAATACAATTTACTTATCTATGTATTTCCAAACAGCCCCGAAATGTTTTTCCAAATACATTATTTTAGTGAAATAATATTATTAATACAATTCTTTAAAAAATTATTATTTAATGTTTTCAGTAATTTTTTATAATATAAGAATTTTTATTTTTTGAAATAAGCATTATTATTTTTAAAATAAAGAATTTTTTATGAAAATGTATTTTTTAACTTTGACAAGATAATTCTCTTATTCCTAATTAAGTATATTAAGTGTATTATAATACATAGTTCTAATCGAGACTCCTTAAGTGGGTTGGACTTCGTGTTGCATATGGCTCATTGTTTTTTCCCCATTGGGACATGCTAGGTGCACCCAGCAACATTGTTTGTGCACCCAACAATTAGGTGAATGGGCAAAATTGCCCTTGTACCAAAGTTTGTAAGAAAAAACTAATTTAAAAAAAATAATTCTTTCTTTCGGAAGAAAGTTCTTTTGATAGAACAATTTATTTTACCGGAAGAATTTGTTCTACCGGAAGAAGGTTCTTCCATATGAACAAATTATTTCACCGGAAGAACCTTTTTCTGGGAGCTTTTCGGAAGAAAGTTCTTCTGATAGAACAATTTGTTCATCCGAAAAAACCTTCTTCCGAAAGAAGAAATTATTTTTTTTAACACAAGGATAATTTTGTTCATTCACCTAATTGTTGGGTGCACCAGCAATGTTGCTGGATACACCTAGCATGTCCCTCCCCGTTGGCATTTAGTAATCGACAGAGTTTCACCAAAATAATAAAATATCAACAACCAACTAATTGGTTGCGTTGCTCAACATTCTATTGACTCACTCCATCGACCAACTATTCGATAAGTTACCAACAATAAATGGCCAGATTTACACACAAAAAGGGAACCAAAATTAAACTTCAACAATGATAAAAGAATAAAAAATACAATTAAATTTATTTCTTATTACTTTATCCAAACACCACCTAACTTTTTAGGGTTAGTGTTTTAGTAGGTATCCCACTTGTTGTAGAGAAGCAGCACCAAAATTTTCCAAACCAAATCTCAACTCATACAAAGTCATAAATCACTTTATATTATTTTAAACGCCTAATCAAATCGTGTTCTATTTGATAAGACTAAGCTTACTAAACGTTTTCATCAATACAACTGTTGTCCCATTTCGATTATGGTGGGCGAAAGCTCAATAAATTTTAGTTAAAAAAAGTGAAACATGAGAAAGGAAATTTCAACATCAACTTTTATATATATATATATATATATATATATATATATTATTATTTTTAGATTGAGCGACAATAACTGAATTGATGAAATAAGTTTGAAACATGACATCTATTTTATACATTCAGACGAATCGTGGTTAATAAGAAAATGACAATGAAACACACTCATCTTCATACAACTATCAACCAAATCATATGTTGAAATTAGAGGGAACAAAATTTATGAGGAAATCTTTTAGCATACTAGTCCCTGAAACAAGCAAACCCTTTTCTCACTTAAATTATTAAATATAGAGGTTGAAGTTTAAATATTTTTTTAGTTTTTATAAATATGATTAAATTCAGTTCTAATTTTTCCCAAAAAGCTATATCTTATCCTTCATGAATTTAATTTTTTTTTAAAATGGTCTCTAAGAAGATGACGTTATTGTGTTACAGTAACCACCATTCAAGTGGCAACGTGATATATTTAGATATATGCGATGTCATTAATAAGTAGTGATAAAAATTCGTAAAAAATTAGAGAGATTAACAAAATCAAATTCAACCGTACTTATAAATATTAAAATCATATTTTATCCATATATTGACGTGGCTTAAAGCTCCGTCGCTATTGCTTTCGTACCAAGCAAACATGGAAGAAAAGTGTTTTGTGGATGGGGGTTAGACTTTGCTTGTTATGACTAGCTAGATAATAAGTTTGGATCAGTTCCACTTGATTAGATGACACCAAATACATGGATATGTGATTGTGTAGCTTAGCTTTGGGTTGCCACATTGTCCTTATACTTGTACTAAGCAAGACGTGTTTTCATTCGCACCTCGTAATTAATAGAAGTTTAATTTGGTGATATATATATATATATATATGGCATATACGTACATACTTTTGTACGAAACGTCGTTTTAATTGTAAGGTAGAGTCTTGTTTGTTTAATTAAGGGCCACACCCTAAAGCGGCAAAACCATAATTTGTTAGTTCATAAATTTTGTTTGTTTTAATTTCCTCTTTAGAAAACTAAAAGAAACACCCTAAAGCCGTAGGTTTTAGTGTTCTACCTTTTCCAACTCTAGATTATGATGTTGAAGATGCATTTGCTTTGATATTTTCAAATGGTTTATTAGTATTCCTTTTCTTTTTTGAAACAGGCTTATATGTATTTCTTATTTCAGACAAAAATCCAATTTTCTTTTTCTTTTTCTCTTATTGTTTAAGTAAAGACTTTTTATCAAAAAAAAAAAAAAGTAAGGACTTGTTAGTGGGTGTTTGGATTTTCCATTGAAACCTAGGTTTGGGCCAATCTCTGTTTCTGAGAAGCATTTAGACCCTTTCTTTTTCAAAACGGAATATATATACCATTAGATTTATCTTAGAATTCATATAGTGTAATTTTCAACGGACGTCCAGACATACCTTTAATCTAGGGATGCATATTGTATATTCCGTTTAGTAATATAGGGACATATGCCCCTATTTAAGTTCAAAAGAATTTAATTAATAATACTATGTCATTGCTTTTAAAATTTTGTCTCCATTGTCTTAATTTATCATACTGTTTTTTCTAATATGAAATAAGTAGTATTGCTTTTATCATCCAAAATTTGTGGGTATATCACTAATTTAACCTAATCTAATTCAATGTTAATTTCTAGTTATTTTGAAGTTAAAAAGAAAGGAAAAACAAACGACAAAATTAGAAAAAGGAAAAGAAGGGATTCTTAACCGAAGATATTTTTATTTACAAGTTTAAGTGAGGCCCCTTCTGAAAAGTCTTGCATTAGGTGAGATTATTGTGAGAAAAAATCCAGTAAAAATAATATTATTGAAAAAATTATACAACAAAGAATTATGTTTTCTCTAACCATTATAACAAGAATCTTTATCTTCTAAGAATCAAAAATATTCTTACAAACTTTAGTCATTTATACTAATTATAGAATTATTATTTTTATTTTAAAATTTAGTCAAATTTAAAGTTATTTTGTTTATCTTTAAAATTTTGATTTCAAGAAATTAAATGCATATTTTTTTTCATAAATGTGTGTGTTGCCAAATGAGCTAAAGACAACTAAGTTGGTAACATATACAACTAAATATGATTCTTGTTGGGGGTGTTTGGTTTGATTGTTTTTTATTTTTATTTTCACTGAAAATAAAAAATGGTGATGAAAATGTGTTTGGTTGGATTTCTATTTTCATGTTCAGTGAAAATATTTTCCCAAATGAACCAAATTCTGGAAACAATAAAATCTTGTTTTCATTGTTTTCAATTGAAACCATGAACCTATTTTAGGTCAAATGAAAACGCGGTGTCAAGGAATGTAATTTTAAGCAAATCTAAAAATACATTTCCTTTTAAAAATGCATTTTCAATGTTTTTATTTATTGAGAGCAGAAAACAAGAAGTCAAACCAAACATGTTTTCAAGATTCTAATCTTTTGAAAATGAAAATAATTTTCAGAAAATAAAAACAAAAAATAAAAACAAAAAATAAAAATATAAACCAAACAGAGTATAACTTACTCCACTTAATAGATAGAAAAAAATCCAATCTCATTTCATGCAGAATCAATGAATCATTAGAGACTAATTTGTTAAACCCCCACCCCACCCCACCTCCATCCCCATCCCTCAATATACTTTTTTTTTAGTGACTCAATATCCTAAATACTCTCTCAAACTATTATTATTAAAGATTAATTGTGACTTTTAATTAATTTAAAAATCAACCAATTTACCAAATATAACTCCTTATGATTAAATAAGAGCAAACCTTTATAGTATTAGTGCATTATCTATTTGTTCTTATTTTATATATATAGAGGATGTATCACATCATAATGGTCATTTTATGAGAAAATGAGAATGATTAATCTTAATTGTTAAATTAAAATGAAAGGTTAAGATTATAGCATTTTAAATTTAAATTAAAACTTCATTCAACCATAAAATTTCTCCATACTATTTATAAAAAAAATTAAATATTTTAAAGATTTAATTTTCATCAAGATCGTAACCACAACCACTATAATCGCCGTCATCACCACCAACATGACTATTATCGTCACTGCTGCAACAACAGTCATGATGGTGGCGACGATCACAGTAATGGTGATAATGACGACATGGCGGCAACGATTGACAATAATGGTGGTGGTTAGGGTGGTGACCATGACAATTATGGTGGAAACGATTATGATGGTGGTGGTAGTCATGGTGATACTAAGTTTGAGATATTTTATGATATCATACATATAATAGTAATCATTGAGTGTTTGGATGAATTGATAAAGAATTATTTAAATTTAATCAGAAATTTCAAATTTGAATTTTGAATATGCAACCACATTAAATATTTAAAAGAAAAATTTGTTCCTCATAATAACCTTGCAAGTTTTTTTTTTCCAGAATAGTCTTACAAGGCTTGAACAAGTAGGGAATGATGGAGAGGGCAAGGTTTGAGTCCCCCTCTCCCTTGGTACTTCTTTGATATATATATATATATATATATATATATATATATATATATATATATATATATATATATATATATATATATATATATATATATATATATAAAATTTAATTAATATAAAATTATGTAAAATTAATTATTTATGTTGTTATTATAATGATAATTAAGGTTAATTAGTGTAAAATTAGTCGTGTTTTTTATTATTTTTGTAATAATTAGGATGATAACTAGAATAAAATTAATTATGTGTTTGTTATTTTTAAGATAATAATTAAGATTATTATCATTTAAAATAAAAATTTATTTTATTTTTATGTGTAAAAATAGAAAAAAAAGAATTTAAAATTACTACTTATTTAAAGTGGACATTTAAATAATTAAAAAATAAGAAAAATTTAGTCTTTCTAATAGATTTATGAATGCGTCCCTCAGAACAAATTGTCTATAGGAAAAAGAAAACATAACAATACAGTTTTACAATACATGAATACATTTGATGATTTTCTTTTATGGGGTTATACAATAAAGTAAAGGATAGAGTGGGAACGTGGTTCTGGCCTTTAAACAATAGTATACAGATTCGTGGCCCTGTAAGCTAGAGAACGTGGGCCACGTGCGCCGGTGCACCTTCATTGTGTGTACGTGGGAGTTTCATGTGTGCGAAACGTGTGTAACTCACTGGTTGTTCCCATCCATCAACACGGGAACCATTTCACCTTCCTTTCTAGGGTAAGTTCGAGCATCTTTAATGTTGAATCTTGGGGATAGATTTTAAGTTAAAGATCTAATTTTTTTCAGCTCCAACAATAAAGCATTCTTCAAAATCTCCATATCCTATTCTTGGGAAAGAATTGTGTAGATCTGTACAGTTTTCAAAAAAATATATCATTGGATGACCGTAAGAATAAAATGCGGGAGGAAGAAGAATCTAAGATTCCAAAATGAGATCTATTACTAAAGAAAAAAGAAATGAAAGAGATCTTCAATCTTACGTGACGTTATAAAATTTACCAAAAAGTGATCTAAGATTTCAATTTAAAATCTCTACCGAAGATTTTCTAATCCCACAAGATACTCACTTTTGTCCTTCATGTCCTCTTTCATACAGCCTATCTCACAACAAGTTTATCACCAATGCTAGAAAAAAGAAAATAATAAAGTTTGAGTGGATTAAATTTTTGCAACTTCTGAATTTGCTTCCTAATATGCTAGAAAATTATTTATGTTTATTCTCTTTAATATCCTTTTATAAGATGTAAAGTTTATATCAAAACACTGAATCATATGATATGGTTTTGATGATTATTAGGCATGTAAAAAAATAGATAAATTCAACATTTACATGTATATAATCTTCTTTTTTATAAGAAAAAAATTGGAAAGAAAATTATGCTTCTATCTAAGACAAGGACAAGAAAAGTTTCTAGACTCAAAGAATACTTAAAAGTGAAATAAATACTTAGTATTTATATTTATCTTATTCCAAATATACTAAGAACGAAGGACAAATCAAGGTCAAGATTAAGGGAAGTGGAGACAATTAGGGGTGGGTAAGCGGGTCGGCCCGTCCCGTATAAGGCCCGCCCGCACAAGTCCGCATTGGCAGAGGACCGGGCCAGTCCGTCCCGCTTCTTACACGGACCAAATAAATTGATCCGTCCCCGCCCCGCGGACCTTGCGGGTCAAACAGGCCGATCCACGGGCCTAATTTTAAAAGAATTTTAATTTTAATAAAAAATACAATATAATCAAATCAAGTTTTATACAGATGTAAATAAAATCTCAATAATTAATCAATTACATCAATAAAATAAATAATGTCTTAACAAAAGAAAATTCAAGTAGTAAATCTAAAATATGAAATTTAAACATTTCCAACAACAAATGATTTCATATTTGAAGTAGCTTGAGCCTTCTCTATCTCCACATTTAAGAGTACAACAACAATGAATTAGCCCCAACAAAAATAGGATAAAAACAAATTGTAGGGAGAGAAGAGATGTACCTTGCATGGTGGCGCGGTGGTGGGCCAAGGCTGTGCCGTTGTGGTGTGACTGCGTGAGTGTGAGTCGTATTTTGTTTTCCTTGTAAGGGAAAGAGTCGTATGACTTACGTGCGTGACTGTGTGATGGAGAAAAACCGTGAGGAAAAAAAGTGTTATAATGATAACTCCTGAATATGATGTGATCTATTTTTTTATAATAAAAATATATTGAAATATCTTTAAAAATATTTATTTAACAATTATTTTTAGCTTAAATGATAAGAATTGATATTTTTATTATTTATGACTTGCAGCTATGAAAAGGATAGATTAAAAGAAAGAAGATCGAGAAAATATCAGAAAGAAAGATTTTTAGCATGTTATTACTTATCTTTTTTTATCTAAATAGTTTATTTCTGTTATCTTTTATTTTTCTTATCTTTATCATCTTTTAATTTAAATCATTTATTTTTATCTTTAAATCTTTATCTTATCTAATATATTTCTTTATCTATTATTTTAAAAGAAAAGTTTAAAGTGAAAAAGAGAAAATCAAACTTAATATAATTGGGTTAGGATCACATAAATCAATCCTAACGTGGATTGCGGGCAATCCGCGGATCCCGCGGACCAAACCCGCATAGTGAGCGGGTTAAGCGGAGCGAGCCCAAAAATATGACATAATCATGGATCGTTTAAAAAAATTGGTCCGTAACCTACGTGGACCATGGACCCCACGGACTAGTCCATGGACTTTGGTCCTTTTACCCACCCCTAGAGACAATTGCTCCCACAAGACAAACTTTTTTACTTGTATATATTTAGTAAGAAAAAATTATCCCTATAAAAAAATAGGTGTTATTTCCATAAGATATTTTTTTAATAAAGGTAGAAAGTTATAAGAAAAAAAGAGAAAATAAATTAATTTTAATTTTATTGCTTTATCATTATTGTTACCATTTCACTCCTCTAATACTAAACACACACATATGTGACACTAATAAACATCTTGACCCAATTGTAATTTTAATTTGTAGAAACTTAATAATTTAAATTTTTTGCAATAAGATTATGTATTTCGTAAAAAAATTATATAAATTTGCGTTTTTAAAAATATTGTATACTAATTTTTTTTCCATGTTAAACAAATTTACTGGATCTGACCCTGGTAAGAGGACTCAAGCTTGTAACCTATCGAGACCTATCTTGTTTCACTCGGTTAATCCCTTAGAAATTTTATTTGTGTTTTGATTATTGTACACTGAAATAAATTTGATTGATGAAATATCAAATAATTTTTAAGTTATATAGTATTTTGTAAACTTGATCTACTTAATGTAAATTTTCAAACAATCAGGTTAATGAAACACAATGTTTGGAAATTAAATTAAGTGGAGTAAGTAAAGTTTTCTTATCAATAGATCAAAAGGTTAATGAAAAACTAATAGATAGAAAAATAACAAAGACGTAAGGAAGCAAAAAGTTAACTATTATTATTGTATTAACTAAAAGAGAGTGACACTCCGTATCTCTTTATATACTTTAAATAAATAAAAAATAGAATTTAAAACAAAAGTAACTAACAACATAAAAATAGTGGTTAGTTATTAAAAGAAAGTAGTAAAAGTTTTAAAACTAATATAGAATAAAATTGTCTTAGGCAAAGTGCCTTAGGTCTCTTATTTTGTTTTTCTTCTGTGAATAGCCCTGATTATATTTATTCTTTAATAATTCCATTTAAACATATAAAGACTTGTGTTTCAAATTTTTTATTATTTTAATTCAGATATTAATATGAATATGTTTATTAGAATATCACTCATTAATTAATATATAACTAAAAAATTGTACAGTTTATATTGGCCTATTGGTTAATTTTTTTTTACGGAAAGGCTTATTGATTATTTGACTATATTAAATAATACAGGAATTAAAACGAATAATTGAATATAGTCTTTTAAAGATAAGTTTACCATTTTTAAGATAATTTAATTATAGCTAATAAGAATTTTATTATTGGGATTTAATTTGAACAATTTTTACAATATGAAATTGTCTTCTTATTATTTTGCTTGCAAAAAATCTAAAATTTTAGGTGAAGATAAATTGAAAAATATTGTGTTAATCTTATTTTTTTAAAAGATTTATAGTGTGTTTGGATGGAGCAATTTAGCAGGAGAATTCATTTTTTCAAGGAATTTAAAATGATTCATGATAAAATACCTTATTTGGATAGAGTATTTGAAAGAAGATTTAATTTTTAGTATTTTTATGAATCATTTTGATTGACTAAAACAATGGGATTTAAAATTCTCCCAAAAAATATAGAATTTGAAATTATTTTTTCGAAGATACTCACTCTAACTCACGTTCTTGTTCACGACTCTTTCTCGCTCAACACTCACAACTACGGGTGACCAAAGTTTTTACGGCCGATATCAACATAAGTTGTTTTTCACTGACGTTGACCGAGATTTTTTCGGTCAGAAATTTTTTGTATGATGTCAACCAAAGCTATTTTTTGTCGATACCGGCTAAGATTTTTTTTAGATGATGTTGGTTAGGGTTATTTTCTCACTGACGTCAGTCATGGAAAATATTTGCTAACGTCAGCCAAGGATTTTTTTTTCCGTTGTCATCCAGGTTTTTTCAGTTGATGTTGACCAATGATTTTTTTGTCAACATTGACTAAATTTTTTTTACTAACATCAGTCATGACTAACTTTTGAGTAAACACCTGTTAAGGGTTTTTAGCCGACATCAGTTAGGTTTTTCCAGTCAACATCAGCCAAAGCTATTTTTTAGCCAATATTGGCTAAGGTTATTTTTTAGCCGATGTTAGCTAGGGTGTTTTGGCTGCTGTCAACTAGATTTTCTTAGCCGACATCAGTTAGAATTTGTTTGCTGACATTGACTAGGGTTTTCTGGCTGACATCAGTCAGAGCTATTTCTTAACCACATTAGCTAAGTTTTTTGGTTGATGTTGGCTAGGGTTTTTTCTGCTAACACCAGCTAGGTATTTTTGACCAACATCGGACATGACTATTTTTAGTCAACATCGACTAGGTTCTTATAGTCGACATCCACTAGAGTTTTTTCAGTCGACATCGGTCAGAGCTATTTTTTAGCCAACATCAGCCAAGGCTATTTTATAGCCGATGTTGGGTAGGGTTTTTTGTCTGACATTGGTCGGGGCTATTTTTTTAGCCAACTTCAACTAGGGATTTTTCGGCCAACGTTGACCAATGATGTTTTTCGGCCGACATCGGGTAGGTTCTATTGGTCGGCATCGACCAAGCTATTTTTTAGTCAATATTGGGTAAATTCTTTTGTCAACGCCTGCTAGGATTTTTTAGGCTGACGTTGGCTAAAAATAGCCTTGGTCAATGTTGTTCAAAAAGACCCTAGCCAGTGTCGGCCAAACAAACCCTAGCCAACGTTGGTAAAAAAAAATATAGCCAACACCGGTTGAAAAATAGACTCAACCAACGTTAGCCAAAAAAATAGCCCTGGCTGACTCAGCTGACAAATGTTCCCGACATACTTTGACAAAAAAAAATCATATTTGATGTTGATCGAAAAATAACCTTGGTTGATGTCGATTTAAAAACATCACTAGTTGTGGTTAGGCAAAACAACCCTAGTTAAAATTATCAATATTTTATATTTATAAATTATTAAAAATTGAAAATATTTTTTAATTATTTCAAAATTAGATTGTGTTTATTTTCTATAAAGTTTAATATTAAAATTTCATCTATTTAAAATATAAAATTGAAATTTTACATATGGAGGAAACTAAATTGCCCTATCCAAACAAAGAATTTAAGATGGAAGAAATTTGAATTGATTTATTCAAACAAAACATTTGAAAAATAAAGGAAATTAAAATAAAAAAATTCAAATTAAAATCAAAACAATTTAAAATTTTGGCCCAAACTATTAAATGAATCAATTTTATTACTTTCAGATATTTGATAATATTATGTTAATTATATTAAATATTTGGATGAATCATGATATAAAACAATAGTTTCAAAAAAGATCAAATTTAAATGGATAACCCTTGTTCTAAACCAAATCATTCATGAATGAGTTGGGTTGGATTTTAAAAAGAAAATGATGAAAAAAAAATGAATCAAACAAAAGTAGGAGCTACTTAACATTTCCAACAATATTTTTTTAATGATACTAATTTATTTAGTTTGTTTGACGCATTGTGTAACCGCCAACAAGAACCCATTTCCTCGAATAATGGGGTCATGCTTATTGTTTGCAAAACATCCAACTATGTAGCCAAAACAATTTTGCATTTAAAAAAAAACCCAACTAAATCCATCATCAATTCCATCAATTAGTGAGCATGTGTATTTTTTTCATGCCTTCTTTCGGGGAATAAAATCAATTTGATACATAATTAGGAATAAAGAAGCATTCCATGTCTTTATATTTAAAAAATAATAAAAAGAGATATTGGAGATTAAATACAGTGAATGATTAAGAACGAGTGCTTGGGTTGGGTTGTATCTCATCGGAAAAAAAATCTAATTTAAGACTCAACCCAATAAAATATAATTGGGTTGAGTTTGTAGTTTTTTTTAAACAATCCAACCTAACTTTAATTGGAATGGGTTAGATAATTAGGTCAGCAAATTAAAATAAAAATATACTATAACAATTTTAAAAAATAGAAAAATCATAAAGCAATGAATTACTTATCGTAAAATCATAAAACAATGAATTACTTCAAATATAAGTTCGGTTGTTCAAATCCAACATCATGTCCCAAATGATATAATACATGCCGGAAACAACACTAACAATTATTTTAAACATGATATAATATGTAAGTTAGGATAATCAGGTTAGAATCTAATTCCAACCTAATTTTAATTGGGTTGACCAAATTAACCCAATCTAATCTAATGAAATGTAGTTGAGTTGGGTTGATTGGGTTTACTAGTCTATTATAACCTGCTTATGCTTCTAGTTGTTTGTGAAAATAGTCGTAAGAATAAAATAATGGGAGAGAAATAAAGATTTATGAAAATAATTATAAGGATAAAACAAGACACAAAAATGTGTACAAATATAATTAAAAAGAATCAAGGGTTGAGATTAAAAATCAGGATTTATAATCTCAACCTTTGATTCTTTTTAATTATAATCCGACGGTCAAAATCAATTTTTAATTTCAGTCTTTGATTCTTTTTAATTATAATCTGATAGTTAAAATTAATTTTTCTCATTTCTCATTTTAAAACTTTCTGATTTGAAACATCCCCATATAAGTGTTCAGGGACCTATTTGTCAATAAGTTGTAAACATCATGTGTTGAATTTACATTTTATTTGCATCATGTAAGGATTGGTTCTTACTGAGTAGGAGGTGTAGGAAACAAATTTGTAACGCAAAAAAAAAATAATGGATCAAATTTTATTTGTTGCTTTACCTTATGATGTGGTGTAGACCATAAGAGGTTAGGCTTCATCTTCAAACAACGCAAAAAAAAAAAAAAAAAAAAAAAAAAAAAAAAAAAACTCCATCATGGTGGCTCTGGGCATTGTCGGAGTTTTCACCCTCACTTATACAAGGCGAGAAGAAGAAACAGTTAAAGGCTTTCTCTTTGGTCAAAAAAGGTAACAAATGAGAAATGTCTTTGTGTGTTATTGAAGTTGTAACACTATGTATTTCATAATGCCTGATGAAGTAGTTTTAATTAAATTGTAAGAATAATTAAATTTAAATTTAAGTACATGTAATTAATTAATCAATTATGAGGTTATGGTTTGTGGTGTTTATATCTATGTTTACATTTATGTTTATGTTTAAATCATATTTTATTTGTGGTTAGTTGGTTCTAGAGTCTATCGAGGATACGTTAGCTAACTATGCTCGGTCTGTTGATAATAGACTTCATATTTTTTATGTTGTTTCATTGTTTCTTGTTCAAGTCGTGTTGGCTGATGTAAGATCTACCATGTTTCCTCGTGGCTTTTAGTGTTTTGGGGGGGGGGGGGGGTTCACCATTTAATCACAAAAAATAAAAATAAAAATTGGTTCTAGAGTCTTTGGACCTAGGTGAGTGAGCCTTGAGTGGTTAGAATGGGGTGTGTGAGTTTAGTGAGTTGTAGGGTGCAAAGAGGGGGAATAAGAAGAGTCACAAATCTTTCAATAGACTTTTTCAAATCTGAACCAAAAACTCTAAACACTCTTATTTTACTCTCTTTGTTCTCTCTAAACATACCTTTTATTAGAGAGCTTAAGACCTTGTTTTTCTTACTCAATGGACCTTTTTTTTGTTGTCTCCCTTTTGTTGGTGGTTGGTTGTGGTGGTAAGGATCCCTTATCCTTCCCCTTTCATCTTCATTTTCGTGCTCCTTCATAGAGTACCTTTGAGAGCTCATAAACGTGCTCATTGTTGAGGTTTTTAATGTTGATTATGCTTGTTTTTGAGGTTTGGATGTTGTTGTTTGGTTTGTGTTGTTATTAGGGTGGAGGAAAGCCCTCATCTTGGACCCAAAGTCTTCTCATTTTTATTTTCTCTTTCTCAAAGTTAGACCTTTGATTTATAGAGGTAAGGGAAGCTAAACCTTGATTGATCTTGATTTAACTTTGTATTTGTTCAATTGATTATTGATTTATGTTGTTTTGGACTTGCATTGAGTATTGGAATGAGTTTTAAATCATTTGTAAGTGATTGTAGGGATTGGGAATGATTGAAATGTGTTTGGGTTTGGAAGAACCCTGAAATCGCAAGTTGTAGAGTTTGTAGACTTGTTGGGCAAGTTGTATGATGTGAACCTGACTAGGAGCGGATCGTTTGATACAGGCTACGGAGACTTGGATGACGCCACTTCCAGTGAAGGAAGATAAGTCTGGGTAGACGTCACAAGGATTACCTTGATAAGTCTGAGATTGGTTCAACAAGGAACCCAGAGAGAAACTCTCACCAAATTTTATGAAATGCCAAAAGTCTTTTTTTATTGAAAACAAAAACCAATACTTATAGTGTATTAGAACAAAAGATACAAATAAACATGGGCCTTCTAAACAGTTTGGGCCAAAATTACAATAAATAAAAATTATAACTAAAAAACATATTTAACTTGGGCCTTCAAATTAGTTTGAGCCTTCAGCAACAATTAATAGTCTTGATAGTGTCTCTGCCTCTGGGCCTTCGTCCTTCTCCACTTGGGCCTTTAGCTTGTATTTGGCCAGTTTCAAGATTCTCATCATTCCCTCCTTCTTGGAAAATATTTGCCTTCAAATGTTCAGGATCATCACCGGATTCAAGTACCACTTCCTTTCTTTTCTTGTTGGCTTGCTTGGCATAGCTTTCATTCTTCTTTGCAATTTGCACCTTCACTTGGTCATACAATCTTTTCACATACTCAACTTTGGCATGTGCATCCTTATGTTGAGTCTCTTGGGGATTGCTTTTGTAAGTTGACCTGTTAGGCAATGAAGCTCCGGGAAAGAGATCAACTTGATGTTCTATGCCTCTTGAAGGTGACAGTCCATGAGGAATCTCCTTAGGAAAGACATTTTTAAATTCTTGCAATAAGGGTTGAACACTAGGAGAAATAGAAATAGTAAACTCATTAGAATTATTAGTAGAAATTTTACTGTCTTTGTAATACTGTAGATAGAGTGGTTCATGAGCAGGTAACACTTTCCTCACTTAACTCGCCTCTGCAAAATAATTAAATTTTCTCTCATGTGTATCACTATCTCTCTTATGTGTATCACTTTTTCCCTCGGGTGTATCACTCTTCTTTTTCCTAATCCTCTGTGGTGCCTCACTATTTTCTTTCTCTTGTTCTCTCTTTTCTCTCATTCTGATTTGGTCACACACTTCTCTAGGGGATAGAGGTTTAAGAATAAACGAGGAAGATTTGACTATTCGCCTGTAGAGCTCTTCATTGCTACGGTTCAACAAACGTTGGATTTGTGTAGTCATCACGTCCAATAATAAGCACTGAGATCCGTCCAGCTGATGATATACACCACCATTGTCACCGGCTCCTACCATGATTAAGGAACAAAGAATTTTGTAGTAATTTAAAAAAAGATTCAGGACCTCACCACACTCTACTCACGTGTTTCTCTCTTTGATGGTAGTTCACTCGTGTTTGATGCTCTCAATATAGGCTTTTGTGTGATGTTTTCACTCTTGCCTTTTACCACTCACTCCCTCTTAAGTTCCTAGATGAATCAAATTAGACACACAAGGTATATAACAGGAAAGACAGTTTAATTATCCCAGACTATGTAGCAGATTTAATTTGGATAACAAATCAGATTTGATTTTGGTTAACAGATTAGACTTGATTTGGATTTAGATTCGATTTGCATAACAGATTAGACTTGATTTGGATAGCAGATTGGATTTGATTTGGATAATAGATTAGACTTGATTTGGATAATAGATTAGACTTGATTTGGATAGCAGATTGGATTTGATTTGGATAACATTGATTTGATTTGGATAACAAATTTTGATTTGATTTGATTTGGATAACAGATATGATAACAAATAAGATAACAGATAGGATAACAGATAAGAAAATAGATATGACAAGTAAACTTCAAATGCTCATAACTTTTGCTACGGTTGTCCGTTTGAGGCCCACTATATATCAAAACGCTCAAAATTCAGAGGAGAATCCAGATAAGGGGATTTGGTACACGGTTTTCTGCCAAAAAAAAAAGCCTCTAACTGCCTCAATTTCGTGTTCAAAGATCAAACACCCACTTTCTTTTTTTTAAAAAAATTTCTACAACTTTTTTTTTACTTGAAACAGAACTCGAACAGATTTTTTTTTTACCCAAAGTCTGAAAGAAACAAGAAACAAGACAAGAACAAAAATGTGACAAGAACAAGAACAAGAACGAAACAAAGACACAAACAAGACGCAAACAAGAAAACAAATAACATAACAAGGACAAAAAACCAGAACGCAACAAGACCCAAACAAGAACGAAACAAGACACAAACAAAAACACAAATAACAGAACAAGGACAAAACACAAACCTGGACAAATTACAAAGAAAAAAAAAATAGGATAGGATAGAACCTGTATCAAGAGTCGAAGCTCTGATACCAGATGATGTGAACCTGACTAGGAGCGGATCGTTTGATACAGGCTACGGAGACTTGGATGACGCCACTTCCAGTGAAGGAAGATAAGTCAGGGTAGACGCCACAAGGATTACCTTGATAAGTTTAAGATTGGTTCAACAAGAAACCCAGAGAGAAACTCTCACCAAATTTTATCAAATGCCAAAAGTCTTTTTTTTATCGAAAAAAAAAAAACAATACTTATAGTGTATTAGAACAAAAGATACAAATAGACATGGGTCTTCTAAACAGTTTGGGCCAAAATTACAATAAATAAAAATTATAACTAAAAAACATATTTAACTTGGGCCTTCAAATTAGTTTGGGCCTTCAACAACAATTAATAGTCTTGATAGTGTCTCTGCCTCTGGGCCTTCATCCTTCTCCACTTGGGGGCTTTGTCCTTCTCCACTTGGGCCTTCGCCCTTCTCCACTTCGCCTTTAGTCTGTATTTGGCCAGTTTCATGATTCTCATCATTGAATATTAGTGTATCACAGAGAATTTTACTCCCTGGACGAGCCTAAACTTGTTGGGTGACTAGTGTGACCTTGAAGGTGATCTAGATGATCAAATTTGTAAAAGTGATCTTCATAAAGTTGTAGCCCTAGATGCTAGTTAACTAATGGCTTTGATCTTGCTTAAAAATATTGTGTATAACTCTAGAAATGATCAAATTAGTGAACAAACATCAAGTTGTCAATAATAAGTAAAGGTTTCATATAGATTGTAATTGTAGGCATAATATGCTTCCAATCTAGGTCTTTGGGTAAAGATAAAAGTTATAGATAATCTTCTTATTTTTCCTATGAGACAAGTACCAACTTATTTGAGTTATTATGTCTTTATTTATCATGTTTATAAGCTATGAAGGTCATTGGTGCATAATAGAAAATGAAAGAAATAGTAACTCAAAACTTATGTGATGTTTTGGTAACTTTAAAAATGAAGTATATAGTTGTTATAAATGGTAGAGTGATGCATATTTATGATGTGTGGTTTGGTCTATGATTTTATTGTTGCTAATTTATCATGTTGTTGAAGATATTATATTGATGATGAGGTAATTATGTTAATTGATGAATGTCTTGAGTTGTGTTGGTTGATTTCTTGATGGTGATATGAGATGTGGTTGAAATGATGTTGTTTTATGATTAGAGTTGACTATATGCTGCGATCATAAGATTCACATTTATATAAGTTTTTGGTGAGTTGTTTGCAAAAAATCAAGGTGTTGGGATGTCTTGTTATGCTTATTGAACTATAGGAGGGTTCATGAGCATGATAAGTATATGCATGGTGAATTTATGATATTATAACATCTTATGGTGCTAAGATTGGTGAATGAATTTGTGATGACATATGATATTGATTTGAATTATCATAACATGCATGCATTGATGAATAACATTACATATATGTATGCACGTAAGTCGGGGGTGCTAAGAAGGCTCTTAACCTAGTGTTGGAGGTTTTCGGTGGTGGCTAACAATGAAAGAGCCTATAGAATGGATGGATGGGTAAAATCCCAAAATAAGTTAAGGTCGTTGCAAGCTTTACTAAAGGTAAACCCCTATCGACTAGGGACGAAGGTGTGTATATGCTTTGGGGGCTTGGCCCCCCAAACTTTTTCTTAGTTTTATTTTCTAATATACATAATATTTTAAAATTTACATAAATTTTTTACAAATTTAATTCTAGAAATAATTATATGTAAATGTTACTTTTGATTAATTTTTTTAATAAAATAATCAAATATCTTTTTATAATTTTGTTGTAGCGATAACACAATATTTCTTTTTTAAAACCGATTTTCTATTTTCTTTTTAATAGATTTTTTTGTAAATACATATTTTTTCTATTTAAAAAAGTATATTTGAGTATCATTTATTTTTATTTTTATTTTTAATAAACTTTGCTTTTATAATCTTTTATTCTATTTTAAAGGTTATAAATTATTGCGTTTGTGATCAAAATATATTATTAATCTTTCTTTAAATTGATTTTATTATAATTTATTTGAGAATTTGAAATTATTTATTAACTTTTACCAATGAGACAGGCTTAATTATGAACATTATATAAAATATTGACAACTTAAATTTTGAGGCATATTAACAAATATACTTTCTTCTATCACTATTTTCTTCTTTTATCTTTATTTTATTTTCATTATGATGTTCCAACATGCTCTTAACATTGAGTGCATAGTCTAGACACACTATTGACTAAATTTTGAAAAATTAAAGAGAAGTTAGAAAGTATATCTTGATAGTATATCAAATGACATATGTAATAGATTTTTAAAATGTCTAATCTACCTTTTGTGTGGACATATTTCTATTATATGTCATCGAATTGTTTTGGAAAAACACATTATTAGTATTTTGTTTATAATTAATATCTATACATTTGATAATTAGATATACTTTAATTCTTCAAATAGACCCCCTAATATTTATTTGTGCCGCTGCCCCTATTATCCACGCTCATCCATTTTTGTTACAACCACACTTCCTTTGTAGGGTTAATTCGAATCTCTTCGAATGATCAAGGTATGACTATATTAAGGGATGTAATTAGGTTAACCAGTCAAGGTAACATCTTCAAGGAGTTAGAAGTCAACATGACATAACATGATAGTTATACACGTACATTGATAATTATGACTTGAGAATGATGTATTACTTGACGAGTCATGAAAATACTTTGATGTTTGATGATTGATGGACTGATGATGACGATGGTGTATGACTATTGAACATTTATGTAATGGTTGATGGACTAATGGTTATTATGAGATGTCATGCTATTAGAACTCTAAGATTTATGCTTTATGTATGATTTCTACATATTATATTATATATGTGATGATGGTAGATCATGCTTTAATTGTTAAGCTTTATCTTGTTTTAGTATTCTTGTTTTTTGTAAGCTTACCCTTACGTTGTTGTATGTGTGGTTTGTGTCTATGATGATCTTATATCTAATGTATGTGAGGAGCATATGACTAGGAGGTGGCTTCAGGGATATGCGTACTTGGATGTCAAGATGTGTTTTCATCTATAGTTTGTTTCTTAGTATCTTATATAGTGTTGATCTGCTCAGAGTCTAAGAAGTTTCTCTTCATAGAAGTTTCATGTCTATATGCATATTGTTGAGCATATTTCCTTGCTCTAATGTTGTATAAGTTCATGTTATGTTGAAATACCATCAAACTCATGGTATCTTCGGTTGTATGTATATGTATATATCATGTGATGTTTTATTTTGATATCTTGCGTTTTAGCTTCAGGTCTTTGAAACACAAAAAATTTACAAATATTTTCATAAATATATAAATTGGTTAGTGACACTCTTCCTCAAAGACTCTCTCTAATACTCTTGCTCAAAGATTCTCTCTATGATTGGTTAGAATTTGTTAAAAATAATTAATATTTATATGTTTCGCTTCTCATTTAATATAAATAAGGAAAAAATTATTAAATGAAAAACAAAACCTACCAACAATGATGATTTTTAATAAATTCAAATCAATCATAAAAAATCTTAGAAAGAGAGTGAGAGAGAGAGTGTTACTAGCATTTTTCTTCTTTTAAATTACTAACCTTTTTAATTAAATTTGTGAATCACTTTTAACTTACTCTAACTATAATATTTTTTATGGGAATTTTTTTTCTTAAAAAACTAACTAATGAGAAATTTCAGTAATCAAAATTAACAAAAACATATAGATGAAGGGCTTTCAATTTATCAATAGTTATTTTAACTAATAGAAAAAATGTATATTCATCTCATAGTAGTAGTTACATATGAAAAGATACACTTTATGGAGGATGCTTGGATTTTCTACATAGACGCCAAATTATATTTTGTAGCATATTATGGCTAAACACTCTTCTCAAAATTCAAATTCCTGATGTTCATGTTGAAAATTTCTGCTCCTTTGTTAGACGGAAAAAGTCAAGCTCTTTGTTTTAAATTATGATGCTTGATGATATTTTTAATTCTCTAACGAAATTTTTATTGCTGTCAAATTTTTTACAGCAAAACTGCAAAGTTAGTAACATGCGGATCTACAAACCATAGTCTAAGAATTGAAGTTTATGGATTTGTACATTTTTTTATTCTCCTTTATATTTGTTCTTTTTTTTTTTTACATTTGACATCTTCAAACCATAAATATTAAGGAAGGTGTAATATAATTTTAAATATTTTCTTAATACGTGGGAATAAAAAATAATGTCAAAAGATTTAAAATAACTTACATATTTTGGTTGTTTAACCAAGTAAGTTAGACTTTCTTGATATTATAAATAAATATTTGGATGTATAAGTAATTAACGGTTACTAATTTGCTATATTAAAAATCTATTAAGAATTATCAAATTCTTAACTTTATACATTTGTTATGTATTTATTATTGGGATAATTATAAAATAGTTTAACTTAAAATAAGGTATATACTTAAATCAAACCTTAATTATGACATTAATCATATTTAATGTACATTAAGTTAATAATATTTATTTATACATTTTAGTAAATTATTAAAGTAATTCATATTAACGTAAATTTATTTTACAAGAACATTTCTTCCTAAAAATTATAAAATTTATACGCTTAAAAATAGTGTGATGTTTTTAAATATAATTTTTCTATTTTAGTTCTATTTGACAACTAGAAACTTTTTGCATTCAATTTTTTCTTTTTTTTTTGTTCATTTTTTTCCCTATTAAATGTGAAAAGCCTCCGACTACATAGTGTTGATTAACGAAACGACTCTCCCTAGTTTAATTTGTAAATCAATCAACATGTGTTACATATGGATAATTAATTTGATTATTAGCGAAACTGAATTTATGCGTAAAAAATAATGGTATTAATTAATGATGCAATTATTAAGAGTTGTTTGATTACCTCGTTAACTGTGCAACTTAGATGAAAATCAATGAGCATGCTTCTTGACTCATTTACTACAGAAATTCCTGATAATATATCCATTGACTGTCATGCGTTTTTAATATCAATTAGGTAATAATCAATACAGATTTTTTAATAATAATATTAATATGTTACATGATTTATATGAATTTTTGAGCGAAATTTGCATTCAAAAAAAGCGGAAAATTTTATATGTAGAACTTCTTCACTTTAATAATAAGAGAAGATTACTAAACATATAAAATGACAATCAAACAAACTAATTCTTTAACTATTGGTATAATGGGAAAATAATCTATACACGAAAAGTGTAAAACAATTTTAATTTCTCATCTAATTACAAATCATTATATATAATAAATTTATTAACTTTAATGATAACTATCTTAAACTCATACTAACAGATACTTTTTATTAATTGACAGTCTATAAGTTTTTATAATAATATTACATGACCAATAAACTTTTTATATTAGTTAGTTGCAAATGATTAAATTTTGCAATAGAAACAAAATTTCATTTTTAGCAACCAAATATATTTATTTACAACTATTTCAATACAAAAATATAGAAGATGAAATTAAAAAAAAACAAACAGTGATCAATTATCAATGTTATCCACTAAATTACAAAATTAGCTACCAATAATAAATAAGTTGATCTCCATCATTAGGTATTACTAGTTAGAAAAGGTGGCGGCTTAAGAAATAAACATATTTGGCTAAAGCCCATGGATATTCTTCATCGGAATCAATTTTAATCGAGTTGGCTATAATTACTATGAGTGATAAAGAATCATTTTTTAAGTATTGAATGTAATTGTATATTTAACACTCAAACTCAAAGCTTGATTAAGCTATGCCCTTGAATATAGGAATGAATGTATTTAAGTTTAATAATGAGTAAAAAAATTAATGTCGAACAAGTGAAAAAAAAATAGCATGAAAATGAATTCAATAATAGTATAAAACATTTTTGTTTTAAGGATTTTTTTGAAAGTAAAAAAAAACTAATATTATTTAAAATCATTTTGAGTGAAAAATAAGATAAGATTAGTTCATTAGTTTAATTGTTACTTAAAAATTTAGGCTTAAATGTAAGTTCATCCTCTTATTTTATAAATTTTGGAAATTTAGTTCCCTTATTTTAAAATAGAGACATTTAGTCATTTTTCAAAATCTGCAATTTTAGTCATCTTATTTTATAATAGAGACATTTGATCCCCTATTTTTTAAAAAATTTGTGATTTGGTCCTTCTGTTAAACTAAAAGTCTTGATTATCAAGAGATTAACGTTTATTATAAAGTATATTAAACAAATAATTTTGTATCACGCCACTAAGTTTTGGCCACATCAAGTTAATTTCTTATCAAGCAATGTTTTTGGATTTGATAGATGGACCAAAATTGTAGATTTTACATAACTAGAGGACCAAATATCTTTATTTTTAAATAGGAGAACTAAAATTATGAATTTTAAAAAATATGAGGACTAAATGTTTTTCTTTTAGAATAAAAGGGTCAAAATTGTGAATTTTAAAAAAATAAAGAGACCAAATTACATTTAAACCAAAAATTATTCTAAGGGAAAGCTATAAACACACTCCCTCTATCAATAAAATGACACACTCTTATTAATTAAAATTTATTAAAAATCACAAATTTATGTTGTTTTACTCTTCATGCAATGAGTGTAACTGTAATTTAATTCCAATAATAGTGTTAGAAAATATGTTGCTATATAGGACTTCTCTTTTTTTTTTCTTCCTTTTACTTTCACCTTTGTACCATACAATTGTTTTCTCTATTTCTTTTAGTCATTGTTGCCTCCACTTTTATTGTTACCACTTATTATTTCACCCCTTCCCACCATCACAATTGTTGTTACCCTTACCTTACCATTAACATTGATGTTGTTGCAATAGTTACCACCAGAATCACAAATCGTTGCCCCTATCACCACTCATCTTCGTCATAACTACCACCACCCTTTTATCGTTGTTGTTATTGCCACAATTGTTGTCCTAGTCACCAATCAGATTTGTCATCACCACAATCATTCTCCACACTACTAAGATTGTTACTACTACCACCAACATCACAAATTGTTGCCCCTATCACCACTCATCATCATCATCATCACTACCATCACTCTTTCATTGTTGTTATTATTGCCACAATTGTTGACCTAGCCACCAAACAATTCTATCATCATCACTATCATTCTCTCCACCACTAAGATTGTTTCTACTTCCACCATAACCATTGTTGCTAATGTTGTTTTCATATCACGACACTATCATCATAACTATCATCATTTTCTTTATCATTATCCCTTATTAATGCATACAAGATAAATTCCATTGTTGTTACTCTCACCTACTCTCATTGTTAACATTGTCATTATTCCTTCACCATCATTTTCCATGCCACCATTAATGCTACTAGCTCCTTGCATTATCACCAAGAGCACAACTAAATTCATCATTTACTGAGTCCACTATTATGACTACCATTGTTATACAAACCTCACATCAACATCAATGTCATCAAATTTATATGATCATTTATTAGGTTATTTGGTGTTCAGATAAAAATAAGAATTTATTCTATTTATATTTTTCTAACAATTTTTTTTATTTTTATCCATTTTATATTTGAATCATTAAATAGGTCGAAATTTTAGCTTTAGTTATACTCTCTGAATTCTCAAAATTTTATCTGTAATTATACTCTCTATATTCTCAAAAGTATTATGCTAATTAAGAAAGTTCATTAACATAATTTATTTTTACTAATCTCATTTAAATTTTTTTTCTTCTTAAATTGCCTTTACTAGAACTTGATATGAGCACAAAACAAATGAGTCAGTAAAAAAACAATCTTAATTAAATAAAATATATTTATAGTAATGATATCATTAAATAAGATAAAATTGATTAAAATTTATTGAACATATATGATGTTTAGATAGTAAATGGTAGTATTTTATTCAACTAGAAAATATAAATAATTTTGAAATATACTAAACAAAATCATGTTTCCTTATTACAATTAAGGCTAAATGATATTTTGGTCTTTTATCTTTCGTTTATTTTATTTTATTGTTCAATTTAGTCATTCATTTTTAAAAGTTTACTTTGCTACTTTATTTTATTTAAAAGGTTTAAATGATCCTTCAATTATTTAAATATATCCAAAACAATCATTTATCCAAGTGTTATTTGAAAAATAAAGTTGAATATATTTAAATAGTTGAATAACTATTTTAAATTTTTTAAATAAGATAAGGTATCAAAATAAACTTCTTAAAAAATAAATTATCATTATGAATTTTTTGAATAAGATAAAGAATTAAAGTAAACTAAAGTACATTATAAAAAAAGTGAAATAAAGTAGTTGGGAGGAGGAGACAATTTTATACTGTGTTTGGATGAGATAATTTAAAATTTTGAGAAATTTTAAATTCTAAGAATTTCAAATACTTCAATTGAAATTCTTTTATTTTCAAAATTTTGTATTTGGATAAAAAAATTAAAATTATGAGGGTGAAAGAAAATGAATACAAAGAGAAGAGAAGATATGATTGATGTACTCCAAAGAGAAGAATACTAACGCGGCATGGAAAGTCGCAAGGAAACCAAGAAACGGTGGCGTACACCACTACACCCGACCATAACATTTAGTCAACGACGCAAGACATGGCCCAGGAACGACGCAAGACATGGCCCAGGTCCTTCGGGCCAGCGAGCACCTCCACCGCGTGATGGACAGCGACAACTGCTCCCTTAACTAGCGAGCGCAGTTATACGTGTCCCCTCTATGCCCGCACCTGATCCTGCAAGCTCAGACGATATTTTTTGAAGAAGAGGATCATCGGCATGAGGGAAGAGTCGTGAGTTCGGAAACGAAATTTCAAAAACTTTCATATGAAAGAGAAGATGATGATTATAAAGAAAATACATAAACATTTTGAAAGGTTCTTCTATTAAGGAGAGAATTTCAATTTTTCACCTCTTAGAAGAAAATTAAAATTTTACACTTTTAGTTGTTTAAAAATTTATTTTAAAATTTTAAAAATTTAAATTTTTCATAAAAAAATATCCAAACAATGAATTTTAGATTAAAGAAATTTAAATTCTTTGATAAATTTCTTTCCTTAATTAAAATTTTCTATTCAAACGCACTCTAAAAGTGACGAGTCAAATTCTTTGTATTAATAATAAAATAAAAAAAATTCTTTTTTAAAAATTAAAATAATACTTTAAACAAAATAAAATAAAAAATCAAAATAATCATATAGCCTACCACTAATAACTTCTGTTTTTTCCGATTTCCATGTTGACTCTTCATGCATCCCAAAGGCCTTTTGAACATTTATTTCCACTCCTTCTCGATTCCAAGTAAAAAAACTGATCAACCAAAAATAAAAGAACATTATGATCCATCCACGCGTGCTATGGCCGTGACACCCATGCCAGCTAGCAGTTGACAAGATCTGCCCACATGTCACGTGCTACTGTACCATCTCGAAGAGTTAAACAATGAAATTTTTAAAAAAGAAAAACAAAATCAAAGAATCTTTTACCAACGATTAAAAAATTACAGGAAACAAGAAAGAGATCATAATTATAAAACTGACCCTACATAAAGGTATAGTAAGGGGTCTCATCGTGTGGCCCATTGACTAGGTGGCGTACGGTGCACCAAGTTCGATGAACGATACTGTTAAAAACAACTACTCTCACCTAACTAATCATATTAGAATTTGAAAGGGGTTTAGTGGGCGACAGTTAGAAACAAGTCGTTAGTCGTTTATGGGTTTTTATAAAATACGGAGAGACAGGTTTTTGACTCAAGTATGGTATTGGATTAATGGGATCACTAATTGATCAGTGTGATCTGGGTTATATTTAAAGAATCTAAGTAATTTCATAACATGTTATACACCTAAAATTTAGAGTTTAATAAAATTCAACATATTTAGAAGTATATATAGTTATGAATTTGTTTAAAATTTTAAATATGTATTTTTTTTTAGAATTTAATATAAATAACCTTAAGGTAGAATTTAAAATATATATCATTGTTTTACAATGACACATAATCTAATACACACACAAATTAGCCGAGAGAATATAAAAAATGATAACAACTTTATCATCTCAAATATTAAGATGCGGTTATGTTTGGGAAAACAACTAAAAATATCTAAAAACAAAACAAGTGTAAAATATAAATTGAATTTTCTAACATGAGTGATGTTCAACTGTACAAAAAAAATCTTCATAAACATATGATCGGTAGAGTCAATCGGGTTTCCTAGTTACCGATCTGAGGTCGGATTACACCGAGTTGGATCGGATCACATGCGTAACTGATGCAACAAGTGGCTTAGATAGATTGTGTGCTCAGTTCCCAGACCAAAGGGTCAACATGTTCAGTCCAAGCCAGGTCTAATAACTATGTGTGTACCTATTTATTCACATATTGAAGGAAAATGTTTGATAGATACCACATATGTTATCTAAAAAAAGAAAAAGAAAAAGAATTATATATATATATATATATATATATATATATATATATATGATAGGATTTATCAGGATCTAATAATGTTAAGGCCTTATGCAAATTTTATTAATAAGTTTTATTTTAATATAATTTATTAATCTTTGTTTTATTCTTTAATTTTTTTACTTTTATTTTATTAATGAAAGTTTAATAATTAAGTGATTTCAACCTCTCACTTTATAGTAATTAATTTAATCACTGTCTTGCAACATAGTTTATCTCAACTTGAATCTAAGAAAATTTAATTATAAAACTTGTTTTAATATTGAGATTAATTATAAGTGTTATTTAAAAAAGAAATATGCAAAGACATCACAATATCACTAATAGATCTCCACTATATCGACCTATGAGTTTAAAAAATAGTATGCTTATGACATAATAATTTTAAATATACTAATTGTGTGTGTGTGTACGTGGGCAAAAGATAATTGAAAAAATCTTGCAAATAATGCAACATAGATTTGACATTGTGGTATTAATTGACGAATCCAAAGACACTGGGAACATGAATCTTGAAGAGTTACAAGGACCATTAGAGGCTCATGAATTGAGGATGAATGAAAGAAGTCTTGAAAGGTCTGGTGATCAAGCACTAGAGGCTCAATTGACCAAGAAAAGAGCTTCGGACATGAAAAAGTGGAAGAAAGGGAAGACAAAACCAATAAAGAGTGGTTGGATTTCAAACCAAGAAAAATCAAAAGGTAATCATAGACCTGAATCCTCAAACAAAAGAGGAGGAAGCTCTGTGAAAACCAAAGAAGGATCAAAATGCTTTAATAAGAGGAAAATTTAGTGTTTTGATTGTAAAAAATGGGGTCACTTTGAGGATGAGTGTTGGGACGTGGTAAAGGAAAACAAAAGAAAAAAAGTGATGATGAAGCATGCGTGGCCCAAGAAGATTATGATTCTGATCTAGTTTTATTGATGGCAACCACCTGTGAGAATCTTGCACAGTCTAAGTATTGGTTCCTTGAAATTGGATGCTCAAACCATATGACAAACCACAAAGAATGGTTGAGTGATCTTGATACCACAAGAACAAGCAAAGTTCAATTTCCAGATGATAGAACATTGAGTGCAAAAGGTATAGGCAATATTGTGCTTAAAGGGAAGAATGGAAAATCAACACTTATAGAAAATGTACTATATGTACCAAGAAAGAAATGCAATTTATTGAGTATTGGAAAACTAATTAAGAAAGGCTTTTCATTGATTATGAAACATGACTCAATGGAAATATTTGATTCTTCTCATAGGTTGATTCTAAAGGCTCATTTGGCAAAAAAAGTATTTTTCAAATCAACATGAAGGCTACTGGAATTCGATGTTTGAAAACTGTTGAATCTAATGAAGAGTGTTAGCTTTGGCACTCAAGGTTTGGACACCCCAATTTTAGAAGCTTGAATCAACTTGGATACAAGCAAATGGTTGTTGGATTCCCTCTGACCACTGTACCATAAAAAATATGTGAAGTGTGCTTAGCTTCCAAACAACCCAAAAATTCCTTCAAGACTAATATGCAAGTGAGAGTAACAAAAGTGCTAGCAGTGGTGCATTTTGATGTATATGGGTCATTAGAGGTGTCTTCACTAAGAGGTAATTGATAAACCACTTTTTGAGTGATGTTATTTGTGAGTTTTTGTGTCATTTTGCATGCATTTTCTTGGCAGAACTCACGTTTGGACACTAATTTTGTATTGTAGAAGTATAGCCACTCAATTGAGTGAAAGAGTTGGAAATTGTATGGTTTTATGAAGATTTAAAGACTTTGCACTTGATCACGGCTATGGTACATTTACCATGACCATGGTAAGCAACACAACCACAATAAGATGATAACAACCCTTTAGAACAATGTCAACGATCTGACAATGACCATGGTAAATTCACCACGGTCAGGGTCAATTTATGAGTATCATGGTCAACCATAAGGGTCATAGTCAATCCACAACGCCTCAGAGCTTTAGTGTCACTTTCAACCATGATCGTAGTAGATTTTACCATGACCCTATTGTGCTTTTTCATAATGATATCTTTAGGAAGTTATATATAGGTCTCTAGACTTTGTAAAAACAATCTTTTGTTCAGTTTTATTTTTTTTATCAAATTCGGAAGAACCTTGAGGGTTTTTTAGAGCAATGAAGCATGGACAACACCATAAGGACAAATTGTGATCATCGTTCCTACCTTATTGGTATGTCTATGTCTATTTTATATAGGACTATTAATTTTGTTTTGATCATGAGGAACTAGTCCCCAGTCCGAGGGTTATGATATAACTGTCCAATTGTACCCTTCTCTCTATTCTTAATGGAATTCCTTATTGTTTAATGTTAATTAATTCTCTTCCTTATCTTTATTGTTTATTTGGAACCATCCATTCTAATATTTAATCGATAGCATAGTAGTGATCATCTGCATGTAATTGGTAGATCTAGGTAGAGAATGTTTTGGCAACATAGTGAGATAGAACTGTGTGTTGGCAAAATGCATCCAACTTTATGCCTTTCCCTTCTCTCTCAATAGGAAGCCATATGATTGATTGTGTTCACTATTAGAGAATAGTATCACTACATGAAACCAGTGCACAAGCACCTTTTAAGGAGGTATTTCTCTCCCATGAAGATAGATCAATACATCGGAACATTGGGAACTTTGTGCAGAGGGAGTAAAAGAGCCTACCTGAAGCTTAGGAAAGATTGCAAGAGAAGATCAAAGCTGTCCACATCATGACTTTTCTCAACATAGGCTAGTTCATATTTTCTATGGTGGAGTGTCCTAACACAATAGGAAAAGTTTAGATGTTGCTTGTGGAGGTAAACTCATGTTAAAAACCCCTGTTGATGCCATCAGGATCATTGAGGATAAGTTCTCTAACCCTTATAACAACTCAGGGGATAGGTGTAACGACCCGCCTCATCGATAGATATCACTAATTATAAAATGTGACATTTCAATTTTAAGTGAAAGCTCCATTAACTTGATTATGAAAATGATGATAAATTTTTCTTGATATACATTAATCAAATAACGCACACACACACACACACACACACACACACACACACACACACACATATACTAAATCACTATACATCATTCAAATGTTAGAACATAATTCAGTTTTTACATATATCTAAACCTGAGACTTACATGCCCAATCAAAAAGAGTCAAGGAACCAACTAAGGAAAAGTTGATAACAAAACAAAACTCTCCCCAAAAATAAATTTCAACATTATCACGTCGGCTTGGTGGCTCCAACAAAAGATTTCCCTCCAACTCACTTACTGCTGCTCATCTGCTCCCATGAACAAAAGTTCGAGATCATCATAGGCACCAATCGCATGGTACAAAAATTGCAAGGGTGAGTTTATTATAAAAGATCAACAAACACCAAATGACAATGATTAACAAGAAAATAATAACAATAACCACAATCATTCTCAATAACCTATCGGTTCAACCTACACTTAACAAACTAGTCATAAACTTTTCCACAATTCAAATCAATTATGCTCAGAATAATGCATGCACCCGACTCAACTCTAAAATGAAATGTGGTATCATTCATCAGGAAATAGCCCAAGCGTGTCCACATGACACTCTCAGGAAAACTAGACAGCAAGTGTTGAGGTCACCCTGTCGTGCACATGAAAATTCCCCCTCCTCTCCCCCCATGGTGATCAACCTAAGTCTCAAGGAAGTTCCAAACCAAGTGACATGCCCCCAAGTACAAGTATTTTTCCTCGTGAAAAACTACAAGTACTTATTGACAAAGTTTATACCACTTCCATGCAATATGAAGTATGAAATATGAGCATCATCAATGCACTGACCATGGATAGTTAAAGATTCTAAGTCATCCTCTTCTTTCTTCAGGGATGCTTAAAAACTCTTTGAACACTCTATTTCCCCCTCCAGGGATATCCAACATGGTCACTGCACCCCCTATGTACATACATAACATACATCATTACAATGACATCATCAACATCAACATCATCTCATCTTAATGTCATTATCAACATCAACATCATCTCATCTCAATATCATTATCAACATCAACATCATTTCATCTCAATATCATTATCAACATCAACATCATCTCATCTCAACATTATCATCAACATTAATATCATCTCATCTCAATATCATTATCAACATCAACATCATTTCATCTCAACATTATCATCAATGTTAATATCATCTCATCTCAACATCATCATCAACATCACAAGCAATCACATTACACATACATACATATAAATTCATGCCTGGGATTCACATTCCCTAGGTCTTTGGGCAACATAAACCGCATATAACAACAATTCATAATATCATGAGACTGATATTTTAAAGAAAATTCTAAATTAAAGAGAAGAACTATGGTATTCAAAACAAACTTTTTTTCCCATTTAAAATTTAATAAAGAAGTAAATAGAAGAACAAATATAAAATTTTGGGTAGAGTCTCCTCTGTAATTAAGATTCTTTCCATAAATTCCAATCATTACAACAACAACATCATTGACAATTTTAATCATCAATAACAAATATATCACATCCATTAGTTAAAAACATAGTTTTTCTTGAAAACCAGCATGCACATGGACAGACATACATTCCCATAATTGGGTTTCCTGACCCCTACTATGGTATCAAAAGTTGTAAACAAACAATAAACTCCCCTTATCTATCTATATCTCTTTGTTAGTTCCTTGCAGCGTTGTTCTAAGATCTCTTAGGTTCATGTCTGTTCCTCCAAACGCAAAGCTCTGTATACCAAATCAAAGATAATTTAGTATAGATTTCAAAGACAAGGTTAATATCAACTTTTGGGGTCAAATACCCATTTAATTTTAAAAAGGGACAAAAGGGTGTTTTGAGATCCACATCAAAGAAATGTCATTTTGAAATTCTGATCACACCACTGTGACCAGGGTTCAACAAAGGTTACAAAAACGAAGTCTATTTTATAAAAAGACAACTTTTACAATGTCTCATTTTCAAGGGTTTTTCAAAGGAAGTGTAAAAACATCCAATAATGGTACCCAAGACATAAGAGATGCAAAGATAGGCTTAAACTAACTAGGAAAAGACTTAGAAATTACGGTTACCTTGAAGAAATTGTGAAGAGAGGATTGGAGGCTCCATTCTCTACCGAATCCTAGAGTTGAGTTTTGAAGATTTCGCTCCGATTAAATTGTTCTTCTCCGTGAAGTGGTCCGGCGGCAAGCAAAGGTAGCTCGTGGCGGTCACCAGTGGTTAGTGGTGGTGGAGGAAGAGGCTGGGGGTGTTGGGGGAAGGTTTAGGGGAAGAAGATGGGGTGAAACGGTTTTTTTACGTTGTTGGGCATATTTGTAGCCTGTAAGACTCGCCCAGGTGAAATTTTTCTCGCTTGGGCGAGCTGATCCAACTCAAAGTCGCTTGGGCAAAATTATGCTCGCTTGGGTGAATTCTGCTCCAAAAAATCATACTCCAGATGTTATTTTAAAACTCCCAATGGTTGTAAAGTGCATACTTGGGTTGCAAGCCTACAATCCAAATTTCAAGGCAATAAAATAGTTAATGAATCCAAGATCATGGTTTTATCGGAACATGTTTAGGTAAAACTTGAAATCTCATAATTTCAAGCTAAGTCAATAAAACTCCACATAACTCAACATTCACATCAAGCAAATCACACATGGCTAATTCATATAATACCTCAAATCATCCAAATTAATCAAATAACACAAGAAATACATTAAACATCTATTTTTAGTTATCGAAAGTTCAGGGCGTTACAATAGGAGGATTATGAAGAAAGGCGTTAACCAGGTGGAGAAAGATGATTCCTAAAATGAATTAGGAAAGAAGATGCAAGTTGTAACATTGAGAGGTCAAGCTCATGTACCCATCACTGCACATCCATTCCCAACCTATGATAGATGTAAGATTGTGCATGGAAAAGGAAAATTCACTATTGATGACAAGCTAGCTAAAGCTATGGATGAGATCAACTTTGTTAGGGTATGAAAAAATTATTATAATTAGTACCCTAGCAATGCCAATCAAGGACAAAGCTTCATGCAGAATCAAGGAATCTATAGGTCTCAACCACGCCAAATCAAAATCCTAGACAAAAGGAGAGACAACCGACTCTTCAAGAAACTATGCTTCAATATATGTCCCAGAGTGATACAAAAATGAAGTAGGTGGAGAGACAACCGACTCTTCAAGAAACCATCCTTAGGTAAGTCTACCTTTTCCTCATAGAGTTAAGAATGACTAGCGGGATGTGCAATTTAGAAAATTTCTTAAGGTTATGAGTAAAGTGCACATCAACATCTATTTCATTGAGGCTATTTGACAGATGTCATCTTATGCCAAGCATTTTAAAAAAAATTATCAAACAAAGAAAATTGGCAATTTTTGCACTGTAGGTCTCAATGAGGAGTTTCGTTGTGGTCCTTAGAAAGCTTCCCTCTAAGATGAAAGACCCTAATAAATTTACTATTGCTTGTTTGATAGAAGGGCCTTCCTTTGATAAGTGCTTATGTGATTTGGGGGCTAGTATAAATTTGTTGCCCTATTTAGTATTTAAGAAGTTTGGCATAATAGACTTAAAACCTATTAACATCACTCTTCACCTTGCTAATCATTCAATTGTCTATCCTAGAGGGGTGATTGAGGATCTGCTAGTTAAGGTGGACAAATTCATCTTTTCGACTGATTTTGTTATTTTAGATATGGAGGCTAATGAGGATATCCTTATCATACTGGGATGACATTTCCTTAGTACTTGTGATTTACTTGTGGACTTTATAGGCTTGGTAGATTCACCCTTAGATTAAGGGATGAAAGAGTGGTATTTAATTTATCTAATACTTTGATACAACCTTCCTCATTTGCTTCATGTAGCCTTATTAAGTCTATTGATATAACTGATGTACTGATAGATGAGGCAATCCCATGTGTGGGGATGCATAACCCTCTAGAGAGAATTCTCACTGATGAGGACCTTGACTAGGAGTTGAACCATAAAGTGGAGGAAATATTGACATTTCTCCACTATTAACATAGTCCTGGACCGCTCAGTTGTGAGAGGTTGGAATAGGGAAGTGTTCTAAAGCTAAAGCCCCTTGTTGAGGAACCTTCTGAATTGGAGTTGAAGCCCCCTCCTTCCAACTTCAAATATTTTTTTTATTAATCCACCATCTTCTCTTCCAATTATGATTACTACATGTTTACATGAAACTGAGGGGGAGAAACTATTGCGGGTTTTCAGGGACAAAAGGGAAATCTTTAGGTGGAACATTCACAACATGAAGGGTTTGGACCCCACACTCTGCATCCACAAGATCAACACTAAAGAGGGGTCTCTACCCAAACGGTCAACCAAAGGAAACTTATTCCCAACATGATGGAAGTTGTCAAAGGAGACAATGTTAAGCCCACTATCAAGATGAAGGTACATCATGAAGGATTCCAACATGTGTAAATCATTGTGCAAAAATCTAACCTCTAAGCATCTCCATCATCACTCATCAGGCTCACGATATTAAACAAGCACTTTTTAGGAGGCAACCCATGACTTTTATCCTTTTAATTTATGTTTTATTGCATTTATAATTTAGTTTCTAAGACAATTTGTATGCTAGTACTACGGTTGTGATCAATTGACCATGACCCATCCATTCATAATCAGAATTGAGTACAATTGATCACGACCTAAACAATCACCGTTATTGACGATAATGACCATAGTCAAGTCCACCACGACCAAGGTTAAAAAAATAATTAGTCTTTTTATTTTTCATTTCCTTTCCTTGTATTTCTTTTTATTTTATTTTAATCTCAGTTTTTCTTTTTAGTTGTATTTCAATACCTAGTTTAGTTTATTTCAATTTAGTCTTTCATTCTGTTTTTGTTTTGTTCTTACTTTTTATGCATTAAGGACACTACATGTAGTAAGTGTGGGGAGGGTATCATTACTTCCCCAATTTTAAGCTTTTAGTATATATATGATCTCTTCCATTGTTCTAGTTCCATCATTGTGTAAAAAATTTGTTGGATTTAGAATTTTGTGTTTTCAGTTATTTCTTAGGGTAATTGAAAGTTTTTTCAAGAAGGAACATTAGCATGCTAGATTGTGAATTGTTCTTAGAGCTTCCCTTAGAAATGTGAGTATTGAGCTTTGGTTCTTTTATTATGGATGAATTGATTCTTTTATTAACACAATTTTATAATCTGTTTTGACATTCATATCTTTGAATAAATTATGACTTTTCTAAAAGAAGAGACTTTGATAGGCTTTCTTGAGACCTATCAATTGTTTTGATTTGTTTTTCCCCTAGTTGATCGCTTTGAGCCTGAATGATTATTTCTTTTTGGTCCTTGAACTATATTGTGTGACTTGTTTATGTGTGGAAAAAAGGGGGAATTAATATGCATTGCTGGTTGTACTAGTGAATAAATCCTAAGTTCTTCTCTGAAGTGAAATTAAAGACTTAAAGGGGTTGATGAAAAAAAGTAAAAGAGAAGAAAAAAGAAAACAAAAATGAGAAAAGAAAGATAGATAAGATATATGAATTATTGTGCCCTAAAGCAAATAAAAAGAAAGAAGGGATCAAAAGTTAAATGAAAAATAAAGGTGGACAAAACAAGTACAAGTTCCCTTGATTTTTGAGTATGATTAAGTGGAACCTTTTGTTAGCTTGTTTCTTTTAGTACCTACCTTACATTACATGCATGTCCCCATTACAACCTAATATGTCTCACTTATTTGGAAATTTTTTATTTAATTTAGTAGAGTTATTGATCTACAAAGTTGTGAACTTGTTATTTGAATTACGATCTTGAGTGTAACTGTTTATCTATATAACACTGTAAAACACTAAGAGATGGTGGCTATAGTGAACTTGAAGCTCATTAAGACTGTTTGCATGTTAATTATAAGCCTAATGAATTCTTGAGTGAATTTTTAATGCCTCATTGTATGAGTTTTTACTTGTTGAATAAATAGGAATTTTTGTTGCAGGAGTTTTTACTTGGGAGAATTTGTTTTGATTGGGAACTGGAATAATTGCTTGAGGACAAGCAATGCTTAAGTGTGGGAACATTGATAAACCATATTTTGAAGTGAGATTTTGTTTCATTTTGCATGCATTTTTATGGCAGAACTTATGTTTGGACACTAGTTTTGTGTTGCAGAAGTACTATTGCTCAATTGAGTGAAAGAGTTGGAAATTGTATGACTTTATGAAAATTTGAATACTTTACAAATGATCATAGACGTGGTACATTTACCACGACTGTGGTAAATAGCACGACCACAATAAGATGACAATAGCCCTCCAATACAACGTCAGCGATCCAACAATGGCCATGGTGAATTCATAAGGGTCATGGTCAACCATCATGGTCATAGGCAATCCATAACTCCTCAGAGCTTCAATGTCACTTCCAACCATGACGGTAGTTTATTTTATCACGGTTGTAGTGTGCCTTCTCGGACTAATATCTTTAAGAAGCTATATATAGGTCTCTAGATTTTGTAAAAATAATATTTTTTCACTTTTATCTTTTTATGAATTTAAGATAACCTTGAGGGTTTTTTAGAGCGGTGAAGCATGGACAACACCGTGAGGATGGATCGTGATCATCGTTCCTTCCTTATTGGTATGTCTTTGTCCATTTTGTATATGATTGCTAGTTTTGCTTTGGTCATGAGCAGTTAGTACCCCTAGTCTGGGGTTATAATGTAAATGTCCAATTATACCCTTTTTCCTTGTTCTAAATGAAATTCCTCATTGTTTTATGTTAATTAATTCCCTTTGTTATCTTTATTGTTTGTTTGGAACTGCCCATTCTAATATTTAATTGATTGCATAGCAGTGATCATCTGCATGTAATAGGTAGATCTAGGTAGAGAATGCTTTACACTAAATTGCATGATCAAACTGTTTGGGTAGCTTTAATAAACTAGTTAATCTTTAATTAATCATCCCTATAATTGATTATATCCTTTCAGTTAAATTGATAGACCTATGATCATTGGAGTATTGATTTAAGGCAAAGAGCATCTTCTGACCTTGATCATAGATTTTGGTTGATTTTGGGAATCGGTAATTAACTGGGGAAGGAATTTCATTGGGATTAGGATTAGGGAAAAATTGGTACTAGTGAATCATAACCCCGGTCACTTTTATCATCACTCAAATATATCCTTGCATTAGTTTATTTTTTTTCTTCTAAAAACCAAAACCATAAAAATTTTAAATCCTTTTTTAATCACCTCAACTGTTAGTTTAATAAACTCGACTAATTGGGAATACAACTGGTCCTTTGGGTTCGATATCCAGACTTTCAAGTCTGATGTTACTATTGCATAGGGTACACTTGGGTTTGTGCTATCCTTACATATTTTACGCATCATTAATCGATACTTCATCTCATTTGTTAATGAATTCAATAGAATAATGTGGTTATATCTAATTAAAACTAAGAGTGAGACACTTAAAATATTCCAAAGGATTTTCGGATCACTATGCTTCAGTCATGTACCTAATCAAAGGAAAAGAAAGTTACAAGATAAGAGTGAGCCTATGATCCTGGTTGGCTATCATCCTACAAGTGGATATAGGATGTATGAACCAGTGAAATATATAGTAGTTATAAGTAGAGATGCCATTGTAGTTGAAATTGACTTTTGGGATTGGAAGAATAAGAGCAAAAGCCTTCCACAAATTTCTTCATCAATATTGGATGAGTTGGGAAATCAAACAGATGAAGAAGTGATCACTGAAACCAGTATAATTGAAAATCAGCTCCAGCCTCGAAGAGTACAAAGGAATAGTCAACTTCCACTGAGATTTGTTGATCATGAAGTGTTCCCATACAATGCAGGAAATAATGAATGTGATCTTGTACACTTTTCTTTATTTGTTAACAATAAACCACTGAACCTAGAGGAATCAATGAAGAAACAAGCTTGGAAAAAAGCTACGGTAGAAGAATTGAGATCCATTGAGAAAAATCAAACATGGGAGTTGATTAACCTACCCCCTGACAAGCATCCAATTATTGTTAAGTGGGTTTACAAGTTAAAATGGAATCCAGATGGATTAATAATCAAACACAAAGAAAGGCTAGTAGCAAAGGGCTTCTTTCAAAGGAAATGAGTAGACTATTCTAAGGTGTTGGCACTAGTGGCAAGGATTGAGACTATAAGGCTAATTCTGGCTTTAGCACGTGCAAGAGGTTGGTTATTATTCCAGCTTGAAGTTAAATCTACATTTCTCAATGGCCTTAAACAAATGCCTCGGGCTTGGAAAAAGAATTGAATCATTCTTCAACTCAAGTTTCAGAGGTACACAATTAAACATGGAGCCTATGTGAGGGTTCAACATGAGAGGTCAAAGTTGCTCCTTGTCGGCCTTTATGTTGATGACTTACTGATTATAGGTAATAGCTCCAATGAGATTGAAGAATTTAAGAAGGTGATGAAAGCTTAGTTTGAAATGACAAACTTAGGAAAATCGGCTTACTTCCTTGGTATGAAATTTACAAGCAGCTTAGAAGCAATGTCACTGCATCACAAGAAATATGCAAGTGAAGTATTGAGAAGATTCAACATGGCAAGCTGCAACCCACTAGTAACATTAGTTGAATTAAAGGCAAAAATTGAAAAGAGCATTGAAAAAGATGTGGATGTGACTCTTTTCAAGCAAATTGTTGGTTCCCTAAGATACCTTTGTAATAGTAGACTAGATATATGTTATGGAGTTGGACTAATTAGCAAGTTGATGGATGATCCAAGGAAACCACACATGGTAGTTGCAAAAAGAATCATGAGGTATTTGCAAGGCACCTTGGAATTTGGAGTTCTATTTCCTAATAAGTTGCAACAAGAAAGCAGTATGCTAATATAGGCTACTCAGACTCATATTGGGGTGAAGACAAGGTTGATAGAAGAACCACCTCAGGATATGTTTTCAAGTTTTTGAATGCATCTATCTTTTGGTGCTCAAAGAAGCAACACGTGATTGCTTTGTCATCCTGTGAAGCAGAGTATATTGCAGAATCTTATGTGGGATGCCAATCTCTTTGGTTAGAAGCATTGCTGGAAGAAATCATGATTGAAGTGAGGAAACTTGTACAACTAATGGTTGACAACAAATCAGCTATTGACTTAGCCAAAAATCTTGTCTTCCATGGAATGAGCAAACACAAAGAAAAAAGGTTTCATTTCCTAAGAGATCAGGTGAACAAGGGAAAACTTGAGCTAGTTTATTGTCCTACATAAGTGAAAACTACATGCATATTAACTAAGCCACTGAGATTAAATCGTTTTGAGTAACTAAGAAGTGAGATTGGAGTTGTGTCTTTTGAGTATTTGAAATAAAGGGAGGTGTTAAGTATAATTCAAATAACAATTAGTTAGTAAATATGAGTTAATATGACAAGATAGTTAGGTACAAACTATTATATATTATAAATAGTGTTGTTCATGTCTGATTCATTGATGTGATATCAACAAATTTTTACTTTCCACTATAAGACTCTCAATAATAATTGATTTTGTGAGTGTGTCCAACTTGTTCTAACATTTATGAAAGATGTTGCTGAAGTTTAAAATAAAAGATAATTCATATATCATTACATCATATTGATACGCTGGAGTCATGGAACCTGAAAATACGATGCTTTATAGTAATACAATGCCAGCAAAAAAAAAAATCTATTTGTAGTAGTTAATTTATTTTTTTATTTTGTTATAATTAAGTGTAAAATATATACTAATTTTATTCATGACTCGTTTCCGTTACCAAACCTATGACAATGTTTGATTAACCGTCCAAAAAGTACTTTTTGAGTTTCAAACATATTTTTACAAAATGAACTCAGTTTCATGACATATTTAATTACCTCTAAAAATATATTTGCACATTTAAATTTCATTTAATAATCCAGTTTTTTAAAAGTAAAGTTTTGATTGTTTTTGCTAACTCAATTTTTAAACTTAAGTTAACTCAAACATAATTTTACAAAAACTTAAATTTCAAACTTAAGTTAACTCAAACATAACTTTACAAATTCTAGCCAGAACATGCATTATTTTATCTTCATTGAAATCTCTTCTCTCAATTATCTTTCTTTTTTTCTTTTCATATCCATAAAGTTTATGCTAAAAACATTATTTAAGAAATTTGATCTTTAATTTCCCTTAAACTAACCTAATGTCCAGTGTTTGTGAATTACGATTTTAAGTCTCTTCAGGCCGTATTTTAATTTATTAAAGAAATGGAAAAATTAATTAATTTATAATACTATCTTTATTTATTGATATCTCACTTAAATATTTTAATGACTTTCTAATTCTTTAAACTTGTTTTTTTTTATATATAAAATGGACGTGATTGATATTAAGGTGTAATCATTTGTTTATTTGTCTTGTTTTCTGAAAAAATAATTTAAATATTTTATTTTATTTTTCATAAAAAATATTTTAACATAATAATTTAAGTATTAAAAATGTTTATTTTAATAATTTACATTCCATACACTATTAATATAAATTCCTTTCTATTATCTATCAATTAAAAATTACTTGAATTCAACTTTAAAAAATTATTCTAAAAATAAGTAATCTTATATTCTATTTTAATTATTCTTTTAAAATATAAATAATATAAAATTAAAGATGTAATAATTAATTTCATATCAAAGAGTACATTTGAATTCGACTGAGACGTGTGTGCTTTTTTCCTGGGTAGAACCGATTAATGATTGCAATGATTCTCGTTTCCGTACACGTCCAAATGATCGAGTTTATATTAATTAATTGTTACTTTTTTTAGTCTTCATTATTATTTAACTGTTAGTTCGATTTTACCTATATACTAAGAATAAATTAATAATGGATATGTTTCTGCAAATGTCAATTGTCAATGATAACTATGTATCTGAGATTCCAAAAGAATCCGAAGCCATTATCGTGAAGAAAGTATGCCAACCTCCTCCTCCTCCTCTCCCTTCCCCTCACTAAAATTTTATCATTAATACTAATTTGTGCTCAATTATTTAAGTTGGCATTTAAATATATAACAATATAAATCTATGATGTATTAAACATGATTTTTCCATTAAATTAATATAGAGTTTGTGTAAATAAATTTAAGATTCGGTCTATTTGATGGAGGGTCAGATATCGATGTTGTAATCAGTATCCAGCGTAATCTCTGATGATATTATTCTTGGTGGGGATTTTGTAATAGATATGTGTATAGCTGTCGACAGAGTTGGTGATGGATCTCTTTATGTACTCTGTTTTAGCACATCTTGTGCATGTTAATATATCGTTTGTTGCTGAACAAAATTTTGTTTTACACCCGACTAATTTTTCACTGTTTTCAGACGTATACAAAAAGAAAAAAGCCAAACAACTTAGTTGGGAAATTTCTTTTCCGTGAACTATTTAGTCAACACGATTTGTCCTTACGAATTGTTGTAGACATTGTTGACTATTGGTTATCATTTTACTTTTTCAAATTTTTATTTTCCTTTCATTAATAATTTTGAGTGAAAAAACGTAGATTAAATTTGATATTACTAGTAAATCTAATCAAGTTCTCAGAATTTTAAAATCTAAAATTATTTTATTTTTTAAAAACTCAAATGGATTTGAATATTTTTTTTAGGTTTAAAAGTCTTATGAAATATTTTTTATATTCGAAGGAAGCAAAGATAATGTCAGCCAATAAGGAGGTTTAGAACAATTCTTGCTCAATCAACTAAATTAAACTCTCTGCTTGTGTGAAATACAATATACGATGAAGTGTCATTATATTTCATTTCATTATAAATAAGATTATTTTATTACCAAGTCAACTTGGATTTAAAATATCATTAATTTGAAAGGATATCCTATTAAGTATTGTCACCGTGTTAAATGAAAAAATCAATGCATCAATTGAGTGCATGATAATGAAGCTAACTGTAATTAATTATATTTTTAAATGATAAATTCATCATTTCTCTTATACTAATTAATTAATTAGATGGAAAGAAAACAAGTAGAAAGACCAAGATGGTGAGATCCAATAATTTTAAGAGTAACTTTAGAAAAATAACACAAATTGTTAACAAGTTTAACACTACTAACTAAATTAATTAACTTTATCATTGAGTGTGAATCTTACATTTAGAGATGGAGGTAGTAATTTTGATTTTTAAAATGGATTAAGAGATGATTTTATTTAATGAAAATACTTGAAATCCAAAAAATATTTTTTTATCAATAAGTATAACTTATATTGTTAATAGGCTAATGAATGTATTTATTTGCATGAAGAATGTATGACTGTTTCATTAATAAATTTTGGAAAAAATCAATGGTGTAAATGAAAATTAGCAATTAAAATATCTAAAATAAGTTTATGTTTTTATAATTAAAAAAAAATCTTATTTTGTTTTTTATATAAAGGGTACAAATGTAGTAATTTATAGTTGAATTTTTAATAAAAATAGAATTTATTATAGAGACTGTATAAGTATCAAAATTCAAAGAAAAAACAAAAATTAATTTCTTTCTTATTAATGCATTCTAAATATAAAATTAGTTTCCAAATCAAACTAGTTCAGAGTATTTTTTTTTTATCATTTCCGAATGTTATAATGGATTTCTAAATCAAACCAAATTTGACTAATTTAATTACATATATACTCACTACTAGAAAATAAGATTTTAACATCGGTTATTAAGGACTTTCAACATCAGTTATTAACTGATGTAAAAAGTACCGACGTTGAAAGTAATACTGTTAACATCGATGTTAACATAAAAATGACAACATTGATTTTTTAAAAGACTGATGTTATATAGTAAGAAATATAAAAAAAGTCATATATCTTCATATCAACATCGATTTTTACCAAAACCAATGTTAGCAGTCATACAACAACATCGATTTTTACTAAAAAATTGATGTTGTTTTGTGATAACCGACATCGGTTTTTGGTAAAAACCAATGTTGTATGTCCAACAACAACATCAGTTTTATAGAAACCAATATTGTGAGTGAAGCTTAACATCGGTTTTTGCAAAAACCGATGTTAATATATACATACAACATCAGTTTTTAGTAAAGTCGACATTTTCTTCCATATGCAAGTCTTATTTTTTTTCCTTCTTTTGGGTCTTTCCAAATATAGTATCCAGGTGTTGAACCCGTTGAAAGACCTGGTCACCAGTTAACGGTATCGATGCACTTTTATGCTCTTGACTTTCATTAAATGCTTTTTTCAATCGTTAGTAAGGGTGATGAGGTTTCAGAAACCGTCGATGCGTAGTGTATACTGTTTTTCTACCATGTTTCAATTGTATGTAATTTGTGTCTTCTTCACAAATGGGGCATGCCCGATGGCCCTTAACATTGTACCCGCTCAAATTTCCACATGGTAGAAAGTCATTAATGGTACAAAAAAGCATTGCACGCAAATGAAAAGTCTCATTTTGAAACCAATCAAACACTAAAACCCCTTCGTCCCACAATTTTGTCAAGTCTTCAATCAAGGGATTGAGATAAACATCGACGTCATTTCCTGGCTGTCTTGGGCCCGATATCATCATAGACAACATCACGTATTTTCGCTTCATGCACAACCAAGGAGGCAAATTGTAAATTACTAGCAAAAGTGGCCACGAACCGTGTTGAGTGCTTAAACTGTCATATGGATTCATTCCATCAATGGCTAGTCCAAGCCTAAGATTTGTTGCCTCTTTGCCGAAATCTAGATACAAACGATCAATCTTCTTCTACTAGGAGGAATCAGTCAGATGACAGAGCATTCCGTCCCAGTTTCTCCCATTTGCATGCCATGTAAGATCTTTTGCGTCGTCTTCATTAGCAAACAAACGCTTAAACCTTGGAATGATGGGAAGATACCACAACACCTTCGCTGGCGGGCCCTTCTTTGAGTTTTCGTCACTACTACACTTGTCATCTTCCTTCACTTTGTACCGTGATACCCCACACCTAGGGCATTTGTGCATTTCTTGAAACTCATGTCTATACAATATGCAATCATTAGGGCAAGCATGAATCTTCTGATACTCCATACCCATCGGACATAGTATCTTCTTGGCCTAATAGTAACTTTTTGGCAACGTGTTTTCCTCTGAAAGCATATCGTGCACTACTTGAAGCAATGAACTAAAGATTTTGTCATTCCACCCATATTTGGCCTTCACATTAACCAGACTTAACACCGCTGACAATAGCGTCAAGGAATTCTTGCACCCTGAATACAAAGGCTTCTTTGAATTAGTTTGTAATGTATTATACATAGGGGCATGTGCTTGCTGAAAAGACTCTTGCCCAAGGTCACAAATCATATCCTCTAAGCGATCTCCTATTTCTACATCAAACGGTTCAGATTGGGACCCACTCTACATGTCTGTCAATTCACCATGCCATATCCACGTTGTATAATTCTTCTTGATCCCATCACACAACAGATGCTCTCGTATGTCGTCGAGTATTTGCCGTCTCCCGTTCAAACAATTAATACAAGGACAAAAAAAAAATTCGTCCTCATCTAGTCGACTTCTTTCATAAGCAAATTGCAAGAACTCTTCCATGCCTTCCTCATATGCAGGGTTCATGCGACTTTCATTCATCCAACTTCGATCCATCTAAATAATAACTCCGTGATACTCACAAAGTTATTCGATAAATGAAAATCTCACTTTTTTATTAAAGGTGTGGCCCTATCCCATTCAGGAAGACATATTTTTATGGTAGATTCATACGTCAAGGTTAAGTCTCTTTTGTTAAATTTGACGAAATTTTGGTAGCATTTTGCATTGATCTCCAAGTGCACGACATGAAAGCAGTGAGATTAATTCCTCGACAATCAAGTATGCACTCAGAGAACAACTAGAAATGCATTGTACCAAAATTTCATCAAATTCAACAAAATAATCTTAACCTTAACACATGAATCTACCATAAAATATGACTCTTCCCAAACTGTCGAAACAAACAATTCAAGATTCAATACAATGATTAATGCAAACTGTCAGCAAGAATCATTGTACTCAATCTCAAACGGGAATCTAAGGTTCACTCATGATGAACAAAACTTGTATATAAAGCACTGGTCATTAATCACAAACCCCATTGGTAACAAAAATGAGCATAAAAAGTTTATGAAAAACTTTTGTACCTGTGATGATGATCAGTGTAATGTCCAACAACGAATATCGTGATCACGATGCAAACAAGAAGACAAATAGTGACTACAAATTAAATATTTGAATGCTAAGTGAGATATAAGACAAACTTGGATATATCAAGTAAGACTTTACATGAAATGAATAATGAACCTTGACTTTATATTTGAATGCTTCCATGTAACTACATTCAAGTTTATATATTATATCTGTTACTGAAATAGATTAAAAACAAAACTTAACCACACACAGAAAGAGATATAACAAATGAATAATACTTCAACTCATATAGGTATATCTGTATTAAGTCTCTTAGCAATCACTGTCATCGAGTACTCGTTGGTGTCAACTAGTCCTAAGTCTCAGATAGACAGTGCTAAGGTTAGCATGCCTACTCTTCATTGGTGAAAATATTTCAAACCAAAGATACCCTATTGGAAGACCATGTCAAAGTGTAATCAACCTACCTATAAGTAACCTCTTTAAATAGACAAAGAGGGAGATGATTCTCTCAATTGAGTATGGAAACAAACAAACATATTGTGTAAAAGTCAAAGAATGGAAAACCATGTCGTAGCACATGCACCCAATAATCACACCATCAGTAAGCACAAATAATAAACCATAGGGGAATGTACCTCAAAGTTAGAGGAAACAATTAGGGTTAGTGACAGTGATATTGCCTAGAGGTTTTGGAGTTGTCTTGTAATTAAACAAATTATTTATGCTAGAGAAATTATGAATAACAAAATAGACTAAGCATGCACACAGACCCAAAGATAAATAAGAAGTGTACTTAAAGGGCTTTAGGTGCCTTACACATATTTGCATCTAGCAGCGGAATCCATACCAATTTCTGACCAAGAACCAATGAATTTGTTTCCAAGACAAATTCATCTTATTAGAGACACATAAAGCAGTCAACAAGAGGAAAAACAAGTGATCAAACCACTACTACAAAACAAGTCTCATCCTAGCAAAACAAATTCATCTTATTTGAGACCCATAAAGCAGTCAATAAAAATTATAAGTGGTAGTTATAGTAAACTAAGTGCTGAATCAATGTGATGAATTATTCATACAATAAACAAATTTGATGAAAAATTTTCTTATAAGTGGTAGTTATAGTAAACTAAGTGCAAAGTGAATCAAGAATATTAATCTTACAACTCATTTTCTACACTTCCACGAGGGTACAGTTGTCAAAAATCTTTTGGAGCTAGTTCATTATGTTAATTTAATTGAATATTTGGGTCATAATCAAAAACCTTAAGTCATTGTCATCATTTGTTTGTACCAAAATTGATGCTAGTGATATTTATGTAGCAGCCGTGATAATCACTGTGAGCAGTGAGTACATTAAGTTGCCATTTGCACCAATATAGAATCAAATAAATATGAAGTGAGTTCGGTTTATCATGCAAAATTTCTTCAATTTATTTAATCTATTAGTTATGCAGTTGAGAACTTAAATATGCTACTAATCATGTAAATACCATCCTAACGTAGCAAGTGAGAGTAGTAGTTGCGACTATTCATTTAAAACTGCTACTATTCATGTAGTCTTTATTTTAATCCTCAATAGAAGAACTACCTCACCAGTCATTACCTACATTGACCACCACTTCCTCCTATTCAAACATTACCATAGTTTAGCACTCGAGTTATTATATCAACCACTAATGTCCAGTGGTTAAGCACAAAAAAAAAAGCAACACATGGAAGTTGTTAAGTTGGTGATCCAAGTGAGAGACCAGACACAACTTAACTACTGTTAAGTTAAGCTATTAAGTTGGTGCTGCCAACTTGCCTCCTATAATACATATGACCCCACACCTGAAAATCCTTTTTTTTTTGTATACACTTCAGCAGCCACATAAATAGTAGTTTCTAAATGATACTAACACACAGCAGTTACCACACATTGGTTTAAACGTCCGTGTTTACCTAATTATATCTGAAGCACTTAAAAAAAGAAAACAACAATGAAGAACAAGCAAATCGATGGGGTTGTGAGTGATCACCCTATAGGCAAATACACATTAGTGACAAAGACTAAGGATAAGGAAGGAAGTTATAAAAAAAGGCTAAACATAGCTACCTCAAGGTTTGATGCGATCTCTCAATCCCTCACCTCTTGAATATGATCATCACATACAAATACCATTGGGGAACCAGATTTTCCCCTAGTTGCAATTAATGAGATCACTCCCATTTGGCCTAGGGAAAAACAAATACGATGATTCATATTACTTACCATGAGCAAATTTAATATTAGAACTCATGACTCATACTACTCATTGCTATTAACTGAGAATAATGCAAGTTGATTCCCTGTCCATGACTATTCAAATACTGAGATGAACTAAAGAAAAATAGATACAAGTCAAACACCTTTTTACACAAAAATCTCTAGCTTTAAGAACATGGGCAAAGGGCCTGCCATGCATATGGCCACAACTATTTGCTATGAATCAAGTACTATTAAAAAGGGAAGCAGTAACAATCTTCTAGTATGAAGATATAACACAGATAGTACATTTACCTTGTAACTGTCCTTTTTTTTCCAGAAACCCTTAGATCATTGACCAGTGAAACAAGATTTGCAACTCCAGTGCTATCAAATAAATTGTCATACGTATGAAAAAGGCAGTGTAACAAAAATCATACCTTTAAAATAAAAAAAACTCTTGTACAATTGCCTTGGTAATTGATTGAGCTAGCCACAAAATAAAGGAAATAGCGGCAAGCCAAGTTAAAATGAAACTAAAAGGCTTTGGAATCTGCATTTAACAATTCACAACATTACCTAATTACATATACACAACATGTGCTTATGCTTGACCAATATGTGGATAAAATAAAAACAAGGTTGCAACAATGGTATTGATAGAATCGCAAAAAATAAGGTTGCACCAAAATACCTGGGTATGGTGGTAAGGTGGCACGCTGTCACAGGGGCAGCAGATGTTGAGATAGAGTCGCGAACACGAACCTTAAACAGAGAAGAAGAGAGCGCAAGGAAAATAGGGCTCGCGTTCTAATATTTTTAAATGTAGCTTCAACATCGATTTTCAATACAAAACCGATGTTAACCAAGCGATGTAAACGTTAACATCGATTTTATGAAAAAAACCGATGTTAACTTATCAAATGTTAACATCGGTTTTGTAGAAAAACCGATGTTAACAAACTTACGTTAGCATCGGTTTTTTTTTTTGGAAAATCGATGTTAACGAATAACATCAATTTTTTAAAAACCGATGTTAACATAAGTTTGTTAACATCGATTTTCTGCAAAACCGATGTCAGCTAATGAACATTATTTAAAATTATGTCACCGCGTTTATGTTAATCTCGATTTTCTCAAAAATCGATGTTAACCTGACGATGTTAAATCTATTTTTTCTAATAGTAACCGTCAATTTTTAACTTAAAAAAATTATACAAACCTCCTCTGAGATTTTGTAAAATTACATAAGTCTCTCTTTTTTAATATTTACACTAACCTCTCTTTAGGGAAGCTTGATGCAATATTTTTCAAAAAATTAAGAAAATGTTGGTGTGTATTTTTAAATAACTAAGTGAATTAATATAATGTATAAGGGATATCAATGTATATTTTTAAATAATTAAGATGGGTTAATTCGTAGTATTTTTAAATAATATATAAAGGAGTGTCAGTGTATATTTTTAAACAGTTAGTTTAGAGTATTTTTTATCATCTCCAAACATCATAATGAATTTAAATTTGACTAATTTTAATTACATATATATTGTCAAATTTAAACTTAAAAAAATTATACAAATCTCCTGTGAGATTTTATAAAATTACACAAAAACCTCCCCTGCTAGTGTAATTTCATGAAATTTCAAGGGATGTTTAATGTAATTTACTAAAATAAATAGGTGAAATTAAACATCATATTTCAATTTGAAATTTAATTTTTTATAATGACAATTCATAATATATAATAGTATACAAATAAACATCTGTGAATACAAGTATTTTAAATATATATATATATATATATATATAGACGTTAGTTAAATTTTATTTCTTCAAACTTAGAACAGTCGAGATTTAAAATACCTTTTAAAAAACTAAGCATTTTTATGTGTAGAAGTTTTTGGAGAAAAGGGGGTTGAGGAGTGACTAGCTAAACCCTATAGTTAAATGCTAGGTACAATATCTGAAAAGTTTAATTAATTAAAAGCGATATTATAATGAATCTTCGTAAAGATGGGTACAATTACCAAACCATACATACGGTGTTCGTTATTCGTCTGTCTTCAGAAAAAATCAGACAAAAGCAAGCCTAGGTTCCGTGTCCCTCGTAAGTAACTTAGTCTTGCGTTTGTGTAAAATAAAGATAAAGATTAATTTAAGAGCTTCCAAAACCATCTGTCGACAGTTAACAAAAAGTGTAAGTCTTAACAAATTTATAATTTTCAATTTTTATAAATAATAAAATTATAACCTTAATTATTTTTTTGACAGATTATAAACTGAATTATTAAATTATGTCATACTATTAATTTCAGATATATATATATATATATATATATATATATATATATATATATATATATATATATATACACACACACACACATTAGTTTTTATATACTTTAGAAATTTATAAATGCACAATTTAATAATAAATATTTATTTATATTTTAAAAAATATATTCTACATTAAATAAACCTTTGTAATGAAATGTTAATTAATCTTTGAATTGTATAAAGTTTTATAAACTAACCTATTTTATATATAAAAAAATATCAATTTAGTAGTCAGATTGACAAAATTTATTATTTATAAAAAAATTATTAAAAATAGAATTTTGTTAAAACTTATACCTGATCTTAAGTGATCTTGTCTGATATATCTATTTATGAGTGTGCATTATTTTATCAAAGATATCTCCACGGAACGATTAATAAAATTTCTCAATAATCAATTAGCTTGAAATTTGTTCTATGCAGTAAAACTCTTCTATATATCTACCATTCCCTGTTTCTCTTTTATGCCATTTGGCTTAGTGGCATTGCACCAAGCATATATGCTAGCTACAAGCAGTTTTTTATGCCTTAAAACAGATAAGCTAGTAATTAACACTAATTTAAGTTTTGTTGTTATCTCGAAAGAAACAGTTTGGTTGTGGCATGATAAAAATTGTTTACTAAGTGTGTTTTGGATGTGTGTCGATATAATAATTTTATTTTATGTGATTTTATATTTAAATGATTTTGGTTAAAATTGATTTTGAAGTAAAATTTAGTATAAATTTTTTGATCTAACGCAAAAATATTTAAAATTACTTTGTGTGTTTAGTTTAGTATTAAAAAGGAATTCAGAATTAATTCATGTTTGTTTGGGTATTAGGAATTGATTCTGACTTCAAAATTAATTTTAAATATATTTATATATATTTGATTTCACATTAAAAAAGAATTTATAATCAATTTTAGTCCAAAATAGATTTTAGATTAAAATAATTTTAAATAATTTTTATGTTAGATTTAAAATTTTGTAATAAATTTCACTCAACTTATAATAAAACATTTAAATATTAATTATATCACTTCAAATTTTACCAACTCATCAAACTTAATTTTGAATTATTGTCAATGACATCAAATATATAAAAAAAATGTAAAATAGTTTACACTCAAAATCAATTATGTAATATTAAACTAAACACGCACTCAAACAAATTTCTTGAAACCATGTATCAAAAAAACAAATTTCTTGGAATGAATGGAGCTACCATGGTTCGAATATCTAGTGTAGGAATTTAAGTCATTTTTGTCTCTATGTGCAGGAGGGGCCCACTCCCATAAGTCAAAATTCGTGCATGTAGATGGAAGTGCAACAAAACAATTCGCATGTGATGTAGAGCAGATTTTCGACTAACAACATACAGGTATAGTATCATAGGTTTTCTTTTTTCTTCCCTATTATGAGTATATTTTTCAGTCGGCATCGGGCTTGTCAGAATCTTAATTAATTAATAACTTCCAAAAAATAGAATTTCTTTTATAAAATAAATAAACCACAAGACGAAATGTCATGAGACATGCCTTGGTTACCTCGTCCAAGCCAAGTATTGCACTGCCCCTTCCATGTGTTTTTCACATGTATGGTTTCAGAAAAGTACACGTAGCTCAGTAACTTGTCTACTTTATACATCTAAGTCAATTGTCAAGTGTCATGTCCATTAAATATAATATCCTGTCAACAATAACCAAGATGAGAAGTCGTTATCCCTATCTTTTTTTGTTAAGTAAATTATCAATATAGAGAGAGACAACTGTAGATAATAGTAAATATGTCAACACTTCATGTCGATATGTAGTAGCACTTCTCTTGTCTCTATCATAGGCAAACGACATTAATCAGAGATGGAAAATAAAAGGATAAAAAATGTTAATAATGTATTTTTTAATTTAATTATTCAATTAATTTCTTAATTATAATTAAAAATTCAATCAAATTTATTAATTATTAAAAAATTCAATCAAATTATTGAATTGCTTAAATTTTTTATTGTTGTATCATTTATGTCAACTTCAATAGTTTAATCGACATAAATTATATAAATAGATATTTTATATCAATTATACTCAAATAAGATGTGAAAATATGTATTGGTTACAATTTTTAACAAGAATCTTAACTCATTTTTATATCAAATATGTATTGTTTAATTTGATCATTTATTTTTTTTAAAGTTTATTTTAGTCCTTTATGTTAAAAAAAAGGATCAAAATAATTATTTTGTCAATGAAAATTTAATGTCTTTAATGAAATAAAATGTAAAATATAAGTTTTTTTTTTCCTTCATCTTCTCCCTCATGCTTCCTCCTTGATAGCAAAGAGCACTAGGGATATTTAAAATCGAACCAAACTGAGCATAAAACCAAAAGTTGACTCAAAAAAATTGAAAATCATAGAAAGATCGATGGTCATTGGTTTTGATTTGATTTTTTTTTATTTTCCAAACCGTGTAGTTCTGTTTGCGCTTTGACACACAAAAATCAAATCGAATTGATCTAATAATTTTTATTTTTTATAATTCTCTTGATATGCTATGATATATAATTTCTAAATCATGTTTATTTTTTTTTAAATGCAAGTAATTGTATTTTATTTCAATTGATGATTCTTTATTTTATGCAACTCTTGGAAATTGATGATTTTGTGTTATGTTGTTATTGTTGGAGATCTAGTATTGTGTTGGTGGAAATATACTTTTCAAGTTTCTATGATTTTAGACTATTATTGGGGTCAGTGTTTTGTTGTTAGATATCTACTTAAGTTTTCATGGTTGAACATAAGTACCATGAATGTTGTTTTACTTTTTTTTAAGTTCAGTCATCGAAACTTGGAAATAAGTATTATATATTATTTTTACTTTTAAGTTGAGTGGTTAATATTTAAGTTAAATCATTATTTTTAACTTGAATGATTATTATTTAAGTATTATTCAACTTGAAAATAATTATTGTTTTACTTTTAAGTTTAATTATTTAAACTTTTGTTGTCCATTTATTATTTTTGTCCTTAAAATTAAGAAAAACTCAAATAAGTTCCTAAATTTTGTTAGGATTTGATCTCTAAGTCCCTAAAATATATCTCTTTCCTCATATTGGTTCATAAAACTGTGTTATTATTATTATTATTATTATTATTACTCAAGTCTCTTTGATTGGGGACCAAAATGAGAAAAATGGATAAATTTTAGAGGCATAAATAAAATCCTAATAAATTAACTATGGGACTTATTATAATTTTTCTTAATCAGGAACTAAAAATGACAACAAGATTTAAATTCAAAAACAAAATTGATCATTTATTCATTTTACTTCTCATTTAATAATTTTTAATTTTGATTTTGTAACTTATAAAATTTTAATCGAGTGTCAAGTGTGTGTTAAAAAATAATTTCATCCATTTCTATTTATAAGATGTAATTACCTAATTCATCAAGATTAAGAAAATTGATTATTTTAATTGATAGTAATAAATTTGTCTTAAATTTATAACTTTCTTAAAACTATCATGGTCATTAATACTCATCTCTTTTCAGGATCTTGATAATACACTCTTAGAACATTGAGTAAGAAACTAAAAGAGGAAAATATTTATTTGTAAATCTTAGGAGAATGTAAACGCTGCACTTTTTCGCTTTCTAATAGAAATATTTCTATTTTAAGTTATCCAACCAATGTCCTTATGACACTGTTTAACATTTATTGTTTATCAATATATTTTTTTTTCTTTTGATTGAAAGTATTTATAAACTAATGTAAAAAATATTATAAATTGAATCTTATGAAAAAAAATATTATTTAAATTTATATCTTTAAATAATAACCTCCAAGTATTAATAACACTTTTCATAAAAGGATTAATCAATAACCTAATGGCAATTGACCAACCAGAAAGCTTCAAAAAACACAGCCAAAAAGAGGAAAGTAAAGTGGAATATTGCTAACTAACCAAAAGAGAGAAAGTTGACGAGGAACATGCTATGTTGGTGAAGTGTGAAAACGGATACCAATATCCAAGCTATTTGTGTTTTATATGACCTAGGAGAGGCACCAGCATTGAAATTCCCCCTAAGAAAAGGAGGTGATTAGGACACCACTTGGGTGGGTCTCATGGGTGGCCAACACTGTAGCGTATGGAAACCCAATACTCATCACTCATCACTGTGATGGTCAAATAACACAGGAGACAAAATTGCCGTGACTTTGATAAGGCACCCCATCAACATACCCTTAATGGGGGGTGCTGCGTAGATAGGCCTAGTGATCGACACCACATGGATCATGGATGATTATCCCCCCATTCCAATGCCCCCGCTAGCTAGGCCTGCCCTCGCTTTTCAGTGGCATGTGGTCTAAGTGGAACTCACTTGCATGAAACACCACCATATGCTTGCATTAATTGCATGAAACACCACCAACACAGATATGGGATAACACAATCCTACTAGTATATTATTTTATATACCACATACACCACTCAAAGTATTATATGTGTTTATTGTGTAAATTATCGTTTCCCTTTAGCTTATCCCAAGCCATACCCTAATCACCATATATATATATATATATATATATATATATATATATATATATATATATATATATATATATATATATATATATATATATATATATACACAGTGAGTAAATATTAATTGAACATAATATCTCAAAAAAAAAATCTCATCTAACGTTAGAGTATTGTCTTATGCTAACGCTTATAGATTTCAATTTGCACGTATGTTTTTCCAACAGTTTTATCTTTAATTAGTTTTTGGATAAATAGTTATTTTTGTCGTTAAATATGTAGAGCGCTGATAAATTTATCATCATAAGATGAAAATTCAAATTTTAGTCATTGAAAGTGAAAAAGTACGATAAATTCATTTATCCATTAACTTTTATTCATCATCGTTAATAAAAGAGCCTACGTGACACAAATGTCAGTAAGTTTCTGTTAAATCAAAATTTCAGTAAGTTTCCATTGGACTAATTTGTCAGACCCCAAATTTCCTTTCATTTATGAATAAAATATAATTTAATCTTCATCTTTTCCCCTTTTTCTATTGTTGTAAGAATAACATTACAATAAACACTTAAAAAAAATAAGAAAACAAACATAAATTAGAACAAATATAATAATAAGCATAACATTGATTAATAAGTATAATCTGTCTATTACTCTGAAATTTCTAATATGACAGTAATTTACCCAAAATATGAGACTCAAACAAAAATGTATAACCATTAAGTTAATCCTTACAAAAAATGAGACTCAACTTGATTTTGTCACTACCTAATGCGGTCAAAATAGAAATTCCAAAGCAACAAATAAATTATACTTATTAATCAATATTATCCTTATTATTATATTTATTTTAACTTATGTTTTGTTTTCTTATTTACCCTTAATTTTTCCTTCCATTTTATCTGTAACAGGTATGCAACGGCCAAAATCACAGTCCTTAGAAAAATTCCTTTGTACCGTGTGTTTGGATATGGAAAAATTTAGCGGAGGAGTTTTTTTTTTTAAAAAAAAATTAAAATGTTTTATGATAAAATTTTAGTATTTTTATGAAGTATTTTTATTAACTAAAATAATTAATGAGATTTTAAATTCTCTAAAAAATTAAAGAATTTGAATAAAAACTTTCGGAGTCACTCTCATTCACGTTATCGCTCATGTCTTTCTCTCCATGCTTGCAACCCTCATCTCTTTCTTGCTCAACGCTCCTCGTTAGGATTACAACCAATCCCCACCATCGCTCTTCTCTCTCTCACGGTTGGACATGTGCGCGCTCTCTCTCTCTCTCACACACACACACTCACAATTTAGACTTCAGAACATGTTCATCTCTCATCTTTGTTGTTTGGCTTCAATTTTTATCGCGCAAATTTGTATTTTATTTGATTAATTTTCATTTTTAATTCATTGTTTGATTTCGTTTATTTTGTTTTTGATATAAGGTAATTGAAAGAGGAATTTGAAAATTTAAATTTGAATGCTAGAATTTTGTTTTTCTATTTTCTGTTTTTTTATCTTTTGTTTTTTTCTATTTTTCATTGATTATGAGCCTATTTGTTTAGGCTTAAAAAATCACTTTTAAAAAAGTGATATATTTTTTTAGTGATTCGTATATAAGTAGAAACTGTTTTGTGCTTGCTTAAATCATTAAAATATATATATAATTAAAAGTGATTTTTAACTTATTTAGGTGTGACAATTGTAGAAGTATATTTTTTTTACAAAATTACATAAGGTGTTCTTTGTTATGAAATAGAAAAAATAAATAAATGCCCAAATTGGCTCAAATATGCATGCCAATAAATAGGGTTTGTCTAATTAACCCCAAATAAAAATGGGGTTAAACAACCACATCTTCAATCACCAATAAAATTTAGACAATTATTTTATATTTTGAATTCTATCATTAATGCTATGATTATCACATTTTATGCATCATCTTTAATTTCTCTTTCATATATTTTATGTGTAAAATTAAAATTTTATAATTTTTAATTAAAAGTTAATAATTACAATTATACTAAAATTATACTAAAATACATAAATATAGACAAATTATAAAATACTCAAATCTTAATAATCATTTTTTAATTAATTATAAATCTATATTCTTTATCAATTTAGGTAAATATTTTACATATATTTTAACTTTATAAAAATTAATTTTATTTTCTTTAATTGATTGAAATATATAAAAATGAACTTTAAGAAAACAACTCTCATTTTACATATAGATAATAACAACAATTGGATTGCAAAGTCAATTGTAAAATGAGAACTATTTACCTAAAGTTAAGTTTTATATATTTCAATAAATTAAAAAAATTAAAATTCATTTTTCTATAGTTTAAAATAAATGAAAAATATTTACCTAAAGTTTTGTTTATAATAACTATTTACCTAAAGTGAATAAATAATATAGATTTTTATAATTAATTAAAAAATACTAATTATTAAGATTTTATAATTTTATTACATATATTTATGTATTTTATAATAATTTTAATTATTAAATTTTAATTAAAAAAATATAAAGTTTATTTTTATACATAAATGATATGAAAGAGAAATTAAAGATGGTGGATTAAATGTGGTAGTTATAGCATTAATTATAATTTGCAAGTGTCTTTTCAAGATAATCAATTTTGCATTAAAGATGCTAGCAATTTTCACAGTTTGAGTTAGAAGCAATATTGCTAGATTTACGTTTACAAATGAAGTCCTCCATAGATTTTTCTAAATCCACTTTCTCTTTTCTCAAATCATGGACTTCCTTTTGTAAAATAGTAAATCTCTCAATATGCCATCTAACTAGGCCCTTTAAAGTTTTGTTTACTAAGGTAAGTCTTTGTGCCTCTTCATTTAACTCTTTGAATGTATCAAGTAGATTGTCATAGTTTGTATTAGATTTGGAACAAAAGTCACTTACATTGCTTTTGGTCTCATCCTCATCAATGTCTACCATGAGACTTAGATTTGCTTCTTCTTTCTCACTTGAGTCACTTAAGGAACTTACATCATTATCATCCCAAGCTATATATGCTCTTCTCTTCTTAAATTGCTTCTTTTTCTTCTTACCACCTCCTTGTTGTTTCATAAGGTAGGTTGGACAATCCACTTTTATGTGATCTTGCTTCCCACACTCAAAGCATGTGATGTTGTGGGGTGAAGTCACTTTTCTTTGTGTTCTTTTGAAAGTTCTTTTTGTCTCTTCCTTTCTTCTTCATGAACTTAAAGAACTTCTTAACAAGAAAATTCAAATTTTCATTATCTGAATTTTCTAAAGGGTCTTCATCACTAGCTTCATGATGTGAAGTGCTTGTTTTTAAGGCTAATCTCTTCTTCTTCTTGTCAACTTCTTCTTCATCCTTAGCCTCTCAAGCTCTAATTCATACTCCCTTAGTTTTCCAAAAAGTGTAGCTACCGTCATGGTTGTTAAATCCTTCAATTATGATATTGTTGTACTTTTAGGTTGCCAAGTTCTATTAATTGAGACTTTTCAAAACATTGACACTGAGCTCCTCTCATTCAAAAGTCTTGTCAAGAACCAACAAATGGTTGACCACAAGTGTAAAACGCTTTTGCACATTTGAAATGCTTTCCCCCAACAACATTTTAAACATTTCATATTCTTGAATGAGAGTGTTCTTTCTTGCCCTCTTGACCTTAGTAGTTCCTTCACGAGTTACTTCCAAGATTTCCCAAATTTCTTTGGCATTTGCACATTGAGAAGCACAATAAAACTTATCAAGGTTTAAAATGGAGGCGAAAATATTTTTAGCACTAACATTATATTGATCATGCATATTTTCTTCCGGTGTCCAAGAATTAAAGTCTTTTTCTACCTCTTTTCCATCAACAACAACCTTAGGAATGTAAGGATTATTTACAATTGCATCACCTACTCTTTTATCAACGGATTCAAGGAAAATTCTCATGGATAATTTTCAAAATGGATAGTTTTCTCTGGTAAGAGGGGGTTGGTTTATAGAAACACCTTCCGCAAAGGTTTGATAATTCCAACCATTATAAGGATCTTTTTCAAAAATCGTTTGAATAACTACCAAAACAAGCTTTGATAACCAATATTTAGAAACAATGACGCATGTAACTACAAATCAAGAGAGGGGGTGAATTGGTTTCAAATCGATTTTAGACCCAATTCAAAACTATTGCAAATAGTTTCCTTTATTCCAGTTCAAACAAGAGATTTAGGTGTGTTGCAGATACTCTTTGATTTCTTAATCACAATAAAACAATTACACAATGATACAAAACAAACTATCAACACATGAATGTTAAGAAACTTAAGAAAGAAGCAATATAAAATTTGAAAGGTTAGACAAAAGATACAAACACAATTTATACCTATACTGGTTCGATTTCAAATAAATCTACATCCAGTTGATACATAGTAATCCATTTGGATCTTTCCACTATAATCTTTTTGTTACAACCAAACTCACAAGAAAATGCATAAAACCTTGAAAACCTATCAAGAATTAAAACCTACATGTAGAAAACCTACTACATGAACACCATTGAGTAACCCACTCAATAAAAATGAAAATCAAAATACAAATTAAGAAAAAATTTCACCTGATAAGTGAAAGATGTGAAAGTTTGGAAACACTTCTTATGCAGTATCAACTTCTTTTCATGATCCAATGCATAGATCCATTGATTCCATGTAAAAATGAGTTTCCAATCAAAGGATTAAAGTGGTGATGACACTTCAAGGTTAAAAAATTCTCTCAATGAAAATCACAGTAAAAAAAATGAGAGAATGATGTCACTCATGAGTTCTTTTGAAAAACTCATTTTTATAGCCTCAGAAAAAATAGTCAATTTGGTCCTAGAGATATTCGACTATATTATTCTTCGCATCACCTGGATTTCCTAAAGAACAAATAGTCAATTATGTTGCAATATAGTTGACTGTTTGTGAAAGCAAAAGCTCTTAAGATAGTTGACTAATTGCGCCCGTATCTCACTTTTGAGATACAAGGGCCATGGTTTAGTCTACTATATTAGCATATAGTCGATTATATTGATGTAGAATTGAAACTTATAGATTTTAAAAACTAAGTTGTGAAAGTGTCAATTCTCAAAGGTTGATCATCATGAATCAATGAAATGTTAATCAATTAGAGGATGTTAAATTACGTATCCTAGTCTAGGATGCATGTATGCATGACTTCACACACAATCAAGCATTAAAAGCAATAAAAATCATCCTAATCAAGACCAGTGTTTTAATTACAACTCATCATCAACAACATAAAAAATATACAAAATGACATTTTCATGTTTACAAGAATTTGTCTAGAGGGAAAAATAGAAGCACCAACTCTACAAGAATTTGTCTTAGGTTGCCCTAGTTATTTGGGAGAGTAGAAGAAAAATAAAAATATTGGAAAGAATGGGGTAGGAGAGCTTTGTGTCTAGATGAAGAAAAAATTGGCCAAAATGTGTTTGTATTGTTCTTAAATGAGTGATAATAAGATAGGTTAATGTTTTTAGGTTAAATGAGCTTTGTGATCTATTAGATTATGGCTTTTCAGAAGTTTAACCCTTGGTTATTGAGCTAGTAAAGTGAGCAACCATATTGGTGAAAAATGGGAAGAAAGTTTAAAAAAATAGAAATTGATTTTGTAAGCTTAAATCAAGAAAATGATAATACTTGGCTATTTTTCGTAACAACACTTTATTAACCTAAATCTAGATTCTAATGAACGTAAACTATATTTTTAGTCCACGAATTTTTTGACATTTATGGTTTTGGTCCTTAAATTTTTGGCAATTGGTCAACATCTTCGAACTTTTTTGGTCGTTAAGTGATGACATAGTGTTGTTGTTGTTCCTATTGTATTACATTTTTTGGCAGTTAAAACTACCATAAATTGCTTGCGTAAAAATAGTGAACCGGGTCGTATTTTGACCACGATAAGATATGAGTTGTTCTCTTGATTCATGCAACAAAACAAGACATGTGAGCATCCATTTTTTGTCGTCTGGATTAGAGGAAGAAAAACCCTCAATTTGTTTTGCAAATTGTTGAGCAATGAGTGAAAATTTGGGGAAAAAACGAAGAACCCTTTGTGTTTGCGCAACTTCTTTGTGAATAATCTTTTAGCAATTACTCTATTTTTTTGAACGAACATACAAGTTTAAGCATGAGTTTTGCTTCAAATCATGTGATCTACAAAAGTCCTCAATCAATTTTGAAAAATAATTATTCACATGAAAGTAACTTGATTAAAAAAATGTTGACTTTTGGTATATGACAATTTCTAACGGCTTTTAGCCTATAGAATATGTTAAACATTAGCTCTTGTTGGCACTTTGTTAAGGGCCACCCTCCACACAAAATGTAGAGAAGATGGTGTGAAGCCTTAATGTGCCACAAACATGTAAAGAATTTTCCATTATGTACTCGTGGCAACCTTTGTAGCACTTTATATGTCGACTTCATCGAATAGATTTTGGACTCTTCCTTATTCCACCACTATATCCTCTTTCTCTCTCTTCAAACTAAGCTTGCCAGAATCTTCCCAAAATTCTTGTACCCTTTCTTTTTCCCACTCAAACCAATGTCTTTGCACTTAAAAGTCATCCCCCACCCACAGTTGGATCCAACCTTAACTTAACATGGTTCTCATTCCCAACCTTCTAAAGTACATTGGAGTCAAACCATCCTAGTTGAGATATACCTTTGCACATTTTCCCAAATCCTTCCATCGCAAAGATACTATATTTCTTGCCTAGAGACTCTAGGTTTTGCCAGCCCTGATACTTAGACCTAATGACATCGAGCCAAAGACCACTTCCACCACACATCAACCTCCACTTCCACTTGGCAAGTAAAGCATCATTAAACACCGAGATATCTTTATTACCAATACCACCCTCATCCTTATGATAACAAATAGTATCTGTTGGATCAAGTGGTCTCGAAATAATTAAGAAAGGGGGGGGGGTTGAATTAATTATTAATGAACCTTTACTAATTAAAACTTATCCTTCTTAATGTTACTAGATTCATTTATGCTTTTACTAGAAAGTAAAGAACATAAATAGAAACTTTAACCAAAAGTAAAAGCGATAATTAAAGTGCACAGCGGATATTAAAGAGTGTTGGGAAGAAGAAGACAAACACAAGAATTTATACTGGTTCGGCAACAACCCATGCCTACATCCAGTCCCCAAGCGACTTGCGATCCTTGGGATTTCTTTTCAACCTTGTAAAATCCTTTACAAGCAAAAATCCACAAGTGATGTACCCTCTCTTGTTCTCTTTGAACAACCAAGTGGATGTACCCTCCACTTAAACTGATCCACAAGAGATGTACCCTATCTTGTTTTCAGTTACAACAACCCAAGTAGATGTACCCTCTACTTGTACCACAAAGGATGTACCCTCCAATGTGTAAAGACAAAGTTCTCAGGCGGTTAGTCCTTTGAAACTTTGTGAAGGGGAAACAAAAGATATCTCAGGCGGTTAGTCCTTTGAAATCTTTTATTTATGGGAAAGGGAAGAATCAAAAGAATTCTTAGACTGTGTCGTTTTGAATTCTTTGACAAGGGAGAAGGGAGACACAAAAGAATTCAGGCGGTTAGTCCTTTGTTCTTTTGGAAAAGGGAGAAGAAAGACACTAAAAGAATTCAAGCGGTTAATCCTTGGCGAATTCTTTTTGGCAAAGGGAGAAGAGAGACACAAAAGAATTCAAGCGGTTAGTCCTTCGTTCTTTTGGAAAAGAGAGAAGAGAGACACAAAAAAGAAATCAGGCGGTTAGTCCTTGGCGAATTCTTTTTGGCAAAGGGAGAAGAGAGACACAAAAGAATTTAGATGATTAGTCCTTCATTCTTTTGGAAAAGGGAGAAGACAGACACAAAAAGAATTCAGGCGGTTAGTCCTTGGCGAATTCTTTTTGGCAAAGGAAGAAGAGAATGAGAAGATGAATAACACACTTTTGTTTTTGTGAAAGAACAAGGTTTGGAAACCAGAAAACTTTGAAAGCTTTTGGCAAAGGAAGAAGAAGAAGAAGAAGAAGAAGAAGATATTCAAAAGTAAACTGGAAAAGTTATTGAAATGCAAGTCAAGGTCTTGTTTTTATAGACTCTTCATGTCTGGTCAAGAAAACCATTAGAAGAGTTATAATCTTTAGAAAAACCTAAAAACCATTGGAAGAGTTATATCTTTTGATTTTTATTCAAAACTTGTCACTGGTAATCGATTACCAAAACCATGTAATCGATTACACAAAGCTTTTTATGAAAGAATATGACTCTTCACAATTGATTTTGAATTTCAACGTTCAGATACACTGGTAATCGATTGCCAATATCTTGTAATCGATTACACCATTTTGAAATCAATTGAAATGTTGCAAATTCAGATAAGAACTTTTGAAATCAAACTTTGTCACTGGTAATCGATTACAGGAAACTGGTAATCGATTACCAGAGAGTAAAAACTCTGGTAACTTAGAAAATTTTGAGAAAACTCTTTTGAAAAATAAAACTGTGCTATGTTTGTTTTTTGAAAAATCTTTTCAATACTTTCCTTGTGAAGTCTTCTTGATTTCTTCTCTTGAATCTGGAAATCAAACTTCTCTTGAATCTTGAATCTTCTTGATTTCTTTTCATGAAACTTGAAATTAATCTTGATCTTGAACTTGTTGACTCAATCTTGAAATTATTCTTTGGGCTTTTTGTCATCATCTTTGTCATTATCAAAATCTACTTGAATCAACTTGATTCATCATCATGAAGCTTGCTTCTACAGTATCCCACTTGACCCAAGAAATCTTATTGTCTTCATCCCTTCCCCTTAAAAGAAATTGTTAAGTCAAAAGACATTTGGGTCTTAAGTCAAATCATAACTTTTAATTATTTTAATTATATGTAGATAAATACAAAGGTTAAAAGTTGCTTCTTATGCGATATCAAACTATACATCTTGAATTTGCATATGAAGTTCTAGTTGGAAGTAGATATACTTTACAATCTGATACAACATTTAAGAATGCATTTAAGACTTCATTTAATATTTTGTGTTTGAGATTTGTTTTGCAGGAACTATGTTACAAGACATTCTTCTAGGATCTGTCAAAATCCTAAGAAAAATAAACGAAGTTCAGAACTTTGGAATTTCAAATAGTATTAAAAGATACATCCTGCTGTGATAGACCTGCTTTGACAAAAAGCAAGTGGTTTCCTGCTAAAGTGTTCTTCAAGGAAGCTAAAGAGAGTGGTTTTCCAACATGAAGAAGAATGTGCATTTAATGCAAGCATTAAATGCTCCAATGACAACAATCTTCAAACACGAGCTCAAGTGAAGATTTCTGTCTATTTAAAGACAACAAACACCTAAAGAAAATGACTTATAAATACTAGAAGCTTTGAATAAATGAGTTACGAACCTACACACTAACATTTTGAAATTTTGTGTAAAGCTTTCAATTTTTTTTTCTTTATAAAGCTCAAAATGCTCTCAAAACACCTTGAACATCTTGAGAGAAAAGACTAAGAGCTTAGATTGTATATTCATTTGTGAGATGATTGGAAATTAGTCATTGAGCCAACCAAATAACAAATCTTCTTATCTATTTTAGAGCTAGCAGTGGTCTGGTAGGACAAAAAATATTGGGTTGCTCTAGCTTGGTGATAATCTTGGTTTGTAAGAGCCAAAAGTGATAGTGAAGAATACTTATAAGTTTGAAAAGTTAGTGGAACTTGGTAGTTTTCTAAGAAATGGATGTAGTCTCAATGGAATAGACAAACCAATATAAAAATTCCTGTCTGATTCCTATTACTTTCTGTGTTTAACTAATCTAAGGTTTGAATTTGATTTTGTATTGAAAAACTTGTTTTTACAAAATTTGTTGATCATCGTTTGATCATATTCACATTGTTTAAAAATATGTTATCTGCTTTTTCAAAGTTTTTTCTGACAATAGCTTTGTTTTCGAAAAAAGGTTAAGAAAATTTCTAAAATCACAATTCAACCCCTCTTTTATTTGCCTTTATAGAAACCCATTTCCAAAGTCCTAAATTTCTTTACAACAAACATAGTCATCTTAAAGAAAGATAACATATATAAGGGTAAAGAAGTTAAGACCGACTTAATGAGACACACCTTGCTTCCCAAAGATAAATTCATACTCTTCCAAGTAGACAACTATTGGAGTGAACCCTAGTTACCATTCCATTTTAGACTATATTTTGTGTTGTGACTTTGATTTATATGTTTTATATATACATGAGACATGTCAATTATTACATTATTAATTGCATAACATAATAATGTCCTTAGAATAGTCGATTCATTCGATGGCAAATCAAGTGAGACTTGATTGTGAGATTCATTGAATAATAAAATGTTATTCTAAAAGTATCTATAGACAAGTATTATTTTTTACTAGTAAGAAAATAGTGCATTGAGGCTATTGTGTGAGTACACTGATGACCATATCTCATAGGTCATGAATATGAGATTTCAAGTCGGCACACATGTATAAATATTAGGAGTAATATTTATATTGGATAGAACCACTATGAGAAGACTTCACAATAGTTATGTAAATGTCATAAATTCTTCTCATGGAAACCACAATGTGATAGTATACCTTCAGCTTGAAGTCACTATGATTCCTACATATAAGAGTTGTAGGCTTTAATGCTATCAAACATCATTTGTAATACGGTGATCATAAAGGTAGTATTTGCATGTGTAATGAATCATGTTGAGGGATGTGAGTGATGTAGATAAGATTCATCCCTCCTACATAGTAAGAGTTATGTTTATAGGCCTCTTGCTAGTGATGCAATCCTCCCTAGGAAGGGACCAGTGACCAAAGCCATGAGCAAGAGTCTCCAAGAGGATTGGGTTAGAGCTGCTGAAGAAGGCCCTAGGGTTCTCATGAACCTCAGGATAGATTTCTAAGCCCATGGGCCAAGGTTGGGTCCACTTTTCTTTGTAAATGTTAAAATAGGCTTTTCTTATTTTAGGCCTTGCATTTTGGCCATTTTAGGTTTGTAAGGTATCCTACAAATTAAGGGTATCCTAGTAGTATAGGGTTTTAACCTTGTATTTCAGGGCATTTTGAGTAGTCTTTGTAGTAGGGACTTTTTTGTATTTTCATGTATTTTGGCATGAAGGTGAGCTTAGCTATTGGAAGGGTGTGAGTAGCCCCCCTCTAGCTTCTCAAGGAAGCTTTCTTCTATGCTTCCCATTGTATTTTCATGTATTTTGGCATGGGGGTGAGCTTAGCTATTGGAGGGGTGTGAGTAGCCCCCTTCTAGCTTCTCAAGGAAGCTTTCTTCCTCTAACTTTCCAAGGAAGCTACCTTCCTTGCTTCTCAAGGAAGCTTCCCATGTGCTAGGCTATAAATAAAAACATGTGTAACACTTGTCATAACTTTGATGAATGAAAAACTTGTGAGTAGGGGTGGGAATAGGCCAGGCTGGCCTACAGGGGCCTACGACCTAGCCTATTTAATTAAAATGGTAGGCTCAGGTTTTTTTAAAAGCCTATTAAATTAAATAGATTAGGCTTAGGCTTATTAAAAAGCCTTATAAGCCTGATAGGTCGGCATATATATATATATATATATATATATATATATATATATATATATATATATATATATATATATATATAATTTTTTGGGTACCAATATATAATATTATTTTTTTGGATACAATTAATTTTGTTTTGAAACTATCAGACTTTGATTACACATTACTACTCCATAACTTCTATTCCTATAATCAAGGACTTTAGTTACAATTTAGGTGTGAGTCATGTGCCCTTTTATATTCCTCATTATTTTGATTGACTTTCCTTTTTCTTTAACTTTCCTATTACGTTCCTACTCCATAAAATATTAAATATTTATTGTGAAGAAGGCTTTTAAAAAGACTATTAGGCCAGGCCAAGCCAAAATAAAAGCCTTTGATAGGCTATAGGCCAGGCTCAGATCTCAAAGATTCATCGTAGGCTAGGCTCAGGCCTTTCAAAGCCTGGCCTGACCTATTCCCACCCCTACTTGTGCGACATACTTCAAAGTTCAACTTTTTTCCCTAATCTCCTTGAATTCCCATGCCCCCCTCTCTCTCATTCTCTTCCTCCATTGAAGCTTCCTCTCTAAGCTTCTTATCTAAGGCACTCTTTTGGTGGTGAAACTTCTCCTTCCATGGCTTATTCTTTAGTGGATGGTGCCTCCTCTCATCTATTCTCCTTTATCTTCCGCTGCAACTCCATGACTGAAAATCACCATTGAGGGACCTTATTGAAGCTCAAAGATTCAGCCTCTATAGAAGTTTCTCAAGCAAGCTTCCATCAGGTAGGGTAAGACGTGTTATATTTGTGGCTACACGCAAATGGACTAATATGAGAAATTGGGCCCATATGTCATTAGGTATCTACTTAGGTATCAAGGAATCAATGATTGGACTTAACGAGGATGACATTCTTATGGCTCATGTTTGGTCAAGATATTTGGACGAAGAGACAAAGGCTACACAGTGGATATGGTTGTGGTAAGGTTGAAATCAAATCATCGATATTCCCATAAGCTAGGTGGAAGAGATGCATTGCTAGATGTCATCATTATCTATAATATTTAATGTTATAGAGATAATATTTAATATTATTGTAGTCTAGTGGGAACCTATAAGGTCACGCGTATATAGAAAAATTGAAGTAGTTAATTAAGTTGAGTAAAAAATTAATTAATTAAATATGATTTAGCTAATTAACACAAAGATTTGATTAGATAAGATCTAATCAATATATTATTTGATCAAATATTATTTGATTAACTGATAAGAGATAAATTATTAGATATGATTTAATCAATATCTTAATTTATCAAATATGATTTGATTTGATAAGATAAAATTTAATTTAATTAAAAGATAATTGATTAGATATGATCTAATTAATTGATAGAATATTAAATTAGATTTGATCTAATCAAATATTCTAGGGATTAAGATAAGCTTGTATTTTCTATATAAAGAGGTGTATACCTCAAGACATAACAAATGAAAAATACATTCGTCTCATGAGCTTTCTCTAAATCCCTGAGTGTCGATTAGCATTGAGGCCCCACTCTAGTGCTGCTCACGCAAACTAAATAAAGGCATTGTCTTCTTCGTCGCTTGGTGATCAAAGAGCAAGCCTTTGGTTTCAAAGCGTTCCTGAGTGACTCTTGTGTAAAGTGTGGTCCATTGGATGGGTTTTCTTTCTACTCATGTTCTTTTTAGAAAATTTAAAATTTTAGACCATGTAACTCCTACAACAACTTCCTACTAACCCTTTTAGGAATGAATCCCACATCTCTTTCTTTCTTTGATTTCTCGCTACAACAATTTCCTACTCTCCTTCTTTAGGAATGAATCCCACATCTCTTTCTTTCACATATTTCCCCCCACCACCAAACCCAAATACTCAAAAGGAACACTCATACTCTTAAATATACAACTGTCGCATACCATATCAACCTCTCATCACCAAACTCGATACCTCCAAAACTCACTCTTATGAAAATTGATCTAGAGCTCAGATACAAGTTCAAAGCACCTCATAATCCCATTTAAGAGAGTAAAATATTCAAAGAAGGTTTTCCCACAAAAGGCTATCATATGCAAACTATAGGAGATTCACTTTCACATTTGGCATTCCCACCTTGTAACTCTCAAAAATATTTTTTTGCACCGCTTGTCTCATAAGACTACTAAGTTCTTTCGCCACAAAGACAAAAAGAAAAGGTGCGAGTGGATTACCTTATCTTAGACTTCTTTGTGGCATGAACTTTGAAATTGGGTTTCCATTGACTAAGATAGAGATAGAATCAGATATCAAACACCTTCAAACCCAACCAATCCATATAGTACAAAACCCAAGACGTGCCATCATATAAAAAAGAAAACTCCATAACACCGAGTCTTAGGCTTTTTTGTAGTTCACTTTAAGTATATCATACACTCCTTGTTCACTACCTTGCTTCATTAACAACTTCATTTGGGAGTGATGGAGAAGAGCTCACAATGACAATGATTTATTGGTTAATGTTACGATATCTCAAATTGTGCTAAAGGATTGGTTCTTCCCGTGATTAATTAGGGGGTATTTGTGTAGGTAAACACTCTAATACCCTAATTAGTAGAAATTTCAGTTAAGTGTAACAACAAAGAGAATCATGCACTTGAAGGAGGATTATCACTATTTATAAAAATGTTGGTAGATATGAGACTATTAGAGGTCCATCTTGATGACATATTGTTCTAACTACTACCTCTAATCACCATATTATTCCTGTCACCATGCTTTAATACTTTCTAATAGGTAAGACAAGGTCAAGAAGTGATTCCTAAAATGGTGGGGAGATTGCCATCTTATCCATTGCATCTTCTTGTTATTCTCTACTAGGATGGAGTGGTGTTGGATGAAAGTTTTTCAAGTCTCATGTAGATATACTCTTTGCATATCTTTATGTAAGTGTGGCAATTGACAATGTTTATGTTGTTTGAGATTTATATTCCATCATATACGATAAACACGTTAAAGTAAATTTTCTATCTTAGTCTAGAAAACTGATCCAAATTAGGTATCAACTCAACATTTTTGGAAATCTGTTGCAAAATTACGTTTGAGTTAAAAGTAGTTTTGTCAAAAGACCAAGATCTTATTTTTGCGTTCATTTTACTTCTATCTGTAAGATTTATATTGGAACGTGAATCATAACATTTTCAACTATAAATTAAACATGCTCAATAGATAAAGATAAATCAGCTTTTTCTTCCAAAAAGTTCAAATTCTTCTCTTCAAGAGTTGGAAGAAACAATTTCAACTAATCTCGCATGTCTAACCATGCATCCATGTAATTAAACTAACAAGGGTCATAGACGTGTAATTTTTCAAAGCCATAAGTAAACTCATTAACATTTCTCTAATCAACTTTCTTGCCGACATGCACTACTAATATAAACAAAATCAAGTTGTCATTATCACAAGTCTCTTATTAGATACACCATAAGTCATTATCTCAACTATGTGGCCGTTGCATGTTTACAAATGGAGTATGGTAAGGTAATAATGGATCCGATGGTGATAAACTAAAGGAGAAAAATGTTGTTTACAATTTCTATAATAATATGGTTGTGCAAGTAACATTACACAAAAAAACATTACTGACCCTTTATTTATGATGTGCAATAAAGTGCATGTAGCCATGCAGAGCAGGAAAAAGGAAGTGCTAGAACAAGAGGGAAAGAACAAACAAGGAGTGTGAGAGGCAAAAGCTACAGATCACAGACGCAGCCACGTGGGGAGAAACATTAGGCCGGCACGTGAGCGCAAGACACGCGTGTGTGCTAGCGCATCATAGATTCATAATATTATCGCTTACACACGAAACACTGAAACAGCCCAATGAGCCTGCACGCCAATTTGCTTTCTTTCTTCTTATATATATATATATATATATATATATATATATATATATATATATATATATATATATATAATGAAATGTTTAAGTGAATTGAGTTATGAAGATTTGTTAGGATCAACACTAATTTGCTTCCTTAAATCATGTGATCACAATATTGATTAATATTCTCCTAACTATATTAGACACTACTAAAATACTAATACTAATTTGATAAAAAAATACTAATACTAATACTTTTTTGTTTTTGGAAAGTATACTAATACTAATAGCTATAAAACTAATAAGCACCGTTATTATCATCAAACGGGGTAACACTTTTCATAATAATAAATTATAGTACTTTTTAGCAAAAAGTATGTTATATTTTTGTCATGAGAGCTTATTTCACTTAGTTTAGATATTTAATTGTAAGTTTTTATTGAAGGATTTATTTAAGAGTAATTGAAATTTAGATTTGATTAATAAAATAGTGTAATGCTTAAATTTGACAATTGTTTAATAAGTGGAATATAAAGTTTTTTTTAAAACTTAATTAACATATTATACAGCAAAAAAACTTCAATAATTTGAAACATATGAAATTTGAGTTCAGTTTGTTTAGTTTATTAATATAATTATTTTTTATTAAATATTTTCTTCAAATACTTTTAAGTTTATTAACTTAATATTCAATATACTAAAATAAAAAATAAAAAATATTTGAAACTTAAAAGTTGCTTAACATTGAGAGCGTGTTTGTTTCACAAATTAACAGTTGATTCTTAGGAATATATATAACATGTGAATATTACATATCCATATTTATTACAAGCTTTAAAAATTGTGTTGGGTATTATTGATTCCTAGGAATGTTAATTATTACTTTTATTTTTACCTTAAATTATTACTTTCACGAATTTTGATTATATTTCTGAGAAAATTTTCCTAGAAATGTTATTATTAAAATATTATTTGAATATTATTCTCATAAAAAATGTTTGGTAAATATTTTTAAGTTTATTTTAATTTAAAAAAAATATTAAATAGATAAATAAATGAGATAGAATAAGAGGAAAGTGGAAAATTATTTTAAATAATTTCATGTGAATATAAGATTTCCACCCTTATACATGAGAATAAGAAAAGATGGAAAAATATATGTAGAATGGATTTGTGAGAATGAATTAACCAATAACTTTCTTGTTATTTAATTTTTATTTAAATTATTTTAAATTTTAAAAGATATTTCCAAAAATAACATTTCTAATCATAAAATTTCTAACAATTGTACTGTACCATACTTAACCATTCTTCTATTTATTTTTGTTAGCCTATCTCCATTCCCATTCAGGGTATCAAATAATCATTTTTTCCTATATTTTTAATTTTATTAATTTTATAATTTTTTTCTTAGGGGTTGGATTTTAATATTATCCATTGATATGAAAATTTTGTGTTATAAGAACAAATATATAAATAATTTTAAGAAATCCTACACAAAAAATTAATAATAATATATCTAACAATGTTTAATTTAATATATTTCTGTGATGCTACAAGAAAGTTTATTTTAGGATCCATTTATTTTAAATTTTAGTAGAATTATTTTTTTTGGAAAGTTGATTTTGAAAAAATAATTGATGATTACATATGATATTTTTAAACAAAATTAAGAAAAATCACTTAGATATATAATTCGTAAATCATACAAATATAATCAATAAAAATATATATTTTTACTTCTTACGTATCTATCCTAAAATCTATTTTACAAAACTAAAAAATTAATAAAACACACGTGATTTCTGCAGGAATCAATTTTAGGCTCCCCCTCCCCTTTTGTATTTTAAACTTTAAAGTCATCCAAGAGTCAAGTTGTGAAGGATTTAATAGCCATAACAAAGCTGTAAGATGTATTAGAATATTGATGAAAAAGATTATTTAATGTTACGTTACTTTAAAAAGTGAAACACGACATTAATTTTAGGATATTTTTTTAAATCCAATATTTATTTTGGAAAGGAAAAAATTATAATTCAGGCCTTGAATTTCAATCACGTCGTTCGAGTTCCATCTGTTTCCATTATTCTGTGCCAGATCAGAACGTAAGCCTTTGTGTTCAAATGAGACGCATAATCGCATATATACTGTATAGAACATTTGGATGCTTTGTGCTCCGTTGTCTGCTGCCTCACTTTTCTTTCTCTTTATTCCTCTTTATGTTTTTAACAAATTTAAAGAAACAATTATTTCATATAAATATTGATATAATATTACGTCAATTTATTAATTCAAAGAACGTGTGTGTGCTTTTAGTTTCCTTTTTATTTTTGGATAAATTAGTTTTTTTTTTAATTTTTTTAAATTCAATTTAGTCATTTATTTATTTTTATTGAATTTGATACTCTAATTTCTAAAATTAATTCAACTTAATTCTACCATCTAAATTAGACAGTAGTGCTAAGAAATTGTACTTCAATTTAAGACTTTCACAAAACAAATATTTTCTAACATTTCTCAATAATGTTAATTTAATTTAGATGACAGAATCAAATTGAATTAGTTTAGAAATGAGAGGAATAAATTGAAAAAAAAAAGATAATTCAAACCTAATTAATAAATTAGAAGACAAAAAATTAATTTTAAATTTTTTTTTCGTGTTTTAATATATTTTATATTAATTTTTTTCTTTACAAGTTATATATATTTTTTACGAGAAGTAATTTTACTTAAATTGAACGTGTAGTAAAAAAAATTAAGTATTTAACATAATTATATGTTGAAAACTCAAACTCTAGGTGTTGTTATTAGTATTGTTGTTGTTATTCAATTTTCTTATTTGTTTGATCATATTATATGACCTCCCCTGAGGATTATTTTAATTAACATGTATCTCTTTCTTTCTTTTTTCACCTACATAAAACCCCTTTAACTTTTACATTCTCCCTTGTATCCCAAACCTTAGTTTGTTTCTTTAACAGAATTGTGCATATGTTTGGAAAATTGTGCATATGTTTGGCACTTGATGTTTCAGTGATTTTTTGTTTCAAAATTGTCCTAATCCGCTTCCTTGGTGTGATTTCATTTTAGTATGAAATTTCTGTTTTCTCTGTTGGGAATTTTCAATAAACAATATACAATACCAAATGAGCACCAAAATATATTACGTCAGATTATCAAGAGGTTTTAAGGAATACTTGGATCCATAGAGCTTGATTAACACGCAGCGAAATCTGACAGTGGTCACGAATAATTGGTTTAATGACCTTCCTCAACCAAATCACCTTCTTCCTTATGGGACCTTCGTTTTCTCTTCAGATGGGGAGAGGAGAAACTGTTTGTTGATTTGGTATATTGGGGACCATAACCATGCCTTATGTTTTAAACCTATTAGGTTTCCCATTATCCCCTAATGGACCAAACTGATTTCCGCTCATTAAGCCCATATCAATTATCTGTTGGCAGTCTAATGGGCTCACTTAAATAGATCACTTTATATTGAACCCATTTAAATGTAAATAACTAATATAAATGTTATAATATAATATGTAGCCCATATTAATTAATTAGGAATTATAAAATTCCTAACAATCTCCCACTTGGGCTTCATATTAACCTTAGACATTTATATCACAAAATTCTTTAGGCGCGCAATCGTACGTTATTTACTTTTAGACTCCTTTTATACAATCTGGTCCATCTCATATAGCAACAGGAAACCACTGCAGTTTTCATCATAATTTAGCTTGACTAAGCCACAATGATCACCACTGTTACTCAAACTCGATGACATAGATCAAATATGGATAAATGGCATGGAAATTACATACAATGTGATCTTAATCATGTCTATTTCCAACTAGTCCAAACTTTATTCTTTATAGAGATCAATCCAAAATGCAATACAAATATTGCACACAAACAAACTTATAATGAAATGATAAACTTCAACTTTATTTCTGCAGAAAATCCAAATAACAAATATGTTTGTAAACCATAAGATATAAAACATAAGTAAGACTCCCACTAAACTAAGGTATTATCAGGAATTATACCCATATGAGCAGTGTGCTCGTGAAAAAAAAAACTTTAGTGTCATACCTTTAGTAAGTGGATCATCTAACATGGAATGAGTTCCTATATGTTCTATACAAATCTATATTTTTGGATTCTTTATTTAACAACCAAATACCTTATGTCAATAAACTTTTATTTGGTTGAATCCTTAATAAGACTGCTAAGATATTATTTCAATAAACACCTGATGGCTACTTAATGTTGGCGACAACAAGCAAGCCAATTACAATAATTTAGCAATCATAAATTCTAGTATAATGTCTCATAGAAAAATATTAACTCCACCAACATGGTCAAATGTGAATCCTTATGTGAAGTGATTGCTATTAAAACATTCTGAAATAATCGAAGTCAGAATACCCAATGATCTCTAGACTTCTAGACTTTCGATATGAAAACACGTAGTTTCTTGTTCTCTTCAATTAACGCAAAATGCGCTTTACTACTTCTAGTGTTACATGCCAAGATTACTCATATATCACCTTAGGATTCCCACAAAATAATTTCAAACTCTAAATTTTACACATGCAGATTTGGGATTCACATAATATGAGTAATTTAAACCATAGTAGTAACAGCAACAACAACAATTAAAGAAGAGAACAACAAACATGCAATGCATAAATAATCTTTATGGTAAATTTCAAGACCCAAACAAGATACCTAGCGCACCATTAATCCTCAATCTTTGGATTGAAATAGACTAACTGCAAGTGGTACTCTCAATGCATTGATCAAACATTGGTGATAAGTCCCGTCAAACAAAGGTTGTCTTTGGACATTCCATTGCTCACATGAACAACTTATATGATGATTATTCTGGTCAAATATGATTGTCTTTGAACATTTCATTATTCACATGGAAAATCACACTATTTATAATCACCACATGTTTACCATTGCAAGCATGTAATTATTCTGTCAAATTGTGTCTTCCTTTGGGCCGAGCACAATTCACATGAATAATTTCATGCAACATCTGTGTAAGTTCAATCAAATAAATTTACGCAGCAGAGGTTACTTTGGCAACATGTTGTTTCAATCAATTTAACCAAAAATACAAGATAATTTAATACAATAAATGGGAGGTCTTAAAATTACACAAATTTTCTTAAAATTACACAATTTAACCAAAAGAATCCTTTAAAGATACTAGAGAAAAGGTTTCTTTATAGTCAATGCATTCCTTCTTAGTAAAGCCTTTAGCAACTAGACAAGCCTTATATCTCTCGATATTACCCTTTGAATCCTTCTTGGTTTTAAATATCCATTTACAACCAATAGGTTTCACACCTTCAGGCAACTCGACTAGATCCTAAACTTCGTTGTCATTCATAGACTTCATCTCATCTTTCATGGCGTCAATCCATTTTTGAGAGTTAGAACTGCGCATAGCTTGACAGAAGTTGATTGGATCATCCTCTGTTAAACCAACACCATCCTCATGTTCTTGGAGAAATATAATATAATCATTTGAGATTGCACTTCTCCTCTCTCTAATGGATCTCCTTAATGACACTTCTTGAGGTTGTTGAGGTTGCTATAAAAGTATTTGAGGGAGAACCTCATTGTTGTCTTGTTCTGGAACAATGTCAACAGTTTGAACATTGTCTTCTATTGCTGGAGTTGTGTCTTGAATAGCAATAGGTACGAGGACTTGATCACTGTAAATAACAGGTTCTTCCTCAAAGACAACATTCCTTATGTTCTCTTCCTTCCCAAACTCAACTTCCTCAAGAAATCTCGCATTTCCCGTCTCGAAAAAGGATCTTAAGGTGGGATTGTAAAATTTATAGCCCCGAGAGCGTTCAGCATAGCCAACAAAATAACAGCTAATTGTTCTTGAGTCCAGCTTTCTTTCATATGGCCTGTAAGGCCGTGCCTCAGCTGGACAACCCCAAATGTGCAAATGTTTAATGCTTGGCCTTTTACCAGTCCAAAGTTCATAAGGGATTTTATTAACTGCTTTACTTGGCACCATATTAAGGATGTAAACTGCAGTCTTTAAGGCTTCTCCCCAAAGTGACTCTGGCAAAGAGGAATGACTAATCATACTTCTCACCATATCCTTAAGAGTTCGGTTTCTTCGTTCTGCTACACCATTCATGCTGGGTTTGCCCGGCATAGTGTATTGCGGAACAATTCCACACTCTTTGAGAAACAGCGCAAAAGGTCCTGGACGTTGTTCTCCTGATCCATCATATCTGCCATAGTACTCACCACCACGGTCAGATTTGATAGCCTTAATTTTCTTTCCAAGTTGAAGTTCAACCTCAGCCTTGAAAGTTTTAAAAATGTCTAGGAATTGGGATTTCTCATGTAACAAATATAGGTAACCGTATCTAGAGTAGTCATCTATGAACGTAATGAAATATTGTTGTCCATTCCAAGAAGTTGTAGGAAAAGGACTACAAATGTCTGTATGCACTAGTTCTAAGATGTCTTTAGCTCTTTCAGCACCTAATTTCCTTATATTTATTCGTTTTCCCTTTATGCATTCAATACAAACCTCAAAGTCTGATAAATCCAAAGGGTCAAGAATTTCATCCAACACAAGTCTCTGAATTCTTTGTTTAGAGATATGGCCTAAACGCTTATGCCATAAGGTGGCTGAATTCTCATTCAATTTTCGTTTTGTACCATGTGAACTTATTTGCAGTATTTCATTATAGGAACTAACAACATCAAGCATGTAAAGATTATCAATTATAGAACCAGAACCAATCATATTTGAATTTTGGTAGAGACTAACTTTATTATTTCCAAATGAACAAGAAAATCCAAATTTGTCCAAACTAGAAATAGAAATCAAATTTCGTCTAAAAGAGGGTACAACAAAAGTCTCAAACAAATCCAAATAAAATCCAGTTTTTAACTGTAATCTAAAAGTTCCAATAGCTTCCACTACAACCTTATTGCCATCACCCACAAAGATGAATCTTTCATCATCACTTGGCAGTCGGCTCCACAGGCAACCCTGCATAGTCATACTTATGTGAGTAGTAGCACCAGAATCTACCCACCAAGTATCTTTAGGTACAAAAGCCAAATTAACTTCTGAACAAACTAGAGTAAGAAATTTACCTTTCTTCATATGCCATGCGGCATACTTGGGACACTCTTTCTTCATGTGTCCCGACTTCTTGCAGAAGTAACAGGTAAATTTCTCATCCTTATATTGCTTCTTTTGCTGAGAAGTCCCTTTCGCAACACCCTTAGCCTTTTTCCTTTTCTTATTCTGAGTGGTCGAAGTCAAGTGAACACTTTCAGTCCTATCTCTCTGCAGCCTCTCCTCCTATTGCACACAGTGAGATATAAGCTCATTGAGGGACCATTTGTCCTTTTGAGTGTTATAGCTCACTTTGAATTGCCCAAAGTGTGCAGGAAGCGAGATCAAAACCAAGTGCACGAGCAGGTCTTCACCAAGCTCTAACTTAAGTGACTTGAGTTTTGATGCGAGATTGGACATCTCCATAATGTACTCCCTTATGTTTCCTTTGCCTTTATACTTCATGGAGATGAGTTTGGCCAAAAGGTTACTCGTCTCCGCCTTTTCATTTTTGGCAAAGTATTGCTCAATTTCCTCAAGGAATTTCTTTGCACTTTGACCCTCAGAAATAGAGCCCCGAAACGCCTCTGAAATAGAGCGCTTCATGATCATAAGACACATTCGGTTGGACCGATTCCACTTCTCAATTTTTACCTCATTAGAGATTTCCGGAGTGGAAATGGGTCGTTCCGTCCTCAATGCCAAGTCCAAATCCATACATCCAAGAACAATTTCTACGGCTTCCTTCCAAACCTTAAAATTTGTCCCATTTAGCATTGGGATAGAATTCACTTGGACAGTAACATTTGCAGCACTGGTAATATTAACTAAACAGAGAACACAAAAAAAAAATGTTCACAGATAATCAAACAAGTCATATAAAATATATATAACAAGACATGCAAATATTTCCCATAACAGATTCATCACAAGATACCTAGCACAACATTAATTTTAGTCTTTGGACAGAGAAATTAATTTGTAATTGTTACTCTCAACGCAATGATCAAATATTGACAATTAGTTCTGACAAATAACAGCCTTTCTTTGGACCGACTATTATTCTCATGAAAAAAAACTTAATAATCGTCACATATTTATCATCGCAGGTATGTTATTATTTGGCCAAATTGTGTCTTCTTTTGGGCCGAGCAGAATTCGCATAAATAATTCCATACTAACATCCATGCAATTTAATTAAATCAATTTACACAATAGAGGTTACTTTGGCAACATAATGGTTCAATCAATTTAATTAAAATTACTGGACACACAATCAAATGGAAATGATTTGTAATGGTTAAATTTGCACCCAATTGTGATAACAGTAAATGTTTGAAAAAATTACATCATGGTAAACTAATTACGCACCCGAAACAAACTTATCACAGTACTATCACAAATTTATACCAATCACATGAATAACATAAATTATCAGCTTATCACCGTTTCATAAAAAAAACAGTTGGCCAAATATATATACATATATATGAAATTGTGTCACGTACTAAATGCTAATACCAGATACGTAGAACCTGTATCCCAAATAGGATAATATGTCAGCAAATGCAACACAAAAAAAAAATTGTACAACCCCGTAAATCAAATGCAGAGGCCTTTTATTAATTCTAAAGAGGAGAAAAACTTTATGGCCATAACACATAAATTTAGGGGTTTTACAATTTTATTGATCAAAATAGTTTCTCCCCAAAATAAAATTAGGATTCATATAACTAAAAGGATCCAGATATAATACATATTAAACAAAGCTTTAAATCCCAATAATCTAACAGTAATGGTGGCTCTGATACCACTTGTTGGGAATTTTCAATAAATCATATACAATACCAAATGAGCACCAAAACACATTACGTCAGATTATCAAGAGGTTTTAAGGAATACCTGGATTCATAGAGCTTGATTAACACGCATCGGATCTGACAGTGGTCACGAACAATTGGTTTAATGACCTTCCTCAACCAAATCACCTTCTTCTTTATGGGACCTTCGTTTTCTCTTCAGATGGGGAGAGGAGAAACTGTTTGTTGATTTGGTATATAGGGGACCATAACCATGCCATCTGTTGGCAGTCTAATGGACTCACTTAAATAGATCACTTTATATTGAACTCATTTAAATGTAAATAACTAATATAAATGTTATAATATAATATGTAACCCATATTAATTAATTAGGAATTATAAAATTCCTAACATTCTCCAACACTCCAAAGAAATTATTCAAATAACCTGAAACATATTTAAAGTGCAATTGAAATTTAAGGGGGACTATTGTCGATAGAATTGGAGGCAACGGAGACAAAATTTCTAACTTTTGTAAATTATGAATGAAGAACAAAAAAATGCTCACAACAGAGACAAAAGTTTCTCACAGCCTTTTTCTTTTTCTTATTTGTTCAAATTTAGCACCTTGTTTCTTTTCATTTCTCACATCCTTGTTTCTCATATGCCCGTGCTGAAAATTTGAGAAATAGCAGCTGGTGATGTCTCTATGGATCCTCATTTCAACACATGTCGTCTTCTAGAACATAGCTTTTGTGCCCAACACAACATTGGAGAAAAATGTTTTTTCTATAACATGTTTGGACTTCCTAACCTGTCGATTATGGATGTTGCCAACTCCTACGAGAAGAAGAAGCACCATCGCAGACGCTGATTCCTCCTTTAATAAGGCGCCATAAATGTAAGTGAAGAAATCTATTGTGAAGAGAAATATAAGACTACTGTTAAAAAAGAAAAAGAAAACCTACTTTTGACACACAACTCATTGTCTTCTTGTAGAAGAGAAATTATAGTATTTAAAATATAATACTTTTTAATATAAATAATAATTATATTTCTCCCATAAATTATAATTATAATATAATTTTTTATAATTATCCTTTTGACCTTATAAGGAATCGGAAAGTTAAAATCACTCTTTTAGCTTTAATTAAAATGAATAATATAAATACTATTTTATCCTTAAAATGAGTGAAAAATTTAAATTATATAATTACCCTAAAAAACTATTATATATATATATATATATATACAAATTTGTTAATTTTTAATAAAAGACTAATTATATTTATATTTAAATTTTTATTCACTTAATTGTCATATTAAAACATTAAGAAACTCAAGAGTTATATAATTTATATATTAAATAAAATCAATTATAATATTATAAAAACATATGAAATTAAATAGATTTTTCTCTTTCCAGTTTCTCTATTTTCTTTATCAAAGCTTTTCATTTGAATTATTCTCTCAATTTTCAAACCTTAAATTCCTTAACTTATATAAGAATAATGTGATGATTAAATTCATTTATTTATAATTATTTTATGAATAATTTATTTATTTTTACATAATAAATTTTTTATATAAAAACTAAAAAGGAGGATTAAAAAGATACATGAATTTCTAAGAAAGATATAACTAGTTGTATATAAATAAGATTTTAAAAAATACAATTAATTTTTTTATTATTTACAATATAAATACTACAAAAATAAAATAGAATATTTTTGTAAAATAATAAATAAGTAATATTTAAATGTTATTATTTCAATAACCAAACTCCTAAATGAAAATAATCAACCTATTATAAAAACTAAAATATTATTTTAGGATTAAAAAATCAAGGGGTCAAGGTCCCCCTAAACTTGCAAGTAAATATTGTTCGACGGCCTCAATAACTTAAGAGAGAAGTGAATTAAGTTTCAAAATGTTTCCATTAACAAACTTAAACCCCCTTTTAAATGATAGGCTTAGAATGCAGAAGAAGAAACAATTAATTTAACAATGTTCTTTTAAATGCCGAAGATAAAGTAAATTGCACTAAAATAACTAAGATAAGGGAAGCGAGAAATGCAAACTTGATTTATACTGATTCAACCACTTTCCGTGCCTACGTCCAGTCCTCAAGCAATCCACTTGAGATTTTCACTAACTTTGTAAAAAAATCCTTTTTACAACTTCTAAACACCCAATGAATCTCTTTCCCTTGTGCTCAGGAAACTCATAATTCAAGAGACAACCAGTCTCTTGATTACAACTTACTTTCTGAGATGAACAGAAAAATTTCTGTCTTTTAGAGTGGATAATACAATTTGATGTTCCTGGATGAACTCAATAGATTTGCAAGTGTTTTCTCAAGAGTTGTTGAGAGAGCATTTGACAATGAAGTTCTCTTAGAATATCTCTCTTCTTTTCGAAGTCAGACACACATATATATATAGGCCCTTCTTTGCTAGTAATCGATTACAGGTTTCTGATAATCAATTACACAATTATATTTTGAAGGGTCATGACTTTTCAAATTGAATTTCAAGAATTTCGTTGCTGGTAATCGATTACACATCAATGGTAATCGATTACACATTCAAAATTCAAATTTCAAACTTCAAACCCTTTTAAAAAGTTGATTTGCAAACTTATCATCTGGTAATCGATTACACTGCCTAGTAATCGATTACCAGAGCCTTGATATGTTGGAAACAATGTATTTTGAGGCAAAAGTTGATCTTGAATGAATCTTGAAGCAATGCTTGTTTGTTGAAGCAACCTTGTCTTAATCTTGAAATAATGTTTAACCTTTGAATGTTTGTTGAAGTAATCTTGAAAACAACCTTGTTTGATTATTCTTTGACATCATCAAAATCATGTATTCATACATTCACAACTATGTCTCATCTTTCTTATTTATGTTTTAAATAAAATCAATTATGAACCTTAAAATCCTTAATTTTGATAAGAGTAATGCGCTTAAATATATTTCTTTATTATTTTCAATAAATATTTTTTTGCTACATTTTGATAAATAATTATTATTTACATGATAAATCTGTCATATAAAATATTATATTATTATTTTTAATTTAGATATAATACATAAATATAAACTAAAAAGGAAGATTGAAAAGAAACATTAATTTAAAATAAACATATAATTGATTGAATATAAATATGATTTAAAAATATATAATTATTATGACAGCTGAATATTTATTCGAATATACATGTTATAAAGTTATTATATTTTCTATGAGCACATTTGAAATTTCGGGTTTAAAGTGTATTTGAATATTAAACTAAACAAACCAAATAATCCAATCACATTCACAATAATGCATTCTTTTGCTATATTGTGAGTAGAAAAACTATCTATTACTAAATCAATAAAGAATAATAGAAGATAAAGATAGAAGTATTATCGTAGATGATACAATGTAATAGCGAGTCCTACAGAGTAGAAATCTCTCAAATAACAAAATAAAAAAAAAAGAGTGGAAATCTCTATCAACGCCTTGAGATAAAACTAGACAATAAAGATAGAATATCCAACCTGTGTTTGGAATGGGAAAGAGGTAGAACTGCTTAAAAGAATAGAGAACCCTAGAAAGGGTCTATGAATTCTTTTATGCTTGTTGGAAGATTATTTAACAATTGCCACATTTCGATCTAAATATCCTTTTGTGTTTAATAATTAACATGTAGTTACTGTTAGTAAAAAGCATGCATGCCTCCGTGAAAATAAAAACATTTTTTGTGGTTAATAACTTGTAATTCCCATTAAAGGAGCTTCGCCTTCCATTAGAGTTGTCAGTGACAAACATCTCCTTCAATTATTCACACCATTATAAAGTTGATACAAATTTATCTTTTACTACAATGAATGGAATTCAATAGCGACATTACCTTTCACTTTCCAAATGAATCGCCTTCCAGGATGTCAAATTCAACATTCTGAATTACTATCGGTAAAAAAAAAAAAAAGTTAATGCTATGCCCAACAACCTTGAATTAATTGAAAAATAAATATTACTAAAATAACTTGAATGCTTCTTTTAATATGCCTAATTATGCAGTGGGTACTCCACCGTTTCCTGTATTATTTTTCCTTCATTCTTTTTTTTCCTCACCATTGCTTCTCTTTTAATTTAATGCTTCTACAAATCAAACAGAGTATGAATGTTAGACAAAAAGTATATATTGAAAAAAGAGGATTTGAAAAAAAAAGATGGATTCAATATATATCTTTAGACCCCAATCAAATATATGAAGGGAATATTTTTTTAGAAAAATACCTACTGGAAGAGGAAAAGAGGAGAAGCAATCTCAATCAACAAAAGTAAACAATTTGAATCGACCAAAATATTATTTCAAATCCACTTACACTACTCCCAAGTTTGTCTCTTTAGTTGTCACAAAAGAATTCCTTATGCACCAAAGAAAATTATCCAAGAGGTTAAAAAATCATAATTTACATCTTTAAAAAGCATTGAAATGAAATTGTAATGGGAGTGATACGAATCATTTGGAGATGAACAACATTGAAAAAAGAAGAAATAGATATCATCACGTTAAAAGAAGATAGAAAAGAACGCCGAGGAGATATTCTCGTGTACCTCCAAGCCTGTGACACTAATATATAGCAAGTGAGAAGGAAAAAAAAAAGACCATCGCCTAGCTGCGAGAAAGGAAGAGGAACCAGAGGAGTTGAGATGAAGATCTTCAAGTTGATGAAACTTGGTGAATATTTTTTTTCTAGGTCAAAGATTAGGGGTGTCTTTTAATCTATGGGGTCATAAATTAATCCGGCTCGGAATATGTGACGGTTGTTGGTTAAAAAGAAATTTTGCACACTATAATAATTGAACATGGATTTTTCCACCAAATAAATCATTTTTACTCATGTGAACTTAGCAGAATCCGCTCCAATCCTTTGGGTTAAAACTTGGTGAATATAATAAACATGCTAAAGAAGAAAAAACAAAAAGAAAAAAATATAAACGCAAATGGAGAGAGAGTCACAGACTGAGCAACAACTTTAAAGGTGAATTTGAATTTAAGAAAAAATAGGGAAAGATAAAAAAAAAAGGAACAAACGATGCAATCGATGGGAAAAGAGCGAGAGAAAAATAGAAAAAGGGAGAAAATTAAATTTGAATTTAAGAATAATGATTATTGTGTTTTTTCCAATTCTGCTATTTAAGTAATAGCGGAACAGAGACTCCCATTTTCATTTTTGGGAAATGAAGATATATTGCACTCGTCATTTAAATGGAGGGAATAAATGCATTAAAACTGATATAAAAATATTAATGATTTCAACAATTTTAAGAGTTTTCCTTAATCACAAAATAAAAAATTTTATTTACTTTTTATTGTAATTTTATTTACTAAAAATACTATACATTTTTGTCAATAAGATTGATAGGCAAATTATTTATCATTATTTGTGCAGATTTGTTGGTCCTTTAAACCAACATATCTTATATGATTATATAATTATAATTGTGTAATTATATCCTTAATTACTTAGTCCAGTTGTAGGTTATCATGTATAATTTTTTTTAGCAAACTTCAAGGATATAAGTCAGGTTGTATCATATTATTTAAATGAGAATTTTCCAGAGGAGAGCGCACACCTTTCATCTTAATTTCTTTGAGTTTAACATGGTATCAGTCTAGGTTTTGATCTCAACCTAGTTTTTTTTTCTTCGCTATGATCCCGGTCTTCGAGTTCCCAGTTCTATTGTTCACGCACGATACTGTTCTCACACGATACTGTTCATGCCGTAGTACTATTCACGTGGTACTGTTCTTGATTTCTTGAGTTTCTTGTTTTTCTCCTCCTCTGATTTTTTTTTCTCAGCATCATGTCTATTGAAAATATGATATCCTTTTTGTTCGTCTTAATGGAAAGAACTACTCCACCTGGGCATTCCAGTTCCAGATCTTTGTCAAAGGCAAAGAGCTTTGGGGTCATGTTGACAGAACTGATTCTACTCCTGACAAAACTACACATAAGGAGACACATGCCAAATGGGAGGTCAAAGATGCACAGGTCATGACTTGGATCATAGGCTCTGTTGAGCCTAATATCGTCCTCAATCTCAGACCCTTCACCACTGTAGCAAAGATGTGGGACTACCTGAAGAAAATTTATAACCAAAACAACACTGCTGATAGGTTCCAGCTTGAACATGAAATTGCCATTTTTTAACAGGATAGTCTCTCAATTTCTGATTTTATTCTCTTTTCATGAATCTTAATTTAGGCTGAATATACTGACATTATCTATAAAGATTTTTCAATTAAAGGACAAATTGTAGTCCAAAACGTTCATGACACCACAAAACGAGATCAATTTCTTATGAAATTGAGATTTGATTTTGAGGGCATTTGAACCAACCTAATGAATAGAACTATTGTCCCCTCCTTGGATGAATTCCTAAATGAACTACTTTGTGAAGAATAACATCTCCTCGCTCAGACAAACATGGAACAACATAAATCTATATCCCTTCCTGTGGCATATGTAGTACAAGGCAAACCTTGAGGATGAGACATGAGTATTGTCCAATGTTTCTGCTACAAAGGCCATGGACATTTTGCTTCCCATTGTCCTAAAAATTTGTGCAATTACTGCAAAAAAAGGTCATATCATAGAAGAATGTCAAATCAGACCACCACGGAGAAATGCAACAACCATCACTGCAATTGATGACTTTTCTACTACTCTTATTTATGGGGATCACAATCTGCCTGCTTCTATGCCAACTTTAACCCCTGAAATGGTTCAACAAATGATTGTTTCGACATTTTCTACTTTGGGTATTTTAGGTAAAGCTTTTTTACCCAGCTCTCCTTGGTATTTTAACTCTAGCGCATCCAATCATATGACCAACAATGTTGCTGCACTTACCAAGGTCACAAATTACTCTGGTAATTTGCAAATACACTATAGATGGAAAAAATTTACCTATCATAGGAATTGGTGATATTTCCTCATCTCTTACCAATGTTTATGTTTCCCTGATCTCACCAGTAACCTTATTTTCATTGGTCAATTAGTTGATAATGATTATAGAGTTGAATTCTCAAAATCTGGTTGTCTTGTGTAGGATCAACACTCAGGGAAGATCATCGCGAAAGGGGCCTAAAGTTGGATGTCTTTTTCCTCTTTATTCATCGTTGTCACCATATTTTTTTATGCCTCTTATTTCTTGTAATTCTACAATTGTTAATTTCCAATTATGGCATAAGCGTCTTGGTCACCCAAATTCTAATGTACTTCATGAACTGATGAAATCCAGAGTTCTTGGCAATAAAGATTCTCCATCTTTTAGTGTTGTTCAATTTGATTGCAATTCTTGTAAACTAGGTAAAAGTAAAATTCTATCATTTCCAGTTCATTAATCAAATGTAAATCAGCCTTTTGACATAATTCATAGTGATTTATAGGGAATTGCACCTGTAATATCTCATGTACATTACAGGTATTTTATCATTTTTATTGACAACTATAGTCATTTTACATGGGTCTACTTTTTGCATTCTAAAGCTGAAGCATTCTCTGTATTCAAATTCTTTCATGCCTATGTTCAAACTCAATTTTCATAAAAAATTAAAACTCTGCGTTCCGAAAATGGGGGGGAATATACATCTCATTTGTTTCAAGAGTTCTTGTAGGAAAAATGTATATTATCTCAAAGGTCTTATCCTTCCACACCCCAACAAAATAGGGTAGCTGAAAGAAAAAATTGTTATCTTCTTCATGTTTTTCGTACCTTAATGTTAGACTCCTTTGTACCCTCCCATTTTTGGTGTGAAGCTCTTTCAACTACTGTCCACCTTATTAATCAGATGCCTTCTCAAGTCTTAAACAATGATTCTCCTTTCTTAAGGTTATTTGGTAAGCCACCCAATTATTCTACTATTCACACCTTTGGTTGTGTCTGTTATGTTCATCTTCAGCCACCAGAACGCATCAAACTTATAGCTCAATTTGTTAAATGTGCTATTCTTGGTTACTCAGCCCATCAAAAAGTTTTTGTATGCTATGATCCTCATTTACATAGGATTCAGGTTTCTAGAAATGTCATATTTCAAGAAGATACATATTTTTTTTACTACTAACCAAGACATTCACTCTTCTACATCAAAATCTATTTTGCCATTGTTTCCTAACAGTTTTGCAGAAGAACAAGCTCGTCCTCCTTTCATGGTTTACCAAAGACGTCCGATTGTCCCACTAATTCTGCTTCAATCCCTCCAAGGCCCCCTCCGGATCATTCTCTGGCTGTTGATTCAGCACTTCAACTAGAACCAGCCCCTTTACATCGCAGTACTCAAGTTCGTAAACCACCGAAAAAGTATGGTTTTTCTGAACCTTTATCTTTGACAACAACTTTAGCATTTGTTCCTATTCCTTCTTCATATAAACAAGCAATGGAGCATAAATGTTGGCACGATGCTATAGAAACTGAACTTCTTGCGATAGAGAAAAATCAAACATGGGACATTGTTCCATGTCCTCCATCGATTAAACCTTTTGTCAGTAAATTTGTATTTACTATAAAGTTACGTTTAGATGGATCAATAGATCGATACAAGGCTAGATTGGTTGTTCTTGGAAATAAGAAACAATTTGGCCTAGACTATGAAGAGACCTTTGCATCGATGGCTAAGATGACTATTGTGAGGACTATTATTGCCATTGTTGCATCTGAATCTCGACAAATTCACCAGCTAGATGTCGAAAATGCCTTCCTTCATGGTGACCTCAATGAAGAAGTTTACATCAAACTTCCTACTGGTATGTCCTTACCATAACCTAATATTGTTTGCAAGCTAAAACGTTCTTTGTATGGATTAAAACAGGCACCAAGAGTGTGGTTGGAAAAGTTTAGCACAACACTACTTGCCTTTTCCTTCATCCAAAGTAGCTATGATCCAACTTCTTTCTACAAAGGACCTCAAAAGGAATTTTGATCCTCTTTGTTTATGTAGATGACATTATCGTCACTGGCTCAAATCAAGAGGCTATCACTACAATAAAAAAATTGTTGCATACAACTTTCCACATGAAAGATCTTGGACAACTTACTTATTTCTTTGGATTTTAAGTACAATTCCAACAAAAAGGAATCTTTGTCACTCAACACAAATATACTCATGATCTAATTCATGTAGCTGGTCTCACCACTACAACTACAGTTGACACTCCCATGGAAGTTAATGTCAAGTTAAGATGGGATGAAGGTGAACTCCTACAAAACCCAACTTTATATAGAAAGCTCGTTGGAAGTCTTATCTACCTAACCATCACAAGACCTAATATCTCTTTTGTTGTCCACACAGTCAGAAAATTTATGCAAAATCCTAGACATTTGCATCTTACAACAATACAATGAATCATTCAATATTTGCTTGCCACTTCTAGTCGTGGTTTATTCTTTCCTGGAGGTGCCCCAATACAACTTCAAACCTACAGTGATGCTGACTGGGTTGGATGTCCTGACACAAGGAAGTGTACTACTGGTTGGTGTATGTTTTTAGGAGATGCCCCTATGTTAGTCGTCATTTACAATTAACTTTTGTGTTGAAAAGCTTTATGAAAATTTTCCCCAATTTATGGTTCTTTTTGTAGGTTTGTACACATTTTTAGGTTTAGTTTGATTTTTATGCAGAGATATTCCCTTCGATGTGAATTAATGTGTTTTCAACTTCAGTTTCAAGTGAAAAGATGAAGAATAATAAGGTTGTTGTGGCTGATGTCTCGTTAAGCGAGACTTGTGCGCTTAGCGAGAATCATCCGCTAAGCTAGGCACTCAGCCTACTTAGCGAGTTGGGAGAATCTGGAGGACAATCTGCCAAGCATCTGCACGCTTAGTGCGTCATCAACTCGCTCAGTGAGCCATTTGTCTTCTCTTGCGCTAAGCACGTCCAGCTCGCTCAGCGGAAAATCACTTACTCGCACTTAGCGCGAAAATGGCGCTAAGCGAGCCTTCGAGGACAAAAAACCCTTAAAAGATGAAGTTGGCGAAAAAAGAAGGGTCTTTAGCTTGTGGAAAATTAGAGATATACGTGAGAGACTCAATAGGGCAAGGAAGCACCAAAAACCTCAGCTTTCAAGAGGATTCTAGGTTTTAGAGTGATTTTTAGGTTCTTAAAGGTGGAGTAGACATCCCTACCATTGTGTAATCTGAATTTTGCTTCCAAAACCTCCTATTGTAACTGAAAGGTGATAACTTGCCATGGAAGGCTAAAGCTTTTGTTGGAAATTTCTGCTGAGTCGATGTAAATATTCTTTACTATCTATTTAATGTTGTTTTGATGTGTTCACTGCTTCTATCTGCACATAATTCTTGCATGCTTTTGGTCTGATCATCCATTTGTGTGTAAAGTTAGGATTTTTAGCATTGGGAAATGTTTTGAATCCTTAGAACTGGATAGAGCAGGACTAGATAATTGTATTGTCTAGACATGGAGTGCAAGGACTATAGTTTTTAATATGTTGTGATCTTAATGTTGTTCGGTTAGGCTAAGTTCGACGAGGGATCTGAGAACAAAGTTTAATTAGAATCAGCCTATTCATGTGAGACATCGGAATTTGGGATAATTGTCCTCAGCATAGAACACATAAACAACATTAGATAGAGAAAAACCCTTAATTGCATCAAGTCACTCAGTAGAAAGGCCCAACGTTTTAATCATCTACTTATTCTTGCATTTACTTAGTTAATTTTGTAGTTATCTTTAGAATTGCAACTATATCTTGTTTTTATTTCTATTTCATGATGTTACACAAATGTCTACTTATTGAATGAACACTTTTCTGAATGAAACAAACTCCCTGTGGATATGATACTCAGTCTTACCGTTTTATACTACTTGTATGACTCAGTGCACTTGCTGATAAATTCTGCAGTTGTCTCGAGGAGTTAACAAGTAATTTTGGCGCCGTTGCTGGGGAGTTTCTTTCCATTTAGGAAAGTTTAGTTCAGTTTGTAGGCATTAATTCTTTATTCTTTGATTATTTTTTGTGCGAATAGTTAGTTAGTTCAGAATTTATTTTTCTCTTGGATTGGTTAACTGCTGCTCTTGCTAGTGCTTTGTATGCGAAGTAAATCTTCTGTAGGTGATCTAGTTCCACTGGATTTGGAAATTGAAGCCACTTGTAGAAGAAACAATGCAGAAAGAAAAAGAAAAATACTGCAGGGCAGGACAACATCACTAATTCTTGAGTAACCTCAATCATCCGAGTCGTCTTCTATCTTTCCATAGATAAGGGAATCTACAACAGGGCACTTGAGGCCAACATAATGGCTGAAGATCAACCTAGAAGAGTGACCTTTGAAGACTACTCTAGTTCTGTTGTGCCACAATTTTTCACTAGTATAGCGCGGCCAGAGGTTCAAGCACATAATATTACTTATCCCCATTCTTTAATTCATTTAATACAAGGCAATTTATTTCATGGCCTACCGAATGAAGATCCGTACGCACACCTAGCGACTTACATTGAAATTTGCAATACAATCAAGCTTGCAGGTGTGCCAGAAGATGTTGTGTGGCTGAGTTTGTTCTCATTTTCACTGTCCGGAGAAGCAAAAAGATGGTTACATTCATTTAAAGACAACAGTCTTAAGACTTGGGACGGGGTGGTAGAAAATTTTTTGAAGAAGTATTTCCCCGAGTCTAAGACTGCAGAAGGAAAGGCAGCCATCTCTTCTTTCCGCCAGTTTCCAGACAAATCCTTGAGTGAAGCTTTAGAAAGATTTTGTGGCTTGCTACGGAAAACTCCGACTCATGGATTTTCAGAGCCAATTCAGCTGAATATATTTATTGATGGGTTAAGGCCGCAGTCCAAGAAGCTGCTTGATTCTTCTGCAGGGGGAAAGATTAAATTGAAGACCCCAGAAGAAGCCATGGAATTGATTGAAAATATGGCTGCAAGTGATCATGCAATCTTGCGTGATCAGAAGCACATTCCCACTAAAAGAAGCCTGCTGGAGATCTCATCTAAGGATGCACTTTTGGCACAAAACAAGTTGCTGTCCAAGCAGCTTGAGACATTGACTAAAACATTGAGTAAGTTGCCAAACCAATTTAATGTTAATCAACCTTCATATTCCATTGTTTTGCAGGTTGGAGGTTGCAGTATTTGCGGGGTAGCCCATGATTCTAGACGCTGTATTCCCATAAATGACACAACTCAAGAGACAAATTACATGGGGAATCAACCCAGACCCAATTTTCATGCAGGTGGATATTCAAGTTTTCAGCATGGTTTGAACTATAATCAGTAACAAGGGCAATGGAGGTCCCATCCGGGCAATTTATTCAACAAGGACCAGAGTGGACCATCTAATAGGTCTCAGCAACAAGGGCCTAGCCTATATGATAGAACCACTAAGCTGGAGGAGTCCCTTGCTCAGTTTATGCAGGTCACAATGTCCAACCACAAGAGCACGAAGTTTGCCATCAAAAACCTTGAAATCCATGTGGGGCAGTTGGCCAAACAGATTGAAGAAAAATCTTCTAGTACTTTTGAAGCGAACACTGAGCAGAATCTAAAAGAAGAGTGCAAAGCTGTTATGACCAGAGGTAGGATGGCTACCATGACTGAAGATGAGGAGAGGACAGCTAAGGATAACCAAGAGCTAGTTGTTCAAGGAGAAGAGAGGGAAGATGAAGAAGAACAGTTGAGGGAGGATAAAATAAATGAGAATGAGAAAGAAAAAGAAGGAGAGGAGAAAAATAATAGTGAGAAAAAAATAAATGTAGAAGAAAAAGAAAAAGAAAAACAAAAAGAAAGAAAAAATGAAAAAGAAAAAAAAATGAGAAAAATGAGAGAAAAAAGAGAAAAGAGGGAGTCAAGAAGACTAAGAGTGAGCTTGCACGTGAGAAAAAGAAACAAGCTAGTCCATGTACAAGGAAAGAGGTGCCATATCCCTTGGTACCCTCAAAGAAAGACAAGGAGCGACACTTAGCTCGATTCCTTGATATCTTCAAGAAATTGGAGATAACAATTCCCTTTGGAGAAGCTCTGCAGCAGATGCCACTCTATTCAAAATTTTTGAAAGATCTGTTAACCAAGAAGAGCAAGTACATTCACAGTGACAATATAGTTGTGGAGGGAAATTGTAGTGCAGTGATTCAAAGAATCCTTCCACTAAAGCACAAAGATCCTGGGAGTGTCACTATTCCATGCTCTATCGGTTCTGTGTCTGTTGGAAAAACTTTCATTGATTTGGGAGCTAGCATTAACTTGATGCCACTCTCCATGTGCAGGAGGTTAGGAGAGTTGGAAATTATGCCAACGAGGATGACACTGCAGTTAGCAGATCGTTCTATTACCAGACCTTATGGCGTAATTGAAGATGTTCTGGTTAGAGTGAAGCATTTTACTTTCCCCACTGATTTTGTAGTGGTGGATATTGAAGAGGACACTGAAATCCCTTTGATCCTGGGACGTCCCTTCATGCTAACCGCAAGCTATGTGGTAGACATGGGAAAGACAAACCTGGAAATGGGGATAGTTGATAAGAAGATTAGCTTTGATTTGTTTGATGAAGACAAACATTTGCTCAGCCAGAATGTCTGTTCAGAGGTAAATGAAGTATGGAAGGAGATGGTTCTGAAGGTAGGAACCAAATTTGATCCAGATCCATGAGGTCAGATGTGTCAAGCTAATGATGTTAAACGAGCGCTTACTGGGAGGCAACCCAACCCTTTTTTAATTTTATGTTCATTACATATAGTTAGGATTACTTATTTGTGAGTGCTTGAATGAATTATCAGCATGTTTTGCATTTGGATATGGGGTTGATTAAGCTTCTCTAAGCTATGGATGGAAAAGTAACTTAGAAAATTTTTCAGCCATCCACTCGCTCAACGCACCTTGTGCGCTAAGCGAATCTTTGTTCATGCGCTGAGCGAGTCACTTCTTGCGCTAAGCGCATCAACCCCTACTCATTGGCTGAAAAGGCCTCGCTGAGTGAGCCCTGCATACTAAGCCCAAAAACATCTCTGGAATTTCATCTTTTGGAATTGGGCTGAGCGAGTCATCTCGCTAAGCGCACATCTGCATGTCACTAAGCGCCCACTATGCTCTAAGCGCAATTTCCTCTCTGTTGGACCATTAATGAGAATTGGGCCCATCGGGTCAGCCCATTAAGCCCAAATCCCTCTCAGGTTTGGAATTGCACTAAGCGAGTGTCTCTCGCTAAGCGAGCCCCATTACTACATTAGGAAGCATTTTATTCACTAAGCCAGCCCATGGCCCGCTAAGCGAGAGTTGTAGACCAATCAAAGCTGTAGAACTCGCTAAGTGTGACCCTTCACGCTAAGCCCAAATCCTTCTCTGGATTTTCTAATTTTTGAATTGGGCTGAGCGAGTCTACCCACTAAGCGCATGGATTTGAATTCTAAAAACTCAAAAGTCATTGAGTGCTCGCTTAGTGAGTGACCCACGCTAAGCAAGGCATTCGAAACTGCCAAAAATAAGGTTTAACCGCCTTAGGCAATTACCTTTGTGCATTCACTCCTCATTTCTCATTCATTCTCGCACTCTCTGCACTGTGATTCCATTGTGCCTTATGCTTCTCTGTGCTTCCTCTTTGTTCCTTCTTACTGCAATCCAAGTAAGTGATTTCTACTTTGCACTTTTGATTTTTGTTCTGAACCTTAGGGTAGATGTTTTATTGTAGCTTTTTTAAAGTTTCAATTTTTTGAATTGTAATGTTGCTGTTAGGTTATTTGTTAGTAAGCATGCTGTTAGGGGTTTATTTTCGCACACAATGTATATGATTTTGCTATGTTTTGATTAGGTTTTGAGGCCTAATAAAGGCCTGTGGTAGGGGGCTGAAAAGCCCCAAGTTTTCTGGAATTTTCGATGTGCTTGCTAAGCATGCCTGTGCACTAAGCGAGTTCATCAATTTTTATGGATTTATGGGTTTGTGGATGAACTCGCTAAGCCTGTCATGTCTCGCTAAGCATGTTCATCAATTTTGTTTGAATATATGAATGCATGTATGAACTCGCTAAGCCATTGCACATTTGGCTTAGCAAGAGTTTGAATTTCCAGTTATGTTTGTGTGTTCGTATGAACTCGCTAAGCCGGTATGTCACACTTAGCGAGTTGTGTTGCTTGAGTCACATTCTAAGAGGCTTTTTGTCTTCTGTTGGTGGCTAAGTGAGTTAGTCTCGCTAAGCCACCCAGCCTCTGTAGGTTGAATAAGCCTAGGCTAAGCGAGTCAGTCTCGCTAAGCCCAAAGTATTTTAGTTTCTGAGTTTGTGTTCATGCGCTAAGCAGTCAGTCTTGCTAAGCATAATTTCTTCCCTATTTTGTTTTATTTTGGAATTAGGCTTAGCAAGCCTGCTCGCTAAGCTAATTAAGTTCCTGTAGTCATTTTGGGCTAAGCGTTGTTGGTGCTAAGCCTATTTAGTGTGTCGCGCTAAGCGAATTAGTCTCGCTAAGTGAATTAGCTCTCTATGAGAGAATAAGGCTTAGCGAGCCCTGCTCGCTTAGCCATTGTGTTGTTCCAGCTAAACGAGTGTTGTTATTTTCATAAGGCGCGCTAAGCGAGTTAGTCTCGCTAAGCGCCCAGTCTGCTTTTCAGTTTTATTTTTCTGGTTTCAGTTGAAATAAAAACCTGTCTAACTTGATCCCTGTGACTATTTTTGATGCAGGTTGCCTCCAGGAAAAGGAAAGCCACAACCTCCCAACCTCGGGAACCTTATGACACCATCCATTTCGTTTTCGAGGTCGCTTGGGAGCGATATTCACAGAACGTTCACTCCCGGAACATTCTTCCGGAGAGGAACGGTAACCTCTTAGTGATAGAATATGATGAATTTAGAAGAGAGTTGATCAGAAGAAACTGGCACAAGGCCTTGACCCAGCACAGGAACAGGCATATTGATATGGCCCTGGTCAAGGAGTTATACTCGAACTTGTATGAACCTGAAGACAAATCACCAAAACAGGTTCGAGTCAGAGGAAAGCTGATTAAGTTTGATGCGGCATCACTGAATGTCTTTTTGGAGACACCACCACTCATTCAGCTAGGGGAGCAGTACCCCTCATATTCTATTTCCTGTAGGACGCACATAGATCCTCAGGAGCTTGCCTCCAAGCTCTATATTCTAGGGCGCGGGTTTGTTTTAAATGCTGAAAGAGCGCCTTGGAAGCTCCTGAGGAAGGATTTGACTACACTAGCCCAGACTTGGAGTGTGTTATCATACTCCAACCTCGCCCCCACTTCTCATACGTCCGATTTGAATATGGACAGGGCGAGGCTAGTCTATGGGCTAGTTATGAAGATGGACATGGACGTGGGCTTCCACATATCACACTAGATTTCTCAGATGGCCCAGTCCAACTCCTCACGGCTCGGCTTCCCAGCCCTCATCATCGCCTTATGCATAGCCCGAGGAGTTATCTCGGATTCTTTGACTTTCAAGTTCCTCAGCCCTGCCATTAATTTGGCATACATAAAGAAGAACTGCTAGAACCTGGACGATCCCACGATCGTATTTCCAGGGACCCGCAAGGCACGGGCTCGAGGATCTGAGGGTCCATCTTCTACTGCTCCCCCTACTTCTGTTTCTACACCTCCTGCTCCTTTTCTAGCATCAACTCCCTCTGCTCCACCATCATCAGTTCCAGCACAGTGCCGATGCTCCGAGGTCACAGTGCCGGTGTTGTAGAGCATCCACCGTGGCTTATGCCTGGTGATTCAGAGTATCCACGACTCGGATCAGCATCGGCCAATCATTAGCATGAAGGATTTCATTGCATAGGTGGCCTGGCCAGGAGTCCAGCCTTCTCCCTTGGGGGGAGGTAAGGCTTCCGCAGCCTAGGAGCCTCAGCCAGAACCTTAGCCGAGGCCACTCTAGAGGCTAATCCATAGGCTTCACCAGTTACTTCACATGTTTTGGAGATCTCTGAGGCGGAGGATGGCGCCACTGATGCGGATTATGTGGAAGCATTGCCTTCCAAGATTATTTTGGTGATGCCAAAGAATCAAGAGTTAAGCAAGTTTCAAGAATCAAGATCAAGATTAAAGATTCAAGAATAATCAAGATCAAGATTCAAGATTCAAGTAAAGAATCAAGACTCAAGATTCAAGAATTAAGAGAAGACTCAATCAAGATAAGTATTAAAAGAGTTTTTCAAAAACTATTGAATAACACAATTTTGTTCAAAAGAATTTTTCAAAAGAAAAATTTTACCAAAGAGTTTTACTCTCTGGTAATCGATTACCAGAAGGCAGTAATCGATTACTAGTAGCCAACATTGTTTTCAAACTGATTTACAAAGCTGTAATCGATTACCATAATCATGTAATCGATTACCAATGTTTTAAAACGTTAGATTTCAAATTTCAAGAGTCACAACTTGTGATAAAACATTTTCAAATCATTTCAAACTTGTGTAATCGATTACACAATACTTGTAATCGATTACCAGTGACTTACATTGAATTTTTTTTTACCAAAAGTCACAATTCTTAAAGTGACTAGTTTTCTGAAGATTTTTTAAGAGTCTCAACTTTTAAGTGACTAATTTTCAAAAAGAGTCATAACTTTTAAGTGACTAGTTTTCACAAAAGTCACAACTCTTGAAGTGACTAGTTTTGAAGAAATTGCCAAGAGTTACAACTTTTAACTTGAGTCATCAAATGACTATAAATATGTGACCATGGCACGAATTTCAAAGAATGTATAAGAGACTTCTTTCATTCATTTCTCTTCATCTTTCAAAAAGTTTTTGTTCAATACTTTCTCTTTCAAGCAAATTTCATTGACCAAAAACTTGTGCTATTCTTCTTCTTCCCTTCTTTCTCTTGACAAAAGATTTCAAAGGACTAACCGCCTGAGATATCTTTTTCCCTTTCCCTTTATACAAAAGATTTGAAAGGACTAACCGCTTGAGATATCTTTTGTATCCCCCTTACAGAGAATTCAAAGGACTAACCGCCTAAGAATTCTTTGTCTTAACACATTGGAGGGTACATCCTTTGTGGTACAAGTAGAGGGTACATCTACTTGGGTTGTAATATTGAGAACAAGAGAGAGTACATCTCTTGTGGATCAGTTCAAGTGGAGGGTACATCCACTTGGTTGTTCAAAGAGAACAAGTGAGGGTACATCCCTTGTGGATCTTTGCTTGTAAAGGATTTTACAAGGTTATTGGAAATCTCAAGAACCGGTGGTTGCTTGGAGACTAGATGTAGGCACGGGTTGTGGCCGAACCAGTATAAATCTTGTGTTTGTCTTCTTCTTCCCTACATTCTTTACTTTTCCGCTGTGTACTTTTTATTTTCGCTTTACTTTTGTCTAAGTTATTGTTTCTGTTCTTTACTTTCTCATAACTTAGTAGTAAAGCCTAATTGAATCTAGAAATATTAAGAAGGATAAATTTTTAATTAGTCAAGACACGTTCATAATTAATTCAACCCCCCCTTCTTAATTATTCTGAGGCCACTTGATCCAACAGATTATGCAGCTGATATGACCGCAACCTAGAGCACTTGGGACCCATGGCCTGTTACAGCTCAGGATATTCCTCAGCCAGCCCAGGATGCTCCCTCCTCACCTCTGGATGAGCCCACAGCGGCACAGGACGAGCCATGACAGGATTTTTATTTATTTTCCTGCTTTTGATACAGTTTATGTTTAGTTTACGTTTTTAGTTTTTTTTTATGTTTCAATTTATTTATTTAGTAAATTTGAAAGCTTGTTGAATAGTTTATAGTTTTGATTATTATGCAGTGGTTTGATTTGATCTGAAAAATCTTGTGTTTGTTGAATGATTTGAATTGATCGATTACATGAATTGAGTGAATTACGATGATTAGATCATATTCTTTGAATGAGTATGCAGTAATTAGAAGAGAAAGAACATAAATTAGGGGCATGACTGAAAATGTTAGTTGGTTTGACAGATAAATTGTGAAGGTAATCATTGGCCACAACCTGGTAAGTGTGTAATCTTTAATTGTGAGAGAACGACTAGCATTGGGTACCGATTTTTGCATGAATCTCTAATTACTTAATGAATGCATGAGTTCGAAGATGATGAAGGCCATGATTGATTGAAACAGTCACTTAGCCAAAAAGCTTACCCTGTTCATGAATGATGAATTCCTTGCACCCATGTTAAGCTTGTTTTTGATTGATTGAACTGAACCCTGAGCTTGTAAAGTCATATCTTCATCTACATTGTCTTAGGTTGTAGAAGAGCATTGTGCTTCAAAGCAAATTTGTCCCAAATTTAGGGGAGATTATTGCGTGAAGATAAGAATGGTAAAACAAATAGCAGCCACACAGAAAATTGTAAAGAAGCAGCAAATAAAAGTTGCTAAAATAAAATAAAATAAAAAGAGAAAGAAGAAGAAAGTTCAAGAACAAAGGTTGTGTGGGATGTTATTTGAAGCAAAGTGCTATAAATATTGAAAGGCAAGTAATTGAAGCTGGAATAAAAAGGAAAAGAGTTGATCTAAGGATGAATGCTCTCCTAGAACTTAAGCTTTTGCATCCTAGAAAAACCATGAATTGTTTATAGCCCAATGATCGAGGCCGTACCCGAATCAAATAAACATTAAAATGTAGTAACTAGGAAGTGATCCTAGGTCGTTTCCCAACGAGCAATGATAAACCAAATGTTCATAATAGATAGTAGGAAATCGTAACAAATTGGGGGGGGGGGGTTGTTTGCTTTTGTGAATTAAACAACGAGTAAAATTGAATTAGAAAATATCATAATTAAAATACGTTGCTTCCCCTTGATTCACAAGCAAGTCTCTTATCCTAGGTTGCGAGAATTTATCCTTTATCAGTTTAACCACTTAATCCAACCCTAAATTAAATTACTAAGCGAAATTTAACATAAGGCATTCATTATGTGATTAAGCAACACATACACCAATTACTCATAAACGATCATTAAGCATGAACGTAAATTAAGCGCAGAGACAATTATTCAAGCACTAAGCATGCATGAATTAATAGCAACAAATTCAGAGTAATTAGTGAAGAGGAAAAACTGAACAGAATTTAATAGTAATAATAGAACCTCAAAGAGAACTGTGCTTGATCCTCAAGAGAAAACAACGCTGCGGACTTAGCCTTCCATTAATCAAATAGAGAACGAAATTTTATTGATAAAATTAAAAGTCTGAACTGGAATTGTAAAAAAACGAAAAGAAAAGAGAAAGAAAAGAGAGACTAAAACTAAAAATGAAAAATAGAAGAGAGAGAGGAGAGAGAAAGCTAAACTAGAACCTTGGTGTTGTTATATAGTTTTTCAGCCCCAAAGCTTACAAATTTGTTTTAAACCCAAGCCCATAAGTAAAATCAAATCAAATCTAGATAAGATAAGATCTAGATCAAATAATATCTAGATGAGATCAAATCTAAATAATATCTAGATAAGATAAGATAAGATCTAATTTTGTAGAATAAATTAGTCTTCCCTCTTCAAGTCCAAGCCCAATTTTGGATTCAAGCCCAAGCCCAATTCTAGATTCAAGCCCAATGCTTCATTAATTCCTTAAATTAGATTAAAAACATCAAATTAGCTGAATGGGCCCAAATAATAAAACTGCTTAATAAATTTGACAATTAAGACTAATCAATATTTAAAATGGTGCAAAAAAGATTAAGAAATAGGAGAAAATAATGGCACATAAAAACCCCTCATACTTAGCCTTTTGCACTCCTGGGCAAAATGAAATAAAGAAAAAAATCCAAGGATATCAAAGAGACAAAAAAAACATTTACATATTTCTCAATGAACATCAAGGAATGAAAGGAATGAGTAACATCTAACATGAAGAGATCCAAAGAGTCAAGACATTCGTGAAAATCAACCAAGCAACCCAATCATGGCAAAATAGTTAATCAGCTCAATAATGAAAAATGATTAAGCCTCACAAGATATACACTCTATCTCTCAAGTGTCTAGGCTATTGTTTACTCTCGAAGCACCCATGAAAACAAACACCACATAGACTTGGCAAAATTCTAAAATTGACAAACGACTTGACAACACATGCATATGAGGATCAAAAGGTCTTTAAAGGTTGTAATGGGGCCAAGGACAAGGTAGGGAAGAAAAATATGGAATAAGTAGCTAAATCCCAAAGGAATAGAGGAGCAATGGGGAATAAGTGGAAATTAAGCACAAGTAGTAAACCCAAACCCTCTAATATCAACAAAATCAACCAAGGCTCCCAAATCAAGTTCTCATATCAAGACCTTATTTATTCAACTTCACTTCTTTTCTTCTTCTTCTTTTTTTTTTTTTGAAGAGTACGAAATTGTAGAATTTGCAGCAACTGAATTTTTTTTTGTTTTGTTTTTTTTATTTATTGAACAGTATGAAATTGAAGATTAAAGAAAGAACTAGGCAATATATATATTTATATACATCAAGCATGACCAAAATAAAACATTAAGCATGGCCAAAAATCATATCTTCCAATGAAACATACCCCCCCACACTTATTCCCAGCTTATTCCCAAAACAATTCCAAAGCTCCAAAATTCCTTAAGGGTAAGGTGATATCATGGTTTTTCACTTAAGGCTTGTAATGAGCTTCAAAACAAAGAAAGGGGAAAATAGGCTCAAAGGGGCTATCAAAGGAATTAATTCAAGGTAAGTCCATTTGGTTAGAAGCTTATAAGAACGAAATTGCCTAAATCATTTCCAAATATGCATGTGAATTAGGAAGCATCAACAAGAATCAAGCCAAGGCTATTGTGCAAGCAATCAATGGGGCAAAACACACCAAAAGATTATGATGATGGATGGCTCGAATTCTCACAAATGTAAACTTATCACTTTCAAATTGAGCTTTCAAAACTATCATGACATGTAAAGGAAAAACAAGGATTTCAAGTCACAAAATGTCAAGAGACTTTTATTTTCATAACAATTACCCATTACTTGAACATATCCTATAATTCAAAGACAAACATGCAAATTTAACACAACAAAACTAATGAAATTAAACTAGAACCCAACAAAACTAACAAAATTAAACTAATTTAACACGACTAACAAAACCAAAACCAAAGAACACACTCCCCACCATACTTAAACAACACATTGTCCTCAATGTGGCACAATTAAAAGATTAAAAGCAATTAAACCATCAAGTAGAATCAAACAAATGTAATAAAAGTAAAGAAGGAGATAAGAAAGAAAAACTTCCTAAGTCATGGTAGAGGAAGAGTAGGGTGGAGTAAGGAAGTCTCTTCCACCACTACGTCCACTAAAGAAGGGTTTGTGAGGAATGGCTTAAGTCGGTGTCCATTGACCTTGAAGCTCTTGTTTGTGGAGTCGCTTTTGATCTCAACTGTACCATAAGGAAAAACATTAGTAACAATAAAAGGACTAATCCACTTAGACCTCAACTTACCACTCATGAGTCCAAGCTTAGAATTATACAATAACACTTTTTGCCCAACCATGAAGTCCTTCTTAATTATCATGCTATCATGGAACTTCTTGGTCTTTTCTTTGTAGAACTTGGCATTCTCGTAGGCTTCGAAGCGGATCTCATCTAACTCACTCAGTTCCAACTTTCTTTCCTCACCAGCTTGATCCATAGAGAAGTTGCAGGTCTTCACTGCTCAGTATGCTTTGTGCTCAATCTCCACTGGAAGATGACATGCCTTTCCAAAGACAACCTGATAAGGAGACATTCTTATGGGTGCTTTGTAGGCAGTCCTATGTGCCCAAAGAGCATCATCTAGCCTGGCACTCCAATCTTTCCTGCTTGGTTGCACAATCTTCTCTAAAATTCTCTTGATCTCCCTGTTAGAAACTTCTGCCTGTCCATTGGTTTGGGGGTGGTATGGTGTGGATACCCTGTGGACAACCTCATACTTTTTAAGCAAGGCATGCATTGATTTGTTGCAAAAATGGGTTCCTTGATCACTAACAATTGCTTTAGGTACTCCAAACCTGCAAAATAGATTAGATCTGACAAAATCTACAACAACCTTAGCATTATTAGTTCTAGTGGGCTTGGCTTCCACCCATTTTGAAACATAATCATCTGCAAGGAGAATGTAAACATAATCAAAAGATACAGGAAAAGGGCCCATGAAATCTATACCCTAGACATCAAACACCTCACAGAATAGCATAGGTTGCTGATGCATTTGTTGTTGCCATGTAAGTGCACTTCCTGTTCTCTGACACTACTCACAAGTGCTACAAATCTTCCACGCATCTTTAAAGATGGTGGGCCAATAAAAGTCACAGTCAAGCACTTCGCGGGCTGTCCTTTGAACACCTAGATGACCTCCCGGTGCGGAAGAATGAAAGAACTGCAGGACTGAGTCAGTCTCATGATCTGGAATGCATCGTCTAATGACCTGATCACTGCACAATTTCCACAAGTAGGGGTCATCCCAAATAAAATGCTTAGCATCACTTTTTATTTTATCTTTTTAGGCCTTAGATGCTAAGGGAGGAAAAACAGAAGCAACTAAATAATTGACAATGTTAGCAAACCAGGGAGTAGAAAGAGAATAAGAAATACTATACAATATATATAAATGATCATCCGGGAAATCATCCCGAATGGATGAGTCCTCATCAAACACATGTTCGGTCCGACTCAAAATGATCAGCAACTAAATTTTGTGCTCCGCTCCTATCACGGATCTCCAAGTCAAACTCTTGGAGCCAGAGCATCCATCGGATCAACCTAGGCTTTGAATCAGCCTTCTGCAACAAGTACTTTAAAGCTGCATGGTCAGTATAAACAATAATGCGAGTACCAAGCAAATAAGAACGAAATTTTTCAAGAGCAAAAACTATGGCTAGTAGCTCTTTCTCAGTAGTAGTATAATTCGCTTGGGCAACATCTAAAGTCCTAGAAGCATAATATATCACCCTAGGCAATTTATCAATTTTCTGAGCAAGGACAGCCCCCAATGCATAATTGGATGCATCACACATAAGCTCAAAAGGGGTTGTCCAGTCAGGTGCCTGGATGATGGGGGTGGTAATCAGTGCTCTTTTGAGGCAATCAAAAGCCTCTTTGCATTTATCATTAAAGTCAAACTCCACCTCTTTTTGCAACAAGTTGGATAGTGGAAGGGCTACTTTGCTAAAATCTCTTATAAAGCGCCTGTAGAATCCTGCATGACCAAGAAAAGATTGCACCTCTCGCACGCAAGAGGGGTAAGGCAATTTTGAAATAACAGAAATTTTTGCAGGATCTACTTCAATGCCCTTATTGGAAATAATGTGGCCTAAAACTATACCTTGCTCAACCATAAAATGAAATTTTTCAAAATTTATAACAAGGTTAGTTTCAGTGCATCTATTCAAAACCTTTTCCAGACTATCCAAACAAACATCAAAAGAGGATCCATATACAGTGAAATCATCCATAAATACCTCTATGCAATTTTCTAAAAAATCACTAAAAATACTAATCATGCATCGCTGGAAGGTACCAGGGGCATTGCACAGGCCGAAAGGCATCCTCCTATAGGCAAAAGTGCCGAAGGGGCAGGTGAATGTGGTATTTTCCTGATCCTCAGGAGCAATAGTGATTTGCATATAACCAGAAAAACCATCAAGGAAACAGTAGTGAGATTTACCTGCCAGGCGTTCAAGCATCTGGTCAATGAATGGCAGTGGAAAATGGTCCTTTTTGGTAACCTGGTTCAGCCTCCTATAGTCGATGCATACTCTCCAACTGTTCTGCACCCGAGTAGGAATCAGCTCCTCCTTCTCATTTTTTATCACGGTGAGGCCGGTTTTCTTTGGAACTACCTGGACGGGACTCACCCATTGACTGTCAGAGATAGGATAAATGATTCCAGCTTGCAAAAGCTTGGTTACCTCCTTCTTCACTACATCAAGAATCACCGGGTTGAGTCTTCTCGGTGGCTGTCTTACTAGTTTAGCCCCATCTTCAAAATTTATTCGATGCATACATGTGGATGGGCTAATACCAGGAATGTCCGCCAGGGTCCAGCCTATAGCCTTCTTATGCTTCTTGAGAACTGATAACAGCTTCTCCTCTTGCTCATCAACAAGGGAGGCAGATATAATTGCTGGAAAACTTTTGCTATCATCCAAGTAAGCATATTTTAAATTTGATGGCAGAGGCTTCAATTCTGGTGTGGATGGCTGGATAGTGGTAGAAAGAGATGGCTTCTCAGCCTGTACCTCATAAAGAAAGTAAGAGGTATGTGTACTTCTTGAATCATGGTTAGTTCTATCTGACTCTATAAAATCAATCTCAAGAGGTAAAACATCAGCAGACATGTAATCAATATCAAATTCAGATTCACTCTCAGCATCAAATTCAGACATATGATCAAGTACAAATTCAGATTCAATGCATGAAGAGTGACAGGCATGCAGATTAGAATAAAGATCAGTCATGTATTCATCAACAATATGGTCAATTATTTCAACATGAAATACAGAAAGATCTTCAGATGGGTGTTTCATAGCATCAAGAATATTAAAATGAACAGTTATATCACCAAACTCCATAGATAGTGTGCCTGCATATACATCTATCTTAGTTCTAGCAGTTTTCATAAAAGGTATGCCTAGAATGATGGGAACTGATCCTTTAGAAAATCCCTCCTCCATATTTAAAATAAAAAAATCAACAGGGAAAATTAGCTCACCAACTCTAACTAAGACATCCTCTATGAAACCAGCAGGATAGGCAACACTTCTATTAGCTAAATGAATTACCACATCAGTTGACTGCAAAGGACCTAGAGATAGAGAATTAAAAATAGACAGAGGCATAACACTAACAGAAGCTCCTAAATCTAGCATGGCATTGTCAAACTTATTGTTCCCTATAATACAAGGTATGCTGAATGTAACTGGATCTTTACATTTTTCAGGGATTTGGGGAACATATTTACCAATCAATGCGGAGACATTTCTGCCCATACTAATTCTTTCACTTCCTTTAAGCTTCCGCTTATTAGTGCATAACTCCTTCAAGAATTTAGCATATCTTAGAATTTGCTTTATTGCATCCAGCAGAGGTATGTTTACCTCTACTTTCCTAAATGTTTCCAAAATCTCCTTCTCTGCCTCTTCCATTTTTTTGTTAGAAATTGCTCTTGGAGGGAATGGAAGAGGCATATGTTGCTTCTCTTTAGATTCACCTGCATAGAAATTGTTAGGTAACTTACTCTTTAAATTTTTGTCATCATCTTTTTCTGGAGTAGAGTGAGGTTGGGCAGATTCATTGGCAGATAAGGAAGATGCTACTGGTTGAGGTCCTTGACACTGCTTTCCTGACCTCAATGTAATGGCACTCACATTTTTGGGATTCTGGACAGATTGAGAAGGCAATCTATTAGAATTCTGGGACTGTTGTTGATTTAATTGTGTAGCCAACTATCTCATCTGATTAGTTAAGCTCTGAATGGAGGCTCTGGTCTCTTGTTGAAACTACATGTTTTGCATAGTCATTTTCCTCACAAGTTCTTCAAGGGAAGGTTGCGGAGGGGCCTCAACTATTTGTTGTTTCTGGGGCTGTTGCTGTTGTTGTTGGTGCTGGATTGGTGGAGGAACGTATGGTCTGCTTGGGCCAACAACATTTTGAAAATAAGGCTATTGTTGTTGCTGCTGTTGTGAAGGATTCGACCATCTAAGGTTGGGATGATTCCTCCATCCGGGATTGTACCTGTTGCTGGAGAGGTCATAATTATTCTGTTGTGGCTGATTTTGCTGCTGAGGTTGAGGAGGTTTGTTGTAGATGTTTGCAGTATAAGCTTCAGGCTGTTCAATTGCTTCAAATTGTTGCACAGAAGGGCAAAGGTCTGTGTGGTGGTCGGCAGAGGAGCATAAACCACAGAGTCTGGCGACAGGTGCAGATTTTTTATTCATGGCCAGTTGGGTTACCAAGTTAACCAAGGCATCTAGTTTACCTTCAAGCTTCTTAGTCTCACCTGATGAAGATGAATTCGTGGCTACTTCATGCACTCCTCTAATGACAATAGCATCATTTCTGGCACTGAATTGCTGAGAGTTGGAAGTCATCTTCTCAATTAAATTTCTGGCTTCAGCAGGGGTCATGTCTCCAAGGGCTCCACCACTGGCAGCATCTATCATACTTCTCTCCATGTTGCTGAGTCCTTCATAAAAATATTGGAGGAGAAGCTGCTCTGAAATCTGATGGTGAGGGAAACTAGCACATAATTTTTTAAATCTCTCCCAGTATTCATATAGGCTCTCTCCACTGAGTTGTCTAATGCCTAAAATATCTTTTCTGATGGTCGTGGTCCTGGAAGCAGGGAAATTTTTTTCTAAGAATACTCTCTTGAGGTCATCCCAACTCGTGATAGACCTTGGAGCAAGGTAATATAGCCAATCCTTTGCCACTCCCTCTAAAGAATGAGGAAAGGCCTTCAGAAATATGTGGTCCTCCTGGACATCTGGTGGTTTCATGGTGGAGCAGACAATATGGAATTCTTTCAGATGCTTGTGTGGGTCTTCACCTGCAAGGCAATGAAACTTTGGAAGCAAATGGATCAGTCCAGTTTTAAGAACATATGGGACATCCTCATCAGGGTATTGGATGCACAAGCTTTCGTAGGTAAAATCAGGTGCAGCCAATTCCCTTAGAGTCCTCTCACGAGGTGGAGGGTGTGCCATATTCTCAGAATATTCAAAATCAGAATGCTTAAAACTATAATGCTCAAAATCACCAATAACAGAATGCTCAGGATGCTCAAAAGGTACTAAATGATGTCTAACTAATCTATGAAATGTCCTATCTATCTCAGGATCAAAGGGTTGTAAGTCAGATGGATTTCCTCTAGTCATACACTAAATTCAGCATGCACAATTAGTTGCCTTCTTATGCAAGTAACAGTGTGGGTTTGAACTACAGCTACCATCAAATGATGTCCAAATGACTTGAAATTTTGTGAGCAACCTTATAAAATGATGAGAAGATAGCACAAAAAATTTCAAATGACAATTCGAAGTCTAACTATATAAGCTAAAAATGATAAGTTAAGAAAAATAAGAGAATAATACTTGAAAAATAAAAAACTTTTGACAGAATCACTTTTTTTGGACGATGGAGACCTCATAGGATGGCCGGCTGCCATGGTGTAGGAAATTTTTTTCTACCCCAAATACATATATAATAATTGTGATTCTGATAACCGGAGCAAAAGCTATGGCCGTTTGAAGTTTTGACAAAAATAAAATTTGCTACTTTTTTGGAACTTTCAAATCTGACCAAACTAAAGGCTCTAGCTATTTTTCCAACAAAATATAGATTAAAAGAAGTTACCACAAAAAAAATTCAGCCAAAAATAACAACTCTAGCTACTAAAACAAAAAATCCCAAATAATTCAGTAAGGGTGGTCGCTAAAATCCGTCGCTACATGATTTCCACTACTACGCTGTTTTGCCGCAAGCAAAAATGGTCGCTAAATCCGTCACAAAACAATATTCACAGCAAAACACCCAAAACTGATACAGGGGAAGCGCTTAACAGAAAAACTAAAACAGAACACACACTAAACAAAATACCAAGACACTAAACAACACTAACACAACACTAACAATTAAACATAAAACACGAAAGAATTAAACACTAACACGACACTAGCTATTATGAACCTTTGGACACTGCTCCCCGGCAACGGCGCCAAATTTGATTGAGGCCGTACCCGAATCAAATAAACATTAAAATGTAGTAACTAGGAAGTGATCCTAGGTCGTTTCCCAATGAGCAATGATAAACCAAATCTTCATAATAGATAGTAGGAAATAGTAACAAATTTGGGGGGGGGGGGGGGGGGTTGTTTGCTTTTGTGAATTAAACAACAAGTAAAATTGAATTAGAAAATATCAGAATTAAAATACGTTGCTTCCCCTTGATTCACAAGCAAGTCTCTTATCCTAGGTTGCGAGAATTTATCCTTTATCAGTTTAACCACTTAATCCAACCCTAAATTAAATTACTAAGCGAAATTTAACATAAGGCATTCATTATGTGATTAAGCAACACATACACCAATTACTCATAAACGATCATTAAGCATGAACATAAATTAAGCGCAGAGACAATTATTCAAGCACTAAGCATGCATGAATTAATAGCAACAAATTCAGAGTAATTAGTGAAGAGGAAAAACTGAACAGAATTTAACAGTAATAATAGAACCTCAAAGAGAACTGTGCTTGATCCTCAAGAGAAAACAACGCTGCGAACTTAACCTTCCATTAATCAAATAGAGAACGAAATTTTATTGATAAAACTAAAAGTCTGAACTGGAATTGTAAAAAATGAAAAGAAAAGAGAAAGAGAAGAGAGACTAAAACTAAAAACGAAAAATAGAAGAGAGAGAGGAGAGAGAGAGCTAAACTAGAACCTTGGTGTTGTTATATAGTTTTTCAGCCCCAAAGCTTACAAATCTGTTTTAAACCCAAGCCCATAAGTAAAATCAAATCAAATCTAGATAAGATAAGATCTTGATGAAATAATATCTAGATGAGATCAAATCTAAATAATATCTAGATAAGATAAGATAAGATCTAATTTTGTAGAATAAATTAGTCTTCCCTCTTCAAGTCCAAGCCCAATTCTGGATTCAAGCCCAAGCCCAATTCTAGATTCAAGCCCAATGCTTCATTAATTCCTGAAATTAGATTAAAAACATCAAATTAGCTGAATGGGCCCAAATAATAAAACTGCCTAATAAATTTGACAATTAAGACTAATCAGTATTTAAAATGGTGCAAAAAGGGTTAAGAAATAGGAGAAAATAATGGCACATCACCCAGCCTGATTACGAGCCAAGAAAAGTCCTTCGGATTCAATTTGTGTGTTTGTGATTATATGGCATGTGATGAAATGCAAAAGTTGAGACTTATGTTGGTTGTTGATTGATAAATAGCCTAAACACTTGTGCTTGAGTGAAACAGTGACCGTGAGGCTTTGGCTGGATGATCCTTCCTTGATATCTGCATATCTTGTGTTGCTTAATAATCATGTTCCTATCTTTGAAAATCTGCATATCTTGTGAAAAGTTGTTGGTTGAAGCATTGTATGCCACTTGTGTCATGTGATTGAATGCTTGGAAACAAACACAATTTTGAATAACCACTGTGAGCTTGTCACTTGAGGACAAGTGAACTGTTCTTTCTTTGCTTGAGGACAAGCAAAACTGTAAATTTGGAGGAGTTGTTAGTCACAATTTACGACTAACTTTTGTGTTGAAAAGCTTTGGGAAAATCATGTCTTTTCCCCAATTTATGGTTCTTTTGATAGGTTTGTACATATTTTTAGGTTTAGTTTGATTTTTATGCAGAGATATTCCCTTCGATGTGAATTAATGTGTTTTCAACTTCAATTTCAAGTGAAAAGATGAAGAATAAGAAGGTTGTTGTGGCTGGTGTCTCGCTAAGCGAGGCTTGTGCGCTTAGCGAGAATCATCCGTTAAGCGAGACACTCAACCCACTTAGTAAGTTGGGAGAATCTGGAGGAGAATCTGCCAAGCATCTGCACGCTCAGTGCGTCATCAGCTCGCTCAGTGAGTCGTTTGTCTTCTCTCGTGCTAAGCGCGCCCAGCTCGCTCAGCGGAAAATCACTTGCTCGCGCTTAGCGCAAAAATGGTGCTAAGCGAGCCTTCGAGGACAAAAAGCCCTTAAAAGCTGAAGTTGGCAAAAAATAGGTATAGATGCTTGATATGCTTGAGAGCCTATGCAATAGAGCGATGTAATAGGGCAAGGGAGCACCAAAAACCACAGCATTCAAGAGGATTCTAGGTTTTAGAGTGATTTTTAGGTTCTTAGAGGTGAAGGAGACATCCCTACCACTGTGTAATCTGAATTATGCTTCCAAAACCTCCTATTGTAACTGAAAGGTGATAACTTGCCATGGAAGGCTAAAACTTTTGTTGGGAATTTCTGCTGAGTCTTGATGTAAATATTATTTACTATCTATTTAATGTTGTTTTAATGTGTTCACTACTTCTATCTGCACTTAATTCTTGCATGCTTTTGGTCTGATCATCCATTTGTGTGTAAAGTTAGGATTTTTAGCATTGGGAAATGTTTTGAATCCTTAGAACTGGATAGAGCAGGGCTAAATAACTGTATTTTCTGGACACAGAGTGCAGGGACTCTAGTTTTTAATATGTTGTGATCTTAATGTTGTTCGGTTAGGCTAAGTTTGACGAGGGATCCGAGAACGAAGTTTAATTAGAATTAGCCCATTCGCGTTAGACATTGTTGTTTGGGATAATTGTCCTCAGCATAGAACACAGAAACAACATTAGATAGAGAAAAACCCTTATTGCATCAAGTCACTCAATAGAAAGGCCCAACGTTTTAATCATCAGTTTATTCTCGCATTTACTTAGTTAATTTTGTAGTTATCTTTAGAATTGCAACTATATTCTGTTTTCATTTCCATTTCATGATGTTACACAAATGTCTACTTATTGAATGAATGCTTTTCTGAATGAAACAAACTCCTTGTGGATACGATACTCAGTCTTACCGTTTTATACTACTTGTATGACTCAGTGCTCTTGCTAATAAATTCCGCAGTTATAAAGAGGAGTTAACACCCTATCTCCTAGAAATGCAAGAAACGGGAATCGGTCTCTAAATCCTCTACTGAAGTAGAATATTGATCCATTGTATGTTGATAATACAAGTTGCAGCAAATCTTGTATACCATGAAAGAACAAAGCACATAGAGGTTGATTGCCATTTAATCAGGGAAGCCTATGATCGTAGAATTATCACTCTGCCTCATGTCTCAACATCTGTTCAACGACATAATTTCCTAGTCAACAAATTGATGCTTGTAGATTCACCAACATCAATTTGAGGGGGGATGTTAATAAGATTAATAGGAAAATTATTTGCCCTTATTTGTGCAGATTTGTTGGCCCTTTAAACCAGTATATCTTGTATGATTATATAGCTGTAATTGTGTAATTATATCCTTAATTACTTAGCCCAATTGTAGGTTACCATATATAGTTTTTTTTTAGCAAAATTCAAGGTTAGAAATCACATTGTATCATATTATTTAAATGAGAATTCTCCAGAGGAGAGCTCACAGTTTTCATCGTAATTTCTCTGAGTTTAACACATTTTAGTTACATATTTATCCTTTATTTGGGTGGGAAAACATGTTGCATTGGTTATCTCAACTCTATATCTATATATATATATATATATATATATATATATATATATATATATATATATATATATATGAGAATGATCATCTTATGTGAGAATGAGAATGAATAATCTCAACCGTTAAATTAAAATGAAAGATCAAGATTAAAATATTTTAAATTCAAATTAAAACTTCATTTAATCATAAAATCTCAATAAGATTTACCAAACAGAAAATCAAATATCTTAAAGATTTAATCTATAATATCCTAAAATATCTTAAACCTATCATCAACATGATTACCACCATTGTTATGACCGTTTCCACCAATTGTCATGGTCACCACTGCAATCACCACTATGCTCGTCAATCATCGTCGCTACCACCAACATAATTATTGTCGTTGCCATTACCATCACTACCACTATGATTACCGTCATGATCATCATCGTCGCCACCAACATGTTGATAGTTATGTTGGTGGCAACAACGATGGTCATGGCGACGATCACAATGGTGGTGGTGGTGACGGCGATAATGGTGGTGGTTATGATGACGATCTTGACATAAATTAAATTTTTATGATATTTGATTTTCTATTTGATAAATCTTATAGAGATTTTATGATTAAATTAAATTTTAATTTGAATTTAAAATGTTTTTATCTTAGACTTTCATTTTAATTTAACAGTTAATATTAGTCATTCTTATTCTTATGTTCCACCACCACCGTCGTGACCGTTTCCATCATAATTGTCATGGCCGTCATCGCAATCACCACCATGATTGTCAACTACAGCCGCCACCACCACCAACACAATTGTTGTCGTCATCATCATCGCTACCACTTTCATGTAACAATAATATCTTAATTTAGCGGTTGCATACAAGTTATACATATCTTTATCTTTATACATAGACTTAATTATCAATTTAGTCCTAAAATTATTTTAAATAGTTCAATATGATCCCTAAATTTTAAAAAAGTTCAATTTGGTTTCAAGTTCTTAAAAATCAATTAATTTAGTTCCAATTTTTTAAAAGGTCTAATTTGACCCTTATGTTCTTCAAAATGGATCAATTTGGTTATCAAATTTTTAAGAACTTCAAGATCAAATTTAATCATTTAAAGTAATTTAAAAATTAAATTGATTCATTTTTAAAAACTTAAGAACTAAATTCAACATTTAAAAATAATTTTGTAACCAAATTGATAATTAAGTAAGTATATAAAGATAAAGATATGTATACTTTGTATGCAACTGCTAAATTAATTAATAGACAATTAGGACTTTTAGTACGTTCGAAACAGTGATGCACATGAACATTAATAATTTTAGATATAAAAATAACCAGCTATCAATATCCGATGGATTACAATATCCTATTTAGATTGATCACAATGTACTCCATCAAAACCAATAAAAATATTGTTTAAATCATGGTGCTCGAAACTTCCTTAGTTAGACAATTGAATTCGTAAATATAATGAACAAAGTAGCATAACAATAATCATGCCCATTTGATTTCAAAGTAACAAGGGCTTTGCGTAATTTATAAGGGATCATAAGATCGGAACTTTTGCAAAGTTATTCTATCAAAATATTAAATTGTAAAAACGATGAAATTGTGTTTAACAAATTATTTGATTATAATGAACTAGTTAGTTTTTTTTTTTTTGATAAAGAACTAGTTAGTTAATCACATCACGTATGTGTACTGCATCGAATATTGCTGTTTTTGGTTGGTGCGGAAATCAACATATCAAACTACTAAAAAAAGATAAGTTATATAGTAACGGTTTAGTATTAGATTAATTTTTGTTTGGATTAATTTCTTTATAAATATTCATAGGTGAGTAAAAAAAATTAAATAAGTTTCTTTAAAAACTAAAATAAATTTATGAATACGTTTTTTTATAACTAGTGCATACATAAATTAAAAAGGCTTAATATCCATTTCGTTCTCTATAAAATAATGATTTTTTTATTTTAATTCTTGAAAGATTTTATTGTGATTTTAGTCTTTATAATTTTTTTTTTCTAGTCTCTACTATTAAGTAGCTTTATTAATTGATGATGTAACATAAATGCCGAGAATCTATTAACTTGTCACACATTCAAATATTCATGTTAAGAATTTTACCTTTTATAACTTCTTTGACTAGCTCATAAAGCTTATAAATTTTCTTGATTAAAATAAAAATGTTTGATAAATGAGCTTATATCTCAGGAGCATATAACATTTTTTCTATATGTTTCTTAAAATAATAATTTATAGTATATCATAATTTTTTATTTTATCCTCAGTATTTGAAAAAATTCACATTTAATACTATGCTATTTATTTTAGTATTATAATATTTATATAATTTATTTTAATTTTAAAATATTTGATCTTTAAAGAAAAATAACAATAATTCAAAATAAGCAAATAGATATTCTTACCTAAAACTATAGTTTTGTCTCTAAAGTAAGAAATTAAGTAAAGAAATAATCATATAAGTATATCATTTTAAGTTATTTGCCTTGGTTCTTATTTATAACACTCAATTATGTAATTCACTAAAATTAAGAAAAGTAATTAATTTAGTTTATAGCAAAACATTTGTCCTAAATTTATATACTTTTTCAAAAATACCATTGTCATTAATATTTTTCTCTCTTCTAAATGCACGTCTCTCTTATTTAATTAGGGGTATTTTTAGTCTAAAAATAATTAATGCATGTGGCAATATGGATTAGGTCTTATATAAAGGAACAAATAAATTAAAAAAGTTAGGTCTTATAAATAGGAATGAAGGTAGTAATAGACTTAAGTATGTTTTTAATCCTTCAAATTTAGAATAAGTTTCTTTTTGGTCTCTCAAATTTAATATTAATTTTTTTAGTCTTTGTAATTTGAAAAAGAAAAACTTGTTTCAATATTTCTATCCAAACACGGTTAGAGATTTCACTTATGTGGCTAATGAATTACAAATGGCTTACATGGTAACCCAAATTGATTTTGCTTTCTTATTGTCAAATACCCTACCACATATGTGTTTTCCTTTCAAACTATTCATTTTGACAATGTTTGGACAAAAAAAAAATTGGACATAGGGACTAAAACAAAACTTCTTTTTAAATTAAAGGAACTAAAAAAAATAAATTTTAAATTTAAAGGATAAAAAACAAACTTATCCCATATTTTAGGGATTAAAAACATATTTTATCCTAGTTGGGTTGGGTTAATTTTTAGAACTTATCAATCTGACTCCGAACCTAAGTACAATTGGGTTAGTTGAAATGAACCCAAATTGATCAACGACCCAAACCAATTCCCTGGAATATAATTGGGTTGGATTCTTAGATCACACATACTAGCTTACACAACTACTCGATGTGTGGTCAACACTTATCTTTGCATGTTAAGCACTAACATTTACATCCTTGTGTATAAATATATAAATCTAAAAGAAAATATTGAGTTTTGGAAAGATGGTAGGGTGGGATCTAGGCCCAAAAGGAGATAAAATTAAGTGGTTGAAAGGTTTTAGACGGAGTTAAATTATCTTAATTAGTAGATATTTTGTTATTTTTGTACTTTCATTTTATTCCCTAAAATTGGCCAGTGACACTTTTAGGGTTGTTATTCAATTTGGTTAGTAATTATATGTTGAGTTATAAGATGAATTAGAATCCTTAATTATTTTGATTTGATGCAAATTAATATTAAGTTTTAAAGTTTGTGTATGAAAGCATACAGATGAAAATGCACTAAGTGTACATTTGATGGATCAAACAATAGTAGACAAACACTGAGTTTGCATCATTTATGATCAAGTTCATGCTTTCTGCAGTTAATCCTTATGTATGGAATGTTCCTTCATTCTTCATAGGATATGTCAAAGAACTAAGAGGAAGAGAGGAGTCAAAAGAAAAAAGGTTCCTACATTATCAAAATATGTGCCTAAAAGTAAGATAAAATGTACTTGATTGAAAAAGGCAATTTGACTTTTGATGGAGAAGATATGAAGTGCTTCTCAAGGAAGATAAGTTGAATGTTTTATAAAAAAATATATTTACAAGTTGGTGATAAACATTTAATGCCTCAATAGACACCTTCATTAATAGATGACCAACAAATGAAAGAAGAAGGTTTTTTGAGAGAGAAAGTTACTACCTCAACGAGTCTATAAATACTTGAAGTTTTGAAGCACTAATGTTAAAAACCTTAACAAACATTAATTCTCAAGCATTCAAACTACTGCAAAAGCAATTTTTTAAGTTTTCTTAATCTCTCAAAACATCTTGTATATCTAAAAAGTTAAACTGTGAACTTAATTTGTAAACACATTTGTAAGACGATAACAAAGTCAGTGTGCACTTGTAAACGCAAAGAAATCAGTTGATTTGTAAGAGTCAAAAGTGGTTTGGTAGCAAAAAATACTTGGATTATTAGCTTAGAGATACTAGTGTAAAACTACTTTGTTTAAGCTAGGAGTAGCTTGAAAAAAAAAAATACATGTATCTTTGTGAAAAATAGTGGAACTTGGTGGGTTGACAACAATTAAATGCAACATTGGTGGTTGAGATGAACCAATATAAATTTTTGTGTTTTCTTCTTGCTTTTATTTGTTTATATCTAACCTTGAATTGGGAAGTTAAAACAACATTTTTTTATAAAGGTTTTTGATAAAACAATACTTTTTTTGAAACTATTGACAGCTACCTTTTCTCATGTGCTATTTTCTATCTATTTCTTTAGACGATAAGGTGTTTTTACGAATAAGGTTTGTGAGAAGTTTTTGAAACCATAATTCAACCCTTGTGATTTTTATCCTTGCATTATAGTTTATTTAAGTTTATTGTACTTGTGTAATGGAGGATATCAATGAAAAAAAATGTTAGTCTTAGTTTTATCTTCTATGTAACTTTTAATGGTGATTTTTTGTAGCTTTCTAGTAGCTAGTTCCTTGCAAACTAACATGGGAGCAATTCAGGAAAAATACTACAATAAAGGATAGTAATATATTCAAGCATTAGGAGCTAGATCTAGGCATTAAATGCTCATGTCAACTTTATTTATATCTTATTTTTGTTTTGTAGTTTGTCATGATTTTCAAAACTACTTTGGCGGGGTTTATAAATCTAAATTAGACTCTTATGTAACATGAATTCTTTTCAACAGAAGTTTATTTCATAATTTTTATATTTAGTTAATTATTCTATAATAGTTATAAAAATTGGACCATCCATCAATTGGTCAATGCACAAGGCCATTGGATCGATGGTCAAACTAGTGGATCATTGGATCAAAATAAAACATTTTAAACTTAAAAAGACCAAATTGAAACCTAAAATGTAAATCAGAGACCAAAATTCTATTTTAGCTGACATTTTAATATTAGATAATAATTTACAAATAGAAAAATATGTTAAATATGTGATATAATATTGTAGAATTTATGTAATTTTAATTTTATGTGATATATATATAATCAAGATAAAGCATGACTTGTTCTACGCCTAGGGTATGATTTTCCACATTTGAATGTAATTTTAAGAAGTCATTATTTATAACTTCCATATCTCAAATGTGATTATTCCCTTTCAATTGATTTTCAACACTACTAAAAAACTATTTTTTATGACAGACATTTTAAGACGGTTATGCGGAACCATCTTAGAATGTCACACGGTGATAATTTTGTAAATACGAGATTATTTAACAAAGATAGTTTTACAACCGTCTTCAAAACTACTATTCTACAATGGTTTCACAAAAATCGTCTTAGAAATTAGTGGTTTTAATTTTTTTCCGTCTCCTCTCTCTTTTCTCACTCTCACTCTCCGACTCCCCCTCTACCTCTCCTGCTACCACTAGGGCACCTTCCACGTCACCAACCACGACATCCTCCCTTCCCTTCTTGCCTCCCTCCTTCGCACTGACCTCTCTTTCTTCTCTGACATCCTTATAAACCTTAACATTCTTTTTATTAGAAACACGTTCTTCTTCCCCTTCTGGATCGCGTGGGAGGAACGCGACACAAACAAAGTTGTAGTAATCGGTTCCTGCATGACGCCACTGGATTCAATATTCAAAGACACGAAAGAGAGTTTGAAAAGCGTGTTAACAAAAATAAGGCTTAACCTAAGAAGTGGGAAGTCGACGTGGCACGTGGTGATTGAGGAAATGAACCTTGAGGCCAAGATGGTGAACCAGAACAGGATGAGGAGCAACACCCGGTTCGCATACTTGGGCATCGTGGAAACGTGGCTGAAGGTGTTGGGTTTCGTGAAGGTGGACTCGGTGGACCTGCTTCCACCAGATCCACCTCCAATCACTCACTTGGATCTCAACTTTCTAGATTCTTCTCTGTATGACTCCTCTCTTTCTTGGGTTTTCCATTTAATTGATATTGTAGAAGCAAGCTTCATGATGTTGAATCAAGATTGATTCAAGGAGTTTTGATGATAATAAAGATGATGACAAAAAGTCCAAGAGAATGAGTTCAAGATTGAATCAAGAACACTTCAAGAATAAAGAGGAAATTTGATTTCAAGAATCAAGTTTCAAGATTTAAGTTTCAAGAATCAAGAATAATCAAGTTGAAGATTCAAGAATCAAGATAAGTACTAAAAAGTTTTTCAAAACATTGAGTAGCACATGAATTTTTCACAAAACCTTTTACCAAAGAGTTTTTACTCTCTAGTAATCGATTACCAGTTTATTGTAATCGATTACCAGTAGCAAAGTTTGTTTTCAAAAAGCTTTCAACTGAATTTACAACATTCCAATTGATTTCAAAATGGTGTAATCGATTACAATGATTTAGTAATCGATTACTAGTGTGATTGAACGTTGAAATTCAAATTCAAATGTGAAGAGTCACATCCTTTCACCAAAATGCTTTATGTAATCGATTACAATGATTTGATAATCGATTACCAGTGATAAGTTTTGAACAAAAATCAAAAGATGTAACTCTTCCAATGGTTTTCAAGTTTTTCTAAAGGTCATAACTCTTCTAATGGTTTTCTTGACCAGACATGAAGAGTCTATAAAAGCAAGACCTTGATTTGCATTTTATCAATTCATTTAGAACAATCATTACAATCCTTTACAATCCTTGAATCTCTTTGAACTTCTTCTTCTTCTTCCTTTGCAAAAGCTTTCTTAAGTTTTCTGGTTTTCCAAACCTTGAAAACAAAACTTGTGTTATTCATCTTTTTCATTCTCTTCTCCCTTTGCCAAAAATAATTCGCCAAGGACTAACCGCCTGAATTCTTTTTGTGTCTCTCTTCTCCCTTTTCCAAAAGAACAAAGGACTAACAGCCTGAATTCTTTTGTGTCTCCCTTCTCCCTTGTCAAAGAATTCAAAACGACACAGTCTGAGAATTCTTTTGATTCTTCCCTTTCCCATAAACAAAAGATTTCAAAGGACTAACCGCCTAAGAATTCTTTTGTTTCCCCCTTCACAAAGTTTCAAAGGACTAACTGCCTGAGAACTTTGTTTTAACACATTGGAGGGTACATCCTTTGTGGTACAAGTAGAGGGTACATCTACTTGGGTTGTTGTGACCAAGAATAAGAGAGGGTACATCTCTTGTAGATCAGTTCTAGTGGAGGGTACATCCACTAGGTTGTTCAAAGAGAACAAGGGAGGGTACATCCCTTGTGGATCTTTGATTGTAAAGGAATTTACAAGGTTGAAAAGAAATCTCAAGGACCATAGGTCGCTTGGGGACTGGATGTAGGCACGGGTTATTGCCGAACCAGTATAAAACTCTTGTGTGTTTGTCTTCTTCTTCCCTACTCTTTTAATTTCCACTGTGTACTTTAATTACCACTTTTACTTTTGGTTAAGTTTATATTTCTATTCTTTACTTTCTTAACAACATAGTAAAAGCCTAAGAAGGGTATATTTTAATTAGTAAAAGTTCATTAATAATTAATTCAACCCCCTTTCTTAATTATTCTGAGGCCACTTGATCCAACAGATATTTAATCATTTATGCTTTTGCTATTACCTCGATTTCTTTTCATTTTTACCTTATTGTATCTGTTAGATTAGATCTTTTTCCTGTCATTATATGTGGATGATGTTCTACTGAAGCTAAATCGTTTGACGTTTATTGCAAATTTTTTGTGCTTTGCAGAGTGGGGCGAACTCCTCGTACACCATGGTGGATTATACTTATGATGTTGTTGTCATAGGAGCTGGTGGCGCGGGATTGAGAGCTGCTATTGGAGTTTTAGAACACGGGTTCAATACTGCTTGTATTACCAAGCTCTTCCCAACTCGTTCACACACTGTTGTAGCTTAGGTATGATATGAGAGGGCTTTGCTATAATCTTTTTATGGCTCGTTTCTTAAGCATATTGTGTATATGGACAGTTCTCTGTAACATTCATATTGTGACTATTTGTTCTGCTTTATGTTATTCCTTATTGGGTCTTTTGGTTGTTATACTTTGTTGTAACTACTAACTAGTATCCATGTGTAAAAATTATTTCATTGTTAAGTGTAATTTATGAAGAAAAAAAAGAAGAAAGGAATCAAGAATGATAGCATTGAATGGTGAGTTCAATCAGATGAAATCAACAGTAGCTTCCTTAGGTTTGTATTATAAATTTTCTTATATGTAAGTCATAGTATGCTTTGTGATGTGCTTTAACTATAATCTTGGATCACTTTCACACTGTCACCGCTTACATTCATAATTCATTCTTGTTTGACACTTCATTATTATTTTGGATACATGACATTTTAAACTTGGCTATATAATTATGTTGTGTATCACTGATGGACAATGATTTAATCTTTCATCTACCAGGTTTGTGCTTTTAAAAAATCATTGAGATTACCCCATAGTGTATTGTTTTTTTTTTGCTTGTACAGTTAGTTATAAACAGTATTGGATGGTGCACCAAAGTATATTAAGTTGACACTATCATGTCAAGCACCCCCCCTGAATATGTTGGCAACACTAATTGATGAGAATACAATTATGTATAGGGTGGTACAAATTTTGAAGTGAAAATCTCATAATTCACCACAAGTTTCAAGTTTGATTTACCATGTTTACACAATGAATTATTAATTTGAAGAATAGCCTAAGGCTGCCTACAATTGATCCACACAGTAGGTTAATGTTGGGAAATATCCAAGTCCCACGTCGGCTGCCTCACTCCTTGGAGTCCAGCTTATATATCTGTTGGACAACTTCACTTAATATCAATTGATTTTAAGATGAAATCTAATATGATATCAGAGTCAGACTCTTCTGTTGGGCAACTTCACTTAATGCTAATTGATTTTAAGATAAAATATTTGTCTCCCGTTGATGCTCGACTCATGGTTTGATTTGGCAAGTCCTACTCTTGGTTGTTCTTTTACATTTGAGGGTCCTAATTTTAAGTTGTAACGTTGAGGTTTTCCACTGCTTTATGTTCTATTATATTTTTGTTCCCTTGAAAAACTGCAAACCATCTCTTGTGATTTTTTCTTTTCCCCCTGATAACATTTTTTCTTTCGATGAGAACAAAAGAAAGAACAAACAAAAGCAGGCAAGATAACTTATTTTGTTTCTCCCATGCAAACAAGATTACATGTTACCATACTATACATATTATCTGAATTTGATAAATAAAAGTGCACATTGTTAATTAATTGAAGAGCTTGAGGCTGGATTCAGGATCTTGCATCAAGATATGTAGTTTCAAGAGCAATGACGATGGAGATTCGGGAAGGTCGTGGTGTAGGTATGGTGGCTTATACTGATATATACATGTCTTTGTAAAAAGTTTATATTAACATATACGTTGTTTGATTGCTATTAGATCATAAGTAATTGTTGCAGCTAGCACCCTTAAAAGAAAATCAGTGTTAATGTTGTATAACTTGTGCGTGTTAATTTTGAAATTAGATAAAAGTCAGGGAAATAAACTAGGATCCATCATAGTGTATATGATATGTACTGATAAAACAAATAGCGTATATGATTTGTTAAAAAAAAATAACAAATTAAAATTGGTGTAATAATTAATACTGTGAAATTAAGTTTTTGGAAACTAAAGTAACGTCAGTGGATTAAGGAATAATATTTAACTAGTATTTTATAGGATGATTTTTTATATAATTAGAATTTATAAAAAAAATGAATATTTTTAACATATAAATTATATTATGATTAAAATTCATAACAAATGTATGTCTTTCAATATATAAAATATATTTTGAATTTATAATAAATAATTTAAATTATGTAAAAAAAAACTTAAATTGTGATATAACATTATTTTTATTACTGATCATTTTTTTTCAAAAATTACTGAAATTCATTTTTAATATAGATATTAAAAAAAGCTAGATTATATTAGAAACAAACTTGTGATGTAACATTATTTTGCATTTATATATCAATTTCATATTGTGGTGTTGACAGTTTTCTTCCTTTTGTAACGCCTTTTCTTATTAAAATAATTTCAGTCTGGTTATTCCTACAATGCTGGATGGACTAAGGATATCCATGCACTGGTTAATTATCTCCATAGAGAGAAATCCAAGGCACCTCTGATTGCGGTTGGAACTAGTATGGGAGCTAATATTCTGGTATGTTCAGAGCTTGACTCTTATGCAATGTTTATAGTTTTTTAGTGTTTTCTTTTTCTTTTGTTTGAGATTTTTGCCTTTTTCCCTCCAAAATAATTTATATTATTTTAATAAAAAAATTATTTTGTTTTTAAATGAAGAAAAGGTGACATGTTCAAGTTGTGAAATTAGCCTCTTTTGTAAAGGTAAGGTAATATAACCCTGTAAGGCTCTATATATAATGGATCTAAGTTTTCCTTTTCTAATTAAAAGAAAGAAAAAAAAATTCCAATTGGATTTTCCAAAGACTACTTTTATGTCAAATTCAGATGAGATAAGAATTAGTTTTTAAAAGAGAATTTTTTTAAGGTATTTTAATTGAGATAGTTGAATACTTTTAAGTCTGGCTAAAAAACTTGATACAAACCCAAAAAATGCTTTAAATGTAAAAATATGGTTTTTGGAGGGTGGTAAACATCTCTAAAATTAAGATATTAACCTATGGATAAACATATTGACATATTGATTAAGTGGTGTAAATTTGTTTCTTGTGACACAATAATAGTACTACTAGTTAGTAACATGTTAAATTATATAATAGCTCATTGTAGGCATGACAATTCTCCCTGCAATTCGGGGGTCCCCACGGGTACTGCCCCATTCGGGACCCTGTGGTCGGGGAAAAATTTCCCATGGGGACTGGGATGGGGATGAAAAATCCCCCCGTAGCTAATTTGGGGACGGGGACTATGCTCCTCGCCCCGTAGGGTCCCCGTATTCCCGCGTATATAGAATTTTACTTATATATCCTCATAACTTATAATATGTATAACATAAATATAAGGGTTAATATAGTATTTTACTAGTAAAAAAATACAAAATAAAATTATCATATATATAAGTAATATCTCACAAGTTATAAAGACACCAACATTACCTAAACCCTAAAACGCCGCATTAAACATTCAGACTTCGTTCCTTGACTTCCTTCTTCACCTTTGTTCCTTCTTCACTGCTTCATCTTCGTTCCTTCTTCACTTTTTCACTTCTTCACCGTTCGTTTCACCGTTTTACACTGTCTTCACCCTCTTCACTTCTTCGCTTCTTCATCGTTTGTTTCACCGTTCCTTCTTCACTGTTTGTTTCAGCCGTGAACTTGTGGAAGCCTTTGTTTCACCTTTTTCTTCTTTGAGTTGCACCGTGCATTTCTGGGTTTTGCAACTTCGAATTGTTCTTCCTTTGTTTTATTTATTTATTTATTTATTTATGTTGTATGTTCTTCCTCTGTTGTATTTTATTATATTAATTCATGACTTTTTTATATTTCTAAACACATATTTACATGTTTCATTGTATAGGTTTGATGTTGAAGATGTTTCGTTGCACTTGGATGCAAGTATGAAGACTTGATTCAGTATGATGATGTTAATTTATTGTATGAAGACTTGTGATGTTATGCTAGTTTTATTGTTTTTATTGTGTAATACTGTAACATTAATGTGTACTTGGATATTTCTTGGATGCTTTTATGCTTGTGTAATTTTATTACTATTATTATTGATTTATTTTGGTATTTTTAGTCATGTTTTAAACTTAGAATTAAACCTTAAATTTATTATTGTCGAAAAATTGAGATAAAACAAAAAAATTATATATATATATATATATATATATATATATATTATATATATATATATTATAATAATAATAATTTTTGACATTTTTTAATGTAAAATGGGATCCCCGCAGGTCCCCGTGGGGAGCCAGGGAACGGAAACGGGACAAAAAATACCCCCACCACGTGGAGCGGGGACGGGGACGGGAAGCACGATAAGGTTCGGAGATGGGGAGCGAGGGAGTACTCCCCACCCCCGCCCCGCACGGGTGCCATGCCTAGTCCAGTGTGATTGGTTTTCAATTGGTGAATACATAATAGTGTCAATATTCCAAATTCAGTTCATACGTACCGTGTTATAATAAAGATTATTATTTAGGTATGACAATGAAACTCTTACCTTTGGGTATTCGTCCAAATCCGTCCCGATTTTGACGGAGAATACCCGAGTTGATCAGGTATGAGTTCGAGTTCGGGGATTACCTGACTTTTTTAGTCGGGGTCAGGGTCGGGGACGAGAATGTCACTACCCGTCCCATACTCATTCCCGTACCTACCCCGATGATGAAATTATTAAAATTTTATTAATTACTTGTTAATTTTTTTTATAATTTTTACATAATTTAAGATTTTTTTTTTGTAAACAATCATTTTTTTAAATTGATTTTTTTACAATTTTTTTTTGTAAATTTAAACCAGCGGGGATACCCGATACCCAATGAGTACGAGGATGAGGTAATAAATTTTAACACATCGGGCATTAGAAACGGGTACAGGTACATGTTGGGGAGTCGAGGTCGGAGACGAGGAGACAATACCCATCCCCGCCCTGTCCCGTCCAGTTGCCATGTCTATTATTATTTTGTAATTTGCTTACATTTATATATACTGCCGTGTTTGAGTTAACTTACATTCATATGAAAATTTTATTTACATAATATATATCTAAACGTTTATATACACTTCTTCTCCTTATTTTTTAATGATTTTATGCCTGACATTTGTTTATAAATAATATACAATCTTATAAGTGTCAAATAAAAGCAAGAGTCCAGTAATATTTCAGTTACCAAAATGTTACTTGTTATTTTTCCTATGCTTTTGGCCTGATAATATTTTACATGTGTATACCATCGGTATATGCACTTGGCTATGTCTATGGTGGTTTGGTAAGTCTTCATCTGTTTTTTTACCATTATTGCATATTAATTGTATCACATGTAGTTAGTGCCTCGGTGGAATGCTAAAGCACATGATATTCTTTCCTTAGTTCATTATTTCAGTTTTTATCTGTATAAATTTATTTTTGTGTTATAGCCTATAAATATTAGGATTCGCCTATACGTATGTTTTTTCACCTTGTACTCATCACCAGAAAATTATATTTAATTCTTAATCTCCTCTTGAGAGTGTTAATTTAAATATAGGATGACAACATGGTTATCTTTCTAAATTTAAAAAATTAATTGAAAAGTAATATTTGGTTTAATTTTTTTTTAAAAAATACATTCTAAGATGGTTCTCTGAAAAATCGTCTTAGAATGTTTACATTTTACGACGGTTTTTTTGAAAAAATCATCTTAATATTTTCAAAATATTTTATTTTTTTTAAAAATACATTTTAAGACAGTTTTTCAAAAGATGGCTAATTTTTTTAAAAAACCGTCTTAGAATCCTAAAATTATTTTTTTTGTTAAAAAAAATATTCTAAGATTGTTATCTGAAAAACCATATTTGAATGTGTCACAAAATCGATGTAGAAACATCTTTTTACATTAGTGCAAACACACATTTTACTATGTTTGGATGAATATTTATAAAATTAATTTTAGATGAAATGCAAGTTTGGTTTTGTGTCAGATTGCCTTGGATCCACATCCTTTCAAAAGAAGTTCAAATAATTTCTATGTTAAATTGGTCATCTTGACGTGAATTTGATGCTCAATATGGTAGGAAAATGCAACTCCAAACACATTAACAAAATTAGTTTTGGATGAAGTACAAATTTGGTTTGAGGATACATCACCTTGGATTTTTTTTTTTTTAGTTTCATAGTTAAATTGGTCACCTTGTTGTGAATTTAGTGTTGGAAGGGGGTGGTAAAAAGTAATTCTAATTTACATTTGAATGCTTTTATTGTATAATAAGGAGGTATTTGGAATTTTTATTTGATATTTAACTAATTGTTTTATTATTGAATTTGTTCATTTTGAAATAAAGTGATATTATTAGTCCCAACTCCATGCCCAATTATATTAACAAATACTAAAAAAAACAAATTAATAGTAAGTTTTAGTAAAAAAATTATCCAATGTAAAAATTACTTAAACTCATATTGAATTATGAACTTAAAAGCATTTCATCTTAATTATAAAGAATCTATTGTGAAAACTAAACATTCACTCAATAGTGTAAATATTTTAATGTCAAATGTAATCCAAAAACACAGAAGTTGGAATGTGGATCAATTTATTCATGACACAAATCCAAACATGCATACAACAGTGTAATTTTGATCCTTTTCTTGCTCTATATGCTTGTGATAAATTAATATTAAAATAATTTTTTTGAAGGAATTATATTAAAAAAATTAAAGAATTAAAAAAAATGATTTGAAGGATTGAACTTGAACCGCATTGAACGATGATAAAAAAAGCGTATATCTTTGACACTCGTTCAAGTTCAACCCTTCAAATCAAAGGAAAAAATTATATAATATAATATTTATATTTTATAATATACATTACTTGAAACTTTCTCTTTCCTTTTTGTTTTTTAATTTAAAATATTATAAAATATAAATATTATAAATATTATATTATATAATTTTTTAATTAATTTTAAAATTACTTATTTATTAAATTAAATTTTAGAATTTTGTTTTTTAATTTTTTAAAGAAAATGATATTATTAAATATAATTACTTTTGTTTTATTATTTAATTTACTTAACATATTTTTTAGGTGAATATTTTTATTTAAAATCTAAATTTTTTAATATAATTATTTTTAATATAATTATATTACTAAATATAATTAGTTTGTTTATGTCATTATATTTAATTAAAAAATAAAAAGACTTTTTGTTTAACAACTTATTTATAGAAGAACATTATATATTGTATTATCAATCAAATACTTAAACAATTACACTTGCCTAAGAAAAAAATTAAGATGGAGATATGTTAGGACAATTGTTTTTGTTATGACCATGTTACTCGCAAATTCCACATTTTTTTGTGCTTTCTCGTTTATTTTATTTGTCCATCTCAGTAGGAATGCAAGTTGAAACGGGACAACCCTTTGTCATCCTCTTCCTTCTTGAATGAGAACCCCACTGATTTTGTTCATATTCTTGCCACATTGATTCGGGTGGCAGCAAAAAAAATAAATAAATAACTGCTAATTAAATATTTTTAAAGATATTTTCAATATATTTTTTATTATAAAAAATAGCTCATATTTAGTCGTTATCAATATCTTTTGGATATTTTAATATTTTCTTTTTTTTTTTCATATTTACAAGCCATAAATAGTAAAAATATCAATTCTTATCACTTAAGCAAAAAATAACTACTCTTTAAATATTTTTAAAGATATTTTCAATATATTTTTATTTAAATTTATGTCTATTGTATAAGATAAATGTATTAATTATTTGTTTACTGTGTTTTTTAGTTTATTTTAATACTACTAACTAATTTTCTTATTTTTTTAATGAACGAACATAACAAAAAAAATATCAACAACATATAAATTTAACTATAAAAGTACATATAAAGTAACTAAAAAATTGTACTCCAATTTTATCCAATTTTCTATTTTTCTTTATCTGTATATTTTTTCTTTTAAAAAATAAAAAAACAAAATTATAAAATTTAATTTAATAAATAAGTAATTTTAAAACCAATTAAAAAAAATTATATAATATATATTTATATTTTATAATATTTTAAATTTAAAAAAAAACAAAAAAAAGAGAAAATGCCCAAAAAATATATATTGAAAATTAAATTACAAAATAATTAAATTAAAAAAAACTAAAAGAGAGAAAATGTATTTACGAAAAATAATCGTGATAAGGTGACAAATTTTGAATAACAGACAATGACGGGATTACCCTTCATCAATGGTTCATTCCTAAAACTTTGGAGGCTACAAGTTACAACGCCAACTACTGCTTTATTCGTGGCCACCAGTCCACAACCACAACACATTAGTACTACATTTTCCATTGAATAAAGTGAATACATCAACATGTATTTCACCTAAATATAGAAATAGATGAATTCAACCGTTTTCCTAAATATTTAACTTTTATAGTTAATAAAACACGCGCGCATATATATATATATATACTAATTAAAGACAAATAATTAATATGTTTAAAGTTAAAATTAAATTATTTTAATAATATTCAAATTTGATCTTTTGGTAAAAATAATTTTTGATTTAATTTTAACTATTTTCTGATTAAATTTCAGATTACTCATAATCTCTTTTTCCTTATAAACAAGAGAATTAAGACAAGAAAATATACATTTATATATTTTATTAAAATTTATTAAACAAAGTTTTTAGTGAAGTCTTATAAATAAAAACAATTAATTGGTAAAAAAAACCTCACTAAAAGTAATGAGCATTTATACTAATATCATGATAACCCCACATTATAATATATATATATATATATATATATATATATATATATATATATATATATATATATATATATATATATATATATATATATATATATTACCTATAACCAATTTTCTCTTAAGAAGCGCAGTTTACTCTCAAATTCTTATTATAAGCCTTATAATTTTAAAGTATGAAAAAATTGTTAATAAAATTTCAAAAAATGAATAACAAAATTTTTTATAAGTTTATTTCATTTTTCGAAAACCTAAATTAATAATAGAGTATTTAAAATTAACTAATAGTAATATTAATTAAATATTGTCCGCAACAAAAATGAAAAATGAAAAATATCCGAGTATGTATTTTTATCAGTATTTTTAAAGATAAAAAAACAAAAAAATTTAAAAGAATGAAAGAAGCTAGAATAAATTTTTGTTTTTAAATTGTTTATAATTTTTTTTAAAATGAATTTAATTTGAATAGATTGATAATATAAAATTATTTAAATATTTCATCAGTTATATAATTTAATTTTTTGCACTGAAAATACCGAAAAAATTACTTTTTAAAATAGTTTCAAGAGATTGATTTTTTTTTTCTTTCATTTTTCCTTCCTTTCAAATACAAATTTCAGAAAACCTTTCACGAAACAATTTTTAAAAAATCATAACCCAATCAAACAGTTCCATAAATGCACGATTTATTCGTATCAATGTATCACACATTTTCATTCAACCTAACGCGCAATTGGTTAAATAAAGATGATACGCCACTTATTATAAATCTCCTTATATTATTATTTTTTAGTACATTTCATCCTCCTCTCACTCCTTTTCCTCTCCCACAAATCCCGTTCTGCTAACGTGCGCCCTCCTTCTTTCGCTCTACCATTTTTTCGCGAATTAATTACAATTATAATTATAATTAAAATTATGACAAAACACAACACTGTTTTTGAATAGTAACAGAAACGTGTAGGAGAAAGAGAGAGAGAAGATAGTGACAGACAGAGAGAGAAGAAAAGTAGAAAAGAGAGTCTGCGTTTTTTTGGGTACTTTTCGGAGTTGCAGGTTTTGGAGCATCGTGTCGGGGAGGTTCTCATTTTTTTATTAAAAAATTTAATTAAAGGGTTTTTTTTTTCTCATTTTAATTTTCTTCATGTGGTAGGATAAGAAAATATTATTATTTAATTTAATTACTTAAATTACTATTTTTCTTTCCTAAGTTATAGACGTGAGAGAAGATCAAATGGTGCGTGTGTTCATATTATTATAATATTCATAAAAACAAGCTCATATTTTTGTGTATTATTATTATATATATGTACTGTTTGTTGCTTCGTAACAACACCACCACATTCGCAGAGCCGCTTTCTTTGTTTTTGGACTGAGAGATTACCAAAACAAACCCACGAATTTTTGGTGTGGCAGATCACGATTCCTCAGAAAACTGTAATGGGTAGGTTCCTGTTTTTTTTCTTTCTTTTTGATTTTTCGTTATGGGTTGCTTTCTCGTGGTTTGTTCTCAGAATCTTGTTCCTTGGTTTTGGGCACACTGAAAAACTTGTTCTTCTTTTTTGGTTTTTGCTTTCTGGGTTTTGTGAATCTCTGTGTGTGTGTGTGTTTGTTTTGGGGGTGAGGAATTGCGTCTGCAATTGGGTGGCAAGACATGAAACACAATCATGGGATTTTCTTCTTTGGTGTGAAATTTTAAGGCTTTTTCTTTCCCAAGTGTTAATTAGTTTCAACTCTATTGATTTGGAGCGTGTCATGTGTTTGCATCTTTGCTTCTTTTTCTTGTTTTCACAGTTTCTCTTGTGTGCTTTTTTTTCCCCTTTGAGGTGTGTGATCGGTTTTCATTGGCCTAATGGTTTATGTTCAGTGATTCCTTCTTTTAGCATAATAGTAACAGCTAAAGCATACAGCACGAGGCTTATTCGTACCAAACAACTTTTTGGGTTCTGGTTTTCTTCATTACTTGGTTATTCTTTTGTGTTTATTCGTCTCTTAACCATTGGCCACTCTCCTTTACACACCTCAGCTTCTTGTCCCCAGCTCCTATATTCTTTCTCTCTCTCATACAGTGTATTTTGCAAAGAGGTTTTTTTTCCCCATCATTGTCTTCTCTTTCTTTGTGTGTGTATATATTTATTGAGCTGCTCTAGCTTTTGATTCTCATTGGCTATGGGGGTTCTGTTGCCATGTTTTGTCCTCTGATTGGTTTGTTTTGTTTTCTCTCTCATAGCTTTTATGTCGGAGGTCAACATGAGCTTCTCTCACTACATGGATGATGAATATGAGAAACTCTTCCGGAGAATGAACCCTCCCAGGTACCAATTTTTTCCTTCCCATTTGATGAAAAGAAAATTAGCCATCTTTTTCGGATAAAAAATAAGAAAAAGAACAGAGAATTTCAATGATTCCTTCCTCACACCTTTGTCCACTTGTTGTCTTGTCTTGTCAGGGTTGTAATCGATAATGAAGCCTGCAAGAATGCCACCGTTATACGGGTATGCCTATTTCCTTCTTCGTGTTTTTTTTTTTAATATTTCTATGATTGAAGAGCTTTTGCCTAGTTTGATGGCACTTTTTTTAAAAGGGGTGTTGAAAGTGAATTTAATTTTGCAGGTTGATAGTGCAAACAAGCATGGAATACTTCTTGAAGTTGTACAAATCCTCACTGATCTAAACCTCATCATAACTAAGGCTTACATTTCTTCTGATGGTGGATGGTTCATGGATGGTAATACTTTTCTTTGACATTAATTAATTTCTATTACAAGATACATTGGTAATCATAAGTTTTGGGGGTTGGAACATTGAATATTTTATTCTGTTCTACCAGTTTTTAATGTTACTGGCCAAGATGGAAACAAGGTTACTGATGAAGCTATTTTGGATTACATTAGAAAGGTTGGTGTCCCCATTTGGTGTTCTTTAACTTCTCTGCTTTTACGAAACAACCACTGAACCATGTGTTTGGTTCCATTTGTGTTTTCAGTCTCTTGGTCCCGAATCTTGTGTTACATCTCCTATGAGATCTGTTGGGGTTAAGCAAACAACGGACCACATTGCAATTGAGCTTATGGGGACTGATAGGCCAGGGCTGCTTTCAGAAGTGAGTGCTGTTCTGACCAACCTCAAGTGCAATATAGTGAATGCAGAGGTGTGGACTCACAACACTCGTGCTGCTGCTGTAATGCACGTGACTGACGAAGAATCCGGTTCGGCCATTACTGATCCTCAGAGGCTTTCTATAATCAAGGAGCTTCTATGCAATGTTCTTGGTGGTGGCAACAAGAAGAGGGGGGCTAAGACTGTTGTCACAGATGAAGCCACACACACTGAGAGAAGGCTTCACCAAATGATGTTTGCTGATAGGGATTATGAACGAGTTAATGATGATGATGACTTTGATGAGAAGCAAAGGCCAAATGTGAATGTTGTGAATTGGTCTGACAAGGATTATTCTGTGGTTACTATTCAGTGTAAGGATAGGCCAAAGCTTCTCTTCGACACAGTTTGTACTTTGACAGACATGCAGTATGTGGTTTTTCATGCAAACATCGATGCTGAGGGTCCAGAAGCATATCAGGTATATCAGATTCACCACTTTGTTCTGAACAAACACACATGTACACACACAGACCTGCAATTCCTTTTGTTGTTTGGTGCGATATGTTGGTCTTTTAAGAACATTGGCTCAATATTTTATGGTTGCTTGTGCAGGAATACTACATCAAGCACATAGATGGGTCCCCTGTGAAATCAGATGCAGAAAGACAAAGAGTGATACAATGTCTTGCAGCTGCAATTCAAAGAAGAGTTTCTGAGGTGAATGACTTATTAATGTTACTGAATTTGTGATTTCTTGCTTTAGACTTGCATATGGTATTCAATTATTCATGGAGTCAAGCTTGTGCATGTGAAGCCTTTTTTTTTGTCTAGGTAGTGATTTATTCTTATTAATCTTCACCGAAAAATTTTAAGCTGAACGTGACCCTTGCGTATTTTTTTATATCATGTGAATAATAGTGGTCCAAGATTAGTTGAAATGCAGTTGGTGGACTTTGACTACTGTTGTTATGTCCCACTGCCAAGTTGATTATCTTACTGAAATAGACTTGTTCAACTACATTTCTTTTTCATTTGGTTAACAGTTACTCTACTTTGAAGATTAGTCACAATTTTGTTGGCTCTGCAGAGCCTAAACAAGATTTAAATAAACAACAGTATACCCTTTCTTGTATTATATATTACCGATTACTGATTTTAACTCTATAATTCTGCTAAATTTTTATTCCTTAGTCAAGAAATCTTCTGGACCGCAAATTTTTATTTTCTTAAATATTCTAGACAATTGCCAGTTAGGTATTTTTGGTTCATTTCTCCATCTACCCTCATATTGGTTGGTCTCATGTTATTTTATATGACTATTAATTTTTTTTTTTATATCTTGTTGATTCAGGGTTTGAAGCTAGAGCTCTGCACCACCGACAGAGTTGGATTACTATCTGATGTTACACGAATCTTTAGAGAGAATAGCCTCACAGTTACAAGGGCAGAAGTGGCCACAAAAGGAGGCAAAGCTGTGAACACTTTCTATGTTCGTGGTGCTTCTGGTTTCCCTGTTGATTCTAAGACCATAGAATCCATAAGGCAAACGATTGGCAATACAATCCTTAAAGTAAAGGGTAGTCCTGAAGAGATGAAATCTGTTCCTCAGGATTCTCCTACCAGATCCCTCTTTAGTGGTCTTTTCAAGTCCAGATCTTTTGTGAACTTTGGCTTGGTTAAGTCCTATTCTTGAGAAAGCCATTACCACACTTGTTGCTGTCTTTTCTTGTGTACAGTGAAAGAGGTGAAGATGCAAAAGGGCTTTTACTAGGAAGTGTGACACGACTTTAGTTTTAGGGAAGTAAGTAGGAACACCATCATATCACACGCTAGGGAGAAAAGTGGCTTGTAAATTCTCTACCCCTTCTGCTTTATATAGCTTAGTTTTTTCCAATATGGAATCCAATCACACTAGGTTGAGTGATGAAAGCAAAAGAGAACCTTAGTTGTGTAAGCTTGAAACAAGTAGTTTCAAGCTTTTCATCATTTGTAAATATACTCATTCATTTTCTAGCAGCAGTTATAATCTTTCTCATCTTCCTCATCTTCCTTGTCTTTTACTTTTGTTGATTGCTTCTGCTCACTATTTCTTGCATTTAATTGCACTTTACGATTGGCCACAATTATTTTGGTGCCTTTATTTAAAGTTTGATTAATAAACTTCGTACACCATTGTTCAGAGGCTCTTCGTTATGCGAAGGTATGGGGGAGGGATATTGTACGCAGCCTTACCTTTGCATATGCAAAGAGGCTGTTTCCGGATTCGAACCCATGACCAACAAGTCACCAAGACATAACTTTACTGCTGCATCAGGGCTCGCCCTCTAAAGTTTGATTAATATTATTTAAATATTTCTTTGTAACAAATTATTGTTTCGAGCAAGTAAATTTTGAATCATAAGTTTTTAAAATAAAGTATAATGACCTCAATTTTGTCATAAAGAAACATGTGATAATTATAAAAATCATTTTTTTTACAAGGCGAAAACTCCGAGTTATGTGCATGCTTGTTTTTCTGTTGGGAGGTTCCTAATCCGATGTTCAACAAAAAACTTTAAATTCTCACTTCTTAGAATCTTGGTCACAAGATGTGTATTTGAATGTGATCGATCAACCTAACGTTTCTAGACCACTATGATTCTTTTAATATTTAAATGACACCATCAAGTTATAAATAATATAAAGTGAATATCAATAAAGATTTAATAATATAAAATTACCTAATAATTTCTCCCGTGAGACAACACATTTCCACGTCATTTGCTGCGGTGGGACTAATCTAGGTAGTCTTAAGCCATAATCTTTTTATGCAAGTTTTGATTATAAAAAAAAATTCAAATTTCATCATCATCCTTTACACCTTTTGGTCCTATTTGCTGTGCAAGATTTGGTTTGACGCTTATCTTTGAAAGGATATCATACAATTTGAACTTAAAAAATTAATGAAAATGGACGTGACATGGGAAATTACAGTGAAACACGCCTTGACTTGCGTCAGAATTGAGCAAAGTTAGATATTGCATACTATATATATTTTATTTAATTTTTTGTTCCCTCCATTATCAGCGTGAGAAATTTCCATACCATACCAAGGACCTAGCTATATCCTCGTTCCATGTCTTATTGGACAGGCAATTCGGTGGCGGCTAACTTTGTGCATAGTGTTGGCTACCAAAAAATGAAGTGTATGCCAAAATTTAAATGCCAATTTATTAGGGTCGCTGTCCGATTGAGACTTACACTATCATGGGGTTGAGTTAGGCTAATGCGTATCTTATGACCTTGAACACGGTGCTTATATTTTGTTTTGATTATAATATTATTAGGATGAAATATTTATCAGTTATGTTACTGATTGATTTTTGTTAAAAATTCGATTGATGATTTTTTATGAAATTTCTATTTTTAATAATGATTTTTTCATTAATAAAATTTGAATCGAAACCTTACTTAATTAAGACCAACTTTAGTACCAATCTTACGAACTACTTACTGGTACACGGTACTTATATGTTTCTACCCTCAATTATCATCCAAAATATTTGAAATTATTATTAATGGTCAATCCAATTAGGGAGGAAAGCTTTCCCCAGAAGAGTTAGGATTTGGAAATCAAAATGTTATCAATAAAGTTTCTGCTGCTTTAATAATAAGCTATTATTTTTGTCGTCCTCAAGAACTTTCCCACTATGCTATTTGCTCCATTTGAAATGGTCCACTACGAAACACTTCTTGTCCAATCCACACCCATTTGAACATTCCTTTTGACCAAACTGTGTGAGGGGAGAGACTAGCTAGTGGCTCGGCCTTTCAAAAGAAGGAAGGGAAATTGCCCAATGAACAACAATGATGTGTATAAAAGGAAGAAAAAGCAAATGAAAGACATTTTCTTTTGTTTTTTTTCCTATAATTTTTATTTATTTTTTGTAATCTTCTCAAATTTAATCATAAAATATCCCTTCCCTCCGCGATTGGCACATCGTTATCGGCAAAAGACGGTAACAGCTATATGAGGTTTTGCCACGTACGTGGATTGATGTTGTTCCATTAGACTGAAGAAGAATGCAACATAAGGTAACAAAGATAAGCTTCAAATAAAGTAAGAGCCAGAAAATTTGCTTTTTTAAAGACGATCAATTTGTGTACATCTTTTAGTCGATTATTTTTATTATTTTAAATCGTCCAAGAAATTTAAGATATGTTTTTTTTAAGAAATACTATTTTTTTTTTTGTGAACATTTTTAAGAAATACTATGTAGTTTCTAGCCACATACTTGTTTTTAGAAGCTTCAAGCTAACATAATTGACTAAAAGCGTGCTTGTTTTCAGGTTAAGAAGCTTCAAATGACTGATTAACTGTGACACGAGACTCATTGATTGGAGTGAATGTGTATTAGAACGTGTATGAACTGAAATACAAACATAATTAAATAATCACTAGGGAATTACTCCTCTTGACATTATATGAACTAAGCCTTCATTAGGTATTTAGATTATAAACATTTTCAGTGCCTCAAACTAGTATCTACAATAAATCAACACCCCGACGTTCATATTTGATAAATTGTTGATACCATAGTAGAGTTCGGTGGTTCACAAAAAATAAAAATAAAAAATAGTAATGTTCCGTGGGTGAACTGTTTTTCTTTGATTTCTCTTTTTAGCATAATCAAAAGAGAAAATAGGCTATGTAGTAAGAGTGTATAATAATTTTATAGTGTCATCAAATCATAAATTATTATGTATGATAAATTTATTAAATTTTATAATAATTATTTTAAAAATCTTTTTCTAAAGATTAAAAGTCATATTAACAAAAATTCTGATTGGTTAACCGTGTAAAAGTTTTTACGCTGATAATATATAACCATTAAACTTAAATCAAGATACTAAGAGAGTCTAACTCAGTTAGTTGAATAAGAAGAATGAGCTATTAGAAATTTTAAATATTTATCTTTGATTCTTACAGATAAAAAAAACTCAAATGAAAATCATATTTTAATCTTGTATTCTATTTTTAAAAGATATCAAATATAAAACAAAATTATATATTCTATTTTTAAAAGATATCAAATATAAAACAAAATTATATATTCTATTTCATTCCATTCTAACAAATTTTTCAATTCTTTAGAAAAAAAAACATGTTTTTCAATTGTTATTTGTTAACAAAAGTCTTCATCAACAAGTCACTAGAAATTTATTTTTTGTCAATCCAAAAATTAACTTTCTGTATAGGGTGGAACCCCATCTAATAGGCTATTTAAGGTTTATAGGTGTATATGTGCATAAGATGTGATTAAACCAAAATAGTGAGAGTAATGTCTAACTCAACTATTAAAAGGCCCTAAAAAAGATTCAAGCTTGTAATTACATTACACTCAACTCTCTTAACTCTACCATGAAATGTTTCTTATATGAGTTTTGTTTTTTTAGTAATTTTCTTCTCCTCTTTTTTTTTTTATCATCCATTGCTTGTTCTATCTTTCCAAATAACACTATTTACTTGGCAAATCAGTTGTGTCATCCCTATGATACCTTCCGATGCTTGGAACAGGCATATGTTATGCACATAAATGTTTTGCCACTCCAAGCAAAATAGGTAACAAAATTATTGGTGGATACCAAAATGCTATTTGACACTTAGGTGATATAATATATTAAGAAGAAAGATAGAGATAGATAATAAATGTTAATGGAGTGTTAATTTGAAACAGAATAATGTTCACTAATGGTTATTCAATAGTTAATTGCTATATAAAATGCTTGAATCTGCACAGTTATCTACTTTTGGGCCTATAGGCTAGCTAGCTAAAAAGGCTTCTTTTTTTTTTGGTACATTTATTTATTTTGGTACATAGCTAAAGAAGCTTCTAAATCCAGATCAGGATTTACATAAATGCATAAGCCAGTTTTCTTGATTTCTTCTCAACTATTCATCCATTATGCTGACCTTATATTTTTAATACAAGTGCATGTACCTTACAAGGGCAAAGAAGAGGAATAATAGACAGACCTTCACATAGTTATAAGACCATTCACTGTTTTCATTCTTAGACTGGTCAAATCTCCTCAACATGTCTGAGTACAGGAACATGAAATATAAACAAATACAAAGTATAAAATGTTAAGTACTAGTAAAGTATCAGTTTAAGTTTAATTGAATCATCTTGGTTGGCGTGACAATCATGGCCAAATCATGATCTCAAATTTTAAGAGAGAATACAGTAAGCTCTGACACCACAAAATTATCTTTGCTTAATATAAGGTGGCCGGTTTACCAGACAATAGCCACAACTTTAGCTGCCAAATGTTATTAATAATATAGGAATCACGTTCCTAGCTTTGTAAAAGAAAGTGGGAGGAAAACAATGCAATAAGAAATTACTAAGAGTGTCATGTGCTTAACTTTGAGTGTCACTGTCACTGAAACTTAGGTCTTTTAAAATTTTGTGCATGTGTATTGATTCTTCCCTCACATGAATCAGAAATGGGCAAATTAGCCCCATAACCCTTCCCTCACATGTAAGGAAAGAGATCCCTCTAAGAAAAATGCAGAGTTGATTATATAATTATTTAGCCACCATAATTTACGTGACTATCAGTTGATTTATTTATGAAATACATATGAGATGCCCATCAGCTATTAGGCAACCACTAAGTCCACATGGATGTCACAATTTTCAAGTGCCAAATCAACCCATGACTCAACACATGCTAAACGCCCTATTGAAGGGTGTTATAATTTTATTATTTTTTTGAGATCACTGAAGACAAGACCTGACATGGCGGTTAAGTTGTGTATTGGTGATCAATTGGTCATGGATTTGAATTTAGAAATAATCTCTATACATATGTAAGGATTAGGTTGCGTACAATGACCTTTCTTTATACCTTTGCATAACAAGGAATCTTCATAGACATTAAGGTATGTTAGTTTTTTTTTTGTAAACATTACTGGAGGTAATCCTACTTGAATCTGATGAGACTATTATAGGCACCAAAATTTTTTCTCCAAATTTTTAATGCAATTGCATTACTAGAGTTTGAATCTAAGACTATTGATTAAGTTAGAATAATTTCATGTTAATTGATTTACACACTTAACAGCAGGATTTTATTATTATTCAATGTACCTTAAATTCACTAGAAATATTCAAACTTTCATTTAGTTAATCTTTGACTCTCTTTCTATTTTCAATTTACTTCATTATTGATCTCTTTCTTATAGTTAAGTACAGAAAGAGGTCCAAAAAAGGAAGAGTTGAGTAGCCAAAAATGGACTCTGGGGTTGAGTTTCCTGGTTTCCAGATTTACAGTCATAAAGATGAGTTTGTATTCAGAGGGTCCATGATGAGTAGGCTACAAAAGAGAGCTCCATGTCCACTTCAGATAAAGCCTTCCACTACTGTGATAATATCATCAGCTTGTAGTGGAGCACAGAACTCAATGGGGGCTGCTTCAACTTCCTCTTCAGCTTCATCTTCATTAAATTCCTTCTTCACTAGTAAAGATCCCATACCTCTTCTTTCTCCTCTTGTGGTGCTTGAATCCACCTCCATCAGAGGAGAAAACACTGCAAAATCCCATTGATGTGTTGTATTTGTATGTTCTATACTATAGTTATCTTGATTTATGTTCCATTATAAATGATTGCTCTGGTTTAATTGGTTAATTCCATAAGATTACAAAGAAATTATCACATAGGCTTTGGATGCATTTTCCCTTGTTTGATCTTCTCGACGAGTGAAAGCTGAGTCATTATTCCATTGTTTCTATTGTTTCCCATAACTGTTACGTGAAATTAATCTTGTTACATTTGCAATGCCACTAAAAGAATAGAAACTAATATAAAGATTCAGTACTATTCTAAACTGACCAAACATCATTATATTCAGGCACTATAATTGAAGTATCATTCCGGGTATAAACTTGTATCCACGGATAAATCAGATAGCTCAATGTGAAAGAACAACACTAGTTGATTGTCATGTTGCTACATCTTCATCTAGGTATCAAAGTTTCCTAGATGAAATAATGAATATGTATATAATCATATTTAAGATTGAAATGCACCCAAAGTTTAGGTGAATATATAATGTATAATATAATTACCACCAATTATAAGTATCAATACCTCTATTATTACCTCTTTTTATTTCCTCTCGACCCAAGTGATACATTAGAAGTTATGACTAAATAAATATTCCCAAATCCCACAACTTCACTTCCCTTCTCTTATATACAAAAGGCTTAAATATGTTTAAGTTTCAGTAATCTTCTTCAAAATTGGGGCTGAGAAGTGTTTGGAATAGGATTTGAGATTGAAACTTGTGGTTGCACATTGTGTGATTGAGTCAAATAAAACAGCTAATTAAATTATTTAAATTCTGTGCCACCTGACATGACAAGAGAAAATGGATAATAATTAATACTTATACACTATTTCAAACACTAAATTAAGAAGTTTAACCAAAAACATCATTGATACAAACTTGTAAATACCTCATCAGCAACAAAAAATGTGAAATAAGGAACTAAGGGATGGAGTGCTGAGTCTGTTGCCAAGCTAACCTATGCTCTTCTAAAAGGAATGGATCCAGGCTTTTTTAAAGTTAGGTCAGTTATTTTCTCATAGTAAAGTTGTAGAAGAAATAAAGATCATTAAGTTGATAAAAAAAAAATATGGAATTTCTTAAAAAAATAGAAAGACATACCAAATGAGTATACTTGAAGCTCCCTTGTTATTAAATGTTTAATAGGAAATTTAACATCAACAGGAAGCCCATCTTCCTTATATTCAGATTTTCTTATCTCGGAGGGAGCTGCAAGTAACATACGACAAGCAAATATGTCAATGTCAGGAAAATCAAACTTCTTGGTGGAAAGAAAAGGGGGAAAAAAGAGTGAAATTGTGCAGATTATAATATACAAAATTGAGTGTAGCAGATCACTTAAGGTTATAAACTTCAATGTTATAGCAAGTTGGCTTGATGGACACAAGTTGACCATAATATCATACAAAAAATGAGATTGGTAGAAACTCAGCACTACTACTAAGGAAGTTCAGTTTTATTGCACTTAAATCTAGAAAAATACCTTTAACTGGAGCATTTTCAAGAATTGCAGGTTGCACACCTTCAATAGCCTATTACCATCAAACAGAGATAACAGAATAACAGAGAAACCTTAACACAATTTCTGTCAATGGATGACCCCATATCCATGAAACATAGTGCCATTGTTACAGTTTTTATTTCTTTACCTTTTCCAATGGGCACTCGAGTGTTTAACTTTTGAGCATATCCACTCAGTAAAGTATAGAAATTCAGTACTTAAAAACAGAACCAAAAATTTCAATTAAGACAAGAATAGTGAAGAGTGGAGTCTCATTGCATATGCAATGGCATAGCCATCAAAAGTGCTTTATTCCTCAACCCAATTCATCAAGGATAACAAGAGAATCTTGAGTAGCATTCTGAAGCACCAAGGCCGTTTCAGTACACTCAACAAAGAGTCGGTGCTCAGAGTTCCCCAAATCAGAAACCATAACGGTCTTCCTCGTTTGTTCAGAAATTTTCTCGATGGCGGAGTCCAAATCCTTGCGGAGGAGCGTGCCTCCCGTGATGATTCCCAGATCCAAAACCCTAAGAGCGTCCCTGAACTCACCGTTGCTGTAGTGGTGGCGCGCCACGAGGAGGCACGCCATGGAGTAAGCGTCGTGCCACATCGGCAGCACCGAGTGCCACGGCCCCGAGTGCAGCTGCTCCCACGCCATCTCGCATGACGCCTCCGCCGTGCGATTGTCGCCGTTTGTTGCTAGTGCCGCCATGCTCACGCACGTGTACTCGTCATGCTCGGAGATCGCGTGGAGCAGCGCCGCCGATTCAAGGTCCAGCGTTGGCGTATCAAAACCGCGAGAAGGAGCATCACCGCCAGATGCGGAGTTCATCAACATTGCTGCAGCGGCGCAAGGGTAGAGAAGTAAGCTTTTCGGGAGTGGACGCACACGTGACCATCTTTATGTTCATTCAATGTAATTACAAAATTGCCACCATGTGGTTTTCTAAGACGGTTCCTTATGACCGTCTTAGAACTCGCGACGTAAATAACAATTATAATGGAAATAATTACAAAAATGTCACTGCATTGTTTTCTAAGGCGGTTCTATAGAACTGTCTTAGAATAGCTGTCGTAGAAACCTACTTTTATAGTAGTGAAAGTTGGTCATTTTCCTTCGGAGGTGTATAGTTAGGTGGAAGGCTATATGGAGGCCATTAGACCTTCGGAGGATCAACTTGTTGCACAGGTCTATGTAGAGTCAAAGGAACCATTGATGCATGTGGTTGCCCCTGAACCAAGGTAAAACCAGGTGGGTATACAGACGTAATTGTTGTTTCTCCTTCAACCATTGAAAGGGTCTCCTCTGATCTTTTATTTTCCAGCCCATGTAGCACCTATAGGATTTGTGTCGTTTGCTCCTTCAGCTGACTGACATCATTCCTAACCTCTTCTATCTCATTCATGATCTTTGCTTAGGATCGCCTTCTATAAGGGTGTCGAGGACACACTTTTCCTTCTTGATTTTGTTGTCTTCTGCGCAGAAAACATTGTAAGCAAAAGGAATAAGAAAAAAAAGGGACAAAGAAAATCCTAGTTTCCAATTTTGAAGGAGTTTCCCCACATGTTGGCACTAGAGGTATATTCCCTCTTAGGCTGGCAAGTGGTTGACACTCATTCCTAGGGAGTATTTGCTCCTCAATAGACGAGGTCTTATCTACTAGCAATGCAAGGCATGCCCCACATTTCCAATCAAGGAACAATCAGCTCAAGTTAAAAATGTGGTTGACAATTACCTAAGGGAAAAAAAATTCTCTCCTCAATGAATGATGTCTAAAAAAAAAGCGCAAAATTTATCCTCATTTTATTACATTTAAAATATTGAAATAAATCTCTATTTGAAATGGATTACAGGAAATTGCATCTCATTCTACATGAGACTCCTACTTAGATTTTGGCAATATTTTAACAGCTTAAAAATACTCCAAGAAAGCTATATTCCTGGATTTGATTTGATCTCCTCATTCACTTTCTGGACTTGTGTTGTCAAGCTCGTGACTTGGTAACACAATTTATAATAATCCAAAATAAATTAAAAAGGATTTTATTTAAAAATAAATAGAGTTTTAGAAAAATAATGAGATTTTTGTAATTAAATAAATAAGGAGAAATAATTTTATTGATTAAAATAATAATTTTAAGGTAAATAAAATAAATATATGTTCTTAGAAAATAAAAAGGATGTATTTTGTTTATTCATTTGATAGGGAGTAAAATAGAGTTTCTTTTTATAAAATAATAAAATAAATAAAAATAGAGTAAATAATAAGCTGAGAATACCTAGATATAAATAGAGACATTATATACGTCTCTACGCTCTCTCTTCCTCTCAAACTCGTTTTCTCTTCTCCCTCTTCCAAAATCCTCTCTTTTTCCCGCATACACTCAAACTCATCTCAGTAAAACTACGATCCTAAACTTGTTAACTGTTGGATCATCATGAAATTTGGACATCGGGTTTGGAACTCATTTTCGCACATCCCACCGTTGGGATTTGTGAAATAATGTCTGTGGTGAGAGAAATATCCCTTGCACAAAGATAGTGAAATAGAGGCTCCAATCTCTTCTCCTTCTCTCTAACATTTGGAAACCCTAGCAGAGCAACTAGAGAAAAAGCTTGAGGAATCTCAGGAAACTGGTAGAGGTTAGAGATGAGTTTATCACAATTGGGGTTAGAATGAACATGTATAGGGATCCTTAGAGGATCAAGTTAGGGTTTATTTTGGGATATTTATTGTATTGTAATTCTTCATGTATGATCATAATTACGAGATTGTTGTGTTTGACGGACCAATTGATGCCCTGATGTGAATTGGTTGATAAAATTGAGTACTCTTGGTGCTTTTGTGTTTTTGACCTATGATTTTGATTACTTTGATTTTAATATGTTTATGTGTTTGAGGGGTTTTACTCCCCATGTTGTAAGAAGTATTTTTGTATAATTTGTTTGTATTTTGGATAATATTTACTAGATTAGCGTGATAAATTGTTATATTGGGATCATGAAATTGTGATTGAAATTGTGTGTAAGTGATAAATTAAATATGTGATGAATTGTGAGATAACATGTTGCTTTGAGATTATAACATTGTTATTGAGATTGCGTATAAGTGCAAAGTTGAACACGTGTTAATTTGTGAGATACATGTAAACATGTGATGATGGATTGTGACATTGTGAGATGTTAAATCGTGGACATGAGATATGATTGTGAATAAGTGTGTGGTTAATACTTGATGTGACAATACTTGTGTTGTGAGTTGTGAGTTGTGAATTATACAATAACTCGACTGATGTTTACCTTGAGAAAAGTGTTTATGCGCTAAGTGTTAAAAGAAGTGTAAGGTTCCAAGTTAGGAACTTGAAGCGTTAAATTGTAGCACAGTGTGATAAACCCGTTTGAAAATAAGTGTGAGGTCGTGGGTATTGTATAATTCTTGAGTAGTGTTTGCGTGCAAAATTTGTTTTAGGGGTTGGACTTGAATCAGGAAGGCGAGGCTCTAACGAATTCTTCGGAGTCTAGGCCTTGGGGGTAAATACACTTGGTTTGAGTACTCCTTTAAGCCTATGTTGATCCCATATGGTTGGAGCATTCTTGCAAAACAGAGTGACCCTGACTGGTCACCTTATGATTTTAGTTAGTGAGAGTGACCTAACATACCTAATGTGTGGCGTGTCTTGTTATGTACTCCTAAGCGCCCTAGTGTGGTTTTTCATTGACATGGTACCACATTTCATATAGGCTTGAATCTTAGTATAATTGTTGCATAAAGCTTGTGAATTGTTTATTATGAAATTGATGAGTGTTATTACGTCTTGACTCGAGTGTGTGATTCATGTGTAATGTGATTGGTGATTGAAAAATGAATTTTAAATGATAAAGTGGTGAAGTGATATGCATTGTATTAAGTTGAGCTATCTTATAAATATTTATATAATGTATTTTGCTTATGTCTTTGTTCATCTCTATTTTATTTAAAAATATGATAACTCACTCCCTATGTGTTGTCTGTGTTTGGATCCTGTGATGATCTCAAACCTTATGTTTGTGGGAGCATATGACTAGGTGGATGACTTTAAATAATCTCGTGCTAGAGGATGCTGGAACACAATGCTCTAATAGGATGTGACATTGGGGCATGAGTTTCTGTTTTAATTGCATAATGTTTCAAACATGTATTTTACTTTATTTTATTTCGCTGCTTAACTTGAGTTCTTTTGTAATCTTGGACGGCCTTGTTTTGAGCCGGAGATGTTTTTAATAAGTTTTGTTGGTAACAGTGAAACGAATGTGACCCTTTTATCCACGTAAATTTGTTTAAGCGATTTGAATAAAATTGATTTAATAAAATTCCATATTTTTATATGTTTTTCTTAATTATATGTATGTCAGGGTAGAGGGTGTCACACAAGTTGTCATATCTTCACAAGTTTTTATCCATTCGATCATCTTTTTGCAATGGTGCACAACAACTAAATGCTGCCCCTTAATGTCAGACTTCAACTGATCTTACTTACTCATCAACTCAACAATTTTCTTTGACAAGTGTTCCTTATTTTGATTTGCTTCGGTGAGCGAGTTAAGATATTCCTCAACCAATGCCCACCCTTTTTTTTGCATCCAAGCCTCTCTCAATAAACTTTTTTTCACTCATGCGCTCCACCCTTTGTTCTTGAGTACAACTTTTTATCTCTAAATCTTATTTTTCTATTTGAATTCTAGCCATTTCTTTTCTCATTGCTTCAATTCTATCTTGCAATTTTTCATTTTAGATGGAGCAATTTATCTCTCCTTTTCCTTCTTTTTCCTTCCTTCCTTTGCATGAACTCAGATTTTGTGGACATTAGTGCACTAGTCTTTTAAGTGCCCTATCTCCATGTCTTTCTTTTGGCACAACTGCCTGAGAATTTATACTTCTGTCTTCACACTTTCTTATTTTTCCTCCATCAACCTCATTTGAGCCTTCAAGATTTCCAATTGAGAATTCAAAGAGGTTAGTACTTGGCTAGATTCTTGAGATGGACTTCCTCCATGTGAGATTTCTTTATGAATAGGAATTATTCTGGCTTTTCTCCATTCCTTATATTCTTACGAGATAGTCACATGGGGTTTTCCAAGCTCTTTTTCTCCTTTCTTTCTAACATTTTCCCAAGCCACTTTGACTTCCGCCTGTTGCCTATGACTATCACCTAAAGCATATTGAAAACTCAATCCTCCCAACTCTTCAATATTTGGCACGACCTATGTCCATTTCAGTTGCCTAAGAGCTACTATCGAGGTGTATGCTACACATCCTCTTGGCCCCCATTAACAACACATTTGAGAAATTTCCACAACTAAAGATCGTGTCCATAGAATGATGCCAAGGACATACCCATTGAAAATGTTCTGCCTCAAATCTTGAGAAATATCCTTCTTCCACTTCGTAGCTTCTTGTTTCTTCACCGATATGTGATGAAAACTTTGAAAAGGATTTGGCAAGTAACCCATATGATTAGATGCATATAGATGAGTAACAAACCAAACAAACAACAAATGATTACAATATTATAACACCTCTTTCTTCTTTTGGTGGTATAGCTCCATCGAAAGGAAAGTATATGCTAAAATAGTCAAAATTGGATTTTCTCCTTGGGTTTCATAAGCAAAGAACACATACATAGTTGCATGATCAACCATGCCTACCATGAATGGGAATAAAATCAACCCATAAATAAGTAATGCTAGAGTTGTATTAAAGTGTTCCTAATTGTTGTTTTTGGCTAAAGTCTCTAGATGATCTTCTAGGAAAGTTTTATTCCACCCTTGGATTGCTCTTCTACTTTCGAAATCTGTTTGATCCATTGGTAGGCCAATTAACTTGGCTACTTTCTTTTTTACTACATAGCTCCCCTTGTATAGATGCACCCCGACTTTTTCTATAGTTGGCAACTTCAACATGATTTCATATTCTTCTATTTTGGTACGAGGTCCAAAGCAAGTAGTTCAAAGCATCTCAGATTTAAATTCCAAAATTGAGCTAAAGCGCTTAGTATTAGGGCTTCAATGGAGATCAGCAATAAATCCAAAATCTAACCATATTTCTTCCCAAACTCATGCATGCTTCCTTGGTCATCTTTCTACGAATCTGATTTATTCTTTGAAGGTCATTCTTTAGCACATCGATTCTTATGTTGTTTGCAGACCTCAATGTATTGCTAGAAGGACTTTGAATCTCTTCCATATTAAACACTATTAAACTTGTCTATCCTAAAAAAATAAATAGTGAGATAAAAGATAAAAAAATAAGGTGTAGCCTACATTGTCCTAAATGCATGTATGCATGATATTTTTTAAATGCATGAATGAAATGATGACTACCATTCATATATAAATGTTAAAGGTATGCATGTACGACAATTAGGTGGATATGATATGTGATACATGATGCGTGATATATATTTTTTGAAATGCATGCATGAAATAAAGAACCTAGGTACTAGAATGCCTAGCTAATGTAGAATGTGAATGCATGAGGTGCATGGGAAAGAAAAGTATGTTGCCCCTGTGAACTATCAAGGTAAAAATCTAGGGTGAGATATTCCTAAAGGTCATGGCCCTAATTTTGGGTGGTCACTAAGTCCGCTTATCAGTGCAAAGTTTTCAAGGTAGATCTAGATTCCTAAAGATTTAAGGGTCCCCAGATTGCCTTTATCACATAGACAAAGACCCAACCCATGATTCAACCAAAAGAAGTAATGGTACCCTTTCAATATGATTGCATCATGATATTGATAACAATTTGAGCGGTAACTCAAGAACTGTCAAGTGGACATCAAGTCCCTCAATAATAGTCATTGAGGCACCTTCTACTCCTAGGCTCGCACAAGTTCAAGTAGAGAACCCCAAAAGTGTGTGTGGTAAGTGATTGTAAAGTGTGTGTAGGGAACATACAAACCTGTGACCCTAACAATGACTCCAATTATGCACAAAGAAGAAACAAAACAAATATATACAAATTAATGTTCTTTTATCCAAAGGCTGAGGCAAAGCAAAGCAAATTTACAAAAAAAATAAAACAAAGAAGAAAGGAAAAACATATTTACAAGAAAAAAGAAAAAGAAAAAAACTTACAACATGACAAAAAAGAATAGTGGGGTAAAATGAATATTCATAAAAACAATTTTTCACAATTAATTATGCAAGGCTTGACTCTCAAATGCCCCTAGGGGGGTCCCCATCTGCCTGGGGTTGCAATGGGATGACGAAAAATAAAGATATGGAGTTACCACCAAAATTTTATTTTGAGGAAAAAAATTGGAAAATCCTTTTCAAGAGTGGTCTTTGAAATCAAAGATGGGTTCAGGAGTGAATTATGTGTAAGGAAGGTATTAACACCCTACAACGCTCAATAAATTGGTACCTTTAATTAATTAATTGTGCAAAACTGTATAACTTTATAAATATTTATTTTAACCCATAGAGAAATTTTTTTTTTTTAAATAAACTCATTTGATTTGTCTAAGACATTTTATTCATTTGAAAAAAAAAACTTTAAGCATGAGAGTTTTAGATAGCAAATGGTTATTCTATAAACTTTTATGATTTATGTAACATTAAGGGTAGAAGTGCTACTCAGTTAATACTACAAAATCATTGTATGAGTAGAAAGAAATTTTATTAAGAAACATTTTTTTAACTTTTTCAAAAGAAAATCAGCCTATGCAAAAAAAAAAAAAAGATGGAAAATGACTATTCAAAAGAATTTTATGATTTGAGAAACATTAAAAGGTAAAAATGCTACTCAATTAATGCCACAAATCATTGTGTAAGTTAAATCGATCACTTAAAGAAAATATAAGAATATACATACTGAAACATGACCTTACTTTTAACAAAAAAACTACTTATCAATTTGCATCATATACCAAAATTCTGTGTACAGAGACATATTACCACACACTAGGGAGCACACTAAGGCCACAAACATTCACCTTAGATCTTTATTATTATTATTATTGTTATTATGGATAAGCTAATAAGACCAAAATCAAACCTTTTAATACCTATGTTCTTGTGGTCTACGTACAAGGAAATAAAAGGCCAATAACAATCTACATTTTAAGCTTTCTTCTATCATTTAGTGAACAAACTAAAAATGGTCACAAGGTGCATATGAGGCGTTGAATGGAAAACACAACATTGATATATATCAATGCTGTGTTTTCCATTTAGCGCCTCATATGCACCTTGTGACCATTTTTAGTTTGTTCATATATATATAAACTAAAGACCTAAGTGCCAAAAGTGCAACAAAACACAACACACTGGATGATTATGTGTGATCGTGAACTTCTGAATATGAGTGGTGCAATCACAACAATGATTTAAGGAAACCTACACATTTATTTACCGAAAGGAAAGAATTCCTGCTCTCCTTCTCTGATTTTTCTTCTCTCTCCTTCCTCCCCTTTGTGAGTGTTTATGAAGGATTTTTATAGGGCAACAAAACTTGATCTCTAAGCCATCAAATACCCGCCTATTTGTTTTGGATATATGTGACTGTTAGCAACAACATCATCACTTTGTTAAGATTTTTTTCTATTTTCCAAATCCAAGATTTTATCCTTGATAACCTCCTTGCTCACTAGTAATTGTTTCCAACATTTGCCACTCTTTTTCCTTTGACTAAGTCTTCCCTATATTTTCCTTGATTCTATTTTTCTTTCTCTTTTTTTTTTTAAAAAAAAAATTATACTCAGATACATAATTGTATTCACAGTTATGTAAATCATTTTTTATCCCTCTATAGCAATACCGTCTAAAGTACTTTGAGGGTCAAAAGGGTTACATTTTCACTTTAGAGGAACGAAAATGAATATTTTAAAATTAAAGGGACTAAAAATGGATAAAAAATATAAAGAGACTAAAAATGAACTTTTAAAATTTTAGAGGAACCAAAAATATATTTTATCATATGTTCTATCCCTGTTAAGATTTTGAATACATGCAGGTGCGTCAATAAGATACTTCTCATAACCTGACTAAAAAAGAATTTGATGAATTGGAATAAAAAATAGATGGGTTTTCTTGTTCTAATATTGTTTGTGTGGATCTCAACTTTCAATTCAGAATTGATTTGGTGTAGTAGTAGAGGAGTTCACAAAAATGAGGAGTGTAAAATTTAGGGTAGTGTGGGAAAAAGAATTATAAATGGGAGTATATAAGTAATAAAGGGGGACTGCAAATAGAAACCCCCTTATACCTATATTAACATGGGCCTGCAAACTTTAGGGTAGTGTCCTTTTAGGTTTCTTTTTTCTTTTAATTGTGCTAATTAACTTAAACTGAATCAAAATGCACTGCACTTAATTTTTTTGTTTGGTTTGGACTAATTTTAAGCCAAAATTATACCAAACTGAAATTCAAACACCCCTAATTCCCACTATTGCTTCCTACATTTCCTATTGCATTATGAAAAGCCTATTCTGGAATGGAATTTCCATAATGCAATGGAAGTAGAGGAAGTTTTACCCTTGTTAAAATTGAAGAATTAGAGATCGTTAAACAAACCATTCCTTTTTTGCTAAATACACCTCCTTTCTTTAGTTTTTTCTTCTCAAAAACATATTTACATTCATCACTAAACACATGTCCTTCTAGGGTAGACCACTTAGTCATGTGGTCCACCAAGATCCATTTGTTTCATGAATAATAATAATATATAATTTTTTTTTTACATTTCATGAAAATTATAGTTTGAATAAATGAATAGTCATAAATGGCCCTTATTAATGTACAATAAATAGTCAAAATTAAGAGATTGGGGGTGTCTAAGGAAAAGAAGCCAACAAAAAGGGATACTCAGAGACAGTGAGTTTAGCGTTGTCTCATGGTTAGTGCGACAAAGGCTTAGGGATAATTTTGAAACTGGTGTGTGGCTGATAATGTATAGTTTTTTCGGGTTATGTTAAAGAGGCATTGACGCGAGAGGGTTAGGTAATGGAGAAGGATACCCAAACACCATCATGTGGTGTTGGTTATGGAACTTTGCTCTTTTTATCGTGATAGTTGTGGCACTTTGATTTTTTTACCATGTATCTTAGCAAGCCAAGTTCGAGTGTGAGGTTAGTTTGTTTTGGTTGTGAACTTAGGAACTTTGTTTTGTAGAGTATGAGGGTTATCTTAAATGTACGTAGTGTAAATGTAAACAAATTGATATATTTTGAGTATATGCATCTGTATATTTTGGGTAATTGAGTGGTGGTTTGTTATTTGTAATAATGTGATTTTTTTTCATAATGTTGATTGGATTTTGCAATGTACTAGTAATCAGCTATGGACATTGGTGAAGAAGGACAAGATATTGTTGACATGATCGGAGAAAGCATGAAAGAATGTGATGTAAGTTGAGATTTGCAAGAAGTGTTGTTTAATTAATGATTTTGTTGATGTATTTGTTGTTGTTTGAAACGTTGTGGCAATTTTGTTGTTGTTTGTTTTGTGCAGGGATTTGATGAGTCAACATATGATTTGGGGGAGAATGAAGATGTTGTTGGAGAGAAAGCTTTGGAAGAGTCAACAAATGATTTTGGAGAGGACGAACATGGTGATGGGAAAGAAGTTTTGGAGGCTGAAGACAATGTTGAGTATGTGAGTGAATTGGAAGATAGTATTGATAAGGAAGAAAATCAAATTTTAATGGTTTGGTGGATGTATTAGACATGAATATGAACAACATTGATGGTGAGGATGTAAACAAATATGATTTATTTGATCTTGATATGACATATTTGTTCTACTATTAGTATGGTAGATTTATTGGTTTTCGGTGTATAAAAGCAAGGTTCTTAAGAATTTGAAGGGTGAGAAAACACAACAGACCTTTTTTTGTTCTAGAGAAGGAGAAAGAAAAGATAGAGGACTAAGAATAGAAGCACGGAAGTGGGAATAGAAAAATGAAACAAGGTATAATTGTAAGGCAAGATTTCATGTTCATATTGATTTTCATACACATATGTAGGAAGTTTCGATCTTTGAAGATGATCACATCCATGAATTGTTGGAAGAAAGCCTCTGTGTTCTATTATTAGCACATAGGAAGTTAAGTGATTCTAATATATTGCAAATTGAAAATCTTAGAAAGACTGGGATAAGACCGCCTCAAATACTTAGTATGTTTGCAAATAGTTATAGGGGTATCAAAACATTGGATTTAGGATCAAGGACATTTATAATCATATTAGATGACAAAGAACCCAACAAATTTCTGATGCAAGTGGAGCCTTGAAGTTTTTGAAAAAAATTGGGCTCAGCAGACCCCTACATGTTTGTTAGACATACAATTGATCAAGAAAGGGAGATTACAACATCTATTTTGGTGTGATGGAGAAAGCCAATTAAACTATGAGATTTTTGGTGATGCTCTCGCCTTTGATGTCATTTATCACAAAAACAATTATAATTGTTCATTTGTAATTTTTTTTAGGTATGAATATGACCTTAAAGTTATTAATAGATTTTTGGCATTGTTCATGTCTTAGGATGGAATCTTTTGGTTTACCATGTCCTCACATTATTCACTTGTTATTTTATCTTGACTTTGTTGAGATTCCTAAGTTTTTAGGGCTAGATCATTGGACAAAGGATGCAAAATAACCAATTCATGGAAGATACATTGATGGTTTGATATATTGGGATGCACAACTAGTTGCAAGGCATGGACATCTGTACTTTTTGTTTAGAGAACTTGTCCAGCCTGCTAGGAAAGATGTTGATGATTATAATAATATAGTTGATATCCTGAACGACAACTTAGGTTGAAACATGGAAACCAAGCTGCTTCAAGTAATAATGTAGAGAGATAAGGTGTTAATGAAATAGTACTAGATCCCTTTCATGTGAGAACAAAGGGAAGTGACAGTAGTAGGAAGTTTCCAAAAAGGTCACCTAAGAGAACACATTTGCAAAAAATTTGGTGCAAGTGATCACAATAAATGTTCTTGTGGGATGGGAAGAGGAAAGCATCATCTGATCTAATAGAGGGTTGATCAAAATTTTGATGCTAAGATGGTTAACATTCATTTTTTTCTTTCTAATTTACTATAAGAATTCATTATGTGTTGTCAGATATGTGTATGTTGTGTAAAAGTTATTTTTTACATTTGAGTATTAGTGGTATTGGATAAATATTGTTATGGTTAACTTATTTGAATTACAAAAATGTTTCTATATAGGATGTTGACACTTTGATAGGCTCAACTAGTTATGGAAGGGAACAAAATGTTAAAAATGTTTCACTTACTTAGATTCAGACTTACTACAGGTGGAGTATGTTGTGTATTCCATGCCTTGACCATTAAATGTCATATTCTGTAATGTGAACATTTTATGGTACCCACAAAAGTACCTCGGATTCAATGCATCATATTTGGGAAAGTTATTTTGATGTTGTTAATTATGCATTGTATTGTTTAGATATACTTTTAGGGTCATCTGATGTTAGATTGAATAATGATTCTTTATGATTGTGTATTGTCTTTATTAAAATGAGACTATTTTGAAAGTACTTGGTTTATTATTTTAAGAAGAAACATCACCATTGGCATAACTATATGTATTTGTATTTGTGTTGCTTCTTTGAATTGCACACACACCTTGCTCCCTAAAATTGAGAAAGGTTTTCCATTCCAATATATCATGTAGACATGTTATAAATAAGGATCAAATTAATCGTGTTGATTCCAACATTCAACACATAATACTATTTTTGCATTTTTTTTTTGGAATTAACATGTACATAAAAGTAATCAAATTGATATTTATATGAAAAATATGCAACATTTAACATGATTATTGGTGGTATATTATTTGTTTAGCATCCATACATGTAATATAGTTTATTTTTAATCTTTGGTGGCCATCTTTTAGTTGTTGGACTTTGATTAGAGTTTAATCATTGCTAGACACACATGTCTGAATCATAACTTCACTAATTGCAATGATCATTCGAGCCAACAAAGTTTACTGAACATAGTAGAAGTGAATACAATTTGCAATGCTATCACGTAAAATCAATGAGATTAGTGTATATAATTGTCAACACATGTGCACATTTGGCCTGTAATAGAATCATTAAATTTGGTTTGGGCCATGTCCTACAAATTGGTACTGAATGTTGGCCACTTAAGTAGGCCAACTAAAAAGTAATTGGATCATGAAGCAGCCACTATCATTTCCACTTGATAGCATTGTCGCATTACTTAATTGTGAGTCAATTTCCTTCGGGCCAACATGTCAACCTTATAAACAAATACATAAATACATCATTGATAATTTAGATAACCAAGTCCATATTTGTATAGTAAGAGTTATTTTTCTCAATATTATTGGTGTTGTATTGTCATTCATGTTTGTTGTTTTTAATTTATCATGTAATCTATCATTGTAATTGATGTTTGTTATTTTTAAGTTATTATTTTATCTGTGTTTGTTTAAATTTATCAAATGAATTATTATTTGAGTTCAATTAAAATGTATCATTCAAATGGTTTTATTAGTCAATATCATTAAATAATTTGACAATTTAATTATATCATAATGAAATATTTGCAATTATAATAATTACTTACATTAGTATTTTGTTTGGATTCTTAAAAAATTGTAATCATAATTTAATAAAAAATATTCTAAGAACCAAATAACAAAAGTTAAACAAAAAAGGTATTGGTGGTAGACTCACGGGCTTGTTGGATAAGACTTGTTCTCCTTAATCCTTATAGTTGTAGCCTCACGGGTGATCCTTATTGGTACCCTAGGATGAAGTGCACGATTCTTGCTTTATGTCACCTCGATGGTGCAAAACCGGTAAAGATTGGGTTTAAAGATAAAAATTACATATCAAGTTTCACTTTATGTGAGGGAAAAGGTTGGGGATGGTAAACTTTTTTTCCTTGGACCGTCTACTTAATATGGGCCATTATTCCATATATTTATTTCAAATAATGATCTTTTGTAGGTGAACTAAAAACTACAAAAAAAAAACTTTAAAAAATTAGTGGTATATCTAAATATTTAATATGATAAATATGATTCAATAAGTATCAAGTATTATATTAACAAGGTTAAAATATGTTTTTTCTCCTCATAAGTATGAAAATGTTTGAAATTCATTGGTAAGCTACAATTGAATTTTTTGTCTCATTCTTGTCGCTAGTGTAAAAATTGATAAAATATATACAAGAAATTTTTTTTGTTAAAGGCAACAAATTGTTATCATTGGAGTACACTTGTCCACAATGCCTTCCACTAAAATACTTGGGATTATCATATATATATATATATATATATATATATATATATATATATATATATATATATATATATAAAATAAGGGATAGGATTCATTTGCACCAAGTGCAAAATTAATGTTTTACACCAAATCTCAGTCACTCAATTTAAATAATCTAAAGACTGAAATTGATTCACTTAAAAAATTTAAAAATTCTAATTAGCAACTCACAAGATATGATTTTGTTATTCTAATTAAACTAATTGAACAAAATCATTCCTTGGTAGCACCAAATAATATTTCTCATGATATTTATCAATCTTATCTACATCAAAACAAGATTTAAATATTTCACATGCTTGTATGTCTTTTTAATACAACAACTTGAGTAAGCGTGTGAGTTGATTACCAGAAAATTGAAAATTGAAAATAACCATTAAAGAGAACAATGCAAAATATATTTTACATAACACATGACTCCATAGCACTGGAGTGCCCTCTATGCAAGACCTATTTGATTAAATGCTTGATTTGCGTCAAATTTCATACCACTTGAGATCATGCTTTAGCCTTGAGCTATTGAGAACAAGTACAATATCATTATAGAATGAAAATTCAACGACATTATTAAGTTTTCATGTAGATAAGATTGACAAATATCATGAGAAATATTATTTGGTGCTATCATTAATGATTTTGATCAATTAGTTTAATTAGAAATAACAAAATCATATCTAGTGACTTGCTAATTAGAATTTTCAAATTTTTTAAGTGAATTAATTTTAGTCTTTAAATTATTTAAATTGAGTGGCTGAGATTTGATGTAAAAAATTAATTTTACACCAGTGTAAATGGATCATATCCCATATAATAAAGAATAATAATAATATTATGTATAATTTATTACTTACTTATCATTAATTTTGTTATAATAAAATAGTAATTAATAAAAATATAATTTAATTATTAATATTTTTTTTGCAAAGAAATTTAATTATTTATATTGTTAATAATATTTTTTGAATCCTCTCTCCATCCCTATTTATAAGTCATAATTTTGGAAAAAATTTGCCCCTATCTATAAGACAACAATAAAAATATATACCAAATTACATGCTATACTAATAAAAAAAGAAATAATTCTTAAATTAATAATTAATAATAAATAATTTTTTTATTTAATATTAATTTGTTTGTTATTTTTTTATCTATCAAATCACTTTAAATTAAATGTTACATAACTTGTCCACTTTCTTTCTATTCAAACCAACTACCTCTCTTTGCACGTACTTTCTACTTAATTTCACTCATTTTGAGCTTGTTTTAATTGCTAACGAATGAAGCTTAACAAAATGCCCATAAAAATAAATTACAACCAACTTATGCAATTTAATACATATTTGATAATAATAAATAAATTATATGTGACAATAGATAAACCAACTCATACAACACTTTACAAAGTTTGCAACTCCTTGGTGTCAATTGTTACTTGCAGAACTTAGCCTACCCAATGCACATCTTTCATTAGGAGTGGGAGCACTATTAAAAAAAGAGGCACTGATTTGGCAACTCCACATGTATAATGTGTAGAACCATGAATTTAGTCAATTATTGTATACAATGCACGTTCCGCATGGGTTGTAAATTTTTAATTGGATACAATTTCTCTTGGGGTCGAGGCATAACCATGGAGTTGCTAATCGTGCTAAATATATTCACATAAGCAATATGCTTTTTAAACCTAAACTTTATGAAATTGACGAGTAATGAAAAGAAAATAGTATTGGATATTAAGGATTACATTCATTAATATGTTGAAACACTTACACAACATTATTTGGAGTGACCTTAATGAAAACAACTACTATTAAGGAAAAATAACCATCCACAATGATTAACAACCACATAATATTAAATTAAAGGCACTAGAATGATAGCACGTTAACAACCTATATTCTACACATAAAGGTGGTGATTACACAAAGGTGGTGAGTTCCATTAGCCCAAAAGTAGTGTGGATGCATTTAGAGTCATAAATAGTAAGTTTCGGTAAGTTGTGGTAATTCTAAACCCGACTTTTAGATCATCCTCATTGTTAATTTTGTGTGTCATATAATGAATTGTTTCACCCATCAAAAGAATTGGATGTCGATAACAACGCTCATAAATTGTCTTAGGCAGTCAATGATGGTCGTGACTACCAATTTTTTCTTTTTAGTGCCTGCAAACTAATATCCTTTTCCACTTCGATTGCAACTGTGTATTAACTCTCGAATGCAACTGCTTCATGATGCATGTAATTAATGTTATCGTTGTATTTGATGAACAATCACACCTTTGATGAACCCATTGACAAAAATATCTAAAAAGAATGCTTAACTGTTTGGTTGTAGTGAGACATCCAACATGTGTTGCATGACACCTTTATTTATAGTGCAATGTTAAAGGTAATAAACATGACATAAAATAGTACATCATTTTGTTTTCTTGCATTATTATAAATCCACATTGGTGCAACCCATTTTGGGTGCTTCCAATGGAACCCATTTCAACACATCGCTCATTTTTACTTTTCTCAATACAAGCACTTCTACGCCCTAAAATCTCTATAATGGGTCCTACCAAAAAACTCATAGCATTATATTTTAGTAATAACTTATTTATTAATATATAATTATGTTGTTTATAAATTCACTAAATTTTAAAAATTAAGAAATTTTATTTGCTATCACCATGTCAAATATTTGTTGGCGCAATAAAAAATAAAATAATATTAAGTTATTTTTTTATCGAAATAATAAAAATAGCTAACCATACAAAAATACCACAACACAAAAGATTGTAATTAAAATAATAAAAGTAATATAATTAAAACAATAACTAATTTTGTTACATTTAAGAAATAATTCAACAATAAGAAATAGTTTTATATTTTATTTTGTAATATATTTTGTATTATTAAATTGATATACTTAAAAATTTTCTTTCATTTCATTTTTTTATTTTTGCATCAAATATATAGATAAAATATATAAAATTATGATCATCTTAAATTGAGTCAATCAATGTCAGTTGAATGTGGTTGTTCGAATACCACCAATCACATATATGTGATGTCCTCTAAAACTCAACCCTTCAATAATGATGCGAAAATTGTAAAGACTAGGAAAAAAATTGGGACAATATGTACTACAATGAGCCCATCAAAAGGGAATTTATGAAACGATTCTAACAGATTTTTCTCCATTTCGTCATTCTCAAGTTTTTTAATTGTTTTTTATGTTATTAATGGTATTCCACAAATAGATTAATTAGTTAGTTAATCTATGGTTGATAAGAGAACACTTAGGATTGTCTTGAAAACATGTATAAAAAGAAAGGAACTTGATCCTAATTGCGGCCGACTGATAGAACCAAAGTTATCAAAAGGAGCGTGACCCTAATCGTGACCTATCGGTAGAACCAACACTATCAGTTATTAACCCAAGAACTAAGAAAAATCTCTCACAATAGAAAAACTTTCAAATTTCATTAATATTCAAATTCCACCTTTGGAGAGTACAAAAGTTCCCTATTTATAGGCTAACCTTGAAATGTTAAGATAAATTCCCACTAATATGCATTTACCAAATGCATTTATAACTGCATGCCACTAAATGAAAATAAATGACAATAAACATGAAAATAAATTCCCACTAGCCACTAAATGACTTGGAGCATTCTAGTAAGGCTAAGAGAAAATGAAGGTCACAAAAAAATTAAGCCCCAATGATTGGAGCCGTATCCGAATCAAATACATTAAAATGCAGTATCTAGAAAGTGATCCTAGATCGTCTCCCAGTGAGCAATGATCAAACAAACATTCATAACATGTAATAATAAAACAGTAACGAATTGGGGGGGGGGGTTGTTTGTTTTTGTAATTTAAACATCAAGTAAACTTGAATTAAAAACTAACAGAACTAAAACATGTTGTTTCCCCTTTATTCAAAAGCAAGTCTCTTATCCTAGGTTACGAGAATTTATCCCTAATTAGTTCAACCACTTAATCCAACCCGAAATTAATTTACTAAGCGAAAATTAACACAAGGCTGCCATTATGTGATTAAGCAACACATACACCAATTAATCCCTCTCACATGTCCATTAAGCATGAACGTTAATAGAGACAATTAATCAAGCATTAAGCATGCATGGATTAATATCAGCAACAAAAACAGAATAATTGGTGAAGGGGAAAAACTGATCAGAATTTAGTATTAATAACAAAACCTCAAAGTGAGCTATGCTTAATCCTCAAGAGAAAACAACACTAGAGATTCAACCTTCCATAATCAGTAGAAATGAAATGGAATTAGAAGCAGAAAATGAAACTGGAAATTGAAGCAGAAAACGAAACTGGAAATTGCTACATGAACAATAACCCTAAACTGAAAATGAAAAAAATACAATGTCTCTCTGCCTACGTGAACAGTAACACAAAAAACCTCTTAAAAACCCTAGCAGTTGGGCTCACTAAAATAAGGTCTGGTGGCCCAATTACAAAAATACAGCCCAAAAACGAAATAAAATAAAATTAGACGACAAATAAAATTGTCTACTCTATTCAAGTCCAAGCTGGTTCAGCCCAATTCTGGATCCAAGCCCAATTGCTTATAATTCTCCTGAAATTAAATTAAAACACAAAATTAGTCAAGTAGGCCCAAATGATAAAAATGCATAATTAATTTGACAATTAAGGCTAATCATTAATTAAAATGGTGACAGAAAGAGATAAGAAATAGGAGAAAATAATGACACATCACCCAAAAACACTATGAAAATTACAAATAAAATAACAAAAATTGGACTTAAGTTATTATCTAATCAGCCCAATATTAATAGTCCACCAAAATTGATCAACTTGGCCCATGGATGCTTCTAGTCTTGTAAATTGGGCTTCCCAAAGTGATTCTTCAAGTTAGCCTCAAAGCATCTTCATCAATTTGTAGGAAAGTGATCCAATTAAGTGCATCCCTTAATTCACATTGCTCTTCTTTCTCTTTGATATTTAGAATCAGGCCTTACCATGCTTACTTCATCCTTTTAGTCTTGGACCTTGTCATAGGACCTCCAATCCCATGTAAAGAATCACAAGACGGGTTGGTTGCACCTCTATCAATTGTTTTACACATGTTAATAGCATATTAGATAATAAATTAATTTGGGTACAAGATCTGCTTTGGAACCTTATATAACCTATTTAGCATGTGAAATGACTTATAGGATTGTCGTTGACCCTAACCGTGACTTGATATAACCAACAATATGAAAACACTCAATTCATTTCGATAAACTTCTTCTATTTTCTATTACATGGCTTCCTAAGATTTGAAAACACTAAGAGTTTGTTAGGATAGGGTAATTTAACTAGGTAATGTATTTTTTACGGGGAATGAAATTCCTTTCTATTAAAAGTAACTTTTGGATATTTTACTAAAAGGAATTTAAAATTTTAGGATTTAAGAAGGAATTTTAGTTAGCTGAAAAAATAGAATTTCAAATTCCATCTCAAGAGAGTGATTTTGGAAATTCTCACTCTGGATAGAGGTGCACCTTGCACCTCGATGTTGAGCCCCTCTCACTCACTCTCGCATGCGGAGCCTCACTCTTGAACTTTTTTCTTTGGTTTGTCTTACTCTATTATTTACTTGTGTTTTTTTTTTATTGAGATTTGGTTAAAGGGTTTCATGGTTTTGATGTTGTTCTTCTGTGATAATTGTTTTGTTTTATTCTCATCTTAATCTAAATAGCATTTTACTTAACTGAATTCCAATCTAGGGTTTATATATTTTCCTCAATACTTGTTCTCGCAAACCTAATCCCTGGCTCTCGAACTTCTATCTCCCTGTTTTAAAATGTCTGGGTGAAATTCAAAATGTGTTTTCTCTTTCTAATATTGTAGTGAAGAATAAAGAAGATAAAACAAAATTATGAATTGCTTGGTATGATAATTTTTAATTTATTTGTCTCTTTCATTATAGAGAGAAACACTATACATGTTTGACAAGATTCAGAATCAAAAATTAGTTGACTGAAGATCTATAATTCCTAGAGAGGATGTTGATTATGCTTTCTAGGCTGGTAGATTAGCGACAATACACTGGATTACACAATCAAGCAGTATCATTTCTCAAATAGACTAGTCAACTTTTCGATTTTTCTTACCAATTCACAAGTTTTTAGAAATTTTGAATTTATATGTGTAGATTCTTCCTTCTACATTGTATCCTTTTTTTTAATTGATACTTCTTTAGTTTAAACTTGAGTGAAATTTCAGAAATGGTATCTAGTAGCATGTGGTTTGCAAGGAGACCTCCTGGTTGTGCACTTATGCTTTTATTAACTTTGATGGTATGTTTTGAAGCATTTTTTAATGTAGTAAAATGTCGTTATTTGTTTTTTAACTACTTCTGCATTGATTTAATGTACAAAGAATTAAGAATGGGAACAGAGGAATGGTTGCTTTGGAGGGTTATGGCAAGCAAGCAACATATCTATGACATAATGTATTTGTGTTTATGAGTCGTGTGCTATTGCAACTAACATGTGGACCACGTGAGTGCTTCCAGTGTTCTGCACATGTTCCTATTAGCAACTTGCACTACAATAATATAATGTTGTTTACCATTTCTTATTTTGAAGATGCTTCTGTTGTTGGAAACTTGCAATACAATATGTGAAAATGACTAATGGAATGTTTTGTTATCATAGATGCCACTTGTCAGGAGAACTATTGATGTTCTTTTCACTTAATTGTAGGATATGCTTTCCTTCATGTTATTTTTCATGTACTTTATATTATTGCATATAGGTGGAAGATCTCACAAAGGTAGGAGTAAATTTAAGAGTAAAACTTGGACTGCACGAACGCAGAATAAGTAAACATGTGTTTTACTTTTTAGTTTATCTAAAGAACATATATCTCCATATTAAATAGTGTGAAATACAATTTTTGTGTAAGTGTTACAATATTGTTTAACATGACAAAAGGAAGAAAATAAAGGTTGGTGTTTCTGTTACAAGTAATTTTGAATTTTCTAACAAATTTTCTAAAGGTATGAATTACAGGATGAAAGTAGAAATGACTAAATACAAACATTTAATATCTTGAAATCTTAGCAGCTTTTTATATTTTCTTCTTTAAACTTTGAAGTAATTAAAAGGATTTAATGAAAGGTATTGAGTATTAAATGCTTTTAAGTAAGTTTTATATGAACAGTTGTTAGCAAGACCCTTAAAATTTAATATAAATAAAGACGGGACTGTTTGGATGGAGACTATCTTTCACCAATGTTATTTTATTTTTGATGGGTGGAATGGGGGAGATGAATTGCTCATGAGATTTGAAGATATGGGGCAATCTTTTGTCCTTTCTTTGAGATCTCGTGAAATTTGTATGTGCTTTAATGTGTTAATGCATTTGACACCTTTTATTGTGCAAATGCAACAATTTTTAAGAGATTTGTAAAATATGATTTGGACATGCCCACAACTCAACAAGAACTCATTCCATACATAGTCATTAATTAGCACGCATAGAAGAACATATTACCTTTTATCCCCTTATTGAGTTCGGAAAATGTTGTTTGGACTTGGGCTTTAAAATGGAGAGGGTGGTTTGTGTGGGAAGAACAACAAGTGGAAGAATTGGGAAATTTGCTACAAAATTGTAACTCTAGGAAGGAGGTGAGGTCTTTTGGTTGAGAAAAAAAAAACTAGTTGTTGGTCTCTTTTGCAAGACCGTAACACAAAGAGGGACACCCAAATTCTTAAAGTAAAACTTTCTAGGGACTATGAGCATTATATAAGCTATGCTTTTTTTTTTTGTACATATTTTCCTATAAATACAAAAAGAAAAAAATGGTGGGGCGCTAATGCAAGTAGTTGTTTACCAATCTTAAATCTCATGAAGAAAGCACAAGTTCAAAATTATTTATCCTTTTTTCCCTTTCTGGTAAATGTCCCAATCAAAACAAAACAGCATGAGAAAAAGTAGAACACCATAAAAATGCTTGAGTTCAGGACATCTTTTAATTTTTTCACTTTAAAACATTGAAAACCGTTTGTTTGTTTCCTCTTTTTTCATTTTATAATAATCCTTTTCTTTTGTTACCATGAGATAATAGGAATCTAATAACAGTTTAAAATGTTTGAATGGATCGAAGACCAATCAATTTCACCACCCCCACCAAAGAATTTAGTGAAAAAGACTAACACAGGATGCTAAAACCCTTCTTTTACAGGTGCGCCAACACCTCTAAATGGTGGAATTTACTTTAGAAACTCATGGCTAATCTTTACAATAAATAATAATAAAAAAACAATAACAAGAAACAGAAAATTCCCAAACTTAGTAGTGAGCAAACCAAAGCCAAGACCCTTTGTTTTTTTCCCCCTTAACATAGAAAACTTGTGTAGTCCTCCAAAAGCATGCATGGCTTCTGCTGTTGCTAGGACATCTTGTACATACATCTTTCTTGGCTTTTAAACTTTAAAGGTACATTAATTGCTTTACATGCAAGCACTGATCTCAATTCCATTGAAATTTGTGACACAACTAGCCTCTCAATAAAAGACACATTATCCGTTTGGACTAATGAATGCTTTCATGTCTTGCCACTTCTTTTTAGTTCTATTAATTGTTTGAACTTTGTAAATAATTGTGTTGTGCCTCATAGTTTAGGGAAAGAAAACTTTACCCATAATGCTATGCATTATATATACTATTTGTTATTTCCTTTTTTTCCTCCTTTGTTAGAGTGCTTTTGTGAACAATTTATTAAAGTTAATGACATCCTTTTGATATTATATTACTTTTATTTTAGTTATATAGTGTGGATAGTCAAGAAATGGAAAGTAGTATAGTTGATGCTTCAGTTGCTTCAAGAAAACGTAGAAGAGATAAAGAGGAGGAAGAAGAACTTGAACAAGCATTTTTCATTATTGGTAGTGTTGCCACTATGCTTTTGGGTGCAATGACTTGGTATCATGACAAATACTTTGTTAAGGAACCTGCCCGAAATTTGGAATTAGAAAGGCATAGTTTCCTCAATCGTCTATACAGGGGAACAAAAACTGATTGCATTGAACAATTAAGGGTTAGTAAAAAGGCATTTTTTAAGCTTTGTAGAATTTTACAAAAGAAAGGGCAATTGGTAAAAAAAGAAATGTTCCTATAACTGAAGCTGTGGCAATGTTTTTGCATATTCTTGCTCATAACCTAAAGTATAGAGTTGCGCACTTTAGTTATTGTAGATCCATGGAAACAATAAGTTGGCAATTCAAGAATGTCATGCGAGCTATAATGAAAGTAAGCAAAGAACATTTGAAGTTCTATGACTATAATCTAGAGGGCTCGGTGGAAAACAAATGGAGATGGTTTAAGGTAAGTTTGTCCTTTGTTAGTAATTATAAGGTACTTTAAGTGATTACAACTTATTTTTTTATTTTGAAATGTTTTTAGAATTCGATTGGAGTACTTGATGAGATACATATTCCAGTAACAGTTGTTGCAGAAGATAGGCCTAGATATCGTAATAGAAAATGTGATATCTCTACACATGTTTTAGGAGTTTGCGGTCCAAATTTAAGGTTTATATATGTGTTGCTTGGGTGGGAAGGGTCAGCAGGAGATTCTCGAGTATTGCGGGATGTTTTGCATCATCAAAACTGTCTCCATATTTCAAATGGTAATATCATGAAATGATGATACTTTATTTAACATGTAAAAGAAATATGCATGATTTTTTTGTAGGAAAAAAGGTGTTCAAAAAATACACATTGCAGAATAAAATGATCTATTTTATATTTAAATTATATTATAAATAGATGACATATTAAAAATGTACTTGTCGATGAGCTCTTGAAGCATAAAAATTCTTCAATAGTGTGAAGACTCTATGTGTATCCACACCAAGACTGACCTTTATTCATCAACAACTTTGACAAGTGGAAAAATAAGAATAGAGAAGTGATATTTGGGAGGATTTCAACGTGCAGCCCAAGGCTCTATTTATATTTATAGCACGCTAAGGATACCAAATTTCTAATCAAATCAAAATCATTATTGATATTATTCCTTTTTAAGCTATATTATTTCTTGTTACCTTTTATTGCTAACTATTTAGCAGTTAAAATTGAAATAATAATTAACCAAGTCAAACTTGTATCTAGCCGCCTTTTCAACCCAAATTCCAAATACAAAATCATACATGTTTGTTTCTCTTCTTTCACCAAATCTTTCATATTATTTTATATTTTCAGTGCTAGCAAAAATATAATAATATTCCACCTTTTTGAAATCAATTAATCATTTGATCATATTAAATTCTCTAATTTAATTAATCATCAAATATTAAAATAATTTCTTTAACAGAGATTAGAACACTTGTTTGTGTATGACCCCGTAGGTTCAATACTAAGCCGGTAATATATTAATCAAATTAATATAATAATCAAGGTAGGCGTCTAGCAACACTCCTTAACGTCTGGATAGCATGAGGTAGCATTTTACTTTCAAGAATCATTAGAAGAGTAGTGTAATAATTTCTTCCATCTTTATAGCTCTGGGTTAACTCTAGAGTATGGTATTACTGTCAAACCCTTTTGAGTTAACTCATAATGACTTAAGAAACTCATTTCTTCTTTCATTTAATTTTCCTAGCCAGGATATGATTTTATTCATAGAGCTCAAACTCATTACCAAGAGTTGATGGATTCTTTCTTGATTAATCATTAATTCTATAGGTATTTAATCATATCCAATATCCATTCAATAAGTGCTCTAAAGCATTAGGTGTCCGGAATCAAAATACAACAAATAACCTGTTAATTACTATGACAATCTCAGGTCAAAGAAAGCTATTATACCTCTTCTTGAGAATTTTCTATTAACAGATTATGGTAAATTTTAACCATTAGAAAATTTCAATTGAGTCAGTTCAATGATCACATCAACATGTGACTCATCTATATATGAAAATTAATAAAAGAGATCTATTAATATTTATTCAATAAATACTATCACATATATATTAATCTATCCGGATTATTGATATCTTATTTACAATAATCCTATGATGAGGAACGGTTTAGATTAAAATTAGAACAAACTTGTTTCTAATTATCATAATCTCTACTATAATAACAAGTCTTTAATTTTAATCAAGGACATTATCAAATGGACCATTTAAAATAATACTTTATTATTAAAATTAGAATTGATTACATGATGACTTGGATCATGGGCATACAAATTTATTCCCAACAATCTCCCACCTGCCTAGAGCCAATCATTCATGAACTTTATTCCTAATTCCCATTTGTGCTTGTCAAACTTTCTTATGCCAAGCGCCTTGGTGAAGGGATCTGCTGCATTCTCCTTTCCATCTACCTTTTCAATCTTAACGTCACCATATTCTATTATCTCTCTAATCAAGTGATACCTTCGAAAGTTATGTTTGGGCTTCCGGTGTGATCTTGGTTCCTTTGCTTGAGCAATAACCCCATTATTGTCGCACAATAATGGGACCGACTCTTCTATTGAAGGAACAACACCAAGTTTTTAAATATGAACTTTTTCATCCAAACAGCTTCTTTAGCGACTTCACTTGCCAAATATTACTCTTTAGTTCAGTTTCAATTTAGAGTCTCCATAAATGAATAATTGGTCTCTACATAACCATATAACCAAAAAAATACTTTTGTGACAAGTACAAATGACACAAAATTGTCCACACATAATTAGACTGTCACAAAACCACATCACAGTTTGAAATACTTAATATTCATGACTAATATACACCATCCTGTCTACTTAAACAACCAACACAAAAAACCTTTAATTATAAAAAAGGGTACCCCTCCCTTCATAGAAAAACAAATAAGGCCAACTTACATCAACAAAAAATAACTAATGATAAGCAAAACTCTTTCTAAACATAACTTAGTCCTAAATTGGAATATATCACTGAAAAAAAACAAGTGAAGCAAACCAAAATCAACAGCCAAAAGGGTTCCTACAATCTACATCACCTTAGAGACCAAGTTTCAACCTAACACTGTATACCACTTGAGATAGACCCATCTAATTCCATTTGCAACTTATCTTTACCTTGTACCACCAACATTCTAAATCCAACTACATATATAACTATTGATTACAATATACCAAACAAATAATTTCACTGCTCTATGTAGATTTGGCCAATTCTCAAAATCTTCCTTCCACTGAAATCTTAGATAAGTGACAAAAACCCTCAAACAAATCATTGGCTTTATTGCCCAGACCAAACATACCATGCATATGACAAATTCTTTGTTTTGCTTGATAGCCAAGACAATGAGGTTCACACTATTGAATCACATTATTTATCCTTGTTGATAGACTCATCTTTTAAAAACAATGCTATTTTGGTGTTTCCATAACATTCACACGGTTGCACACCAAACCACCAATCACTTCCCATTAGCTTCCTTGTTTAATGCCAATGTGGGATGTTGAAGAATGTAACTTCCGATATCCCAATGTTGTACCATCACTATACCAAACAAATTATAACACTAATTGCATATGGAAACTTGCAAAAAAAACAACCAAATGACCACTTGTCTCAGCATACTCCTTACAAAAAGTGTAAAGGCAAATATCACAAGAAAGGAGATTGAATTGTGATTTTTACTAAACTTAAAACCTCTTTTGGAAAACAACAATGCTATCATCTAATGAAGAAAATCTAAGGAAACAAATATCAAATTTTCGCAAGACAAAACAGACAATAATTTTAAATCATATAAAAAGAAAGAGATTTTCAAAAGCAAAGATCAAATTCAAACCCTAAGTCAGTTTAAAGAGTAGAAGAAAAAATAACTAGCGTAAGACACAATAAATTTATACTGGTCCATCTCAACCACCGAGACTATGTCCAGTTCTTGGCAGCACACCAAGTTCTACTAACTTCAACAAGTTACAAGTATTTATTGTTGTGACTTCTGGTTTTTCAACTCAAGCTCTACATCAAGCTTGTTACAACCAATATTCTTTATCCTACCAAGCCATTGTTGGCTCTAACATAAATCAGAAGATTTGTTTGTTTGATTGTCAATGACTAACACTCAATCATCTTATAGACAGATAGATAATTTCAACACTTAGTCTTTTCTCTTAAGATAATCAAAGTGTTTTGAGAGCTTTTCTAAACTTTACAAGAATCTATACATAAATCTTTTTACAGAAAAAAATGAATAATGAGCTCTTCAATTCATGCTTCATGTCTTCCAAGCTTCTGATATTTATAGGCCTCTTTCAATCAAGTTTATGTTGTCTCTAAATGATCATAGTTCCTCTCTTAAGTTTGTGTTTGAAGAATATGGTCATTGGAGCATTAAATGTGTGCATTAAATGCACTTACTTCTTCATGATAAGAAATCACTCTTCATCGTTGGCATGTCAAACATTACAATAGGAAACCAATTTTTTTTTTGCGTCAGAGTAGGCCTATTGCAGCATAACTCTTCTTTTGATGGCAATTGAGGATTTTCAGAGCTTGACTTAATTTATTATTCACAGGATTCAACAAATCCTAGGAGAATATCTCTACAAAATAGATCTCAAATACAAAGTATTAACTGAAGTCTTAAATACCATCTTTAAAGTTGTATTTGATCATGATTCCATGTTGTTATCGTTTGAAACATCAGACCCAGACTTTGCGAAACATGTTCTGATAGTGCATGAGACACAACTTTTATCCTTTGTATTTGCTTACATCTAATCAAAATAATTAAAGGTCTTGATTCGTCTTAAGACACAAATGTCTTTTGAGTTAACAATCTCTCCATAAGTTAACAATCAAAATAATTAAGGGTCTTGATTTAAAAGTTGAAGGCAAATTTATAATATTTTACATTAAAGCATTAGTCAATCCTATCATAACCAAATCATAATGCATCCTAAGACTTTGAGATAAAGTCTGAACAAATAATAGAAAACATCTCATATTATTCATATGAGTTTTCACATCAAGAAGATAAGTTTTTTTAGTACAAAATAAAATGTTTCATTGTAGAAATTTAAAATTTTGAAATATAAAAACTCCCCCTAGACTGATTTTTTTTTTCAGACTTTAGACTCCCCTTCAGATGATCTTATGCTTCGGCTTTTACTTTTTCTCCCCCTTTTGTTTGGCAACTTCTTCATCAAGCTTTAGACTCCCTTTTTCCATGAACAGACCATGTTGAAAGAAGTTTCTTGAGTGAAGCAAGTATGGTTCAAGGTTTGATAGAATCGCCCAATTTCATGGTGAATTGCATCTGCAAGTGGCTTATCGTCAGGTTGCAGACTAGAGCAACATTTCTTAAGTCTGTTAAACCTTTTCATGGTGTACTAATCCAGCTTGGTAAGCTCAACCTTTTACGTTAGAGCTTCCATCTCATGTTTGAAAAGGCGACTAAGAAGAGCTTTAACGTATCTAGTTGGGGAAGCATCTTTAATCAACAACTCCTTGCCTTTGTAGCAGTTGGCTTTTGATACATGATAGGCTTATCAACTATTATATGAAATTGTGTCTCTAAAGTCACTAGGCAAGAGAATTGTTGATGAGAATCCTGAAACTGGCCAAATACAGGCTAAAGGCCCAAGTGGAGATGGATGAAGGCCCAGAGGCAAAGACACTATCAAGACTATTAATTGTTGTTGAAGGCCCATATTAATTTGAAGGCCCATAATAAATATGTTCTAATTTTTTATTTATAATTTTTTTTATGAGAATCCTGAAACTGGCCAAATACAGGCTAAAGGCTCAAGTGAAGAAGGACGAAGACCCAAGTGGAGAAGGACAAAGCCCTCGAGTGGAGAAGGATGAAGGCCCAAGTGTAGAAGGATGAAGGCCTAGAGGCAAAGACACTATCAAGACTATTAATTGTTGCAGAAGGCCCATATTAATTTGTAGGCCTAGAATAAATATGTTCTAATTTTTTATTTATAATTTTTTTTTGGCGTCATCCAAATCTCCGTAGCCTGTATCAAGCGATTCGCTCCTAGTCAGGATCACATCATCTGGTATCAGAGCTTCGGCTCTTGATACAGGTTCTATCCTATCCTATTTTTTTTCTTTGTAATTTGTCCAGGTTCGTGTTTTGTCCTTGTTATGTTATTTGCGTTCTTGTTTGCGTCTTGTTTCGTTCTTGTTTGGGTCTTGTTGCGTTATGGTTTTTTGTCCTTGTTCTGTTATTTGTTTTCTTGTTTGCGTCTTGTTGCGTTCTTGTTTGTGTCTTTGTTTCGTTCTTGTTCTTGTTCTTGTCACGTTTTTGTTCTTGTTCTTGTTTCTTTCAAACTTTGTGTCAAAAAAAATCTGTTTGAGTTCTGTTTCAAGTTTAAAAAAAAGTTGCAGAAATTTTGAAAAAAAAAAGAGAAGAAAAGAAAAAAAAGTGGGTGTTTGATCTTTGAACACGAAATTGAGGCAGTTAGAGGTGCTTTTTTTTTGTTTGGCAAGTCTGTTATTCAAATCTTTTTTATTCTATCTGTTATCTTCCTTGTTTATTCTATTTGTTATCCAAATCTGATCTGTTATCCAAATCAAATCAAATCCAAATTTGTTATCCAAATCAAATCAAATCAAATCTGTTATCCAAATCAAATCTAATCTGTTATCCAAATCAAGTCTAATCTGTTAACCAAAATTAAATCTGATTTGTTATCCAAATTAAATATGCTACACAGTCTATGATAATTAAACTGTCTTTCCTGTTATATACCTTGTGTGTCTAATTTGATTCATCCAGGAACTTAAGAGGGAGTGAGTGGTAAAAGGCAAGAGTGAAAACATCACACAAAAGCTTATATTGAGAGCATCAAACACGAGTGAACTACCATCAAAGAGAGAAACACATGAGTAGAGTGTGGTGAGGTCCTGAATCTTTTTTTTTAAATTACTACAAAATTCTTTGTTCCTTAATCATGGCAGGAGCTGGTGACAATGATGGTGTATATCATCAACTGGACAGATCTCAGCGCTTATTACTGGACGCGATGACTACACAAATGCAACGTTTGTTGAATCGTAACAATGAAGAGCTCTACAGGCGAATAGAAGGACTAGAGCACCAAATGAATCCAAATGCTGGGAGACCTTATGGTGGCAACAAAAGGGTCAATGATGGATCAAACCGAATAGAGGGGCAAGACAAAATTGAGGGAGTAAAACTCAATGTATCCTCTTTTAAAGGTAGGAGTGACCCAGACGCCTACCTTGACTGGGAGATGAAGATTCAACATGCATTCTCCTACAATGATTATCCTGAAGAGCAGAAGGTGAAGTTAGCAGCAGCTACATTCTCAGACTATGCCCTTGTTTGGTGGAAGAAAAATCAAAGAGAGGTGAAGAGAGAAGAAGGGCGGGAGATAGATACATGGACTGAGATGAGAAGGGTTATGCGAAAGAGGTATGTTCCAACTAGCTATAGTAGAACCATGCAGAAACTCCAGAGGTTATCCTAGGGAAGTTTGATTGTTGAGGACAAGGAGATGGAGATGGCACTAGTGAGAGCCAACATTGAAGAGGACACCAAAGCAGTGCATGATGGCTTCACCAACAAGATTTCTTTCCAGCACCATGACCAGAAAATTATTCTTAAACCTCTATCCCTCAGAGAAGTGTATGATGACCAAATCATAAGGAGAGAAAAGAGAGAACAAACGAGAGAGACAATAGTGAGGCACCACAGAGGAATAGAAAAAGGAAGAGTGATACCCTTGATGATGCAAGCTCCATTGGAGCTTGTAGGCATAGGATCTTCTTCATCAATGGATTCCTTTGCTTCTTGGAAGATGAATGGCAGCGGAATGGAGAAAGGGAGAGAGAGAGAGGAGACGCCACTTCAAGGAGAAGATGAGTCTAGAAGAAGCTCACCACCATAGGAGGCCATGGATAAGAGCTTGGAGGAAGAAGGAGATGAATGAAGGGAGAGGGAGAGAAGAGCACGAAATTTTGTGCTCTAAATGAGCTTTGAAATCTGAAGTTTAATATTCAAATCATCAAAGTTGGAAAAAAATGCACACACATGACATCTATTTATAGCCTAAGTGTCACACAAAATTGGAGGGAAATTCAAATTTCACTTGAATTTGAAATTGAATTTGTGGAGCCAAAATTTCACTAATTATGATTAGTGAATTTTAGTTATGGTTCAGCCCACTAATCCAAGATCAATTCCAAGATTCTCCACTAAGTGTGCTTAGGTGTCATGAGGCATGAAAAGCATGAAGGACATGCACAAAGTGTGACTATATGATGTGGCAATGGGGTGTAGTAAGCAAATGCTCACCTCCCCCTCTAAAATTTAATTGGATTGGGCTTCTACCAATTCAATTAAATTTATTTCCAACCACACACATCAAATATCCACTTAGTGCATGTGAAATTACAAAACTACCCCTAATACAAAAACTAGTCTAGGTGCCCTAAAATACAAGGGCTGAAAAATCTTATATTTCTAAGGTACCCTACCTACATTATGGAGCCCTAAATACAAGGCCCAAAAATAATGAAACCTTAATCTAATATTTACAAAGATAAGTGGGCTCGTACTTAGCCCATGGGCCCAAAATCTACCCTAAGGCTCATAAGAACCCTAGGGCCTTCTCTTGCATCTCTGGCCCAATCTACATGGAGTTTTCTATCCAATGCCCTTGCGGGGTAGAATTGCATCATTCCCTCCCCCTTGAAAAGGATTTGACCTCAAATCCCGAGGTTCTTGAAACTTTGGGCTTTTTTCCTCAACACCTGTAAAAAGAACAAAAACATATGTATTAGTGGTGTTTAGTATGTTGAAGTAAGGTAAGGTCTGAAAACTCATTTCCTGGGCATCTTCCCATGAAGGAACATAGTTCCTCATCAACTCAATGAGTGGCGCTACAAGTATAGAATAATATGGGACAAACCTTTTGTAAAAGTTTGTTAAGTCATGGAAGCCCCAAATTTTTCTTACACTTGGTGGAGTGGGCCACTCAGGAATGACTTTTATTCTCTTAGGGTTCCTGGGAACCCCTTGATCACAATTTAAAAAATTAAGAAAAGTAAAGCAATAGAACATACCTTTTTCTGTATTTTCATGTTGATTATTCCTACCAAAAAGTATGACAAACCTAAGGTGTCCCATATGAGTACCTAAGTTTGTATTGAAACTAAAAATAAGAACAAACCTACCTAATGAGTCCCTATGTACACAAATCATGAAGATGTTGGGTGCACGAGTGATTTTACAAAAGAGTGTTGCACCACCCAAAGCATTCATCACACCACCTATTTTAGGGATTTGGTGCCTAATAATACCTATTTTGGGCACCAACAAAGCACAAGGATTTAATCTCTTGCGAACCAAACCCTCATCCAACAACTCCTTTACTTGAGGAATAAACTTAAGCCTATAAGATGTGGCAATGCTAACAAGTGTCTTTTTACAAAGGAGAAAATGTGGAGGTTGTCTAAGAAGGGAAATTTCTTTAATATTTGTCTTTATTTCAAAATGTCTTTCCTTCTTAGCTAACCTCTTGGAGGAGACACTTACCTCCTTACACTCCTCCTTAACCATTAAAGGTTGTCCTTCTTCTTGGGGGTAGATCTCTTCACTAGATTCTTCCCCTTTTGCTTCTTCACTTTTACTAGAGGAAGGTGAAGTAGTAGCCTCATCTTGGCTACTATAAATGTCTTGGCCCCTCATAATCATGGTTTTCTTGGTGGGGCATCGAGAAGTAATGTGTCCTCTTCCAAGACATTTAAAGCACTTCATGGAGCTAGTCTTCTCTTGCATACTAGCCTTAAGGGGTTGCTTTTCTATTGTCTTCCCCTTATCATCTTTGGGCTTAGAAGGTCTCACCCCTAAGATTCCTTGACCTTGGTCTTTCTTTGGATAAGAGTGAGAGCCATAAGATTTTGAAGTAGACTTCCTTTTAAGTTGTTGCTCTACCCTTATTTCCCAATCTAAATTAGCCTCTACATTGTCCTTCCCAAGGAAGTATGAGAGTTTAATGTTAACCTCTTGAGGCTTTCTTTCATTTTCTCTCCTATGGGAGTGAGGTCTAAGATGTGACCTATGCCTTCCTTCATAATAGTCACGAAGTTCTTCACTTAGGCTCTTGCAAGGGTTATGACTACTATAGGCGACATGTTTTTCTCTTTTCATTTCTTTCATTATTTTTCTTCTTTCTTCCTCTCTTATTTTCTCTCTTTCATCTTGACTTATTTCTTCCACTCTTTTTTTACCTTTTTCTTTTCACTATTGTTTTTCTTTCCACAACTTAAGGGATCTCAACTCATCTAATATCTTATACAAGGGGTCCTTAGGAGTAGAACCCTCACCATTAACACTAGATGAAGAATGAAGACTCATGTTGGTTCCTAAGTTATGGTTCTTTCTTGTTGGGAGTTTGAAAACAAAAGGTAAAATAAACTATGGTTGAAACTAGCCAAAATAAACACTAAAAGAGGTGTGAAAGATAAGGTAAAAACTAATTGGTAAAAGGCAAGCTATCTAGGCGGTTTGACAATGGAGGGTAAAGGAAATAAGCTATGAAAATAAGCAAGAAATTAAAGTGCAAGAAATGCAAACTAGGCGGATCCTAGGAGTGTTTGGATGACCTCATTTAAGGTTCCCAACAAAACACTCACTATCCTAAGGGGAAATTGCCTAAAATTATTACACACAAATGGAAGTAGGGTGACCTAGCGGAGGCTCCCAACTTACTTCCAATGAAAGGCCTTTTTGTTACAAAATTTGAAAGCAAAGCAAATTGCCAATTACAAAATTACAAAGAAAAAAGTCCTCAATTGTGGTGGCTATTCTCTCTTTAGTGTTTCACTCAATTTGGAGTGCTTCTTAGTCCAATAGCTCTTAAGGTGGTTGGCCCCTTGCTTCTTGACTCAAATTCTTCAAGATATGGCACCAATCCTCCTTTCCAATTCCCTATATGGCAACTCACAAGCAAGGAAACAAAGAGACAAGCAATAACCAAAGACCAAAAAAAAATGAAATGAAAGCTAAACCAATAGAGTTTTAACAAGACAAATTTCCAAGGATTATTCAACAATTAAAGCAATGAAAAGCACAAAAAAGCAAGCTAGGACTCAAAGAGAAACCTAGAATGGCTCTAGAGTAGAGTAGAAAAACTCTAAAAAAAAAGACTCAAGAAACCTCTAGTTTTGGCACTTGTTTTCACAATAATTTTCAATTGAAATTTCAGAACTAGGATTGGTATAAAATAGGCACCAATTATAGAACAAAGTTTGAGCCAAAACAACAAGCACACTTTCCTTTCACTTTTTTTTTTCCTGGACACTGATTTTTCTGCCAACTTGTGAGATTTTTCTTATTTTTTCCTTTAATCCAAATCGCTTGGTTCTTTTTTTATAATTTTGGTCCAGATGTCTAAAAAATTCAGTAAAATATTCAGCTCAAAAAACGTAGTGACCAATTCCCAGTAATTTATACAAGTTTGTATGTTCAAGCTGTCAGCACCAGCGATTTCAACCTAGAAATCAAGAGTAGTGTTTATGTTGCTTAAGGCTTGGATAGTTACAATTTGTGTTTGCTTATGCTCAATTATCTTGAATAACACAATTAAAGAGAGCTTAAGACTTATTTTGATTCACAAATCCAGCCACAACTCAGCACCACAACTCAACTTCATCATAGGCATCATGTAGGAAACCTAGAAAGCAAAAAAAAAAGTTCAAGAACAAGACTACTTCTAGGAATTGATTTAGAACATGTTATGAACTAAATAACATGCATGCATTAGACTCAAAATTAAAAAGATAGGCTAAGAGTGACAAGAATACATGAACAAATGTATCTAGAATTCAATCAACAAAATAAAATTCAAAACAAACTTAGAACATAATGTGACAATTACTATGACTAAACATGACTCTAAGACAACATAGATTAAGTGATTTACACTTAGATTTTTGTGTTTTTTTTTCTAATCAATATTTTGGAACAAAATTTAGATCTAAAGGTTCAGCACAAGAATATTATGAATGAAAAATGATAGAACCTAAAATCAACACAAAAACAAAGATTCAAGAGTAGATCTACAAAATTTGAACCATAGAAATGCAAGAACAAGTGTTGATCTAAGATTTAATCGGTTTTTTTTAATCTACTCTAAACAGCACCAAACCACAAGACAATGGAGGATATACATGGAGAATAAGATGAAGAACAAGGAATTAAAGAGAATTCACCGAACAAAAAGATAGAGGAAGCAAAAGAACATCACCTAGATGAAGATGCTCTTGATACCACATGATGCAAGCTCCATTGGAGCTTGTAGGCCTAGGATCTTCTTCATCAATGGATTCCTTTGCTTCTTGGAAGATGAATGGCAGCGGAATGGAGAAAGGGAGAGAGAGAGGAGACGCCACTTCAAGGAGAAGATGAGTCTAGAAGAAGCTCACCATTATAGGAGGCCATGGATAAGAGCTTGGAGGAAGAAGGAGATGAATGAAGGGAGAGGGAGAGAAGAGCACGAAATTTTGTGCTCTAAATGAGCTTTGAAATCTGAAGTTTAATATTCAAATTGAAATTCTGATACTGGGGACAGATGTCGTACCGGATGTCACGACATCACGCTTCAGAACATGCAGATTATGTGTGTCCGTATGAACAGATTAAACAAGTAAATAACACAAGAGAATTGTTAACCCAGTTCGGTGCAACCTCACCTACATCTGGGGGCTACCAAGCCAGGGAGGAAATCCACTAAATAGTGTTAGTTCAAGGTCTAACAGCCACTGTTTACAACCTTCTCACCTAACCACTACCCGTGCGATCTCTACCTAAGAGCCACTCTTAGATATGAGAAACCCCGCTCACTCCCTCTCAAACACTCTCCCGTGTTTACAATTAAATCAAAGACACACCAGAGATCAACTCTGAACAAAAGAGATCAACTCTACACACTAGAGATCAACTCTACACACTAGAGATCAACTCTACACACTCAGGTCCAACACTTGATGTTAGGGTACCATCAAGGTGGCTCACAAAACACTCAAGTCCCAAAACTCACAAAATAACTCTTCAATCCCGGACTTGGTACAGAACTCGTGCAGCCTCCATGATTATATAGCAATGTGCGTTTCTGGGCTGCAACGGCTTGTGCTGGAGGAGATCTATCATTCTTCCTGAAAATCTGCAGTTAAAGAACTAAAAGATATAGTTTGATCTTTTAGTTTTTATCTTTAATCTTTAATCCCTGAACGAACTCTTCTACTTTGAAATTCGAACTTTAATTATCTTTTAATTCGTTCCAGAAGATAGATCATCTAATCTCTTGCTAACTGCACAATAATCTGTTAAAGATATAACAGATTTATGTGTCCAGTATTTTCGGGCAAGATGTCAGGACATCGTATCCGACATCGTGGATCCTGCAGCTTCAATGCTTCATTTGACATTTTATCTTGACTTATGCATTGTGCAACAACTCCAGTATTTTCGGGAAGGATGTCAGGACATTGTATCCGACATCGTGGATCCTGCAACTTCAATTCTTCATTTGACATTTTATCTTGCCTTGTGCATTGTGCAGCCCGATCTTATTCCTTGACATAACGTTGGACATTATGTGCAGCAACTCCAGCTTTCCTTCATTGTCTAAGTGCTTATGTTTTAACAAAATCTTAGCCAATCTTTTAAAACTCCGTAGAGCTAAGCACTAACAATCTCCCCCTTTGGCAAATTTTGTCTAAAACATACTTAGACACTTCCTGAGCAGGTACGAGCAGTTATGCAAGTGGGATCAGCAACTTTCATTATCAGAGTAATCAAGCACAGCGGAAATTCTTCAAGTTGCAAATCTACAAGTCTTCTCCAGGATGTCAAGACATCTCACGTGACATCAGCTTTCTGCTTCTGCTCCCCCTGTCTTCATGCTTACTGCAGCATCTTCTATCAGCTACTAGTCTTTTCCAGGATGTCAAGACATCTCATGTGACATCCGCTTTCTGCTCCCCCTGTCTTCATGCTCTTACTGCAGCATCTTCTATCAGCTTCTAGTAGCTTACATCAGTCATCATCAGCAGCAGCAGTCTCCCCCTCAAGATCATATTCATACAACTCCCCCTCAAAATCATGAATCATGCATACATCGTATCCTACTGTCATACATCATACATAGTATCCTACTACTCAAAATCATGCATAATAGCAAGCATAATACTATTACTCCCCCTTTTTAGACAGAATTTGACAAAAGTAGAATGCATGAACTTAAGGTGCAAATATTACAGACCAATAGTAAATCATTGTTCAAAGGGACATGCCCTTATAGCTAGTAAAAGCAAAAAAATAAAGGTCTGATGGTCATGGGGTGGCTTCAGAATCATCATCTGAATCAGTATCCTCTGCTGCATCTTCCTCTTCCTCAGCAGCTTCTTCTTCTTCCTCGGCTGCTTCTTCTTCTTCCTCAGCTGCTTCACCATCATCAATGCCACTTTCTGAGAGCCTTTTGATCAGCCGTTCTAGCTCCATTTTCTTCTCTGTGGTGGCTTTGATGGTTGCTTCCAGCACCTTGCATGTGTCCTTGAGTTCAGCAATCAAGGCATCCTTGGACACAGCACCTGAAGCAGCTTTCCCTGATGTCGAGACAATGTCTGGGACATGTGTCCCCTCAAACAATTTGTAATGCAGGGATAGAGGAGATTCTCTCTTCATCACAGAGTCAGTGTAGTTTAACATATTGGGATGTTGACTCAACATAATGCCACACAATACAGTTGGGAAGGCAATGGGTAATTTAACAGCAAATGATTCTGAATGCTTAACAGTTTGATCAAAAATATAGTTTCCAAAATTAAATTTGGATTTGGTTCCAACAGCATACAGAAATTTACCCAAACCTGTGGCAACAGTGGAAGTATGATTGGTGGGTACCCAGTTTGCAGCGCCAATCCTATGCAGAATTGCATACTTCACACTCAGCTTCCCTGCAGAAAGCTTCCCTTTCTTTGGCCAATGCTGGACTTGTTTGGCAGTGATTTCCTTGGCAATTTGATGTTCAGAGACAGTAATATCAACCACTCCTTCAGTAGGTCTGCCCAGGTACTTGTTGATCACAGCAGGGGAGAATCTAACACACTTTCCTCTGACAAACACCTTTTGATACTCATCACTCTTTCTGTTTGTTATGTCAGAGGGAATGTTGACAATGAATTCCCTGACTAGGCTTTCATAACAGTCTCCCAACTTGGTAACTGTCTTCAGTAGTCCAGCAGCCTTGATGAGTTCCATGGTCTCCTTGCAATCCAAGGCATTTCTTCCCAGTTCTCTTTCAACAGCAAGCCTTCGTTGATATACCAATTTCCACCTTTCAGCATTGCCAATGGAGTGGAATGAGATGTTGTCCAATGGTGCATCAGGGACATTTTCAGGCACCTTTTTCCCAGATTTCTTGGCCCTCTTTGATGTCGAGACATCTAGTTCGACATCATCATCAGAATCAGATGAAGAAATTTCTTTCCTCTTCTTGGAAGGGATTGCAACTTTGCTCCATCTGGATGTGGTAGGAGTGATTGGTGTGCTCTTCTTCTGTGCCATAGTCTTGATTCGTCCAGACCTCTTGATGGGAGTTTTACCCTTTCGGCTTTGTAACCTTTCTGCAATGCCAGGTGCCAACCTGTTGGCAATGGGTTCCTCATCAGATTCTACTTCTTCCAGGTCAATGAGGTCACCTGGAGCAGGTTCTGGTGCCCGTGGTGCAGGGGTCTCCTTTGTGGCTGGATCCTCTTTCTCTGTTGATTCCTCTTTGCTGGGTGAAGAGACGGCTTCAGCATTTGGTGTGGAAGATGTTGGAACATCTTTCTCAGCATCAGGCACAGAAACATTTGGGGTGGAAGATGTTGGAACATCTTTCTCAGCATCAGGCACAGAAGCATCTTTCAGAATGCTACTCACAATACTCGGATCTTCTTATCCATCTCCGGGTTTACTTCCCTAGGACTTGTTGCAGGGCTAGGGTTTTCAGCAATCTTCACTCCCTGTTGTCTTCTGGGAACCAGTTTTTCAGGACCAGGGGCTTGACCAGGAATCACTTGTATGGGTTGGATATGGAAATCAGGTTGTTCCTGGATTGATGGTGCTTTGGTGGATGATGGAGATGATGGTACAGCGGGTGAACCAGGAGCTGAAGTTTCTTTTGGTGAGGTAGCCATGGAAAAGCAGAGCGTTTGGAATGGTTTAGCAAATTTCTGAGAGCTGTTGGGGAATGCTGAAAACGAGATTACCACGAAAATATAAGTTTGAATGAGGAATGTAGAGGGACGTGTGAAGCAACGGTCGAATTTGCTTTGGTTCAGTAGTGAACGTGCTATTAATGTTAAGTGATTCGTTTGGGCACGTTCAGATATCAGTAGTTGCTACAATTCCTCTAGCAGACAAATGCCCAGCTTGCCCCTCAGTTTTTCAAACTGTTTTGCATCCAATGCCTTTGTGAAAATATCTGCTATTTGTTCCTCAGTGTCAACATGCTCCAGTGTGATAACTTTATCATCAACAAGCTCTCTGATATAGTGATGTCTAATGTCAATGTGCTTGGTTCTGCTGTGTTGCACAGGATTTTTAGAAATATTAATAGCACTCAAGTTGTCACAGTATAATGTCATGACATCTTGTTCGACATTGTACTCCTTGAGCATCTGCTTCATCCAAACTAGTTGTGAACAGCTGCTTCCTGCTGCAATATACTCTGCTTCTGCGGTAGATAGGGACACACAGTTCTGCTTCTTGCTGAACCATGAAATAAGATTGTTGCCCAGATAGAAGCATCCACCAGAAGTGCTTTTTCTGTCATCTGCACTTCCAGCCCAATCAGCATCACAATACCCAACCAGCATTGAATCTGAACAATGACAGTACATAATCCCATAGTCACTGGTGCCATTTACATATTTCAGGATTCTCTTTACTTGAGTCAAGTGACTTATCTTAGGATTGGCTTGATATCTTGCACAAACACCTACTGCATAGGTGATGTCGGGTCTGCTAGTTGTTAAATATAGTAAGCTCCCAATCATGCTTCTGTACAGACTTTGATCAACACTGGTGCCAGCTTCATCTTTTGACAGCTTCAAGTGAGTAGGTGCAGGTGTTCTTTTATGGCTGGCATTCTCCATCCCAAACTTCTTGACAATGTTCTTTGCATACCTGCTTTGTGAGAGGAATATGGAGTCTTCCATCTGCTTCACTTGGAGTCCCAGAAAATAAGTCAGCTCTCTAACAAGACTCATCTCAAATTCAGATTGCATCTGTTGAACAAAATGTCGAAGCATCTCATTCGACATCCCTCCAAACACAATGTCATCAACATATATCTGTGCTATCATCAAGTTATCAGCATCATGTTTGACAAAGAGAGTCTTGTCAATTCCTCCCTTCCTATACCCTTGCTGAGTAAGGAATTCTGTTAGCCTTTCATACCAAGCTCTTGGAGCTTGCTTCAATCCATAGAGAGCCTTCTTGAGCCTGTATACATGATCTGGATGAGTTGGATCTACAAATCCCTTTGGCTGCTCCACGTAGGCTTCTTCATTCAAGTATCCATTCAGAAACGCGCTCTTCACATCCATTTGGTACAGCTTGAATTTGAGGATGCAAGCTACACCAAGTAACAATCTGATGGACTCAAGTCTAGCAACTGGAGCGAAAGTTTCATCAAAGTCTACACCTTCAATCTGAGTGTAGCCTTGAGCAACAAGTCTGGCCTTGTTTCTGGTTATAACACCTTCTTCATTGGTTTTGTTCTTGAAGATCCACTTGGTGCCAATCACATTAGTTCCCTCGGGTCTCGGAACTAGCTCCCAGACTTCATTCCTTTTGAATTGCTCCAATTCTTCTTGCATAGCATTGATCCAGAACTCATCAGTCAGTGCCTCTTTCACATTCTTGGGCTCAATTTTGGAGACAAAACATGAGTTGGAGACAATCTCAATCTCCCTTGATCTTGTAGTGACTCCTCTGTTTGGATCTCCTATAATCAGCTCCTTGGGGTGCATCTTCTGGATTCGAATGGAGGGTCTCTTGTCAGGTTGGTTGATGTTTGATTCATCTGTAGCAGAATCAGAGTTTTCTGCATTTTCTACACTTTTAGCTGTATCTGCTACATTGTCTCCCGATGTTCTGACATCTTCTTCGACATCCTTCTTTCTTGCTGGAGTTAGATCATCAACAACCACATTGATGGATTCCATCACAGTTCTGGTTCTGGAATTGAATACTCTATATGCTCTGCTGTTTGTAGAGTATCCCAGGAATATTCCTGCATCACTCTTGGGATCCATCTTCCTCCTTTGCTCTCTATCTGCCAAAATGTAACATGGACTTCCAAAGATGTGGAAGTGCTTGACTGTTGGCTTCCTCCCTTTCCAGATTTCATACAGTGTGGTTGGAGTCCCTCTTCTCAGTGTGACTCTGTTGTGGATGTAGCATGATGTGTTCATGGCTTCAGCCCAGAGATTATAGGGAAGTTCTTTGGCATGAAGCATGACCCTAGCAGCCTCTTGCAAAGTCCTGTTTTTCCTCTCAACTATGCCATTCTGTTGTGGTGTAATGGCTGCAGAGAACTCATGAGTGATGCCTTCAGATGTGCAGAATTCAGTAAACCTGCTGTTTTCAAACTCTCTGCCATGGTCACTCCTGATTCTCTTGATGACACAGTCTTTTTCTCTTTGAAGTCTTAGGCTCAACTCCTTGAATACTTCAAAGGTGTCTGATTTCTCTCTGATAAAGTTGACCCAGGTAAATCTGGAGAAATCATCCACAACAACATAGGCATACCTCTTTCCTCCAAGGCTTTCAACTTGCATAGGCCCCATCAAGTCCATGTGAAGTAGTTCCAGCACCCTGGAAGTGGTCTGATGTTGAAGCTTCTGGTGGGACATCTTGACTTGCTTTCCAATCTGACATTCACCACAGATTCTGCCTTCTTCTATTTTCAGATTGGGAATGCCTCTAACAGCACCTTTGTCAATGATTTTCTTCATGCCTCTTAAGTGCAGATGTCCAAATCTTTGATGCCATATTCTGACTTCATCTTCTTTGGAGGATAGACATGTGGAGGAGTAACTGGTTTCTTGAGGTGTCCATAGGTAGCAGTTGTCCTTTGATCTGCTGCCCTTCATTAGAACTTCACTCTTCTCATTTGTCACCAAGCATTCTGACTTTGTGAAGTTTACATTGAATCCTTCATCACACAGCTGACTGATGCTGATCAAGTTTGCAGTCAGTCCCTTCACCAGCAGTACTTTGTCCAGACTAGGAAGTCCATCATGAGCTAGCTTTCCCATTCCAGTGATCTTTCCTTTAGAGCCATCTCCAAATGTCACATAGCTAGTGGAGCAAGGTTCAATGTTCACCAGGAATTCTTCAACTCCTGTCATGTGTCTGGAACAGCCGCTATCTAGGTACCAATCTTCCTTAGCTGATGCTCTAAGTGAAGTATGAACAACAAGACTAACAGTCTTGTGTTTTGGAACCCACATCATCTTCCTTCCACTGCTGCTCCCTTGAGTTCCATGATGTGGATGGCCATGTAAATGATAGCAAAAGGGCTTTATGTGACCATACCTGCCACAGTAGTGACACCTCCACTTCTTTCTTTTGCTCCTTTTCTGCTGTGTTCCATGATGTCGAGACCGATGTTGTGACATCGTGGCTCCAGTGCTGTTTTTGGCAGGAACAAATTCTGTCATGGTTGTTCTGCCAGCAGACTTAGGATTAAACCCAAGTCCTCTCTGGTTTCCAACATTCTTCCCAAGCTGTAGCACCTCATCAAGCACATCTGAGCCTTTATTCAGCATCTTTATTGACTTTGTCATATTTTCCAGTTTAGAATTCAGAAGGCCAACTTCTCCTTTAAGCTCAGAGATCTCCTCTTCATGTGCCTCCTTTTCAGCCTCCAGATTTGCAATGACCTTCTTCAGTTGTGCTTCTTGCTGAAGAATCTTCTCACTTTTGATGCATAGTTCTCTATAGGATGTGGCAAGCTCATCAAAAGTGATTTCACTGTCTGTATCACTTGAATCTTCAGCAGATTCAAATCTCCCAGTGAGTGCATTTACATCTCTGTCAGAATCACTTTCTTGTTCACTCTCTGTATCATCAGACCGACATACAGAAAGTCCTTTCCTCTGCTTCTTGAGATGAGTGGGACATTCAGCTATGATGTGTCCATAGCCTTCACACCCATGGCATTGAATTCCTTTGCTGTGACTGGGCTTTTCATCTGACCTTTTCTGGTATTTGCTACATTTCCTGATGTCGAAAGGGATGTTCTGGACATGTGGTTTCTGCCTCCTGTCCATTCTGTTTAGCACTTTGTTGAACTGCTTTCCAAGGAGCACAACTGCCTTAGTCAGACCTTCATCAGTATCCAGGTCATACTCATCTTCTTCTTCATCATTGGACACGAACGCCAAGTTCTTGCTCTTCTTTTCAGCCCTATCCGAGAGTCCTAGCTCAAAGGTTTGAAGGGAACCAATGAGTTCATCTACTCTCATGTTGCAAATGTCTTGGGCCTCCTCTATTGCAGTGACTTTCATGTCAAATCTCTTAGGCAAGGATCTGAGGATCTTTCTCACCAGCTTTTCATCTGTCATTCTCTCTCCCAAGGCAGTGCAAGCATTGGCAATTTCAAGAATGTTCATGTGGAAGTCATGAATACATTCTTCCTCCTTCATCTTCAGATTTTCGAATTTTGTAGCCAAGAGTTGCAATCTGGACATCTTCACTTTGGAGGTTCCTTCATGAGTGGTTTTCAGGATCTCCCATGCATCTTTGGCCACTGTGCATGTGTTGATCAGTCTGAAGATATTCTTGTCAACTCCATTGAATAGAGCATTCAAGGCTTTGGAGTTTCCAAGTGCCAATTCGTCTTCTTCTTTAGTCCAGTCTTCTTCTGGCTTCAATTCATTAGAGGGCTTTCCTTCTGTGTCCAGCATCTTGGGATGTTCCCAGCCTTTGATGACAGCTTTCCAGGTTCTGCTATCCAGTGATTTGAGGAAGGCCACCATTCTTGCTTTCCAGTATTCATAGTTGGTTCCATCAAGAATTGGTGGTCTGTTCACTGGTCCTCCTTCTTTCTCCATGTTCATCAGAATTTATCTCCCTAGATCTCACTCAGTGATTTCGAGTGCCTGCTCTGATACCAATTGAAATTCTGATACTGGGGACAGATGTCGTACCGGATGTCACGACATCACGCTTCAGAACATGCAGATTATGTGTGTCCGTATGAACAGATTAAACAAGTAAATAACACAAGAGAATTGTTAACCCAGTTCGGTGCAACCTCACCTACATCTGGGGGCTACCAAGCCAGGGAGGAAATCCACTAAAATAGTGTTAGTTCAAGGTCTAACAGCCACTGTTTACAACCTTCTCACCTAACCACTACCCGTGCGATCTCTACCTAAGAGCCACTCTTAGATATGAGAAACCCCGCTCACTCCCTCTCAAACACTCTCCCGTGTTTACAATTAAATCAAAGACACACCAGAGATCAACTCTGAACAAAAGAGATCAACTCTACACACTAGAGATCAACTCTACACACTAGAGATCAACTCTACACACTAGAGATCAACTCTACACACTCAGGTCCAACACTTGATGTTAGGGTACCATCAAGGTGGCTCACAAAACACTCAAGTCCCAAAACTCACAAAATAACTCTTCAATCCCGGACTTGGTACAGAACTCGTGCAGCCTCCATGATTATATAGCAATGTGCGTTTCTGGGCTGCAACGGCTTGTGCTGGAGGAGATCTATCATTCTTCCTGAAAATCTGCAGTTAAAGAACTAAAAGATACAGTTTGATCTTTTAGTTTTTATCTTTAATCTTTAATCCCTGAACGAACTCTTCTACTTTGAAATTCGAACTTTAATTATCTTTTAATTCGTTCCAGAAGATAGATCATCTAATCTCTTGCTAACTGCACAATAATCTGTTAAAGATATAACAGATTTATGTGTCCAGTATTTTCGGGCAAGATGTCAGGACATCGTATCCGACATCGTGGATCCTGCAGCTTCAATGCTTCATTTGACATTTTATCTTAACTTATGCATTGTGCAGCAACTCCAGTATTTTCGGGCAGGATGTCAGGACATTGTATCCGACATCGTGGATCCTGCAACTTCAATTCTTCATTTGACATTTTATCTTGCCTTGTGCATTGTGCAGCCCGATCTTATTCCTTGACATAACGTTGGACATTATGTGCAGCAACTCCAGCTTTCCTTCATTGTCTAAGTGCTTATGTTTTAACAAAATCTTAGCCAATCTTTTAAAACTCCGTAGAGCTAAGCACTAACACAAATCATCAAAGTTGAAAAAAAAATGCACACACATGACATCTATTTATAGCCTAAGTGTCACACAAAATTGGAGGGAAATTCAAATTTCACTTGAATTTGAAATTGAATTTGTGGAGCCAAAATTTCACTAATTATGATTAGTGAATTTTAGTTATGGTTCAGCCCACTAATCCAAGATCAATTCCAAGATTCTCCACTAAGTGTGCTTGGGTGTCATGAGGCATGAAAAGCATGAAGGACATGCACAAAGTGTGACTATATGATGTGGCAATGGGGTGTAGTAAGCAAATGCTCACCTCCCCCTCTAAAATTTAATTGGATTGGGCTTCTACCAATTCAATTAAATTTATTTCCAACCACACACATCAAATATCCACTTAGTGCATGTGAAATTACAAAACTACCCCTAATACAAAAACTAGTCTAGGTGCCCTAAAATACAAGGGCTGAAAAATCTTATATTTCTAAGGTACCCTACCTACATTATGGAGCCCTAAATACAAGGCCCAAAAATAATGAAACCTTAATCTAATATTTACAAAGATAAGTGGGCCCGTACTTAGCCCATGGGCCCAAAATCTACCCTAAGGCTCATAAGAACCCTAGGGCCTTCTCTTGCATCTCTGGCCCAATCTACTTGGAGTTTTCTATCCAATGCCCTTGCTGGGTAGGATTGCATCACTTGAGAGATGGAGTGATACACAAGAGAGAGAGAGTGATAATTCTAATCAGTTAACTATTTATGTTTCTCCTAGTGTTCAACCCTTATTGCAGAAATTTAAAGATGTTTTTCCCAAGGAGATTCCTCATGGACTACCACCTTCAAGAAGCATAGAACATCAAGTTGATCTCCTTCCAGAAGCTTCATTGCCTAACAGGCCAATTTGCAACAGCAAGCCCCAAGAGACTCAGCATAAAGATGCACAGGCCAAAGTTAAGTATGTGAAAAGATTGTATGACCAAGTGAAGGTGCAAATTGCAAAGAAGAATGAAAGCTATGCCAAGCAAGCCAACAAGAAAAGGAAGGAAGTGGTACTTGAACCCGGTGATGATCCTGGACATTTGAGGGCAAATGTTTTCCAAGAAGGAGGGAATGATGAGAATCCTGAAACTGACCAAATACAGGCTAAAGGCCCAAGTGGAGAAGGACAAAGCCCCCGAGTGGAGAAGGATGAAGACCCAAGTGGAGAAGGATGAAGGCCCAGAGGCAGAGACACTATCAAGACTATTAATTGTTGCTAAAGGCCCAGATTAATTTGAAGGCCCATAATAAATATGTTCTAATTTTTTATTTATAATTTTTTTTGGCCCAAACTGTTTTGAAGGCCCATGTCTATTTTTATCTTTTTGTTCAGATACACTATAAGTATTGGTTTTTGTTTTCAATAAGAAACTTTTGGCATTTTCATAAAATTTGGTGAGAGCTTCTCTCTAGGTTCCTTGTTGAACCAATCTTAGACTTATCAAGGTAATCTTTGTGGCGTCTACCCTGACTTATCTTCCTTCACTGGAAGTGGCGTCATCCAAATCTTCGTAGCCTGTATCAAGCGATCCGCTCCTAGTTAGAATCACATCAATTGTGACCCCAGCATGAAAGGCAAATGAGTGTTTAGCTTTTGAATTCTATGAAATGAAGCTTGCCTTAATTTGATCTCTTCTTTATAGGTAAATAGCTTCATTCTAAGCGCAAGTCCATGGTCTGATAACTCCCAGTCTTGAAAATTCAAACTTTCTTCAAGTGCCTCCAAGATGATCTTCGTTGTCTGAAACATCTCTCCAATCTTGGTGCAATCCCATGGAAGAACAACATTGAGGGCACAAATGAGACCCATCAACTGCTGAAGATCCATGGGAGTTAAGAAATGCATCCCAGCAAACTTAGCCTCTCTACTTTTCCATATGCTTGCACCATGAGGATACACCTTTCTGTCTATAGGTTGATGCTAAAACATCATACTATTAGGGTTAGGAGTAGCATTCTGCCTTGGAGGGAACTCTTTGATCACTGGTTCCCGATCTCCATATACGCCCAGTGCATACTCTTCTTCTTTAGAAAAGATATCCTAAGATGAATAAGAGAAATGGTCAATACCTAAAAAACCTACCTTCTAGATCTTGGTGAGATCGAGCTTTTCCAGCTTCATTTTCTACATCTTTGGATGAAGAATGTGAGTCCTAATGTCACCACTTTCTTTCCAGACTTTGTTGCAAGTTTGCCATTCCAGAACTCTGTATCCTTTGAAACCATGATACCATATGGTGTGAAGATTTGGATGCACTTTAATGTCTTGTTGCTTCTGAATAGGTGGTCTTGAAGGCAAAATCCATGTTGTGGCTTCCTGTTCAGCTGGCTTCATCAGTCTGTAGTTAAGTCTATGAAAGAGTTCTATGAACCTTATGGGCTTTTCAGACATCATCAACTCTTTCCATGCCTTTAGCTGCTCCTTCATTACTTTTATGGAGACAGATTCTGGTGCTCCATAAATTTCTTCTAATCGCTTGAGCATGTTTTCATTTGCTATATCGGATTAAGCAACAAAGAGTTGTTCATCAACATCAAATACTAGCCTAGGACTAATAGGAGTAGCTCCAGGGTTTTTCTCAATGATATCATCATCCAACATTTCTCATAATCTGAGTGAATAAAATTCCAAAGGGAACAAGGTTCCTCTTTACCTTGGGGTTGAACCTGTCCTTGAAGGCCTGCATCCAATAGAAGAAGATGATTTCAAGCAAATTCACTTTTCCTCCTACCATGACCCTGTACATGCAGAATCTGTCCTTGTCACTCACATAGTTTTGCAACCTCAGTCTAGGCATCACCATGTTAAACAAGAAATTATGAATCAGTCTGCACATATAAGTAAGATTTGCAGTCTTGTGAAAGTTGATCATCACCTTTTTATCGTCTGTTACAGGTTGTGGAGTACCATAAAGCATGATATTCACAGACTTCTGGGTTATTTCCTTTTCCTAGTCCTTGTAAAAAACTAGACCTTCTTCAACATAACTAGACGTAGCAACAATGGTTGTTGGCAAGATCACCACTTCTTTCCCTTTGATGGTGCCTCTCATATTAACATCATTTTGCCTTGCAATCCCCCATAACAAGGCATATTGATCATAATGCCATGAACTAAATTTCTCAAGGAAGCTAGTCCATCCAACATGATCAATCAGTCCTTGATGGGGAAATCCTCTTCTTCTAGTTTTTGAAGTCCACCCATTGTCCAGGAATGAAAGAATACAAAGGGAAGACATTCTTGGCCTCATCTTCAGTGTTGATTCCAGGGATCACAACAGCTTCACTCCTTTTTGGTGCCATTATTTCACAAAGATAAAAAAAATTTGTAAGCAAAGATGAAATTTTTGAAAGTTTGAGTTCTTAGGTACAAGTAAACAAACAAATAGCTCTGAGAGTTCAAGATTTCAAAAAAATCTCTTGAATTCCAGCCTTTCATATGTTTGCAAAAAAGCACAATAATAGATCAAATCGTATTTAATGTATTTCAAAAATTGTTTCTCAATCATGGTGAAAAGGGCAACACACGTCTTTTAAGAGAAGGAAAAATATTTTTTTCTTTATGAACATGCTTCCTCTTCCATTTGTACACTTGAACACATGTTAGATCCAACTTATAAAAAAGAGACTTTGAGATTATGTTATCATCTGAAACAGTGTGGCATATCTTGTTAGTTTGATAAGGTAACCATATTCAAATGTTCTATTATATAAACAAATTGATCTTTAGACAAAGGCTTAGTAAAGATATTGGCCCATTGATGATCTGTATCTACAAACTTTATATCAAAAACACCTTTTTGTACATAATAATGAATGAAATGGTATTTTTATCTTTGTATGTTTAGCCTTTGAATGTTATATATGGTTTTTAGATAGATTGATTGCATTAGTGTTGTCACAATATACTGGTATATTATTCTCAAAACTAGAATAATCCTCTTACTGATACTTTACCCACAATAGTTGTGAGCAACAACTTGCAACAAACACTTACTTAGCTTTGTTCTAGATAGAACAATGAAGTTCTGCTTCTTATTTGTCCAAGATATCAAATAAGGTCCAATATAATGACATCCACCACTTGTACTTTTTCGTTCAACTTTATTTGCTGCATAGTTTGCATCACAGTATCCTACTAACATGAAATCTTGATTTTTCTTAAAGAACAAACTTTGGTTAGTAGTACCTACTAGATAGCATAAGATACTCTTAACAACTTTGTGATGTGACTCTTGAGGATTAGACTGAAATCTAGCACACAAATATACACTATACATAATATCGGGTTTACTGATAGTCAGATATAGAAGTGAGCCAATTATACCCCTGTAGATTGTCTGATCTGCCAGTTTACTTGATTCGTCTCTGCTTAGAGGATTGGAAGCATGCATAAGTATTTCCATTGGTTTGACACCTTTCATCTTGAACTTCTTCAGAAGCTCTTTAGTGTATTTTTTATTGATGTATGTATATTCGTTTACTATCTTTCTTGATTTGAAGCCTAGAAAGAACTTAAGTTCTCCCATCATGCTGATTTCGAACTCACTCTTCATTAGATCAGAGAAATCCTTGCATAGAGATTTCATTAGTAGCTCCAAAAATGATACCATAAACAATTTGAGCTATAATGAAATCTTTGCCAACTTCTCTTATGAAAAGAGTAGTATCTATCTACTTTGTCTCTCATAAAACAATTTTCTAAAAGAAAAGAGCTCAGTTTGTCACACCAAGCATGCAGTGCCTATTTTAAACCATACAAAGCCTTTTTGAGTTTGAAAACATGGTCTGGAAGTGTATGATCTTCAAACCTGAGAGGTTGTTTCACTTACACTTCTTCTTCTATAAAGCCATTTACGAAATCACTTTTAACATCCACTTGAAAAGGCTTTATACTTTTATAAGTAGCAAAGGCAAGCATGATTCTTATAGCTTCAAGTCTAACAACAGGAGCAAAGGTTTATGTGAAATCTATACCTTCTTGCTAGTTATAGCCTTAAACTACTAACCTAGCTTTGTTTCTTACCACTTTACCTTGTTCATCTAGTTTATTTCTAAAACCCATCTTGTCCTAATGATGCTTTTGTTTCAGGTTTGGGAACAAGTGTCCAAACATCATTTTTGGTGAATTGATGAAGTTTTTATTCCATTGATTCAATCATCATTTGTCGGTGCTTCATCTATGGTCTTAGGTTCTATTTTAGACACAAGAGCACAAGAAACAAGAGCACAAGACACAAGATCTTTGAGATAGACTATGAGTTAGAAGATGATGCTCCTTTTTCTAGACCTAGGCCAGACTTGTCATGAGGATGTTGATTGAATTTTAACAGCATGGTTAAAGTGTTAGAGCTTTCCAAAAACTTCCCAAAATCTTTAGTAAGACATGGGATCTCCTTTCTTAGTTTTTTAATTGTTGGCTAGCTTATCGTCTGAACTGCTACTCTTCTCATTCTGAGTCATCCTAGGTGACCATCAGACTTTTCTTTCTCTTGTTACCAAAGTGTTTCTTTCTCTTTAATTGAAGACACTCAACCTTCATAATTAACCAAACGAAACCTAGCAACAAACACAAAAGCGATAAGAAGTACTATAGAAGAAGAAAAAGAGACCTTATAAAGATTAATGAGATTCTTCCACTTACATTTGCATTATTTTGGGCTTCTCCTGAAGCCTTTCTCCCCTATCTTTGCACTTACCACTTCCCAGAGCATCTTGTTCCGTGTAATGCCCTTGATTGTTGATTTCTCAACTTCTTGGTGGCTCACACACTAAGACACTTCACATGATGACATTTCATTCAACATCCTTATTGGTCAAAACCCTTTATAGGTAACCATTTATGAGACCTTGACAATCAACTCTTCTTCTTCTTCCAGGGTCAATGACTATTCCCACAAGCCAATAGTGAAATTTTGAGCATGCTTTGCCCTCACTCACATGCGCGGGAAATTTCCCAGAAAGCCACCCATCCTATAATTATTCCATGACAAACATGCTTAACTAAGGAATTATTAAGCGATGATCTATCTAAAAGTATATGCATCTTGTTGGTATAGGTAATGCCAATTAATTCCTTTAAGACATCCTCAACTGTATAGTCCCATACCTGTATAACCACTAGATCTCTCTCATTCCGGTGTGATTCGTTTGAGGCATTACACACTAGCTTATGCTTGGTTCGTTCTCAGACTATACTGTACTGGGAGAAAGGTTTGCTCTTCTGCCATTTGTAACATGCTTAATTGTCAACTTCTTGGCGGCTTACACACTATGACACTTCATATGGTGTTACTTCACTCAACATCCTTGTTAGTCAGAACTCTTAATAGGTAACCCTTTTTGAGACCTCAATATTCAACTCTGGCTTCTTTCGAGGTTAGTGATTGTCCCCACAAAGTAACATGACGCTTTTCAGTATGCTTTGTTCTCATCACACGCTTTACAGAAAACTTCTAGAAGGTCACCCATTCCATTATTGCTCCAAGCCAGACACACTTAAAGATGAAATTTTTAAGTGATGGGCTACCAAAAAGTAGATGCATCTTGTTGGCATAGGTAATACCAATTAATTTTTTAAGTCATCCTCAACTGTACAATCTCATACCTACATAGCCTCTAGATCCATTTCATTCAAGTGTGATTTGCCTGGGGTGTTACATTCTGCTCCAGAGGATCCCTTAGAAAAAAGTCAAAGACTAATCCCTCAAGGTACTAAGATTCATCTAAGTGGTTGTTCTCTCTCAAGAGATGCTAAATTTGAATATAAAAAATCTAAAAAAGGAAAAAATGAAATTAAGGGATCTATTTTTTAGATTAATTTTTACTTTTTAATGCATTAATAGTGTAAATTTTATTATTATTAACTAATTAAAAATTATTTCAATTATAACTTTTTTATTATAAAAGTTTAATTAATTAGTATAAATAAACTTTACACTATTAATATATTCTAATTAAATTGTTAATTTATACATACATCCAAATTATATTTAACACTCAAAAAAAAATATTTACATCAAAATTAAGTCTATATATTTCAAAATCAACCGATTCATGTAAGATATTGATATGTGTAAAAATAAGTTGGAATAAAAAAAACTAGGGATAAAGGTTAATCCCCTAGGATTTTACACCGTGCTTACGTTATTCGAAACCAACTCTCTAGCGTAACCATCCCCCTCATGTAGCAACCCTTCTTCTTTAATTCCCATTCTCAATTTCTCGTCTCAATGTAAATAGATAATTATACCATACAAATAATTGAATAAATCAAAATCGAAGAGGAAATACAAATGAAATAATGGAGAATGGTTAGTGAGTGGTGACATGATATTGGTTAGTAGGTCAATTTTAATATGTATAATGTTGTGTTATTGTAGTAAAAATTAATTTAGTGGGACTGAAGTAAATGCAAAACAGAAAAAAACAAAGATTAAAGAAAATTAATTATTATTACTAATTGAATATTATTAAAAATAAAATAGTCTAAAAATATGGAGAACAAAAGCACATAAACATAATTGTATCTCCTTTATACATTACATTGATATTGATATAAATATAGATATTATAAAATATAAAAGGGTGTATACGTTTGCGCGTTAGAAGAAAAACAAAAATCAAGAAGCGTGCTCGGAAATCCAAAGCCAAATTTGAAATTACCTCATGTGTTCGCGTTCTGGGTTGACCCACCCCTCCTTCCGTTTCCAGCACAATCTCTAGTTTTTTTTTTCTTCGCTCTATAGCCAATTTGCAATTGAAATTGCAATTTCACAATCTCTCTCTCTTCTCGTGAGCTTTCTACGGTTTCGTCGATCAACCCCTCTTGTTTTATGGAGGTAGGGTTTACGTTTTCACTCTTTATTCTCCCCAATTCCCTCGAATTTGTTCGATTCGATGCATATTCTACCTTTTCACTCTAGCTTAATTAGGGTTTTGGTTCGGGTTGTTTGAGTAGATTATGGTCGATAGGGTAACGGATAGTGTGTGGAATACATGAACGCGTGATGAAACCGTTAATTTCTTTCAAGTAGAATTTTGATATGACCAAGTATTTGTTTGCTTTATTACTTTGATTTTCTGATATTGTAGATTGGAGAATGGTGATGATTTGCTGAATAATTATTTGTGTAATTGTGATGCTTGGTGTGCAGGTATAGATAGATGATGGGAAAACATGTCTCAAGAGAGCACTTTCAACCCAGGGCGTGTTCTGGGAAGAAAGAGAATTTAAAACATACCGTGTTTATTGATGTAGATGATCAAGTTGATGATGTGGATGTGGATGTGACGATCATAGATTACGAAGAGTTCATGTCTAAATTGCATGGATCTAGTGCGCCGAGTACAGACAGGGTATGTACGCCACAGAGTGTTATTAGCATTGATGATGACGACAGCGACGATGAAAGTGATGATGCAGAGATTCCCGGAGTTGTTGCTGGAGGTGTTGGGGAATTGGATAGCGATGCCTGTTCTAGTGAAAGGTCTTCTCCTGACCCAAGTGGCATGCGGAATTCTGTACACGTGGATGTTGATGATGATAGTGGTGTCTGTGAAAAGGTGACTGAATCTGACAAGCTAAAAAGTAGGAAAGCAAGTTCTGCAAATGGTATTGGCGGATGTCGCCATGGTATTGATTGGGGTGACAGTGAGTCATCAGAGAGTGATTGCTCTGATTGTGAACTCATGGATCGTGAACAGTGGGAAAAGATTTCACTTAAGAGAAAGCGCAGTGCGTTTAATGATCAACCTTGTTATGATGAGCATGGTAGTTCTTCTGGATTACATTGTAATAATAATGTATACGTTGATGTTGATGAGGAAAATATGACTGAAGAGAATGCTGGAGGCCCAGCATATTCTGGTCCCACCCATGGTGAATATGTTAAGGAGAATCAATCTTCCTTTTCTGTTAGAGGTGATAGTCAAGTAGATAATCAATCTTCCTTTCCTGTTAAGGGTGATAGTCAAGTAGAAAATTTTTTCATGGATTCTGATGAGAAAGCCGAGTGGGAAACTTTTAAATCTTCTTTGTTTGAATCTACAGAGGAAATGAAATCATTGCATCAAAGTTCTGATATTGAGCATGGAAGAAGTACTAGAAGCAAAGATTTCTCTACCTACACCCAGTATAATAATAACTACAATTTCTGTAGAGCTGTTACTGGTGTTTCAAGGAGCCAAGAAGCATGTGAAAGGCAGTTTAGCAATACTGGATCTACACTGAAGAGCAACTTATTTGATTTGAATTCTGAATGTGCCTCTGATGATGAAGGACAGGTTAATTGTGATGGGCTTGCTTCAAGTGATCAAGATTGTGGTCTTATTGCTTCAAATGATCAAGATTGTGGTCTTACTGCTTCAAATGAGAAAGATATAATTAATGAAAGAGAAAAGCTTAAGGAGACTGATGAATATAAACAAGCAATGGAAGAGGAATGGGCATCTAGGCAGCGACAATTGCAAATTCAGGTGATACACATATCCCATTATTTAAATATTTTATGAGCATTTTTGGGTAAGAGGTTTATAAACAGTTATTGAATAAGAGCTTATGAGTATAGTACTAGTGTTATAAGCACTTTATTCAACAAGTTTATTTTGATGGGACAAGCATAGGAACATGACTTGTGACCTTCTTATAAGCTATCTTTGATAAGTTCCACAAATAAGCTAAAAGGCGTTTATGTTCAAGTATTCATAACTCATAAGCCACTTTCACTAGCTTAATCAAATGGTTTGAATTTTAAGCTTAGGTGCTTATATATGATAATCCTGGTGGGGAGCCCTTCCAAAGCAACCCTTCAATTTATGCCCTTAGATGCATTGGTCCTTCAAATGTGAGTGCTTAGTGGTCTCACAAATTGAGGAGGGGCAGATTGGTTGTACATCACTATCTGAGTCAAACACTTTTTCAGCTGAAGTGCTTATATGATAAGATAAGCCCAAATTAGCTCAATGGAAACTCTTCCAAGTGCCCCCTCTATCTGTTTCAATTTATGCCCTTAGATGTCTTGGCTCTTTGAAATGTGTCCCGGGGGGGGGGGGGGGGATCTCACAAGTTGACGAGGAGCCAATTGGTTGTGTAAATGGCAATTCCCTTTAAATGTCTAATTTATTGTTTAGAGAGATCAATCTTCTTTACATTTTAAGCTTTGTTGGTGTTTGGACTTCAGATTTAGTGCATGTTTGGAAGTGTTTATTTATGGAATGACCACTTATTTTGCATAAGCTCTCTCACAAAGCTGCAAAAATAGTGATTATTTTCTCAAGATAAACTGAACCAAACATGCGCTACAAAGAGAAAAAATTGCTAAGGGAAGATAAGTTTCCTTAGGGCTTGTTTGGATAAAATTTTTCAAAAACAATTATAGGAGAAGAAAATAAGAAAAAAATATGTGAAAAAGCTTCTCCATAAGCCAAAATTAACTTATGCATAAGCTAATTTGTAGAAACTCTCATATTAGCTTCTCCAAAACTTGATTTTTAGCTTACGTATAAGTTAATTTTAGTTTATGGAGAAGCTTTTTCCTTGTTTTCTTCTCGTGTAAGTGCTTTTAGAGAAGTTTATCCAAACAAACCCCAAGTCCTAAACAATAAAGTTGAACGGAAAACAACCAAGTAAAAAGGAAAACAAGTGGAGCTAGGTTGCATAGTTGTCATGTCTGTAATTTTGTTTAAGAAATCCCACTAAAAAGGCCATATGTGTTCATGTTATCAAAGCAAAACACTTAATCTTCCCAAATTGAGTGTTGGGCCAAAGAAACCTTAAAAATGTAGAGTTTAATCAAATGCACCAAAGTGTGGCATAACTGCATGGTATAAACTCTTGCTTTTATAACTGCATCATAATATGCAGGCCTTCTGAAATTGAATAAACGGACTTTCCAGTTGTTAGAACACACGCTCACAAAACAGAGTAAAGGGAGAGAGAGAAATGGGTGCTGAACAGAACTTTATTTCTTACTGTTTACCACATGTACATCATCACTATAGTACACCGTTACAAGTAGTTAGTTAACAACCTACTAACTACCTAACTAACATATAACACTAACTGAATTATCCACAACACCAACAGTTAGGGGTGGCCACCGATCCAGATCAATCTAATAACCCAGTGATTCCGAACCGATCCAAACCGAAAAGTCTGGATTGGTTCGGATCGGATTGAAAAATTGCAAATCTGATGAGTTTGGATTGGATCTCGAATTTCACTTTTAAAAATCCGATCTGATCCACCCGATTACTTAGTATGTTTTGTTTTATTTTATTTTATTTTTTTAACCTTAAGAGTTTAGGCTTTTTAGCCCAACCCAATTGTATTGTGCTTTTTCATTTGAAAGCTACAGATTAATTATTATTACAATTATAATATAAGACATGGTTTAATTTTTAACTTGGAATGAAATATGTTTCATATTAGACTAGTAGGTAAAAAATAGTTTTTGAGTTAAATGTATTAAATTGCATACTATTAGAATCACTTTCCCAATTTAAAAAAAAAAACCATTTTTTTAATTATTTTAATAATACATCTGATGACCCGATTTGATCCCAACTGGTTATACTCGGATTGGTTCGGATCAGATTGCAAACTTAAAATAGGAAAAATTCAATCTAAACCATTTAAAATTGATTGGATCAGATCAAAAAATGCCACAGATCCTTTCCAGTCTGACCCGTGGCTACCCCTACCAACAATGCCCTTTTAGGTTACTGGATACAAATATGTTTGACAAAATGAAGTAACCATGGTTGGGACATACCAACCTAATGTGTTTTTTTTAATGGACATATCTCGCCCAGCCAAGTTTACATTTGCTTTCAGAACCACCAACCAGCGTTGTTCTTGTTTGTTTCTTTTTTCTCTTTCTATTGTTATAACTAATCGATATGGTTTAGGGGGCATTTGGAAGAGCTTTTATGGAGCTTATTTGAGCTTATGAATATGGTTTATGACTTGTATAAGTTCTTTTTAACTTATTTCAATATGTTTCTTGGTGAAGCTTATCAAAATGATGAGACCTCTTTAGTTTATTTCAATAAATTTCAATTTACTTCATGGTTAAGTTTATTAAAGAAGTTATCATGTGATAAGAGGTTATTGAATAAGCACTTAATCAAATACTTATCATTAATCTTTTGTCATGTCTACCCTAACACTTTCTACATTTTGGATGTTGCTCACCTAGTTGTACTATACTTGATTTATCTATAATTGCTTATGTTTTGGACACCTTGCTATTATGATTATGATATAGTTGTGTATTTCCTTAAACTGAGATTATGTGTGCTTATTCTTTTACAGGCAGAGGAAGCACAGAGGTTACGCAAAAGAAGAAAGGCTGAAAAGCGTTTACTGGATATGCAAAGAAGGCAAAAAGAACGCATTGAAGAAGTGAGAGAGACACAGAAGAAGGTTGCAATTATGTCTTTAATTTATATTGAAATTGTTTCTGTTGTTAATTATCCTTCAGTTTACCTTTTAGAATTTCCTTTCTCTTCTAATTATTTGACCAGTTGAATGTCTCCTTTGATGCTCAGTGTGGACATAATGGAATCATGGAAAGTTTGTAGTAACTGATTATTTCTCTTTCAATCTGCCAAATTCAGGATGAAGAAGTTATGAACCTGAAAGAGCAATTGCGGGTTGAAATACAGAAGGGGCTTAATCAATTGGAGATGCGATGCCATGATATGCCCTCACTGCTTCGTGGCTTAGGAATACAAGTAGGAGGAAGCTTTATCCCTTTGCCAAATGAGGCAAGTTGTGTTTATATATTGTTTTTCAATAATATATTATTCTCTATCTCACTTAACAGTTTAGAGACTCTGCATTGTTTGAGTGCTATGCTATATTTTTATATTATTCAAAATGAAATTACTTAAACATACAAGTAAATTTTGAGATCATGGGTGCTATTAAATATTTTCTATTAAGAAAACTAGTCAGCCAATACTCCTCTGACAAAAATTGTACAAAAATTCTTGCCTTTATGCAAGTTACATTAATTTTTGCTTCACTGATGCTTTGGATGCTATTAATACTTAAGCTAGCCCTCCTCCTAAAACTGTTGTAGTAAAACTTTTTGTCAAATTTCATTATCACGACCCTTCCCCACCTAAACTTTTTATATTTTGAATTAATGGCCTTTGGCATCATTATCCATTAAAGAAAAAACTTTGGGCCTTTCTTAAAATGATTTTCAAGAGACAAATGCAAATTGAGAAAGGGTAGTGAATCTGTGGTGGTGGTTTTGTAAAGTTCAGTGCCTGCTGGCCATCTTTCTTTAAGTTTCATTTTTCCACATTTGGGGCCATTTTGTTTGAACTTAACATAAGCAAATTTAAAATAAGCGCTTTTTCAAAAAGTGCTTATTTAGTAGGCAGATAGGATTTGCTTTTCAAAATAAACGGAAAACTGCTTTTTTTTTTAGCAGAAGTAGTTTAGACAAATACAGTAAAAAAACAGAAAGTTGCTTATTTTATTAAAATAAGTGCTTTTTGTAACAAATAAGTTTAAAAAAACTAGCCCTTGATTTTAAATAACTATACGAGATTCAAAATCATCAACATGTTTAACATCATACGTCTGTCCCTTCTCAAGGTTTAGTTTAATTTTAAGTGTTATCTATAATGGATTTGTCAGCTAATTGTGGTTCTGACTTCTGATCAGATGTTTGTCTGTCTCTAGGTTTAGTTTAAGTATTGCCCATAATGGATTTTTCTGACTTCTGATCTATCAAATCCCTTTGCTCTGTGTTTGATGCTAATGTTTTTCTGTTGATGGTCCTTTCAGGTGCATGCAGCCTATAAACGTGCCTTGCTTAAGTTTCATCCAGACCGTGCATCAAAAACTGACGTACGTGCACAGGTTGAGGCTGAGGAGAAGTTCAAGCTCATCTCTCGCTGGAAGGAAAAGTTTGCGATGACTTCATGTCACTAAATGCTAACAACCGAATAAATATGGTTGTTGGTATTTGGTGTTTTAATTGAAGTGTTTTTACTTCAAAGCTTATTTGTTGGTATTCTTATCTAACTGTATCTATTAGTCTCCCCTCCTTTGCCCCCAAAATTTACAGAAGATAATAGGTTAATGGACTAGAATATGTGAAAGGTTTTATTTCTTATAAAAATGCCATTTTTTCCGGATGGACAGTATAATTGATATTACTGTCCTCACCTTGATATTTTTTGGGCACATTTTTTTAAAGGAAAATACGTGCATTATTTGAGTTTGAGGACTGCATAACCTCCGCTTAAGACAATTCCATCTAAAAAATACAATGAGGAAAGGATCTGCTAAGAAGCCAAAAGATAAGCTGGATTATTCTCTCACCTACTAAATATGTGGAATGATAAAAATTTCCAGTCTTGCAAGTTAATGGACATTCGTCCAAATTTATAACTAAGTTTGGCCTGCCTTCCTTTTCCTTGAAACAGTATACTACCAGTGGAGGTTCAGATTGAACTCCAACTACTTCCACATAACGTTGCAGCAGTAATTGGAGACCCCAGTGAAGAGCCAAGGCTTTGGTAAGGTCAGGGCTTTTTGAGACCCCAACAAAATAACATAACACCCCACACTGTCTCGGACAATGCGACCAGAACCAATTGAACCATTTCTGAATCCTGTATGAACAGTCATTTTGAATAGGCTTGGCAAAGAAACCCATACTTGTGATTACTCGTTCAAACTTGTCCCAACTTCGAGAGGGAAAATATGCTTTAATCATGATTGAATTCAAATTTGAGTTATACTTACTTTTGAAAGCAAGGGCGGTATTGGGATGATGCTACGTATCCAGTTCCCTAAAAACGGTATAATTGAGATTTTTTATGTTCACAACTTGGGGGAAGGTTTAGGGTGTTATCATCATCCCCACTCCCATCCTTGTCTCCACTTTTGAAAAGCGAAGAAAACTCGACCTAAGGTTAAAAGGATTTTTTTTCTTTTAAAGTTGAGGCTAGTTCGGATGAATATCGTTATATATGAATTTCTCAGTCAAGTCTACACTTCTTTATTAATTATTGCAACAAGTCATTACTAATACTCTACGTGTGGACTTGGCCAAACAAGAAAATTGGAATAATAGATAATAATTCAAGGACATCAAGAAGGAGCTTGAAGCCGGCTACAATACTCAAATAATCAGTCGACTCATATCCATGACAAATACTTGCGAAGTGTTTATGACATTCAGACCTTATATTTAACAATTACTTATAATGGATAAAATTTAAAGATAACACAGTATATTTTAGGTATTTTTATTTCTTAGTCTTATTCTTAAGAATCTTATTATCTTAAGATAAATGCTAACAACATACTTTTTGACACTTTTTTAAGAACACCCTATTATTTGTTTAAATTTTTTGAAAATAAAAAATTTAAGTAAGTCTCACCTCTTATTAAATGACTCTCATGGTTATGTAGTTTTTAATAATTGATAGCACTCTTCTTAGAAGGAGAGTATTACTAACACTCCTCTAGTCTCAATAATCAATGGTGAACTGATCTTAACTCTTAGAAGTTGGTTGTCTCCGGTTAAAGATATTATTGACCATTCAATGCAAAAAAGTTAGACACTATACAGCAATGAGAACGACTTTTCTATAAAGATAACATATGCTTCTATGGGTAAACTAAGCTTTCACCCCAAAATCCTCTGTTCACCATGAAAGAATCCCACATAGTAGAGTCAAGTAGGTGTGCCATTAGCTTTGTGTTGCATCTCTTTTTTGTTGTTGTTACTATTCTTCCATTTAACCATTTATGGTTCAATTAATGTCCAAAATAAATTCCTCCAAAATTGTGGTTCTAATGAAGCATCACCATTCAATGGAGTAAATTGGATAGGGGATGTTGGATCTAATTTATTGCCTCCAGAGTATGATAGGAGTTCATCTACACTCTTGGTCTCAAACATACACTATTTAGCACCAAAAGTCCCATACCCAATAGCAAGCTCCATTGACTTACTCATACCGTTTCTCCCCTAGCCTGAAATTCATTCGTATTTACTTTCTCTCATCTTCATATCTGATGAATGATGATGAATCCCTCCAAGGCTTATATTAATGTAAAAGTTGGTCCTTACACTCTAGTAAGAAATTTTAACCCACATGTTTATGCAGAAGAGCTCAACTTGGTGTTTTTCACCAAGGATTTCTTAGTCTATACCAGGGAAGAGAAATTAAACATTACTTAGATTCCTTCTCCTTTAATTTCCAATGCATCTGCCTTTGTAAATGGCATTGAGATATTCCTAGATCCCCACAATATATACTTTCCTGGTTCAAAGTTTCTTGTTCCTTACCTTGGGCACCAAGAACCTTTATTTATTGACTATGAACATGTTCTTAAGATGCTTTATTGGGTTAGCATTGGTAGGGTTGCTGTTGAAAATGCTTTTGGAACATGGTTGGATTATTTTAGATATTGTTCTTATAGCTAGATCATGCCTAAGGAAGCAGGAGACCTAGCCAAAAAGCATTTAGTGTGAAGTGTAATCTGTGTCTGCTTAGGTCAACCGTTAGGGGTTTTAGGGGCACACATTGTATCCAAATGACCCTGATCTTCCCATGGTAGTCCATCGTATCTGATCTAGTTGTTACTCTGAGATTCCTGGTCATGTATCATGGGTGGTTACGGTTGCGCATGGGCTAAGGGTCTCGCAACGTGTCTGATAATTGCCAAAAATACTTAACTAAGACATGTGGATTTAGACAATGATCTTATCTTTTTCTTATTTAGGACTATGTTTATGCATTTCTCATGTAAATTGTTAATTTGTAGTTTGTTTTCTTTAACTTGTTATTTTTCTAGATTACATATGCTTATTGATGGATTATTTTGTAGGATATTAAATTGGATTGAATTGCATTTTTGGAGCAAGGTTTAATGAAAGATTGAAGTAAAAATTTTAGCTTAAATGGGCTTAAGTTGGGATTGGAGGGCCGAAATAAAAAGAAAGATACAGAGGAAAATTAGCTTCAACAAAACAGCTTTGGGCTTAAGCTGAATTTAGATAGAGGTACAGAACTGTATAGCTGCAACATCTGTTTAAGCCTGAAATTTTTGGCTTGAGTAAACACTCACTTAAGTACAAATTTTGGGTCTATATAAATACATTCTCTCATTCATTTTGGGGTGATGATTCCTCATTGTGTAAAAACACCTTCTTTACTAATGTTCTTTTTCTCAGACTCCCTTCCTCCATGGTTCTTCCATCTTTCTTGCTTTTGGATTCTATTCATGGAGATGGGTAGCTAAATCATCCATTGTTGGGGTTAAATTGTATCCAAATCTTATCCTCTCCTGTATTTCTTTTGGAATAGTGTTATTTATTCATCTTGTTTTTCAATGTTAGCTTTTTACTCCTATGCTTCATGCTTGTTATGAATTGACCACTCATAGCTTGATTTCTTGGATGAGATTGCTATTGGAAATACTTTCTTTATCTTGAACTGTAGTAATTTCCCCATGAAACCTCGAAGCTAGGAAAAGAATGAGGGGTAATGGTTATCTTTGGGTCATTGAGCTTAAAGAAAGTTTCTTTATTAAATGTGCAAGGGATTGACATTTAATGGAAGAACTTAGGTATTTTCACCTAATGAATTAGGGATTTGAATACTGTTTTTGAACTATCACTAATGTTAACAATGGATTACAAGTTGAATATCTTGTTTTAGTGTAAAGAGAATTTGGTTTAGTGGAATCTAATCCCGCCAACCTTCGTCATCTAGATTTCATGTCTTTTCATTGTGTGTTTATCAAAAATCCCAAAAAGATTGTAAGTTGTACCTTGTTTTACTTAATCTTTATTGTTGACTGTTATGTTCAAATCACCACTGTTTAATTTTTAGTTTAGATAGTAAAAACTTGTGATATTTGCTAAGTATTGTGCAAGTCCTCGTGGGATCGATAACTCTTATTTATTAAATACTAACTAACGACTTGGTATGCTTGCCAACGACCCAACAAGTTTTTTGACGCCGTTGCTGGGGACTTGTGTCTCAATACTAGGCAATTTCATATTTTTCTACTTATCCTGGCTTCATTCCTTCATTCTTTTATTCTTTAGATTTATTTTCCTATTTGTACAGTCTTGTGCTAACCTTGTCCCTTTAGTGTTTTGTCTTTCTTGTTCATGCAAGCTAGGAGCTCAACTGATTCTTTACATTTCGACTCAGAAGTTGAGAAGACAACCAGGATAAACAATAGTTTGACAAGGAAGAGGAAAACACTAGAGAGGCTAGCTAGACAAGAGCCCAATTCACCTGTTTTGCCAAATCTTCCTCTACGATCTATTTAAGAGGAAGAAGAACTCACCATGGCAGTAGAAGAGCCAGGACATCAACGACCAAGATACACTCTACATGACTACCTGTCCAACACTCGGCCATAATATTTTAACATCATTGCTAGGTCGGATATGATGTCTCACAATGTGGAAATGAGGGCATCTCTCATTCAATTGGTCCAACAAAACAAATTCCATGGCTTTGATAATGAAGATCATTATGCCTACCTTACTACCTTTGTTTGTATTTGCAATACATACATACTGTGGATCACTAAGGGCTTTTTAGGCTTGTAACTTGGCTGGGCTAACAAGGAACTCATGTTTTTTCTTGGAAAACAAAATTAGGTTCTAAGAGAGCACCTACCTGATAACCCCTGACTTGTATTTCAAAGACCCAATTGCCTTCTATTCCTAACAGCACACAACATTTATTTGGAACCTAAGTTGCTATCAGCTTTTTATTTGAACACAAGGGTTTTTTTTTTTTACATTGATTTGGTGTTGTAGCAACTCATCATAATTTATTTTTTTGAGTGTGTTGTTTCTTGAAGAAATTTTTTTCACCCAAACCAACATTCCAACTCCCCCAAATTAAGGGTAAATTTGCCTTGACTCGTGCTCTCCTACAACCTAAGATAAGGTGGTCATTAATTTCATTAGGCTCAAGTTTTTTTTTTTTTTTATATAAAAAAAACAATTTACTACATTAGGCTTAACAGGGTGCAAGGGATTCATTTAAATAACAGGTTGGCTATTTGTCTGAGTTGATAAGAACATCAAACAAGACCTTGATCATTTCCACCCTATGTATGTACTCAAACAATCTAAGAATCATGCAAAATCAGGAAATTAAGAATAATCGTTCTCTCATAGTTACAAGGTCATACATCTCACCAGACATTTATGAAGTGCTTGGCTTACCATACCATAATTTCTATTTGGACTTGCTAACCTCTTCACTCTTGTGTTTCGATTCATAATTCATCACTTTCCAATAACTCCTGCTCACAAGAATCAAAACTTTCACAACTATCTCATTAGTACACAATGTATCTCATGCATCAATTCATTCAGAACAAGTCACAACCACTCATCGATTGCCTATGTCTATAATGCAATTTTATTTTTATTTAATAACTAAAATGAAATAAACTGCTGAAATTAAATTATCATTACTGAAAAAGAAAGTTCATTGAATTTAAAGAAAAAAAAATACCAAAAGAAATAAATAAAAAGAAAAGAAAGAAAGAAAAATCCTGGTTCAGCTTCAGTCCTGTACTGCTATATGATCTGCGGCATAATCAGTATCAGCTCCGACATCTGTAGCATCTCCGACGCCAGAGGTATCACCCCCCATCAGAAGAGGGCTGGACTCCCGGCCACGTCACTCACTGGATTAAGTCCTTTGGCGTCATCAGTGGAGGATCCATGGCGAGGTGGAGAGACAACTGATGCATGTTCTCGATGATCAGGCGCTGGTCGTGATAGATACATTGCATCATCTAAGTGAGGGGCTCCTGTTGGGCTGAGGAGGAAGAGGAAGGTTGGCTGGTGCCAGGTGGACCTGATGGTGGCGAAATTGGTGGCAGTGGTGGCGATGGTGCATCCTGAGTAGTGTGGGCCCGAACTCGACTTGGACCTGGAAAAGTGATAGAAGAATCTGCTGGATTCCAACAGTTCTTCTTAGTGTAAGCTAAGTTGATCACCGGGTTGAGGGACTCGTATGTCAGTGTGTCCAAGTAGACTCCCTGATGGTCACAAAGTGCGGTAATCAGAGCTGGGAAACCGAGTCGGGACGTACTAGACTGGGCTATCTGAGTAATCTGTTGTGAAATGAAGCTTCTCACATCCATGTTCGTCTTCATCACGAGCCCATAGATCTGGCGAGCCCGATCGACATTAATGTCGGATGTATGAAAGGTCGGTGAGAGGTTGATGTATGAAAGCACACTCCAAGTCTGTGCCAAGGTGGTGAGGTCCTTCTGCAGAATCTTCCACGACGCTCCCTCGACATTCAGCTAGAATTGCCCTCTTGGTGTGCAGAACTTGGCCGCGATTGGCCTTATAGTCTGGGTAAGAGTGGAGGTACTGGGAGTAAGTGGGCAGCTGCTCCCCCTCAACGAGGATGACTGGGGTCCCCAGAAACTCATTCAACATCTGCGTGTCGAATTGAATGGTCCTCCCCCTCAACATGCACGTCTTCGGCGAGCCATCCTCCGGATCATAGACGTTGGAGTAAAACTCCTTCGCCAGGGCCACATCGATTTGCTTCTCTGGAAGCCTGGTTAGTCGTTTGTGCCAGTAACGCCTGTGGAGCATGCCATAAAACTCATCATACATCCCTGGGGCGAGCTCTACGTTCCTCTTCGGAAGGATGTTCCAGAGATGAACGTTATCTTGATATCGGTGCCATGCCGTCTCTATAGCGAACCGAGAGGAATCCCAGGTGGAATCCTCTCTATATGTTTGGCTTGGTCCAGTTCGGCGTCTCCTAGAAGCCATTTGCGAAAACCATGTAAAAAACAAAATTTTGTTAGTACATAGCAAAAAGGGGGTGCAAAAAGAAAAATTGCCAAATGACTGGGCACTAAGTCGCCAGTGGGTAGTTATCACCAATGTACTATGAGGGCTTAGCACGAGGACCCGTGCTAAACCTTCCCCTGACACTGGGGCTTAGCGTGAGACTGCACGCTAAGCCCATGCATGAACACAAAAGGACTCAGTGGGGCTTAGCGCAAGACTGTGCGCTAAGCCCATGCATGAATGTTCAACCAAAAACCCAGAAATGCATGAGACTCTAGAATTCACTTAGCACAGTAGGGGAACTTAGTGCATTAATCCTATTTTTCCAGAAGTTCAAGCACGTGCTAAGCTGCCAATGGGGCGCTTAGCGCGTTCATCCAGTAAGCCCAGAAATTTGAGCTCGGGCTAAGCCACTAGTGGGTGCTTAGCGCGTTCACCGAAAACCTAGAAACTTGATGTTGCCTAGATCGTAAGAACTCACCAAGCCATGAGATGGGCTTAGCGAGCTTAACAGGGTGTGAGTTAAACATGCATGTTTGAAATTTTTTTATCTTACCAAATATAAGCAAAATGCAAGTATGGGAATGCAGAAAATGTTATAGAAGCAGAGGAATGCAATGAGTGCACAAGAGTGAAATGAAAATGCGTAAAGATTAACAGAGGGAGAGAATGGTTATAGTCTCAGGTGATTTTTCAACTTCCAGCAGTTATGAGTCACACACTTAGCGCGAGCGTGGCGCTTAGTGCGCAACTTGACATGACAATTGCATTTATGGAGTTGGCGCTTAGCGTGTAGGATGTGCCAAGTGCCTGATGGGCGTGAGTCCCTTGATCTTCTCTTCAGTCAGTGGTCTCGACACTTAGTAGGCAGCCTGGGCTTAGCGCCTGCTTTCCTTGGACGCGCTTAGCGCCTGAAGCTTCTTCTTAAATTCATCACAATCTTCCATCATCAACCTGCAACATCACTCAAATTGATTAATACCCTCCCTTTTTCAGAAAACAAGTTTTTTTTTTCAATAATACAATCAACAAAACATAAAATAAGACAACAAAAATTCCTAGGTTGCCTCCCAGTAAGCATTTCTTTAACGTCACTAGCTTGATGCTGGATCCCTCATGGGTCCAGGAGATAGATGACGCTGGCCAGTCTCCCTAGGTGTCCCCCATTATAGGCCTTCAAGCATTGTCCATTTACGATCTAGCTTCTCTCTAGTTCACTTAAAGTTGGATCAATGATTTCCATTGCTCCATGTGGCTGGACGTCTTTTATCACAAAGGGTCCTGACCATTTTGACTTGAGCTTTCCTGGAAAGAGCCTGAGTCTTGAATTGAAAAGCAGCACTTGTTGGCTAGGCTGTAAATTCTTCTTTTGTAGCTTCTTGTCATGGTACGCCTTTATCCTTTGCTTGTAGATCCTGGCTGATTCATAGGCATTTAATCTCATATCTTCTAGTTCCAGCATCTGCAGTCTCTGCTTCTCATCAGACAAGGATTCATCAAAGTTCAACCGTTTGAGGGCCCAGTAAGCCTTGTGCTCCAATTCCATCTGAAAGGGTGAGAGGCCTATAGAAGTCTTGTATGCAGTCCCGTAAGCCCACAAGGCATCATCTAGTTTCACTGCCCAATCTTTCCTTGAAGAAGCGACGGTCTTGTCCAGGATTCTCTTCATCTCTCTGTTTGACACTTCTGCTTGACCATTGGTTTGAGGATGATAAGGAGAGGCCACCTTATGTTTGACATTATAATGCCCTAAAACCTTATGTAGTTGTACATTGCAGAAGTGCATGCCTCCATCACTGATCAACACTCTGGGAACTCCAAAATGAGAAAAGATATTCTTCTTCAAAAATTTAATCACGGTCCTAACATCATTTTGTGGAGTGGTTATGGCTTCCACCCACTTAGACACATAATCAACAACTACCAGGATGTAGATATTCCTGTATGGGGACGGTAGAGGCCCTAGAAAATCAATCCCCCAGTAGTCAAAAACCTCTAACTCAATGATGTTCTGCAAAGGCATCGCGTTGCTCCTTGAAATTCCCTCTGTTCTTTGGCATTAATCACAACGAAGTGCATGGTCACGAGCATCTCTGAGTATGGATGGCCAGAAAAATCCAGCCTAAAGTATCCTGACAGCTGTCCTATCTCCACTGTAATGGCCTCCATAAGGTGAGCTATGACAGTGCCAAAGTATGTTTTGGGCTTCCTCCCTCATTACACACCTCCTCAGCAAGTTATTTGCTCCAACTTTGAACAGATATGGTGATGTAGCTCTATGTGGAGCTTGTAGGCCTTGGATCTTCTTCATCAATGGAGTCCTTTGCTTCTTGAAGATCAATGGCAGTGGAATGGAGAATGATGAAAAGTGATTGGAGATGCCACTTCAAGGAGAAGATGAGTCAAGAACAAGCTCACCACCATAGGAAGCCATGGATAAGAGCTTGAAGGTAGGAGAAGATGAGTGAAGGGAGAGGGAGAGAAGGGGCACAAAATTTATGCCTCAAATGAGGTCTAAACTTTGAAGTGTATTTTCTCAAATTATCAAAGTTGAAAAAATACACACACAAGGCCTTTATTTATAGCTTAAGTGTCACACAAAATTGGAGGAAAATTTGAATTTCTATTCAAATTTCACTTGAATTTGAATTTGAATTTGTGGAGCCAAAATTTCACTAATTATGATTAGTGAATTTTAGTTATGGTTCAGCCCACTAGTCCAAGATCAAGTCCAAGATTCTCCGCTAAGTGTGCTTAGGTGTCATGAGTCATGTAAAACATGAAAGACATGCACAAAGTGTGACTATATGATGTGACAATGAGGTGTAACAAGAAAATGCTCACCTCCCCCTTAGGCTGGTCCAAAATTTAATTGGATTGGGCTTTTCCCAATTCAATTAAATTTCTCTCCCAACACATACATCAAATAGTGCACTTAATGCATGTGAAATTAAAAAACTACCCCTAATACAAAAACTAGTTTAGGTGCCCTAAAATACAAGGGCTGAAAAATCCTACATTACTAGGTTACCCTCCCTACACTATGGAGCCCTAAATACAAAGCCCAAAACTAATGAAACCCTAGTCTAATATGTACAAAGATAAGTGGGCTCATACTTAGCCCATGGGCCCAAAATCTACCCTAAGGCTCATGAGAACCCTAGGGCCTTCTCCTGCATCTTTGGCCCAATCTTATTGGAGTCTTCTATCCAATGCCCTTGGGGTGTAAGATTACATCATTTGGATCATCCTAGATGTACAAGTGGATATCATGTAGAAACTTCTTCCGTTGGTGCCAATTGAGATCCTATGGAATGACCCACGTAACTTTGTAGTTGGCGATGTCTGCGAACCAGGGCCTTTCAGCTGCAGCTAAGAGGAATTCATCTGGAAATTTTCCCCTTACTTCTTTCTCTTTCTGTGTCACTTCTTCATTCACTAACTAAGAGAGATAGTCAACTACTACATTCTCGGATCCCTTCTTATCTCCGATGACGATGTCGAACTCTTGAATCAACAGGACTCATCTTATCAACCTTGGCTTTGAATCTGCCTTGGTGAAAAGATATTTGATGGTTGCATGATCTGTGAAGATAAGAACTTTGGACCCCACCAGATAAGACCATAACTTCTCTAAGGCATAGACGATGTCCAATCAAGACTTTGCAGGCATATTATATGGCATGGAATATCTTGTCTCGCCGCTGTCCTAGAGCTGCACCCATAACATAGTCACTAACATCACACATCAGCTCGAACTCCTTGCTTCAGTCAGGTGCAACCATTATTGGGGTAGATACAAGCTTCTCCTTCAAAGTTTGAAAGGCTTCTAGGCATTCCTCATCAAGCTTGAAGACTGCATCCTTGTTTAGAAAGTTGCTCAATGGTCTAGCTATCTTCGAGAAGTCCTTGATGAACCTTCGATAGAAACCTACATGTCCAAGAAAACTTCTGATACCCTTGGCATTTACTGGTGGTGGTAACTTCTCGATGACATCAATTTTTGCTTTATCCACCTCAATGCCTCGGGCTAAAATTTTGTGGCCCAACACTATCTCTTCTTGAACCATGAAGTGACACTTCTCCCAATTTAGCACCAGATTGGTCTCAACACATCTTCGCTGCACTAGCTCTAGATTCATCAAGCAAGAATCAAAGGAAGGTTTGAAGACTAAGAAATCATCCATGAAGACTTCTATGCACTTCTATACCATGTCAGCAAAGATGGCTAGCATGCACCTCTGGAAAGTGGCTGGTGCATTACATAACCCAAATGACATCCTTTTGTAGGCAAAGACACCAAAAGAGCATTAAAAGTCATCTTCTCTTGGTCCTTGGGATCCACTGAAATCTGATTATATCTTGAGCACTCGTCCAAGAAATAGTATAAGGATTGTCCTACTAGCTGCTCCAACATCTGATCCATGAAATGCAAAGGAAAATGGTCTTTCCTTATCGCCTCATTGAGCTTCCGGTAGTCGATGCACATCTTTCATCCCGTGACAGTTCGAGTAGGAATAAAATCATTCTTTTCATTACGGATGACTTTCATACCTCCTTTCTTCAGCACCACCTGGACTGGACTCACCTATGCATTGTCTGAAATAGGGTAGATGAGTCCAGCCTCAAGTAACTTGAGGACTTCCTTCCTTACTTCTTCCTTCATGGATGAATTGAGTCTTCTCTGTGGCTGTCTCACTGGTCTATACTCCTCCTCCATCATGATCTTGTGCATGCAATAAGCAGGGATGATTCCCTTGAGATCTAAAATGTGTCACCCAATAGCCTCCTTGTGCTTCCTGAGAATTTCCATCAACTGAGCTTCCTCTTTTGATGATATGTCACTGCTGTTCACAATCGGCTTGACTTCCTTCTCCTCTAGAAAGGCATACTTCAGGTGCGTGGGTAGGGTCTTCAACTCCAACTTTGGATTTTCTGGAGGACTGTCCTTCTTTAAATCTTCAACATCTTCCTATGCATTAATCTCCTTTAATCTCTCCAAGTCTTCTAGATAGGCTTCCAGATCTCTCTCCTCCTTATTGGTTAGGCAATCAACTACATTTATCAAAGCCTTTTCCAATGGTGAGTGAGTAGCCAAGTGTTGCATAGTGTGGTTTGCCTCTTGTTCAATTGCCTTCACCTTGAAGCATGACTAGTTATTGTTGGGATGCTTAAATGCTTCAAAGAGGTTAAAGGTTACCTTCTGATCATCCACGCTCAGCTCTAAGTTTCCGTTCCCGATGTCCACCATGCATTTGGTAGTCATCATGAATGGTCGCCCTAGGATCAAGGGAATCTCTTCATCTTCCTCAATGCCCATGATTACAAAGTCCACCGAAAAAGTGAAGTGGCAGACTTTGACCAGGACGTCTTTTACCACTCCAAATGGTCTTATGATGGAGCAGTCTGTTAGCTAGAGTGTCATCCTTGTAAGGTCAATCTTCAAGTTCCCTATTCTCTTGCACATGGAAAGCGATATTAGATTGATACTTGCTCCTAAGTCAATAAGAGCCTTACCTATGGATACATTCCCAATAGAATATGGGAGGGTGACACTTCCTGGATCTTTGAACTTGGGAGGCAGCTTCTGAATTACTGCACTGCAATTGCCTCCTACCATAATGGTTTCACTGTTGATGTACTTTCCCTTTTTTGTGAGGAGGTAATTTAGGAACTTTGTGTACAGTGGCATCTGCTATAGGGCGTCTTCAAAAGGGATAGTAATCTCTAGCTTCTGGAAGATTTCAAGGAACCGCTTGAAGTAGCACTCCTTGTCCTTCTTTGATGGCACTAGAGGGTACGACGCCTCCTTTGGTGAGGCTGGTGGTATCTCTCTTCTGGTCTCCCGAGCTAATTGACTCTTGGTCTTAGGGATTAAGACCCCATCTTTCGTCTTCTCCCCCTCATCATCTTCTGTTGGATCAAGTGGCCTCAAAATGATTTAGAAGGGGGGGGGGGTTGAATTAATTATTCCTAAACCTTTACTAATTAAAAATTTACTCTTCTAAGGCTTTTACTATGTTGTTAAGTAAATGAAGAATAGAAAAGAAACTTAACCAAAAGTAAAAGCGGGAATTAAAATGCACAGCGGAAAGTAAAAGAGTAGGGAAGAAGGAGACAAACACACAAGAGTTTTTATACTGGTTCGGCAACAACCCGTGCCTACATCCAGTCCCCAAGCGACCTGCGGTCCTTGAGATTTCTTTTCCAACCTTGTAAAAATCCTTTTACAAGCAAAGATCCACAAGGGATGTACCCTCCCTTGTTCTCTTTGAACCTAGTGGATGTACTCTCACTAGAACTGATCCACAAGAGATGTACCCTCTCTTGTTCTCAGTCAACAACCCAAGTAGATGTACCCTCTACTTGAACCACAAAGGATGTACCCTCCAATGTGTTAAGACAAAGATCTCAGGCGGATAAACCTTTGATACTTTATGAATGGGGATACAAAAGAATTCTTAGGCGGTTAGTCCTTTGAACACTTTTGTATAAGGGAAAGGGAAGAATCAAAAGAATTCTCAAATTGTATCGTTTTGAATTCTTTGACAAGGGAGAAGGGAGACACAAAAGAATTCAGGCGGTTAGTCCTTTGTTCTTTTGGAAAAGGGAGAAGAGAGACACAAAAAGAATTCAGGCAGTTAGTCCTTGGTGAATTCTTTTTGGCAAAGGGAGAAGAGAATGAAAAGGATGAATAGCACAAGTTTTCAAGGTTTGGAAAACCAGAAAACTTTGGAAAGCTTTTGGCAAAAGGAAGAAGAAGAAGAAGTTTAAAGAGATGCAAAAGTTGTAAAGGATTGTATTGTAAAGGTTGTTCAAGATAATTGAAATGAAAAACAAAGCTTTGCTTTTATAGACTCTTCATGTTTGGTCAAGAGAACCATTTAGAAGAGTTATGACTTTTAGAAAAACTTAAAACTAATTTGAAAAAGTAAAAAACCATTTGAAGAGTTACATCTTTTGTTTTATTCAGAAACAATCACTGGTAATCGATTACCAAATCAGTGTAATCGATTACACAAAGCTTTTATGTGAAAGGATGTGACTCTTCACATTTGAATTTGAATTTCAACATTCAAAGGCACTGGTAATCGATTACCAAAACATTGTAATCGATTACAACTTTTTGAAATCAATTGGAACATTGTAAATTCATTTGAAAACTTTTTTCAAATTCATTTTGCTACTGGTAATCGATTACAATAATCTGGTAATCGATTACCAGAGAGTAAAAACTCTTTGGTAAACATGTTTTGAGAAAAATCCATGTGCTACTCAATTTTTGAAAAAAGCTTTTCATACTTATCTTGATTAAGTCTTCTATTGATTCTTGAATCTTGAGTCTTGAATCTTGATCTTGATTCTTGAAAGCTTGATCCTTGAATCTTGATTCTTGAAATCAACTTTCCTCTTGAATCTTGAAGTGTTCTTCAACTTTCCTCTTGAATCTTGAAGTGTTCTTGATTCTATCTTTGAACATCTTGAACTCATTCTTTGATTGACCTTTGAGCTTTTTGTCATCACCTTTGTCATCATCTTTGTTATCATCAAAACATCTTTGAATCAATCTTGATTCATCATGAAGCTTTTCTTCTACATCTTCTTCCTCTTTGGTCGCATCCTGCAATACTTTGTCAGCTTCAGCGTCCTCCTGCTTTTGGCTTTGGGTAATGACTGCCTTGCATTCCTCCTTGGGGTTCTTCTCAGTGTTGGCCCCGAAGGTTCTAGTGGGCTTTTCAGCCATTTGCTTAGCTAATTGGCCCACCTGCACCTCCAAATTCTTGATTCCTGAATCATTACTCTTCTGGTGTGATGCGATAGTTTGTATGAACTGTATCAGCAATTCCTCCAACTTGGTGGTTTTCTCCTGTAAGCTGGGTTCTTGACTAAGAGGCGGATGAGATGAACCTCCTTGGTTGAAATTATTCCCTGGATGGGATCTCCAACATTGGCCCTGCAAAAAATTACCTCTCTGATAGAATACCGATGGTCCTCCTTGATGGAATCCTTGATGATTTTGACTTCCCATGTAGTTGACCTTGTTGGCTGCGTCGTCTTGGACCATGCATGAACTTGACTCATGAGCACCCCCATAAATGTTGCATCCCCCACTGTGCATGGCTGGAGGAGTTTGCACTGCATGTAGATGTTGAGGAAGGTTACTCAGAGTTGCTGTAAGAGTCTAAGGTCTTGGCCAAGAGCTTGTTTTGAGCCAACATAGCATCTTGAGAAGTGAGCTCAAGACGACTTTTCTTTGTAGGCGTGTAGGCTCGATCACGAAGGATGGCGTGATCACTAGTTGCCATATTCTCTATCAGTTCCATGGCTTCTTCTGGAGTCTTGAGCTTGATCTTCCCACCGGTGGAGGCATCGAGTAGCTGCTTAGAGTGGGGTCACAAGCCATCAATGAAGATGTTGAGTTGGATTGGCTCGCTGAACCCATGTGTAGGAGTCTTTCAGAGTAACCCATGGAAGTGATCAAGTGCTTCACTCAGCGATTCGCCAGGGTGTTGGTGGAAGGATGAGATTTCCACCTTACCCTCAACGGTCTTGGACTCTGGAAAGTATTTCTTCAGGAACTTCTCCACCACCTCTTCCCATGTCTGTAGGTTATTACCCTTGAACGAGTAAAGCCATCTTTTTGCTTCACCGGCCAAGGATAAAGATAATAAGTTGAGGCGGATGGCGTCTTCTGGCACTCCTACTATCTTCATCGTGTTCTAGATCTTGATGTATGTGGCCAGATGTACGTACAGATCTTCACTCGATAAGTTGTGAAACAGATTCCCCTGGATCAGCTGGATGAGGGAATGTGGATATGAGATGTTGGTCGCTTGCACGTCCGGTCTGGCTATGTTGGTGAAGTATTGAGGTGTAGCAAAGCTAGAGTATTCCTCTAGCGTCATCCTCTGTGGACGGTCCTCTGCCATGATGTGTTCTTCAGAGAAAGGATGTGGTCTGGTCACAAAAGAGGGATAAAATAATTCAAATGAAGATTCTGTCTCTCCTTGATTAATCTGCACCTCTTGTTGCTCTCTCCTTCTTCTTGCAGCTTTGTTCCTTCTGCAAGCTGCTTTGATCTCTAGGTTCAAGGGAACAAGATTTCCCCTTGCAGCTATACCTCACATACAAGAAAGAGAAACAATATCGTGCAGGTTATCAAGATAAAAGAACTAAAAATATAGAAAAAAGAATAAAGAATTTTTTTTTTCAGATTGGGATATGTGACAACCAAGTACGAAGGACAAAGTCTCCGAAAACGACACCAAAAACATGTTAACTGATTGGCAAGTGTACCAATTTTATCACAAGTAGTAAACATTAAACGGAAGACTGAGTGTCGAGTCCACAAGGACTTTGTTTGTACTTGCGTTGGTAAATACCCAATTTGTAAGAAATAAAGAAATTGAATTTAAAATGGCAAGAATAATAAAATAAACAAGATGAGTGCAAAAGATGATTTCATAATGCAATTATGTTGGGACCTAGCTGTAGATGCAATTGCCTTTGATGTTTTGATGATGATCATGATGATGTGTTGCAATTGATGCAAATGGGCTTTTCAAGATTAAATTCAAGACAATACTTCAAGATTACAAGTCACAACATCAAGATGATCACTAGAATATTAGGAAGGGAATTCCTAATTGAATTAGCAAAGGTTTGGCCAAGTGATTTAAATTAAAAAAGTGTTTCTCAAAGGTTTTACTCTCTGGTAATCGATTACCAGAGGATGTAATCGATTACCAGTGGCCAAATACGTTTTATAACAGCTACAAAAATTTGAATTCGAAATTTTAGATTGTGTAATCGATTACACAATTTTGGTAATCGATTACCAGCAGTTAGTAAACGTTTTAATTCAAATTTTAAAAGCTGTAATCGATTACACAATTACTGTAATCGATTACCAGAAAGGATTTTCAGAAAAATAATTTCAAGAGTCATAACTTTTCAAAGGCTTTATTAATGACCATCAATGGTCTATATATATGTGACTTAAACACGAAATTGCTCAGAGATTTTCAGAACAACAAAGTGCTTATCCTCTCAAAGAGCAAATTCATTTTATCCTCTTAAGAATTCCTTGGCCAATTCAATTGCAATTCATTAAGGAATTATTTGAGTGCTCAATCTGTAAAATCCATCTCTTTCTAGAGAGCTTTGTTCTTTTTCTTCTTCTCATTCTCTAAGGGATTAAGAGACTGTGAGTCTCTTGTTGTAAAGGATCTCTAAACACAAAGGAAGGATTGTCCTTGTGTGTTTAGAACTTGTAAAAGGGATTTACAAGATAGTGGAACTCTCAAGCGGGTTGCTTGGGGACTGGACGTAGGCACAAGGGTGTGGCCGAACCAGTATAAAACTGAGTTTGCATTTTCTCTTCCCTTAATCTCCTTTATTTATTATTGCTTTATATTCATATTCAAATTGTTTCATTTGAATTAATATTTAAGAAGATTGTCATTAAGGGAATTCAGAACTTGAGTAAAAAGTGAAATAGAATTTAATTAGGGGAAATAGTTTGGAATATCTTAATTCAACCCCCCCCCCCTTCTTAAGATATCTGAGGCCACTTGTCTAACAAGTGGTATCAGAGCTTCATTCTTGTATAAAGTTTAGAAGCTTCAAGAAAAAGATGGCCTCAGCAAATTCCTTATTTCCAGAAGGGAATTCTGTCAATAGACCTCCAATCTTTAATGGAGAGGGTTACCACTACTGGAAAACCCGAATGCAAATTTTTTTTGAGGCAATAGATCTAAATATCTGGGAAGCCATAGAAATAGGGCCTTATATACCCACCACAGTAGAAAGAGTTTCAATAGATGGTAGTTCATCAAGTGAAAGCATAACCATAGAAAAACCTAGAGATAGATGGTCTGAAGAGGATAGAAAACGAGTACAATACAACTTAAAAGCCAAAAACATAATAACATCTGCCCTAGGAATGGATGAATATTTCAGGGTTTCAAATTGTAAGAGTGCTAAGGAAATGTGGGACACTCTTCGATTAACACATGAAGGAACTACAGATGTTAAAAGATCTAGGATAAATGCACTAACTCATGAGTATGAATTATTTAGAATGAATGCAAATGAAAATATTCAGAGTATGCAAAAGAGATTTACACATATAGTAAATCATCTAGTAGCCTTAGGCAAAGAATTTCAAAATGAGGATCTTATAAACAAGGTGTTAAGATGTTTAAGTAGAGAATGGCAACCCAAAGTAACGGCCATTTCTGAATCAAGAGATTTGTCTAACATGTCTCTTGCCACTTTATTTGGAAAGTTGCAGGAACACGAGATGGAACTATTGAGATTGCACCAAAATGAAGAAAATGACAAGAAAAAGAAAGGAATTGCTCTTAAAGCATCATCCTCAATTCAAGAAGAAAGTGATCAGGATAATGATCCAGATGATGATGATGATTTAAGTCTTTTTGTAAAAAGATTCAACAAGTTCCTTAAAGTAAGAGGAAATCAGAGGCGACCAAATTTTAAATCAAAAAGAAGGACAGAAAATTCATCCTCTACTCTAAAATGCTTTGAATGCAATCAACCTGGACATCTGAGGGTTGATTGTCCCATCTTCAAGAAAAAGATGGAAAAATCTGAGAAGAAAAATCATAGTGAAAAGAAACTAAAGAAAGCATACATCACATGGGATGAAAATGATTTTGGAATCCTCTGAAGATTCTGAAAATGAAGAGATAAATCTCTGCCTTATGGCCAAAAGTTACGAAAGTGATGAAGAGGTAACATCTTCAAACAACTTATCTATTTCTTTTGATGAATTGCAAGATGCATTTGCTGATTTGCATAAAGAATCAATTAAACTTGCAAAATTAGTTTCATCATCAAAGAAAACAATTTCAAATTTAGAAAATGAAATTTCTAAATTAAACAAAGAATTAGATCTTCTTAGGAATGAAGTCTCAATCTCTAAAACAAATGAAAAAGTTAATATCTCCACTATTAATGACAAGAAAATAACAGATTCTTGTAGTTGTTGTGATAAATATGTAAAAGAAATTAAAGAGTTGAAAAATTCACTTGCAAAATTTTCATATAGTAGAAATAATTAAGATGTTATATTAAGTAAACAAAGATATGTGTCTAATAAAAATGGACTAGGGTATAAATCCGAAAAACTACAAAAGGTTCATAAAAACTTTTCCACTTCCACACAAAAATGTAATTCTAATTCTATCACTTGTTTTTACTGTGGAAGAAGAGGACATGGCATATCAACTTGCTACTTCAAGAAAAATTACAGTAACATTAAAATGATATGGGTCCCAAAAGGATCCTTAGTTTATACTAACATGCAAGGACCCAATAAAATTTGGGTACCTAAGTCAAAAACTTGATTATGCAGGTATCTTTGAGAAAGAAGTGGTACATAGATAGCGGATGCTCAAAACATATGACTGGAGATGCATCAAATTTTACACATATATCTCCAAAGAAAAGCGGGCATGTAACATATGGTGACAACAACAAAGGTAGAATTCTTGGAGTGGGTAAAATAGGTACAAATTCTTCAAACTCCAATTAAAATGTTCTACTTGTTGAAGGCCTTAAGCACAGCCTGCTTAGCGTTAGTCAACTATGTGACAAAGGCTATCTAGTATCATTTGATTCTCAGAAATGTCTTATAGAACATAAGCATGACATTAATATAAAGCATGTAGGACATAGAGTCAATAATGTTTACATGATAGACTTAAGCATAAAACAAGAAAACAATCATTGCTTTCTTAGTAAAGATAATGATCCATGGTTATGGCATAAAAGAATTGCTCACATAAACATGGATCACTTAAATAAGTTAATTTCAAAAGATTTAGTAGTTGGTTTGCCTAAATTGAAATTTGAAAAAGATAAACTATGCGATGCATGTCAAAAGGGCAAACAAACAAGAGTCTCATTCAAACCTAAAAATGTTGTTTCAACCACTCGACCATTACAGTTATTGCATATGGATCTATTTGGTCCATCTAGAACCATGAGTTTTGGAGGAAATTACTATGCTCTAGTTATAGTTGATGATTTCTCTAGATATACTTGGACATTATTTATTACACATAAAAGTGATTCATTCCAAGCATTTAGGAAACTTGCTAAAGTCATACAAAACAAGAAAAATCTCAAGATTGCATCCATTAGAAGTGATCATGGGGGTGAATTTGAAAATAAAGATTTTGAATTATTTTGTGATGAACATGGTATTGAACACAATTTTTCTGCACCTAGAACCCCTCAACAAAATGGAGTTGTTGAGAGGAAAAATAGGTCATTGGAAGAAATTGCAAGAACTTTATTAAATGATACTTCTCTTCCAAAGTATTTTTGGGCTGAAGCTGTCAATACTGCATGTTACATCATGAATAGGACCTTGATAAGACCTATTTTAAAGAAAACCCCATATGAGTTATTTAATGGTAGAAAACCTAATATCTCTCATCTACATGTTTTTGGTTGCAAGTGCTTTGTACTTAATAATGGTAAAGATAATCTAGGAAAATTCGATGCAAAATTTGATGAAGGCATTTTTCTTGGATATTCATTACAAAGCAAAGCATATAGGATATATAATAAGAGAACTATGAACATCGAGGAATCCATTCATGTTACCTTTGATGAATCTAATGCCATATTGTCAAGAAAGAATATGCTAGATGACATTGCAGATTCTTTAGAACATATGAACATTCATGAACAAAATTCCAAAGGAAATGATAAAGGAAACAATGAAGATCCTCCAGAAGAAGTCAAATCCAATGATGAACTTCCAAGAGAATGGAAAGCTTCAAGAGATCATCCCCTCTACAACATTATTGGTGATATCTCAAAAGGGGTAACAACTAGACACTCTCTTAAAGATTTATGCAATAATATGGCTTTTGTATCCATGATTGAACCTAAAAATATAAAAGAAGCCATAATAGATGATAATTGGATCATTGCCATGCAAGAAGAATTAAACCAATTTGAAAGAAATAATGTGTGGAAATTAGTAGAAAAACCTGAAAATTATCCTATCATAGGAACAAAATGGGTTTTTAGAAATAAATTAGATGAACATGGTATAATTATTAGAAATAAAGCCAGTTAGTAGCAAAAGGGTATAATCAAGAAGAAGGAATAGACTATGAAGAAACATATGCTCCTGTTGCAAGATTAGAAGCCATTAGAATGCTATTGGCATATGCATCCATTATGAATTTTAAACTTTATCAAATGGATGTTAAGAGTGCCTTTCTAAATGGCTTAATTCAAGAAGAGGTATATGTTGAACAACCCCCTGGTTTTGAAATTCCTGATAAACCAAACCATGTTTATAAATTACAAAAGGCTCTTTATGGTTTGAAACAAGCCCCTAGGGCATGGTATGAACGATTAAGCAATTTTCTTCTAGAAAAAGATTTCTCCAGAGGTAAAGTGGATACCACATTGTTCATAAAGAGAAAGCATAATGATATTTTGTTGGTTCAAATATATGTTGATGATATAATTTTTGGATCCACTAATGATTCATTGTGCAAGGAGTTTTCCCTTGATATGCAAAGTGAATTTGAAATGTCAATGATGGGAGAACTAAAGTACTTTCTGGGATTACAAATCAAGCAAACTCAAGAAGGTATATTCATCAATCAATCCAAATACTGCAAGGAATTGATCAAAAGATTTGGGATGGATAGTGCAAAACACATGTCTACACCGATGAGCACTAATTGTTACTTAGATAAAGATGAATCTGGTCAGTCTATAGACATAAAACAATATCGAGGTATGATCGGATCTCTTCTTTATTTATCTGCTAGTAGACCTGATATTATGTTTAGTGTATGCATGTGTGCTAGGTTTCAATCCAACCCCAAACAATCACATTTAAGTGCAGTAAAGAGAATCATGAGATATCTATTAGGAACAATCAATTTAGGATTATGGTATCCTAAGAATTCAACATGTAACTTAATAGGATATTCTGATTCTGATTTTGCCGGATCTAAAACTGGTAGAAAAAGTACAAGTGGAACTTTTCAATTTATTGGATCGGCTCTTGTCTCATGGCATAGTAAGAAACAAAACAGTGTTGCTTTATCTACTGCTGAAGCGGAGTATATCTCTGCTGGTAGTTGTTGTGCACAGATTTTATGGATGAAGCAACAATTATCTGACTATGGCATCATTCTTGATCGCATACCTATTAAGTGTGATAATACTAGTGCCATAAATCTATCCAAAAACCCAGTTCAACACTCTAGAACTAAACATATAGAGATTAGACACCACTTTCTTAGAGATCATGTCCTAAAGGGAGATTGTGTATTAGAATTTGTTGATACTAAGAATCAACTTGCTGATATTTTCACTAAACCTCTCCCCAAGGAAGTGTTCTTCTCTATGAGAAGAGAATTAGGTCTCTTAGATGTAAGAGATTTAGAAAAATAGGGATTGATTGGTTGATTGAATGGTTGATTGATTGGTTGATTTACTCTTACCTTTTGATTGTAGATGATTTTGTTTGATCTTGTTTAAATTCTTGTTTTTATGATAGAATTTATGATTTCTTGTGTATATAATAATTGAATGATTGAATTTAGTGTATTATTAGTGAAAATTAGTCATATAGGATGTATTTGAGCATAAATATAGATATTCTCTTAAGAAACTAGCCTAGGATAGGCTCTAGTAATCGATTACCATCCAGTGTAATCGATTACACATGAACAGGCAGCCTGTAATCGATTACAACATCCTGTAATCGATTACCAGAAGGCTTATTGGGCCTGTAATCGATTACAATGCGTCATCTTCTATAAATACTCACGAAATCAGAGCTGCTGCGCAGCCAAAGCATCCTCCACGTTTTCCACCATACCTAGAACTTCAAACCTTCGATTCTCACTCAATTCTTCACCAAATCACGTCCCGTAAAGCCCAATCTTCCTCTTTTTCACTCCTCTTTCACTTCCATCGATCAAAATCCAGAAAAACTTCATCAAATGGCAGAGCCATCAAAGAAGAGAAAGGGATCATCCTCCACCGCTACCGCTGCTGCCCATCGCCGTCACGGCCCATCCGGATCACCCACAGCACCTATTCCTCCTTCTTTGTCATCTCCAAGATCATCAACACTGTTTTCATCCGATGATCAACGTCTACGGTACCTTTCTCAGTTTTCTTCTAGAATAATCTTAGACCCTAAGTACCTAGACGTAGAGTTCTTTAATGATGAAACGTTTGATTGCTATCAAGTGTTTCAAAATTCTGGTCTTGTTGATTTCATGTCATTAAAATTGCCATATTATCCTGAACTTGTAAAGGTCTTCTACTGCAATTTAAAAATTCAGGATGGTATTATTATGTCTGAGGTGCATGGTACTTCTATGGTCATTGATCAGCCACTTTTCTTTTCTTTGACTCATTTACCCAGTCAAGGTGCACCTTTTGAGGGCACCATTGTTGATGACTGGAAATTCGATTATTCGAGTCATGATGCTCGTCGCATGGTTTGCAATGATCAAGCTGAAATGACCGGTAGATTGTTGGCCGGGTCATTAACTTTTGATAATCGCATCATGCATTATATCATGGTTAGAATTTTGCTTCCTCGGTCTCCAAATTTAGCACAAGCCTCTGAGGAGGATTTGATTCTTATGTGGGCTTTTCTTACCGGTCGTCAGATCGACTGGGCCCATTTGGTTCGGTACCGAATGCATAAGGCATTACGGGCCAATGCACCTCTTCCTTATCCATATTTTGATTACTCTGTTTTTGCGTCATTTTCAAATTCCGCTTGATGATGAACCCTTTGTTCAAGTCAAGCGTTCCTTTGCAATTGGTGCTGGTGCAGTGACCTCCTTTGGGTATCGTAAAGATCGGAATGGACAATGGCTGAAGAAGGATGCACTCCCTCCTCAAGATGAACGTACTCCTTCACCTCCTCCTCAACGTGAAGATTCTGCACTCATGAATGAAGTCCTCTCCGAATTACGGGGTCTTCGTTCTTATGTTGGTGACCGCTTCGACTCGTTGGATTCACGCTTTGCCGGTATGGACATTCATCTTACACAGCTTGAAGAGGATGTCGGATACATTCGTTAGAGTTTCGATCTTCCACCACCACCTCCGTCTTCTTAGATTTTAGTTTCTGATTATTTATCTTTTATAAGCCGTGTATTTTGGCTTTTAGTTTCTTAGAATTTACATTATTATGCTAAGTACTTTGCTTATTTATCTTGTGGTTTTTTAAATTTCAGTCTTGGATGTTTTGTGGTTGTTGACATTTTCGGTTATTTGGATTCTGGTTTGATTATTTCTTCTTTGTGAGTTTGGCTTCTTGTGTTTTATACTCTGATATTTATATATTTTTCTACTCCTTTGTCATATCTGTGTTGATTTCCGAGTTCTTTGGATTTTTGATGTTGCCAAAGGGGGAGAAAAGGTTGTAGAAAAAGCTTAAGAAAAAGCTTAACAAACTTAGAAATCAAGTGATCATGAATTCCGAAATATAGGGGGAGTAAACGCATGCACTTTTTATCTATATACAATTGCTTGCTGTTTGCTTGAATCTTGATTTCAGGTATTGTATTGTCATCATCAAAAAGGGGGAGATTGTAGATGCAATTGCCTTTGATGTTTTGATGATGATCATGATGATGTGTTGCAATTGATGCAAATGGGCTTTTCAAGATTAAATTCAAGACAATACTTCAAGATTACAAGTCACAACATCAAGATGATAACTAGAATATTAGGAAGGGAATTCCTAATTGAATTAGCAAAGGTTTGGCCAAGTGATTTAAATTAAAAAAGTGTTTCTCAAAGGTTTTACTCTCTGGTAATCGATTACCAGAGGATGTAATCGATTACCAGTGGCCAAATACGTTTTATAACAGCTACAAAAATTTGAATTCGAAATTTTAGACTGTGTAATCGATTACACAATTTTGGTAATCGATTACCAGCAGTTAGTAAACGTTTTAATTCAAATTTTAAAAGCTGTAATCGATTACACAATTACTGTAATCGATTACCAGAAAGGATTTTCAGAAAAATAATTTCAAGAGTCACAACTTTTCAAAGGCTTTATTAATGACCATCAATGGTCTATATATATGTGACTTAAACACGAAATTGCTCCGAGATTTTCAGAACAAAAAAGTGCTTATCCTCTCAAAGAGCAAATTCATTTTATCCTCTTAAGAATTCCTTGGCCAATTCAATTGCAATTCATTAAGGAATTATTTGAGTGCTCAATCTGTAAAATCCATCTCTTTCTAGAGAGATTTGTTCTTTTTCTTCTTCTCATTCTCTAAGGGATTAAGAGACTGTGAGTCTCTTGTTGTAAAGGATCTCTAAACACAAAGGAAGGATTGTCCTTGTGTGTTTAGAACTTGTAAAAGGGATTTACAAGATAGTGGAACTCTCAAGCGGGTTGCTTGGGGACTAGACGTAGGCACAAGGGTGTGGCCGAACCAGTATAAAACTGAATTTGCATTTTCTCTTCCCTTAATCTCCTTTATTTATTATTGCTTTATATTCATATTCAAATTGTTTCATTTGAATTAATATTTAAGAAGATTGTCATTAAGGGAATTCAGAACTTGAGTAAAAAGTGAAATAGAATTTAATTAGGGGAAATAGTTTGGAATATCTTAATTCAACCCCCCCCCCCCTCTTAAGATATCTGAGGCCACTTGTCTAACACTAGCATGCCTAACTATCCTTGATGAAATATTAGTGTTTTTATCTATTAACTATTTTCCCAATTTCCACCTACATCTGTTAAGATACTCAACCCTGATCCCTCATGATAAAAAGCCTAATTTATGTATTCTTTCTCCCAAATCCCTTTGCAAAGATTGAATCATAAATTGCATAAGTATGAAGATGTATGCAGAGGCACAATAAAGTCACTCTATCCCTAATAATGCATTGTTGAGTTTCCCTTCCCCAGTTTTTGAGACATTACCATTTTCCAATGTATAACCCCTAAAAACAAATGCATGGATGGCCAAACCACACAATAGAGATGAAGAGTAGAAAAGAGACAATAGAAATTGAAATTGAATTAATAGATAAGAAGAGCAATTACATTACAAGGGCATTGGCTGCTAGTCTCCCAACAGAGGGGGTTTAGCCTCTTATAGCCATGAGAGGCTTTACATTTCAGAGGCTAATAGAAGAAGGGGCTAGATGAATAATAGCAAGAAAATGGGGAATGGCTAAGAAAAGAGGGTTTCCAGTAAGGGAGAGGCTCAAACTTTTGATTTCTTCACTAGAGAGCTCTGAGACTCAGTGTGTCTTTCCCTTTTGCTTTCTCCTCCTTATATAGGCTCTAGGTAGCTTAATTTTCACGCCGACTTTGTGCTTAGCGTGAGTTCTCACGCTAAGCACGCCTTTGGGCTTCGTTGTGGGCTTTTTCGTGCGTTAAGCCTGAGCTGTGCACTAAGTGCGAGCGCACGCTAAGCGAGCTGTCCACTTCTTCAATTTTTTCTTCCACTTTTTGCCTTAATTTCCCTTTAAAGCACTTGAATTCTTTTTCTCTTGACTTATGCTGATAAAAAATAGCAAAAATGTTAATTTCTTCATTGTTTCAATAAAAGAAATAATAAAGTAAAGAAATTACACCCATTTATTAGCCAAAATTGGTTATCAAATTAGCTCATATTTTGCAGTTATCACCTACCTTACTAGCTTTGTTCGTATTTGCAATACGGTGACGGTTCATCAAGTGGATGATAATTTAATAGGTATTAGTCTTTTCCCATTTTCACTTGCCGACAAGGCTGAGCATTGGTACCATGCTATTCCTCCCAACATTCCTTTGACATGGGATGAACTTTGTGATAAGTTCTTGCATAAATTTTTCCCTCAATATAAAATCAATCAAAGGAAGACAACTATTGCTACTTTCACTCAAGGAGTTGATGAGCCACTTTGTGAAGATTGGGAGCAATTTAATAGTCTATTGAGACAATGTCCAACTCATGGCCTTGATGATGGAGGTCAAATTAACACTTTCTTGGTGGGGTTAAGACCTCAAACTAAGCTTATGGCCTTGATGTGGCCTATAATGACTATAAGATTCATCATAATAGACCTCTCACTCCTGCGCAAAAGACATGAGTCCTTGAGTTAAGTTCTCATGATGCAATCTTGGCCCGAAACAAGTTACTCACTCAACAACTTGATGCACTTACCAAGAAAATTTAAAAAATTCCTCAATTCCAAAGTATGCAAGCTACTCAATCTAGTGCTCAACAAGTTTTAAGTTGTGCTCTTTGTGGTGGTGGTGACCCAAGTGATCAATGCTTCATGCTATGTGGCTCCCAAGAAGAAATAAATTATATGGAAAGTCAAAACTGGAAAGGAAATTTTGGCAATCCTCCCTACAATAATGCTTTAATCAAGGTTGGAGGAACAACAACAACCATGGTCGGAAGCAAGATGTCGGTTCATCCAGTAGACCACCACCTCATGGTAATCAAGCTCAACAAGGTCGACAATATCAACCTCTTCATCAAGACCATACTTCTAAGTTGGAGGATACTCTCAATCAATCCATGCAAATCTCTATCACCAACCAAAAGAATACAAATGCTTCTATAAAAAACCTTGAGGTGCAAATGGGACAAATTGCCAAGGAAATGGAAAAGCTCAAAAGTGGATCACTCTCCGCCAACACTCAAACTAATCCCAAGGATCAATGCAATCCCATCACCACAAGGAGAGGTACGTTGGTAGGTGACTTGAGTAGAGAGAAAAATGAGCAAGAGGTTGCAGTTGAAGAAATCATTGAGGATGAGATGAGTAAGTTTGAGGAAGAGACTAAAAAAAATGGAAGTGAGAAAAAGAGTGAGGATAGCAAAAAAATGAGAGTAAGAAAAAAGAGAGTGAGAATGAGGTAGTGAAGTGTAAGGGGGAGTTGAGAACAAGGAGTCAAATAGCTAAAGAAAAGAAGAATGTGGTAGTGAATCCTCCTGCCAAGGATCTCCCATATCCACATGCTTTTACAAGGAAGGACAAAGAAAGGTAATATGCAAGGTTTCTAGAGATTTTCAAAAGAATGGAAGTCAATGTTCCTTTTTTAGAAGCTCTGGAGAAAATGCCTACCTATGTCAAGTTTATGAAAGAGATTCTCACCAAGTAGAGATTCATTGAGCAAGATACAATTCAATTGTCTGCTTGGTGTAGTGCCTTCTTCCTAATGGATTTGCCACCAAAACTCCAAGATCCGGGTAGCTTCACAATTCCAATAACTATTGGAGATCTCAAGGTAGGTAAAACTTTACTTGACCTTGGAGCTAGGATTAATCTCATGCCTCTCTCCTTATTGGCAAAGATTGGTGATCTTGATCTTAAGCCTACTTGGATAACCCTCCAATTAGCGGGCATCTCCATTAAGCGTCTATATGGTGTTCTTAAGGATGCACTTGTCAAGTTGGATAAATTCATTTTTTGTACCGACTTTGTAGTGATGGACATGGAAGAAGACTCTGAAATGCCCCTTATTTTGGGAAGAACCTTCATGAACACGACCAAGATTTTGGTTAACGTGTATGATGATAAGTAAAACTTTAACTGAATGATGAAGAGATCACATTCAATGTGTTTGAGTCCATGAATCACCCAAAAGATGAGAAATCCTATTTCCGGATGGATATTATTAATGGAGCTTTTATCCACTCCAAGAAGCAATTATCTAATACTTTACCTCTTGAGAAAACCATTATAGATGCATTTGAAGCTCTCAATGAGGAAGAGGAAAAAGAAATTGAAGAATGCTTGAAAGACCTTGACACTTTGAAGGAAATTTCTTTGGAAGAAGAAATCCTTTAAGAATTGAAGAAAGATGAGAAAGTGGAGGCAGCTAAGCTTGAGTTGAAAATCATGCCTCCACATTTGAAGTATGTGTTTGTTGAAAAAAATGGTAGCAAACCTGTCATTATTAATAGTTCTTTATCTACTTCGAAGGAGGAAAGATTGATTGAAATCTTGAAGGCTAATAAAGGAGCTATAGGTTGGTCTATCTCCAACTTGAAATGGGAAGAATTTTGAAAGGAATGAGATGCCACTTCAGGACATCCTTGAAATGGAAGTCTTTGACTGTTAGGGTATTGATTTTGTAAGCCTCTTGCCTTCATCTTACTCCAATGAATACATTCTAGTGGTTGTTGATTATGTTTCAAAATGGGTGGAAGTTTTTGCCACTCCTAAAAGTGATGCCAAGGCAGTCATCGAATTTCTTAAGAATATCTTCTCCTACTTTGGAGTTCCAAAAGTGTTCATAAGTGATGGAAGGACTAAATTTTGCAATTCACAACTGAAGAAAGTCTTGGAACATTACAACGTTAGACACAAAATAGCTTCTCCCTACCATTCTCAGACCAATGGCCAAGCCAAGGTATCCAATAGAGAAATCAAGAAGGTCCTTGACAAGACTGTTGCTTCTTCAAGAAAGGATTGGGCTATAAAGCTTGATGATTCCTTATGGGCCTATAGGACTGCATTCAAGACGCCAATTGACTTATCTCCTTTCCAAATTGTGAATGGAAAATCTTGTCATCTTTCGGTGGAATTGGAGAATAAAGCCTATTGGGCTCTCAAGCAAAAAGTGAAGGCCTACCATGATAAAAAGTGGTGAAAATGGATTTTAGGCTTGAACAATAGGGGCTTTTATTCAATTCCAGGCTCAAGTTGTTTCCTGGAAAATTGAAGTTTAAGTGGTCTGATCCTTTTGTGATCAAGGAAGCCATACCTTATGGTGCAATTGAGTTGGAAGATCCCTCATCCTAAAGAAATTGGGTAGTGAATGGACAAAGGCTTAAACCTTAGTTAGGGGGTGAAGCTGAAAGGCTCACAACAATTCTTCATCTCAATGACTCTTGAGGTCTTCAGTATGTTATGCTCGTGACGTTAAACAAGTGCTAATTGGGAGGCAACCCAATTCTCCACTCTTTCCTTTTGGTGTGTCTTTTATGTTTTTACTTAGTTTTAGCCTTTGTTGTTGTTGTATGTGCTTTTTGATTATGTGTTGTTAGCTAGTTTTGATTTTAATTGCTTAGAAGGTTTGACATAATAGTTAGTTTCAATTGTTAGCATTCTTGGATTTGTGTTTGAAGTTTCATTTGGTAGTTGGAGTTAGTTGGGTGCTTTTATGATGAATAATTCCTTTTATGGTTCATTTTCAAGGCTTGTGATGATTTTGGGTTTGAACTATGAAAATTGAGTTGGTTATGATAGTGTTTTCAAGTTAATGTTTTCAATTAAAGACATTGTTATGTTTTGACCTAATTTCACTTGATACTTATCTATTGATTACTTGCATTCAAACTCAAGTTTTGTATGAATTGGAAGGTAATTCATGTGTTTTGATGTTTATTTTAGCATTTCTCTTTAGGCTTGGATTTGATTTCAAAATTTTTTCTAAGTTTTGTTTCTACTCAAAGTGACCAAGTAAACCTTTATGACTTTAAGTCCAATTATGCAGAAAAGAACTCCATTCTGGTGCAAATTCTCTTTTTCTGCATAATTTGTTTAAGCTAGAAAAAAATTGGCTTCATCACCAACCTTGGGAGCACAAGTTTGCATTCTGTTTGTTTTTTGCCTTAGCACAAAACAAAATGGCTTAAGCTTGAGCCCCTGGACAAAGTTATTTTAATTCTAATTGTTTCAATTACTCTCTGTCCAAAATTGGATCAAGCAAATGAGAAAACGCTCAAACTCGTTAAAAAAACATGTTTTTAATGTATTTTACCTTTTTCCAATACCACTTCTTTTATTCCCCAATCTTCTTTTCCAATCATGTTTGAAACCCCAACCTTCTCCTTTTCGTGAAACCCTCACTCCCAGCCTTCTTCTCTCTTCTCTCTCTCTCTCTCTCTCTCTCTCTATCTCACGACTAACCCCTATCTCACCCAACCTTCGTCTGCATGCATCGCTGCAAATGTCGGCCAGCCACCTTGCTCTGCCTCGTCTTGATTGTTCACTCCATTTTGAGCCATTCACGATTCTAGTGTACAAAACCCACAACCAAACTGCAACACCCTCATTTTTTCTCACTCGGTCCCGTAATCTTTTTCCCTTTTAACTTTTGTGTTATGAGTTTTGGTCGAACCCAGTGATTGGGGTGTGTCGTGGGTATTTGATTTTCAATTGTAGTTTCTTTTGTGTTTAGGGTAAGGGGTAACATAATGAAATTGGGCTCATGAACTAGGTTTTGTTTTTGAAATTTTTTGGGGCTTTAACTGTTTCTCTGAGTGGTGATTGTGCTTGTTGATAATTTGATGCTTTTATACCCACATGCTGAGACAAATTATGAGTGATTTTTGTTTTGTCTATTTCACTTGTGTCCATGTGGATTTGATATGGTGTTGATTTGGGACCACAACAGGATTCTAGTGCTTTGAATTATTTAATAGACTGATTTGGGACCACTAGTGGACTGTTATGCTGACAAGTTTTATTTTATTCATGTGTTTGTCTCTTTTGGACTTGAAATTCAATTGTTTACTTTTTAAATCCTTGCACATGTGTTTCTGTGTTTGTAGTTAATTGCACTATCTTCTGGGACCTCACTTGGGTCCATATGTTGTGTAATTTGTTTGTTCTCTATGTTTTGTTATTTTAAGTTTGGAAAATTTGTGTGGGTCTAGTTCCTATTTAAAAGTGTTCCCTTGTCACTGCCTAATTGTTTTTAGTCCTTTTTCTTATCTTGGTGCTTATAACATGTGTTCATTTTTCCTTTGCAAGCTCACTGTGCTATCCCTATGGCATTGTCCTTTGTTGTTTTCTGTTTTGTAGGATGGCATGCACCAGAATGCCTTTCCAAGCAATTGGCCATAAAAAAAAATCTGTTCGCCAAGCAGCTGCTGCTAGCAAAAGACAAACTGTTGAAAGGAACAAATATGGACAACCTCCTCCTATAGTTGAAGTTGACTCTAACAGCTCCCATGAATAGTTTCAGCCATCACCACTAGTTCAGTCCTCACCACCACCGCCGCCACCACGGCCAGTTCAGCCTCCAGAGCTAGCTCCTGTGGAACCTCCCATGGTGAAGAAATTCTTGCATCAAAGTGTTGAAGCTCATTTTAAGGAGTTGCTCCCTAGGAAGTTTCATCTTAAGAGCGAGGTGAAGCTAGAACCCGGGGAACTCCAACAATTTCAAGACACCATTGAGAAAAGAAAGTGGAATAAGCTACTTAGTTTCCCTCTAAAATATAACGAAAAGTTGGTGCATGAGTTTTACTCCAATGCTCTACCTAAGTAAGAGACTGGCTGCTTTAGGACTTCAATGGTGCATGGTACTCGGGTGAGATATGATGTAGTTACCATAAACAAATTCCTAGGGACTGATTTTCAAGATCCCAAGGCACAAAGTTGTAATTACTTCAAGTTAAAGGACAAAGATGATTTTGACCCAAACAAGCTAGCTATGGTGCTTTGTATTCCTGGAAAATATTTTGTTAAAGAAAAGGAGAGCAACAAAGCATACAAATTCAAGAGGAATGCATTAAGGACAATCAGTCAGATTTGGATGTCCTTTGCATTCTCAAACATTGCTCCCACCTTGCACACTTCCAACCTCAACAAACAACACGTACCTCACATCTATTGCATCTCGCTGATATCTCTATTAACATAGGGAAAGTAATTTTTTTACAAAATTCATAGCCTTGCTTTGTCCAAAAATTCTGGGGAGGAGGATTCAACTGACAAGCCTTTAGGATTTCTCACTTTGATCACTGCTCTTTGTGCCCATCAAAAGGCCAAAATGTATGTTCCTCCTCTGAAGTCTCTCAAGAAACCCATCACCAGGAAGAAGATTTAGTAGAATTTTGTCAATAAAAATGATGTCAATCAGCCTTATGTTCCTCCTTCTCTGCCTCTTTCATCCCAGCCTCCTATAGTTGATCAAATGTTGACAGCTATCCATCATGGTCTTCAAAGCTTAAATGCTTCCTCTTTAAGGCCTAACCCTAATTTTGATGCATTTTTGGCTTGACCAAGAGACTAACCTTCTTCTAGGGGCGGGGATGGTGGACCCTTTTCAATGAAAATTGTGGTTGTACCAGAGGAAGGAAATCAGTCTCATCATGATGAGGAATGGGCTAAAGTGTCAAATGCAAGAGAGAAGGGTGTTAAAGGTGCTAATGATGATGGACCAAGAGAGGAAAAATATGGGTGTGCTAGTGTTTTTGGGGCCAACTGATTGTTGAGCAGGGGGACTAGCTGTGGACCCCACATTTTGACTTTTAACTTAATTGCTATCATTTTATTGTTTTGGTATTGTTGTTTAGTTGTGTTGAACTTGTAGTCGATGTTAGTATTTGTATTGTTAGTGCATGTCATTTAATTTGGGTTATATTTAGTTTGGTATTGTTTAAGTTAACATTAGTTTATGGTTAGTTACGATTTTTGTTCTTGTTTCATTGAGTTTAGAAAAATTTCATCCAACCTTTATTCTTGCATGCTGTGAAAACTTTGGGATTGTGGACTTTGAATTAATTTGAAGCATGTGATTGGATTTTTGGTTAGTATAGCTTGGATACTCTTGTAAAATTCAAAGTGCTCAATGACTGTGGCATGAAGTTCTTGTTGCTTGTGAATACTTTAGACCCTAAAGAGGGATGAGTGTGTTTCTTGGACTGAGTTGATATACATGTGAGTTCCACCATTGGAGTTAATACATTGGTTTTGTTGATTCTTTCTTTTGACTATCTTGCACCCATGTTGGATATGATCAAGGCATGTTTTTGTTTATAAGTCACTAAGCCAAAAAGCCAAACCATTCTTGATTTTTCCCTTGTACCACTGCCAGACCCTAATTTCATCTGGGTATGATGTTTTATTATTCACCTGTGATGTTTTGATCATTGTCGGTCAAATTATGGTGTTTGGCACCGGTTACAGCATGAAGCCAAGGATCACTCTGGGTTTTGATCAAGAAAACAAAAATATACAAGGGAAAGGGGCAAAAGGGTCATTTTGTGGACTTTTCTAGACCTAAGCTCACCCAGGCTAGCATCTGGCTCGCCTAGGCCATGAAATGCCTTCAGGCCTAAGCATCCAGCTCGCCTGGGTGAGCTTTCCCTGCTCCAAATGGCCTTTTCCTATAAATAGCCATGCTGGGGGAGGGGGTTAGAGGTTCAAAACATCTGTGGAGGAAGAAAAGATGAAGGAAGAGGAAGAAAAAAATGAAAAAAGTGAAGCCGAGGTGCTACCGAATTGTAACCGTGGATCATTCCCTGCACCGTTTCTCTTGCTAGCCTTGTACCTTGTGCAATTGTCAGTTAGTTTTTCTTCCTTTTCTTTTCTTAAGAGTTGAATATAATCCATGTACCCTTATGGGTTCTCTCTGACATTATGTATGTATTCATCTCCTCCCTTTCTTCATTGGTAATTTTATTTTATTTGTAAGATTTAATTCTAGCCGATCACTAGTGCCGCGAAATCACTTTCTATGCTTTTGTGAGACTAGAAATTAATAAATACAAATAAATGAAAAGGAAATCAATTCATAAACCCAAACTTCTTTTTATCAAATATCACTTGAGATCATTTCAAGGTCCAACGTCTTAGCGATTCTCTCCGCTTTTCAAAATTTAAAACGTCGTTTCAAGGTCCAACACCTTAACGACTCTTTGTTCGCGATTAAAATAAATCTTTCAAAAAATATAAAATCAATTTAACATATAAACATTCAGAATTAAAGAACTACGTAGGTATGATTTCCTCATTGTACCTGGGGATACGTAGGAGCAAGGGCAACACCCTTATCGACTCGAAAAAATAAAAAATAATGTAATAAAAGCAATTCACCGCTCTTGGGAAAATAAATAATTTTGAAGTCATATTTTGCACACTCGATTAAAGGTTGTCGCGGGGGTGCTAATACCTTCCCAATGCGTAAACAACTCCCGAACCCTTCTTTTCAAGATTCGCAGACCTCTTTTTGGTTTTTCTAATGTTTTTCTTAAATAAACGTTGGTGGCGAATCCCACTTATTTTCTCCCTAGGAGACGAACGTGATTTTATTTATTTATTTGCTTTTGTTGTCTTGTCGTGAGGTAGGTTGCGACAACCACCTTTGAGCCTAAATATGAAAAATTATTTTTTCTTGAATCCCCAAAGCCAAAAGAGAAAAATGACTTTCTTCACCATTAGGATAGGAGAGCAATTGTTGAATGAATAGGGTTTCATTTAAGTTTGGGGGATTTGTGTGTATGCAATGTGGGTTTTGATTAATGAAGTTTAAACTCATGTTTTTTCTTGTAAAAAAAGGATTGTTACTTAATGTATTTCTCTCTTCTCTTAAAAAAAGAGAATAAAAATGTTGAGAAGAAGAGAAGAAGAAAAAAAAAAAGATAAATAAATATCAAGCAAACTTCATGGTGACAAGTGCTTAAACTGTTTGTTGATATATCATAATCTTAGGTGTTAATTCTTTTAGGTTTCTCTTTTGTTTAAGAGAAAGAGAGATAAAAGATTTGACGTAATTCAGGGTATAATTACTATCTTAGCCTTTTGGTGCTTTATGTGATTTAGAAGGAACCATGCTTTCTTTGTAGCCTGACCACATCACAAGCTTTAAAAGTCCTTATTGATTCAACTGTGTCTGCTTGAATTTTGTTGAATTTGAGAAGTATAGCAAAACTAAATTGTGCAACTCTAATGTGTGTGATTGAGAGACAAACACTTGAGTGCACTTGTGAGTGAGTGAAACACTTGATCAGTGAGGAGTGTGTTCTTCTTGCATTAATGATTAATTGCCATTCTTGTTGTTCTCCTTGAATTTTGAGCTTGTATATCCTTGCTATGGTCTCCTAAGGAGGACATCACTGTGAATAATTAAGTCCTTGTCCCATTCCTTTTTGATGATCTTGGTTTTGAAAAATGCATGTGTTGGATATGTTAGGATAGAATTGATCTCAACTCATGTCAATGTTTTAGTCTTAGCATTAGTAGTTTTGATTTATGTCTTATTGTTCATTTACTTTTTCTTGAGGACAAAGAAAGTTACAAGTTTGGGGGAGTTGATAATTGTAAAAAATGCTTAACTAAGACATGTGGATTTAGGCAATTATCTTATCTTTTTTCTTATTTAGGACTTTGTTTATGCCTTTTTTATGTAAATTATTAATTTGTAGTTTGTTTTCTTTAACTTGTTATTTTGCTAGATTGCATATGCTTATTGATGGACTATTTTGTAGGATATTGAATTGGATTGAATTGCATTTTGGAGCAAGGTTTAGTGAAAGTTTGAAGTGAAAATTTCAGTTCAAATGGACTTAAGTTGGGATTGGAGGGCCCAAATTGAAGTTTCTTTTTGGAGAAGATAAAAAAGAATGCTGCAAAGGAAAATTAGCTTTAGCAAAACAGCTTTTGGCTTAAGCTGAATTTAGAAAGCAATGTAGGACTGTATAGCTGCAGTATTTGTTTAAGCCCAAATTTTTTGGCTTGAGCAGACACTCACTTAAGTACAGATTTTTGGGTTTGTATATATAGATTCTCTTGTTCATTTTGGGAGGACGCTTCCTCATTGTGTAAAAACATCTTTTTTAATAAAGTTCTTTTTCTCTAACTCTTTTTTTTCATTATTCTTCCATCTTTCTTGTTTTTGGATGCTATTCATGGATATGGGTAGTTAAGCCATCCGTCGTTGGGGTTAGATTATATCCGAACCTTATGCTCTCATGTATTTCTTTTGAAATAGTGTTATATATTCATTTTGTTCTTAAATGTTAGCTTTTTACTTCTACACTTCATGATTGTTATGGATTGACCACTCATAGCTTGATTTCTTGGATGAGATTGCTATTGGAAAATATTTTCTTTATCTTGAATTGTGGAAAATTACCCATTAAACCTTAGAGCTACCAATATGATGAGGGGTAATGGTTATCTTTGAGTCATTGAGCTTAAAGTAAGTTTCTTTGTTAAATATGCAAGGGACATGGAGGAACTTAGGTCTTTTCACCTAAGGAATCAGGGATTAGAATACCGTTTTTGAACTGTGATTGATATTAATATTGGATTACAAGTTGAATATCATGTTTCAGCGTAAAGAGAGTTTGATTCGGCAAAATCTAACCCTGGAAACCTTTGTCATTTGAGTTTCATATGATTTTATTATGTGTTTATAAAAAATCCCAAAAATATTATAACTTGTAGCTTTTTTTTACTTAATCTTTATTGTTAAATGCTATGTTCAAATCATGATTGTTTAATTTTTTAGTTTAGATAGTAAAAAACTTATGATATTTTTTTAGTATTGTGCAAGTTTTCATGGGAACAATAACTCTTATTTATCAAATATTACTTGATGAAAATTGGTATGCTTGCCAACGACCCAATAGTGTGACAAGGAATAGAGTTGACCGAATGCTTATGAACAGTCAGATGTCGAGTGCGTCATCAAGAAAAGGTTTGATGAGGGGTTACACAATCCCGAGTGCGTAAGCACGAATGGACTAGAGTACCACGAGACTGGTCGGCCGCTGAAGGGGTACAAATACATATCTGGTTCACAATATGGAAGTGTCCTTGGTATAAGGTATCATGCCGTTAGCATGGATTACACCAGTTTGACTTCAAAGGATCACCATTATTCAACACAAAAAAGCTGTATTGGACTATGACAACTATGAGTTTCCATGTGGATTCTAGATTCACATACCTTGTTAGGATTCATTTCTGTGAGATCTCTGTAGAGGTAACGTAGGAAAACATGGACATAGTTGCTTTTGCTGGTGAAGCACTTACTCCTTTACACAGGGACTATGTTGTTATGGTTCCTTAGGAAAGTTGAAAAGATTTGTGGATCGCACTTCACCCTAACTCAGAGTCAAAACCAAAATATGTTGATGCCATACTGAATGGAATTGAGATCATGAAGATAGTGATAGCAATCATAGTCTTATGGCAATATTCCAATTGAGAAAGGAATAAAAGGAAAATGAAAGTTCCATATCTCATTATTGTGGCTGGTGATACTTTAGGTACCATTTTGGGACTGCTCTAGTGCTCTTTACATTTTTCTTTCTTATCCGTAGAACACGGAAAAAATTAAAGTGGGAAACTTCTCATATACTCCTATCAAATTCCACTACAATAAGCCATAAAAACATTCAACAAACAGTGACCTTAGGTCATTGCCATCAATTCACATTAGCAGAGATCAACATAGCCACCAACAACTTCATTGAAGCTCTTGTCATTTGTATTGTCTGGGGTCCACAAAATTGACATGGCGCTTCAATATGCACGTTAGCCCTCCATGTCAGTCCTAGCACAGGAGCACAGACACACCTTCCTTAGTAGTCGGGATACTGGGCTGACAGGTTATCACTAAACACCTCAATAGTTGAATATTAATGATAATGTTACAATTCTTTTATCAAGATGCAAGTACTTAATTATCTATAAGAGACAAATTATTTATAAGCTACGATTTATCTACTAGCTATTATCTACAAGTTAGGAATTATATACAAAAGTTGTTGCAGCTCGTACAATCAAGACCCGAAGCTCCTATCTCACACCATAAATACCAGGTTCTATCTCACCCTTTTAATTCCATACTCAACTCACTTATCTACTTAATTGAGCGTCAGAGTCCTTTATTTTGAAGGTCCCCCCTCGTGTTCTCGTAGTAAAGGGTACCTGTAGTCCAACATAGGAGATCGTAGAGCCCATTTTGGCTACATTGACCTTGATGTTAGTCCGCTCCAGATTTTGGTAAGTACATTTGGAGCCTACCGTGGGGCCGCAGTAAAAATTTCCCTGTGCTTTTTTCACCAACGGTTAGCACGCAGTCTGGCCCCAAATGTGAGACACCTCTAGAGAGCTCTAATCCTCCCCCCAACAACCCTAATAGACAATGACACTCTCCAACAACTCTAAACACATATTACGGAGATGGAGTGATGCCATGAGGAGGAACTCAAAAAGCTGAAGGCTGACTACGACCATTTGGAGGCTTATGTGAGACGCTTTAGGGCAACGAGTACTCTGCCTGCACGATTTACAAACATACTTTGGGGGAGCCACGCCCCCGATAAGCTATCAACACATAGGATGACCATGATACCTCACACGTACATCACTATGAGGGAAGGATGACTCAGTGACATCCTTTTGTTGATCGAATTATGAACGCCGATCTGCCCTTAAGTTGGAAATCACTTAACCTAGAGAGTTATGATGGATCTACCGATCCAGATGAGCACCTTGATGCTTTCCTCACCAGGCTAATCTCTACACCAACGACATATAATCCTATGTCGAGTCTTCCCTACATCCTTTAAGGAGGTAGCATTGACATGGTACGGAAGACACAAAGTCAGTCAGAGTTCTTTGCTCTGGTCTGTATCCTATGCTCCACATCAATTAGTATCACTAGAAGTATAAACGTGATCTAGGGAGATACTGGGTGAGAAGAGGAGGAAGACAGCATCCATTGCAAGATAGCTGGAGTTGGAACTGGTGAAGCTGAAGAAGAATGAGGCGGGGCCACCAAGTACTCGTATTCGCCGCACCAGCACTAAGCAAAGGCATAATAGTGATGGAAGGAGGAGCCATGACAGGAGCGGCCAAAGGGACCTACGCAGCAACCACGGTAGATGGGGAGACAAAAACCTCCTAAGCAGGCAAGGAAATGGGTGTTGGAGAAACGGGAGCAACAATAATAGCCTGGACGACCAAGGAAACTGAAGTATACAACACACACCCATTTTGAAGAAAAATGAAATGCCCCTCTTCAATGCACCCTTTAACGGTAAGAAAGGGTAGAATTGTCAAATACAGGAATTTTTCACATGGAATGTCTGACTTTGCTTGCAAAACGAAAATTGTGTCCACCCTATACAACTTAGCAGAAACACCCTGCTCAACCGGGTTTCTAGTAGTGGTGCAATCAAATGTTGACAAAACTAATCAGAGTTACTATGGAGATTCGAAGTTATGCTATCTGACCTCTGATGGGATGCATGAAGGACTTGTGCCTCTTCGTATGTTCTTGTTGTTAGTAAAAGAACTGATAATTGGTTATATCATGTCTATCAGAAGGGTAACATTCTATTTTTTTTGAACAAATTGGCAGGGAAAGATGGGCCCATTCACGATGCTCAGTGGTCATATTTTGGCTTGGAATTTGCTGTTGTATATGGGTGTATCCTTTTCTCTATGGTATATACAATATGGAGATAAACGCTGGTACTAAAGTTTCCTCTATTTGATATTTGTCGAAGATCCATTAACATGGCATACTAGGCTAGTTTTGATACTTTATACAATAACAATACTTATGGTAAAATCATGAACCCCATTTTGGATGAAACACACATTTATTTTGGGGTGATTTTATGTTCGTGATAGGAAATGCTTTCAAAAATACATTAGAGTTGCTTCTTTCTATCTCTCTTCTATTTGAAAAGTGTAATCCCTCTTAAATATGGTTTTTGATATGCCATAATATACCAAACTGGACTAGATATTTTATGCATAGTGATTGTCTTATTGATGCCTTGTGAATCGTACATTTTTAAGAAGTCATATGATGGGTGTTTTGTGTCCTCATTATATTAATCACTTTTTAAGTTTTTTTAGAGATCTCTTGAATGTTTCACTTTTCCTTAACTTGTTTTAGTTATGCCTGCTAAAGCAACTATGTTGGACAAGAAGTGCAATCCTCTACTAGAGCTTGGAATTGGTTCTTACAACACTATTCATTGGAACCCAAAAGGGAAATGTATCCTTGGCTGATGAATTGACATTCTTTGTATTTAGTCAAATAAATTTTAAACACTTATCCAACATAAGATTTCTTTCTTTTCTTTCTCTTTTAAATTTTTAAAGGCCCTAAGGGTTTTTGGGTAGGGTTGGAAATTTGAAGTGATTCTATATTCTTATGACATAAGCATCTAAATATGGGTTCCTTGATTGCTAGCTTCCAGTTTTGTGTTTGGCTGGCTTTGGTAACTTGCTTGGTTATATGTAATGTTCTGACTATTTGAATCATTATGCTCTATTTTGATTTTTCCTTTCTTATGAAAAAGATTTGATGTGTGATGACTAGGATTACTGATTCACCTTGTTGAAAAACAAATTATGACTTACAATCATTTTTAGAGTATAAGACTCACTTTAAGGGTGTGTTTGGATAAACAACTTAAATGCTTACTCAATAACCTCTTATTACAAAAGGACTTATTACCATATATTTGACCATGAAACTTATTGGAATAAGCTAAAAAATAAGTCACACCAAGAAACTTATTGGGATAAGCTAGAAAGAACTTATGGTAGTTATAAGCTATTTTGATAAACTCAAATGAGCTCTTCCAAACATCCCCTAAAATGTTATATTGTCGGTGTCTTTGGTCTTAGTACTAAGTGAATCTCTTTCTTTTCTCCATTTCATTTTCATTTATTTTTTAATGATTAATGATGTGTGGTTTCTTATTTTCAGTGCATCTTTGGTTCAACTTATTTTGAAGAAATAATCACTTGATTTTGCTAGCTTCTCAAAAGAAAGAAAGTGATTATTTCCCAAAAATAGTGGTTCTCAAAGATTCACGTAGCATTTTTTAGTTAGTAAAACAATAAATTGAAGTATTTATTGTACTTCCATATGTTTCATGCTCAAATCCATGCAAGATTGCAAACATGCTTCATATGTAACAACTTGGAACCACTAATAGACTTAATATGGTTTTCATGCTTATGTGCTAGGTATTATGAGATTACATTGATACGAAATAACTTAGAGCCACTAAGGCTGAATGGTCTGTGACTAGTGAATGGTCTCTGGATGGGTGCTATTTCATGACAACTACAACAACTCCAAGGCTTCAAGTTGACAATGGGTATGTAATATATGGCCATTAGAGTAAAATGCCTAAAAACATGCAATCTTCTAACCGTGGGCACATTATTTTTTTGTTAGTGTAAAATGTCATCCTGATCAGCCACTTTATCTGTTCCCGTTGATTTGATCATAAATACTCATAATTTATAGGAGAACATTTTAGTGATTGTAATATGTTAGTTTCCACTTTTTTGGTGGTCATAGTCTTATTCACAAAAAGAGGCCTTTGTGCTATATTTTATTTTCTTTTATTGAATGATCAAGATTTTTCATTACAATGGGTCATTGTACTTCAAGAATATATTTGACAAATTGTACTAGATCAATAGTGTCTTGAACTTTTGCTAATTAATTGTTTTTTTTACCAACTTTTCACGGATGTTATTGAATTGTATGCAAACTATTTTTAGGTTGATTGGAAACTAGAGTCACTTAGTATGTTTGGTGATATTGCCGAATTAATTAAGTCTCTAAATTTGGTATAATATGAAGATAAAAAAAGCATCAAATATTTCTTTTAGTTGAGTTGTATGTTTTGTTCTTTTAAGACCATCGACTAATTGCATGTCAAGGACCACCAAAGTCAACTAGACTTCTAAAAATGCCTCTTTTACCAACCCCACAACACATAGATTCGAGAGATAAAAAAAATTAATCTTGGGATTCCTTTTGGATACTACTTTTTCTTGTGGGTTACTTCTTGTGAGTGGTACTATTTCTTTTATTAGTATTCAACATTGTTTATTTTTATTGCTCTCCTGATAATTAGGAAAAGTATTAATGACAATTATATTTTTTATTAGATATTATTGGTTAATAATTATATAATATTATTATTGATTGACATTTTTTAATAAGATATTATTTCACTATTGGACAAAGCATTTTCTAGGTCGATTAAAAGACACATTCGACATCGGTTATTAACCGTCGTCATAGGCGACGTCATAGAAAGTCTTCACTTTCTACGATGGTTCCATAAAAAAATCATCTTAGATAACTTTCTAAGACGATACTTAGTTAAAAATTATCTTAGAAGGATACATTTCTAAGACGGTCCTTAGATAAAAAATGTTTTAGAAGGATAGACTTTCTAAGATGATTTTTCAGCGAACCGTCTTAGAATGTATTTTTTAAAAAAAAATTAAAATAAATTGAGAATTCTAAGAAGGTTTTTAGAATGTATTCTAAGACGGTTTTTCAGAGAATAATCTTAGAATGTATTTTTTTAAAAATATTTTGAGGATTCTGAGACGGTTTTTTTGGAAAAACCATCTTAGAATGTCTTTTTTTGAAAAAAATTAAAAATTCAAATGTACATTCTAAGAAGCATGTATGACAAATCCTGCACTAGATATGATAATTTTCTTATAGAAGTTAAAGCTGAATACTCAGAATCACCATTAAGTACTCAAATATCAAAATATAACAAATTGAAAAAGGAATTGAAAAGATGGATACATTGCATCTTCTCACACTAGACAATGCAAATCCTATGAATTATGGTATGGAAAATAAAAATCAGTAAAACAGGCACCACAAGTGATTACTTTTTCTAAATGGCAGAATCTTAAATGCTTAACAAATCCACAGCCCATACGTTAGAGAATTAAATGAGATTTCTTAGGATACCTTTGAGAGCAATGGAGGATGATGGTTAGGGGATCATCATCATCAATTCAACATGGGCATGCTTAAGCTTATCCTATATCAGCCAAAACATGAACCTTATGCAACCTCAAATAATGTCAATAGTCCAGTTGGAGAACAAAATGTTGAGTGAACAAGCAAGCAATAATATAGGGATACAAAATTCGCTACCCAATATGGAATTGTCTTCTAGCTAATTCCTTTTATTTTATATGTTTTTCATGTCTTTCAGTGCTAGTAGCTAGTATAACTACTAATTGGAATCTACTTATATAAAATAACTTCAATTTTTATTTATGTATATTTAGAAAAAAATATCACATATTGGTTAGATCCTCAAATTCATCTTTTCTATAAATAAAGGAAAAGAATTAGTGTCTTATGTCTATCCACTACAAGAAATATGTTTTTTTACGACACCTATTCTACGACGGTTTTTTATGGAACCGTCTTAGAAAATGAGACAGTGGCATTTTTGTAATTATTCTAATGAAAAATGCATTTTACGACGCACATCCTAAGACAGTTATTGAAAACCGCCTTAGAATGTGTCTTGGTGGCAATCCTATAATTATGTCAAATAAAAATTACAACGGGTTTTAGTAAAAAACCATCGTCATTCTCCGAACAAGTTAAAAGCCCTATGCCTAAACCTTGAACGACTCCTTCACACGCAACCAGAAAACTAGTACAGTCTACCTCTTGAGCTCTCTCGAACTTCCCTGGCTGCCCTCTGTCGATGTCGACCACTTTGCCTTCCCTCAGTGAAGAGCTTTGCTCTGGCGCATGTGTGAGGTGGAGTCGAAGCGCTTTCCAAGTTCCCCGCAGTGAAGCCCTCCCTCGCAACGTCACCCTCTAAGGTCGTTTGTTCATTGTTCCTTTGAATTTATATTCTTGTTTGTTTGCCTATATAGATAAATTGAGTGTGCTCTTCCATGTCTTTTTCTCTCGCAAAGGCCAGTAATCAGCGATAATGGAATCTACCATGATATGGAAATAATGACAATGTCTGTGACCATTGAAACTACAAAATTACGGTTACATAAGTGGTATGTAGAGAGCTTGACCCTAACTTTTAGAGCTTACCCATTTTTCATCATTCCATTGTCTTATTGTCTCACCTATTTCTTTATTTATTTTCTCATTCGTTTAACTTATGAAGAATTTGTTGTCGGTAAACAATAGGGTGCAGGATTATTGGGTCACAAGTGAACAAATTCACCTGATATTGAGTTGAGAACATTGCATGCATTATTAAGTAAATATTTTTTCTTAGAGATAACAACACTAGCCACCTCGTTCTACAAGTAAAATTAAAACTTACTTTGATAGGAAAGTGTGAATCCTTAGGCTATTATTTATGTATGTAACTGAAATGCTTCTAAATAAATGTTTCTTATGTCAAGATGATGGACAACCCTTAGGATATTGGATAAGGTAATGTTTTGGCTTCACTAGTTTGGTGCCAATTTGAGTAGTCTAAAAGAGAGTAATAAAATCATGAAAAGTAGGATTCTTAGATTTACCTTTTCCCTAGCTAGCACTGCATGAAGTTCAATGATGAGATTTTCCTCCTCTTGTGAAAATCTCTATTGAAATCAAGGCTTAAATAATTGATCCACCTCAGTCCAAAGCTTTTGCCACACCTCTGCAAACCTACCAATAAAGGACATTGACAAGGTTATTGAGTAGTTTTCTTCCCTTCATTTTTATGCTAGATGGGGTGGTATGTACAAAGCTTGACCACATTAAATATGCCTAAGAAGTTCTCCATCTTCTTCTGGTGACCAAAGACCCTTCCTATATAAGTTGCTGTTTGTAATAGCAAAAGTGCCTTCCCATTTTGTATTGTGGTTTTTTATCCCATTGCATTAATAAGGGGGTGAACTACCTCTCCCATGCTTCCTTTCATGTGATTGTTCACTTAAAATTTGTCCTTTTTCACTCTCTCTGCATATCCAATGGTACAATACTCCTAATTTAGCATGCAGATATTGGTTTCTGAGTTTTTGTTTTTCTCTTCTTGGTGAATGCTTCTCAACATTGGAGGTTTGGAATGTGCTTCTAAACTTCTAATTTAGCAAGAACAATTCAGCTTGATCCACCATTGATTTCCTCCTGGACAAACTCCCAATACTCCAAGTCACTGGCATTCATCCAGAGAAAGCAGCAACTTCCACAGGTGCAAAGGCTAATTAATTGCATAATACAACATATGAAGCAAAGCAAAGCAAATCTCACTCTTAGAACACCAAACAATTTCTTCTTAGAAGCAGAATGCCTACAAAAACACTTACAAACACCTTGCAAATGCCTACAACTCCATATTGCACATAATTTTGTTGTAGAATCACCACATGAACAGTGTAATATATTTTTTTTTTATATAATGCATAAAATCAAATCTTGTAGGTCCTTTGGTCACACTACTTGAAGCATAATGGCTACACATGAGTTCGTCAAACTACTACTACCCCCACCGACACGGTTTGGTTCCCCACCCTGGCTATCAAAGCCAGGACTTCAAGGGACATTTCCCAGCTTCCACTTTTTCTTCCCCAGCTAGATTGCGTAGGATGCATTCCAGCATGGTCCGAGTCATCTACTGTTGTCCTAATTTCAGGAGACAATTCGCCATCCTTTATAGTCACGCGATCATTGTTTATTTGAGCTCTGTTATCATCCATTTGAGCACCCATGTCCCACACTATTTTCCTGCCCATCTTTATGTCCTCCCCAGCTTTTCCCATATTTTGGTTCATAAAGCCTCCACCCACTGATCGAGTAGGTAATGCTGGTTCTCTTGGCACCATTGCCTTGAAATTATTCTTTGAAGAGGAAATGCTGATGTAGAATATCTCTTTGAAATTATTCAACACTCTTTTATTATATGGACTGGCTCACCGATCATATCGGTATTTGAAGTTTTCATATGTAGTCTGCAAGAATAATGGAGCAAATATGAAGGTGTATACATCTGAAAAGCTAGAGCATGTGTATTAAGACAAATGGTGCTTACCTGCTTGGTACTTATCAAATACAAATGGAAGGTAGTGAGGCCACCTACAAACCACATTGATATGAAGGTGTAAATTATCAACACTATGGAGGATGGAGTTTTTATCATTGTCTTCCAAATTGTTGTCTCCTCTAATGCCATAATTCTTACAATATAGACCCAGCAAAATGCAAAAACATGTATATACACAATAGCGTAGTTGAGAAGACAAACATGAAAAAGAACCGATAATTACGCTGCATAAAAATCGTGCAAGCAATTAGGATACATAATGTATATTCAAGAATAATGCATAGCAAATGATAACTGAACAAAACAAAAAAAATAATGAAAATGAAGAAATCATCAAGAATGAACACAAATCTAAGTTGCAAACTAGAAAGAAAACCAAGTCCCCCTATATTAAGGAATCAAAGAAACAAAAGATCTGAATTTTTCTCCATTAATAGAAGTAATGTTACAAAGAGGATATTCTTTTTGGTTCATATTAGGCAACACAAAGAGGTAGGCATTTCCCCATTCTAATATTAATAAATTACACATCACTTGCTACCATTCCCAACAGGTTCTGAACCAAAGATGAAAATGAACCTAAATTCCCTATACAACATTCGTATTCTCAGTTTATGAAGCACACAATTATGGAGGATGTCATTTGAAGACAAATCTTACATGAAATAAATTCAACTTATTGGATAGTATATTGATAGGTTTATAGTTAAGAGAGTTAGAATTAGTTAGGAGAATGGAGTTTGAGAGAGTAATAATTAGGGAGGGGTTTTCACCAAAAAAAATGTTAGTGAGGAGTTGCCTATAAATAAGAAGGGTTGATAATGAGAGGCATTCTCTTTGGATTTGGGAACTCTATGGAAGAACCAGGTCTCTTGAATACATAGAGTGTAACACTTTTTTCTATCAATAAAAAAATCATTTTCATGTATAATTTGATCCAGTTTCTATTATGATATACACCCATTAAGGTAACACTTCATAGCTAGATTGTATTATGCATTACCAACAACGATAAAGTAAAATTACACTTAACTATAAGAAATCTGGGTTGAATTTGATAAGTTTATAGAACATGATAGTTTTCTCAGCACAAACAACAATTTCAGCAAGTTCAAAGCTGACTCAAAACCATCTCTGTCACACTTAACAATGGGATTAAGCTACTCTTCCCCCAAAACATTCTTCACACAAAAAAGAAAAAAGAATAAAATAACACTAGGAGACAAAAGATCCAACATACTAGCCCAATACACTGCCCAACCCAAGGATAGTGATGGTCAAACCGTTCCACACAGTTATTACAGATTGAGCAGTGCGAGCATCGAGGAGGCCGGTAGAGCATGCAAGTATCACAATACTTGACCTTAATAGGGATCCCATTCACCTCAACCTCCTTAAAGTGAGGCAACCGCAATTGAGGAGTTTGACCAGCACCAACATCTAGATTACTATCTAATCCTTCTGGCTCTGGAGGATGTGCATTGCGTGGAATTATGCCTGGATCTCGGCCAGACGTTAACAAAAGAAGAACTAAGACCTGAAAAGATTTTAGCATCAACATAGGGTTGGAAAGAATATATTTTGGGTGCATAGCATGGTAAACTGCTGATTTGCCTCTATCTCATGACAAAATCACCAAACAATAGGAAACAAAGCATATCATTTTGGCAGCTAGTATACCAATAACCAAACACAAATATAAAGAACTAACATCTAGGAAGTATCCGAGTAGCATATCAAAATTCACCTTTCAAAATAAATTCTTTGCCCATACAAATAAAATTTTCAACTAACAAAAAGCACATTCCAAACTATTTTTAGTCATTCAAATTCTATGTTTCACTATAACCTCCAGAATATTCGAGTTTGATATGTTTCTATTTTGGCAATTATATCTCATAGGGTGAGGGTTGTTCCCCACTTGTACATGCTATTTTGGCACTATCTTTTGTCGATGCAAGACTTGAGACTTTTATAATGCACCCCCTCATGCCTAACACAATTGGGCTTGGTGCATGGATAATAGAGTAGGTGACCCATTAATGGATCTAGGATAAGCCCTAATAACTTCTTAAAATATGGGTTTGGGACTAACTAAACCCCAAAATCTATATGAGTTTGGATTTCCTAACATTGCCCCCCCACATATAAACTCTATTTTGGCATTATGTCTATAGTCAATGTGGGACTTTTTCACTACATTGTTTATTGTTTTTTCAGAAGTCTTTAACAAGTTTATTATTACTTTTTCACTACATTCTTTAAGGGGGGGGGGATGTCCTTCCCTCACCTAATAAATTATCATCTTTCGTCTGAAAGAAGGACCACAGTCCATGATATTTGGCTTAACCATGGACCCAACTTGCTCATTAGGATCAGGATTGTATTAGCTGCACTAGTTAGGAAGTATCAGTTTTGTAATAGCAATGACTATGGCTAGTTCTGTTTAGGTAATTGTTCCAATGAAGATGTGAACTATGAAGGTGTTAAAGAGAGCATCATTCCATATTGTATTTGATTGACAAGTCAACCAAAATAGTTCACTTCAATCAAGTGTGAGGTTGAATATAGAGGAATGCTTCTTATCATTCTAATCATAGAATATTACCAACACAGTTGAACATATAGAGAAAAAAAATCTCATATTTGAGAGAAAAAGACTCACATAAACTATGAACACAACAACAAAACCATTATGGATATCCCCCAGTGGTCAAAAAATGCATCCATCAATTTTCTAGCAACAAAGACACAAAAAACTGTGACAGGAGCAACAATAAGAATAATTGTCAGTGCCAGTGATCTCACATCTGGTCCAAATATGAACCTCCCTCGAAGAAAAATTGAGTTATTTGGCCATTCATTTCTTTCAATGTGGAAATTCAAGTCATTCCTCTTACCTCTTGGGAAGCCAAAAAAAGGGAAAACAGGAGGGAAGCTTGTGTTGGTTCGTAAATTATGTGTTTCAAAGAATAAAATGCAGAAATGTTAGTTCTAGTTATCAAACAGTTCATGAAATTACCACAAAGCTAAAAAAGACTACTCTTAAGAGTCCAAGACTTATTTTACAGTAAATCTTGTCCTCTCCTTGGCTTCTCCCTGACTTTTCTATTTTACAGTGAATCCTTGGAAATTCATTTTTGTTGCACATGAATTATATTCTTGTAGCAGCAAAAAAATTTCATTCACTTTCTAACTTAATCTCTCTTTATGTTGTCTAGCATAATCATATGTCTGCGACAAAATTAGGAGGGATTGATTATTCTGATAAACCAAACATTGTCCATGTCCTTTCTTGCCAAAGATTTCTTAAAAAATTGTCTTCACTGCTGATTATTCTTTGTATTTGCTTTATAATTTAGTAATGGACATGCTTAAAGTGACTATTCTGACCGTATTGAGTATAGTTTTTGAATATTTGTCATTTGATATGTTTTCCTCTCCGCTGATTGAAAAAGATCCAAATGATGCAAGTATTTTTGTTCCTCTTAATAGAACTTTTTTATTTCTTTTTTTTTTGGATTGTGACTGTTGTAAACAACACCCAAGTTGTTGAGCTTAAGTTGCTTTTGTTCCATTGTAACTTTATAAAAATGTAGCTAAAGTGAAGTATGCTTCTTCTATTTTACGGGATTTAATTGTTTAGAGTAGATACATAAAGATTCAATGTGATAAAACTAGAGCTTCAGTAGATATTTCATGGTCTTTTGTTCATGGAAAGTGTATTCTCCTACTGTCTCTCTCTTAATGCTGAAGATCTTAAAAGTAAGCAAAAGGAGACAACAAAATTTTACCTGGGGCTTGCAATTGACTATATGTTTCTCAATTATAATGGTGAGGCATATGGTTTTGTACTCAAAAGATAAAGAGAGGTAGATGTTTATTTAGAGAGCCTTTATTTACCTTTTTGTACTTTAGTGACTTTCTGAATGTTGGATCAAGTGGCCTTGGAATAATTAAGAAGGGGGGAGTTGAATTAATTATTAACGAACCTTTACTAATTAAAAAATCTATCCTTCTTAATATTACCAAAAATAAAAACAATAATTAAAGTGCACAACGAAAATTAAAAGAGTAGGGAAGAAGAAGACAAACACAAGAGATTTATACTGGTTCGGCAACAACCCGTGCCTACATCCAGTCCCCAAGCAACCTGCGATCCTTGAGATTTCTTTTCAACCTTGTAAAAATCCTTTTACAAGCAAAGATCCACAAGGGATGTACCCTCCCTTGTTCTCTTTGAACAACCTAGTGGATGTACCCTCCACTAGAACTGATCCACAAGAGATGTACCCTCTCTTATTCTCAGTCACAACAACCCAAGTAGATGTACCCTCTACTTGTATCACAAAGGATGTACCCTCCAATGTGTTAAGACAAAGTTCTCAGGCGGTTAGTCCTTTGAAACTTTGTGAAGGGGGAAACAAAAGAATTCTCAGGCGGTTAGTCCTTTGAAATCTTTTGTTTTAGGGAAAGGGAAGAATAAAAAAAATTCTCAGACTGTGTCGTTTTGAATTCTTTGACAAGGGAGAAGGGAGATACAAAAGAATTCGTGCGGTTAGTCCTTCGTTCTTTTGGAAAAGGGAGAAGAGAGACACAAAAAGAATTCAGACGGTTAGTCCTTGGCGAATTCTTTTTGGCAAAGGGAGAAGGGAATGAAAAAGATGAATAGCACACTTTTGTTTTCAAGGTTTAGAAAACCAGAAAACTTTAGAAAGCTTTTGACAAAGGAAGAAGAAGAAGAAATTCAAGAAGATGTTCAAAGAGACTCAAGGGTTGTAAAGGATTGAAATCAATGTATTCAATGTATGTAAAATGCAAGTTAAGGTCTTGCTTTTATAGACTCTTCATGTCTGGTCAAGAAAACCATTAGAAGAGTTATAACTTTTAGAAAAACTTGAAAACCATTGGAAGAGTTACATCTTTTGATTTTTATTCAAAACTTATCACTGGTAATCGATTACCAAATCATTGTAATCGATTACACAAAGCATTTTTGTGAAAGGATGTGACTCTTCACATTTGAATTTGAATTTCAACGTTCAAACACACTGGTAATCGATTACCAATATATTGTAATCGATTACACCATTTTGAAATTGATTGGAATGTTGTAAATTCAGTTGAAAGCTTTTTGAAAACAAAACTTGCCACTGGTAATCGATTACAATAAACCAGAGAGTAAAAACTCTTTGGTAAAAGCTTTGGTGAAAAATTCATGTGCTACTCAATGTTTTGAAAAAACTTTTTTGTACTTATCTTGATTTAGCCTTTTCTTGATTCTTGAATCTTGTGTCTTGAATCTTGATCTTGATTATTCTTGATTCTTGAAAACTTGAAACTTGAAACTTCTCTTGAATCTTTCTATTGATTCTTGAATTGTTCTTGACTCAATCTTGAAATCATTCTCATGGGCTTTTTGTCATCATCTTTCTTATCATCAAAACACCTTGAATCAATCTTGATTCATCATCATGAAGCAATGAAGCTTGCTTCTACACTGAATACCTAGTAGAATTTGTGTGACAAAATTGTAGTTGGAGCTTAAATAGGGTATGCTTTAGTTGTTCATTTCTTGTTTGTGTACAACATGAAAAGCTCATTCTTTTCCCTTTATCTATTTTTTTTGTTGATTCTATTCTTTTTTTAGTTCATTGAAATAAGGGGATATCAGAACTTTATACATAGCATGCAAGCATAGGGGCTTTGTGATGATATCTTACTATGATATTGGAGTTGCTTGCATTGCCATGAGTGCTTTACAAAACAAGCCCACACGCCTTAGAAAACTTGATATTCACAGTTCATGTCCCAAGGTTTGATTTTTATTGGCATTACTCTATGTTTGAGTGTTTATCAACTCATGTTGCATTTCTTTTATTAACCTTTCTTTTGCTTGTTTCAGGATAACCCCTCAGAAAAAAATATTAATCAAGGAACCCTTGTAGCATTCAATTTAGATCCATCAATATCAAACGATTCGCTTCATCAAATATTTGTGTGGGCTTACGGTGAGGTCAAAGAAGTAACATATATGTTAACATATCTGTTCATTTTAACTGTATTTTCTTTGGCTCCACTTAATGTTTATGTAGTGCTTGGAGTATTTGTAACTTTTTTATTAAAATTGCAGAACAAGGAAACACCACATAAGAAACCCCATAAATTTATTGAATTTTATGATGTTAAAGCAGCAGAGGTAGCTCTTAAAGACTTAAATCTAATGGATATTGTTGGGCAACGTTCATAAAAGTTGAACCCAGTCGCCCTGGTGAAGCACATACAAAGTAAGTTGGATTTTATCTTGTTTGGTATGGCATAATTAAACATATTTCCTGCATAAATAATTTTTCTCCCTTGACCTGGTTTCTTAATTCTTTTGTAAATGGTAATTCAATAATGACATGCTTGAAAGTTTTGACAATTTTGGTACACCCAAGAAAATGTATTATATACATTAATATTTATCCCTTGAGCAGATATTAAATAGTTACTTGTAAAAAGCTAATAAATTAGTTCAACTTACTCCTCTTGTGAAAATTTTGGGGTACGTGGTTAATCTGGAATGTAAAAGGTGATAATGTAGTTACTATCCATCAAATTCTTAAATCAGCTACTTGGATAAGATGATCACTTGTTAGGTTTTAAAAGCAATACTATGAAATGCTTAAAAAGTTTGCTATCCTAATGGAATCTTCCAAACATCTCATTTGTGTAATTGAAATTCTATTTCAATACATGGATTTAGTTCAGCTGTTCTATTTCCTATGACTTTCAGAAATTTGATGTTGTCATGCCACATTTTATGTTATATCGGGGTTTAAATGCTAACTAGTTTCTCTGTAGGGAATATTTAAGCTTCTAAATCCTTGCAAATATAAGATTTGGACGTATAAAGATATACATATTAAGCAATTACTCAACGTATGTCTTGGTAATTTTGCACCAATCTATTGAAATATAATGCACTCTAGGTGGATGTCGTAGGTCTGTGCAATATTATTGCTTCCATTGATGGAATTTCCCATCTTTGTTAGGAACTCTATCTGCATACCTTGGGCTCCTTTTTTGTGACTGTACATTGTGCATGTAGTTCTTCATCAATTATTATTTTTCCATTCTTGTAGACACTTCAAGGCTTAGGCCTTTTCTAGCTTTCATTTCTTGTGCCTTTTTTTTCTTGTTGTACGCATTATGTTTTGTTCAATATGGTTTCTTTCACCTAATATTATGCTATATATCCTTATGGTACCGACTATGTTATTATCTATGTAATTAAACCTTTAAAAAAATAGTGACACTTTTTGTCTTGTTAGCTTGATGCAACAACTGAGTCAAGAACTGGAACAAGATGAAGCTCAAACTTTTAGACATGAAGTTCACTTGTGCCTAATTGTCCTCCTGGTAAATCACTTTTAAATCCAATCTTATTTTTCATACACAATTGTACTTTATCATTTTAGAAAGGTATTGTCAATTACATGCTAAATTAGTTGGAAATTTTTTCTCAAATACCTGGGCACAATTTGGTAGTCCAGTTGAACAAAATTCATTAGCTTCTTTTAACAGCAAATTATATTGTTGAATCGTGCTAGGGCTGAAACTTTCACCCCTGAGATTGCTACAACTCTTTATTCAATTATGTGTTTGACCCTGGGATTTGGAATTAGTAGCCTTGTGAAATGTGAATATCTTTTCGCATATAAATGTAGGACATGTTCAACCTAAAAGCGGGGAATATATAACATAGGTGTTGTCAACTTGATGGGTAGAAACAGCGGTAAGTTTCCTAAATGCTTATATTGCTTCCACTCAGTGGCTTAAGGGTTCAATTTTTAACTATCTTCAACAGCCTAAGAATAATGAGAAGTTTATAGTTTGGTTCTTATTAGAGTTGACAAAGTTTGACATTCAATTATTCTAGTTGGGGAGGGTCTTTGAGAATCCCATGATAATTGGCTGATCTGTCTAGCATTGCCTACTATTTCTGCCACTGGTTTATATTTTCTAAGACATGTACCAAAACCGTATACACTTGATAGAAATTATTAGACTGTACAAAATATGTTCTATATTATTATTTTCCAATTTTTTTCATAGTTGGTTTAAGAATATCATTTTGACCTTCCAGGATGATTATGTTGCACAGAAGACACTGCCCGTAACTCTCAAATACATAGGTTTGTAAAGATTAAAAGTTCATGGAATTATGTGTGTACACACACTAAAAGGATCAATGGCTGAAAAAGTAATGCCATCTCTTTTCTATTTTACAAATCCAACCTATATAATCCGAGCTATTCCAAGCAGGTCTGATAGTAGCTTAAGTGGATTCTCAACCTGGTGGACTCCATGATTGATTGTTGTACATGGCCTCTCATTTAAGTCGCCAAGGTATCAATTTTTCTAACAATTTATTAAGATCATATCGGATATATACTACATTCTTTAGAAGTTATAATCAATGTTTTGTTAATTTTCTTTTTCCTCCGAGTAAGAAATTCACTCCAGAGACTTCTTGCACACAAATCACATTTGCAAGCCTTTTAAGGTATCATATTTTTCATTTTTTGTAAACAACAATCACTAAGTGCCCCATTGTTTCTGTGAATACAATCACAGAACAACATGATTTATCTTTTACGTATGTATGAATTCTTAAGCACTTAATGGGCTGCATATACCATGTTTAGAAGTCTGATTGATGTTGCTTTAATTAACATAAGAACTAATAAAGGAACTGGCATAATTCTTTGGTATTTCAAGTTCTTATTATATTGTTCATAGTCATGCTAGGGCTCAATCAAACTTCACCCTAGAGACTTGAAGTTAGTTTTACTGAATTATGTGTTTAATCCTGGGATTTGGAATTAGTAGGTTTGTGAAATGAGAACATAGTTTCAGATATCTTATTTTTTATCCTATGGTTAAGAAATTTAATTCTCGATATGTTTCTTATGCTTGTTGTCAATCTATTATATGGATTGTAATTAATGTTTTATGGACATGTTGCATGTTGAATATTGCATGTGTTTGGTTGTTTGTTTGTAATTTGATAGATTTTCAGAAGGTCAGTGTAAAAATTTGGTAATCATTTGAATTTCTAAGACGGTTTAGGTAAGAAATGTCTTAGAAAATATCCTTTCTAAGACAATTTTATTTCTAAAAAAAGACACTTTCTTAGTTGGTTTTTAGCTGAGAACCGTCTTAGAATGTACGCTTTCTAAGACAGTTCTTAGCTAAGAACCGTCTGTTCTCAGCTAAGAACCGTCTTAGAAAGCATGACAATTCTCAGTTAAGAATCGTCTTAGAAAGCGTACATTCTAAGATGGTTTTCAACTAAGAACCCGTCTTAGAAAGCATACATTCTAAGATGGTTCTTAGCTAAGAACCGCCTTAGAAAGGATGACTTTCTTACGACGGTTTTTTTATAACCGTCGTTAAATGTCTTTTTTGCAGTAGTGATTAGATCTTGTGCAATGTGCACCATCTCAATTTGCATGCTAGGTTCCTTATCATTACTAATAAATAAAAAATAAGAAAATAGTACATAGTCGCACAGAGAAAACTTGATTCACCAGCTTGAGGAAGAAAAAGACGAATTACAAAACTAGAAAGAAAACCTTAACACACATACATATGGCTTGTTATGAACGATATTCTTATAAAAAAACCTTAAACTATATCGACTACAGTTAATATATATATATATATATATATATATATATATATATATATATATATATATATATATATATATATATAGTAATGAGGCAGTTACCTCATAGTTCTGTAGGATGCAGTCACATTGTAAAACCTTTTTGCACGTGACACCTAGAAGCCTGAAGGCATATACGTAAAAGTAAAAAACAAGTACATATATTTATAAAACTCCTTTTAAATTATTTATTGTATTATTTACAAAAATATGTTACAAAAAATGCATTAATTAATTAGATATAGAAATACATTAAATAATAAAATCCTAACAATTTTAACAGTAATTGTTAATACTATTTTGCATAGATACAAGAATACAATACTTAAATATAATTTGTAAATAATTTATCAAAAATATTAATTTGATTTCTAATAAAAGAGAGAATTTAAATAGTGAAAAATGGAGACATGGAGTTTTGTTGGCAAAGATTTTATCTAGAGAGATCCAAGGGAAAATCTTAATGGAGGAAAATATTAATGGAGACATTTAATTATCACTTGTCCAGATTTGATTGTATATGACTATTATTTATCAATACACGAACTTGGTAGAGATAAACAAATATTCCTAAAAGCCTGGAAATGTTAACGATGTTGAGACATTAATGTAGCATTCTAAAGTCTTAACTCATAACTACAGGAATGAGAAAAAAGATAAATTGTAGCTTTTCTTGGCATTTAAGTTATGGTCTTCTACCAGTATAATTTATCAGACAAAAATGTTTTCACATAGGACTATGAATGATAGAAACAAGTTCATTACTATAGTATCTATACATAGATAGCTATTTACCTGTGCATCAGTACCACCAGCACCTGCTGTAATGGAGAAGATTTCGGCATACACCATGCACTTATCATGAATACTAATTCAGCCATATTTAAAAGCCAATGACTTCCTTTTCACCAGTCTGTTGGTGGGTTAGTTCCTTTTGGTTTCCTTTATACAAATGTTTAAAACATGGGAAGCTATACCAACCTTCTCCCAGGATCACACTCACCAAGGCTTTTAGAATGAGTGATGTATCATTTCCTAGAGTCAGAAAAGCAAAATGTTATACCTCTACTGTGTAACGAGCCGAAAAGTGAATCAAAAGGATTGCTCTATTCTGTAACCTCTCAACATAACTTATTATCTGAAGAACATTAATTAGAAAAATAAACAAATAAATAGAAACAGATTGATAAAACCACTCAGATTTACATGAATCCCATAATCTCTGGCATGTTCCACAGTGATTGAATTGTTAAGTAAATTGATGTGAGATGCTCTCTTTAACAATGAAGAACATAGTTTAGCCCCAGAATAAATAAGAAAAAGCAATATATATAAGCAAAAACAAGTGCAAATTCAAAATTCCTTTTACTCCATTACTTAAAAAGTCAAGGTTGTGTTTTCTTGTATTTGAGGAAGGAGTATGTACATAGTGACTAGCAGAGCTTCTATGTTACTAATCAATAATAATTAATAGCCACAAAAAGTATAGAATAAAGTAAGTCAAAGTGTATGTTATCTGCCAAGAACCCTGCTTGGTTGCATTTAAAACCAAAAGATATGGGTGTAACTTCTATCCCATAATTCAATGTAAATGGTGCATAGGCTACAAATTTATTTTTTAAGAACAATTAGTTAATAATTAAAAAGTTACAATAAATCAATTTAAAGTATATGATTAAGCATATCCATGGCAGAAATACTCAACAACAGGTAACTTTATTTGCTATGTACAACAAAAAAATGAGACCAGACTTAAAAATGCTATTTTTTTAAGAACTAATACTACATAAGATCTGAAGTTCAAGAGAGCTAACTTAATTATATCACTGAAACATATTGTATTCATCCAATGAACATAAATTCAATGAACTTGCTTTCTTGTCATCAAAAGTAAACAATAAAATAAATGAAAATCATGTTACGTGTCTATTAATATCTGTTAGTGCGAAAGTTATTTTATTTTTAATATTTGTTAGTTTGTTGGGTTAAGATAGAAAAGAATTAAGGCATATTATCTATGAATAAGAGGAAAGGTTGAACAAGAGATTTATTTAGAGCCTTTAGGCTTTGGGAGGTATAGATCCTTGAAGTTCTATCTTTGTAATGGGGGTTTATTCCTATTTGGTCCTAATAAAGATATCAGGTTTCTACTAGAACCACAAATTAACTAGTGTTAAAATTGGTTGACACAGACAGAAGATAGTCAAATTTGCCAAATCATTGATTTGTATAATAGTTAAGACTAGCCTCCATGCCAAACGACTTCAAATTCTTTATTTCATTTCCAGAAAGGCCAATATACTCTTGTTTAAGTTTTTGTTTTTCAGAATATAGTATATAACCCTACCAAAAACATGCGAATAGTTAGGCCGCACAAGGGTATGCTTCAAGTGTCAAGATAAGGATGTTGTGGATGATCATTTGAAATTGTTTGGTGAAAAGTTGATAAAGGTGCAATGGAAACATCATTTTAAAATTGCTTTACATATATAAAATTACATAGCATATGTTATAAACTACTAAAAACACAAATTTAAACTTGGAAAAGATAAAGCATGAATTTAACATAACATAAAGGTCCTTTATATTTTTAACAATCTAAAGCTTAAAAAACCATGCACTATGGTGCTTCTCAAAAGTTCAAGAGGAAACAATTTAAAAGAACTCAAGTTTGTGACTTTCACTCTCAAAACGCACTAGAAATCTACGACCAATAGCCAAAACATTTTTTGATCTAGAACTAGTAGTGATTAACTTAAGACTCAAAAGAAACACATTGTGTTGGTTGGCTACCTGGTTAGGTAGGTATTACATGGCAAGTTCGGAAAGCTTTTACTTTAAGATCCTTTATCAAATGAAACTCTTCTCTTGCAGTAATGCATGAATTAGAAACAAAAGGGTACAAGAGTAAAAAGACACATAAAGTTTAATTGTGTAATTACCTAAGTGACACCCTCTACCCCGACATACATATTTATATAATATCATGCATGAAAATGCAGAATTAATTAGAATGATTTTATTCAATAAGCATAAAGGAGCTCACGTGGATAAAAGATTCACATTCGTGTTAATCACAAACTTAAAAATTTATCAATAAGGGTATGAAAACATCTTTGGCCCAAAACAAGGCCATCCAATTTTTTTACAAAAGGAAACAAGTTAAGCAACGGAATAACATAAAGTAGCATGTTTAGAACATTTTGCAAATAATACAGAAACCAATGTCCCAATGTCACATCCTATCAGAGCATCGTGTTCCAATGTCCTTTAGCATGAGGTTCTCCATAGTCATTCACCTAACCATCTGCTCCCACAAATACAAAGTTCGAGATCATCACAGGATCCAAACACAAACAACACACAAGGAGTGAGCTATCGCATTCCTAACTAAAATATGGATAAACAAATACATAAGCGAAATACATTATAAAAATATTTATCACATAGCTCAACTTACTACAATCCACGTCACTTCACCACTTTATCATTTAAAACTCATTTTTCAATCATGAATGACATTACACATGAATCACACACTCGATTCAAGACATAACAACACTCACCAATTTCATAATAAACAATTCACAGGCATTATGCAACAATTATACTAAGACTCAAGCCTATATGCAATGTGGTATCACATCAGTGAAAAACAACACTAGGGCGCTTATGAGTACATAACAAGAGATGCCACATATGTCAGGTCACTCTCACTAAGTAAAATCATAAGGTGACCAGTCAGGGTCACTCTGTGACACCCTCTACCCCACACATATAGGTACTAATAATTAAAGAAATAGGAATATAGAATTAATTAAAAGTTTTAAAACACATTTAGATAAAAGCATTTCAAAGGGTAAAAGGGCTCAATTCACTTTTCAAACATCATAATAGAACTTGTCCAAATAAATAATAAAATCATCTCGGCTCAAAACAAGGTCGTCCAAGACTTCATTCATTTAATATAGAAACATATACCCCAATGTCACATCCTATTAGAGCATTATGTTCCAGCGTCCTCTAGCATGAGGTTCTATATAGTCATCCACCTAACCATCTGCTCCCACGAACACAAAGTTCGAGATCATCACAGGATCCAAACACAAATAGCACAAGGGGAGTGAGTTATCACATTCCTAACTAATAGAGAGAAACATGACAACATAGATATACATATCATATAAATGAGATACAACTTACTTAAACATAGCTCACGCCATTCCACCACTTTGTCGGGTAACATCACATCACAATACAACACGTCTCATTCATTTTCGCATCATTCACATACCTAAAGATCAAAACCCAATTTCACTAAATCAATCAATATCGATCAATACACAAGCGTTATGCAACAGATACACTAAGACTCAATCCTATATGCAATGTGGCACCATGTCAGTGAAAAACCTCATCGGGCACCTAAGAGTACATGACAAGACAAACCACACATTAGTAAGTCAAGTCACTCTCACTAGGTAAAATCATAGGGAGACCAGTCAGGGTCACGCTGTTTTGCGAGAATGCTCCAATCATGTGGGATCGACACAGGCTTAAAGGGGCACTCAAACCGGGTGTATTTAACCCCAAGGCCTACATTCCGAAGAGTCCGTCAGGGCCTCTCCCTCCTGATTCAAGTCCAACCCATAAAACATTTTAGCACACAGACTCTATCTATGAATTGTATAAAACACACAACTGCTCAATTGTTCTCAAAATAATTTTATCTCGTTGCACTTGTGATTAAACTCATCGGGTCCCTAGAGTGGTTCCCATCATAATACTCATCGCGCATTAACTCGTCGCCCTTAAAGGGCCTTACAATTGTGTTATTGTATAGTTCATAGATCACAACTCAATGCACACAACATCTCAATGCACATATATATTACAAGTCAATACAAACTCAATTTATCACATACACTCGATCTCAATCACAATGATATAATCCCAAAGTAGCATGTTATCACACCTCATGAATCATATACACTTTACCTATGAACTATGCAATACATACAACTACTCAATTTTTTCAAAATCATTTTAACTCGTCGCGCCTCAAAGTGATTCAACTTTTCGGGTTCCCATAGGGGATCCCATCACAATACTCGTCGCGCAAAAACTCGTCACCCTTAAAGGGTCTTACAATTATGTGATTGGACAGTTCTTAGCTCACAACTCAATACATACAACATCTCAATACACATGTACCTCACCATTTATCACAGGTTCAATTTGTCACTTACTGAGAATTTCAATCACCATTTCATAATCTCAATATAACAATTTATACAAAAATATTTCTCACAATATGAGGAGTAAAACCCCTCAAACAATTTCACACAGTCATATTAAAATCAATGAATCAAAATCATAGGTCAAAAACATGAAACCACCAAGAGCACTCAATTTTATCAACCAATTCGTATTTGTAATTGTAAAGGAAAATTATAATTCAATAAGCATCCCAAAATAAACCCCAATTTAATCCTCTAAGGATCCCTACACAAGTTCATTCTAACCCCAATTGTGATAAACTCATCCCTTACCTCTAAGCGAACTCACGTGTGTATTCTGGTAGCAATAGCGTCATCTCTAGTGGTTTCCTAATATTTCTCAAGTTTTTCCCCTAGTTGCTTTGCTAGGGTTTCCAAGCGCTAGAGAAGAAGAAGAGATTGAAGTCTTCACTCCATTGTTTGTGTGAGATACGTATTTCTCCCGCCACAGACATTAATTTGAAAATCCCAACGGTGTAGATATGTAGAAATGAATTTTAAACCTGGTGTCCAAATTTTACAATGATCTAACGGTTAGCAAGTCTGGGATCATTGTTTTACTGAGATAGGTTTGAGTGAATGCTGGGAAAAAGATAGGGTTTTGGGAGGGGGAGAAGGGAAAACAAATTTGAGAAGAAGAGAAATCGCAAAGATGTGTCGTCGGTCTGAAAATTGACCTATGATGTCTCTATTTATAACTAGGGTCCTCTCAGCCTATTATTTACTCTATTTATTTATTTATTTGTTTTATAAAAAAATTCTATTTTATTTCCTATCAAATGAATAAATAAGTTATCTTTTTTTATTTTCTTTCAAACTGTTATTTTAATTAATAAAGTTATTTTTCTTTATTTATTTAATTACAAAAACCTCATTAGTTTTCTAAAACTGTTTATTTTTAAATAAAAAAAACCTTTTTAATTTATTTACGAAAAATGGGATGTTACGTACTCTGTTTTACGAGAATGCTCCAACCTTATGGGATCAACATAGGCCTAAAGGAGCATTCAAACCAAGTGCATTTACCCCCAAGGCCTAGACTCTAAAGAATTTGTTACAACCTCACCTTTCTAATTCAGGTCCAACCCCTAAAACAACTTTTGCATGCAAATATTGCTCATGAATTATACAATACCCACAATCTCACACTTATTTTCAAACACATTTAACACACTGTGCTACCATTTAACATCTCAGATTCCTAACTTAGAACTCTACACTTTCCTTTTAACATCTCGTGCATTGCACTATAATTTAATACCTTAGGTTCCTAACTTGGAACCCTACACTTTCCTTTTAACACCTTACGCATAAATATTTTTTTTCTCAAGGTAAACACTAGTCGGGTTATTGTATAATTCACAACTCATAACTCACAACTCACAACACAAGTAATATCACCTCAAGTATTAACCACACACTTATTCACAGCCAAATTCCATGTTCGCAATTTTAACATATCACAACGTCACAATTCACCATCACATATTTACGTGTATCTCACAAATCAACACATTCAATTTATCCATCACACACAATATCAATCACAATTTCATGATCCCAATATAACAATTTATCACGCTAATCTAGTGAATTTTATCCAAAATACAAACAAATTATATGAAAATGCTTCTCACAACACAGGGAGTAAAATCTCTCAAATAATTTTACATAATCATATAGGAAGAATTACAATACATTAACATCCCAAAATAAACCCCAATTTGATCCTCTAAGGATCCCTACACATGTTCATTCTAACTCCAATTGCGATAAACTCATCCCTTACTTCTAAGCTGGCTCACAGTTACATGGAGGAATTTATGATGACATGGTGCTAACGTGGAAGCCAAGTTGGCAATTCTGTTATTCAGTTGTTTGAAGGTTGTTAAGTCGTTGTAAAGGTTGTTAAGAATTAGTTTCATTAATTAGCAATTTGTAACCGATTTCTCTAAATTGAGCAAGTATAAAAGCTCAATTCTACTGTGTAATCAAGGATCAATTTTCATAAATACAATTGCTGCTGATTCAACCATTTCTCTATCTCTATTCTCTGCTTACTTCAACCAGAGTCTCGAAGCCTATTCTTGATTCTTAGGCGACCTGTTGAAGGTTTTTGGCATCATTGTGGTATCAGAGCTTCGACCTCACACCTGTGAAGATTATCAATGGCGGATTACAATACTAGATCGCAAAAAGTTTGAAGATTCAATCAAAGAAACATTGAAGGAGATGAGCGAAAATATTAGGAAAATTGCAGATTGTGTATATGGGCAAGAAACTCACGTTTCAGCTCTTAATAATCAAAATACAGTGCTTATGGAGAGGCTGAACCAGGAGGTGCATCATGGTGGTAGTTCATATGGATCGGGTTCGTTCCAAAGTAATCGCAGTTACATGGCTACTCGTCAAGCGAAGATTGATTTTCCACGATTTGATGGCAGTAATCTCAATGGTTGGCTATTTTGATGTTGCCAGTTCTTTGAAATTGATGGAACACTTGCAAAAATGAAGATGAAGTTGGCATCTATCAACCTAGAAGGACGCACTTCATCTGGGCATCAAAATTTCGTTAGATTTCGACCTGAAGCTGAGGTGATTTCCTGGGAAACTTATGTTGCAGATTTGAAAGAAAGATTTGGAGAAAAGCATAAAGATTTGATGTCAAAACTGTTATCCTTGAAGCAATCAGGTAAAGTTTCTGACTACTATGACCAATTTGATTACTGGGTTGGTAGGGTTCAAATATCTGGAGAAATTGCTTTAGGAATTTTCTTGAATGGCCTTAAGCCTGCAATTCAGCATCACATTAGGAGTTTTATGCCTACATTTGTTAATCAAGCATATACATTTGCAGTCTTGCAAGAAACCTCTTTCAGAACTTTTCAACAAGAACTTAGTTCGAATTCTAGGAGACCTCTTTTATTACCTACTCCTAGAACCTAACACATGAATTCATCTTCTACCTGGAAACCTACACCTAAACCATTTGATGATTCCAAGGGCAAATCTGTTATTGAATTTGATGATAGAAGATCGAAAGGGTTATGCTTTTTGTGTGGTGAAAATTATGTAAAGGGCCATAAGTGCAAGAAGAAAGAGTCATTTGTGATTGAGGTCACTGAACTGAATGATGTGGAGGGAGATCAAGAGGGTTTTGTAGAAGAAATAGAAGAAAATAAGGAAGATGAGGGAAATCCACAGATCTCAGTGTATGCAATTGATGGTGTGGCTGCAAAAAGTTACCAAACTATGAAGGTAATTGTGACTGTAAACAAGAAACCACTGCATATTCTCATCGACTCAGGTAGCACTCATAATTTCTTGGATGTGAGGGTAGCAAAGAAGTTGGATTGCAAAGTGGAAGAGATGGGTCCAGTGTAAGTGGATGTGGCAATTGGGGGAAGTCTAAAGTGTGTGGCTATATGCAAGGGCCTGACATGGACTTTACAGGGCACCAAGTTTGTCACAGATGTACTGCATCTTCCTTTGGGCAATTGTTACATGGTACTTGGTGTTTAGTGGCTAGAAACACTTGGAGAGATAAAAAGGGATTTTAAACAGTTGAGAATGGAATTTATGGTACAGGGTAAAAGACATGTATTAAGAGGGTGTTTTGAAGCAACAACTTTGAAAACCATATCTGGAAAATAGATGAACAAGGTGCTTTTAAACCCAAGAAACTGTTTTGTAATCCAACTATGTAGTCTTCATTTGAAACCTGAGATTAAGATTAAAAATGATAAATTTCCTGAAGATATTGAGGAATTGTTATCTTCCTACGAGGAGACATTAAGGGAACCTACCTCATTACCCCTGCAAGAACTCATGATCATAGGATTCCTTTGAAGGAAGGAGTGTCTACAATCAATGTGAGGCCCTATAGACATTCCACAATGTAGAAAGATGTGATTGAGCTTATGACTAAAGAGTTATTGGATGTTGGGTTGGTGCAGCCTAGTAACTATCCATTTTCATCTCCAATTGTACTTGTGAAGAAGAAAGATGGATCTTGGAGAATGTGTATAGATTATAGGAAGCTGAACAAAAGCACTGCCAAAGACAAATATCTTATACTTGTTATAGAGGAGCTGCTTGATGAACAACATGGTAATGGATGGCTTTCCAAGATTGATCTCTGATCTAGATACCATCAGATTTGAATGTACGCTGCTGATGAGCCAAAAATAGCTTTTAGAACTCATGATGGCCATTATGAGTTCTTGGTTATGCCCTTTGGCCTGACCAATGCGCCTACCACATTTCAAAGCTTCATGAATGACATATTTAGGCCTTTCTTAAGGAAGTTCATTTTGGTGTTTTTAATAATATCTTGGTTTATAGCAGAAGTTTGAAGGAACATATGCAGCACCTGAAATGCACATTTGAGCTATTGAGGAACCATTCTTTGTTAGCAAAGAGGAGAAAATGTGATTTTGCTTGTCGTTATATGGAGTATCTGGGTCATTTCATCTCCAAAGATGGGGTTTCAACTAACCCCAAGAAGATTGCAACAATTCAGATCTGGCCAACTCCAAAAACTGTTACGGAGCTTAAGGGATTTTTGGGTTTAACTGGTTACTATAGGAGATTTGTGAAGAATTGTGGAACAATTCGTAGACCACTCACTACATTGCTTAAGAAAAACCAGTTCCATTGGTCTGAATCTGCAGATTCTGCATTCAAAGCATTGAAAATTGATATGGTCACTCCATCAGTTCTTGCTTTGCCAGATTTTCAGGAGGAATTTGTCAATGAAACAAATGCTTCTAACAAGGGAATTGGAGTTGTATTGATGCAGAAGGGTCATCCTCTAGCTTTTATCAGCAAAGCTCTCTCTCCAAAGCATCAAGCCTTGTCAGTTTATGAAAAGGAGTTGTTTGTTATAATGTATGCAATTGGAAAATGGCATCACTATTTGGTTGGCAAACATTTTGTGATTAGGATTGATCATAATAGTCTTCAGTTCTTGTTGCAACAGAGAATTTCTTTTGCAGGGCAACATAGCTGGCTTACAAAACTCATGGGGTATGACTATGAAGTTTGCTACAAGAAAGGAAAAGAAAACATTGTTGCATATGCTTTATCTAGAGTGCAGGGTTATGAATTAATGATGATTGCCGTTTCCAACATTTCCAGTGAGCTGATGGCTGAAATTCAAGGTAGCTGGGAGATGGATCCATATCTTTTGAAGCTTATGAAGCCTAAATCTCCATATATGTGGATTGAGGGACAATTAACCAGAAGTGATAGAATTTTGGTAGGCAAGGATGAACAATTGCAGTTGAAGATTATCAGGCTTTTCCATGAGGGTGGACTTGGAGGCCATTCTGGAATCAATGCAATGGTTAAGAGGTTAACTTCCCTATTCTTTTGGAAGGGAATAGGGAATCAAGCTAGGAGGTTTGTACAAAAATGTGACATTTTCCAAAGATTCAAATATGATAATGCTAGACTCTTGGATTACTGCAGCCTATACCAATTCCAAGTCAAGCTTGGTCCCAGGTAACTATGGACTTTATTGATGGATTGCCGAGTTTAGAAGGTTATGAAGTGATTTTTTTGGTAGTTGACAGGTTGACCAAGTACAACCATTTTGTGGGATTGAAGCACCCATCTGCAAAGACAGTGGCTAGAACATTCAATGATAATGTGGTGAAGTTGCATGGTTATCCAGAGATTTTCATCAGTGGCAGAGATACAATCTTCAGTAGTGATTTTTGGCAAGAGTTGTTTACACTACAAGGGTTTTCTTTGAGGTTGTCTACTTCCTACCACCCTCAAACAGATGGTCAAACTAAGGTGGTCAACAGGTGCTTGGAAACCTATCTCCATTGTGTAACTGGTGATCAACCCAAGAATTGGCATAGGTGGTTATCTATAGTTGAGTGGTGGTACAATTCAAACTATCATACTGCAATTCATACTTCTCTATTTGAGGCTTTGTATGGCTACCCTCCCCTAATACACCTTCCTTGCTTACCAGAATCTGCTAGAGTTCATGAAGTAGATGTGCAGTTGCAATCTAGGGAGGAAATGCTGAAATTATTATAGTATCACCTAAAGAGATCTCAACATCGCATGAAAGCTTAGGCTGATAAGCATAAATCTAATAGGAACTTTGAGATATTTGATTGGGTGTATTTGAAGCTGCAAACTTATCGTCAGAACTCTCAAGATGACAGGCAATCTAGGAAATTATTAGCAAGGTATTTTGGTCCATATCAGATAATTGACAACATAGGAGTTGTGGCCTATAAATTGAAGCTACCAACTGGGGCGCAAATACACCCTGTCTTCCATGTGTCACAGTTGAAGAAAAAGGTGGGTGATAGTGATCATCTTGGTACTCAGTTATCTACTCCTGTGGTCTCTACTTGTCTTCAACCATTAGCTATTTTAGATAGGAAAATGGTTAGGAGAGGAAATCGTGTTGCAACTATTGTATTGGTACATTAGGCTAATTCTTTCCCTGAGGATGCAACTTGGGAGTTCCTGCATGATTTGCAATTACGTTTTTTCAGATTTTCAACCTTGAGGACAAGGTTGTTTTTGAGGGGGACCGTATGTTACGTGGAGGAATTTATGATGACGTGGTGCTAACATGGAAGCCAAGTTTCAATTCTGTTATTTTTGTTATTCAATTGTTTGAAGGTTGTTAAGTCGTTGTAAAGGTTGTTAAGAATCTGTTTCATTAATTAGCAATTTGCATATGATTTCTCTAAATTGAGCAACTATAAAAGCTCAATTCTACCGTGTAATCAAGGATCGATTTTCATAAATACAGTTGCTACTGATTCAACCATTTCTTTATCTCTATTCTCTATTTACTTCAGCCAAAGACTCGAAGCCTGTTCTTGATTGACAGGCAACCTGTTGAACGTTTCTGGCATTACTCATATGTGTAGTCTAGCAGTGATAGCGGTATCTCTATTGGTTTCCTAAGATTCCCCAAGTTTTTCCTTTGGTTGTTCTGCTAGCATTTCTAAGCGTTAGAAAGAAGAAGGGATTAGAGCCTTCATTGCACTATCTGTGTGCGATGAGCATTTCTCCCTTCACAGATATTACTTTACAGATCCCAACGATTGAAATGTGAGGAAATGATTTTCTAACCTGGTGTTCAAATTTCACAAAGATCCAACGGTTAACGAGTTTAAGATCGTAATTTTACTCAGAAAAGTTTGGGTGTATGCAGGAAACTGAGAGCTATGCGCAAGGGACATTTCTCTCACTAAGGGAATTATTTCAAAAATTCCAACGGTGAGGATATGAAAGCATTAGTTTTGAACCCGGTGTTCAAATTTAAGGAGGATCCAATGGTTAATGAGTCCAGGATCATAGTTTTACTTATATAGGTTTGAGTATATGTGGGGAAAAGAGAAAGTTTTGGGAGAAGGAGAAGGAAAAATGAATTTGAAAGAAATAGAAAGCGTAGAGACGTATCGTAAATGTAAAAAATGACCTAATATGCCTATTTATAGCTAGGGTACTCTCAGTTTATTATTTACTCTATTTTTATTATTTTATTTTACAAAAAATGGGGTGTTACAACCTACATCCAAGCCAATCAGGTTGTGCTTAAGTTCTAATTGATACATTTTCCTGTGAATCTCAAAAAGCTTCTCTACATCCTCCTTTACTAAAATTGGCACAATATTTGTAGGGGGCTCCATACGATACAAACCAAGCATGGCAACATACATAGGAAGTCCTCCTTGTCAAAAAGTAAATTTGTAAATGTAAGTCCTAAAATGGTTGTTCAAGTTCAACAAGAAACTAATTCAGCAATACATTCATCACATGTATAAAAAAATAAGAGTTTAATTCAACGCCATGGAGAGAACGAGGAAGAGGTAGCCCATGACAGAGCCCACCATGTCGAGCCTTAGGGCCCTGAGGTTGATGTGGGCCCAGAAGGCCTCGTCGACGTCCTTGTTGTTGAGCAGATTCAGCATCGGCTTCTGCCCTTATGCCACCAACAACGAGAAAAGGAAGAAGTTAAACGACACCACTTTGAAGACAAGGAGCTTCTTGGCTACGTCAACGCCAGCTTCGCTAGAGGAGCGATTCTTGAGGCTGCGCTGGCCCGGGGTGGTCAGGGAGAGGCCCACAAAGACAGTGATCGTGAAGAGGAAGTTCATGTTCACCAAGCCGCAACGGTGTGATGAACCCTAGAGGGGGGAGTTGAAGAGAGAGAAACACGAGAGAGTGAGGGAGAAACGAAATATATTTAAAAGAGTGAAAAATATTCTAAGACGATTTTTACAAAATCGTCTTAGAATGACAGTCTTCTTTGCAAAACCGTAGTAAGGTTATTGTATTTATTTACAAAAATACCACTGCCATTCTTTCTAAGTTGATTTTCGATCAACCAACGTAAAATCAATGTTGTCAAAAGTATATTTTGCAGTAGTGTTGGTTGATAATTATATAACTATATAATATTTATTTTATAAGATATTATTGGTTGATGATTATATAATTATATAATATTTATTTTATAAGATATTATTGGTTGATAATATTGAATATTTTATCCAAATCATAAATACTAGTAAACCTATACCCTAAATCTAAATCTTATACCATATACGCTATAGTGAAGTCAATTAAAAATTGTAATGCCATACTACTTCTATAAAATTGATCATGGATGAACATATATAAATCCCATTACCCTAACCCCAAATCATATACTCTAAAGTCAACTAAAATTGTAACACATGCAACTTACTTAAAAAGCATCTTGAGGTCGGAGTGATTTTTTTATCACTTCCGATGACGTTTAGAGCCAACTATTTAACATGATACATTATAGTTTTATACTCGTTAATTTAAAGTTGCTACTCAAATTTTGATTTAACTAGTACAAATAAGAGTCAGCCATTTGAAATTTATAATATTTGTTGTTGCTTATTAATTTGTTTATTAATAATATGTTTTTACATTTGAATATTTTAGATTGATTATATAGTAGGTCTCACCGTCTGACGATCATTCTTAACTTTTAAGATTTTTTGTTTAACTTTTTAACTTTTAAGGGTTTTTGGTAAATATTTTATAAATAACTAAAAGGATAAATTTAAACCTTTTTTTTTATAATTTTTACCAACTATAAATATTTAGATTGATTATATAGTAGGTCTCACTGTCTATCAGTTGTTATTTAACTTTTTAACTTTTAAGGGTTATTGGTAAATATTTTATAAATAACTAAAAGGATAAATTCAAACCTTTTTTTTCTAACTTTGAAAGGTTATTTATTTAATTAATACTTGATCTGACGGTCATACCGTCTTATACAAGTTTTTGTATTGATTATATTACCATTTTATATTTTCAGATTGTTGTTTTTTTTCTTTTCAAATGTTTTCTGGAGTTAATTAATATCTTTGTTATGTTCTATATTCCATGTTTAATGACCAATAACATCTATAACATTAGTCATTAAAGTACTAATAACATGAAAAATAATATTCACAAATTTTTTCTATAATATTAGTTGCTAGATTTCTGGTTAATACTAATGTTAATATAATTATGGTAAACAAGATTTTTTTTTGTTATAATGAATAAATTTTCATTAATTAAAGAACCATATTAGCATCATAATTAGAACCACTTCATTATTAATTAATTATTTTTTTGTTTTTGAATCATGGAAATATTTTCAGTTTATTATAAGCTATACTATATTCTTTAATATTTAAAGAGATAAATGTCATAAATTACCACAAATTATCTAATTTTTCAAATAGAGTGTCTATTTATGTATCCGAAAATGATATATTTTTAGTTAGAGAATGGAAGTTAATATTTTCGCCCCTAATGTCATGCTAATCACTTTATCTCTTCTTTTTGTATATGACATTTTCCCTATAAGTTCTTTCACCCCATATTTTATCTATATTTTGTTATTTATTTGAAAATGATGTGTTTTTAATAGAAATCAAGATGTTTTAAACATGGCTCATGGAGTTAACCAATTTTAGCCAAAAAAAAAAATCTCTCCTCTAATTTCGTGCTAATCACGTTATCTCTTCTTATTTATTTGATCTTTTTCCCATATGTTCTCTCACCTGTTACTTTTCTAATTCTTTCATCTAAAAATTTTATGCTTCTAATAAAAAAAGGGGAAGTCTCAAACATAGTTCATGGAGTTAACAAACCCCACCCCCCCCCCCCCACTAATCACCTTATCTCTCCTTAGTTTCCTAACCTCTTTTCCCTTATTCTAACTAATATTAATGGATTTTATTTTGAGAAATCTAAAATTGATAGCTAGGCTGAATTTTTATGATTTTTTTAATGGAAGTTAGTTATGACTCAAAAGTAAAAACTACTAGATGTTACTATGTTAATGGAAGTATAATTCCCTCAAAAAGATGGAAGTATGACAATGAATAAGCAAAGATTATTTCCAAATTTAACTAATTTTATATTAGTAAGTAAAAATAATATTCCTTTAGGTTAATCCTTCATTTGTTTAATTTTAAGAAAAAATCTTACATCTTTTTACGCTAATTTTATAATGGATTTGCATTAAAAAAAATTGGAACTATTCATCAAGGTATTGTCGCCGCTAGTTAAAATTGGTATGCCTGTTAGTAGATTTTTTATCTGTTATATTTTAAAAGTATTATTATTGGATGCTTTCAACATCAAAAAATTTCATTGAATATGGTGATGTCAGCAACATAAGGAAAAAAATTCAAAAAAGAGGTAAACTATTCTAAAGACTAGGAACTACTCTATGAAATATGAGTAGTAAATTATCTTTTATTTTTCCATACAGGTTACAACTATGAGGTGGGGGAGTAGTCAAAACTAAAAATTAAATACAAAATATCAACCCTAAATTTAAAGAAAAAGAAAAAACCTAAAATTGAAAGGTGACTTTTCAGCCTCTTCTCCGGCAAGCCTCATCTTCAATGAAGTTTGCCCGAATGATGTACCATGGAGAATTACATAGCCTTCCTCTCCCCCATATGTTGCAGACCAAGATTTAAAATGTCAAGTTAGTAGATATGTAACTGAAAAAGTTTCAAAAACATTTCAACTTTCTTCCTCTCGAGTCCGACTTTCTTCTTGACACTTCCTGTTTATTTGATGTGCATCCTCTTTCTTCCCCTCGGGTCTGACCCATATTCTGTGTCGACACCTGAGTTGTGTCGTGTCAACACGGGTATGGTGGGGGGAATAGGCAAGTCTGAGAGCATCACAGCTGGTAGCAGTGTATGGCTCACATGGCCAACCCAACTTTCTCGCTTTCCTCTTTCACTGCCAAAGGATCCACAACTGGTCTTCTACAGAACACTTTAAACATAATTATTCCAATTGAATACACATTAGATTTTTCAGTCAGTTTTCTTCTCCTATAGTACTCAGGATCTAAATATCCTAAAGTACCTTCAACCTCAGTGCTAACATGTGAGTGGTAAAGTGAGGTAACTGTTCTACACAACCCAAAATCTGCAACCTTGGCTACCTAATTCTGATCCAATAATGTTGGCTGACTTGATGTCACAGTGAATCATTGGGTGGCTTGTGCTAGTGTGGAGGTAATGTAGTCCTCGAGCTGCTCCAATACAAATCTTTAGTCTCTGAATTCAAGGCAGTGGTTGTTTCTGTTTCTTATATAAATGATCAGACAGAGGACCTGGGCCATGTATTCATAGACAAGTATCAGTTCATTTCCTTCCTGGCAGTATCCGAGTAATGACACTAAATTCAAGTGACAAAATGAGAAAGCATTGATCTCATTTTGAAACTCCTTAAATCCTTGGCAAGAACTAGGATTAGATCGCTTTATTGCCGTAGAGTAACCTCATCATGATGCATGATTCCTTTGTACACCTTTCCAAAGCCTCCCTCCCCAATGACAAGAGCTTCACTGAAGTTGCTGGTGGCTATGTTGATCTCTGCTTATGTGAATTGATGACAATGACCTGAGGTCACTGCTGGTTGAATGTTTTTGTGGCTTCTTGTAGTGGAATTTGATGGGAGTATATGAGAAGTTCTCCACTTCAGTTTTTTCCATGTTCTGCGAATAAGAAAGAAAAATGTAAAGAATAGTCCCAAAATGGTACCTAGAGTACCAGCCATAATAATGACATGTGGAACTTTGTTCTTCCTTTGCTCCCTTCTCAACTGGAATATTGGTGCAAGACTATGATCACTATCACTTATCTTTATGATTTCAATTCCATTCAGTATGGCATTAGCATATTTGGCTTTTGACTTGAAGTTAGGGTGAAGTGCGATCCATAAATCTTTCCTTCTCCCACTTTCCCTAGGAACCATAACAACATAGTCCCTGTGTAAAGGAGTAAGCGGTGCACCAGATAAAGCAACAACATCCATCCTCTTCTCGGCTGTTTGGTTGTATATGTACACCTTGAACACTCTTTGATTGACCTGTGTTATCACCATAGAGATCTCACAGAAATGAAGCCGAAGAAGGTAATTAAATCCAAAATCAACAGAGAAAGTTCACGTTAAATTGTACTTCATGTTAGCATCTCCATTGCTACCATTGTCATGGAAGTGCAATATAGTTATGCAAGTGCTAAATAATTATAATCCTTTGAAGTCAAAGTGGTGTAATTCATGCTAACGGTACGGTGCTTTATGCTAAGGACACTTCCAGATTGCGAACCAGATATGTAACTAGAATCATCCAACCATGTTCCAAATGCATTTTCAACATCACTAGCAATGCTAACCTGGTAAAGCATCTCTAGGGCATATTCATCACTAATAAATAAAGGTTCCTGGTGCCCAAGGTAAGGAACCATGGAACTGGGAAAGTATATACTAAGGGGCATTAGGAATATCTCAATACCATTTACAAAGGCAAATGCATTGGGAATTAAAGGAGATGGAGTATATGTAATGGTTAGTGTCTCTTCCCTAATGTTGACTAAGAAATCCTTGGTGAAATACACCAAGTTGAGTTCTTCTGCAAAAACAAATGGATTAAAATCACTTACTAGAGTGTAAGGACTAGCTTTTACAAAGAAATAAGCCTTGGAGGGGTTCATCATCTGATATGAAGACGAGAGAAAGTAAATACGAATGAACATAAGGCCAGGGGAGGAAAGGAATGAGTAGGAAAAAGGAGAATGAGTTATTCTTGTTGTTGAGTATGGAACTTTTGGTGCTAGAGACTCTATGTTTGAGATCAAGAGAGTAGATGAACTCTTGTCATACACAGGAGACTAGAAAGTTGATCCAACATCTCCTATACAGTTTACTCCATAGAATGGTGATGCTTCATTAGAACTATAGTGTAAGAGGATTTTATTTGGGACATTAATTGGATCACAAGTGATTAAATGAAAGAACAGTAACAACAACAAAAAGAGGTGCAGTACAAAGCTAATGGCATGCCTACTTGACACTACTATTTGGGATTCCTTCATAGTGAACAGAGGAATATCGGGTGAAGGATTAGTTTAATTACACATAGAATCATATGTTACTTTTTTTGTATTGAATGGTCAATGTCTTGTAGCTGGAGACAGCCAACTCCGAAGACGTAAGATAGATTCTTGATTCCTCCGGAGCCAATGTAATGGTTAGTATCAATACACAAAGCTAATGGCATGCCTACATGACACTACTATGTGTGTGTGTGTTGGAAATCCCTCCATAATTATGGAACACCACATTCAACAAATATTGATAACATCAAATGCATGAAAAATAAAAGGTGGAGATTTCAAGGTTTTTGAATTTCATTTTTGACTCTTGATGATATCATATTCATCTTAGAAAAAATGAGATAACATTTCTAAGGGTTTTTAGAAATATGAAAATTAATTTACATTCATTTATTACTCTTGGGAGAAGCCATATCCCTCCACTACATAAATGGAGGCTTGTGAGGAGTTGTGGCAAGCAAGCAAGTGAGATCCCTCAAGAGTGATAGAGTGAGAGAGTTTTTTTTTTTTTTTTTGTAATTCTCTTCAAGAAAAGAAAGTTATATATTTCTACCATACTTGGTGAGTGTTTGAGAAATATTGCAAACCATCCTATTGGGTGAGATTGAAATCATAATTTCTTGGTGTTGTTCTTCTTTTCTTACTCTTTTAATTTATTTTTCTTATTGTCCATCTTAATCACACAAAGAGGAAAATTTATTCTTGGTATTTCCCAATAGTGGTATTAGAGCCAGTTTGATCGGGGGACCTATCATCCTGCATGATTCAAGATGGAAGGTGTTGTCACTCATGATGGAGATATGTTTAAGGTAACTACTGAAAATTACTCCTATTGGAAGTCGATGATGGAAGACCATTTATATTGTAAAGATTTGCATGAGCTAATAACTCAAAAGGATAAGTTGGAGGGAAAGATCATTGACAAAGAGTAGGAGCTCCAAAATCGGAAGGCAGTAGCTATGATTCGAAAATACATTCACTAAAGCTTGTTCAAGCATGTGTCATCTTATAGTAATGCATGCAAACTATGGACAAAACTTGAGTCTATTATTCAAAAAAAGACACCTCGGAACAAAGCCCTATTAGAGATAGGGGGAGCAACATGAAGACTTAGCCTTGAAGCTTGAAGAAGAGCTTGAAGAAGTTTTGTGACAATGATTGATTTTTCAGGAGTCTCTGCCTTGATCGATTACTTGGTGATATAATTGATTACTTTTTTTTTTCAAAATTGAATTAAACAAGAATTGTTGTCTTATTAGTGAAGCTATGTCCGGTGAGGTTGTCCATATTGGTAAAAGGATAGGTAATATCTATATGTTGAACATTGAACATGCACCATTTCATGAACTTAGTTGTTTGGTAAATAAGATTGATGGTTCTTGGTTATGGCATCGTAGGGTTGCAATATAAGCATGCATCATCTCAATCATCTACTTAGAAAAGACTTAGTAATTGGTATTCCAAAACTCAAGTTTGAGAAAAATAAAGTGTGTGAAGCATGTCAAAAGGGGAAACAAGTTAAAAATTATTTTCAAAGTGAAAATGTTGTTTCTACTTCAAAACCCCTTGAACTACTTCACATAGAATTATTTGTTCCCTCTAGAACTATGAGTTTGGGTGGTGATTACTATGGCTTAGTTATAGTAAATGATTACTCAAGGTTCACATGGACATTGCTTTCGAAATTCAAAAATGAAGCTTTTGATGCTTTTCGCAAACTTGCCAAGGTTATTCAAAATGAAAAGGGTCTTAACATTGTTTCACTTAGAAGTGATCAAAGAGGTGAATTTCAAAATGAGTCTTTTGAAAAGTTTTGTGAAGAAAATGGAATTCACCACAATTTTTCTGACCCAAGTACACCTCAACAAAATAGTGTTGTAGAGAGAGAAAATACATCCCTTGAAGAAGAAGCTAGAACTCTTCTAAATGAAACAAAGTTACCTAAGTACTTTTGGGCTAATGTTGTACATACTATTTGCTACACTTTGAACAAAGTACTTATTAGATCTATTCTAAAGAAAACTCCTTATGAACTTTATAAAGGAAGAAAACCAAATATATATCACCTAAGGGTTTTTGGTTGCAAGTGTTTTGTTTTAAACAATTGTAAAGATTCTCTTGGCACATTTGATGCAAAAGCTTATGAGACTATTTTTCTTGGTTACTCATTGAAAAGTAAAGGATATAGAGTGTTCAATAGGAGAACTTTAAGTGTGGAAGAATATGTTCATGTAGTGTGTGATGAAACTAACTCTATTGCTCAAGATAGTTCTTTGGAAGATGAAGATGCAGGTTTTTAGGATAAAGATTCTGCTCTTGAAGATGAAACCAAAGCTGAAGAACTTGAACAAAGTAAAGAGATCTCAACCATACCTCCTAAGGACCTCTTTAGAGAATGGAGAACTCAAAAAGACCTCTTCTTGGATAACATAATTGGAGAAATATCAAAGGGAGTCTCTACTTGTTCTAGACTCAGGATTTTATGTATCAACGTGGCTTTTGTTTCTCAAGTTGAACCAAGAAACATAGATGAAGTCTTGTGTGATGAACATTGGTTTATGACTATGCATGAAGAGCTGAATCAGTTTAAGAGAAATGAAGTGTGGGACTTAGTTCCTAAACCAGCCTCTCACACATCAATCGAAACCAAGTGGTTGTTTCGAAATAAACTTGACGAACCAGACATTATAGTAAGATACAAAGCTAGATTGGTTGTAAAAGGGTACAACCAAGAAAAAGTTATCAACTATGATGAAACCTATGCACCAGTTGCAAGGTTAGAAGCCATCTTGCATGTATCATGGATTTCATATTATTCCAAATAGATGTGAAGAGCGTCTTTCTTAATAGTTACATTGAAGAAGTATATGTAAACCAGCCACCAGGTTTCATGGACTACGAACATCCTAATCATGTCTATAAGCTGAAAAAGTCTTTGTATGGTTTGAAACAAGCACCAAGATCTTGTTATATGAAGAAAGAACTTGAGATGTCTATGATGGGAGAGTTGAACTTCTTCCTTGGACTCCAATTCAAGTAAATGAAACATGGAACCTTCTTATGTCAAACCAAATATTGTACAGAACTAATTAAGAAATTTGCATGGAAAAGTGGAAAGAAGCATCAACTCCAATGGCAACATCAACCTATCTTGACTTAGATGTGAAAGGAAAATTAGTTGATGAGTCAAGATATAGAGGTATGATTGGTTCACTTATTTACTTAACTACAAGTCAACCAGATATTATGCTTAGTGTTTGCTTGTGCGCAAGGTATTAGGCTAATTCTAAGGAATCTCACTTGACAGTTGTTAAAAGGATCATTAAGTACCTTAAGGGCACACCAAATGTTGGTTTGTGGTATCCCAAAGGTACCTACTTAAATATAACCGACTTTTTAGATTCTGATTTTGCAGGGTGCAAACTATATAGGAAAAGCACAAGTGGAACATGCCACTTATTAGGAAGCTCTCTTATATCTTGGAATTGCAAGAAACAAGCTTGTGTAGCATTATCCACTACAAAAGCTGAATATATTGCAGCTGGAAGTTGTTGTGCTCAAAGTCTCTGGATGAAACAATAACTTGAAGAATTTGGAGTAATCCTTGATCAAATTCCCTTAAAATATGATAGCACAAGTGCGATCAATCTAACTAAAAATCCTGTCATGAATTCTAGAACCAAACATATAGAGATAAGACATCATTTTCTTAGAGATCATGTTTCAAAAGGAGATTGTTGCATTGAGTTCATTGATAGTGAGAATCAACTAGTAGACATCTTCACTAAACCACTTGCTAGAGATAGGTTCTTCTTTATTAGAAATGAACTAGGCATCTTACATGGATCTAGCATTAAATGATGTTGTGTTTAGTGCATGTAATCTGTTCTAAATTGCAATCTATGTCTCTTGATTTCTCTTGAGGTGTCTTAGTCTATTGATATGTCTTTTGTTTAATCATTTGTTTTCTAAAAACTTACATGCTTACCTTGATTATTTCATTTTTCTCTCTGTTTTAATCGATTACGTTTTGTATTAATCGATTACTACTTGTTTATGCGTATGATTAGTTTTCAAAACTTTTTGTTTTAATTGATTATCCCTCGATTGAATTGATTACCACTATTATTTGTGTGTTATTAGTTTTGAAAATCTTCTGTTTTAATCAATTACCCAATGTTTTAACCATTTACCATTTATGTGTTTGTGGTGTTTTGGTTCAAAAACTGTCTATTTTAATCAATTACCTATTTGTTTAATCGATTACATGCCTTAGAGAAAAAATTTTCAAGTATTTCATTCTGTTTTAATTGATTACCTAACATTTTAATTGATTACCATGGCCTCAGGGAGAGTTTTTCTAGCATATTTAATCGATTACACTTGCGTTTTTAATCGATTACTTATAGCAGCTTTTGGTTTTGAGTGAAAACGAGGACAAATTTAATCGATTACTATGTTATTTTAATTGACTACTTGTGTGTGTGTGTTGTGTGTAATCTGTTACATATTTTCATCTTCACCTCATCAACCACCATTATTCCTGCATTTACTTCCACCACCCATCTCCACCAATCAGAACGACCCAACCTCTCTATAAAAGGCAACCCTAACCCATCCACAAATCACACCAACACCACCTCCAAACACCCCTCTCTGAACCCAACCTTCTTCTGCTTCCAAACACTCTGTCTCCTTTCTAAAAATGGCGAGCAACCACTCCAGAGCTCAGAAGAAAGCCACGACTTCCAAGAGAAAACAAGGTGAATGCTCTCAAGCTACTCTCAATAGGATGGATGCATGGTTCACCGATGAAAGCAAGAAGAATGATTATAAGATGATTTATGCTGTGAAGAATGTAAGAATCCCCAAGTATATGGACTTGGAATGGTTCTCTCAATAAGGGTTCAACTTCCTTAATCTGTTGGAAGCACAAGGTTTGTCCAAACTTGTGTAGATGAAAGGAACATTTTATTCGAAACTGGTTAAAGTCTTCTACACCTGTGTACATGTTGACCTTGAATGTAATCTCTTTTCCAGTATTAATGGAGTAGAAATGGTCATTGATGCTGAAGTATAAAAGGAAGTACCCGATCTGGACATGGTTGCAGTCTGCAAATTCGAACAAATAGTTGATGGGTACAACAAGATGCAGACCTATAGGGGAATGCTTCTTGACCCATCAAGGAATTTGAGGAATCTCCTTGGAGTAGGTGGTCTGACAGTAAAGGACAGAATGCTTGTGTACCTCATTACCTACATTTTCACTCTAAGGTCAAGTAATCATGCTCAGGTAACTAACAGTGATCTGCAGATGGTATACAGTCTGAAATTAGGTATCAAGATGAATTTGGTACTTTTGATTGAAGACATTATGTTAAAGAGACGTCGGTTAGTGGACTACAAATTTCCTTATGTCGTGCTTGCCTCAAGATTCATTGACTACTTCAATGTCGATGTATCTAATGAGATAGTGGATTTTACCAAAGCATCTAGTGAGATTACCAAAAGGCATCTTAAGAAGCTTGGAATGAGGTTTGCAGACCATAAGTGGATTATGGCTGGAGAGCCAATAGTAGGAAACTCGGAACATATGGATGAAGAAGTTGAAGCTAAAGCTCTACAAGAGCCTGCACATCAATGGAGTCATTTTGAGTCTCTCATGATTCAGAAGATGGACGCTATGCTTCACCTCCATCAAGAGCACTCAGCTGAAGTTCACAGTTTGCTGGAGAACATCACTACTCGGCTGGAAAACATAGAAAATAGGTTGACCCTTAGTAACCTCCTTAACCCCGATGAGGATGAAGCTTAGTCATGTTTCAAGTGCTTGTTTTTATTGTTTGTTAATCTGTTCTATTTGTTTCTATTTGTCTCTGTTTGTTTTATAAGTTATGATATCGTTTAGTTGTTTGATGATTAAGTTGTAAAAGTTTTATATGAACAAAATGCTATGGCTTTTTCCCTTCATCTTTTTATTTGTTATTCTATGGATAATTGTATCTTTTTGGGCTTGTTAATGCCAAAAGGGGAAGAAGATATATTGTATTAGCATAGTGCATTAACATTAGCATTTTTCTATGTATTGCATAAGCATTATGTAAAGGGAAAAGATATTTCATTAGCATTGCATCATACATTCATATATAACTCTACCTAATGATGATGATATGAATTGATACTTCTCATAGTGTTAAGAAACTTTCAGGTTTGACTAAGAAAAGTCTCTACTCTTAAGACTCTCCAAATGCACTCAATGGCAAATTCAAGTTTGGCATCATCAAAGCCAAAAAGAGGGAGCAACATGACTTAGCCTTGAAGTTTGAAGAAGAGCTTGAGGAAGTATTGTCTTTTACATGCCTAACTCTATGGAGTGGCATTAGTATTGATTGTTGTATGGTGTGTTGCATTTTAGTATCCATCATTTCATGTGCATCATGCATCATCATGTAGGAGTAAGAAGAAAAGTTTCTAAAGTTAGAAAATTTCTTTTGAAGTTAAAACTCTCTATTTTAATTGATTACAGACTGATCGTAATCGATTACTCAAGTGTCTGAAGCTTGCAAAGAAGTCTCTTGTATCGGTTTAATCGATAACAAGATTATTGTAATCGATTACACAATTCTTTTTGAGACAATGATTGATTTTTCAGGAGTCTCTGCCTTAATCGATTACTTGGTGATATAATCAATTACTTCTCTTTTAAAAGTGTTTCAGAAGTTATCGATAACACTTTAATCGATTACACTGAGAATCTAATCGATTACATTGTTCTTGAAAGTTTTCCAGTTTTTGGGAAGAACACTTTAATCGATTGAAATAATAATATAATCAATTACTTCTTTGAAATAATCGATTACATTGTATATTTAATCAATTACAGGAGATTATAACTGTTTTCTCTATAAATAGATACCTTGTGTTCTCACTTCTAACAACTTCTGAATGAGCTAGAATTACGAGTTGATATTAGTAAAAGAAAGAAGAGAAGAAAAATGCTTAGAAACAGTGGGACTCACAACTTCTAATCTTTGATTATGAAGATCATATTGTGAAAAGTGAGTTGTGTATTTCTCTTGAGTTCAAGAAGACACTCATTCATTCAAGCAAGGTTCTTGCATAGGACTGATCAGGTTGTGTTTATCTTTGACTACTTTTTGTATGGTTTACACATTGCTAGTTTGTGCATGAATTTCTGAAGGCATGCTAGAATATGTTTTTCTAGTTTGGGCTAAGGGTAGGTTTCTCTTAGGCTCTTATTCATAGAGGACCCTAGGGTTGGGTACCTTTGTCTCTTTTTCTGGGGTAGGAACTGAGACTGCTTGTGATTGCTTGTAAGAATTCTATATGCATAGTGGAAATTTAATTCGGGTTTGGATTAGATAACTGGATTAGCTTCTCTAGAGATAGAGAGTGAACCAGTATAAAAATTGGTGTACTTCTTCTCTTGATCTTATCTTTCTTTCTTATTCTGGTCTAGATCAATTTATTGAAGGTTAAAGAAATATCTTTTTGAAAGTAAGAACTCTGGCAAAGTATTTTGTGTAAAGCGTGATTGATTAAATATTGGTTTGCCAAAGTTTGTGATACGATCGGCGAAAAATAATTTTTCAAGCCCATCTCATGAAAAGGTTTGTAAAGTTGGAGTACAAAGATGATCATAACATGATTGAGCAATTAAACATTTTCAAGGGGCTCGTGAATCAATTGACGAAGATTGATATGAAGATTGATGACAAACTGCAAGCTCGTTTACTCTTTAGTCCCCTACCGGAGAGTTAGGACACATTAGTAGTTACTCTAAATAACTCAGCCCCTGAAGAGAAGCTCACCATGGATACCGTCACTGATAACTTTTTGAATGAAGAAGCTAGAAGGAAGGGATGAGGTATGGTTGTCCAATTTGAAGCTACCATTGTAGAAAACCACGGAAGAAGTGAGAATCACAGAAAAAATGCAAGTAGAAGTTGTGATAAATCTCGAGGACGATGTAAATCTCGCTCTTCCAGGATTACCTGTTACTATTGTGGCAAGCCAGGTCACAAGAAATCTGAATGTTGATATCTTAAGCGAGATCAAAAAACTGGCACTCTTAAGCTAGATCAAATTGATCTGAAGAAAAAGAAGGATAAGAGCACTACGGTTGTGGCAACATATCAAGATGACGATGTATTCCTTATTAAAGAAGACAACTATCTTAATGTTGCTTGTGATGATTGTTCATGGATTGTTTGACTCGAGTGTGTCCTTCCACGTTAGCCCACATGGAGGATTCTTCTCAACCTATCAAAGTGGTGATTGTGGTACGGTAAAAATAGGAAATTGTGTCACAAGCAAAATAGTAGGCATTGGTGACATCACTTTTATGAACAACATAAGGCATAAGCTCGTGTTGAAGGAGGTGAGACACGTACCAGGCATGTGTCTCCACCCCATCTTAGTCGAGAAGCTTGATGATGTTGTGCTGATCAGTCACTTTGGTGATTACAAATGGAAACTCACAAAAGGCAATATGATTGTTGCTCGAGAAAAGAAAGAAGGCACCCTTTATGTCATGCAAGGAAGAATATGCAAGGGAGAGGCCAATGTTGCCCATGTGACTCAAGCATGGAGTTGTGGCATAGACGACTTGGCCATATGAGCGAAAAGGGATTACAAATACTTGCTAGAAAAAACCATCTTCTTGATATAAAAGGTCAACTACTTGAATCTTGCACAAATTGTTTGGCTGGAAAACATCACAAAGTATCATTTCAGAAATCAGACAAACCCAAGAGGAGAAAACATGTTCTTGACTCAGTGCATTCAGACATTTTCTCAATGTTTGAAAAATCCCTTCCCTTAAAGGTGCATATTATTTTGTCACTTTCATTGATGATCACTCAAGAAGAGTATGGATATACTTGTTAAAAACAAAAGATCAAGTAATTCAAGCATTCAAGGAGTATCATGTCATGGTGGAGCATGAGACCAGGAGAAAATTGAAATGTGCACGAGTTGATAATGGTGGAGAGTATCATGGCCCTTTTAAAGCATATTGCAAGACATATGGAATTAAACTTGAGAAGACGCTTCCAAAGACACCACAATTAAATGGTGTGGAAAAAAGAATGAACCAAACAATCAATGAGAGAGTTCGGTGTATGCTATCTCATCCCAAACTCCCTAAGTCATTCTGGGGAGAAGCTGTGAAGACTGTTGTGGATGTTATCAATTTTTCACTGACAAGTCCTTTGGATGGAGAGATCCCAGAGGAAATTTGGTCAGGAAAGAAGGCGTCATACAACTACTTGAAGGTGTTTGGATGTCGAGCATTCATTCACATTCCTAAGGATGAATGAGGAAAGCTTGACTCAAAAACAAAGCAGTGTATCTATCTTGGTTCACCAAAAGATGAGTTTGGCTATTGATTATGGGATTCTATGAACAAGAAAGTTGTTAGAAGCAGAGATGTTGTGTTCTTCAAGGACCATACCATTGAAGATTTGAAGCAGTCAAAGAAACCTAAACGTAAGGTCAACACTGATCATGATTCATTCCCCGTGCCACATGATGTTTTAAGGGAACAAGTTGTCGAGATGAATCAAAATGAAGCCGATTATGGATCCAAACACAATGAGACCTCAATGGAGTAGTCAACAGAGTCAAATAATATAGAACCTATTGAGCCAGAAGTTGTTGAACAACCTTAATTGCAACGTTCCACCAGAGATAGGTGTCCCTCTAAAAGATATTCCTCAAATGAGTAAGTCACTCTTACAGATGAAGGAGAGCCTCAAAGTTATGAAGAAGCTATGGCAAGCAATGATAGAGAAGAATGGGTTAAAGCCATGCAAGAGGAGATGCAATCCTTGTATGAGAACCACACATATGACCTAGTGGAGTTGCCAAAAGAAAGACGAGCCTTGAAAAATAAATGGGTGCATATGCTCAAAACTGAGGAGAATAGCTCAAGACCAAGGTATAAGGCTCGAATTGTTGTCAAAGGATGCAATCAGAGAAAAGGCATTAATTTTGAAAAAATATTTTCTCCTGTGGTGAAGTTGTCATCCATTAGAGTTGTCTTGGGTATAGTTGCAAGCCTAGACTTGGAGATCGAACAACTTGATGTCAAGACAACCTTCTTACATAGAGATCTAGAAGAAGAGATTTATATGGAGCAACTCAAGGGTTTTGAAGTTTCGGGTAAAGAAAACTTAGTGTGTCAACTCCAGAAGAGTCTTTATGGTCTAAAACACGCACCAAGGCAATGGTATAAGAAGTTTGACTCTTTCATGGCTCAACACGATTTCAAGAAGACTCACACTAACCATTGTGTATTTATAAAGACGTATGCTAGTTGTGATTTCTTCATACTTCTACTTTATGTTGATGATATGTTAATCGTTGGGCATAATAAGAAGAAAATAGCTGCCCTTAAATTAGCAGTGAGAAAATCCTTCACTATGAAAGACTTGGGAACCAACAATGAAAATCCTTGGGATGAAGATCACTCCAGATGGATCTAAGAAGTTATTGTGGCTATCTCAGGAACAATACATTAAGAAAGTTCTTGAGAGATTTAATATGCACTAGGCCAAGCCAGTTAGAATTCCACTTGCCAGACCATTTAAGTTGAGCAAAAAGCAAAGTCCAACAAGTGAGGGAGACAAAGAAGAAATGAAAAATGTTCCTTATTCATTAGTAGTTGGCAGACTCATGTATGCTATGATATGTACAAGACCTGATATTGCTTATGCAGATGGTTTTGTGAGTCGATTCTTGTCTAATCCTGGGAAGGAACATTAGGCTTTTGTAAAATGGATATTTAGATATCTTCATGGCACAACCAAGAGGTGTTTGTTGCTGGAGATGTTGATTCTAGAAAATCGACATCAGGATATCTAATTGCTTTTGTAGGGACAGCTGTGTCATGGCAAGCCAAACTTCAAAAGTGGATGGCTCTATCAACCACAGAGGCTAAATATATTGCAGCTACTGAAGCATGCAAAAAGATGTTATGGATGAAGAATTTTCTTCATTAGTTGTGCCATGAACAAGAAAATTATGTGGTGCACTGTGATAATCAAAGTGCCATTCACCTAGCTAAAAATTCAACATTTCACTACTGTTCAAAGCACATAGATGTCTGTTATTGCCAGATACAAGATATGTTAGAGGAGAAGCTTTTACAACTTGAGAAGGTTCACACCAATGAAAACTGGTTAGACATATGACCAAGGTGATACCAACTAAGAAGTTTGAAGACTGTTGCCAAGGTGCCGTTGTGGTGGTGCCCCTTAATTAAGTCGGGAATGAGGAGATTTGTTGGAAATCCTTCCATAATTATGGAGCACCACATTCAACAAATATCGATAACATCAAATGCATGGAAAATAAAAGGTGCAGATTCCAAGATTTTTGAATTTCATCTTTGACTCTTGATGATATGACATTCATCTTAGAAAAATGGAGATTTCCAAGAGTTCTTGGAAATATGAAAATTAATTTACATTCATTTATTACTCTTGGGAGAAGCCATATTCCTCCACTATATAAATAGAGGCTTGTGAGGAGTTATGGCAAGCAAGCAAGTGAGATCCCTCAAGAGTGATAGAGTGAGAGAATTTTTTTTTTTTTAATCCTTTTCAAGAAAAGAGAGTAATATATTTTCACCATACTTGGTGAATGTTTGAGAAATATTGTAAACCATCCTATTGGGTAAAATTGAGATCATAATTTCTTAGTGTTGTTCTTCTCTTACTCTTAATTTATTTTTTTTATTGTTCATCTTAATCACATAGAGAGGAAAATTTATTCTTGGTATTTCCCAAAATATATATATATATATATATATATATATATATATATATATATATATATATATATATATATATATATATATATATATATATATATAAAGAACTTCCTGAAGATATCTGAATGTTTCTTTTATTTTCATAGTATGTTTATGCTAGAGGATAGGCGAGCAGCTCATAAGGCATGTGGTTGAATAACTGTGTTGAAATAATTATACATCTTGATACATTCTTTGTACCAGTGGTGTCCAAATTTGTCACACCTTATGCCAAATTTGGCTTTTAATAATATAATTCGTCATACAATTTTATTGTTTGATCTAGTTCACGCGGAGTGTGCTGTGAACAAAAGAGCCCATGCTGTAGTTTTAGTTGTAGAATTTCATCTTCCAAGTCATTGACTCGTGTTAAGGAAGGATGAAAAGCACAAAAAGAAAATAATTATAAAACATTAAAATTACAAAATTTAACAAATTGGGTTACCGTGTGTCGGCAAAGAATCTCCAATTCAATGCCTATAGCTAGAGGTGTACAAAAACCGGTTTGATAAAAAATCGAATTGAACTGAATCCTTTTAATCAGTTTGGTTTTAAAATCTAAGTTTATGAACTATTTTGGTAAACCAGTTTGAGATCAAACTGGTTCTAAAGAACCGATCCTAAATTGAATTAGTTAATTGATTTTGAATTGGTTTAAAAATCAAATCAGTTTAAAATCATTTTAAAAATTGAATCCCTTTTGTAGAAAAAATTTGATTAAGCGAATCTCTTCTATTCTTCAGTGTAGGTTTTTTTTTTTTCAAACTGATCCAAGTGAAAATAAGTTTGGTTTTGGTTCGATTCCATCGAGTTTTTTTAAATGCCCCTTATAGCTATAAGGAATATAGACATCGAGTTGAGGCACACAAGGAAAATGAGATGGTTCAATTTTAGATGGAAAAAGCCAAGTGCTCCAATCCAACGACATGGGTATTTTTAGTCCAATTTATTTTTAACTTAATTTATTATATTAAATAAAAGTTGGGCCAAACAATTGTTGATAAAAGCTCTTAAAATAAAAAGATATCTTTTTTTTATAAAGGAAAATTTTAAAATAAGGAGTTTTTCACTAAGCCACTCTGAGCAACTTATATTTGACTTGTGCGGAGCTTATTTGTGTGGGTGCTCCCTTGGATACTCAACTAAAGACGAAATTAAAATTAAATTAAGATATACAATAAGGAGATATATTGGATTATAATTTTGATGGATTTTAATATTTTTATAAATAAAAGTTAAATTATTTAATCACGACTTTTAAATGATATAACTAAGTCTTATGATATTTAATTATTATTATGATATTTTAAGGAATACAACAAAATCTAACAATATTCATTTAAGATTTTTTATAACTTAAAAAAAGTCATATGATATAAAAAAAATTTAAAGATTTTGATGGATTCTTTTTTAGTATAGATTTTGATGGATTTTATGTGACTTTTTAATATAAAAAAATTATACATCAAACAATCCTACAAAAAACCTTGAGACTTTTTTGGATTCTTTTTTTTTTCTCATTACTCATAATTTCGTCTCTCTTTCTTGAAGCACTATTGGAGAACGCACATTCTACGTCAGTTAATTTACACATATGACGATTGTTATTAGCCGTCATCATAGACAACATCATAAAAAGTCTTCACTTTTTACGATGGTTAAATAAAAAACCGTCTTAGAAAAATGTACCTTTCTAAGATGGTATTTAGCTAAAAATCATCTTAGAATGATATCTTTTGTTAAAAATCGTTTTAGAATGATAAACTTTCTAAGACGATTTTTCAAAGAACCATCTTAGGATGTATTTTTTTAAAACAAAAAAAAAATTAAAAAATTTGAAGATTCTAAGATGATTTTTGAGAAAACCGTAGACAATTTTTTTAAAACCATCTTTGAATGTATTTTTTTTAAAAAAATAAAATTTAAAATAATGGTTTTCACTTTCTTTTACTCTAATTAAAGAGAATAACGGCTCCAAAAATTTGTGATAGTAAAAATAACCTATCATCTCTTAATTAGAAGAATATATATATATATATATATATATATATATATATATAATAAAAATGGTTGTTTTGCCTCTGTCCTTCTATACTTCATGAATGTTCACAACCACACAATCTAGAAAGAAGATTGTAAACAATGAATCATCCTAATTCCTATCATTTAATTAAAGTGCAATTATCATTATCAATAATCAAAATGAATCATGAGGCACATGATAATCCACAAAGTTTGACAAAACTAGAACCAACCAAATTGTATCACTCTACCCTACATCCCTACCAATCAAATTTAAGCTAAAAAATAAAATGTTTCTTAACCAATCTTAGGTACCGATGCTGGATTTAAACTCAAGTTATATCAAACAAATAATGAGGAAAAACAAAGGAAGAAAGTTCCTAATTATTTTTCCATCAAAGTATTCAATCATTACATACAAATAGGAAAATAAAAGTGATTTTTTTCATTAAATAAAAAAAAATCAAGGAAAAATAACCTTAACGGTGTTCAAGTTTGTTACGTCAAATTTTGCTTTCTTCAGGATTGTTTTTTGCATGTATTGAATTGCAAACTTCACATGTAATAGGAAGAACCAAATATAAATGGAAAAATCGTAGGGCAATGACAATCTATTCTCATAAGAAAGAAACAAGGGCCATGAAATCAGATGCTAGTTATGTGTATAAAGTATATAAATATTCATGGAGAGGATTAAAGATACTCATATGTTGCAAAATGCAAACTACAAATATTCACATACCCCTGTCAAAAATAGCAATCATTCATCATAGGTGTTACATTACTCCATAATAAACTATAGCCTAGGTCAATTACTTTTGAAGAAATAGCTTATAAAAAAACCATCTTTACAACATCCTTGTCACTCATCACAAAACATGTTTATGAACCTAATAGATGTCTAGAAAAGCTATAAACTCCAGGCGGGATGGATAGGGACCTTCGTTGGTATTAAAATAAACCTCCCCCAATCTAACTTTTGATCATAATATATGGTTGGTAACAAACCATAGACTAAGCCTGAAGGTGATTTTAATAGCCTCAACGTAAAGAAGCATTAAAATATGAATGAGATTATAGATTAGTAGTTTTGGTTAGATTAATTCTATAAAAAAGGGTGGTAGACACTGGCACCATTCATCAAGAAAATAAAATATGGTGCAAGATGTTCTAGAAATACATTTCATTGAATTATTCTAGGTCAGAGGAGAATTGTACATACACTGGGCCTTAGCTCAGGATTTGTCCGTAGCGTACTTTTAATAAGACCTGGATTGCCAAAAGCGATAAGATAACAAAATGACTAGATCAATCATCAATCATATGGTAAACAATATTAATAATTGATCACTATAAATTAATAAGAAATCCTACTTTAAATCATCTTTGGCTAACCTATACCTGATAAGTTTGGAAAAATTTAGGCAATATATGATGAAAGACGATAAACTTACAGCGTAAAACATGACAATGCAATTTGTAAATGGCAAGATTAATTAACTATTTGATAAAAGACTATAAACTTACAACGAACTAGAATATTTTGTTGGCAGTGGAGCCATTATGGACTTATTAATCTTGTTAATCAATGCATGTATATCCTATTCAAAGATGTTGAAAGCTTAATTAGGTAAATTAAAAAAAGGTTTACAGAAAAGAAATGAAAATAGTAAATATATATTGAATCCAATTCTATATATAAGTATAACCATGCAACTAAATGAGTGTTGCTGATACTATATCATGAAAATCTTAGTTATCAAATAATTATATGATAACCATGAGTTCAAAACATAACAAATTAGGATATAAAGATAATGTAAATTAGCATGATTTCAGTCCACATAACCCAATATAAATGTTCAAACATGGAAGTTTGATGATATCATGTGAGTCAAATGGATTGACAAATGTTTGTCTGATTGATAATAAACTGAAACTTGTTCATCCAATAGCATAGATAAATGTATTAAATATGTTCCACAAAGAAAAGATACAGGAAATAAAAAACTTATAATGAAAAAGAAACTTACAAATGCTATGAATGCAGTCTTATGCGCTGTCATTTCATATATACAACATCCTGGATATTTATGCGCAGTAGATTTCATGAAAGGGGATCTCTTCTAATAAGCACATTATATATAGAACGACAACTAGGACCATTATCCACTAGAAATTAACAAAACCAAAGGAATAAGATATAAAATTTTGTTCTTCCTTATTTTTGTTATTCTTAATGTGTTTGGATGAAGGATTTAAAAATTACTTGGAAATTTAAATACATAGGATTTTGATTGCCTTAATTTAAATTCCTTTCATTTGTAAATATTTTGTTTGGATGAAGCAATTCAATTTCTTATATTTTAATTTCCTTGTTTGGATAAAGTAATTCAATTTCAATGAAATTTAAGTTTTTATTTTTAAATATTTATTTAAAAATTAAAATTTCAATATTGAATGAAAATAAATGAGTCATTTTTTAAATAGTTAAATATTCAAAATAAATTTAATGTTATAAATATATAATAATAAATTTTTTAATATTTAATAATTAAATAATCAAAATAATTGTAATGCTAAAAAATTTTAAATCTTACACAATATTCTTGTAATAACACACAAAAAAACTTGGATTAAATAATACTGCAAAATTAAAAGATAAATGATATATAATTCCTTATTCTTACTAAAAAAAATTAATTACCTAATCTCTTAATAATTTTAAAAAATATATTAAAATTAAATAATTATGTAATTTAATGATAATTATCTCATACAAAATTCAAATAATATTAATTTTAACGGAAGAAAATACTAGTAACATTTACAAGCTATTTTAAGGGTTAGGTTAAGAATGCTTATTTAAGAGAATCAACATATTCTTCCAAAAAAAAAATAAAGAGAATGAACATAAGAATTTACAATTGATTTATAAAGTAGGTCTAATTTAGATTTTAAATAAACTTTCCCAATTATAAATTTTTACCTATTAAGTAAAAAAATCCATAAAAAACACTAAATCTACTTAACTTAAAAAATTATAAAAAGATTGAATGACATAAAAAATTAATAAAACAAAATCCCACATAACCAAAAAAATCAACGAAAAGGAGCTAGTAAAACGTGAATAATGTGATACTTAATTAACAGACACACTACCAGCGAAAGGGATTTCGACAGCAAACTCTATGTAGCAGAAGACGGAGAGCATGGCGGAGAACCCGGACACCACGTAGGACAGCACCACCGCCGGCCCCACCTCCCTTGCCTCGATTCCGGTGAGCACAAATATTTCGGCGCCGATCACCGCCCAGATCCCGAGCCACATCAGATCCCACCAGTTCAACGTTTTCTTCATCTGGTGGCTGCTACGCGCCCTCATCTCCCCCACCTCCGCACTCTCGTTGTACCGCGTCAAGATGCGATCCTTCAGCCTCCACGTCTCCATCAGTGCCCTGAGATGGAGAGAGAGCGTGCGGCTAAGAGAGAGCTATCGTGGTGAGAGTGGCTGAGATGGAGAGAGAGCATGTGGCTGAGAGGGAGAAAGAGCTTGAGAGTGACTGGGAATTTTAATTCCTCTATTTTTTGTGAGAATTTGAAATTCTGCCAATTTACTTTATTAAAATGTTTCAGAAAAATGATGGTATTTTAATTACTTCTAAAATACCTATCCAAACAGATCATTTTACAAGGAAGCATTTTAATATCTCAGTTAAAATACTTTACTCACTTTAATTTCTCTATCCAAACATACACTATAGAAAAAGGTTTGGTAATCTAGAGCACAAAAATACTTCTGGAATAATATACTAAAAATGTCATGCATCAGGCAGGAAAATAACCTAGCACATGTAGCAACCTTAAATACTGGAACCAATAGCAATTGATAAACATATCCAAGGAGAGAGAAGCCACAATCAAAACCAGACATACTATCAGAGAAGAGAGGCATACATATGCAAATCATTTAATATAAAGACAAAAAACAAGGCACACTATAACACATTTAAATTCAGTTTAAATAGTGCAATTACCAAAGCCTCAAATTAAACTTTGAGATCTTATACAATTTAGTTACTTCCATAATTAACTCAGGCTTTCTATTATGTGAAGACACCATGACTAAAAGAACTATAAATTGCAAGACAATTCTAATAGAGGACCAAACAAACCTGAATACGGTTGCGATGAGCAAAATCAGAAACAGCTCGGTGCTCAAACAAGCCTTGCAACTCTCTTTGTCTTTCCCTTTCTATTTTCACAAGCAAATCAACTAGAGCTTGTCTTCGACGCAACCTTGACATGTCCCACCGAACATGCTCTGGCTGACTCTCATCATTATTAGCTACTACATCGTGGGCTTGATCAGCTTGAGCACCTTCATGTAGTTGAGCATCCCTCCGGCTCCCACGCGAACCTCTCTGCTGGCTAATCATTTGCACCAATTCACTGATATTTCTTACCCTTTCTCGCTCCATTTCTCCAAGACATTTTGCTCTCCGACTATTGTTTATCTGACTCACATTAGATAAATGATCACTAATACCATTTTCCATCCATCCCTGAACAATCTGTCTAACTCTCTCCTTTTCAACTTTGCCAAGATCAAGAGATTGCTCTCCCTGCTAGACCCATTATGATCCCCATGTGCATTCCTTGATCCAGTTTGATGATGTGACCAAGTACCATAATCATTTTCACTTTCACTTGCTCCCCCAAACTTCCTTTATTCTCACTGCCTCGACTATCAGACATGGTACTAGACACATTGGTATGAGAGTTAGAATTCCTCTGGTGCCGCAACCTTACCCTCATCCTTTCACATACCCAGTTCAACAAATGTTCATCTTCCAACTCATGCCACATTTGCAAAATAGCATATGCCTAAGTGCTCGGCCTCTCCATAGCCCCCTCTTGCCCAGAAGTTGGAAACTGCGAGCCCCTCAAAAACGAAGAATCCAACTTGACATAAGAAATGTATGTCAGTAGTATGGTGTCAATCATACATATCCACGTACAATTTCACATTTTCATGTCAACATTTGAGAGTAGCTGCTAGGGAAATATTTTAGAAAAAGTAACAAGATAATCATTTAGCGCCCTATTAGAATAACTGTTTAAACCATTGACCTCTATGTGTGCAGATCTATGAGAGCATTCAGTTTGACGAGCAAGGCGAATCTTCTTCAACACATATCTATGTTATCAAGAGACGGAAGTTTAAAAGCATTACCAGTAATGATTTAAGGAATTGTATATATTGTTGTTTAAGCATTAAAGTACACAAGTGAAAAGAAACAGATGAAAAATAAAAGAGGTCAGGTAGGTTTGATTCTCACTTTTTTCTTTTCATGCTTATGTCTCACTAGAAGCACTGAACAAAAAGTACCTTTTCCAATTTGCTCAAGTATTTCACATTGCTCCATGTCATCAATTTAGTAAGAGAATTCCCGCCCCTGGATACATTCCAAGTCAAACACATTAAATCCTTACAAACAGATTAGATGACAAAAAAAAATGGAAGGTAGGTAAATAATTAAACCATATTTGCGATTTACAGTGACAATTATTCTACTACACTAAGCGACTAAGAAGTAAGAAGGGAAACTACACTAGCAGCGGAGTTACTCAAGAATTTGCATATGCTTGCAAGTTAACCTTTCCCCTTTCTGCTTTCTCAAAAAGAATAGGAAAAGTACAATACAATACAATACAACACTGATTATTCTACAAAAAGAAACCAACAAATAGTAACCGATAATCATAAGAAAACAAAAAAAGGAAATAAAGTATTCAAAAAATAGGTCCAACAATGCTCATTAATACATAAAAATAAAGATCGCACGGTTAAAGAGAAGTAACCACGGATCACACTCGGTTATGCACTAAAGTTGAAAAATGATTCACGTGAAGCATTAGTGTCTTTCCACTCGTTTGTAGATAATAGTGTATGTAAAAAATGTTTTGTTTGTTCAACCACGATGAGGCATAATTCATACTTAGCTACTTGAAGTAGCGACAATTATTGAGATCACTACGCATGATTAATGATTTGCTCTCTGACCTACATTTCTTGAAACCATGAGGCACTACAATAATTAAGCAGTAACACAAACACATAGCCGAAAAAACGTTAAAAGCAACGAATCAAAGACAACAAAGTCTAATGCATAAGGAAAAAATAACATGGAAGTGAATGTGAACACCGCAAGTGACGAAAACAGAGAGAAATCTAAACTCCGAAGCAGGTAAGAGAAAAAAGAAGATGAGTGAAGAAAGAGCATGGAGAACAGTTGAATTAGGAGGAGAAATGAAAGGAAAAGAGAAAATGCACCTGAGTTGAGTGAGTTGGTGGTTGCAAGAAGCGAGTTGAAGTTGAACACGAATCCGAGGGATTGAGAATGTAGAAGGGAGAGGAGTCACAAAGCAAAGAATGCGAAGTTAAGTATTGGCAGAGGAGGTGCAAAATGACACCATTGTTTGGGAAGAAGAATAAGCAGGCGAAGTTGCAGAAGAAGCTATTTCTCCATTCTTGCTTAGAAGAAGAAAAGGACAAATCCAGAGAGAGATTGCATTGCAGTATTATTTATTAAACAGCCTGGGTAGACCAAACTGAAGTGGGCATGGAAGAGGGTGGTTAAGGAGGTTGGGATTATCAAGGGTGATGGTTTGATGTAGCGGCGATGTAGGCGAAGTCAAGGCCCACCTTGGAGACGATGTGGAAGGGGAGGGTGAGGGCATCGAGGATGAAGGAGATAAAGGAGGTGGTGTCGTCGAAAGTCTCGACGATGACCTCGCCATCGCGGTGGGGGACGTCATGGCAGTGATGGGTTTGAAGTCTGTGAGCATGAGGTTTGATCGAGATTTAGAGTTGACACGATGGAGGGAGGTGACGAGGGAAGGGGGAAGTCGTGGTTGGTGACATGGAAGGCAGTCCAGTGGGGTAGAAGAGAAAGAGGGGGAGTCGAAGAGTCAGGGAGAGTGAGAAATGAGAGAGGAAAGGGAAAAATAAAAATTAAAACAACTACTTCTAAAACGGTTTTCAAAAAACCGTCTTGGAATTTCTCGAAACTGTTGTAAAATAGTACTTTCTAAGCGGTTTTACGAAAATCGTCTTCATTAAACAATCTCGTATTTACAAAATTGTCATCGCGTGACATTCTAAGACGGTTTAGCATAACCGTCTTAGAATATGCGTTGTAAAAAACAACTTTTTTTAGTAGTGAATGCAATATAAACATTCATGTACAATACTTCATAACCTTTAATACCTTAATAATCTTCAATAACTACATGTTCATTTATCATTCTTATGTATTTATCCCACTTCTCTGTAACAACTTTTCATTATTAAAATATAAATATAATCATTTGCTTGTATTATAGGCACGTAGACATTTTGGCCCATGAGAACTCTATCTTTTTATATTTGTGATTCTTTATGACACTCCTTGTGTCTTATTCAACTTTTCATTATTAATACAAATACAATCATTCTCAATTATATATTCAAATTGAGATTTGCTTCAACACTAGAAAGGATCGTAAACTTAAATACATTTTCTAGCATGCAATGTGTTGGAGGATTTAATTGATGAGGAACAACATCATTTTTAAAAATGGTAGGACGAGCTATCTCGAATCCGTCTCATCTATTAAAACTTGTTCATGGAAGTGATTATTCACCACTAGAAAAACCAGATTTAACATCAGCGTATTAACATCGGTTTTTGACAAAATTGATGTTAACGTAAATGCGGTGGCATAATTGTAAATAATGTGTATCCGTTAACATCGGTTTTGAAGAAAATTGATGTTAACGAAGTGACGCTAACATTGGTTTTGAAGAAAACCGATGTTAACGAAGTGACATTAACATCGGTTTTCAGAAAACCAATGTTAATGTCGCTTCATTAACATCGGTTTTCTTCAAAACCGATGTTAACGTATGATCAGTTAACATCGGTTTGTTGAATAAAACCAATGTTAACATTCACATCAATTTGTTAACATCGTTTTTTTGTTGAAAACCGATGTTGAACTTACATTTTAAATTATATTTGACGCGACCTATTTTGCTTGCGCTCTCTTCTTCTCCGTGTACCCTCTCACGCTCTCTTCTCCATTGCACTGTTAACATCGAAGCTTGTTGTTCTCCATTGCACTGAAGACCGTGATAGGTCACTTTTTGTTGTTCATCCCCAACTTACCTAGGTACATTTCGTCTACCTGTGTTGTTCTATTGAATAGCTAGGTCTGTTTTTGGAACTCGTGGTTAAGCTAAGGACCTTTTTTGGTTTCTAGTGCAAGGATTGAGGAACTCGTGGTCACCTGAGGTACATTTCACTTCCAGTCTCGCCGACATTGTCGCTGTTGGGTTCGAGGTAAGCTTCATGTCTTCATTGTAACTTTGTGCTTCTGCGTACGTGCTCTTTGTTCTTATAGATTGTTAGTTAGTTTGTTAATTAGTTACTACTACAAGGGTTTGGAATGCAACTAGTCTTGCTTCGAAAGTTGTGTCAAAATATTGCCTTATTTTGTTGAGTTGTTTCTTGGAAGCATCTACTTTCTTCCTTCACTGTTGTTGTGTACTCCTTTCTTTCATGCTCTAGTTCTTGTTTCCATGCTTCATATCCTATAGCTTTTTGGGATAGTGCTTGTTCAAGTTGTTTGGCCTTATTGTTCACAGCTTCAACAACTTCTATTGATGATTGCTTAGATTCCCTAACACTGTTGAGCTTCTTTCTCAGTTCTTGAAGTGTCACTTTGGCCTTATCAAGCTCGGAAAGAGTTTTGGATTTTGTGTTCTCAACACTTTGTAGCTGTTTATTTATCTTGTTCAATTCTGTTTGGGCCAAAAGAAGTTGAGTCTCCTTTTCCAACACATTCTGCAAATCACACAAGTTACTAATCATGAATCATATCTTCTCAAAGAAAGACACTATCAATAATGAAAAATGATAGAGTTGTTGGAACCCAAAATCATGCAAATGAAGCACTTATGCAAAATTAGAAATCTCCTAAGGTTTAGGTAACAAAATATAGTCAAAGTAAAGCTGACATCATCACAAAAATAACCTGCAATTAGATATTAACATGTACTTTCTAACTGTTTCTTTATCTTAAGGCTTATTTATAGGACGACTAGTAGTGATCCTGTACTTTTTTTTTCTTACTGGTTTTCATTAATGATTGGTGCTACTATACCATGTTATTAACTACTAAGTAAGCATAGTGGTGTGATTTATTTTAGTTGACTACTTTATTTTGGCTTTATTAATTCAAGTGACATGTATCTTTGTAAGGGTTAAGACTATGAGGACTTTGCTATTTTTCTTTTATTAATCCTTGAAACATAGACACTGGAAAGTGGGCATCGCATTGGTTCTTCTGTTTCAACATTGGTTCCATGAATTGACTGATTTCTATTTTTGGCTTGTTCTTTGTAAGTTGTTGTACCTATGTGCAATTATTTTTTAGTTTGGAATGAGTGATGTGGTGATTGCACGATGGTAGAAGTATGGTTAGTTTGAGTGGTTGTTCATGTCTTTTATGAATAATTGGAATGAGGAAGTTGGTGTTCTTGTAGATTTTGATGAGGGAACAATTTCTCTTTCTGATTTGGGAATTATATTTGGTAGTTGCTACTATGTATAAAGTGAAGCCTCAATTTAAGATTAAATTACTATACAACAAAATGTGATTAATGAAAACAATAGGTTTAGGGATAACATTGCTAAATAATCCTCTTGAACATCAAATTTCTCCCTTGGACACAAATCCTCATCACAAAGCTAAATCAGCTGCATCACCTGTGATATGAGGGTCAACCACATTTGAGATCAATCCCACCTAATTCAAAACACTGTAACCCTTGGTCATATCAAAGGAGGTGAAAGCAAATAACTGATTCACACACACACCATTATTTCCAAAAAAAAGGACAAAAACCAACCAAAATGTAGATATCATAATGAATGAGGTCCAAATGACATCAATATTCACATGTTCTTTTGTGTTATTTTCCCTGCTCAATCAATATATACTAGAGATGTAACAGCCAAAGAAGCATCTGCACAATGTGCATAGGCATGAGCCTTTCACAAAATAGATACGTTATACCTAAGATAACTTTATTCTAAAGCTCAATATGATTGAAAGAAATGAAGCATAACTAACTTTTTTTCTTAATTCTTTTTTCTTTGGTTAATTAATTATTTCCAAATTAGAGGACTAAAAAATTACTTAAATTCAAGGGACTATAAAAATTACTTTCCAATCTAAGGGAGCAAAAGAGTCTAACTTTGTTTACTACATCAACAAGGAGTCTAACTTTGCTTTTAGGTTTCAAACTTGGTCTTAATTTTGACAGCATTAGTTATATTTTGACACTATATCAACATTTTACTCATAACTTAAGCTATAGATCTCTAATTATGACGTTCTTTATATGCTAGGAAAGTTAATAAAGATATCTACAAACTTTGTAAAAAGGATGAATTCGGGAATTTTGGTGTTAAAATTCAGTTTTAGAGTTAGACGAGAAGTATTGGGCGAGCATGCATGACATACCTTTTGTCTTTTGAGCATATATCATTGAATTCGAGTCCAAGTTAGGCAAATGAGATATCGTTGAAAAACTTATTCCATGGGCTAAGGGTAATCTTGGGATTAGGAGATAATTAGTTATAAAAATTACTTTTCAAAATGTTGAACTATATGTATATATAAATGGATTTGCCATGTCCTGATCTGGTTTGTAGTTTTGACACGCTTATTTCAAACCTAATACATTGTTGTCTTTTAAATGTAGGTTGTGAAGGTTCATTAAGATACTTGGTATGTAGACAACACACTAGCACAGACATTGCTCCAAGTCATTGGTAAGCATAAGCTCTTGTCCATCAATATTTTCTTTGAAACATGTAATTAATTAAATTACTTTGCAAGATTTGTAGATACTTCTGTTAAATTATTATATGGATGATAAATTTTTGGAACTGATTGGATGTTTAATATCAAGAAATAGTATGACTTTTAATTGCAATGTTAGCCACTCCACTGTTTCTCTGACAGCTAATTCTCTTTTTGCAATTTTGTATCTTATTGAACCTCTCTGCACTTTTTGAGTCCAGAGTTCAAACTCGTTTTAGTCTATCATAAGTTGAAGCCATCTTGTCTACTGCTTGCTTTTGGGAAGCCCTTGCCACCATTGTGAAAGCTGAAACCAAGTGCATTACATGTGTTGGTTTAAATTTAATCATATATTACTCATATTTTAAAGTTTTTGTGTAACTGTTCGATATTCATGTCAAACTCAAAGTCTGTGTGCTTCATAGACCCTATCCCCTACATATGCATCTCCATTTTTTTTCAAATGAATCATGTTATTGTTGGTTTTATTCTCTCTTGAAATAAAATAACATGTTGGTGCCTTGATTTCATAAGCATTATATATTAATCCAACCTCCCACTGCTGCTCTAGTAGTTGCACACACTGGAAATGACCATGCTGATAATTGTTTCAATTCAATAACAATGAGACATTATTAATTCAAACAATCTCTCAATTTTATTTCATTGAAAATGTGCAACTTTGATTTTTTTCAATCAATCGATTTTAGATATTGCAATTAAATTCAAACTCATGATTGAGTTTTTTTTATTCCCACCTCACATAAATTTCACCCAAACCCACTGATCGAGACCGTACCCGAATCAAATAAACATTAAAATGTAGTAACTAGGAAGTGATCCTAGGTCATTTCCCAACAAGCAATGATCAACCAAATGTTCATAACAGATAGTAGGAAATAGTAACAAAATGAGGGAGGGTTGTTTGCTTTTGTAAATTAAACAGCGAGTAAAATTGAATTAGAAATTATCAGAATTAAAATATGTTGCTTCCCCTTGATTCACAAGCAAGTCTCTTATCCTAGGTTGCGAGAATTTATCCTTTATCAGTTCAACCACTTAATCCAACCCTAAATTAAATTACTAAGTGAAATTTAACATAAAACATTCATTATGTGATTAAGCATCACACACACCAATTACTCATAAACGATCATTAAGCATGAACGTACGTAAATTAAGCGCAGAGACAAATAATCAAGCAATAAGCATGCATGAATTAATAGCAACAAATTCAGAGTAATTAGTGAAGAGGAAAAACTGAACAGAATTTAACAGTAGTAATAGAACCTCAAAGAGAACTGTGCTTGATCCTCAAGAGAAAACAACGCTGTGGACTTAGCCTTCCATTAATCAAATAGAGAATGAAATTTTATTGATAAAACTAAAAGTCTAAACTGGAATTGTAAAAATCGAAAATAAAAGTGAAAGAGAAGAGAGACTAAAACTAAAAACGAAAATAGAAGAGAGAGAGGAGAGAGAGAGCTAAACTAGAACCTTGGCGCTGTTATATAGTTTTTCAGCCCCAAAGCTTACAAATCTGTTTTAAATCCAAGCCCATAAGTAAAATCAAATCAAATCTAGAGAAGATAAGATCTAGATGAAATAATATCTAGATGAGATCAAATCTAAATAATATCTAGATAAGATAAGATCTAATTTTGTAGAATAAATTAGTCTGCCCTCTTCAAGTCCAAGCCCAATTTTGGATTCAAGCCCAATGCTTCATTAATTCCTGAAATTAGATTAAAAACATCAAATTAGCTGAATGGCCCCAAATAATAAAACTGCCTCATAAATTTGACAATTATGACTAATTAGTATTTAAAATGGTGCAAAAGGGTTAAAAAATAGGATAAAATAATGGCACATCAAAACCCCCCATACTTAGCCTTTTGCACTCTTGGGCAAAATGAAATAAAGAACAAAATCCAAGGATATCAAAGAGAGACAAACAAAAACATTTACACATTTCTCAATGAACATCAAGAAATGAAAGGAATGGGTAACATCTAACATGAAGAGATCCAAAGAGTCAAGACATTCGTGAAAATCATCCAAGCAACCCAATCATGGCAAAATAGTTAATCAGCTCAATAATGAAAAATGATTAAGCCTCACAAGATATACACTCTATCTCTCAAGTGTCTAGGCTATTGTTTACTCTCGAAGCACCCATGAAAACAAACACCACATAGACTTGGCAAAATTCTAAAATTGACAAACGACTTGACAACACATGCATATGAGGATCAAGAGGTCTTTAAAGGTTGTAATGGGGCCAAGGACAAGGTAGGGAAAAAAATATGGAATAAGTAGCTAAATCCCAAAGGAATAGAGAAGCAATGGGGAATAAGTGGAAATTAAGCACAAGTAGTAAACCCAAACCCTCTAATATCAACAAAATCAACCAAGACTCCCAAATCAAGTTCTCATATCAAGACCTTATTTATTCAACTTCACTTCTTTTTTTTTTTTGAATAGTACGAAATTGCAGAATTTGCAGCAACTGGATTTTTTTTTTTTGATTTTTTTTCATTTTTCATTTTTTTTTATTGAACAGTACGAAATTGAAGATTAAAGAAAGAACTAGGCAATATATATATACATCAAGCATGGCCAAAATAAAACATTAAGCATGGCCAAAAATCATATCTTCCAATGAAACATACCCCCCCACACTTATTCCCAGCTTATTCCCAAAACAATTCCAAAGCTCCAAAATTCCTTAAGGGTAAGGTGATATCATGGTTTTTCACTTAAGGCTTGTAATGAGCTTCAAAACAAAGAAAAGGGAAAATAGGCTCAAAGGGGCTATCAAAGGAATTAATTCATGGTAATTCCATTTGGCTAGAAGCTTATAAGAATGAAATTGCCTAAATCATTTCCAAATATGCATGTGAATTAGGAAGCATCAACAAGAATCAAGCCAAGGCTATTGTGCAAGCAATCAATGGGGCAAAAACACCCCAAAAGATTATGATGATGGATGGCTCGAATTCTCACAAAGGTAAACTTATCACTTTCAAATTGAGCTTTCAAAACTATCATGACATGTAAAGGAAAAACAAGGATTTCAAGTCACAAAATGTCAATAGACTTTTATTTTCAGAACAATTACTCATTACTTGAACATATCCTATAATTCAAAGACAAACATGCAAATTTAACACAACAAAACTAACAAGATTAAACTAGAACCCAACAAAACTAACAAAATTAAACTAATTTGACACAACTAACAAAACCAAAACCAAAGAACACACTCCCCCCCCCCATACTTAAACAACACATTGTCCTCAATGTGGCACAATTAAAAGATTAAAAGCAATTAAACCATCAAATAGAATCGGACAAATGTAATAAAAGTAAATAAGGAGATAGGAAAGAAAAACTCCCTAAGTCATGGTAGAGGAAGAGTAGGGTGGAGTAAGGAAGTCTCTTCCACCACTACGTCCACTAAAGAAGGGTTTGTGAGGAATGGCTTAAGTCGGTGTCCATTGACCTTGAAGATCTTGTTTGTAGAGTCGCTTTTGATCTCAACTGTACCATAAGGAAAAAACATTAGTAACAACAAAAGGACCAATCCACTTAGACCTCAACTTACCACTCATGAGTCCAAGCTTAGAATTATACAATAACACTTTTTGCCCAACCATGAAGTCCTTCTTAATTATCATGCTATCATGGAACTTCTTGGTCTTTTCTTTGTAGAACTTGGCATTCTCGTAGGCTTCTAGGCAGATCGCATCTAACTCACTCAGTTGCAACTTTCTTTCCTCACCAGCTTGATCCATAGAGAAGTTGCAGGTCTTCACTGCCCAGTATGCTTTGTGCTTAATCTCCACTGGAAGATGACATGCCTTTCCAAAGACAACTCGATAAGGAGACATTCTTATGGGTGCTTTGTAGGCAGTCCTATGTGCCCAAAGAGCATCATCTAGCCTAGTACTCCAATCTTTCCTGCTTGGTTGCACAATCTTCTCTAAAATTCTCTTGATCTCCCTATTAGAAATTTCTGCCTGTCCATTGGTTTGGGGGTGGTATGGTGTGGATACCCTGTGGACAACCCCATACTTTTTAAGTAAGGCATGCATTGATTTGTTGCAAAAATGGGTTCCTTGATCACTAACGATTGCTTTAGGTACTCCAAACCTGCAAAGCAGATTAGATCTGACAAAATCTACAACAACCTTAGCATCATTAGTTCTTGTGGGCTTGGCTTCCACCCATTTTGAAACATAATCAACTGCAAGGAGAATGTAAACATAACCAAAAGATACAGGAAAAGGGCCCATGAAATCTATACCCCAGACATCAAACACCTCACAAAATAGCATAGGTTGCTGAGGCATTTGTTGTTGCCATGTAAGTGCACTTCCTGCTATCTGACACTGCTCACAAGTGCTACAAATCTTCCACGCATCTTTAAAGATTGTGGTCCAATAAAAGCCACAGTCAAGCACTTTGCGGGCTGTCCTTTGAACACCCAGATGACCTCCCGGTGCGGAAGAATGACAGAACTGCAGGACTGAATCAGTCTCATGATCTGGAATGCATCGTCTAATGACCTGATCACTGCACAATTTCCACAAGTAGGGGTCATCCCAAATAAAATGCTTAGCATCACTTTTAATTTTATCTTTTTGGGCCTTAGATGCTAAGGGAGGAAAAACAAAAGCAACTAAATAATTGACAATGTTAGCAAACTAGGGAGTAGAAAGAGAATCAGAAATACTATACAATATATATAAATGATCATCCGGGAAATCATCCCGAATGGGTGAGTCCTCATCAGACACATGTTCGATCCGACTCAAATGATCAGCAACTAAATTTTGTATTCCGCTCCTATCACGGATCTCCAAGTCAAATTCTTGGAGCCAGAGCATCCATCGGATCAACCTAGGCTTTGAATCAGCCTTCTACAACAAGTACTTTAAAGCTGCATGGTCAGTATAAACAATAATGCGAGTACCAAGAAAATAAGAACGAAATTTTTCAAGAGCAAAAACTATGGCTAGTAGCTCTTTCTCAGTAGTAGTATAATTCGCTTGGGCAGCATCTAAAGTCCTAGAAGCATAATATATCACCCTAGGCAATTTATCAATTTTCTAAGCAAGGACAGCCCCCAATGCATAATTTGATGCATCACACATAAGCTCAAAAGGGGCTGTCCAATCGGGTGCCTGGATGATGGGGGTGGTAGTCAATGCTCTTTTGAGGCAATCAAAAACCTCTTTGCATTTATCATTAAAGTCAAACTCCACCTCCTTTTGCAACAAGTTGGATAGTAGAAGGGCTACTTTGCTAAAATCTCTTATAAAGCGCCTGTAGAATCCTGCAAGACCAAGAAAAGATCGCACCTCTCGCATGCAAGAGGGGTAAGGCAATTGTGAAATAACAGAAATTTTTGCAGGATCTACTTCAATGCCCTTATTGGAAATAATGTGGCCTAAAACTATATCTTGCTCAACCATAAAATGACATTTTTCAAAATTTAGAACAAGGTTAGTTTCAGTGCATCTATTCAAAACATTTTCCAGACTATCCAAACATACATCAAAAGAGGATCCATATACAGTGAAATCATCCATAAACACCTCTATGCAATTTTCTAAAAAAATCACTAAAAATACTAATCATGCACCGCTAGAAGGTACCAGGGGCATTGCATAGGCCGAAAGACATCCTCCTATAGGCAAAAGTGCCGAAGGGGCAGGTGAATGTGGTCTTTTCCTGATCCTCAGAAGCAATAGTGATTTGCATATAACCAGAAAAACCATCAAGGAAACAGTAGTGAGATTTACCTGCCATGCGTTCAAGCATCTGGTCAATCAATGGCAGTGGAAAATGGTCCTTTTTAGTAACCTGGTTCAGCCTCCTATAGTCGATGTATACTCTCCAACTATTCTGCACTCGAGTAGGAATCAGCTCATCCTTCTCATTTTTTATCACGGTGAGGCCGGTTTTCTTCGGGACTACCTGGACGGGACTCACCCATTGGCTGTTGGAGATAGGATAAATGATTCCAACTTGCAAAAGCTTGGTTACCTCCTTCTTCACTACATCAAGAATCACCGGGTTGAGTCTTCGCTGTGGCTGTCTTACTGGTTTAGCTCCATCTTCTAAATTTATTCGATGCAGACATGTGGATGGGCTAATACCAAGAATGTCCGCCAGGGTCCAGCCTATAGCCTTCTTATGCTTCTTGAGAACAGATAACAGTTTTTCCTCTTGCTCATCAGTAAGGGAGGCAGATATAATTACCGGGAAACTTTTGCTATCATCCAAGTAAGCATATTTTAAATTTGATGGCAGAGGCTTCAATTCTGGTGTGGATGGCTGGATAGTGGTAGAAAGAGATGGTTTCTCAGCCTGTACCTCATAAAGAAAGTCAGAGGTATGTGTACTTCTTGAAACATGGTTAGTTCTATGTGACTCTATAAAATCAATCTCAAGAGGTAAAACATCAGCAGACATTTAATCAATATCAAATTCAGATTCATTCTCAGCATCAAATTCAGACATATGATCAAGTACAAATTCAGATTCAATGAATGAAGAGTGACATGCATGCAGATTAGAATGAAGATCAGTCATGTATTCATCAACAATATGGTCAATTATTTCAACACAAAATATAGAAAGATCTTCATATGGGTGTTTCATAGCATCAAGAATATTAAAATGAACAGTTATATCACCAAACTCCATAGATAGTGTGCCTGCATATACATCTATCTTAGTTCTAGCAGTTTTCATATACCTCCATATTTAAAATATAAAAATCAACAGGGAAAATCAGCTCACCAACTCTAACTAAGACATCCTCTATGAAACTAGCAAGATAGGCAACACTTCTATTAGCTAAATGAATTACCACATCAGTTGACTGCAAAGGACCTAGAGATAGAGAATTAAAAATAGACAGAAGCATAACACTAACAGAAGCTCCTAAATCTAGCATGACATTGTCAAACTTATTGTTCCCTATAATACAAGGTATGCTGAATGTACCTGGATCTTTACATTTTTCAGGGATTTGGGGAACAAATTTACCAATCAATGCGGAGACATTTCTGCCCATACTAATTCTTTCACTTCCTTTAAGCTTCCGCTTATTAGTGCACAGCTCCTTCAAGAATTTAGCATATCTTGGAATTTGCTTTATTTCATCCAACAGAGGTATGTTTACCTCTACTTTCCTAAATGTTTCCAAGATTTTCTTCTCTGCCTCTTCCATTTTTTTGTTGGAAATTGCTCTTGGAGGGAATAGAAGAGGGATATGCTGCTTCTCTTTAGATTCACCTACATAGAAATTGTTAGGTAACTTACACTTTAAATTTTTGTCATCATCTTTTTCTGGAGTAGAGTGAGGTTGGGCAGGTTCATTGGCGGATGAGGAAGATGCTACTGGTTGAGGTCCTTGACACTACTTTCCTGACCTCAATGTAATGGCACTCACATTTTTGGGGATTCTGGACAGATTAAGAAGGTAATTTATCAGAATTCTGGGACTGTTGTTGATTTAACTGTGTAGCCAACTGTCCCATCTGATTAGTTAAGCTCTGAATGGAGGCTCTGGTCTCTTGCTGAAACCGCATGTTTTGCATAGTCATTTGCCTCACGAGTTCTTCAAGGGAAGGTTGCGAAGGGGCCTCAACTGTTTTTTGTTTCTAGGGCTGTTGTTGTTGTTGTTGCTGGATTGGTGGAGGAACGTATGGTCTGCTTGGGCCACTAGCATTTTGAAAATAAGTCTATTGTTGTTGTTGCTGCTGTTGTGAAGGATTCGACCATCTAAGGTTGGGATGATTCCTCCATCCGGGATTGTACCTGTTGCTGGAGAGGTCATAATTATTCTGTTGTGGCTGATTTTCCTATTGAGGTTGAGGAGGTCAGTTGTAGATGTTTACATCATAAGCTTCAGGCTGTTCAATTGCTTCAGATTGTTGCACAGAAGGGCAAAGGTCTGTGTGGTGGTCGGCAGACGAGCATAAACCACAGAGTCTGGCGACAGGTGCAGATTTTTTATTCATGGCCAGTTGGGTTACCAGGTTAACCAAGGCATCTAGTTTACCTTCAAGCTTCTTAGTCTCACCTGATGAATTCGTGGTTACTTCATGCACTCCTCTAATGACAATAACATCACTTCTGGCACTAAATTGTTGGGAGTTTGAAGCCATCTTCTCAATTAAATTTCTGGCTTCAGCAGGGGTCATGTCTCCAAGGGCTCCACCACTGGCAACATCTATCATACTTCTTTCCATGTTGTCGAGTCCTTCATAAAAATATTGGAGAAGAAGCTGCTCTGAAATCTGGTGGTGAGGGCAACTGGCACATAATTTCTTAAATCTCTCCCAGTATTCATATAGGCTCTCTCCACTGAGTTGTCTAATACCTAAAATATCCTTTCTGATGGTCGTGGTCCTGGAAGCAAGGAATGTTTTTTCTAAGAATACTCTCTTGAGGTCATCCCAGCTCGTGATGGACCGTGAAGCAACGTAATAAAACCAGTCCTTTGCCACTCCCTCTAAAGAATGAGGAAAGGCCTTCAGAAATATGTGATCCTCCTAGACATCTGGGGGTTTCATGGTGGAGCAGACAATATGGAATTCTTACAGATGTTTGTACGGGTCTTCACCTGCAAGGCCATGAAACTTTGGAAGCAAATGGATCAGTCCAGTTTTAAGAACATATGGGACATCCTCATCAGGGTATTGGATGCACAAGCTTTCGTAGGTGAAATTAGGTGCAGCCATTTCCCTTAGAGTCCTCTCACGGGGTGAAGGTTGTGCCATATTCTCAGAATGTACAAAATCAAAATGTTCAAAATTATAATGCTCAAAATCACCAATATTAGAATGCTCAGGATGCTCAAAAGGTACTAAATGATGTCTAACTAATCTATGAAATTTCCTATCTATCTCAGGATCAAAGGGTTGTAAGTCAGATGAATTTCCTCTAGTCATACACTAAATTCAGCATGCACAACTAGTTGCCTTCTTATGCAAGTAACAATGTAGGTTTGAACTACAGCTACCATTAAATGATATCCAAATGACTTGAAATTTTGTGAGCAACCTTATAAAATGATGAGAAGATAGCACCAAAACTTTCAAATGAAAATTCGAAGTCTAACTATATAAGCTAAAAATGATAAGTTAAGAAAAATAAGAGAATAATACTTGAAAAATAAAAAACTTTTGACAAAATCACTTTTTTTGGACGATGGAGACCTCAGCCGGCGCCGGCTACCATGGTGTAGGAAATTTTTTTCTACCCCAAATACATATATAATAATTGCGATTTTGATAACCGGAGCAAAAGTTATGGTCGTTTGAAGTTTTGACAAAAATCAAATTTGCTACTTTTTTGGAACTTTCAAATCTGACCAAACTAAAGGCTCTAGCTATTTTTCCCACAAAATATAGATTAAAAGAAGTTACCACAAAAAAATTCAGCCAAAAATAACAACTCTAGCTACTAAAACAAAAAATCCCAAATAATTCAGCAAAGGTGGTCACTAAAATCCGTCGCTACATAATTTCCACTACTACTTTGTTTTGCCGCAAGCAAAAGTGGTCGCTAAATCCATCGCAAAACACTATTCACAGCAAAACACCCAAAACTGAAACAGGGGAAGCGCTTAACAGAAAAACTAAAACAAAACACACACTAAACAAAATACCAAGACACTAAACAACACTAACACACACACTAACACAACACTAACAATTAAACATAAAACACGAAAGAATTAAACACTAACACAACAGTAGCTATTATGAACCTTTGGACATTGCTCCTCGGCAACGGTGCCAAATTTGATCGAGGTCGTACCCAAATCAAATAAACATTAAAATGTAGTAACTAGGAAGTGATCCTAGGTCGTTTCCCAACGAGCAATAATCAATCAAATGTTCATAAAAAATAGTAGGAAATAGTAACAAATTGAGGGGGGGGGGGGGGTTGTTTGCTTTTGTAAATTAAACAGCGAGTAAAATTGAATTAGAAATTATCAGAATTAAAATACGTTGCTTCCCCTTGATTCACAAGCAAGTCTCTTATCCTAGGTTGCGAGAATTTATCCTTTATCAGTTCAACCACTTAATCCAACCCTAAATTAAATTACTAAGTGAAATTTAACATAAAGCATTCATTATGTGATTAAGCATCACACACACCAATTACTCATAAATGATCATTAAGAATGAACGTACGTAAATTAAGCGCATAGACAATTAATCAAGCACTAAGCATGCATGAATTAATAGCAACAAATTCAGAGTAATTAGTGAAGAGTAAAAACTGAACAAAATTTAACAGTAATAATAGAACCTCAAAGAGAACTATGCTTGATCCTCAAGAGAAAGCAACGCTGCGGACTTAGCCTTCCATTAATCAAATAGAGAACGAATTTTTATTGATAAAACTAAAAGTTTGAACTGGAATTGTAAAAAACGAAAATAAAAGAGAAAGAGAAGAGAGACTAAAACTAAAAACGAAAAATAGAAGAGAGAGAGGAGAGAGAGAGAGCTAAACTAGAACCTTGGTGCTGTTATATAGTTTTTCAGCCCTAAAGCTTACAAATTTGTTTTAAATCCAAGCCCATAAGTAAAATCAAATCAAATCTAGATAAGATAAGATCTAGATGAAATAATATCTAGATGAGATCAAATCTAAATAATATCTAGATAAGATAAGATAAGATCTAATTTTGTAGAATAAATTAGTCTGCCCTCTTCGAGTCCAAGCCTAATTCTGGATTCAAGCCCAAGCCCAATTCTAGATTCAAGCCAAATGCTTCATTAATTCCTGAAATTAGATTAAAAACATCAAATTAGCTGAATGAGCCCAAATAATAAAACTGCCTCATAAATTTGACAATTAAGACTAATCAGTATTTAAAATGGTGCAAAAAGGGTTAAGAAATAGGATAAAATAATGGCACATCACCCACTCTGCAAAAAGCAGAGATGAGATGGAAAGAGCTAAACCCACTGCTCTACCTTGTTCTCTTGTCATGTCTAATTGGCTTCCTTCAATTTGGCTATTAGATTACTACATTTACGAACTCTTAGCAGGTGTAACGGATGTCCCAGTGTCTCGACTCTCAAGATAAAAGTGCAAGTCATAAAAAATTGAAGTTTTTTTATCAAATAAAAACATTATGAATGTTTAATTGAGGGAAAAAATATAGCTTGATACAATTTAAAATAGTGCTACAATATTTTCCTAGGAGACATATTAACTTCTCTTTTATTTTTTTTTACTTCCATTTTTTAAAAGCCATCTTCGCCTCTTTTTCTGTTTTCCTATTCTTCTTTATAGTCATTCAAACTTCTTATTCAAATCATGTGTCATGGACACGAATAATAAACAGAACAAAGCCAAAAAAATCAGTACAAGTAATCAAAGACAACAAAAAATGAAATACAACTATATTTAAAAAATAAAAATGGGTATTAAGAATTTTATGACTTGTATTAAGAACAAAGCCAGAAAAATCAGTACAATTGGAAAATGACTGTTGAAAGAAATAGAAGCATACAATGTTGAAATGGTGTGTCTCAACTACACAACACAGAGCAATTTATATAGGCTGAATGAAATCATTTCAAATAAATATAGGAGATTTCTAGCCTTGTTGCTATTGTTTTCCCTCTCTTTTACAAACAAACTCCTCCCTTGGCATGTTCTCAGTGTTAGTTATTTCCCTATTTTCTCCTTTCTTGACTCTTTCTTCACACATGATGCCCATCATCACCTTTTAACCCTCTCCCTTTTATTAGCCCATTCTAGTATACACATTGTCACAGGCATATCAGAAATATATTTAAAAAGTGTTTACTACAAGTGAAAGAGAGAAAAATACTTAAATTACTGCAAGGCTACAAATGAAAAGTTTTTCGCATTGACATTGAATCAAATTTAAAATCAATCTAAGCTGCAAAGTTACATAAAGCAATAAATAGTTATTGTAAAATCAATCTAAACCTCGAGGACACTAGACAATTTTAAATAAATAGATAAATGATTCAGTATATACTCCTAAATGCATGTGTAATTGTGTGAATTAGTATGTACATGCATATATGTATGAAAATTCCGCACAGTACAAACACAAATTCATACCTTACCACCCATGAAATTAAATGTGATTGGTCTTGTGTTGCTGTGTTTTCTCTCTAAATAAAGTCAAAAGTATGGGTCCTAACCCCAACTTCACCCATTTTTCCACTCTCATTATCATTGCTAAGAAACCTTGATTAATTTGAGGAACCTTGACAAGTAATTTGAGGTAGATGTCATTGGACTTTGGTGTTGTTCTTTTGGTCTTTTTGCTCTTACCCCCAGCCTTAAGATTGATCCTCTGCCTCAGTTAGTGTTGTTCCTTTTGAGGGTAGGGGAGCTTTAATTGAAGGAAATCTCACAGTAGCTTTTTGTAATTAGGAAAGGATGGTAGCTGTAGTAATCTAAGTAATTAGTGCAGGGTAAATGTATTATGTTTCTTCGGGTTCAGCTTGGTTCTTATTATATGTATCTTGGCATTCAGAACCAGCTGCTAATCCACTCCCATTATGTATCTAAAGTACCTCTGGTAATGTCATACACTAGCATTCACACACACCCTAATCACACACACACACACACACACCCTAATCACACACACACACATCACACATAAAATCTGCTAATATCACCCTCCATCATGGAAGTTACAAATCTGCTAATGTCATACACTAGCATTGTAATATAAGTTTTCTACCTTAGGCCTGCTAATGTCAGCCTGACACAATTGTCCACTTTATTATAAGAACGAGTTGGTGTAGCAAAAACAAAAATGGCTCAACAAATTTTGAAAGAAAAGAATTTCATAATGTACAAATTTACATACTAACTCGTATGTACTATATACCATGTTACTTTCTTTGGGTGGAGACCTTCTTGAACCCTAGACAAAGAGAAAAATGGCTCACCAAATTTGAAATAATTAACAAATTTACATTCAGTAGAAATATACACACTAATTTGTATATACTATACCATGTAACTTTCTTTGGGTGGAGACCTCCGTGAAGCCTAGACAAAAAGAAAAATGGCCCACCAAATTTGAAATAAGAAATTTACACATTGTACAAATTTACATACTAATTGGTATATACTATACCATGTTACTTACTTTAGTCTTGTCATAGAACTTGTCTTTCAGTACATCTTTTTTCTATGAAACATCCAATTATGTTTATTTAGGAGGCAATCATGATTCATGTATAATAAGCTAGAAGGGTTTCTAAATAACCAATCATACATAGAATAATTGAGAAGGAAGAAAACAAAGAAGAGTAAAAAAGCATAACAATAATAGTAATATTAGTGAGACCAAGTACTTGCGTGATCATTATGGGGCCCATTGTGGGGTGATGTACTTGATCTAAGTTATTGAAAGGGACTGCATGGTGCATGAATAATCTGGGTGGATAAAATAGTGCTCCAATATGTCTAAAACATATGTACAATTTCTGCATATGCTTATAACAACTACTTAGGAGAAAAAGGGAAGTTTCCTTTTTATTTTTTTGAAGTAAACTAAAACTTATAGAAAGTATCAAATGAAAAAAAAAATGAAAAATATGAAATTGGAGAAATAAGAGAAAACTAAATTTACATTGGACAAAATATATGCCTTTCGTGTCAGACTCCACAATATTATCCATTTTAAAGAAGGAAATAGGCCATTATCATTTTTAGGTGGATAATTCAGGGCCAATGATGTTTTCTAGTTTTTTTTTCTTTTTGTCAGAAAAGCTATCATTGGTGCACAAGTTGATTTTCACTTAAGGGGGAAATTTGATTCATTTTACCTCCTATATTTTTTTTCTCCTATAAGTGTACTTGAACTTGGTTTGGCTTTGAGTTCTTCTAACGTCATTACTCGTTATATCAACTCCAGGTGAAGACCATGGCTTTTCCTTCTCCTCCTTCCAACGCATCAGCTTCGTCGTCTGCCGTGAAGCGGACACGTAAAGCCTCATGTCTACGATCCTTGTCTACTAGACCACCTGGTGCTGAGAGACCAGTGGTCCATGTTGATCATGCTACTGGCAAGGTCGACGGTCCCCACAGGAAGAAATTAAGAACATATTTGGGAATTGTGGCACGTTATAAGGTGGACGTCACGTACGGGAACTGGAAAGAGGTCCCTACTGCTCAGAGGGACTTGATTTGGGAGGATAGTCAGGTATTTTTCTTTTCTTATTTGATGTTCTTTAATTAATAGCCAAAAAATACATTATTGTAACAAATAAACCTTATTTGTTATTGTCAGGAGGAATTTGAAATCCCACAGGCTTCTGACAGTAAGATGAAAAAAAAGTTACTTTAAACTGTCGGCGAGAGATGGAGGCAGCTTAAATCAGACCTCACGAGGAAATGGGCCCTTGCAACCGATTAGGATGGTGTGGACGACACTGTCTGTGAGAAATACAGTATAAGCAAGGAAAAATGGGCCCAATTTTGCCAGACTCATAGAGACCCTTCTTGGGAGGTATGTACCTTGCCATTTAAGTTGTTTTCCAAAAAACATTAACTTGTTATAATTCATTCTAGCAATTTGAAAGATTATTGTTTTATTTTTGCAGGATGTGAGAAAAAAGGCACAGACCATCTAGAAACAAAACACTGCCCCCCCCCCCACGTTTTGTCCCCCGTCAGACGCCACGTGAAGTGGAAAATGGCCCGCACCAAGAAAACAGGGGAGATGACGACTGAGGCCGCAAAGGAAATCGTTGACAAGATCGTAAGTCATTTTCAACTAACCATTAGAATTATATTTCTTTATTTTGTGAATGCCATGTACAAATGTGTCTTTTCTGTTCAGGATTCCTTTGAGGAGCAGGCATCACAGGGATCCTTCATCCCCCATGGACGTCAGGATGTTCTCACCGCTGCTATTAGACATCCAGAGCACCCTGGACGTGTCCGCGCTGCTAGAGCTGGTGTCACCATCAGGCAATACTTCGAATCAGCTCCACGGACATCCCACAGCTCTTCCTCGTTGCCTCTTGAAGAATTGCAGCAGCTGACCCAGCAAATCAGGGACCAGCTAGAAGAGTCCACCATAGAGAAAGTGACTCGGCAGCTCATGGCATCATTAAGCCAGATGCAGTCCCAGTTTCAGTGGGCAGCTGTGTCTAGAAAATTGGCAGTTGTGTTTAGAGGAGTCCATTTAACTTTGTTTCATGAATGGGAAGTTGTGTCTCCGACAAAACCACCTCAAAAGCCGCATTCGGGGATCGATGATCCACTTTATCTGATGACATTGACCATCCCAGAGCTTTTCTTAAGGCCTTACCAGGTTACATGGGATGCCACCATGTTCAAGGTTTTTAATCCAGACTTCCCGCTCTACATAAAGCACAAAGACCTCTCCGAAATCGCACACGGTGGTCAATGTCTCAGCATATCAGTGTTACAGTTGTGGATTCTGTAAGTCATTTTATATTACTTTTAATTACCTAAGTTATTGCTTTCGATTCATAAATATTTAACTTTGACTTACATAAACAGGAATTTGACTGAAACAAGTATGCGAGCGGGGAATTCTGATTTGTATGGATTCCTCGAGCCACAGTCCATTCAGAGGTCTGGGCAACCGCAGTTTGAGGCTGAAAGTTACATAAAGAGTTGGATGCAGAGTTCAAAACGCGATGTCTACCTTCGAGCCTACCTGAATGGGTAAGTCTTATAAATAATTGAATATAATTAATGTTTACTAATATACTAACCCATATTCGTCTCCACTGCAGTGGACACTGACAGATGGTGGTCATCGTGCCCAAGGAACACCTAGTTGTCTGGTTTTGTTCATTGCATAACAGGCCAGACAACTACCTTAAGGGGATAATTAACAAGTCAGTGTTCTTTTCAATACATTTGCATTCAAATACCTCAACAACACCAGTTTTTAATTGTTACACGTCTGGAACAATGCTTTAAAAGGTCTTGATGATGCTCCACAGCCTAAATCAAAGGCTCCTGCTAGGTGGATTGTCGTCAAGGTACATCATTTACATAAAACTTCCACTTATATATACTTCTTATGTGTCTGTACACTAATTGTTTAATTAATATCCAAATCTCACTATGTATTTAGTGTAATCTAAAAAAAGGAAGCACTGAGTGCGACTATTATGTCATGCACTGGATGTCCACCATCATTTTAGGAAGTTTCAGGAATAACTGGGAAACGATACGTTTATTTCAAACAAATTCAATTTTTTTATAATTTGTATTACATTATTAACTTATTATCATTTATTTCATCATGCAATATTTTAACGATCCTAGACCATTGGAGCCAGAGAGATTAAAGGCGATTCGGATCCAGTGGGCACAGTATTATCTCCGAGTTAGAGTTGAGAGCTAGGATTTAGGGACATTAAGTTTGCTTAGTTCACTTTGGTTTAACATTTTTGTCATTTCCTATGTTATTTGAACATTGAATTCATTTGTTGATAGTTGTTAATAATAAATTAATTATTCATTGTTTATTGTGATTAAAACTGCTTGAAAGCATAATAAAATGCTTATTTGTTGTGAATTGGGTCTAAAATTGCATTTTATAGGTACAATTTTGGGTTTATTGTAAAAACATAAAGTTTATATAAAAAAAACTTGAAAACAACATTGGTTATTAAAAAAAAAAACCGATGTCAATATAGCAAACAACATCGGTTATTTAGAAAAACCGATGTTATATATAACTAACTACAACAAAATAAGTGTATAGATGATCGACGTTCACATCTGTTATACATGAAAAATTGATGTTAATGTACAAATGTTAACATCGGTTATTTATAAATAACCGATGTTAATGTACAAACGTTAACATTGGTTTTCTAGAAAATCAATGTTAATCTAATAGTTAACATCGATTTTTTTAGAAAACCGATGTCAACGTTCATCATGTATACAATTATTTTGCTGTAGTTTTTACATATAACATTGACTATTTACAAAATTGATGATAGAATTTTTATGTTAACATCGGTTTTTCAAAACCGATGTTAACAATATTACATTCAATATCGGTACTTTCAACATCGGTTTTAAAACCGATGTAGAATGCCGTAAATAATCAATGTTGAAAGTGTATTTTCTAATAGTGATTGTACATGTCCTGGGGCATGTCTTTCCTCATGACTTGTGGATGTTATTTTTTTGTTTTGATAACCAATACTATATTTTTCTTTTCCTTTAAAAAACAATCTTTTGCTATGAAAAAAAAACTTGCAATTGCAAAAACCTAATTTATTATCTTCAATTGTCAATTGAATAAGATTTACTGTGTTCAAAAGTTGAATCGAATAGGATACAAAAGAAAAAGAGTCATGTGACTCATTTATTTTTCATGGAAAATTTAGGATATTGAAAGTTCGTTGGATTTTTATGAGTGAAGGAAGAATTTACATATTATCAATTATTTTTTTCTAGATTCTTATAATTTTGAATGTTCTCTAAAAATTTATGGAGGTCATTAAAATTTTGTAAATCGATAAAGTCCTTCTAAATCTTATGGATTTATGTTTTATAAACCCATTAAAATCTAAATCATAAAAGTTGTTACATTCTCACAAATTCATGTTTTATAAACCCATTAAAATCTAAATCATAAAAGTTGTTACATTCTCACAAAGTCTTTTAAAATTTATGAAATTTTTTTATACTAAAAAAATCTTTTAAAATCCTAATCAAATACACCCCAAATTTTGGGATTTACCCGCTTTGGCTTACTACTACCAGTGAAAAACCTTTTGGAACTTCGAAATGAGTTGCGATGAAGTTACATTTGATAGATAAAATGCATTTATCTTTGTTAGAGACTATAACACCAACTAATGCCACGTTTTGCTCTAACTTCATGGTAGATTCGCCGTATAGTACATTTTTTTCTTTGTTTGTAAACTTTGAGTAAAAAATGGACATGACAAATTCATAACAATTTTGCTCTAATCTATAATGGGGTGCCATTCAAACTCACTCCTCTGCCAGATATGGCGGTGGACGTAGGTGCCATTCTGTGGGCCATGAAAAATATCAAAAAACTATTAGTTCGAAAATACTTTTTTTTTTAAAAAATTATCCAAACAACTTTATCTTAATTTATTAAGCTATTTGTTTTAACTTTAATTTAAAAGTTACTTATAAGTTTAAAGAAAGTTGGGCCAAACAAATCCTCAAACGTTGGAGATATAAGCTAGGTGGTTCAAAGAGTAAGTGGAGTGTTAAAATTTCTTTCCAAGGTTATCATAATGTGCTAAAATTTTATGATATCTGAAATTTAGATTTTGAAAATATTAAAATTTTAGCACATTCTTGAATATCGATTTTGAACATTTTGAAAACTAAATTTCGAATATATAAATAATAAGTTTGGAAACTAATTTTTCCAGAAAAAGAAGTATTTATTTTAAATTACAACTACGTGAAAAAAGTTGAAAAGGAAAAAGAGAAAGTAAAAACAGAATCCCCTACTTCTTTACCTATTAGCCAATTCAATCTTGGCCTAACCGAATTTGGACTGGAGTATCATGTTTGCTTGGGAGTAAGGGTGCTACTTCAGGCTGGGATTAAGATCAAAAGTTTGGCCTTCTTTAAAATGGAAAAAAAAGAAATATTTGAATAAAAATTATAATAAAGTGGGACAATTTTTATTGTTTCCTTTAATATAGAACGTATTTTTAAATTAATTTATATGAATTAGATTAAAAAAATAATTGAGAAATAAAAATAATTTTATACGGTGTTAATTGGCCTCCAATTTAATCACGTACACTCCGAGAGGCTAAATTATTAAATTAGTCTTGAAATTGTATATATCGATTATTTTAGTCTAAAATATGAAAAATAAATCTTTGTGCTTGAAATTAATAATTGTGAATCATTTCAATCCTTGATGTTAAATGGCTAGTCAATTTAATCATCGACTTTGACACAAGTCATTTGGTCCATTATAAAAAAAAACAAAAAAGTCATTTTGTCTTTAATTTTGATATCAGGCAATTTATTAACCTCTAATTTTATTATATGTTGGTCAATTTGGTTGACAGACGATAACTATTAGATATGAGTTATTTTTTATAATAAAAATATAATGAAAATATCTTTAAAAATATTAATTTAGCTGATCTTTTTAACTTAAATGTTAGGAATTGATATCTTTCTTATTCATGACTTGCATATATGAAAAAGAGGGATAAAATACAAAAAGATGTAGAAAATATAAAAAATATGAATAAGGAAGATTTTTTGCACCAGGCCAAAGTCCACTCCAACGACCATAAAAAGGGAGTCAAGGAGAAAATACACACTGAGTCTCAGAGTACTCTAATACACACCTAAAGCCTAAGAAGTCTTCTTTAGGGAATTTTTTCTTCTCTCTCATCATTTTTTAATTTCATGTATCATTCATCTTTGCATCATCTTTGGGGTTAGGTGCTCAACAGAGGATAATCTTTAATAAAAATACAAGGAAGGTCTTGCATGCATCTGTTTTAGGAATTAGTCACTCGACAGAGGATAATTTTTAATGGAACTAAAAGGAATGAGTATCTTAATAAAATTATTGCTAGACATAGAGTGATTGCATTATGCCCAAGCATCAAAGCAAGCATCTAGAATTAGAACTTCATGCATTTTATCTATTAAATCTTTGCAAAGACATTTGAGAGATAGATAGGTAAAATAGGCTTATCATCATGAGATATCAGGGACAAGTATTCTAATAAATGTGGATAGGAAAAATTCACCTGATTGGTAGAGATAAATATCAAATAATACATATTAGGAAAATAAGGCATGCTAGGTGTCGCAATCTACCCTCCGACGGGAGGGTGTGGCGAAAAGAAAAGAGCGTCTTCCAAAAAGGAAAACACATGGGAGTTGCCACCAACGTTTATTTGGGTGGATTTGTTTCGAGGTATGCATTGAATCATATTGCAAATAAGGTTCATAAAATGCAATTTGTTGGTGTAGGCATGTCTCTTTGTGCAACTTTACTTGGTATGGGTGAAGATTTTTGGCCCCTAGTCTGTAACGATTTGCATAAAGACTTGGGACAATGGTGTGATGGGTATGCAAATATCTTTGGAGGATATGATCACTTCTATCAGATAAAACAATCTTTACTTGTTGATCATGTCTCAATGGTTAGTGTTTTATTACATAGAGATATAACATTTTTAATTTAGCTTTCACACCATATGAATTCAATGTTTTTTATTTAAACATGTTGGTGTGGATAAGTGGATGATTGTACCCGACATGTGGTATGTTATTGCAAGTCGGTATAATGTAGTTCTTATTTTGTTGTCACTGAAGCAAAACATCAATTTTTTCCCTCTCAGAATTCAACCTCATAAAGATAGTTTTATGCATCGTATCATATGCATAGGTCATGTTAATGTGAATCATTTTGTTTAGGTAAACCATTTGTTATGCTAAAAGTCCTGACATATTATAAAGTAGACTTTCACATTGTGACTATATTTTTTATTATGTTATGCAGGTACATTTGACAGATCGATGTCCAATACCAGGGCTTCATGTGTTGTGGTCCACACATTGTCATCCACCAGCAAAAGAATGGGTCACCTCTTAATAGTTGTTAGACATTATTATGTCAAGCTTGGAGATGATTGATTTATGTAACATTTTTGTCAATTCTGTTAAAGTCAGTTATGTTGATGTACCTACTTGCCATTTTTATGTAGTTACTTATTTCTACCGAAAATTTGACATGTTCTCTCCTAAATAAATTACATATGCACAACTTGTTAAATACAATAAATTTTTATATTCACTAAAGATAAAGACAATAAATTCATATATTTACTAATGATAAATACAATAAGTCAAATACTATAACTAATTAGTCAGTCTCAACATAGACATAAAGTGAACAAGTAAATAGAAAATTTGGGCATTAATACATTCCAACAATTATCAACGTCCTTCTCTGTCATGCCCACCTCTGGTGCCACCCCGTCCCCTACTAGTGTTCACAGGACCATCATTAGTTACTTCATGCGCTAATGCTAATGCCTCTTCAGTCACAAAACATGCATTAGTGCCTTGGGTAACCAACCTATGATCAATCATACACTGCAATAGTCGATCAATCCTACGACATGTTTCTTGCCATAGATACAACAAAGAAGTAAGTAAATATCAGAACACTATACATATTATACAATTAATTAAGTTAATTCATTTACACATACAACTGCAAGATGTGCCTGATTCATATTTGCATTAAGGGTGAAACAAAATAGCTTGTTGTATGAAAGGATGCTAGACTCTGTAGAACCACACATAGTACTCTATATCATAATCTGATGGTTGAACTATAGGCACTATGGGCTAACATCTCTCTTTGTGTGATAGTTACTTAAGAGAAGAGAACTTGATCTCTCCCTTAATGCATTTTAAATGTAAATTGGAGTAAAAATTAATTAAGAGAACACAACTTGATCACTCCCTTAATATATTTTAAATGTAAATTAGATAATAACATATTTAAAACATAATTTAGATTTTGTGTGTGTGTGTGTAATCTAGACTGATTTATTAATTTGTTATATATGTTGTTTAGAAATTTGAACTTTATAAATAGTATTTTTTATTTGACATTATCTTATTAGAGTACAATTTTAAATGAGATAGAGAGAAAAATATATTTAGTTTGAACTTTGAATTTAATATTATAATTTTTATTTTAAAGTTGGAGATAATGGATAAAGAAAATATTGTCTTCTTAGTCTTTCTTAAACATCAAATAACTAACTATAAATATAAACATATGGAGTAGAGGTCAAAGCAATGAAACCAACCAAATCCAACACTATGTTGATCAATTTTGCCCAAGTCATCTGATTCAAAAAACCACTCCAGCAAGCTATCTCCAATGAGCTAGGTTTATCAATTTCGCCCAAGTCATCTGTTTTCTGTGTTTATCATAAGTTAATTAGAACCTTATATGAAGAAAGTCAGCATGAGGTTTGTTATGGAGCTTAAGCCAACCTTCATATCCGATGATAATTCTAACAAGGACATCATCATCATTGGATTCTACAATCATTAAGCGGTCTCAGCATTTTCATTGCGTCTAATTTTAGAAAAACATAGAGGCTCTGGAAGTGGAACTAATGGTGTGCGTGTTGTTCATGTTCACCGATAATTACAGGTTAATTAAGGGTATTGGCTACATCAAAAGTTGGATGGTCTATCTATGTGGTTTACCATTTATAATGAATAAGTTAATTAAATTGTGATACAAAATTATTTTTAACTATTGATAAATTTATTTTGTAAAACTATTAAATTCAATTTAGAGATAAAAGAGAATAGTGGTTAAAAAATCAAGATACAAATAAAGTTAAAATGGGATAATTTGAGAAGTTTTAGAGTTGTTTTTTTTTTCTCACTATAGTACGAATAATATGTAAAAGGCATTCAAATTGTCTATTATAATTTATAATATGAGAGTATACTAATGAGACAACTCGCCACATCCAAAAGTATAATTTCTTTTCAAATTCAAGTTACCTAGAACAAAAGAATTTCAATTTAGTTTAAACATTAATTTCTATTGTTAGAAATTAATTTTTGCACATCCTCTTGTCTTATAATAAGAATTAATCACTAAATGCATGTTTGATAGGAAGGAAATAGAGAGGCGGGTGAAAATAGAGAAGAGATCGATAGGAAATGGAGTGTATTTGGTAGAGGGAAAATAGGTGATGAGAGAAATAAAAAATGGGTGGGTTTGACACCTTATTTAGAATAAGAAGGGGTTTAAACACCATGGAGAACCCTAAACTCTAAACAAAACAAATTATATAAATAAATTTGATATCACATTCAACCTGAAACATAAAGGTGTTAGGCTTGCATGTCTTTCTCACTTAGAAATTGTCCAACTTATTCATTTTTTATCCATATTCCATCAGAATATTCAATGGTAGCTCTAGATACTTGCATTGCCTATTAGGCCCTTCCACCTTCCACTATCGCTAGGCCATTAGAGTTTATTCATTGTTGTCAATATGTGCTAGATACTTGAACTACCATTAGCTCACATTAATAGGGCATGTTACCAGATTCACTGTCGCCAAGACTTTTGATATAAGGAATCACTATGAATGAATCTACTGCCAATCCCATTATGAATAGTAATTTGAGTTGGCCACATTGTTACACCATCAACTTTGATACCACATATTAGGAATCAAAGGAAGGTAAAACACTGGAGATTGATATTCATACACCACGAGTCAAATCACATAAGTGAATTTAACATTACATATAACTATTTAACCAAAAAGCTCAAGGCATTTGGTTTGTGGATTCTTATACTTATATGTTACTCAATTTGTGCATTCCTACTCAAAAGGAGACTCCATACTTAAACTTCAACATACCTTTTTATTTCATAAAAAAAACGAGTGAAAATGAACAATAAAAGCTCACCTTATAATATTTTGGGGCAATTTTTTAGTGATTATTAAAAACAGCTAAAAATGGAATTTAATGGCAGTATTGGCATTTTAAAACCACGAAAAACATACACAATCGATTTTCATATATGACAATCTATTTTTATTAAAAACAAATGATTATCTATAATAAAAAAAAAATATTTTTTTCCTATTTTTCCTTTTCCTTTTTTCCCTATTTCACTTCTAAGCACCCTTATTTCAACTCCACTTCTTAGCTATTTCTATACACTTTATTTTTTTTCTCCCTATTTTCATCCATCTTATTTCTCAATTATTTTTTTTCATCCTACCAAACACAATGTATATATAGATTCATTTAATCAAGTATATAGGATCAAAACCAAAAATTAAAAAAATACTACAGAAGGAAAATCTTTCAATTGATGTAATCACCCAAAAAAAAACATTCAAATTTCTGTGATCTTGAGAGTAAGGAAAACCGTATAATTAACATATTTCATAAATACACAATTAGATTTCAAATTCAATATGTTTACAACAGAAGCAATTCAAAATAATGTCTTCAAAGTAGGGAAAAGCCAATGACCAAAATACATATAAAACATTCAAACAGAGTACTTATACTACGTAGTTCATATATGCCAGCAGTTATATAATATTATCCACCTCGAGGAAACAATTTTCAGAAGCATCCAAGGTGGCAAGAATACAGTGGTTCCAGGGTCAGGTCAAGACCATTCCTTCCTAGTTCTGGTGCAGCTTCCTGATTGTAATTATTGCCGCTGCACAAACAAAATTAGACCTGGTGGGAGGGTTGCATTTACCAAAAAAAATTGGGAAGCAGGTAAAGAAATTTTCCAACTAGAGGATGAACAAATGAAAGTTTAAAACTCCTTTAAAAAATAGAAGGGAAATGAAGATGAGAAATTACAATATCATATCATTGAAAGGTTACCCTACCCTATGTTCAAACTGGTGCGAAGGGGTTGCTGCTGTGGCATGAAAGATGTATCAACCCTGTAGTTTGGCTGCTCCCATTGTGCAGCTTGCTGTGCTACTGCCTGCTCTTTCTCCTTGATCTAATTTCATATCACACATATTGTTAAGATATCTACAAATATATATATATATATATATATATATATATATATATATATATATATATATATATATATATATATATATATATATATATATAAAAGCCTATCAATAAATCATTAACCTATGATAGAATATGGCTAAACTACATTCATAGAGCTCCAATTCCATAACTTCAATAACAATCACTTCCACTTCCAGACAGCTACAAATTAAATTATTGCTACTCAAACACCATGTTTTGAACAACTTTTTTTCTCCATTTCAACTGTATTGAAAATAAAAAGTTGTTTGAAAAATAATAAAAAAACTGAGGCCAGAAGAATGAGCTTGTACTAGTTTCACAAGCAATTGCACCATGATGTGAGTTTATTCAAATATTAAATATGATTCTAAAGTTAAATTTTTTTTTAATAATAAAATGTAGACCGTGGTAGCTGGCTTGGGTATGAAAATATTAGAGAATTTCTATTTAAATTCAGTTAACTTTTAATTTTTAAAATTTGACTGTGATGATGAGACATGATAGTGGTGATATATAAAAAAGAAATAATCAATATACGATTTCAAGCATTAACCTAGAAATGTTTCCAGCTAAGGCAATTCAAATGTACAAACATAGACAATTATTCGGTTACATTGCAAGGTGTATGTAAGTTGTAAGACCTTGCATCTTATTACATGACACAATGGATATTTGTATAATTTACCCAAAAAGAAATGTTAATGAGACACTTTCTAACACACCTTTTTAAATATATTCTATTATTAATTAAAATATATTAAATATTATAAAATCACGAGTGAGACTCATTAAATAAAAAATAAAACTCACAAATTTTATAATTTCTAATAAATTTGAATTGTTATGATACAATGTTTTACTCGTATTTTTCTTTACTCAAATAAATATCATTCATGAGTAATTTTATGTTAACTAGGTATAAGAGAAAATAATACAAATAATTTCACTACACAACAACTTAAGTTCTTATCTGTTAAGTCTACTAGGTTAAAAATTAAAAAGCATAAGAGAGGAGCTGGGAACAAAAGTGGTACAGTAATCAAACCAATTTAACACTCTTATAATAGTGTCGTCAGGCATTGAACTGGATTAAGTTAAGCATTGATTACTGTGGTAAAATGAAGTTTAGTTATTTGGAAAGAAGAAGAAAAAGTTGTAAAGGCAGATCTTGATCACCTTCTTTGCAAGGATGTTATTCTGCTCTTGTATCATTTTCTCCTGTAATACATATAGAGAACAATGACAGCAAAATCTCGTATCAGTTTCTTTATCCAGAGACACACACAACCATTTAAATTATGTTCCCAGTGATACTATAATTATCTTTCACTTTCAGGACAGAAAGCTAAGAATAAAGCCTAGATAAACTTGGAGTTAAAGACATACCTTTTTTTGAAGCTCAGAAATGGAAGCGTACATGAGATCATTCTATTACAACATAACACATAATGATAAGTGCCAAAGTAACACACACACACATGAAGCATGAAAGTGAAATTAACATAATGAATAATGTGCTATATGTATACCCTCCTTGTGCGGATGTTTTTGATAGCAGTATCCAACTGCTGCTCCAAACTCTGAAGCTCTTTGAGGCTCATTGAAGCCAAATCTTCTCCCATATAGTGCCTGGGGAAAAGGGTTCAGAATCATATATATTAAACTCAGTAATACAGTGCCACGTGTGAGTAAATGATCAAATCAAACAATAACGAAATTAAAAGCATGCATGTTGATATATAGATATAGGTCCCTATCTACCTGTGGTTTCTCTGTAAAAGGTCAATCTTTGCCTTCAGTCTAGTGTATTCAATGGTCCAGTTTCCCTGCACAATGTACATGTATAAAGCTAGTGCTCAGGTACTGATATTTAATTGCATCACGTATAATTAGCTACTACAATTTAGACCTAACTTTGTGTCTGTTTGCAGTAGAATCAATTGCCGTTGGAGTCTTTGATGCAAAATGGTGATGCTACAGAGAAACTACATGCTTGAATTTGTGTGTTTATATGTTTCATGACAAACCTGTGTTTCAGAATCATTTGCTACTAGCTGCCTCTCTGCATAGGCATACCTTTCGTGGCGTTCCAGTATCTTCTCCATGCTGTTCAATGATTAATTAAGTAAAATATAATATAGATTAGAGATTACAGCAAGAGTTTTCAATTAAAATTATTCACTTATAAAGATATGAATACATTCTACACTACATATTAATTACTACTTTTGAATAACAATGTCAATGTGTGTTGTTGAATCAAATGATGAAATTGTTATTTATAAAATTGTATGATATAGCTCTTCTTAATTAATTATGAATCACATATTTGATTACTCATTTTTAATCTTCTTTAAGTTAAAAGTTCCTGTTAATTAACAGTAGCTCACCTTAATAGCTATATCATATTGGACAATCTTTAATATAGAAGTTCATAAAAATCTGTGAAATTAACGAATTTTTTCAATTTGACAGTAAACATGAGTTATCTTGGAGGCTGCACCCAACAACAAAAAGTAACCCTTTAATAACAAGAATGTCAAATGTTGCTGCTTTTGAGTTTTGATAATTCAAAAGAAGAAGAAAAGGTGCAGAATACTAAAATAAAAGAAGGTCTAGCAAATCTTGCTTGAGTTGAGGTGCTAAACTGAAAGGACTTGAGGTAGAAAATCAACAAGACAAAATTGAAGTAAGCAAAGACTGCCACAACCTCCTCACGGTTAGCAACAGATTCACCCCTCTTGAATTTCAACAAAATGAAAGCAAAAAAGAAAGAAAAGAAAAGTTAAGGCTCATATACAGATTATGTTTGTACTCTATGATTTTCTAGCTAGGATAGGTACAATTTCTCGTTCGGATAATATTTTGTTCTTTCTGATGAGAGAAACATATACACAAAAAAAGTGTGTGTATATATATACATATATATATATATATATATGCACTTAATTGTAGCTTTACTAAATCATTTACCCCAGTTGTACCTAAAAAATTGAAAACAAATTCATAGAGAAGTGTAAATGTATATTTTGCTAGTTAAATTTGAGCAAATTATCTTCTGCACAACAATATCTCCTTTTCAAAAACAAAAAGGTTCTTGATATGAACAAAAATAAGTATAAAGAAAAACAAGGAAGATGAATGAGAAATTTCTATTACGTTTTTCTACTTGAAACCAAAAAACCCTTCTCATGAGCAAGAGCAAAAACTGAAAAGAAAATTAAAAATAAAATAGTACTTAAATAATCCTAGACTGAAGAGGAAAGCTCAATATACTACATATATCTATATCACCTAATCGACCAACAGACATAATATATTTGTATAATGTAGATCCATATTATATATATATGAATTATAAGCATATATATATATATATATATATATATATATATATATATATATATATATATATAGATATTATAATATAATATAATATAGGGCATTAGTATATATTACCATGAATCAGTAGCATACTCAAAGAGCTTTCCTTTGTGAGAGAAGACAATCAAAGCTACCTCAGCATCACAGAGTACAGAGATCTCATGAGCTTTCTTGAGCAACCCACTTCTCCTTTTGGAGAAAGTTACCTGGCGATTGATCTTGTTCTCTATCCTCTTCAGCTGTACCTTACCCCTTCCCATCTTCGTTTCTTTCTTTCTTTCCTTTAATAACTGATATAAAATATTATACCCTAGATAGATAGATAGATAGGTAACTTAACCAATTAGTTCAAGTTCTTCCCTTTTTCAACCAGGAAAAATGCAAACCCCAAACAAGGAAAAAAAAAAGGAGCAAAATAAACCCAAGAAGTGAGGGTTAAAAGGGTGGCAAATATGGTGAAGCGAGCGTGTGGGAATGTTAGTTCATGGATCTTTCTTCTTCTGGACAAGTATAGATGTGTGTCATGGGAAAGCACAGTGAGTTCAATTGTGTTATGTTTTGTAGTACCCACAAAGCCTCAAAAGGTGAAGTAAAATATTGAAATGGAGAAAAACTATCTGGGCAGGGGTTTGATGACAAGTGGTTTTGGTTTCTGGTTTGGGAAAGGTGAAGTAGTTTGGGAACGGTGTGCTGTCGACGTGTGATTGGTTGGGCAGTGTACTACTGTGTCCATGTGTGTCGTATAGCTCTTTATGGCCAAACAGTGATCATGATATTATTTTTATTTTGACTATGGAGGGACCCATGTGTGATAATAAGGGCTTTTGGAATATGGCTGGCTGGCTCCCTAGTGAGGGCATAGGAGGGGAAGGAGGAATAGGAACAGCTCATAGATGAGAAAGTTAAAAATTGAAATTTCATACATTCTAAGTGTGAGTGTGTATTTGGATTGACCACAGAGAATTAATTATAAGTCTAAAATTAATTTTAATTTAAATACATTTTTACATGTTTAGTTTCACATCAAAGAAAAATTTAAAATTGACTTTGGATACAGAATTAATTTTGGGTTGAAATAATTTTGAATAATTTTTGGTCCAAAATTATGTACTTCATTTTATTCATAACTTAATTTTTTAATAAAACATCCAAACATAAATAATATTACTTCAAAATCAATTTTAACAAAAAAAAAATTATAAAATCAATTTCATTCAAAACTAATTTTTGTCAACGCCTACCCAAACACACACTGATTTTGTGTATTTTTGATAGATAATCATATTGTTGATCTCTAAATATGTGTATATGGATGAGGGTTTGTTAATTAAGTGCACCATTGAGTGAATGTTGCAAAAATTGATTTTGAAGTAGAGATAGATAAAAGGATGGTATGGTATGTTTAAGGTTTGTCTTGTGAAGCTTGCATTTTAGACGGATCAAATAAGCCAATCCATGAAATAAATTGGCTTTTTTCCAAGATTTGTATCTAGCCCATAAAAACTCAGATAAATAAATTGATCCATGGACCCAAATAGTAATTTAAAAATATTTCTTATGAAATAAATATTTTTTAAAAGTGAAAAATGTATAAAATTAGTAATAAAAAATTGACTTCATTTTTTAAGTTAAAATCTATCATACTAAAATATACCACTAGATTAAAAATCAAAATTTTAACATAACAAATTAATAATATGTCCATGGATAAAGACTACTAGATGTGCTAGCTTAATGGACCGAACTAAGAAAAACTTGGATATAGTTATGCGAATTTTCTTTTAAAAAAAGGCTTGTTATCTGCAAAATTCGTGGGTTAAACAGACCGATCCATAGATTTGAGTCCATATACCCACCATCTATTTTCAAGTGATAAGATTTATATATATATTTGGATATTTATATTTTGAAAGTAAATTAGTAGCAAAACACAATATAATTTTTTCAACTAACTATCACAAAACATAATATAATTTTTTTAACTAACTATCACAAATTAATATTGGTCTTCCAGAAAAAAAAAAACCTAAAAAATCAACTTCTGAAGCAAATCTGTATTTTAAAGTTAGAACTTAATTTTCGGCTAAAGAATAAGGTAGAAGAAAAAAGTGAGATGGTTGAAATTTCAACACTCTCTCTCCACCATTATCCTCGAGGGTTTCCGTGTGTCTTTAAGCAGCTACTACCCTTGGGAGCTGGGACTTGTTACTATAACCATGATACATGTGCAGATCATTTATTTTGTTCACACACACGAAAGAAAAAATAAACAAATTGTAATGAAATATGTAAACATCTTCGATATTTTTGTGTAAGCATCTTTACAGTTTTTCCTATTGATTTTGAAGTGTATGTGCTGATGTGAACATTTGTTTGTACAGGTCACCGCATTATATATATACCTGCATCCATTTATGCTGTAATGACAGGCCAATATTAAATATGCCATTTTCTAAAGTAATCTTAGAATACTTATAGGAGTGACTATTCAATCCATGCATTTACTAATCACCCAATCCATCTAGTTATAAACATAAAAAAAATAATAAATTGGTTGGATTGGATGGATATCCTTTAATATTCGTAGATAATGAATCTTCCAGCACATTTATGAACTCCGTTTGGTCAAGTAGTCCCCAGTTCATTGGTTAGGAAGTCATAAGTGTCATATAATAATTATTTTTTGGATTAACGTATTAATACTTATCTTTTTATTATAATAATTTTCTTATAAACTCTAATTCTAGTTATTTTCACCATTAGAAAATAAGTTTTTAATATTGGTTATTTTTTAGTTTCAACATCGGTTTTTAACCGATGTTGAAACTATCGACATTAATTTAATCAACATTAACATCGGTTTTCAAAAAATTGATGTTAACATACTTTACACGAAATCGGTTATTACGAAAATCAATGTCATACAATAAGAAATATATAAAAGAAAAAACAAAAATAAAATCGATTTTAATCAAAATTGATATTGTAAGGTGCATAACAACACCAATTTTTTAAAAAATGATGTTGAATTATGTATTTTGAAACATTTTTTACATCAGTTTTAAGAAAATCGATATAGAAAGTACCTTTATAATATCAGTTTTAGGCCAAACCGAAGTAGAAAGTGCATATACAACATCAATTTTTGGCAAAATTGATGTTGAATGTTCTTCCGACATCGGTTTTGGTCAAAATCGATGTTATAAGGGAACTTTCTACATCAATTTTAAATCAACCGATGTTTTTTTATAAAAAAAATTAATATTTTATTTGTTTTTCAATAAACCCACTAAAATCAATTTATAAAAAATATTAATTTTAAATTAAAATATTTAAATATATTATTTTCATTATAATATCACATTACTTACAATCTCATAATATTAATCTAGAAACAAATTTAAAATATAGTTATCAAACTATAAGATATAAATATTACTCATTTTCAACTTACATATATATCCTACCACAAAATAAGTAAAAAATTAGATTTTTTTAAACTAAAACTTAAAATAGGACAATTACTTAGGCAAGACAAGTAACTAATGTTTTTTAAACAATATTGGTCCACCAAGCACTTGTTATTTTTATAAGTTATTGATATTTTCATTTTAAAAATGAAAATTGCAACCTAGTCACTGTATAAGTCATATTAAGAGTATATGTTAAGTAAACTAATTATCCAAGTTGAATATTGAATAAGATAATAACATAGTTTACTGTTAATATTGAATAAGATAGAAAAATATATTTCATTTTAGTGTGCCATTATAAAGATCTAGCTTTCTAAGGCATACCTAGCTATTATCCAAGTTGCACCTTATTAGAGATAAGCATAATATGTACATTTACATTTATGATTATGATTTCACTGTAATTTCATAATGAAAATAATATGCTTAAATAACAAACTTTAAGTTAATAATTAATTAAGTTAGAAGATTGAATCTTACCAAATATCTACTTTTACTCATCACCCCATGTTATCCCATTCAAAACATCAATATCCTAAAATATAAAAGATCTAAAAATAAGTGCAACAGTACACCTACTGAGAATGACTGATTGATGTCAAAACTAAAGATGATTCACACTTTAAAGCAGCTTCGTAGAGACTAAAGGTTGCATAGAGAAGAAAAATACCCCCTAGAGACTTGTTTATCCTACCCAAAAATAAACCTGAAAAATACTACCTGTTGGAGTGGGTTTGGGATAAGATTTTGCTCTCTCAACTAAATATCATATCCATGGGAAAATGATAAATCACTGTATAAATTATGCAAGACAAAATTCACAATAAAAATGAATGAGTTTTATATATATAATTACTAAATTTTAAGTTTAGATTGATAAATTAAATATTTCTTTAGTGTTGTATTATATCAAATATTTATTAACTAGTTTTACATTTATTTTTATCAAATACTTTTAATTAATTATTTAATTAATTAATTTATCAACCTTTAACTTTTTCTTAATTACGTAATCAAATATTTCTCGAATTTCTTAAATTTCTGTTTAAATTTTATCTTCTAGTTAGACTCACCAACTTAGTGTCAACCAATGGTTCTAAATACATCATTATGTTTTTACAAGTCTGCCAATTGTTTTTTAAGGTGAGGAGTATGAAACGCGATTTAAAATTGGATGTAAAATGACATCCATATAGAAACTCAGACATAAGCAAAAAGGGATACTAAAAACTAATTGAGTTTTATTGCAACGAGAGTAGCATCCGCAAAATTTCACTTAATAAGGTTAATTTTAAACTAGTACCACTAGATTCGGAACTTTTTTACCCTTACTTTTCTGTTTAGCTTCATTCACTTTATTTTTCTTTTATACCACGTAGCTCTTAGCTTCATTTACACTCACCAACTCTTTGATCAGTTTTTGACAACAAGCTTAGACTATATGGTGCCCTTCTTTAAAAGAAAAAAAAAAAAACAAAAGCTCTAATAAAAATAAGGAACGATGAAAAAAATTAACGTCAATCGCCATTTTTAAAAATAACAAAAAATTACATACAACACATGGGAAATATATAGTAGAATTTATTAATTAATGGCAGTATTTAAATAAATCCAAGTCATTGGTGTGACATCACATAGATTCAATAATGCCAAACAAAGGTATAGTAGTAACTACAACGAACCTTACCTCTTCTTCATTTAATTTCTCGACCTTGGTCACACACATATACTTACTATATAATGTCATCACATCACTCCCTCACTCTCACCAATTAGTAGTAAACTCTCTTCATTCTATATGGATCAAGAAACAACAACGACAAGCGCCATATTAGGAACACTTTTTCCTTTTCATCCAGAAACAAGAGGTTCTAAGGACTTCAAATATGCATCTTTACAAATTATTGATATGTAGGAATTTAAACAAATAGTAAATTCAAATAAATTATATAACAACAACAAATAACAAATTAACATTTCACACATATAGACCTTTATTCTCGCAGGTAAACTTTCAATGGTAGGTTATATGTAAGTATCACACTAAGCACTCATTAACCTTGGAATTTCAATGAGAACAATGCTTTTAATGGATATGGGATTTTTTTATGAAGAAAAGTATGAAGCTATATTTTCCTGAACATAATACAGTAAATGGCTTCCAAATTGACAGGTAAAAAAAATTTCCCTCTGAATAACCATGTACTTATGAAGAATCTATGCTTACTAGCTGAAGTTCTCAATGATTTCCAAGTCAAGATCACCATGAGTAGAATTGTTAAGTCTTGAATCACAATTATCTATGCTAGCATCCAATCAACTTAGTGTCTGTTAATCAAACATAGGGTAAGGTGTGTAGATGAATGATGATATAAAAATTATTCAAGGGATAATGAATCAATTAGTGAAATGCAAAACTCGGACGTTACTACTGCAGAAAGTAAGAAAATATTTAAAGGCAAAGAGGACAAATGGTCTGTCTCCCAAGGACTAAGAGAAAACTATATTCCATTCCACCCACATGCTTCAATAATTCCTCATTTACATTGATACAAAACATAATGCCTAGCTGAACCCACTTACATTTTTGCAAAGACAAGAGGCTCATTAAAATAACCAATAAATTGAATTTTAGTAAATAGAGTCAGCTAGACTTACTTTTTAATAATCAATTATTTATTAAACATATAGTTTGGATTATCTGGTTGGTTGGCTGGCTCCAATCTTACCCATAAACATCTTTAACAGTAAAATAGAACATAGGTAGCAGAATAAATAGAGAAGAAAAAGAAAACAACAATTAAAGTGAAACCTTAATTCTTTGAGTTCAAATCCGTGGTGGTGTATGTTAGAAATATGATATAAAAAGCCAGTTATGGGACTTCGCTGATTAGCTAATTCCACTTGATTATTTCAAATTTGGTATTAACATCAAATTTTAGATTTGAAGAAGTGTTCAAACGAAACCGAATAATACTTACTGGTTCGATTAAAAGTTCTATTTTTTACAAGCCAAGAAATTGGGAAAAATAAACAAATGTCAATTCAAAAGATAAAACGTGTCTAAAAAATTGGGAAAAATAAACGAAACAAAAATTGAAACAGAGGTAACAAGATTTGCATGCAGAAAGAATGAGATTTACCTTCGTTGATTTCAAACTCTTCAAAATCGTCATCGTCTTCAAAGAGGTCAATCTTGACGTCCTTGGTGGCTGCTTTTGGTTCGTGGCCATGGATGGTCTCGCAGTACTCTGATGAAACAACCTTGCAAATCCTTTAGCTTCTTCTTCAAGCCATTGACCACGGATGTCTGGGTCCAGTCCGAGGACGAACCCAGTCCACAACTAGGCAAGTTACAGTTCCTTGGAGCAATAGACGTAGATGTTGCCGATGGCAGCGATGTGTGGGCATCGGTGCAACTTCGACAAGTCCAGGACAACGACAATTCCAAAGGCGGTGCGAACAGGCTTGGCATGGAGATTGGGGAGAAGGGTCTCGCGCTCGGCAATGGGGAGCACCACCTGAGAGCCCGTACTTGTAGCACACCATGTACACTCGGCTTCTCCTTGCTCAGGTCATGCGCTTTGTACTAGCCCTTGCCCGCCGCGGAGAGTTGCGAGTGATCATGAGAGTGAGACCAAGATCCTAGAGTGGAAGCACTGTGAGAGTGAGTAAGGGAGTAAGTTTGCAATGTCTAGGGTTTGGGTGCCAGAGTTTATTATAAAAAACCCAAATAAAACCGATGTTCTTCACGCAATCCACGACATTGGTTTTCAAAAACCGATGTTAATATGAACTAACAACATCATTTTTTTAAACAAACTGGTGCTAACTATTAACTAATAACATTGGTTTTTGGAAAATCGTTGTTAACATTATGCTAATAAGAAAAACCGATGTTAATGATATCCTTTTATTTACGGAAATGCCACCGTGAGTAGTTTAACATTGGTTTTTCTTATAACTGATGTTAAACTGATGACGTTGAATGTACATTTTGTATTAGTGTTTATATATTGTATATTTATTAATGTTTTTGTTTAAATATGGAAGATTCGTCCATGTATTCTTTATGTTTTGATGATTGTTTATTAGATCTAGAAACCAAGCCAAAGATGAAGGGCAAAAAGGTCATTTTTACAATATTTCAGAGTATCATTCGCCTAGGCTAGCAATCAACTCGCATGGGCTAGTGAAGTTTCTTCAAACTTAAGCAAACAACTCGCTAGGGTGAGTACAACTCACCTGGGCGAGTGAGTGTCTTCAGCCTTAAGCAACCAACTTGCCTGGGCGAGTTGCTCTAGCTCCTCTTGGCTAAATTTCTATAAAAGCCATGCAAACTAAAGGAAGAGAAGCGAATCAGTGTAGAATTAAAAGGAAGAACCCACAAAGCTTGGAGAGAGAAGAGAGAAAAGTACAGTTAGAGCTGCAAAGAAGTGACTGTGCACTACAAGAAAATAGGCTTTTAACATCAGTTATTAAAAACTTTTAACATTGGTTATTAACTAATGTTGAAATTACCGATGTTAAAAGTATCAACGTTAAGATCGATTTTTTAAAACCGATGTTAAACTAAACTACACAACATTGGTTTTCCGAAAAACAAATGTTGTTTTCTGCTCACCAACATTAGTTTTTAAAAAAATCAATGTTTTTGCTCAAAAACATCAAGTTTTCTAAAAATCAATGTTGTATTTTGGATTTTCTTTTAATATCTTGTCTGTTTTTTTAATTACCAATTGTAATTATACATAGCATAGCTTATCATTCAAAGTTGTACAAACTCTAAAAATAAACATAAGTCATCCTTGAAAAGAAGTAAATGAAAACTAAATGTAATAAAATTAGAATATGCAATATATTTTATATAATAAATTGTCTATGCACAAAACGATAAGTTGACAAAAAGATTCCTAGCAGAAACATTCTAAGCATCATTTCCCATAAAATATATCACCAAGAGTTATAAACAAAAATTTACAGATATTAGTATAGAATAATGTACTTAAATTACAAACAAATAAAAAAAACAAAGTTAGTTGTTGCATCTGGTAATTTGAGTTCCAACTTCCAAATATTGTGATTGTGCAAGAGTCCTCCATCCATAGCCAATTTTTGCAAACTTCCTCCAATGATTATAAACAATCCTGCTTTTTGTAATCTCTTCCAAATTCAGATGGGTGAATCTTGCACCTTTCATAAATGAGTACATGGTACTCGACACATCCTGAAATTAACATTAAGTTCATCTTAGATATGTATATGATTTTAAAATTTGACAGACAAATGTGCTTTTGTACTGATTATATATAGTGCTAAGTTACTCACCAAATTGTTGCAAGTCACTTTATACTCATTCAAGAGGACTTTAAAAGTGACTGAGTTAGAAATTTGGTGGTACAAGGAGTGTCATTTAGGATAAGCTTTTAGTTGAGTGCTGCTTTTGAAGATGGTTAGAAAGAAAACACTCTGTTCAAAATGGGTCATGGTCACTTGATGATTTCCTGTGAGTTCATAGAAATCCTTGAATTCTGTCCATCCAGCCAGTATAGTTGGGTTCACCAGATCTTGGTTGTATGTAACAGAGTGCATGTTGTCATTAATGTCTAGCAGATTCCAAGTATGCTCTAGTTAATCCTTCCATCTTACAGCAAAAGACCTACTCACTTCACCATAAGGCTATATTTAAAGTAAACTAATATAACCAATACTAATGTGTTATGTCATGTCATGCTTATTTGAGAATAGTCTTGAAATTCCTAACCCGATCCTTAATATGAACTATGTTGAACATTTCCTCTGGTTTTCTGTTAATCTTCATCATTGTCTTAGCCATTTCATTCCAATTATTTTGATCTTCATTCATCGTTTCTAAAGTCCATTACAATATAAAAGTTACTATTATTAAATGGTGAAGCATAAATAAACATATAAAAAGAATAACATCTCAATAAGCTTAGTATACAATTGTATGACAAATTTGTTCTTACACTAATACTAGAACACTAATCTTTTTGTTTTCTTTGAACCATTCATAAAGCTCCATGCCAATTAAAATTAAATGAGTAGTATAACTATTTGTAGCAAAAAGTAAAATACTAGAATACTAATAATGCTTATTTTATGGATTAATTCAAAGATGATGATAAAAGAAAAGGAGTGTGCGCATTGGTAAAAAATGCTCATTTTTTCTATTTTAAGAACCATAGATTTGCTTAAAGCAGTGGTATCTTTTAAGTACTATACCACATATGGAAGAAAACCAACAACCAAAAAACATGATAACATGATTGGTTATCATCTAATTTATACATCTTAATTGATTGAGACCAGCTAATGCAACAAAATTGTAACTATTGGTACAACTAACTACCATGACTACTAGAGCTTCATATGACCTGTTATGTATTAGGTACATTGTCACTTATGAAAATTTTATAAAACCACCATATATGCAACATTATAGAAACAGAAGGGTTCCACCAAAGAGTTTTACAAAGAACAACCATTAACCTCATATCATGTACATGAAGCTGCTACCATATACATAACCCACAAGGCCACAACTATATACAAAAGGATGCACTACCATAACTTAAAAACACAAGCATACTTTAACTTCCACGAGCATAACTAAAAAGCAAGAAAAAAAACAACACTTTTAGAAAGCATAATTTTTTTTAAAAAAAATAGCAACATTTTCAGGTCAACCAACACATTTTTAGAATGCACAATTTTAGACACGAAGCAAAGGCATTGCTCAGAGAGCACATTTTCAGGTACTAACACTGGGAGGAAGTCGCGAGGTATTGAGAAGACGAAATGTTGACAGCGTCGCAGTAGAACGCGGGTGAAGCGGTGATGGCGTCGCAGCAGAATGTGGGGGAGCACCTTCGTGAGTGATGGTGGTGAGTCAGAGTCGTGAGGGAGAGGACTATTGTGAGATTGAAGGGAGAGAGTGAGAGCAAGACTAAAGCGCCATAGAGAAAGAGAGTGAGAGTTAGAGTGAGCGCGAGAAGCATGAAAAAGTATTATAAATAAGATAACACAACGTCGGTGTTTTCTGATAACCGATGTTAACGAAATCACATTATTTACGATTATGCCATACATTTTCATTTACATCGGTTTTCTATAGAACTGATGTTATTCTAACGATGTTAAAATTATATTTTCTAGTAGTGGTGGATTGCATCCTTCATCATTTCTTTTGTTGATCTTGTGCTCTACACAATGATCAACTAGTTTCTCCAAAGGATTAAATGTAATCTTCATACCCTTCTGTATCTCTTTTGATATTTTATATATGTATGAACCTTTTCTACTCATTAGTGGTGATTTCATTCTATTTGTAGTGCTTGATTCTATTTGATCACTAGTTCTATGAAATTGGATTTTCATTTTGATTGGAAAGTACTCTTAGAATTTGACTGAATTAATTTATGAGATATCTTTTGTTTCCCCTTACAAAGATTCAAGGGACTAACCGCCTAAGAATTCTTTGTCTTAACACATTGGAGCGTACATCCTTTGGGGTACAAGTAGAGCGTACATCTACTTGGGTTGTTATACTGAGAACAAGAGATGGTACATCTCTTGTGGATCAGTTCAAGTGGAGCGTACTTCCACTTGGTTGTTCAAAGAGAACAAGGGAGGGTACATCCCTTGTGGATCTTTTCTTGTAAAGGATTTTACAAGGTTATTGGAAATCTCAAGAACCGGTGGTTGCTTGGGGACTGGATGTAGGCACAACTTGTTATCGAACCAGTATAAATCTTGTGTTTGTCTTCTTCTTCCCTACACTCTTTAATTTTCGTTGTGTACTTTTCATTTCTTCTTTACTTTTTGTCTAAGTTATTGTTTATGTTCTTTACTTTCTCATAACTTAGTAGTAAAGCCTAATTGAGTCTAGTAACATTAAGAAGGATAAATTTTTAATTAGTCAAGACACGTTCATAATTAATGCAACCCCCCTTCTTAATTATTTCGAGGCCACTTGATCCAACAAGTGGTATTAGAGCAGGTTTCTTGAGAAAAGTTTCACAACTTCAAGATTCATGGCCTCCTCAAATTCTCTATTTCCCAAGGGAAACTCCATCCATAGGCCACCTATCTTTAATGTTGAGGGTTACCACTATTGGAAAACCCGAATGCAAATCTTTATTGAAGCCATAGATTTAAACATTTGGGAAGCAATAGAAATAGGACCTTATGTACCCACCATAGTAGATGCAAGCACAAGCACAACAACAGAAAAACCTAGAGATAAATGGACTGAAGAGGATAGAAGAAGAATCCAATATAATCTTAAAGCCAAAAACATTATTACTTTTGCCCTAGGAATAGATGAATATTTTAGAGTGTCTAATTGTTCAAATGCAAAGGAGATGTGGGGTACTCTCCAACTTACACATGAAGGCACCACTGATGTGAAAAGATCTAGAGTCAATACCCTTACACATGAATATGAATTATTTAGGATGAACACTAATGAGAACATCCAAAGCATGCAAAAAAGATTCACACACATAGTAAATCACCTTGCCTCCTTAGGAAAAACCTTTCCTAATGAAGATTTAATTAATAAAGTTTTGAGATGCTTAAGTAGGGAATGGTAGCCCAAGGTAACTGTCATTTCTAAAAGTAAAGATCTTTCTTATATGTCTCTTGCCACTCTTTTTGGCAAACTGCAGGAACATGAAATGGAACTTCAACGTCTCAATCAAAAATGAAGAGACCGACAAAAGGAAAAGAAGCATAGCACTTAAAGCCTCCTCCTCAATGCAAGAAGAAGAAGAAAAAGAAGAATCTGATGATGAAGAGGACTTTTCACTCTCTGTGAAGAAGTTTCATAAATTTGTTAAAAATAGAAGAATGGAGAGACCCCATAACTTCGACAATGGCAAGAGATCTCAAGAAGGTTCCCTAACACTTAAATGCTATAAGTGTAATCGACCCGGTCACATAAAGGCACACTGCCCCACAAATGAATCATGGCCAGAGAAGAATGAGAAGAAAAACCATGAAGAAAGAAGATCCAAGAAGGCATATATTGCTTGGGATGACAATGACTCATCTGATGGTTCGGAGAAGGAAATCAACCTTCTATCCAAAGACTATGAGAGTGATGAGAACATCTCTCAAGAAGATTAAGCAAAAAGCAAACGTCTGACTTCCATGTTTGAAGATCTAAGCACTTACATCATGAAAAAGGTAACATCAAAACCATTTTCTTTTAAATTAAGTAGGTTGAAAATTTTCTTCTAAATTAACTTGATATATGATGACTAAAAAAATTTTATTTGTTTGTCTTGATTGTTTTCTATTGTGAATATTTGCTTATATGTTTGATTGAGTTTTTTTTAAAAGCATGAAGTTTTTTTTTTATTTAATGATGTCTATGATTATTGCATGATTTTTTGTATGATATGTGAATTACATGCTTAAAAAGTCATTCATAAATTTTTTCAAAAATTTATTATGATTTATACATTTATTTTATATAAGACTTTTTAAATATAAAGTATTTTGACCCTTTTTCAAATCCTTTCACCCTAAGAATTCTTTCAGCACTTAGTTCTGCTGAAATACTCTCTGGTAATCGATTACTACAATATGTAATCGATTACAGTGAGGCAGGCTAAGTGTAATCGATTACCAAAAAGATGTAATAAACTACAACGCGTCCCTGGTGCTTATAAATTCAAATTTCAGAATACACGAAACTGCAACTTCGTCTCTCTCGCGAAACCCTTATTCCTAAATTTCTTTATGCCATAACTTACTCATTTCTTATCCAAATCACGTCTCACAAAGCCCAAAATTCATCTTTTTTCATTCTCTTTCATTTAAACCGATTGAAATTTCAAATAAGTCTCTCAAATGGAGGAACCATCAAAGAAGCACAAAGGTTCTTCGAGTAGAAGCCAACAACACTTCGAGGCTTAAGATACTCCAATTCCTTCCTCCATTTCCTCATCCTCATTATTCTCATCGGAAGAACAACATACACGGTACATAAACCTCTTCTCCTCTCGTTCTATCATTGACGCTAAGTTCATAGATATGGATTTCTTTTCTGATGAGAGTTTCGAATGCATTCAAGCATTTCATAACTCAAATCTCATTCCCTTTATGTCTTTAAAACTGCCTGTGTATTCTGAATTGGTAAAAGTCTTTTATTCTAACCTTGAAATTCAAGAAAGTACCTTGATTTCTGAGGTCTATGGGATAAAGATGGTCATTGACCAATCCCTCTTCTATGATTTGACCCAATTGTCTAGTGACGGTGTACCATTTGAAGGTGCACTGGATGATGATTGGAAGTTTGATTTTTCTGTGCATGATGCCTGTCGGTTGGTTTGCACCAACCTAGCGGATATGACCGGAAGACTAATTGCCTGTTCATTGGCTTTTGTTTCCCCTTACAAAGATTCAAGGGACTAACCGCCTAAGAATTCTTTGTCTTAACACATTGGAGCGTACATCCTTTGTGGTATAACTAGAGCGTACATCTACTTGGGTTGTAATACTGAGAACAAGAGAGGTTACATCTCTTATGGATCAGTTCAAGTGGAGCGTACATCTACTTGGTTGTTCAAAGAGAACAAGGGAGGGTACATCCCTTGTGGATCTTTGCTTGTAAAGGAGTTTACAAGGTTATTAGAAATCTCAAGAGCCGGTGGTTGCTTGGGGACTGGATGTAGGCACGGGTTGTTGCCGAACCAGTATAAATCTTGTGTTTGTCTTCTTCTTCCCTACACTCTTTAATTTTCGCTGTGAACTTTTCATTTCCGCTTTACTTTTTGTCTAAGTTATTGTTTCTGTTCTTTACTTTCTCATAACTTAGTAGTAAAGCCTAATTGAGTCTAGTAACATTAAGAACGATAAATTTATGATTAGTCAAGACACGTTCATAATTGATTCAACCCCCTCCCCCCTCTTAATTATTCCAAGGCCACTTGATCCAACAATTTACTCTTTATGTAACGTTGCTAGGAATAAAGCATAACATTTTGATTGCAAATAGCATGAGATTATGATTGTAATGCTGGGATATTTATTTGATATGCAAAAAATCAATATTCGGTAAATATTCTTAAAATTCTCGAATGCGAGGGATCAATTTGGGGTGATTTAATGTGTGCATCAGTAATGTTAGAAAATTATTCATATGTATTAATGTTATTTGGATACTGAGGGTATGAACGATGAAATCCAATCCTACATTTTTCTTGAATTAATTAAATCTATTTTAATTGTTTCCGTAATTTTACATATTTCCGAAGCACTAATTTTGTTGTTTTTGTGATTTCTGCTATTCTGTTACTTTCATTATTTTCATTACTTTTGTTAAACCCATGATATTTCGATTGAATTTGTTGTATTGAACTATTGAATTGTTTACTTTTATTGGGAGAAATTGAGTAACTCAGGTCCTTGGGGAGGCAATCTCTTTTATAATATTTGTAATCTAGGACAACATTGGTATGTTTGCCAATAGTCTAACAAGTTTCCGGCGTCTTTGTCGGGGACTTGAGTCACCCACACAGTTCTTTCGGATTTAAATTTTCAGTTAGATAGACTATTTTCCTTAATTTTGTATTTATTTCTTTTATTTTGATTTTGTATAAATTCTCTCCTGTTATATTTTATTTTCGCTAACCTTGGTTCTTACGGTTTATTGTAGTTTGTTCTTTTTCCTTTATATGAGGTAAATTTCCTGAAGATAAATCGCTATTTGATCTGGAAATTACCAAGACTAAAAGGAAGAACAAGAAGAAAAAGAAACAAACAACAAATAAGCCATCATGTGAATGTTCTTCTACTGATTATCCTTCAACTAAAAAGCCATTTGTAATTGATAACATGGTTGATCGAGAAGGAGGTGGAAATAAACCACCAAGAAGGACTCTTGATGAATATGCTTACCAACAAGAACCAAAGTATTACAATAACATAGTCATTCATCCTTTCAGTAATAAGGTTGTGGAGTTAAAACCAACATTGCTTAGTCTGATTAGTACACATCCTTTTGCTGGAATGGATGATGAAGATCCATACACACAATTGTTTACCTTCATGGAACTATGTGGTACCATGGGAGCTTCTGACAAAGATGCTAAAGCTATCTACCTCAGAGCTTTCCCATTCTCATTAACAGGTAAGGCAAAGACATGGCTCTAATCACATCCAAACAAAAGTCTCAACACTTGGGAAGAAGTGGAGGAAAAATTCATTGCAAGGTTCTTTCCTACATCTAGATTGATCAGTAAAAAATTCGCCATTGCTACTTTTTCCCAAAGGTTTGACGAACCTCTCTATGAAACATGGGAGAGATTCAAGACTTTGTTGCGAAGGTGCCCAAACCATAGTTTTGATGATGCTACATAACTATATCTTCTACAATGGTTTGAGACCCTAAACAAAAATGATTCTCGATGCCTCAGTTGGAGGTACTATGATGTCTAAGAGCCCTGAGGAAGCAATTGTAATCATTGACTCCATTTCAACCAATTATTGTCAGAGTCACCATGATAGGCGTCCTATTCAAAGAAAGGGTATAATGGAGTTGGATACTCAAAATGCATTTCTGACTCAAAACAAATTCTTGACTCAAGAAATAAAGGCCTTAGCTAAACATATAGGCCAACCTCCTCAACAATTTCAAAATGTTGGATCATAGAAAACAGACCAAGCTCATCAAGTTTAACAAGTTCTGAGATGTGACTTTTGTGGTGGTGACCATCAAAATGGCCACTATTCAGCACCTAGTGATTGCCAACAAGAAGAGTAAGCCCATTATTTATAGAACCAAGGCAGACCTCAACAGAGCTTCCAAGGAAACTACCAAGGCTACAGAGGTGGGTCAGGTTCAAATAAGCCTTATGGTTGGAGGCCACAAAATAATAATGCATATTCTGGTCCCACTAACACTTCTTTTGCAAGTTCTTCTAACAACTCTTACGCAAGTCTTTCAAATATGGGCCACAACAACAACAAGCTCAGCCGGATAGAATGTCAAAGATGGAAGATACTTTAACTTAGTTTATGCAGATGTCCATCATAAACTAGAAGACCATTGAGGCTTCCATTAAAAATCTTGAAGTTTAGGTTGGACAACTTGCAATACAACTTTCTAAGCATGGAAGTGGATTTTTCTCAACAAACACACAAGTTAACCCAAAGAAACAATGTAATTCAATTACAACAAGGTGGGGGACTGTGGTTGGTTTGAAGGATAATGGTGAGAAAAAGAATAAAGAAGGAGCTGAAAAAGAAAAAGAGAAAATGATGAAGTGGTAACTACTGAAAAAATGGAAGAGAAAGTGGTAAGTGAAAAAGAGAAGCAGAAATTAAAGAAACAAGCCACTAACAAAGGTAAGGCTGTAGTAAACCATCCACCAATTGAGCATCTTCCTTATCCATATGCTCTATCAAAGAAAGATAAGGAAAGGTAGTAGAAGAATTTCTTATACATTTTCAAATGACTACAGATTAACATTCCTTTTTTTGAGGTGTTAGAGTAGATGCCAACATATGCTAAATTCATGAAGGATTTGCTTACAAAGAAGAGAAGAATTATGGATTATGAAATAGTAGAAGCCATTGGCTCACCACTATTGTCCAATTGCAGGAAGCCTAAGCCATAACAAGGACGTCTAACATAAAAGACGTTATGGAAGCACTCCTACGAGGAAACCCAATGTTTCTAAACTTTGTCTTAATTTGTGTTACTTTAATCTTATGTCTTATATTTCTGAAATTTACTTTTGAGTCTTTATTCGCGAATTATGTTTTTGAATGTATAATCTATTTTGTTAGTTATCATTGCATGGCTTGGGGACATGACTATTTTTTCAGGAGGAAGAAGAGCAGAGGAGGATGAAGACATGACAAATCCTGTTGATTATTTCATTGGAGGAGACTGAGCTCCTCAACCATTATCTTCAAAAATTCATGACTTGTCTTTATGTTCGTTTACAGTTATGTATTAAAATTTAGTACTTTATCCCCTTATTTACTATTTTTGGATTTTTGTTTGGAAACTTATGTGAGTTTGTGTTTTTGACTGATTTATGCGTGCTTTGGTATATTTTGTTCCGTTAGTATAGTTATAGATTATATATAACTCTTTTAGGACTTAAACAAAAAAGAAAATCTTGGACATAATATGCTTTGGAAAGAATTAGCAACTAGTGTTTTTTTAACTTACTTTTGATTGGATCAGAACACAACAAAATGATTTTTGGAACCATTGAGAATGAAAACAATGAATGACTTTCTCAAATACCAAATGAATTCATATGTTTTTGCATGGACTTGATAAAAGAACAACTTTCAAAACACTGATTTGATTTGAACATGGAAACATGCCTTAAGCTTTAGTGACTGTGTGCAACCACAAATTTTAGATTGAGTGTCCCCATTGATATGTTCTACTGTTGTTTTTGCATGAATTTCTAATTGTCATAACATATGATTCATGGATATGATTTAGGCATTCTTTCTTTCCATACATTTTAAGCCACTAGCCAAAAAGCTATCCCAATGTAAATTGTTTTACCATTTGCAAGCCCTTTAAGCCAAACACTTCATATTTTGTTGGAACACTAACCTAGGATAAAAGTTTCCTACCTTACCTTAGGATAGGAGAACAAAGGTGTTTTGTTGGGGATTTCAATCATTTGGTGGCTAATGTGATGTAGATACTTTGTTTTTAAATGAGGGTATTGCGGTAAATTAAGTATTTAATTATTGTATAGAAAAGAAAAAAAAGGAAACATGTTCTTTTTTAATAAATAAGTGTTTGAATTATGTACATTATGTTATGAGCTGTACAGAGTTGTTGTAAAGGGAAGCGATAGAAAGTGATGATTCATTTGAATTGCTAGCTTGTTTTAATGTTGCTTTCCTATTCTCAAGGTATTTTTGAATACCTAGAAAAACCAAGATTTTTTTCAAAGCCAGGTCCAACCCTAAAAGCCCTAATGATCCATAATGATTATGTACTTTATCTTTGATTTTATGGGAAATGATTTGCAAAATTGATTTATGACATATCAGTGATTGGAATTGAAATGAAACATTTACATGGGTGAGAATTATACAGCTTTGAGAGGTTTTCCTCTGTCTAAGTGAATCAGGTGTTTTCTTTGATGTTCTTTAGAAACAAAATGCAAATTGATCTACATCTCATTTGTTTCTGTGAATTTCATCTTTGTGCTTTCATTTCTCATTGTTGCATTTTGAAAAATGTTGTTCTGATCAGTTTGGAGGTTGATTCCTTACAAAACATGTTCATAGTTTTCGGTGTAGAAATATTGAAGCTTTTTTATATTATACTTATACAATTGTTATTTGTAGTTTTATTTCTATACTTTGCTTGAGGACAAGAAAAATTCTAGGTTTGGTGGAGTTGATAAGTGTCATATTTTAGTTATTTTTGGGATTAAAATGTTTGCACTTATCTTTTGATTGTAATAGTTTTCTTATAAACTTCCCTTAATTCTAGTTGTTTTATATATTGTACATTTATTAATGTTTTTGTTTAAATATGGAAGATTCATCCATGCATTCCTTATGTTTTGATGGTAGTTTGTTAGATATAGAAACCAAGCCCAAGATGAAGGGAAAAAGGGTCATTTTTACAATATTTCGGAGTATCATTCGCCCAGGCTAGCAACCAACTCGTCTGGACTAGTGAAGTTTCTTCAAACATAAGCAAACAATTTGCCTGGGCGAGTGAGTGTTTTCATACTTAAGCAATCAACTCTCTTGGGAGAGTTGGTCTAGCACCTCTTGGCTTAATTTCTATAAAAGCCATGCAAACCAGAGGAAGAGAAGAGAATGGGTGCAAAACTTGAAGGAAGAACCCACGAAGCTTGGAGAGAGAAGAGAGAAAAGTGGAGCTGAAGCTGTAGAGAAGTGGTTGTGGATTGCATCCTTCACCATTTCTTCTATTGATCTTGTGCTCTACACAATGATCGGCTAGTTTCTCCAATGGATTAGACGTAATCTTCGTACTCGTATGTATCTCTTTGGATATTATATATGTGTATGAATCTTTTCTACTCATTACTAGTGATTTCATTTTGCTTGAAATGCTTGATTCTATTTGATCACTAGTTTCATGAAATTGGATTTTAAGTTTGACGGGAAAGTACTCTTAGAATTTGAGTTGAATGAAATTACTTTTTATGTTACGTTGCTAGCAATAGAGCATAACATTTAATTGCAAATAGTACGAGATTATGATTCTAGTGTTGGGATATTTATTTCATATGCGATGAATCAATATTTGGTAAATATTCTTAGGATTCTCGAATGTGAGGAATCGATTCGGGGTGTGTGCATCAGTAATGTTAGAAAATGATTCATATGCATTAATGTTATTTGGATACTCAGGATATGAAAGATGAAATCCAATCCTACTTTTTTCTTGAATTAATTAAATTTGTTTTAGTTATTTTTGTAATTTTATGTATTTCTGACGCACTAATTCCGTTGTTTCTGTGATTTTCGTTATTTCGTTACTTTCATTATTTTCATTATTTTTGTTAAACCCATGATATTTTGATTGAATTTTTTGTATATAACTGTTGAACTGTTTACTTTTTTCCAGAGAAACTGAGTAACTCCAATCCCTGTGGAGACAATCTCTTTTATAAAATTTGTAAGTTGCGACAAATCCAAGTAGTTTCACATGACAAATTTTTATATTATTATTGAATAATTACTATCAATTATAAGAAATAGTTAAAGAAAACAATATTGTCAATACATAAAATCATCTACTATAATCAAGTCTAATTAAACTATTTATAAAATTGTAAAATTCCTTAAACACCCAGTGTTTCATTTTTAACTCTGAGATAACATCTTGCACACCGAATACAAATTGTCTTTAATCTCTTTGGTTCCAATGGTCTTGGATCAGTAAAATACTGCACGATATAATAAAACATAACTTAATCAGTATAAATAATAACAAGTATAAAAGATGAAATTAGTTTTGAAGAAAACAATTATCATTTCTCAATTATCCTTGAAATCTCCTAGGATTATCGTTGACATCCAATGCATCACACAATAGCCGCACTCAATGCTTCCTCTTTGCTTATTACACTAAATTCAATAAGATATTCAAAGTTAATTGAATATTAGTGTACACGGTAATAAAATGTAATTTTTAAGACATTAACCATTGTTTAAATGACTTACTTTAACTAGAATGCATTTAGCAGTAGCCTTGGACTTACTTCCTTGAATATCATTGAATCCCTTCAAAGCACTGGGTAAGAGAAACATGCATGCATATTGTACAATTAAAATATCTTACAAATGATAAATTAAATGTCTTACAAATTACAACTGACCTATTAATAATTCCTTTCAAGTAGTTCTTAGACTTATTGTGCATGGAACAAAACCAGGCGACAACATCGTCCTTAGGACATATAATGACCAGTTGCCAATGTACACTGCATTGGAGAACATTAAGTTATTATTGTGCATACATTATTTAAATTGACTTGTTCAATTTTACTTACCCATTCAAGTAGGCTCCTAGGTAGACATCTCTTCGTTAATTTTGCATCTATTTCTTGATATAATCCTCATATTCAAATTGCGATTGTCCAAATCTCTATATGAACTGTGGCTCAAGGAATCCATACACAAAGGCATTCCCCGATCCCATACTTAACTCATTCATATGCCTATTGTTGTTAAAGTAAATTATGCATCAATTTAAAACAATTAGTTATGTCAGTCCCTCAACTCCCTGTTTATCCTACACAGTTAATAAACATAAGTCAATGACAATCAACACTTTATTTGTAATAAATTCTTTTTTAATAATAACAAACACAACAAAAGGAAATACATGTTCTGAAAAATGCAGTACAAGATGTGTCAGCCAAGCAAGGAAGGTGTTAAGGGCTTGCCCCACTAACTGAACCTCTTGATGGGTACAAGGAAAAGAGCATCAACATCTTGAACTTCCTCAACACCGACCTTCACTTGATCATTTCCCAAAGGGATGTTGTGGATAGTTGCTGACCCCTCATAAACTCTTCCAAGGGAAACCAGGCGGGGAGGATTGTCATCAATATACAACCCATAATTCTCTGATTCACCCACGTCTGGGTCCTACCCCAAGGGACCGGCGCAGCTTCCCTTTGTGCTGACACGAGCAACAGAAGGACCAGCCTCAAGCTCAGGAGGTAGTACGAGTCCCTAGGATTACATCTGGCTAAAGGACAACATTAGTTGTCGAGTCACTTTTGTAGTGATCGACTAAAAGACAACAGTAGTCACTTTTGTAGTGATCATCTCTGATTTTTTGTGTTAGCTACTTTGTAATATTTTTTCTTAATCGATGCAACTCTTTGAGGTTAATCGACACAGATATGCAGGAGCCTGCTAAAGCCGGTCCAAAGTATTGTTTGATCGTAACACCGGCTCCAGCAACACGGGCACAACCAGAGTGCTCTGATATTCCAATGGTAGCAGTAAGTACATCCTGACTTCCATGGCCGACAAAGTTGCCCTGTGCTGACTACTCTTCAGGGGAATCTTCCAGTCAATAAAATACTGTGTGAGTTTACGGACTACTGTTGTTATTATATAAATTGACCATTGAAATAAAAAAAAACTTTCAATCCTATTTGCAATTTCACGTGCTGCCTCAGATGTCATCTTTCCAAATTTTTTGGTGCAAGCCATCTTCCACTTCACGTGTCTTCCAATGGGAGATGGAGGATCAACGGTTGTTTTTGTGCTCCCGAATTGGGCTGCTTGCTCCAATCGTTTCTTTTGTTTTTCCTCCATTAGCTTTTCTTTTAGTCAATCATAACTCCCACGAGATAACATGCGAGGGGCAGTGTTTAGTTTCTGGATGGCCTAAGCCTTCTTTCTAACATCTTGTCACAATTAGACAAAAACTTGTCAACAAAATGGGCTTGAAAATAATGTGTAATTGTCAAATTTATAAACAATGCAAGTCAACTAACCTCCATGAAGGGTCTCGATGACTCTAACAAAAATTTTGCCACTTTTCTTTGCTAATACTGTACTTCTAATAGACAGTGTCATCCTCCTCATCCTTGCCTTATGCTAGAGTCCATTAGGAGGTCAAATCTGACTTAAACTGCCTCCATCGCTCTCCTACGATCTTAAGGATTTTCTTCTTTGTCCTTTGGTCTGACGCTTTTGGAATATCAAACTCAGTCTGTGATACAAAAATTACATTGAATAGTTAGTCAATAACATTCAACATTATAAGATTTTTAGTACAACCAACTACAATAACATTCAACATTTAATTCAAATACTTGAATGTCCACCCAAATCAAATCCTTCTGAGTTGCAGGAACTTATTTCCAATTAACAAATATAGCATCCACTTTGTCTTGAGCGGCGATCCCCAAATACGTCCTTAATTCGTTTTTATGGGCACCATCAGCTTTCCCAGTGGTAGGATCCACATGAATCACCGGTCTCTCCATCCTGATGGGTCTAGTAGCCAATGATCTGAGCCGCGTTGCTTTACTAGTTTTCTTTGACGTAGATGGTAAAGGTGTTGACTTAGGAGGAGAAAGGGAGATCGGTGGTGTAGTCATGTGCCTATTAAAAAACAACATTAATTAAACTCAACTCAAAAGTATAGTAAGTTATGTAATTGTAAATGTGGAAACAAGTAAATATAAAAAAGATTGCATTATATTATCATTTGTGTGGAGAAAAGAGTGAGACAAGTATCAAGGGTTGAATCATCATCTTCAAGATTAAGACCAATGGTTTTTCCGTGTAGAACCATTGACCACCTTTCATCACAAGGATCTTGAACATAAAACACCAGTTTAGCTTGTTTTGCCATGATGAAAGACTCATTATGATAAGCTAGCTTCTTTAGATCTACCAAAGTAAATCCAAAATCATTGGTTCAGACACCCATATTTCTATCAACCCACTTACACTTGAAAACACACACATTGAATTTAACATAATTAAGGGATCATGTGTAGGGATGAGTTACTCACACTTGGGGATTAGAAGAAGTATGTATAGGGATCCTTAGAGGATCAATTCTGGGTTATTTTGGGTTGTTTCTTTTTCTTTTTTTTCTTCTCTAAAATTAAGTTCTATTTTTTTTTTAAATTGTTTCGCTTGTCATTTTGACCGAATTTTACTCGTGTAAGATTTGTTTTTTTTATATGTTTCCAGCTTTGAATTTTACGTGAATCATTTACATGTTTCCAACTTTGATTTCAAATTTTGAATTGTATAATATACGCGTTAATTCCTTTTTATATACGATCCCCTAACGTGAATGACCAAACCTCAAATGGATTTTTTTTTTTTTGTATGAATGATTCTTATGGCCTGGACTTTTTAAGTTTGGCATTAAGCAGCATCGCACCCCTATGTCCTTTGGTTATAATAATTAACTGTGTGAATATGGATATAAGAGTTGATTTCCAAATGTTTAATGGCCTAAAAAGAATTGCAGTGGGTAAAGAAAAAAGTACTGGTACGTTAAGGTGCAGTATGTATGTTTAATATGTTAATGAATTTTTAATATTGAATTGATAAACGGATTGTGGTAGGTGAACATTCTTTCAAGGTGCAATAATGTATGTTAATAATTGGAAATATTAATTCATAAATGATTGTGCAGTAGTGAAGCTTTAATTTTTTTATATATATATATATATATATATATATATATATATATATATATATATATATATATATATATATATATATATATATATATATATATAAAGTTTTTTGGTGAAAGTGCCCTGTATGTGATTCCTCGTGGCACTGTTTTTGAGATTTCCTATAGTAGTTTAACATATATATTGGAGCATTAAGAAACATTTGGAAGTATACAAAATGGTTTGGTACTGTGTTTATTTTTGTCTTAGTGTATTTCAAGTATGCATCTTCATTGTGATGTGTAATAATAATAATAATAATAATAAGAATAGGAATAAATAAAATAAGGTTATAGAAATTATTGTTTCATAGTGATTATTTTTGTTACTTTATAAATTAATTGTTGTAGAAGTTTTTTTTTATTATTTTGTTGAATTAATATATTTCAATTTAATTTATATTTTTTTTTGTTTTGTTTTGTTGCGTCAAGTAAATGTTACTATTGAATGATATGTGTAGGATGCATGGGATGCGATAAATTATTTTATTATGAAATTGTGATTGAGATTGTGTGTAAGTGATAATCATTTGGTACGTAATGGATTGTGAATTACATGATTGTTGAGATGTTGTATGTATTGAGTTGTGAGCAATGGATTATGTAATCACACAACTGTAAGACCCTTTAAGGGTGACGAGTTAATGCGCGATAAGTTGTGATAGGATGCATTGTGGGAACCCGACAAGTTTAATCACTTGAGGCGCGATGAGTTAAAATAATTTAAAAAAAATAATTGGGATTTTGAAAACAATTGAGTAGGTGCGTGCATTGCATAATTCATAGGTAGAGTCTGTGTGTTCAAATGTTTTTTGTCTGGGTTGGACCTGAATCAGGAGGGAGAGGCCCTAACGGACTCTTCGGAGTGTAGGCCTTGGGGGTCACCCGGTTTGAGTGTTTCTTTAAGCCTATGTCGATCCCACATGGTTGGAGCATTCTCGCAAAACAGCGTGATCCTGACTGGTCTCCCTATGATTTTACTTAGTGAGAGTGATCTGACATACCCATTGTGTGGTGTGTCTTGTCATGTACTCCTAGATGCCCGACGAGGTTTTTCACTTAAAAATGTACCACATTGCATGTAGGCTTGAGTCTAGAGTATTTGTTGCATAACGCATGTATCTGACTTTCATTGAGTTAACAATTATGGTTTGATGTTATTTTCTGGAGTGTGTGAACTTGAATGGACGTGAATAATGTGTGTGATTTTGTGAAGTGATGTTATTTATATAAATTCAGCTTTGAGTATTATATGTTTTACATGCTCTAATGTTTTATTATATATGAATGTGATAACTCATTCCCGATGTGTGTTTGTGTTTGGGCTGATTGCCATTTTGTTTAGGTGAGCCATCGCATGATGAGTTCCACGCTAGAGATGGAGAGACTTAGTCCGTGATAGGGATATGCTCTGATAAGTGTGACATTGGGGCATAGGATTGTACTTCGCATGTTATAATTTCCGTGAATGATATGATTGCATTATATTTTCTATTTTAGTTTTTTGTTATTCAAAACGGACGACCTTGTTTTGAGCCGGGATAACCTTTTTTTTTATTCGAACAATTTCTACTATGTTTTCACTAAGTGGATGTGAATCTTTTATCCTTTTGAATTGATTTAAAGTCAATGTGTTTTTAGAAAAAAAAAAATCCGCATGATTTTATTTCCTTTTATTCGTTATTTGTGAGGGTAAAGGGTGTCACATTTAGTGGTATTAAAGCAGGTCGAACCTTTCAGCCATGTGTGTTATGAGATTTCTGTGTTTCCTTGTGTACTTTGATGTGTTGTGTTTGTTTTGTTTGATTAAAAGTGTACTCTATTGTGTTGGTACATTTTTTTCTCTTCCTTTTCATAGTTTTGTTTCTTGCGTGACATAGGAAGTAATGGCTGCAAGAAATGAGTGAGAACGACTTCTTACTGAGGCCTTGAACAACTTGGCACAAGTTATGGCCAATCAGGGAGGCGGTGGAGGAGCAGCTATGTACCATGGGTTAGATTGCTTTCAGAGGAACAACCCACCTACCTTCAAAGGGGGTTATGATCCTGAGGGAGATTGAGAAGATCTTTCTGGTGACGGAGTGTTAGGACCAGCAAAAGGTGTTGTTTGCTACTCACATGCTAGCAGATGAGGTAGAGTACTGGTGGGAGAACACTTGCCCATGTCTAGAGGGAGCAGGTGGTGCTATTGTCCCATGGGAAGAATAGGAAGTAGATGGAGTTCCTCGAGCTAAAACAGGGAAGTATGACAGTGGCAGAGTATGCAGCGAGGTTTGAGAACCTTGTAAGGTATTTTCCTCATTATCAGGGGGAAGCTGGGGAGAGGTCCAAATGTGTGAAATTTGTCAATGGCCTCTGACCAGAAGTAAAGATGATGGTGAATTATCACAGTATTCACAACTTTGCATAGTTGACCAACATGTTGTTAGTCAGTCAATACGACTAACTTTTGTGTAAAAAAACTGTTGTAAATTGTATACAACTGCTCCCATGTATAGTTGTTTTTGGTAGTATTGTAATTACTTTTTGATAATTTAGGTAATAGATACTTTAGTATCCCAATTTTGTGTATTTAATAATCATTCCACTTCAATTTTAGGTAAAATAGGCAATATTGGTGAAGTGCAGATTTCATGAACTCGCTCAGCCTCTCATCTTCTGGCTAAGCGCATCATCCGCTAAGCGCCTCATCTGATGGCTAAGCGCATGGACAATTCTGGAAGAAGGATGAGCTATATAGAGGCGCTGAGCGAAAGCCAACTCGCTAAGCACACCATCTTCACCTTCAGGCTGAGCGAGCGTAACTAGCGCTAAGTCAGAAGTCACTTACATGCGCTAAGCGAGCTCATCTTCCGCTAAGCGTGCATCCACCGACAAGATTGCCTACTTAAGCTGAAATCATGATTTCTGAAAAGAGGGTGAGCATTTTAGAGAGATAGCTTTTGGTTTTGGCTGTGAAGAGACTGAGAGATAGCTGAGCTTGACGAGGAAGCCATCTTGTGGAGCTTTGGATGAGATCTAGAGTGATTGTGAGATTTCTAGAGGTGGAGGAGACATCCCCACTACTTGTACTTCTTCAGTCTTTCATTTTCTCTTTTCATTGTTATAAAAGAAGCTTTCCTGCTATGGAGAGCTAAATCCTCAGTTGGTTCTTTCTATGGGGTACTTGATGTAAATACTTTCATATTTATCTAATGATGTTTTATGTGTTCATTGTGCTATCAGTACTCAATTCTAGTGTGCCTTTGCCTTCATCATGTAACTGCATGCTTAGTTAGGGTCACTCACATTGGGAAATGGTTTGATCCTTAGAACTTGATAGGACGAGGCTAGCTTATCGTACTTTCACGAGACATCGGGGTACGATAACTTAGTTTTTGGTATGTTATGTCTTAATGCGGTTCTGGTTAAGTTTAGTCCAACAAGAGATATCTTAGGACAACGCTTGATTAGGATTAGGCTAAACATGCATGAGACATCGGGGTTTAGTAGTCCAGGAGACAACATAGAACACATAAACATTGTTAGGTAGAGAACATCCTTAATAACATCAGTCTACCCTATAGGAAGACCAACAAGTTGTCTATCTGTCTTTACACACCACTACTCACCTCTACTTGCTTTTGAATAGTTTATTTTACATACTTGTCCATACAACACACCAACCTTTTATCACAAGACACCTATTTACTGAACCATAGCTTTACCAAGTAAAACAAGTTCCCCGAGAGTTCGATACTCGGTATTCACTTAACGTTTTATACTACTTGCGCGATCCGGTGCACTTGCTGGCCGTCAAACAAGTTTATGGCGCCGTTGCCGGGGAACTTCTTTCTATTTGGGAAGTTTAGTTCAATTCTTTAAGTGTCTATTTTTTATTCTTTTATTACTTGTGAATACTTGTTTTGTTTATAGTTGTTTTCTTCTTGAATTGGATAACCGTTGTTTATGTCAGTGTTTTGTATGCATAGATCTCCTACAGGTAATTTAGTTCCTCTGGACTTGGAAATTGAAGCCACGTTAAGAAGGAATAGAGCCAAAAGGAGAAGGAAATTGTTGCAAGACAGGACAGTAGCTTTCATTCTAGAAGAAGAAGCTCAATCCTCTGACTTTACATCGTCTTATTCACCGTCATCAAGGGAATCCACTACATATTTACCAGAAGCCTCTGTCATGGCTGATGAACATCAACACAGGGTTACCCTTGAGGATTATTCCAGTAGTTTAGTGCCACAATTCTTTACAAGTATTGCAAGGCCAGAAGTCCAAGCACATAATATAAACTACCCTCATTCTTTAATTCATCTGATACATGGGAACCTATTTCATGGATTACCAAACGAGGATCCCTATGAACACTTAGAAATATACATAGAGATTTGTAACACTGTGAAGATTGTAGAAGTGCTAGATGATACCATCAGGCTCAATTTATTTTCATTTTCTTTGGCAGGAGAAGCCAAGAAGTGGCTCTATTCATTCAAAGGTAACAGCTTGAAGACATGGGAGGAAGTTGTTGAGAAATTTCTGAAGAAATACTTCCCCGAGTCAAAGACTGCAGAAGGGAAAACCGCTATTTCATCATTTCACCAGTTCCCTAATGAGTCCTTGAGTGAAGCATTGGAGAGGTTTTGGGGTTTGTTAAGAAAGACTCGCACACATGGATTCTCTGAGCCAATTCAATTGAACATGTTTATAGATAGGCTGAGACCGCAAACCAAGTAGTTGTTAGATGCTTCAGTAGGAGGGAAGATAAAGTTGAAAATCCCTGAAGAGGCAACTGAATTAATTGAGAATATGTCTGCCAGTGATCATGCCATTCTACGAGATAGAGTACATCAACCCACCAAGAAAAGCTTGTTGGAGTTATCATCACAAGATGCTTTGTTGGCACAAAATAAGTTGCTTTCTAAGCAACTTGAGATCTTAACAGAAACACTTGGTAAGTTGCCAACTAAACTGTCTACTGGTCAACCTTCACATTCTTCTATTTTGCAGGTTACAGGTTGTACCATTTATGGTGAGGCTCATGAATTAGGTCATTGCATTCCCATTGAAGAACACACTCAGAAAGTTCATGGGAAATCAACAGAGACAAGGATACAACCAAGGAGGATTTTATAATCAGCAAGGGCAATGGAGATCACACCATCACAATCAATTTAATAAGGACCAGGGTGGACCTTCCAACAAACCACCTCAACAAGGGCCAAATATTTTCCAGAGGACCACCAAACTAGAGGAGACACTAGCTCAATTTATGCAAGTGACCATGTCCAACCATAAGAGTACTGAGTCAGCTCTGAAAAACCTTGAGATCCAGGTGGCTCAACTGGCCAAACAGTTAGCTGAGAAGTCATCCTGCAGCTTTGGAGAAAATACCGAGAAAAATCCCAAAGAAGAGTGCAAAGCTGTTATGACAAGAAGCAGGAAGCTTGTGGCGGCTGAGGATGAGGATGTTGTTGCTTTGAAGGACACTACTGATATAAATAAGAATGAGGTAAGAGATGAGAGGAGTCAGTGGAGAGAAAAACCAATAATTGTTGGAAGGGATGAAATAAAAGACAATGAAAAAGAAATAGAAGGAGGAAAACAAAAAGAAAAAGTTGAAAAAAATAAAAAAGAAAAGAGTAAGAGTGAAAAAACAAGATAAAAGAGTAAAGAAATAGCTTTAAATGAGGGAAAAGAAGTGTCATACCCTTTGGTACCTTCCAAGAAAGATAAGGAACGCCACCTGGCGAGATTCCTAGATATTTTAAGGAAACTGGAAATAACTATGCCATTTGGAGAAGCTTTGCAACAAATGCCACTTTACTCAAAGTTTTTAAAAGACATGTTGACAAGGAAGCACAAGTACATTCACCAGGAAAATATAGTTGTGGAGGGTAATTGCAGTGCTATGATTCAGAAAATTCTTCCACCAAAGCACAAAGACTCTGGGAGTTTGACCATTCCTTGCTGAATAGGTGAAGTTACAGTGGGAAAAGTTCTCATTGACTTGGGAGCCAGTATCAATCTGATGCCACTCTCCATGTGCAGAAGACTGGGAGAGTTGAAAATCATGCCCACTAGAATGACTTTACAGTTGGTTGACCACTCCATTACCAGACCATATGGAGTAATTGAAGATGTTTTGGTCAGAGTAAAACATTTTATCTTCCCAGCAGACTTTGTTGTAATGGATACCTATGAAGATAATGACATTCCCTTAATCTTGAGAAGGCCATTTATGTTAACTGCAAGCTGTGTAGTTGACATGGGAAGAAAGAAACTGGAAATGGCCTTTGAAGATCAAAGAATTGATTTTGATTTATTTGTAAAAGACAAGCCTGTGCTAGAACAAAATGTTTGCTTGCGGGTAAGGGAGGTTGAACAAGAGGTCTTGATTGGCTCGCTAAGCCTGCCATAGGTGAGCTAAGCCCAATTCAATTCAATCTAGATTGAGCTAAGCGAGAGCCCGCTTGCTAAGCGCATCGTGTTCACTGGCTAAGCGCAGTGTATCCATGCTAAGCCCAATTCATTGCGGCATGTATAGCGCTAAGCTGGCACTCACTCGTTAAGCGCGTGCCCCTCCTGCATATAGGATGCATTATATTCGCTAAGCCGACATTGAGCCCGACTTAGCGAGAGTTGCATGATTTCTTATCTTCACAACTCGCTAGTGCACATCTTTGGGCTAAGCGCAGTTCAAAAAAATAAATAAACAATATAATAATTTGAATTTTAAATGGGCCCCATGTTGGCCCGCCAAGAGAGGAGGCGGAAAGCCAAACGTCTCTTTCTCGTTTAGCGGGTTGACTCGCTAAGCGAGTTGGTCGAAAATGGATAAGTGAAGTGCAATAGCAGTTACACTTACACTTATCCCAAAAATTTGAAAAGCTTTTTCTGCAACCTCTCTCCTCTAAAAATTGCACATTGCATCCTCGACCTCAATCTTGCATCCTTCATCAAATCTTCACTGAGCATCTGCGATTCATGTAAGTTTCTAACTTCCCTTATTCTTTTCTATTATTGATACTTTAGGATAGCAATTTAATTTTTAGGGTTAGATTGTAAGTAGAATAGATAAAAATTAGGACTTTGTTAGGAGTTGTAAGTGGTAGATAATGTTGACTGTGTTGCATGTTTGATAAGGGCCTATTAGAGGCCTACAAGAGGAAGTCGAAAGACTTCTTCGTCTGCATTTTTCCTGGAAAACGTGATGAACTCGCTAAGCGCGTCTAATGCGCTAAGCGAGTTCATTAATTAAGCCTTGAATGTATACATTTCCAGACGAACTCGCTTAGCCAACATGCATGCGCTAAGCTAGTTCATCCATTTTGTTGAATGTTTATCTTCCTTATTAACATCATGGCTGAGCGACCGCCGTGTGCGCTAAGCCATTGTACACGTCATTAATGACATACTTGTAGCTAAGCGAGTGCTTTCTCGCTAAGCCCAGGTACCTTTGACAGATATTTTTTGTTGACTACCTCGCGCAAAGCCGCACCAGTCCCAGCTAAGCGTTATTTGTTGTGGAAGTGGTTTGGCTAAGCGAGCCTAGTCGCTAAGCCCATATAACTTAGTCATATTTTGGAAGTGTTGCTCGCGCTAAGCACCGCCTCCCATGGGCCAAGCGCTATTCGTTGCGGCATGCATAAGGCTAAGCGAGTGTTTATCTCGCTAAGCCAATTATGCAAAAAAAAAAATTTTGTTATCACTGGCTAAGCGCGACCTGTTGCACTAAGCCGGTGTGTTGTTTTTCCTAAGGCGCGCTAAGCGAGCTGTGTCTCGCTAAACGCACGTTGCCAATTTCAGTTTTTAATTTTGGTTTTAATTTAGATAAACTTCTAGTCTAATAAACTGATGGTTCTTTTTTTTTTTTTATCGTAGATGGCATCCAGGAAGAGGAAGAGCACTGCTTCTAGACCCATAACTCTGTATGATACCAGGTGATTCCAATCTTTGGAAGCTTGGAATAGATACACTAACAACATTCTCGGCCGGAATATTCTTCCGGAGAGAAATGTGAAGCTTTATCATACTGAGTTTGACGAGTTCAAGGTGGAGTTGGAGAGGTGTAATCTACACAAACGCCTCACCAACCTCCAAGATGGAAGCATAGATGTAGCTGTGGTGAAAGAGTTTTATCCTAATCTATACAGCCCAGAGGACCAAGCTCCTAAACAAGCTAGAGTAAGAGGACATCTGATTAAGATCGATGCAGACAGGCTGAATGAATTTCTTCAGACTCCAGTGGTGTTAGAGGAGGGGGAATCTTTACCCACCTACTCTAGATTTTGCAGGTTGAGGACTAACCACCAGGAGATTGAAGCCAGGCTTTGTATTCACCGCAAGGGGTTTGTTTTGAATGCTGAGGGCCAACCATGGAAACTTCTCATAAAAGATCTGATGACACTGGCCCAGACATGGAGTGTCTTCTCTTACTCCAACCTAGCTCCCACATCCCACACCTCAGATTTGAATATGGATATAGCTAGGTTGGTCTATGGCTTGGTGTCTAACATGGACATGAACATCAGAGCCCTTATCTCAGGTCAGATTTCTTCTATTGCTCAGAGTAACTCCTCTAGGCTCGGATTTCCAGCCTTGAACATTGCCCTATGCAGAGCTAGAGGAGTTATCTCTGACAGTATGACTTATGAGAGCCTGAGCCCGGCAATCAACTTGGCCTACATTAAGAAAAACTGTTGGAATGTGTTAATCAAGTGGCCTCAGAAATCTTAAGAACGGGGGTTGAATTAAGATTTTGCAAACTATTCCCCAATTAAAATTTCTATATAGTTTTTAACCCAAGTCCCAAGATTCCTTTTAAAATGAATTACTAAATAACAATTCAAATTAAACTTACTAACCATAAATGATAAACAACAATAAGTAGAAGAGTTTGAGGGAAGAGAGACTGCAAACACAATTTTATACTGGTTCGGCAAAGTCTGTTGCCTGCGTCCAGTCCCCAAGAAACTCGCTTGATAGTTCCACTATCTTGTAAATCCTTTACAACTTCTGAAACACACAAGGACGTCCCTTCCTTTGTGTTCAGATGCCTTAGAACAAGAGACTCTCAGTCTCTTAGTCCTTTTATTTGAAAGAGAGGAAGAAGAAGATAATCTCTCTTGAAAGAGATAGACGTTTACAATGAAGAACTCAATTCCTTATTGAATTTCACAAGTGTTTGGCCAAGGAATTGCGAAGATAAGATGATTTGTATTTGAGAGGATAAGAACTTTGAACTCAGTGAAAAACTTTCTTAATGATTTGAGAGGATAAAACTTTTTGGGCATTCAAAAACTCTCTTAATCTTTTGAGAGGATAAGACATTTTGCACAAGCAAAACTCTCATAATCTTTTGAGAGGATAAAACATTTTGGACAAGCAAAACTCTCATTTTTCTTTTTGTTCCCAAGTCACACACATATATAGGCCTTTGATGGCCATTTAAAATTCAAATTAAAAGATGTGACTGTTGGGAATATTTTTCAAAAATCCTTACTGGTAATCAATTACCATAATGGTGTAATCGATTACACAGTTACTTCCTAAGAGTTATGACTCTTCACATTTGAAATTTGAATTTTTAAATACTAGTAATCGATTATCAACTAACTGTAATCGATTACACAACTTCCACTTCCAACTTCCAGTAACTTCTACTTCAAACTTGAGAATCTAACTTGTAGATGTAACTTGTATCTCTTGGATTTCTTGAAGTTCACTTGAATTATCCATGAAGAACACTTGACAGTTGGCAACATCAAAATCTCTTGTAGTCTTGCTTCCACAATCTTCCCCTTTTTGATGATGACAACTCCTGAAATTAAGATAGTATATACAAGTTTGATAGAATATTCACTCATCCCATACTCCCCATTTCTTTTGGAGATTATACCTAATTTTTCTGAAATTTATCTCTTGATTTCTAAGCCTGTTTCTCTCCCCCGTTGGCAACATCAAAAGGCCAAAGTGCATGGAGATCTAAAATACCAGTCAAGGCTTTTCACCTAAAAAGTACCTATGGCTATGTCTGAAAACATCATCAAACTCTATCAATCAGTCATACTAACAAGTATTTACTAGCAATCAAGCAAAACATCATCAAACTCAAGCAAACACAGTCAAACACTTTACAATCAAAGTCAATCAAGCACAATCATTAAACACAATCAAACACAAACATTTAAACACAATCAAATTCAATCAAGCATAATCATTAAACACAATCAAACAGAATAATCAAACACAATCATTTAAACACAATCAAATTCAATCAATCATTAAACACAAATGTTTCAATCAACCAATCAATCCTTATTTAGATCACTAACATCTAAGAGGCCTAATTCTCTCCTAATGGCAAATAATGTTTCCTTAGGGAGAGGTTTTGTAAAGACATCAGCAAGCTGATTCTTTGTATCAACAAATTTTAGAACACAATCTCCCTTCAAAACATGATCTCTTAAGAAATGGTGCCTAATTTCTATATGCTTGGTTCCAGAGTGTTGTACTGGATTTTTGGATAGATTGATTGCACTTGTATTATCACACCTAATGGGTATATGATCAAGAAGGATTCCATAGTCGGATAGTTGTTGCTTCATCCATAAAATTTGGGAACAATTACTGCCAACAGAAATATATTCCGCTTCAGCAGTAGATAAAGCAACACTATTTTGTTTCTTACTATGCAATGATACAAGAGTAGATCCAATAAATTGACATGTCCCACTTGTGCTCTTTCTGGTTTTTCAACTAGTTCCCAAACATTGTTTCTTTCAAACTAATTTAATTCTTCTTGCATGGCTACTATCCAATGTTCATCTATTATGGATTCTTTTAAATTTTTAGGTTCAATCATTGAAACAAAAGCCATATTATCACATATATCTTTAAGAGAATGTCTAGTTGTTAGCCCTTTTGAGATATCACCAATGATGTTGTCATGGGGATGATCTCTACAAGCTTTCCATTCTCTTGGAAGATCATAATTTGTTTTGGTTTCATCAACTTGAAAATCCTTATTGCTTCCTTCTCATTTTCCTATAGAATCTTTTCCATGAATGTGCATTTCTTCTAAGGAATCTGAAATGTCATCTAGAATATCCTTTCTTGGAAGAATAGAATTAGACTCATCAAAAGAAACATGAATAGATTCTTCAATAATCATAGTTCTTTTGTTATATACTCTATATGCCTTACTTTGCAATGAATATCCAAGAAAGATGCCTTCAAATTAAGCTGCACTAATCTTCTTTCTTCCTCAGTCCACTCTTTTCTAGGCTTTTCTATTGTTGTATTTCCAGCCAAGGTCTTATTTCAATGGCTTCCCAAATGCTTAAATCTATAGCCTCTATAAAAATTTGCATGCAGGTTTTCCAACAGTGGTAACCCACTCCATTAAAAATGGGAGGCCTATTAATTGAATTGCCTTCGGCGAACAAGTAGTTTAATGAGGCCATAATTCTTGAAGCTTCTAAGCTTTATACAAGAATGAAGCTCTGATACAACTTGTTCACCAAGTGGCCTCAGAAATCTTAAGAAGAGGGGGTTGAATTAAGATTTCACAAACTATTCCCCAATTAAAATTTCTATACATCTTTTAACCCAAGTCCCAAGATTCCTTTTAAAATGAATTACTAAATAATAATTCAAATTAAACTTACTGAACAGAAATGATAAACAACAATAAGTAAAGGATTTTGAGGGAAGAGAGAATGCAAATTCAGTTTTATACTGGTTCGGCAAAGTCTGTTGCCTACGTCCAGTTCCCACGAAACCCGCTTGGGAGTTCCACTATCTTGTAAATCCTTTACAACTTCTTAAACACACAAGGAAATCCCTTCCTTTGTGATCATATGTCTTACAACAAGAGACTCTCAGTCTCTTAGCCCTTTGATTTGAAAGAGAGGAAGAAGAAGATAATCTCTCTTGAAAGAGATATATCTTTACAATGAAGCACTCAATTCCTTATTGAATTTCACAAGTGTTTAGCCAAGGAATTGTGAAGATAAGATGATTTGTATTTGAGAGGATAAGAACTTTGAACTCAGTGAAAAACTCTCTTAATGATTTGAGAGGATAAAACTTTTTGGGCATTCAAAAACTCTCTTAATCTTTTGAGAGGATAAGACATTTTGCACAAGCAAAACTCTCATAATCTTTTGAGAGGATAAAACATTTTGGACAAGCAAAACTCTCATTTTTCTTTTCGTTCCCAAGTCACACATATATATAGGCCTTTGATGACCATTTAAAATTCAAATGAAAAGATGTGACTGTTGGGAATATTTTTTGAAAATCCTTACTGGTAATCAATTACCATAATGGTGTAATCGATTATACAATTACTTCTGAAGAGTTATGACTCTTCACATTTGAAATTTGAATTTTTAAATACTGGTAATCTATTACCAACTCACTATAATCGATTACACAACTTCCACTTCCAACTTCAACTTCTTCTAACTTCCAACTTCCATTTTCAACTTTCAACTTCCAATAACTTTCACTTCTAACTTCCAACTTCCAGTAACTTCTACTTCCAACTTGAGAATCTAACTTGTAGATGTAACTTGTATCTCTTGGATTTCTTGAAGTTCACTTGAATTATCCATGAAGAACACTTGACTGTTGGCATCATCAAAATCTCTTGTAGTCTTGCTTCCACAGAATGTGGATGATCTGACAGTTAACTTCAGAGGGGCAAGGAAGGTATGGGCTTGACCAGCTGATGTTCCTTCTTCTTCTACTCCACCAGCTCCTTCCACTTCTACTACTCCTACACCAGCTCCTCCAGGCCCATCTACTCAAGACTCTTAGCGCTTTGAATCCATGCTTTAGAGTCTTCATCAAGGACAAATTTTGTTAATGCAAAGCTTGCAGGTTGTAGCTCCTCTAGGATCCTTTCTGACAATGTAACAGTTCATGGAGAAGGTACCCTGGCCAGGAACCCTGCCTTCTCTCGAGAGAAAAGGTGGGGGTCCCAGTGCTCAGGTACCTCAGCAGGTACATGATGCATCTTCTGAGGCCACCATCCCTGAGCCATTTATTTTTGAAGCAGGTGAGACACAGGTAAGGCAGGAGGCTGCTACTCCAGAAAGATCACCAAAGATTTCACCAAATCCACCCTCTCCAGTGGTGGATCAATCTTCTCTTCAGTAGCCAGCAGACCCTCCTACACTAGTGCATGAGATGCCAGTAGACCCGTCTACACCATTACTTGATTTTCCAGAGGACCCTTCTACACTAGTCCTGGGATTGACTACCACTCCTCCGACAACTCCTGTGCTACATCTTACAGATGAGGAGGACAATCAGGATGAGGATACTCAATCACAGGACCTGTCACAGGAATTTTAAATTCCTGCTTTTGTTTTGATGACAATTATGATTATTATAATTATGCCTTTAGTACACTTTTTGTTGTGATATGGGTTTATACTTTTTTGATTGTGGATAGTAGTATGCAAGTCCTGATGCATATAGAACAGTTTAACTTGACTCCTTGAAATTGAAATTTTGGTATAGTTTTGAAATAGTGATTGTGGATTGAATGCATGATTGGAATGAAGCTTATGTTTTATCATAAGTTTGAGCAAGTGTGTAAGCTAGACAAAGAAAGAATAAGAATGTAAGCTTGCAATTAGAAATGTTTGTCAATAGACAGATTGATTGAGACAAAAAAGCTTGAAGCATAACCCAGTGAGAGTGTGATCTTAAATTGTGAGTGAACGACTAGCATTGAGCAATAGTTTTTGTATCAATCTCTGAATTTTAGAATGAAATGCATAAGTTTCAAAGTGATGAAGGCCATTGTTCTATTTTTAAACTACTTGACCATAAGGCTTACCTTAAATTATAATTGTATCCTTTCCACCCTTTCTGAGCTAAATTGAATTTTCAAATCGAACCCTGAACTTGAATGGATATCTCCATCTACCTTGCTTAGGTTCTAGGAGAGCATATGGTTCAAGGCAATTTGCCCCAAATTTGGGGGAGTTAGTTGAGATGTGAAGTGAAAAGGGTAAGACACATCAGCACACACAACAAATAAGTTTTATGTGTTCAAAAGAGACAGAGAGAAAGAGAGAGTAAAATGAAAATAAAGAGAGAGTGTGTTGTTGTAATAAGGCCAAGTGCAAGGCAAGTGAGTGGGCTAAATTAATGGAAAAGGAATAAATTGGGTGAGTCTAGGATCTATGCTCTCTTAGAATTTAAGCCTTTGAATCCTAGAAAAACCAATAATTCTTGTAGCCAAGCCTCACTACAAGCCTCTGAAAGTCCTTCTGATTCTATTAATGTATTTATGACTTTATGACATGAGATGAAGTACAAAGATTAGAACTCTTGCTGGTTGTTATTGCTTAATAGCCTAAACACTTGAGCTTGAGTGAAACAGTAACCGTGAGACTTTGGTTTAAGCTACTTTCCTTGATATCTGTCTCGTGCCTAACTTCATCTAATTGTATTGCATACATTATGTTCTTCTCTTTGAATAATTGCATGCTTTGTGAAACACAATTGATAATAACATTTTTGTTTCATTTGTTATCATGTAATTAATATTTTGTGAATCACACACCTTTGTACATAATCACTGCATGTTTTGTCACTTGGGGACCAGTGAGTTGTTCTTTATTTGCTTGAGGACAAGCAAAGCTATAAATTTGGGTGAGTTTGTTAGTCAGTCAATACGACTAACTTTTGTGTAAAAAAACTGTTGTAAATTGTATACAACTCCTCCCATGTATAGTTGTTTTTGGTAGTATTGTAATTACTTTTTGATAATTTAAGTAATAGATACTTTAGTATCCCAATTTTGTGTATTTAATGATCATTCCACTTCAATTTTAGGTAAAATAGGCAAGATTGGTGAAGTGCAGATTTCATGAACTCGCTCAGCCACTCATCTTCTGGCTAAGCGCATCATCCACTAAGCGCATGGAAATTCTGGAAGAAGGATGAGTTGTATAGAGGCGCTGAGTGAAAGCCAACTCGCTAAGTGCACCATCTTCACCTCCAGGCTGAGTGAGCGTAACTAGCGCTAAGCCAGAAGTCACTTACGTGCGCTAAGCGAGCCTATCTTCACCATCTTCATTTTTTTAATTGTTGTAAAAGAAGCTTCCCTGCTATGGAGAGCTAAATCCTCAGTTGGTTCTTCCTATGGGGTACTTGATGTAAATACTTTCATATTTATCTAATGATGTTTTATGTGCTCATTGTGCTATCAATACTCAATTCTAGTGTGCCTTTGCCTTGATCATGTAATTACATGCTTAGTCAGGGTCACTCACATTGGGAAATGGTTTGATCCTTAAAACTTGATAGGATGGGACTAGCTTATCGTATTTTCATGAGACATCGAGTACAATAACTTAGTTTTTGGTATGTTATGTCTTAATGCGGTTCTGGTTAAGTTTAGTCCAACAAGACACATCTGAGGACGACACTTGATTAGGATTAGGCTAAACATGCGCGAGACATCGGGGTTTAGTAGTCCAGGAGACAACATAGAACAGATGAACATTGTTAGGTAGAGAACATCCTTAATAACATCAGTCCACCGTGTATGAAGACCAACAAGTTGTCTATCTGTCTTTACACACCGCTACTCACCTCTACTTGCTTTTGAATAGTTTAGTTTACATACTTGTTCATACCATACACCAACCTTTTATCACAAGACACCTATTTACTAAACCACAACTTTTCCAAGTAAAACAAGTTCCCCGAGAGTTCGATACTCGGTATTCGCTTACTGTTTTATACTACTTGCGCAATCCGGTGCACTTGCCAGCCGTCAAACACATGTGTAGGATCTTTGACGAAGATCAACGGGAGAAGGTTGCATTTTACAGGAATGCCAATGCTAGTCATGGGAAAGAAAAGAAGCCTATGACTCACAGTCGTGCTAAGCCATATTCTGCCCCTCCCGGGAGTTCTCAGCCAGTTAACAGAGTGTCTCAGCCTGCTGGTAGAGGTGGTGGTAGTGGTGCTCTTGCTACACCTGCTATGCCAACCCGATGTGGTAAGTGTGGTAAGATGAGTCATTTTGCTCGTGAGTGCCTAGATAGTGACGTGACTTGTTTCAACTACAGAGGTAAGGGCCACCTCAGTACTAGTTGCCCACATCTGAGGAGTGGAAGTCTGAATAACCAGAGCAGACGACCAAGGACCACAGGGAGAGTGTTTGCTCTTAGTGGTGCTGATGCTGCAAAGTCTGATGATCTCATTCAAGGTATGTGTTTCATAAGTCAAGTTCCCTTGGTTGTATTATATGATTCAGGTGCGACCCATTCATTTATTTCTCGTGTCTGTGTTGAAAAACTTGCCTTACCTGTGTCTTCCTTGAAATTTGACTTGATTGTCAATACACCTACTAGTGGGTCTATTTTAACTTTTGATGTGTGCTTGCAATGTCTTGTCTGAATTTCTAATAGACAATTTCTAATTGATTTAGTTGTTTTACCGTAGGGTCAGATTGATGTTATTCTTGGTATAGACTGGTTATCTTCCAATCACGTCTTATTAAATTGTTTTTGAGAGATCTGTTGTCTTTCCTGAGTCTGGTGTGAGTGAAGGTGATATGTTTTTGTTTGCTAACCAAGTTAAGGCATCTTTGAGGGAGGATGCACGAGTATACATGATCTTAGCTAGTATGAGTGTCGAGACCAAAACCCCTGTGAGTGATATACCATTGGTGAGAGAGTTTCCAGAGGTGTTTGACGAGGTGTCGGGATTACCACTTGAGAGAAAGGTCTGGACCCATATCCATAGCACCTTATAGGATGTCCCCTGTAGAGTTGAGTGAGCTTAAGAAACAGTTAGAGGAACTCTTAGAGAAACAGTTTGTGCGGCCTAGTGTGTCACCTTGGGGAGCGCCGGTGTTGTTAGTTAAGAAGAAGGATGGGACAATGAGGCTATGTGTAGATTATCGTCAGTTGAATAAGGTAACGATTAACAATAGGTACCCTTTGCCTTGGATAGATGAACTAATGGACCAATTAGTAGGGGCTTGTGTGTTTAGTAAGATAGATCTTAGGTCAGGTTACCACCAAATTAGAGTGAAGCCTGAAGATGTTCCGAAGACTACCTATAGGACCCGTTACAGCCATTATGAGTACTTGGTTATGCCTTTTGGTGTGACCAATGCCCCTGGTGTGTTCGTGGATTATATGAATATGATCTTTCACCCCTACCTAGATAGTTTTGTAGTAGTCTTCATAGATGATATCTTGGTGTATTCTAAGATAAGAAAGGAACATGAGGAGCATCTGAGAGTTATGTTGCAAACCCTCAAAGACAATAGAATGTATGCTAAGTTGTCCAAGTGTGATTTTTGGCTAGAGGAGGTGAGCTTCTTAGGACATGTTATATCCAGGGGAGGGATAGCAGTAGATCCTTCCAAGGTAGAGGCGGTGATGAGTTGGGAGAGTCCTAAGTCAGTGTTTGAGATTAGGAGTTTCCTTGGTTTAGCAGGATATTACTGTAGATTCATAGAGGGTTTTTCTAAGCTAGCCTTACCTTTGACTAAGCTTACTCGTAAGGGTCAAGTTTTTGTGTGGGATGCCCAGTGTAAGAGTAGTTTTTGTACCCTTTAGGAAAGGTTGACCACTGCACCAATTTTAATGTTACCTGACCCGAGTGAATCCTTTGTGGTGTACTATGATGCATCCAAGATGGTTTTGGGAGGAGTGCTTATGCAGCGAGGATAGGTAGTGACCTATGCTTCTCAACAGTTCAAGATACATGAAAGGAATTACCCCACACAGGATCTTGAGTTTGTAACCATAGTTTTTGCTCTTAAGCTTTGGAGGCATTACCTTTATGGATCTAAATTTGAGGTGTTTAGTGACCATAAGAGCCTTAGATATTTGTTTGATCAAAAAGAGCTTAACATGAAGCAGAGGAGATGGTTAGAGTTCCTTAAGGATTACGATTTTGAGCTTAGTTATCACCCAGGTAAAGCCAATGTAGTAGCTGATGCCTTGAGTAGGAAATCCCTTCAAATGTCTGCTTTGATGGCTAGAGAGTTAGACCTCTTAGAGCAGTTTAGAGACATGAGTTTCGCATGTGAGATCACCTCTGGTAGCATTAAGTTGGGTATGAGTCACCAGTGAACTCTTGAGTGACATCCGTGAGGGTTAGAAGTCTAACCTATTCTTGTCAGCCCAGTTAGAGTCCATAGTTGCAAAGAGAGAGAGTAGGTTTAGAGTTGGGCCTGATGGAGTCTTGAGATTTCAAGATAGGGTTTGTGTTCCTAGTGTACCCAAGCTTAGGAGAACGATCTTGGAAGAGGGCCATAGAAGTAGTCTGAGTATCCACCCGGCAGCGACTAAGATGTACCAGGACCTTAGGCAGATGTTTTGGTGGCTGGGTATGAAGAGAGAAGTTAATGAGTTTGTCCTTGCATGCCTAGTGTGTCATAAAGTTAAGATAGAACACCAAAAGCCTTCAGGGAAGTTGCAACCTTTAGAGATACCTGAGTGTAAGTGGGATAGCATCTCCATGGATTTCGTGGTGGGGTTACCTAGGACCCCCAAAGGTTTAGATTCCATTTGGGTTATTGTAGACAGGTTGACCAAATCTGCTCACTTTATCCCAATTAACATCAGATATTCCTTAGAGAGGTTGACTAGCTTGTACGTCAGTGAGATAGTTAGACTACACGGGGTTCCTTTTAGCATAGTCTCTGATAGAGATCCCAAATTTACTTCTAGATTTTGGGAGAGTCTTCATAAAGCCTTAGGGACCAAACTTAAGTTGAGTTCTGCTTACCACCCACAGACTAACGGCCAGATCGAGCACACCATCCAATCCTTAGAGGACCTCATGAGAGCCTGTGTGTTAGAGTAGAGGGGTAGTTGGGATAGTTTCTTACATTTGATAGAATTTACATACAACAATAGTTTTCACTCCAGTATAAGTATGGTGCTTTATGAGGCATTGTATGGTAGGAGATGTAGGACACCTCTATGTTGGGTAGATCCCGGTGAGAGCATTGCCTTAGGACCTGAGGTGGTTCAGCAGACCACTGAAAAGGTCCAGTTGATCCAAGAAAGGATGAGAGCAGCCCAGAGTAGGCAGAAGAGCTACTATGATAGGAGAAGAAATGACCTTGAATTTGTTGTAGGTGATCATGTATTTCTGAGAGTCACTCCATGGATTGAGGCTGGTAGGGCGTTGAAGTCCCATAAGCTCACACCTAGATTCATTGGTCCCTTTGAAATCCTAAAGTGTGTTGGCCTAGTTGTGTATCAAGTGGCCTTGCCACCATCTCTCTCAAATATCCATAGTGTCTTCCATATCTCTCAGCTCAGAAAATATGTTCATGATATGTCGCATGTGATCGAGTTGGACAACATCCAAGTGAAAGACAACTTGACATATGAAACACTACCACTGAGAATCGATGATCGTATGGTTAAGCAACTAAGGGGGAAAGAGATTTCCTTGGTCAAAGTAGTATGGGGAAGTGCTTCGGGCGAGGATGCCACCTGGGAATTAGAGGGCCAAATGCGTGATCCATATCCTGTAGAAGCAAGTTTCATTACTTCATGATGATGAATCAAGATTGATTCAAGGTGTTTTGATGATAACAAAGATGATGACAAAAAGCCCATGAGAATGAATTCAAGATTGAGTCAAGAACAATTCAAGAATCAAGAGAAAGATTCAAGAGAAGTTTCAAGTTTCAAGTTTTCAAGAATCAAGAATAATCAAGATCAAGATTAAAGAATCAAGAAGAGGCTTAATCAAGATAAGTACAAAAAAGTTTTTCAAAACATTGAGTAGCACATGAAGTTTTCACAAAAGCTTTTACCAAAGATTTTATACTCTTTGGTAATCTATTACCAGTTTACTGTAATCAATTACCAGTGGCAAGTTTTGTTTTCAAAAAGCTTTCAACTGAATTTACAACGTTCCAATCAATTTCAAAATGGTGTAATCGATTACAATATATTGGTAATCGATTACCACTGTGTTTGAACGTTGAAATTCAAATTCAAATGTGAAGAGTCACATCCTTTCACAAAAATGTTTTGTGTAATCGATTACAATGATTTGGTAATCGATTACCAGTGATAAGTTTTGAACAAAAATCAAAAGATGTAACTCTTCCAATGGTTTTCAAGTTTTTCTAAAGGTTATAACTCTTCTAATGGTTTTCTTGACCATACTTGAAGAGTCTATAAAAGTAAGACCTTAACTTGAATTTTTATATACATCGATTACAATCCTTTACAACCTTTGAATCTCTTTAAGCATCTTCTTGAATTTCTTCTTCTTCTTCTTCCTTTGCCAAAAGCTTTCTAAAGTTTTCTGGTTTTCCAAACCTTGAAAACAAAAGTGTTCTATTCATCTTTTTCATTCCCTTCTCCCTTTGCCAAAAAGAATTCGCCAAGGACTAACCGCCTGAATTATTTTTGTGTCTCTCTTCTCCCTTTTCTAAAAGAACAAAGGACTAACCGCCTGAATTCTTTTGTGTCTCCCTTCTCCCTTGTCAAAGAATTCAAAATGACACAGTCTGAGAATTCTTTTGATTCTTCCCTTTCCCATAAACAAAAGATTTCAAAGGACTAACCGCCTGAGAATTCTTTTGTTTCCCCATTCACAAAGTTTCAAAGGACTAACCGCCTGAGAACTTTGTCTTAACACATTGGAGGGTACATCCTTTGTGGTACAAGTAGAGGGTACATTTACTTGGGTTGTTGTGACTGAGAACAAGAGAGGGTACATCTCTTGTGGATCAGTTCTAGTGGAGGGTACATCCACAAGGTTGTTCAAAGAGAACAAGGGAGGATACATCCCTTGTGGATCTTTGCTTGTAAAGGAATTTACAAGGTTGAAAAGAAATCTCAAGGACTGCAAGTCGCTTGGGGACTGGATGCAGGCACAGGTTGTTGCCGAACCAGTATAAAACTCTTGTGTGTTTGTCTTCTTCTTCCCTACTCTTTTAATTTCCGTTGTGCACTTTAATTATCACTTTTACTTTTGGTTGTTTATATTTCTATTCTTTACTTTATGAACATTATAGTAAAAGCCTAAGAGGGGTAGATTTTTTAATTAGTAAAGGTTCAGTAATAATTAATTCAACCCCCCCTTCTTAATTATTTCAAGGCCACTTGATCCAACAAGTGGTATTAGAGCAGGTATCTTGTAGAAGTTTAACCACTTCAAGATTCATGGCCTCTTCAAATTCTTTGTTTCCTGAAGGAAATTCCATTCATAGACCACCTATCTTCAGTGGTGAGGGTTACCACTATTGGAAAACCCGTTTGCAGATTTTCATTGAAGCCATAGATTTAAACATTTGGGAAACAATAGAAATAGGACCTTACATACCTACTGTAGTAGATGTAAGCACTAGTACCACAACATAAAAACCTAGAGATAAGTGGATAGAAGAAGATAGAAGAAGAATCCAGTATGATCTTAAAGCCAAAAACATTATTACTTCAGCCCTAGGAATAGATGAGTATTTTAGAGTGTCAAACTGCACAAATGCCAAGGAGATGTGGGATACTCTCCAACTTACACATGAAGGAACCACTGATGTAAAAAGATCTAGCGTCAATACCCTTACACATGAGTATGAATTGTTTAGGATGAACCCTAATGAAAACATCCATAGCATGCAGAAAAGATTTACACATATAATTAACCATCTTGCCTCTTTAGGCAAAATCTTTCCTAATGAAGATTTGATTAATAAAGTTTTAAGATGCTTAAGTAGGGAATGGCAGCCCAAGGTAACTGATATTTTTGAAAGTAAAGATCTCTCTTCTATGTCTCTTGCTACTTTATTTGGAAAATTGCAGGAACATGAGATGGAACTCCAACGTCTTAATCAAAATGAAGAAACCGAAAAAAATAAGAGAAGTATAGCCCTTAAAGCCTCATCATCAATGCAAGAAACAAATGAAGAAGAAGATTCAGATGATGAAGAAGACTTCTCACTCTTTGTGAAGAAGTTTCAAAAATTTGTCTCAAGAAAAGAAGAATTGAGAGGCGTCAGAATTTCAACAATAGAAGAAGACTCTCAAGTTCTTAGATGTTACAAGTGCAACCAACTTGGTCACGTCAAAGCTATTGTCCTTCAAATGAAGAATGGCCTGAGAAAAGTGATAAGAAAATGTATGATGAAAGAAGGACCAAGAAGGCCTACATTGCATGGGATGACAATGATTCATCTGATGGTTCAGAAAAGGAAATCAACCTTCTAACCAAGGACTATGAAAGTGATGAGAACATCTCTCAAGAAGATTAAGCAAAAAGTAAAAAATATGACTTCCATCTTTGAAGAACTAGATGCTTTAATCATGAAAAAGGTAACATCAAAACCATTCTTTTTAAAATTTTATTTTGATTGAAATTTTCCTTTCAATTAATTTCGATTATGATGACTAACAAAATTTTATTTGTTTGTCTTGATTAATTGAAATTGTGAGTATGTGTTTATATGTTCTTGATTGAGTTAATTTTATTTCTCAAAGCATGAAGTCTCCTTTAAATATTTTTGATAATATCTATGATCTTTATTCTTCAATATTTGTGTTGATTATTGTGATATAATTATATATATATATATATATGTTTCCTTTAAATAATTATGCATGATTTTGAATATGATATGTGAATTACTTGATTAAGGTTCTTTCATAAAGTTTTTTTTTTTTTAAATTCAATGTTATATATATTTTCTTTAAGAAGGTACTTTGATATTCATTCAAATCCTTTTTCCCTTAAAAGTCATTCAGCATTTAGTTTTGGCTGAAATGCTCTCTGGTAATCGATTACAACAATAGTGTAATCGATTACAGGCAGTTAAGAAGGGTGTAATCGATTACCAAATATTGTAATCGATTACAACGCGTCCCTGCCCCTATATATTCAAAATTCAAAATCAGAAATCTGCAACTTCTCATTTTTTCAAAAACCCTCGTTCCCAATTCTTCCTTCTGTCATATCTCACTCATTTCTTGTCCAAATCACTCCCCACAAAGCCCAAACTTCATCTTTTTTCATTCTCTTTCATTTGAATCGATTGAAATTTCAAATAATCCCTTCTAATGGAAGAACCATCAAAGAAGCGAAAGGGTTCTTCGAGTCAGAGTCAACGACATTCTGAGACTGAGGAAACACTGAATCTTTCCTCTATTCACTCTACCTCATTGTTTTCATCTGAAGAACAGCGGATATGGTACACAAATCTCTTCTCTTCTCATTCCATTATTGATCCAAAATTCATTGATGTGGATTTCTTTTCAAATGAGAGTTTTGAATGCTTTTAGGCATTTGAAAACTCCAATCTTATTCCTTTGATGTCCTTAAAATTACTTGTTTACTCTGATTTAGTTAAAGCCTTCTATTCAAACCTAGAAATCCAAGAAGGCACTTTAATTTATGAAGTTTATGGGATTAAAATGGTCATTGACCAATCCCTATTCTATGATTTAACCCAATTATCCAATGAAGGTGTACCATTTGAAGGTACACTGATTGATGATTGGAAATATGAATTCTCTATGCATGATACTTGCCGGTTGGTTTGCACCAACCAAGCGGATATGACCGGAAGGCTTCTTGCCGGTTCATTGGCTTTTGAAAGCCGCATCCTTCATTACCTCATTGTTCGTATCTTGCTTCCAAGATCCTCAAACCTTGCACAGGTTTCTGAAGAAGATCTTATTGTTATGTGGGCTTTTCATAAAGGCCGATAAATTGATTGGGCACACTTAGTTCGATATCGCATGCATAAGACTTTGTGATTAAATGCTCCATTGCCATATCCACACCTAATCACCCTCTTCCTTCAACACTTCAACATCCCTCTTGATTTTGAACCTTATGTTCCAATCAAGAGATCCTTTCTAATAGGCACTACTATAATTGCATCCTTTGGTTATCAAAAAGAGCATGATGGCTCTTGGGTGAAAAAGGGTGCTCGACCCATTGATGAAGAAGGACATTTACATGGTGGAGAAGATTCCTCTCTTCTTCAAAAGATTTTGGATAGGTTCGATGGTCTTCAAACCTTCGTTGGTGAAAGGTTTGATACTTTGGAGTTACAAGTGGACATGCGATTCAATGAAATGGAGTCAAGAATCACCAAGGTCGAAAAAGATGTCTCTTACATCTGTACAAGCTTTGATCTACCACCACCACCACCACCATCATCTTAGTTTTCTATTATGTTTAATATTATTAGTACTTTGATTTCTAGTCGTGTATTTGGCTATATTATTATGATATTTGAACAATTTAGTATTTCTTTTATTTGCATGGTATGATTGAACAATTATGAATTATGCTATATGACTATGTGGTTTTTATATATTTGATCTATTCATGTTTCTTGCTTCATGATTGGTTTATATTCTTTAATGAATGTCTTGTGAATGATTAGTAGTGTATGTATGTTTTTTACTTGTTACGCACTTTGGCTTTTTGTTGATGCCAAAGGGGGAGAGAAATAGGGACTAAATCAAGAACGCACATAAGTAATTAACTTAATTTCAAGTGAAGCATAAACTCAAAAACAAAGGGGGAGAATATGGAGAATTAAGTGAGATATCGACTAGGAAAAAGTGTGTGTATGTGTTTCTTGATTTCAGGGTTGTCATCATCAAAAAGGGAGAGATTGTAGAAGCAAGCTTCATTGCTTCATGATGATGAATCAAGATTGATTCAAGGTGTTTTGATGATAACAAAGATGATGACAAAAAGCCCATGAGAATGATTTCAAGATTGAGTCAAGAACAATTCAAGAATCAAGAGAAAGATTCAAGAGAAGTTTCAAGTTTCAAGTTTTCAAGAATCAAGAATAATCAAGATCAAGATTAAAGACTCAAGATTCAAGAATCAAGAAAAGGCTCAATCAAGATAAGTACAAAAACATTTTTCAAAACATTGAGTAACACATGAAGTTTTCACAAAAGCTTTTACCAAAGAGTTTTTACTCTCTGGTAATCGATTACCAGTTTATTGTAATTGATTACCAGTGGCAAGTTTTGTTTTCAAAAAGCTTTTAACTGAATTTACAACGTTCCAATCAATTTCAAAATGGTGTAATCGGTTACAATATATTGGTAATCGATTACCAGTGTGTTTGAACGTTGAAATTCAAATTCAAATGTGAAGAGTCACATCATTTCACAAAAATGCTTTGTGTAATCGATTACAATGATTTGGTAATCGATTAACAGTGATAAGTTTTGAAAAAAAATCAAAAGATGTAACTCTTCCATGTAGAAGCAAAGCTTCATGGTGAATCAAAGGTGATTCAAAGGTGTTTTGATGATAACAATGATGATAACAAAAGATGATGACAAAGGTGATGACAAAAAGCTCAAAGATCAATGAAAGAACAACTCAAGTGACTCAAAGATCAATCAAAGAACAACTCAAGTGAATCAAGAACAATTCAAGAGTTCAAGATAAGAATCAAGAACAATTCAAGACTCAAGAAGAAAGTTAAGAGTCAAGAATCAAGCTTCAAGGTTCAATATCTTAAGAATCAAGATCAAGATTCAAGACTCAAGATTCAAGAATCAAGAAAAGGCTTAATCAAGATAAGTATGAAAAGTTTTTTTCTCAAAAATTGAGTAGGACATGATTTTTCTCAAAACATGTTTACCAAAGAGTTTTTACTCTCTCGTAATCGATTACCAGATTGTTGCAATCGATTACCAGTAGCAAAATTGTTTTGAAAAAGTTTTCAAATTGAATTTACAACGTTCCAATTAATTTCAAAAAGTTGTAATCGATTACAATGTTTTGGTAATCGATTACCAGTGCCTTTGAACGTTGAAATTCAAATTCAAATGTGAAGAGTCACATCCTTTCACATAAAAGCCTTGTGTAATCGATTACACTGATTTGGTAATCGATTACCAGTGATTGTTTCTGAATAAATCAAAAGATATAACTATTCAAAAGGTTTTTGACTTTTTCAAATTGGTTTTAAGTTTTTCTAAAAGTTATAACTCTTCTAAATGGTCTTCTTGACCAGACATGAAGAGTCTATAAAAGCAAAGCTTTGTTTTGCATTTTCATTCATTCATCCAATCTTGAATACTTTTCCAATCAATCTCTTACAATCCTTTACAAGCCTTGAATCTCTTTGAACTTCTTCTTCTTCTTTGTACCAAAAGCTTTCTAAAGTTTTCTGGTATTCTAAACCTTGAAAACTTCTGCTATTCATCTTTTCATTCTCTTCTCCCTTTGCCAAAAAAAATTCGCCAAGGACTAACCGCCTGAATTCTTTTTGTGTCTCTCTTCTCCCTTTTCCAAAAGAACAAAGGACTAACCGCCTGAATTCTTTTGTGTCTCCCTTCTCCCTTGTCAAAGAATTCAAAATGACACAGTCAGAGAATTCTTTTGATTCTTCCCTTTCCCTAATACAAAAGTGTTTAAAGGACTAACCGCCTGAGAATTCTTTTGTATCCCCATTCCCAAAGTATCAAAGGTTTAACAGCCTGAGATCTTTTTCTTAACACATTGGAGAGTACATCCTTTGTGGTACAAGTAGAGGGTACATCTACTTGGGTTTGACTGAGAACAAGAGAGGGTACATCTCTTGTGGATCAGTTCTAGCGGAGGGTACATCCATTAGGTTCAAAGAGAACAAGGGAGGGTACATCCCTTGTGGATCTTTGCTTGTAAAAGGATTTTATCAAGGTTGAAAGATATCTCAAGGACCGCAAGTGGCTTGGGGACTGGATGTAGGCATGGGTTGTTGCCGAACCAGTATAAAAACTCTTGTGTGTTTGTCTCCTTCTTCCCTACTCTTTTACTTTCCGATGTGCATTTAATTTTCGTTTTTACTTTCTATTAAGTTTCTCTTCTACTCTTTATTCTCTTAACAATTTAGTAAAAGCCTTAGAAGAGTAATTTTTTAATTAGTAAAGGTTTAGGAATAATTAATTCAATCCCCCTTCTTAATTATTTTGAGGCCACTTGATCCAACAAGTGGTATCAGAGCAGGTTTCTTGTAGATAGTTTAACAACTTCAAGATTAATGGCCTCTTTAGATTCTTTGTTTTTCAAAAGTATTTTCAGGAATAGGTTATTCCAAGATCATGATGAAGACCATGTCAACTTGTGTCTCATGACAAAATCTGATGATAATAACAAAGAAGATTCAGTAAGGAAGAAATGGTACATAGACAGTGGATGTTCCAAGCACATGACGGATGATGTATCCAAATTCACAACTATTTCCCCCAAGAATAGTGGACATGTTACATACGGCGACAACAACAAGGGCAAAATTATTGGAGTCGATAAAATAGGTACGAGTTCTTCTACTCCTATTGAAAATGTGTTGCTTGTAGAAGGTTTGAAGCATAGTTTATTAAGTGTTAGTCAATTATGTGATAAAGGATATAAAGTATCTTTTGATTCTGAAAAATGTGTTATTAAACATGAGCATGACAAAGATATTGAACATATAAGTTTTAGAGAAAATAATGTTTACATGATTGATCTAAAACAAAAATCTGAAAATGATAGATGTTTTTTAAGTAAAGATTGTGATCCATGGTTATGGCATAAAAGAATTGCTCATATTAACATGGATCATCTAAATAGACTAATTTCAAAAGATCTAGTTATTGGTTTGCCAAAATTAAAATTTGAAAAAGATAAGTTATGTGATGCATGCCAAAAAGGTAAACAAACAAAAGTATCTTTTAAATCTAAAAATATTGTTTCCACCACTCAACCATTGCAATTATTACACATGGATTTGTTTGGATCATCTAGGGTCATGAGTTTTGGCGGAAGTTACTATGCATTAGTAATTGTTGATGACTATTCTAGGTATACTTGGACTTTATTTCTTACTCATAAAAATGATGAATTTCATGCATTTAGAAGACTTGCCAAAGTCATTCAAAACAAAAAGAATCTCAAAATTATCTCCATCAGAAGTGATCATGGAGGTGAATTTGAAAAACAATGATTTTGAAATGTTTTGTGATGAATATGGAATAGAACACAACTTTTCTACCCCTAGGACACCCCAACAAAATGGAGTAGTAGAAAGGAAAACTAAAGCCCTGGAAGAAATTGCTAGAACTCTTTTAAATGACACACCACTTCCAAAATACTTTTGGGCAGAAGCGGTTAACACCGCATGTTATATTATGAACAGAGCCTTAATCATACCCATTCTTAAGAAAACCCCATATGAACTTTTTAATAATAGAAAACCAAATATTGCTCATTTACATGTTTTTGGATGTAAATGTTTTGTTCTAAACAATGGTAAAGAAAGCCTAGGAAAGTTTGATGCCAAGGCAGATGAAGGTATCTTCCTTGGGTATTCCTTACATAGTAAAGCATTTAGAATATACAACAAAAGAACCATGAAAATTGAGGAATCAATACATGTTACTTTTGGTGAAACTAATATCACCTCCTCGAGAAAGGAGTTTGTTGATGATATTGCAGATACTTTGGAAGATACTCAAAATGAAGAAAGAAATCTGAAAAGAAAGAGAGATGATGAAGACAAGAATGATCAAGATGACACAGCACAAGAAAACGATGATCTTCCCAAAGAATGGAAAACTTCAAGAAATCATCCTCTTGACAACATCATCGGTGATATCTCAAAAGGGGTAACAACTAGACACTCTCTTAAAGATTTATGCAATAATATGGCATTTGTTTCATTAATAGAACCTAAAAACTTTAAAGAAGCTATTATAGATGACCATTGGATAGTAGCTATGCAAGAAGAATTAAATCAATTTGAAAGAAATGATGTATGGGAATTAGTAGAAAAACCTTCAGATTATCCAATCATAGGAACTAAGTGGGTATTTAGAAATAAATTGGATGAAAATGGTATAGTAATTAGAAATAAAGCTAGACTTGTAGCAAAAGGATATAACCAAGAAGAAGGTATAGACTATGAAGAAACTTTTGCACCTGTAGCTAGATTAGAAGCCATTAGGATGTTATTAGCATATGCATCCGTTATGAATTTTAAATTATATCAAATGGATGTCAAGAGTGCTTTCTTAAATGGTCTAATTCAGGAGGAGGTATATGTGGAACAACCTCCTGGGTTTAAAGAGTCACAAAAACTAGACCATGCCTATAGATTAAAGAAGACACTTTATGGCTTAAAAGAAGCACCTAGGGCTTGGTATGAAAGATTAAGTAAATTCCTATTAAAAAAGAATTTTAATAGAGGGAAGGTAGATACCACATTATTCATAAAAAAGAAGGATAACGATATCTTGTTGGTACAAATTTATGTTGATGATATAATTTTTGGATCTACTAATGAATCTTTGTGCAAGGAGTTTTCTATTGATATGCAAAGTGAGTTTGAAATGTCCATGATGGGTGAGTTAAATTACTTTCTTGGACTAGAAATCAAACAAACAAATGATGGGATCTTTGTCAATCAAACAAAGTATTGCAAAGAACTCATTAAGAGATTTGGAATGGAAAACTCAAAACACTTGGCTACTCCTATGAATACAAGTTGTTATCTTGACAAAGATGAATCCGGTCAACCTGTTGATCCAATGCAATATAGAGGTCTGATTGGATCTCTACTTTACTTATCTGCAAGTAGGCTAGATATTATGTTTAGTGTATGCATATGTGCAAGATTTCAATCAGATCCAAAGTTTTCACATTTAATGGCAGTAAAAAGAATCATAAGATATCTATTAGGAACAGTTAGTTTAGGATTATGGTACCCTAAGAATTCTTTATGCAACCTAGTAGGATACTCAGATTCAGATTTTGCTGGATAAAAAACAGATAGGAAAAGTACTAGTGGTACATGTCAATTCATAGGGTCTGCACTTGTTTCTTGGAATAGCAAGAAACAAAATAGTGTTGCATTATCCACAGCAAAAACAGAATACATTTCTACTGGTAGTTGTTGTGCACAGATTTTGTGGATGAAGCAACAACTATCTGACTATGGAATAGTATTAGATCACATTCCCATAAAATGTGACAACACAAGTGCCATAAACATATCTAAAAATCCAGTTCTTCACTTTAGAACTAAGCATATAGAAATTAGACATCATTTTATTCGAGATCATGTTTTAAAAGGTGATGTTGTTTTAGAGTTTATTGATACTAAAAATCAACTTGCAGACATCTTTACAAAACCACTAAGTAAAGATACCTTCTATAACATTAGAAGAGAGTTAGGACTAATAGATGTTAGTGACTTATCAAAATAAATCTCTATTATTATGGTATTTGAACAATTTACTATTTCCTTATTTGCATGGTTTGGTTGAACAAGTATGTTATTTGGCTATGTGGATTTTATAGTTAATCTATTTATGATTGTTGCTTCATGATTTGGTTGATGGTTCTTCATAAATGTTGTTTGAATGTTTAGTTATATTTGCATACTTAAATTTTGATACGCACTTTGGTTTTTTGTTGATGCCAAAGCGGGAGAGAAATGGGATTAAATCAAGAACTCACATGAGTAATCAACTTAATTTTAAGATAAGCATAAATTCAAAAACAAAGGGGGAGAATTTATGTGAGTGATAGACTAGGAAAAAGTGTGTGTGTGTGTTTCTTGATTTCAGGAGTTGTCATCATCAAAAAAAGGGAGATTGTAGAAGCAAAGCATCATGGTGAATCAAAGGTGATTCAAAGGTGTTTTGATGATAACAATGATGATAAAAAAAGATGATGACAAAGGTGATGACAAAAAGCTCAAAGATCAATCAAAGAACAACTCAAGTGACTCAAAGATCAATCAAAGAACAACTCAAGTGAATCAAGAACAATTCAAGAGTTCAAGATAAGAATCAAGAACAATTCAAGACTCAAGAAGAAAGTTTAGAGTCAAGAATCAAGATTCAAGGTTCAAGATCTCAAGAATCAAGATCAAGATTCAAGAATCAAGAGAAGGCTTAATCAAGATAAGTATGAAAAGTTTTTTTCTCAAAAATTGAGTAGCACATGATTTTTCTCAAAACATGTTTACCAAAGAGTTTTTACTCTCTGGTAATCGATTACCAGATTTTTGTAATCGATTACCAGTAGCAAAATTGTTTTGAAAAAGTTTTCAAATTGAATTTACAACGTTCCAATTAATTTCAAAAAGTTGTAATCGATTACAATGTTTTGGTAATCGATTACCAGTGCCTTTGAATGTTGAAATTCAAATTCAAATGTGAAGAGTCACATCCTTTCACATAAAAGCCTTGTGTAATCGATTACACTGATTTGGTAATCGATTACCAGTTATTGTTTCTGAATAAATCAAAAGATGTAACTCTTTAAAAGGTTTTTGACTTTTTCAAATTAGTTTTAAGTTTTTCTAAAAGTTATAACTCTTCTAAATGGTCTTCTTGACCAGACATCAAGAGTCTATAAAAGCAAAGCTTTCTTTTCCATTTTCATACATTCATTCAATCTTGAATACTTTTCTAATCAATCTCTTACAATCCTTTACAAGCCTTGAATCTCTTTGAACTTCTTCTTCTTCTTTGTACCAACAGCTTTCTAAAGTTTTTTGGTATTCTAAACCTTGAAAACTTATGCTATTCATCTTTTCATTCTCTTCTCCCTTTTCCAAAAAGAATTCGCCAAGGACTAACCGCCTGAATTCTTTTTGTGTCTCTCTTCTCCCTTTTCCAAAAGAACAAAGGACTAACCGCCTGAATTCTTTTGTGTCTCCCTTCTCCCTTGTCAAAGAACTCAAAACGACACAGTCTGACAATTCTTTTGATTTTTCCCTTCCCCTAATACAAAAGTGTTCAAAGGACTAACCGCCTGAGAATTCTTTTGTATCCCCATTCCCAAACTATCAAAGGTTTAACATCCTGAGATCTTTGTCTTAACACATTGGAGGGTACATCCTTTGTGGTTCAAGTAGAGGGTACATCTACTTGGGTTTGACTGAGAACAAGAAAGGGTACATCTCTTGTGGATCAATTCTAGTGGAAGGTACATCCATTAGGTTCAAAGAGAACAAGGGAGGGTACATCCCTTGTGGATCTTTGCTTGTAAAAGGATTTTATCAAGGTTGAAAGATATCTCAAGGACCGCAGGTGGCTTGGGGACTGGATGTAGGCACGGTTGTTGCCGAACCAGTATAAAAACTCTTGTGTGTTTGTCTCCTTCTTCCCACCTCTTTTACTTTCCGCTGTGCATTTAATTTCCGTTTTTACTTTCTGTTAAGTTTCTCTTCTACTCCTTATTCTCTTAACAATTTAGTAAAAGCCTTAGAAGAGTAATTTTTTAATTAGTAAAGGTTTAGGAATAATTAATTCAACCCCCCTTCTTAATTATTTTGAGGTCACTCGATCCAACATTCCAATGGCTTTCAAGTTTTTCTAAAGGTTATAACTCTTCTAATGGTTTTCTTGACCAGACTTGAAGAGTCTCTAAAAGCAAGACCTTAACTTGAATTTTTATATAAATTGATTACAATCCTTTACAACCTTTGAATCTCGTTAAGCATCTTCTTGAATTTCTTCTTCTTCTTCCTTTGCCAAAAGCTTTCTAAAGTTTTCTGGTTTTCCAAACCTTGAACACAAAAGTGTGCTATTCATCTTTTTCATTCCCTTCTCCCTTGCCAAAGAGAATTCGCCAAGGACTAACCGCCTGAATTCTTTTTGTGTCTATCTTCTCCCTTTTCCAAAAGAACAAAGGGCTAACCACCTGAATTATTTTGTGTCTCCCTTCTCCCTTGTCAAAGAATTCAAAACGACACAGTATGAGAATTCTTTTGATTCTTCCCTTTCCCATAAATAAAAGATTTCAAAGGACTAACCGCATAAGAATTCTTTTGTTTCCCCATTCACAAAGTTTCAAAGGACTAACCGCTTGAGAACTTTGTCTTAACACATTGGAGGGTACATCCTTTGTGGTACAAGTAGAGGGTACATCTACTTGGGTTGTTGTGATTGAGAACAAGAGAGGGTACATCTCTTGTGGATCAATTCTAGTGGAAGGTACATCCACTAGGTTGTTCAAAGAGAACAAGGGAGGGTACATCCCTTGTGGATCTTTGCTTGTAAAGGAATTTACAAGGTTAAAAATAAATCTCAAGGACCGCAGGTCGCTTGGGGACTGGATGTAGGCACGGGTTGTTGCCAAACCAGTATAAAACTCTTGTGTGCTTGTCTTCTTCTTCCCTACTCTTTTAATTTCCGTTGTGCACTTTAATTATCACTTTTACTTTTGGTTAAGTTTATATTTCTATTCTTTACTTTCTTAACATTATAGTAAAAGCCTAAGAAGGGTAGATTTTTTAATTAGTAAAGGTTCAGTAATAATTAATTCAACCCCCTCTTCTTAATTATTCAGAGGCCAATTGATCCAACATATCCTACCTTATTTGATACCGGTATGTTTCGGGGGCGAAATTTCTTTTAAGGGGGATGGAATTGTAACAACTTTTAAGCTTTCCTATAAATAAATGATAAACAAATAAAATCAGTTAGGTCATAATTTCCCCACTATATAAACCTACTTTTAACCTAGAGAAGCTTTTACAAAACACCTTCTGTCCCTTTTTCTTTTACTGACGCACAAGAACCCTAACAGAGCAACCGGAGGAGAAGCTCTAGAGAGCATCAGAAACGCCACAATTGCTAATGGAGAATGTTTGAGCGACTATATTGAGGTAAGGGATGAGTTACTCATACTTGAGGATTAGAAGAAGCATGTATAGGGATCCTTAGAGGATCAATTCTGGGTTATTTTGGGTTGTTTCTTTTTCTTTTTTTCTCTAAAATTAAGTTCTATGTTTTTTTAAATTGTTTCGCTTGTCATTGTGATTGAATTTTACTCGTGCAAGATTTGTTTTTTTTATATGTTTCCAGCTTTGAATTTTACATGAATCATTTACATGCTTCAAGCTTTGATTTCAAATTTTGAATTGTATAATATACGCGTTAATTCCTTTTTATATACGATCCCCTAACGTTAATGACCAAACCTCAAATGGATTTTTTTTTTTGTATGAATGATTCTTATGGCCTGGACTTTCTGAGTTTGGCATTAAGCAGCATCGCACCCCTATGTCCTTTGGTTATAATAATTAATTAGTTGTGAAGATGGATATAAGAGTTGCTTTCCAAATGTTTAATGGTCTAAAAAGAATTGCAGCGGGTAAAGAAAAAAGAACTGGTATGTTAAGGTGTAGTATGTATGTTTAATATGTTAATGAATTTTTAATATTAAATTGATAAACGGATTGTGGCAGGTGAGCATTCTTTCAAGGTGCAATAATATATGTTAATAATTGGAAATATTAATTCATAAACGGTTGTGTAGTAGTGAAGCTTTAATTTACATATATATAGACACACACACACACATATAAAGTAGATATCAGGCTTTTTGGTGAAAGTGCCCTGTACGTGATTCCTCGTGGCACTGTTTTTGCTGTTTGAGATTTCCTATAGCAGTTTAACATATATATTGGAGCATTAAGAAACATTGGGAAGTATACAAAATGGTTTGGTACTGTGTTTATTTTTGTCTTAGTGTATTTCAAGTATGCATCTTCATCGTGATGTGTAATAATAATAATAATAATAATAGGAATAAATAAAATAAGGTTATAGAAACTATTGTTTCACAGTGATTATTTTTGTTACTTTATAAATTAATTGTTGTAGAAGCTTTTTTTATTATTTTGTTGAATTAATATATTTCAATTTAATTTATATTTTTTTTTTGTTTTGTTGCGTCAAGTAAATGTTACTATTGAATGATATGTGTAGGATGCATGGGATGCGATAAATTATTATATTATAAATTGTGAATTACATGATTGTTGAGATGTTGTATGTATTGAGTTGTGAGCTATGAATTATGTAATCACACAACTGTAAGACCCTTTAAGGGCGACGAGTTAATACGCGATGAGTTGTGATGGGATCCACTGTGGGAACCTGACGATGAGTTAATACGCGATGAGGTGCGATGAGTTAAAATAATTTAAAAAACAATAATTGGGATTTTGAAAACAATTGAGTAGTTGTGTGCATTGCATAATCCATAGGTTTTTTTTCTGGGTTGGACCTGAATCAGGAGGGAGAGGCCCTAACGGACTCTTTGGAGTGTAAGCCTTCGGGGTCACTCGGTTTGAGTGCTCCTTTAAGCCTGTGTCAATCTCACATGGTTGGAGCATTCTCGTAAAACAGCATGACCCTGACTGGTCTCCCTATGATTTTACTTAGTGAGAGTGATCGAAAATACCCATTGTGTGGTGTGTCTTGTCATGTACTCCTAGGTGCTCAACAAGGTTTTTCACTGAAAAATGGTACCACATTGCATGTAGGCTTGAGTATAGAGTATTTGTTGCATAACACATGTGTTTGACTTTCATTCAGTTAACAATTGTGATTTGATGTTATTTTCTGGAGTGTGTGAACTTGAATGGACGTGAATAATGTGTGTGATTTTGTGAAGTGATGTTATTTATACAAATTCAGCTTTGAGTATTATATGTTTTACATGCTCTAATGTTTTATTATATATGAATGTGATAATTCATTCTCGATGTGCGTTTGTGTTTGGGCTGATTGCCATTTTTTTCAAGTGAGCCATCACATGATGAGTTCCACGCTAGAGATGGAGAGACTTAGTCTGTGATAGGGATATGCTCTGATAAGTGTGACATTGGGGCATAGGATTGTACTTCGCATGTTATAATTTCCGTTAATGATATGATTGTGTTATATCTTCTATTTTAGTTTTTTGTTATTCAGATGAACGACCTTGTTTTGAGCCGGGATAACCTTTTTTTTTATTTGAACAATTTCTACTATGTTTTCACTAAGTATATATGAACCTTTTATTCTTTTCAATTGATCTAAAGTCAATGTGTTTTTAGAAGAAAAAAATTCTGCATGATTTTATTTCCTTTTATTCGTTATTTGTGAGGGTAGAAGGTGTCACATTTAGTATCTCTGCCAACTTCTAACATTTCTTTTAGGCTCGTCTGCTAACTTTCTTAACATTTCAAAAGTATTATCATCACCAAAGATCCTTTAAACCAATTTAGGAAAGTCTTGTTATGCTCTTTCAACACCCTATTCTTGGTCATTTTTGGGTACTTTCCTTGACTAAGGCTTCATGACAATTGACAAACTATGTATGACAGAACTTACTATTATTTAGTATATACAAATGAGCTTGTTACAATTCCTCTGGACCCAGAGTTATAACATGCAGCTCTCGTGAACCCTTACCTCTCTCTCTCTCTCTCGCCATGCCGAGACTGAGGAAGCCCAACTGGTTTTGCCTTTTGAATGTACTTTAAACAAAATTCAATAGTTTCTTCTACAATATAGCTTTCAACAATTGATGCTTCAGGACAGTGTAGATTCTATGTATACCCTTTTAAGATCTTCATGTATCTCTCAACCGGGTACATCCACCATAAATAAACGGGACCACACAATTTAATTTCCCTTACAAGATGAACAATTAAGTGAACCATGATGTCAAAAAATGAAGGAGGAAAATACATCTCCAACTGACACAAGATAATACCACCCTCACTCTCCAAGTCATCTAACTTTATAGGGACAATGACTTTTCTACAAACAACATTGAAGAAAAAGCACAGGCGAGTTATGGCATGCCTCACTTTATTAAGTAAAATGTGTCGAATTGCCACGACTAACAATTGTTGCATCAAGACATGAATTTTAGATCTTTCAGCTACACAAGGCTCTTAATATTTGAAGAGTATCCTTGTGACAGTTTGACACAACGCGGACACTGACAGAAACATGTCTTCTCCTTTCTTGACAAAGTATGACATCCTAGAGGCAAGTATATTTTGTTACCATTAGACATTGGATGTAACTATTCACGTATATCCATCTCAGCTAGATCTTGATGAGTATTCAAACCATCCTTTGTCTTGCCATGAATGTTAAGAAGTGTTTCGATGACACTATCACACACATTTTCTCCACATGCATAACATCGATACAATGTCTAATATCTAGATAAAACCAATATGGAGGATCAAACAATATCGACCTCTTCTTTGATATGCAACTTTTACTGGTCAACTTCTTTTGGGTCTTTCCAAATATAGTATTGATGTCCTCAACCCGCTCAAGAACCAGCTGACCAGTTAAAGGTATCGGCGCACTTTCATGCTCTTGACTTCCATTAAAAGTTTTTTCAATCACTGGTAAGGGTGATAAGGTTTCATAAAACATCGATATCGAGTGTATACTATTTTTCTTCCATGTTTGAATTATACGTAGCTTATGTTTTCTTCACAGATAGGGCATGCACAATGGCCCTTAACACTGTATCCACTCAAATTCCTATATGCTGGAATGTGATTAATGGTACAAAATAACATTGCATGCAACTTGAATGTCTCATTTTGATACCCATCAAACACGACAACCCCTCGTTCCACAACTTTGTCAAGTCTTCAATAAAGGAACTGAGATAAACCTCGATGTCATTTTTTGGCTGTCTTCGGCTCGATATCATTATAGACAACATCATGTATTTTCGCTTCGTGCATAACAAAGGAGGCAAGTTGTAAATTACTGGCAAAATAGGCCATGAACTGTGTTAAGTGCTTAAACTGCCATAGGGATTCATTCCATCAATGGCAAGTCTAAGCCTAAGATTTCTTGCCTCTTTGCCAAAATTTGGATACAAATGATTAATCTTCTTCCACTGGTAGGAATCAGCTGGATAGTGGAGCATTCCATCGCAATTTCTTCCATTTGCATGTCACGTAATGTCTTTTGCATCATCTCCATTAACAAATAGATGCTTAAACCTTGGAATGATCGGAAGATACCTAAACACCTTCACTGGGGGACTTTTTTTGTGTTTTCATCATTGCTACACTCGTCATCATCTTTCACTTTGTACCGTGGTACCCCACACCTGGGGCATTTATGCATTTCTTCAAACTCATGTTTGTATAGTATGCCATCATTAGGGCATGCATGAATTTTTTGATACTCCATACCCATTGAACACAGTTCACCTAATAGTAACTTTTTGGCAATGTGTTTTCCTTTGGAAGCATATCCAACACTACCTGAAGCAGTGAAGTGAAGCTTTTGTCACTCCACCCATATCTAGTATTCACATTAATTAGACTTAACACCACTGATAACAGCGTCAAAGACTTGTTCAACCTCGGATACAAAGGCTTCTTCGAATCACTTTCTAATGTATCATACATAGGGGAATGTGCTTGCTGAAAAGACTCTTGTCCAAGATCACAAATTATATCCTCTAATCGATCTCCTATTTCTAAATCAACTGGTTTAGTTTGAGACACCCTCTGCATGTCTATGAATTCACTATGTCATATCCATCTCGTATAATTCTTCTTAATCCCATCACACAGAAGATATTCGCGTATGTCGTCTAGTACTTGTCATCTCCATTCAAACATTTTATACAAGAACAAAAATATTTTCTATCCTCATTCGGTCGACTTCTTTCAGAGGTAAATTGCAAGAACTGTTCAACGCCTTCCTCATACGCAAGGCTCATGCGACTTGCATTCACCCAGCTTCGATCCATCTAATTAATAACTCTGTGATACTCACAAAGTTATTTCATACATGAAAACCTCACTTTTTTCACTATAGGTGTGGCCCTAAATTTGATGAAATTTCTGCAACATTTCAGATTTATACATAAAGGTTAAGTCTCTTTTCTTAAATTTGATGAAATTTCGGCAGCATTTCAGATTGATCTCTAAGTACACGACATGAAAGCAGTGACATGAATTCCACCACAATCAAGTATGCACTCAGGGAACAAAGTGAAATGCATTGTACTAAAATTTCATAAAATTTAAGAAAAGAAAGTTAATCTATACATATGAATCTACTATAAAAACATGACTCTTTCTTAACTGTCCAAATGGACAAATCAAGATTCAATACAACGATTAATCTAAACTGTCTGAAAGAATCATTATGTTGAATCTCAAATGGGAAACTAAGGTTCACTCATAATGAACATAACTTGTATATAAAACAATAGTCATTAATCACATAACACAAGTTATAAAAGCATTCATATCAAAAAAGATCATGAAAGACATTCATACTTGTGAAGATGGTCACTAACAATAACAATCAATGTTGTGATGACGATGCAAACAACAAAAGGAAAAGTGCCTACAAATTACAATTACAACTACAAAACTGTTATTTAAAAGGACTAAAATAAAAAAATATATTTAAAGGACTAAAAAAACTCCTATTTTATAGGGACCAAAATATTATTTAAGCCTAAAATAAATTATAAAATTATAAAATATTTTCATAAGGTCAAGTGAATTTTATATAATTATTTTGATAATGATAAAGAATTCAAATAATTTGTATGAATTCTTAAATTTAAATTAATTATTGTTTTATACACTAAAAATGTATTTGAAGGAAAAAAAAATAGAGAAATTATCATGATGTCAATTGAATATAGGGAATAATTATGTTCTTCCGTCAAATTTCTTACACTAAAAATGTATTTGAAGGAAAATGTATATTGATAGTTTTCTAGACTTGATGTGGTTTGAGTCACACATAAATATTGCATGAAGTGAATTGTCACTAGGAAAATTAGTGTCTAACAAAATTTCTTGTCAAAACTTAAGGTATTTAAGCAAAGTCATCATTAGGTACATATCATCAATGATAATTCATTACTTTCTCTCTTTCACATACTGATTAATTATCAAATTCTCTGCAGGTAATCACCATTGGAATCCTGTCACTGTATATATGACTGTTAAAGTCCATATCTCTATTGTCAAATCATATTCCTGAATAGAAAGTATATTATCTATCTATCTATATATATATATATATATATATATATATATATATATATATATATATATATATATATATATAGATATAAATAGAAACAGTAGTTGAGGTGTGATCTGTAATAGTGAGTGATCAACAACTATGCATCAAACTGAGAAGAAGAAAGAGTGAGATATCAAAGCAATGGCAATGGAGTTCCACTTCCACATTTCTTCTCTTTATCATTTTGTTCCTCTCCTCAACAACAACAACAAGCACCATTGAGTATGCTTGCAAATTCTCCCACCACTCTCCTCAACTATTAATATGGGCACTGGCCTTGTGCTTGTGCATCCTCTAGGTTGCTTAGCTCACTTTTCATCATGCTAGACGAAATAGAAACAGAAAGAGAGGTACCTGACAGAGACACGACACCTCGATGAGATGTGACGGTGGCGGAAGACGTTAAAAGCGGAGTGTGAAGACACAACGCTGTAGTATGCTGTGGTGGCGAAAGATAGAAGGCAAATAGAAAGAGAGTGGAGATAGAGAGACAGAGAGGTGCGAGAGAAGGAGCCGAGACAGAGAGGTGCGAGAGAAGGAGCCGAGACAAAGAGGAAGAAAGCGCGAGAAATTAGGGTTCATGGAGGCAACATATTTTTTAAAATGTAGGTTCATCATTGGTTTTCACTAAAAACCCATGTAAGTTATCATTTCACAACTTCGATTTTTGAAAAAACCGATGTTAACATGAGTTTGTTAATACCAATTATTGAAAAAACAATGTTAACGAATTCATATTAACATAGTTTTTGAAAAAATTGATGTTAATGAATTTATGTTATTTACAAATATGTCACCACATTTTTGTTAACATCGGTTTTATCAAAAACCGATGTTTACATAATGATATTAAAGTCATTTTTTCTAGTAGTAAAAAATTACTCATTTGATTCCTATAGTTACACAAAAATTTGTTTTTAGTCCCTACTCTTAAAAACCATCTCTTTTAGTCCTTGTACAAACACTTCTCTTTTAAATCCAACCTTACACAAACATTAACTTTTAGTTGTTACTTTATAATAACAAGGACTAGCAAAAATCCAAGTGTTTTACAAAGACTAAAAGGGATAGTTTTTAAGTAATTAAGGGACCCCTTAAGACCAATCATTTAAAATGAGTGAATAGGCAATTTAGTCCCTGAGATTGTATCCATTTTGCATATTAGTCCCTAACTTAATATTAAATTCAAAAAAGTCCATATCTTTGCAAAAGTGTTACAAAATAGTCCTTCTGTTAAATTTTAAAATAACGCCGTTAATGATGTCAATTTTAGTGCCATGTGGACTATCCAACGTGGCACTAAAGGATGACGTGACATGACACGTGGACGTGCCTCTTAAAAGATGTCACGTCATTTGATGATAACAAAACGAGTAAATAGGAAATTTAGTCCCTGACTTTATACCCCTGTTGCATATTAGTCCCTAACTTAATGAAAAATTCAAAATAGTCCCTATCTTTTGCATAAGTATTGCAAAATAGTCCTTTCGTTAAATTTTAAAGTAATGTTGTTAGTGAGGTCAATTTTAGTGCCACATCATTTGATGATGATAAAATGAGTGGCTTCTTCAAATTTGATGGGTCTGAACCAATTGAGGCATATATACGAAAAAGAACCCACACACACTTGCACAAATAAAAAGAACCAAAAATCCACAGCAACAACCTTATCTCTGTAGCCGTCAACACCAATGGGCGAGGTCTGCATAACCATTCTCTTTTCCTTTTTTTTTCTTCAATTACCATCAATATATCATTCCGGGTTCTGATTTTTTTTTGTGTGTGTTTTGAATAGGAAGAGAAAAAACCAGAGGAAAACAAAGTGGAGGAGAAAAAACCAAATGAAGAAGAAAAGAAAGAAGAAGAGAAAAAACCAGAGGAATCAAAAGATGACAAGGAATCCAAGGAGGAATCTGCGCCGCCAGAAATCGTGCTAGGCACAACCTTTGCAATACATGGACACTTTAAGCACGATTTTCGGCATCTTTTAAGTTAGGGACTATTTTGCAACACTTATGCAAAAGATAGGGACTATTTTGAATTTTTCATTAAGTTAGGGACTAATATGCAACAGGGGTACAAAGTCAGGGACTAAATTGCCTATTTACTCGTTTTGTTATCATCAAATGACGTGACATCTTTTAGGAGGCACATCCACGTGTCATGCCACGTCATCCTTTAGTGCCACGTTGGATAGTCCACGTGGCACTAAAATTGACTTCACTAACGGCGTTACTTTAAAATTTAACGAAAGGACTATTTTGCAACACTTTTGTAAAGATAGGGACTATTTTGAATTTAATATTAAGTTAGGGACTAATATGCAAAATGGGTACAATCTCAGGGACTAAATTGTCTATTCACTCCATTTAAAATCTATAAACTTGAGGGGCTTAGTGAAGTCTGCAACTTGATCGATCTTGTGTATTCACATGAACTAACTCCACTTCTTTTTCGGCAATCTTTTTCTTAAACTTGAACACCCACTTGATTTCAATTGCTTCATGACCCTTAGGTAGTTTTGATAACTCCTAAGTGTCATTCTTGATGTCATTGATTTCTTCCTTCATGGCTTGTCTCGACGTTTTTGTTCTATTGCTTCATCAAATTAAAAGTTAAAGGCACACTCACTATCAATAAAAAGATAAAACAAATCATTTATAATTTCAATTTCATCATATATCCCTCAAATGCTTTTTATTTTTCTCAATCTTTCACTTGAACTCCCTTTGAAAAATCAGGTTTCATGAATCAAAAGAGTTGATAAAGGAGGTGGAGTAGAAAACTGAGTGGAAGCTATAATTTCTTGATCACTTTCTTCATAATATGAAAAAGAAACCATAGGTTTGTTGCCCTTTTGGGACAAAGTAACCCGAACATCCTTAAGAATGAGTAGAATGACTTAGAGGAGCGTGTGAAGAAAATTTAGCAAAGTATCCTGGATGTGCATCATTTGTATCTATTTTTGTAATTAATTATTAACTTCATTATTTTTGTGTATTTCAGCTGACATACAACATTCCAAATTTTTAAATGTTGAGAAGAAAGCTCATTCAATAGCACTAGAAACCTTAAGATCAATCTTGCTAATGGATGCATCTTTGCTTGAGGCAATTAAAGAAAAAAAAATGGCTTGTCCCCAAGTCTCTCACCATGTACCTTAACTTCATGGATTGATGTGGTAAAAATTTCATCCAAATTCATATAGAATTTTGTATAGGAGTAGCAAAGCGAGTTCACCTGCCTGAACTCATTCGATCCATTTTTAACCCACCTTATGTTAGGCAAGTTGAGCAACCAACAGAAGTGATCAGTTGAAAAATATAACTTTTTTCGTGTAGAGGTAATTAGTTCGCCCACTAAAATTTGTCCCCAAAAAAAGCATAAGAAAAAAATATTAAAAAAGTTAATTGTTTTAGTTCACTGGTATATACCAATATTGACAAACATCAAGTTTGATCAAATGACTTCCAAGATATGATACGATATTGTAATAATTTGTCTAAGAAAAACACACACACGAGCTATTCACTTTCTATGACTTCAATGTTCAAAGAAACGAAAGAGTGAGTTTTTAGTGAAAAAAAAAAAAAATATATATATATATATATATATATATATATATATATATATATATATATATATATATATATAAAGAGACTATTATTTAGATAAATTCACATAAAGATCTTTTTTTAATATCATATTTAATAACTTATAAAGGGATAATACAAGTTTTCTATCTTCACAAGATATATGGATCCGGTTGCCAACTTCTTTTTCTTTTTTTCTTTTCCTCTTTTCAGCTATAGTTGTGTGCCTTCTAATGAATATGACGTTAGTAGATGAGCATATGTAGCCCTAACCTAATAGACCTAACCGCCGTCTCCATGTGATTTTCTTTCCACGTAACAGTACTAGTCAATTTTTTAAAATCCATGGAACCTATAATTAATTAAGTACACGTTTGGTAATTAGCAGCTAACAAAATCAAATCAATTCCAAAAGACTTTATTTTAATTGACAATCTTTCAGTTTTTAAAATTAATTTTGTGATTGAGTAGATTAGATTTAGGGAAATAAATTTTTAAATCTTTTCTTTGCCAATTGGGGTGATTGTGAATTTTTAATTTTTAATTTTTAAATGTAATTTTTAAGATAAAACGTGTTTGGTAAAAATGAATATGAAATGATTTTTAATTAACTCACTTTCAGTTCACTTTTACATTGATTTTCAAAATAAAAAAATGTTTTGTGATTGATTTTTAGTTTTATAAAAACATAATCTATGAATTTGGTCTTTTTTGTTGCTATCAGCACCACCAATTACCAACGTCGTCATCATGCCACCACCAACATTTCTAGTCTGCTATCGCCACTACCATCGGCACTAATATCACCAACTTTATGATTGTCATTGTCACCATCATCATTTTTATCATCATCACTGCCACCATTACAGCTATCGTCATCGACGTCGACACCACCATCACCGTTGTCGTCATAGTCGTCATTGTTTTCGTCACCGGACAAAACAAGTATTATATGTACAAGGCCTAAACAAACTTTAAAAATGAATTTATTTTGAAACTAAAAATTGATTAAAAAATTAAAACTAAAAAACTTGTTCTTTTTACAATTTTCAAAACTCAACTAAAATCTATCCCAAACAGGCCTAAACAAACTTGATTAAAAGTGCAGAACCTAAAAATTATATTTATTTACACTCTAAAAATGATTCTACTATGCCAATGTCATAAAATTAATTTTTTGACTCATTTTTAATATAGGTTATAATACATTTAGTTCTTTTTTTTTATAAGCTAAAATATATGCTTGGTCCCCTAACTTATTTTTTTGGTTCTAAATTGGTCCCCTATTTTTTAAAAGTTCTAAAATGATCCCTTAAAGAAATTTTTTGGTAACAAGTTCGTCCTTCCTTTAGTTTTAACCCAACCGACCTTAAACTTGTGTCACCAACAACTATGGCTACTCTGGCTCCTATGGCAGTGTAATTTCTGACACGTGGAAAGGTTTCGCCCTATGGTTCCACGATCATGGAAAGATTGTAACCGTCGACAAGGTTCATGTTGAAGAAATTCAGTTCGTCGATGTCGTTTAGGGTGAATTTTGCCAAAGTAGTGGTCAATAGGACAATGTTACCATTGTTGCATTCCATGGCGGAGTAGTTATAATTGACTCGCTAGTGACGGGTGTTTAATGTTGTTTGAATTAAAACTAATTGAAGGGAAAACATGTTACTAAAAAAAATTCTTTAGGGAACCATTTTAGGACTTTTAAAACATAGGAATCAATTTAGAATCGAAAAATAAGTTAGGAAACCAAAATATATAGTTTAAACTTATTTTTATTCAGTTTGGTTTGACATCTTTTAAAACAAATTCAATTTAATTCTTTATATTTTTAAAGTAAGTCAAATTGGAATGGATCTAGTGACTTTAATAGCCAGTGACTTCAATGAAGTAAGCATGGCAAGTGTACCTATCCCCATGATGACTGACCTGGACTTGCCCTAACATTGACAAGGGAAAATCAAGTTGGCCCAGGTTGGGTTCGAGTTCAGGTTTCCCCCGACTAAGAAAGTCAGATTCAGGGATGGGGTCGAGTATGTTAGTCCCCGTCCCTGTCCCACTATTATTTAGATATAATAAATATTCTAAATTATTATTATTATAACCTTATAATTTTAATGGATTAATACTTGTTTTATGTATGGAATTATTGCTTTCCTTAAAATTGTGTACAATTTTTACTTAATTCCATGTTAAGCTCAAAAAATAAATGAGAGCAAGTAATTTTTACTTAATCTATTGCAAAGCACTTGGAATTTCAACCTTCGTAAACAAGGTGTCATGATCACTATTTATTTAAACTATCCAAAAATAAATGAGATCAAAATTTTTTTACTTGAAATTTCAATTTAGCATGTTGAAATAGATCCAGTCCAATTACAAAAAATATTTGTCCTTTTTTCTCCATTTTTTATGACTAAAAAATACAAGACGAGATCAAGAGTGGAGCGGGGTGGGAAAACCCAATCCCTAAGCAAGGGCGAGGAAACCCTATCCCTAAGCAAGGGCGGGGATCGATTTAATTTTTGGACCCCGACGGGGATCGGGGGCGGGGAGGACTTGAGAAGTCAGGGGTGAGGGGGAGAGAAGACAAAACCCATCCCACCCCATTGCCATGCTTACAATGAAGAAATGATGTTCCTCATTGCTGCACTTCCATGCCTCAGATCTACAGATCTCAATGCAAAACTTGATCTCCACAAAGCGCAATCCAAACATCATTCTGAGAACCACAAGTCAAGATATGGAGATCTTGGAGTCCTCCACCACCAACATGCTCTGTCATCATCCACTACCAAGCATCTTTTTCATCTAACGCCCCTAAGGCCAATCCTCTCGAGCCTACCAAAAGTAATAGTGATGCCCACAGTAGATTCTAAACACGCTTATTTAGTTTATGTATTTTTAAAAATTTTCTTGTGTTGGATCTAGATGTATACTTTGTAATTTTTGTTTGTTTTAGTTTATGCATCGTTTTGGATTTTTTGTGCCCAATCTAGATCAATTATTGATCGCAATGAATAGGGATCGAAAAAATAATTGAGGTGTGATTTTTGTGGGTTGTTTCATGTGGGGAAGTGTTAACTGTTTGACAAGTGTACCAAATGTCCAAGTAGTAAAGATTCGGAAGTCCGAGTGTCGATTTCCACAAGGACTTTGTTTTGTACTTGTGTTGGATAATTTTCAATTTATAAGAGGAAGAAATAAAATGAGGTAAAAAAATGAATTTAAAAGAACAAGATATAAAATAATAAATATTAATAGACGAAAGAAATAATAGAAGACAAAAGAATTAATAGGGAATTCAATGAGATGAGAATGTTAGGGCCTAGCAAGCCTTATTTGCCTAAGATCTATTATTTTTTATTTTTCTTTATCAATTAGGTGAATTTATCCTCCCACATCTATTAGATTACTTGCCACCGATGTCTCACTATGACAAACCTACTTTACCTATCTATCTCTCAAATACTTTGCAAAGATTCAATATATAAAATGCATGAAGTTCTAATTCTATATGCTTGCTTTGATGCATGGGCATAGTGCAATCATTCTATGTCTAGCAATGATTTTACTAAGATACCCCCCTATAAAAACTTCTACTTATTCAGCCTAGACTTATTTGTTTTTCAACCTCAATTTATTATTCTAATAGCACTTATGGCACCTATTTATTTTTTGCCTTTATTATTCCTTTTTTTTTGGAAAAGAAAACTTTGGGCTTACAAGCTTTTTGAGGGTGCCTTACCGTGTGTTGTTTCACCTTCCTGAGACAATTTTTACCCTAGTCCTCCCCCAAATTAGGGGCATATCATGACTAAAACCCTTATGCTCTCTTAATACCCTAAAATAAGGTAAGAGATATCTGAGACAATAGGCTTAAAATAAAAAGAAACAGGGCCTTGATCATTTTCACTTCATGTAATTAATCTAACAGACTAAGAATGATGCAAAATTAGGAAATTAAAAACAGATGTTCTCTCATAAGTAGGTTTCACACAACTCATCGGGAAAAGACAAAGTTGTTGGCTTACCGCACCATGATTTCTTTTAGACAGGATAACCTTTTCTCTCTTTTTTGTGATTCATACTCCACCATTTGAACTGACGCTTGCCTTCAAGGAATCAGCATTTTCACAAAATTGGTATGCAGCATTTCAAGTGTTTATGTCCTTCAAAAAAAGCCTTAGCACTAGTGACTTCATAAATATCATGCAATTATTTGAGAGAAAAAAATTTAAAAAAATATATAATGATTGAATAAAATCCTGTTTTCTTCAACCCAAGTCTGGTCATGGGTCCCAATTAGCCGCCAGATCTACAATGGTGTCATCCCCAGCTCTAGCTTTAGTGGTATCTCTGACCTCAAAGGGCTCACCCCCCTACATCAATAGAGGGTTGCACTCTTGACCAAGCAACCTGCTGGATGAAGGCCTCTGGGGTCATCAATGGTGGATTCATCCCCCAATCCTGCTTTTTTTTTTTTACACAATTGAAAAACAAAAATGTTGGGTTGTCTCCCAATAAGCGCTTAATTTATCGTCTTTAGCTAGACATTGTTCTTCATTTTATGGATCGTTCAGGTAGACAACACTTGTTAATTTTTCTAACTGGCCTCCATTGCAAATTTTCAAGCGTTGTCCATTGAGGACCCATCTTTTCTCTGATGTGCCTGTTGTAGGGTCCACCAATTCCACAGCTCCATGGGGTCTTACTTCCTTGATTACGAACGACCCTAACCATTTTGACTTTAGCTTTCTTGGATGTAGCCTGAGTTTGGAGTTGAAGAGCAAGACTTGTTGGCCTGGTTGGAAGTTCTGTTTTTGCAATTTCTTGTCATGATACGCCTTTATCTTCTGTTTATAAATCTTGGATAACTCATAGGCATTCATCCTCATTTCTTCTAACTCCAACAATTACAACTTCCTTTTCTCTCCAGCTACAGCTTCATCAAAGTTTAGTAGTTTGAGGGCCCAATAGGCTTTGTGCTCCAACTCCACCAGTAAGTGGCATGCTTTCCCATAGACCAGCTAAAATGGTGATAGGCCTATAGGAGTCTTGAATGCATTCATGTAAGCCTAGAGAGCGTTACCTAGCTTCAAAGTCTAATCCTTTCTTGATGATGCGACAGTCTTCTCAAGGATTCACTTTAGCTCTCTATTTGAAACTTCTTCTTGGCCATTTGTCTGGGGATGATAAGGTGTGGCCACCTTATGTCTGACATTGTAATGCTCTAGAACCTTTTTTAGTTGTGCATTGCGAAGTGTGTTCCCCCATCACTGATCAGGACTCGTGGTACTCCAAAACGAGAAAAGATATTTTTCTTTAAGAATTTTATCACTGCCCTGACATCATTCTTGGGAGTGGCTATGGCTTCCACCCACTTAGACACAAAATCAACAACTACCAGGATATAGATATTCCCGTATAAAGATGGGAGAGGCCCCACAAAGTCAATCCCCCAATAGTCAAAGATTTCTACCTCCATGATGTTTTGCAGAGGCATCTCGTTCCTTTTGGAAATTCCCCCTGTTCTCTGACATTTGTCACAACGACACACATATTCATGAGCGTCTTTAAAGATTAAGGGCCAAAAGAAACCTACTTGTAGCATCTTTGTTGTTGTCCTATCTTCGTTGTGAGGACCGCCATATGGTGAATTATGGCAATTCCATAGGATGCTATGTGCTTCCTCCATCATAACATACCTCCTCAGCAGATTGTATGCTTCTAACTTGAATAGATGTGGATCATCCCACACATAGAAGCGGGCATCATGTAGAAATTTCTTTCGCTGACTCCAGTTAAGCTCTTTAGGAATGATTCTTGTGGCTTTGTAGTTGGCCACATTAGCAAACCAAGGTATTGTGGTGGCTTGTAAGAGGAACTCATTTGGAAATTCTCCCCTTACCTCTGGTTCTTCTTTGGTCACTTCTTCATTCTTCAACTAGGAGAGGTGATCAGCCACCACATTCTTAGATCCCTTATTGTCCTTCATAACTATATCAAACTCTTGAATGAGTAGGACCCATCTAATCTGCCTTAGTTTTGAATATGCTTTGGTGAGAAGGTGCTTGATGGCGTCATGATCAGTGAAAATCACTACCTTTGACCCCACCAAGTATAGCCTGAATTTTTTTAGGCAAAGACAATGGCTAGAATCTCCTTCTCCGTAGTGGCATAATTCATTTATGCTTCATTGAGAACTTTTCTAGCATAGTAAATGGCGTGGAATGTCTTGTCCTGCCTCTGTCCTTGAACTGTGCCCACTGCATAATCACTAGCATCGCACATCAATTCAAACTCTTTACTCCAGTCAGGTGTGATCATCACCAAGGCAGTCGTGAGCTTGTCTTTTAGGGTCTGGAAGGCCGCTGAGCACTCTTCATCAAATTTAAACAAAACATCTTTGTTCAACAAATTGTTCAATAGTCTTACAATCTTGGAGAAATCTTTGATGAATCTCTTGTAAAACCCTGCATGTCCTAGGAAGCTCCTAATGCCTTTGACATTTGATGGTGGTGGCAACTTCTCAATGACATCAATCTTGGCCCGATTTACCTTAATCCCTCAGGCCAAAATTTTGTCAACCAAGACTATGCCTTCTTGAACCATGAAATGGCACTTATCCCAGTTCAAAACTAGGTTTGTCTCCATGCATCTTTGTAGCACCATTTCCAAGTTCTTCAAGCAGCATTCAAATGAGGGCCCAAATACTAAGAAGTCATCCATGAATACCTCAATACTTTTCTCCACCATATCTGCAAATATGGCCAACATGCACCTCTGAAATGTGGCAGGTTCATTACATAACCCAAATGGCAACCTTCTATAGGAAAAGACACCAAAAGGGCATGTGAAGGTCGTCTTCTCTTGATCCTTGGGGTCCACCGCAATCTGATTGTATCCAGAATATCCATCCAAGAAGCAGTAATAAGTTTGTCTAGCAAGCCTCTCCAACATATGGTCCATGAAAGGCAAAGGAAAGTGGTTTTTCCTTGTGGCTTTATTGAGCTTGCGGTAATCGATGCATATTCTCCAGCCAGTGACAGTCCCTGTTTGGATTAGGTCATTCTTTTCATTTCGAATGACTCTCATGCCCCCTTTCTTTGGTACCACCTGGATTGGGCTTACCCAAGCACTATCAGAAATGGGGTAGATAAGCCCAGCCTCTAGAAGCTTGAGCACCTCTTTCTGTACCTTTTCCTTCATTGATGGGTTGAGCCTTCTCTAGGGCTGTCTGACTGGTTTGTAATCGTCCTCCATCATTATCTTGTGCATACAATAGGCAGGGCTGATTCCTTTGATATATGATATGTGCCTCCTTGCGTCTCTTGAGGACCTCTACCAACATGTTCTCTTCTTCTGCTATTATCTCACTGTTGATCACCACAGGCTTCGTCTCGTTTTCCTCCAAGAACACACACTTTAGGTGGTTGGGTAGGATCTTCAGCTCCACCTTGGTCTTCTCAAATGGACTCCCATTTTTCAGTTCTTCAAAACTGGTTTGCCCCTGCATGAATATTTTCTTCACGATCTTTGTCTTCCAAGCAAGCCCTTAGATCTTTCTCCTCTTCACTGATTAGATAATCCATAACATTGATCAAAGCTTTCTCTAGTGAAGTCTGTGTGGTCTGAAGAGCACTGATGTCTTCTTTATCGACCTCCTCCACCTTGAAGCACCTCATATCTTCCTCTGGGTATTTAATTTTGAAAAGGTTGAAGGTTACCTTTTGGTCATCAACACTCATTTCCATATTACTATTCCCTATATCTATTACACAATTGGCAGTCAGCATGAAGGGTCTTCTTCTATGTCCACGATGACAAAATCCACTAGGAAAGTAAAGTGGCGGACTTTGATGAGGACACCTTCTACTACCCCGTACGGTTTGGTGATTGATCAATCTGTGAGCTAGAGTGTCATCTTGGTAGGGTCTATCTTTAGATTTCCAATTCTTCTACACATTGACAGGGGCATCAAGTTGATGCTTGCCCCTAGGTCAATGAGAGCCTTCCCTACTGATTCATTCCTTATGGTGCAAGGGACTGTCATGCTCTTGGGGTCTTTGAATTTCCTGGGCAGCTTCCTCTGTATCACTGCACTGCAATTGTCTCCCACCATAATGCTCTCATTGTCAATGTACTTCCCCTTCTTGGTGAGGACGTCCTTCATCAATTTGGTGTAGAGCGGCATCTACTGCAAGGCTTTCCCTAATGGCATGGTTATCTCCAGTCCCTTGAATATCTCCAAGAAACGCTTGAAGTAGAGCTCCTTATTCTTCTTCGACAGTACTAAAGGATATGGGGGCTCCTTTAGAGGGGCTGGTGGCTCTTTTTTCCTAGCCTCTCGGGTTAGTTGGCTTTTGGTCTTAGAGGTTAAGACCTTCTTATTTTCTTCTTTCTCTTCTTCCTTGTTCTCTTTTTCCTCCTTTTCTCATTCTTTGTTTGCCCTTCCTTCCTCAAACTAGTCTCCTTCGACTTCCCTTCCTTCTCCTTGCGCTCTCCGGTGGCTTCTAGTCAACACTGCCTTGCATTCCTCCTTCAGGTTCTTCTCTATGTTGGCTCCGAAGCTTCTAGTGGGTTTTTCAGCCATTTATTTGGCTAATTGTCCCACTTGTATCTCCAGGTTCTTGATGGATGACTGCAAGAATTGATTCAGTGTCTCCCCAAGCTTGTTGGTCTTTTCATAAAGATCAACCCTGTGGAAGCAATGCTTTCCAAGTTTATTTTGATGATGCCAAAGACTCAAGTCAAGAATCAAGAGTCAAGCAAGTTTCAAGAATCAAAGAGTTGTTCAATCAAAGCAAGTTTCAAGAATCAAAGAGCCGTTCAATCAAGATTCAAGATTAAAGTGAAGATTCAAGAGAAGACTCAATTAAGATAAGTATTAAAAGAGTTTTTCAAAATATTGAATAGCACAATTTTGTTCAAGAGAATTTTTCAAAGAGAAATCTTTTACCAAGAGTTTTACTCTCTGGTAATCGATTACCAGAAGGCGATAATCGATTACCAGTAGCCAGCATTCTTTTCAAAACTGATTTACAAAGCTGTAACCGATTACCATAATCATGTAATTGATTACCAATGTTTTAAAACGTTAGATTTCAAATTTCAAGAGTCGCAACTTGTGATAAAAAAAATTCAAATCATTTCAAACTTGTGTAATCGATTACACAATACTTGTAATCGATTACCAGCGTTTCTAAACATTTAGATTTTCAAATTTAAACATGAAGAGTCACATCTGTTGATGTATAATCGATTACACTACAATGGTAATTGATTACCAGTGACTTATTTTGAAAAATAAATTACCAAAAGTCACAATTCTTTAAGTGACTTGTTTCTGAAGATTTTTTCAAAAGTCACAACCTTTAAGTGACTAGTTTTCAAAAGAGTCACAACTTTTAAAGTGACTAGTTTTCAAAAGAGTCACAACTTTTAAAAAGTGACTAGTTTTGAAGAAATTGCCAAGAGTCACAACTTTTAACTTGTTTTTTCAAGAGCCATCAAATGGCTATAAATATGTGACCATGGCATGAATTTTAAAGTAACAACTTTCAGATTTCTTTCATTCATTCAAAGCATTCTTCTAAGAGTTTTTGTTCAAAACTTTCTTTATTTAAGAAAAGTTCAATTTCCAAAAACTTGTGTTATTCTTCTTCTTCATTCCTTCTCCCTCTTGCCAGAAGAATTCAAAGGACTAACTGCTTGAGAATTCTTTTGATTCTTCCTTCTTCCTCTTGCCAAAAGATTCAAAGGACTAACCTCCTGAGAATTCTTTTGATTCTTCCTCTTCCCTTTAAACAAAAGATTACAAAGGACTAACCGCCTGAGATATCTTTTGTTTCCCCTTACAAAGATTCAAGGGACTAACCGCCTAAGAATTCTTTGTCTTAACACATTGGAGCGTACATCTACTTGGGTTGTGATACTGAGAACAAGAGAGGGTACATCTCTTGTGAATCAGTTCAAGTGGAGCGTACATCCACTTGGTTGTTCAAAGAGAACAAGGGAGGGTACATCCCTTGTGGATCTTTGCTTGTAAAGGATTTTACAAGGTTATTGAAAATCTCAAGAATCGATGGTTGCTTGGGGACTGGATGTAGGCACGGGTTGTGGCCGAACCAGTATAAATCTTGTGTTTGTCTTCTTCTTCCCTACACTATTTATATTTCCGCTGTGTATTTTTTATTTCTGCTTTACTTTTGTCTAAGTTATTGTTTCTGTTCTTTACTTCCTCATAACTTAGTAGTAAAGCCTAATTGAATCTAGTAAAATTAAGAAGGATAAATTTTTAATTAGTTAAGACATGTTAATAATTAATTCAACCCCCCCTTCTTAATTATTCCGAGGCCACTTGATCCAACAAACCCCTTGGTTGGAATTCTGGACCGGTTGACTTCTCTGCTCCTTGTTGAACTGGTTTCGCAAATGATTCCTCCAGCTTGAGCCCTGTTTGAAAGTCCTCCATTGTTGAATCCCAGCGGTCCTCCTTGGTTATAGCCTTGGAATCCGTGGCGATTCTGAGCTCCTATGTATTTCACCTCCCTGGAAGAATCTTCTTGGGCTATGCATTGTCCTATCTTGTGTGCTTCGCTACAGATGTGGCATCCCCCTATTTGCATGGCTGAAGAGTGAGAGGGACCTACCGCTTGTAGTTGTTGAGGGAGCTTGCTAAGGGTCTCCGTCAAGGCCTCTATCTATCGGGCCAATAGCTTGTTTTGGGCCAGTGTTATATCTTGGGTTGTGATTTCTAGAAGGCTTCTCTTTGTTGGTGTGTATGCTCGATCACAAAGAATGGTGTGATCACTGGCCGCCATGTTCTCTATCAGCTCCATTGCCTCCTTCGGTGTCTTCAACTTGATTTTTCCCCCTGCAAATGTGATGTAAGCTCCATTGGAGCTTGTAGGCCAAGGATCTTCTTCATCAATGGATTCCTTTGCTTCTTGGAAGATGAATGGCAGCGGAATGGAGAAAGGAAGAGAGAGAGGAGACGCCACTTCAAGGAGAAGATGAGTCTAGAAGAAGCTCACCACCATAGGAGGCCATGGATAAGAGCTTGGAGGAAGAAGGAGATGAATAAAGGGTGAGGGAGAGAAGAGCACGAAATTTTGTGCTCTAAATGAGCTTTGAAATCTGAAGTTTAATATTCAAATGATCAAAGTTAAAAAAAATGCACACATATGACCTCTATTTATAGCCTAAGTGTCACACAAAATTGGAGGGAAATTTGAATTTCAATTCAAATTTCACTTGAATTTGAAATTGAATTTGTGGAGCCAAACTTTGGAGCCAAAATTTCACTAATTATGATTAGTGAATTTTAGTTATGGTTCAGCCCACTAATCCAAGATCAATTTCAAGATTCTCCACTAAGTGTGCTTAGGTGTCATGAGGCATGTAAAGCATGAAGGACATGCACAAAGTGTGACTATATGATGTGGCAATGGGGTGTAGTAAGCAAATGCTCACCTCCCCCTCTAAAATTTAATTGGATTGGGCTTCTACCAATTCAATTAAATTTATTTCCCAACACACATCAAATATTCACTTAATGCATGTGAAATTACAAAACTACCCTTAATACAAAAACTAGTCTAGATGCCCTAAAATACAAGGGCTGAAAAATCTTATATTTCTAGGGTACCCTAGCTACATTATGGAGCCCTAAATAAAAGGCCCAAAAATAATGAAACCTTAATCTAATATTTACAAAGATAAATGGGCTCATACTTAGCCCATGGGCCCGAAATCTACCCTAAGGCTCATAAGAACGCTAGGGCCTTCTCTTGCATCTCTGGCCCAATCTACTTGGAGTTTTCTATCCAATGCCCTTACAGGGTAGGATTGCATCATTCTCTCCCCCTTGAAAAGGATTTGACCTTAAATCCCGAGGTTCTTGAAACTCTGGGCTTTTTTCCTCAACACCTGTAAAAAGAACCAAAACATATGTATCAGTGGTGTTTAGTATGTTGAAGTAAGGTAAGGTCTGAAAACTCATTTCCAGGGCATCTTCCCATGAAGGAACATGGTTCCTTTCCAACTCAATGAGTGGTGCTACAAGTATAGAAAAATATGGGGCAAACCTTTTGTAAAAGTTTGTTAAGTCATGGAAGCCCCAAATTTTTCTTACACTTGGTGGAGTGGGCCACTCAGGAATGACCTTTATTCTCTTAGGGTTCATGGGAACCCCTTGATCACAATTTAAAAAATTAAGAAAAGTAAAGCAATAGAACGTACCTTTTTCTGTATTTTCATGTTGATTATTCCTACCAAAAAGTATGACAAACCTAAGGTGTCCCATATGAGTACCTAAGTTTGTATTGAAACTAAAAATAAGAACAAACCTACCTAATGAGTCCCTATGTACACAAATCATGAAGATGTTGGGTGCACGAGTGATTTTACAAAAGAGTGTTGCACCACCCAAATCATTCATCATACCACCTATTTTAGGGATTTGGTGCCTAATAATACCTATTTTGGGCACCAACAAAGCACAGGGATTTAAGCTCTTGCAAACCAAACCCTCATCCAACAACTCCTTTACTTGAGGAATAAACTCAAGCCTAAGAGGTGTGGCAATGCTAACAAGTGTCTTTTTACAAAGGAGAAAATGTGGAGGTTGTTTAAGAAGGGAAATTTCTTTAATATTTGTCTTTATTTCAAAATGTCTTTCCTTCTTAGCTAACCTCTTGGAGGAGACACTTACCTCCTTACACTCCTCCTTAACTATTAAAGGTTTTCCTTCTTCTTGGGGGTAGATTTCTTCACTAGATTCTTCCCCTTTTGCTTCTTCACTTTCACTAGAGGAAGGTGAAGTAGTAGCCTCATCTTGGCTACTATAAATGTCTTGGCTCCTCACAATCATGGTTTTCTTGGTGGAGCATTGAGAAGTAATGTGTCCTCTTCCAAGACATTTAAAGCACTTTATGGAGCTAGTCTTTTCTTGCATACTAGCCTTAGGGGGTTGCTTTTCTATTGTCTTCCCCTTATCATCATTGGGCTTAGAAAGTGCTGCCCCTAAGATGCCTAGACCTTGGTCTTTCTTTGGATAAGAATGATAGCCATAAGATTTTAAAGTAGACTTTCTTTAAGTTTTTGCTCTACCCTTATTTCCCAATCTAAGTAAGCCTCTACATTGTCCTTCCCATGGAAGTATGGGAGTTTAATGTTAACCTCTTGAGGCTTTCTTTCATTTTCTCTCCTATGGGAGTGAGGTCTAAGATGTGACCTATGCCTTCTTTCATAATAGTCACGAAGTTCTTCACTTAGGCTCTTGCAAGAGTTATGACTACTATAGGAGGCATGTTTTTCTCTTTTCATTTCTTTCCTTATTTTTCTTCTTTCTTCCTCTCTTATTTTCTCTCTTTCATCTTGACTTATTTCTTCCACTCTTTTTTTTTTCTTTTTCTTTTCTCTCTTGTTTTTCTTTCCACAACTTAAAGGATCTCAACTCATCTAATATCTTATACAAGGGGTCCTTAGGAGTAGAACCCTCACCATTAACACTAGATGAAGAATGAAGACTCATGTTGGTTCCCAAGTTATGGTTCTTTCTTGTTGGGAGTTTGAAAACAAAAGGTAAAAGAAACTATGGTTGAAACTAGCCAAAATAAACACTAAAAGAGGTGTGAAAGATAAGGTAAAAACTAATTGGTAAAAGGCAAGTTATCTAGGCGGTTTGACAATGGAGGGTAAAAGAAATAAGCTATGAAAGTAAGCAAGAAATTAAAGTGCAAGAAATGCAAACTAGGCGGATCCTAAGAGTGTTTGGATGACCTCATTTAAGGTTCCCAACAAAACACTCACTATCCTAAGGGAAAATTGCCTAAAATTATTACACACAAATGGAAGTAGGGTGACCTATTGGAGGCTCCCAACTTACTTCCAATGAAAGGCCTTTTTGTTACAAAATTTGAAAGCAAAACAAATTGCCAATTACAAAAAAAAAAAGTCCTCAATTGTGGTGGCTATTCTCTCTTTAGTATTTCACTCAATTTGGAGTGATTCTTAGTCCAATAGCTCTTAAGGTGGCTGGCCCCTTGCTTCTTGACTCAAATTCTTCAAGATATGGCATCAATCCTCCTTTCCAATTCCCTATATGGCAACTCACAAACAAGGAAACAAAGAGATAAGCAATAACCAAAGACCAAAAAAAAAATGAAATGAAAGCTAAACCAATAGAGTTTTAACAAGATAAATTTTCAAGGATTATTCAACAATTAAAGCAATGAAAAGCACAAAAAAGCAAACTAGGACTCAAAGAGAAACCTAAAATGGCTCTAGAGTAGAGTAGAAAAACTAAACAAAAAAAAGACTTAAGAAACCTCTAGTTTTGGCACTTGTTTTCACAATAATTTTAAATTGAAATTTCAGAACTAGGATTGGTATAAAATAGGCACCAATTATAGAGCAAATTTTGAGCCAAAACAACAAGCACACTTTCCTTTCACTTTTTTTTTTTCTGGACACTGATTTTTCTGCCAACTTGTGCGATTTTTCTTATTTTTTCCTTTAATCCAAATCGCTTGGTTCTTTTTTTATAATTTTTGTCCAGATGTCTAGAAAATTCAGTAAAACTTTCAGCTCAAAAAACGTAGTGACCAATTCCCAGTAATTTATACAAGTTCGTATGTTCAAGCTGCCAGCACCAGCGATTTCAACCTAGAAATCAAGAGTAGTGCTTATGTTGCTTAAGGCTTGGATAGTTACAATTTGTGTTTGATTATGCTCAATTATCTTGAATAACACAATTAAAGAGAGCTTAAGACTTATTTTGATTCACAAATTCAGCCACAACTCAGCACCACAACTCAACTTCATCATAGACATCATGTAGGAAACTTAGAAAGCAAAAAAAAAGTTCAAGAACAAGACTACTTCTAGGAATTGATTTAGAACATGTTATGAACTAAATAACATGCATGAATTAGACTCAAAATTCAAAAGATAGGCTAAGAATGACAAGAATACATGAACAAATGTATCTAGAATTCAATCAACAAAATAAAATTCAACACAAACTTAGAACATAATGTGACAATTACTATGACTAAACATGACTCTAAGACAACATGGATTAAGTGATTTACACTTAGATTTTTGTGTTTTTTTTTTCTAATCAATATTTTGGAACAAAATTTAGATCTAAAGGTTCAGCACAAGAATATTATGAATGAAAATTGATAGAACCTAAAAGCAACACAAAAACAAGATTCAAGAGTAGATCTACAAAATTTGAACCATAGAAATGCAAGAACAAGTGTAGATCTAAGATTTAATCGGTTTATTTTTTTTTTAATCTACTCTAAACAGCACCAACCACAAGACAATGGAGGATATACATGGAGAATAAGATGAAGAACAAGGAATTAAAGAGAATTCACCGAACAAAAAGATAGAGGAAGCAAAAGAACATCACCTAGATGAAGATGCTCTTGATACCACATGATGTAAGCTCCATTGGAGCTTGTAGGCCTAGGATCTTCTTCATCAATGGATTCCTTTGCTTCTTGGAAGATGAATGGCAGCGGAATGGAGAAAGGAAGAGAGAGAGGAGACGCCACTTCAAGGAGAAGATGAGTCTAGAAGAAGCTCACCACCATAGGAGGCCATGGATAAGAGCTTGGAGGAAGAAGGAGATGAATAAAGGGTGAAGGAGAAAAGAGCACGAAATTTTGTGCTCTAAATGAGCTTTGAAATCTGAAGTTTAATATTCAAATGATCAAAGTTAAAAAAAAATGCACACATATGACCTCTATTTATAGTCTAAGTGTCACACAAAATTGGAGGGAAATTTGAATTTCAATTCAAATTTCACTTGAATTTGAAATTGAATTTGTGGAGCCAAACTTTGGAGCCAAAATTTCACTAATTATGATTAGTGAATTTTAGTTATGGTTCAGCCCACTAATCCAAGATCAATTTCAAGATTCTCCACTAAGTGTGCTTAGGTGTCATGAGGCATGTAAAGCATGAAGGACATGCACAAAGTGTGACTATATGATGTGGCAATGGGGTGTAGTAAGCAAATGCTCACCTCCCCCTCTAAAATTTAATTGGATTGGGCTTCTACCAATTCAATTAAATTTATTTCCCAACACACATCAAATATTCACTTAGTGCATGTGAAATTACAAAACTACCCTTAATACAAAAACTAGTCTAGATGCCCTAAAATACAAGGGCTGAAAAATCCTATATTTCTAGGGTACCCTAGCTACATTATGGAGCCCTAAATACAAGGCCCAAAAATAATGAAACCTTAATCTAATATTTACAAAGATAAATGGGCTCGTACTTAGCCCATGGTCCCGAAATCTACCCTAAGGCTCATAAGAACGCTAGGGTCTTCTCTTGCATCTCTAGCCCAATCTACTTGGAGTTTTCTATCCAATGCCCTTGCAGGGTAGGATTGCATCAAAATGCATCAAGTAGTTGCTTTGATTGTGGTCGCAGACCATCTATGAAGATGTTTAGTTGCACTGGCTCACTGTACCCATGTGTAGGCGTCTTTCTGAGTAATCCATGGAAACGGTCGAGCACCTCGCTAAGTGATTCATTGGGGAATTGATGGAATAAGGATATTTCCATCTTCCCCTCTACAATCTTTGACTCTGAAAAGTATTTCTTTAAGAACTTTTCTACAACTTCCTCCGAGGTCCGCAAGCTATTGCCCTTAAAGGAGTGTAAACACCTTTTTGCTTCCCCTTCCAAAGAAAAGGAAAAGAAATTGAGGCATATGGCATTCTTGGGAACACTGGCTATCTTTACCATGTTACATATTTCTATGTAGGTGGTGAGATGAGCGTAAGGATCCTCATTCGGTAGATCGTGGAAGAGGTTTCCTTGTATCAGCTGTATGAGAGAGTGGGGATAAGATACGTTGGCTGCTTGAACCTCCGGCCTTGCAATACTGGTGAAGAATTATGGGGTAGTTGTACTAGAGTAGTCCTCTAGTGTCACTCGTCGTGCATGCTCCTCTTCCATTTGATAGTAGCTTTGTGGAGAGGGTGGAGGTGAGGGTTGGTTGCTCCCTTGTATTTCTTGCTCTCTTCTTTTTCTCGCAGCGTTGTTACGCCTGCAAATGGCTTCAAATTCCAGATTTAGGGGAGTTAAATCTTCGATTGCAGTTCTACACATACACAAAAACAAGCACTATTATGCAAATTATAGAAGAAAAGAATGGAGAAGAAAAATAATGAATAAAATTAAAACTGTAAAATAAAAAAGAAAAAAATAAAGAATAAAAGAATTAATATTTACAAATTGAAAATGTATGGAATCCAAGTACTAAGAACAAAGTCCCCGACAACGGCACCAAAAACTTATTAACCGTTTGGCAAGTGTACCAAATGTCCAAGTAATGAAGACTCGGAAATTCAAGTGTCGATTTCCGTAGGGACTTTGTTTTGTACTTGTTTTGGATAATTTTCAATTTATAAGAAGAAAAGATAAAATGATGTAAAAAAATGAATTTAAAAGAACAGGATATAAAATAATAAATATTAATAGACGAAAGGAATAATAGAAGACAAAAGAATTAACTGGGAATTCAATTAGATGAGAATGTTAGAGCCTAACATGCCTTATTTGCCTAAGATGTATTATTTTTATATTTCTTTATCAATTAGGTGAATTTATCCTACCCACATCTATTAGATTACTTGCCCCTGATGTCCCACTATGACAAACATATTTTACCTATCTATCTCCCAAATTTCTTTTCAAAGATTCAATAGATAAAATGTATGAAGTTCTAATTCTAGATGCTTGCTTTGATGCATGGGCATAGTGCAATCATTCTATGTCTAGCAATGATTTTATTAAGATACTCATTTATTTTAGTTCTATTAGAAATTACCTTCTGCCGAACGACTAATTCCTAAAATTGATGCATGCAAAACCTTCCTTGTATTTCTATTAAGGATTACCCTCTATCGAGCACCTAACCCCCAAAATAATGCAAGGATGAATGATGCATGAAATTAAAAGTAAGAAAGAATAATAGGAAAGAAAACACCTGTTACATTGATAAATATGAAGTGTACAATACATCTTTTGACTTTTTAGGCCTCCCAGACCCTAACTAAGGGTTTATCCTCTCATCGCCATAAGGGGTCTTACACTTGAAAAGGGGTTTAGAAACTGATGGAGGAGAAGGGATGAAAAAAGGGAATAGAAAATGATGAGAGAGAAGAAAAAATTCTTTAAGGGAGAGTTCTCAGGCTTTGAGTGTGTATTAGAGTGCTCTAAGACTCGGTGTGTCTTTTCTCCTTGGTTTGACTCTCTTTTTATAGTTGTTGGAGTGAACTTAGGCCTGCGTGCTCGCGCTTAGCGGGTTTTGCTCACTTAGCGTGGGTGTCAGTATTCGCGCTTAGCGCGCCTCTTCCTCACTTAGCATCAGTGCTTGTTTCCACGCTAAGCGCATCTTGAGCTGAGCCTTTTGTTTTTCTTCAAATATTTGCTATTTCCTACATCTTTTTCGCTTTTAATCCCTCATTTTCATATCTACAAACTATGAATAGGAAAAACATCAATTCCTAACAATTAAGTATGAATAACTGCTAAATGATCATTTTTAAAGATATTTTCACTCTATTTTCATTATAAAAAACAACTCATGTTTAACAGTTATCAGGAAGAAATTCTCTCTAGGTTTTTAGGAACACCCTTAGTTCTTATCTTTTGAATTTCATAATTTAAAGTGATGGATCTTCATCTCAATTTATCAATTCATACGAATTGTGGTGTTATTCTATTATTTCTTACTTCAATCCATTTTTTTCCTTTAGATTTTCTATATATATTTTTCTGAAAAATTATCTAACAAAATTCTTGTATGAGATACTGAAATTTGATCCGATCAGGGGTTCTCATCAATGGGCTGGGAAAATCAATATATAAGTTGGGTACATTTATGAAGGGAGTATTCCCTGATGTAAGAGGAGCAGATTATGTATGAAGGGGTTGGGCATATACTCTTGTTGTATGTTATTTATTTTGCAGGGCAGAAGTTCTTAAGGTAAAACTAAAAGGGGTCTAGTTACTCGTACCCTTTATTTTATATATAAAATTTCTCTGGCTTATTAAAAAAAATTATAAATATCCAATTTCATTCCTATTAAAAGATGAAAAATTATTTTCTTTTTCCTAATTATATAAAAATACTGATAGATCCATCCTATTGATAGTTTGATATGTTAAATATAATATATCTCCGGACGATTAAGGACTTAATTGTCGTCGCAAAAAATGATCAAATGAGATGCTACTCTATAATACTAGTTTATCATGAAAATGTTAATTGAGATTTTAGAAAGGAAACTTGATGAACCGATTTTTTTAATACATTTTTTTTTCTTTCTTCAACTCTTCCCTAATTCCTACTATCAACATTTTTTTTCTGCTCCAAATCCTAGCTAAGACCTAAATCTGAATAATCCCAAATTTAGGAACTATTTCTTCAACAAATCTGTCACAAATAATAACCAATTAATCCAAATTTTAAATCCTCCAAAGTCCAAACTAAATCATACTTGAACTACTAAGATTAGAAAGAAAAAAAAAAACAAAGAAACCATCCATGATTTTCATGGGTCAAAACAAGATAAATACAAATAAAAGAATCAATGGATGTAGTCAGTGCCCAAATACGGGTAGAGTTCATGAAACAGAAACAAAATAAATAAATAAATAATTATCAGATTCGGAGATGTTGACGAAGCCACCATCCAGTTCGTCGCCATATTCGATTCTTCATTGTACCCGCAGAGGGAAGGTGATGAGAATCATGAAACTGGCCAAATACAGGCTAAAGGCCCAAGTGGAGAAGGACAAAGGCCTAAGTGGAGAAGGACAAAGCCCCCGAGTGGAGAAGGATGAAGGCCCAAGTGGAGAAGGATGAAGGCTCAAGTGGAGATGGATGAAGGCCCAGAGGCAGAGACACTATCAAGACAATTAATTGTTGCTGAAGGCCCAAACTAATTTGAAGGCCCAAGTTAAATATGTTTTTAGTTATAATTTTTATTTATTGTAGTTTTGGCCCAACCTATTTAGAAGGCCCATGTCTATTTTTATCTTTTTGTTCAGATACACTATAAGTATTGGTTTTTATTTTCAATAAAAAAGGACTTTTGGCATTTTCATAAAATTGGGTGAGAGTTTCTCTCTGGGTTCCTTGTTGAACCAATTATCAGACTTATCAAGGTAATCCTTGTGGCGTCTACCCAGACTTATCTTCCTTCACCGGAAGTGGCGTCTACCCAGACTTATTGATGAGAATCATGAAACTGGCCAAATACAGGCTAAAGGCCCAAGTGGAGAAGGACAAAGGCCTAAGTGGAGAAGGACAAAGCCCCCGAGTGGAGAAGGATGAAGGCCCAAGTGGAGAAGGATGAAGGCTCAAGTGGAGATGGATGAAGGCCCAGAGGCAGAGACACTATCAAGACAATTAATTGTTGCTGAAGGCCCAAACTAATTTTGAAATTCTGATACCAATGACAGATGTCGTACAGGATGTCACGACATCACGCTTCAGAACAAGCAGATTATATTTAACTGTATGAACAGATTAAATAAGTAAATAACACAAGAGAATTGTTAACCCAGTTCGGTGCAACGTCACCTACATCTGGGGGCTACCAAGCCAGGGAGGAAATCCACTAAAATAGTGTTAGTTCGAAGATCTAACAGCCACTGTTTACAACCTTCTCACCTAACCACTACCCGTGCAACCTCTACCTAAGAGCCACTCTTAGATATGAGAACCCCTCTCACTCCCTCTCAATCACTCTCCCGTGTTTACAAATAAATCAAAGACACACCAGAGATTGCTCTCTGAGCAATAGAGATCAACTCTACACACTCAGGTCCAACACTTGATGTTAGGGTGACATCAAGGTGGCTCACAAAAACACTCAAGTCCCAAAACTCACAGAATAACTCTTCAATCCCGGACTTGGTCCAGAACTCGTGCAGCCTTCATGTTTATATAGCAGTGTGCGTATCTGGGCTGCAACAACTTGCGCTGGATGAGATCTATCATTTTCCTGAAAATCTGCACTTAAAGATCTAAAAGATAAAGCTTGATCTTTTAGTTTTTTTATCTTTAATCTTTAATCCCTGAACGAACTATTCAAGTTTGTAATTCGAACTTTAATTATCTTTTAATTCGTTCCTAAAGATAGATCGCCAAATCTGTTGCTAACTGCACATTAATCTGTTAAAGATATAACAGATTTATGTGTCCAGTATTTTCGGGCAAGATGTCCTGGACATCGTATCCGACATCGTGGATCCTGCAGCTTCAATTCTTCATTTGACATTTTATCTTGCCTTGTGCATTGTGCAGCCCAATCTGATTCCTTGACATAACGTTGGACATCATGTGCAGCAACTCCAGCTTTCCTTCAATGTCTAAGTGCTTATGTTTTAACAAAATTTTAGCCAATCTTTTAAAACTCAGTAAAGCTAAGCACTAACAATCTCCCCCTTTGGCAAATTTTGTCTAA